>NC_090930.1:667489890-668739890 GCF_040938575.1 Ambystoma mexicanum | reverse complement strand
CCAGGTGGCTTTCGGCCGAAGACTCGGCGGAAGCTAGGCTTCTGCATGGAGACTCAGCCCCATACTTTCTGATGGAAGTGGTGTGGTTGCATAGAGACAAACTGGTGGGCAGGGGGCGGCTACTGAGGCTGGGCTGGGAGATCTGGCACAGGACATGGAAGAGCAGGGATTCGGAGCCGTACTCCCAGCAGGCCCCTTTGGCGGCGCTGTGCGGGAGCGACTCTCAACTACTTGAATCGGTCCGTAGATACTGGGAACAGGTAGGCCTGGCCACCCTCGGGGACATATGGCAGGAAGGGGAGGCATTGGACTTTCAGAGGTTGCAGGAAGAGACGGGGGTGCATGGTGGCCAATATATAACCTACGCTAGGCTTGTGAAAAAGACTAGAGAAAGATGGCCTGAGACAGTGCTAGCGGAAGACCCTGATGCCTCCCTGGAAACTATGTATGATGTATCAGAGGGCGGGCACGAAACATCGAGGATATACGAGCTCCTGCGAGCAAGAGCAGGGAAAGAGTTGCTTCAATTAAGAAAAGATTGGGAAGAGGAGGTGGGAGGACCCATGACAGACGGGCAATGGGAATGGGCCCAGAGGTACCATAAAAAGGTGTCCCGGAACGCGAGATTCCAACGAACTTCAATTGTACGTTACCCACAGGGCTTATCTGACTCCCGGGAAGTTTGGGGGACCAGCTACGCAGCAATGCCCCAGGTGTGGGGAGGTGGATGCGGGTCTGCTACACATGTTTTGGGCTTGCCCGGAAGTGCCCAGATTTTGGGATGAGGTTAAGACGAAACTGGCTGGTGGGGGGTGGTGCTGGATGTGGAATCGGCCTGGTCATGCATGCTTGGGTTTTTTCCTAGACCCCGACATTCAAAACACATAAGAAAGATGAAGGACTTGGCTTGTGTTTTGGCCAAGTGCAGGATTGCCATGGGCTGGAAGGCGGCCCACAGACCTAGGGTGGAGCTATGGTGGGCGGACCTCTTGAGGTGGGCAGAAGCTGAATCTGTAGTCTGGTTCGAAGCGGTCACCAGGGGGGGCGAGGACGAAGTAGGGCCCTTGCTGGCCTGGCGGCAATTGGTGGCCTCTATGGCAAACCCTCACCAGGGTAACAACGGAACAGAGGACTCAGATGATGACTGCTTAAGTATTGTGCTACCCGATGATGGTCCTGTAAATGACATGTGAGAACCGGCTCTAGTTCAAGGGGGGGGGGGAGTTGGGGAGTTCTAATGAAAATGTGTTGGTCTAATGATGCTTTTATGTATTGAAACAGTTGTAGTGTGTTTGTTTGGCTTCAAAATAAAATAAAAATATTAAAAAAAAATAAAAAGATGGCAACCAGCTTCACTTAGCTACCCTCAAACAGTCCTCTGACATCTGTCACCTCCTCGAAGGCTTTGACCTTGACATCTTCACGCTACTGAGATGTGGTTCAATGCCAGCTCTGTCACTGCTCTTGACAGTCTTCTTCCTGAGGGCTACATGATCCTCACCAAGTCCTGGCCTAACCGGCCTAGAGGCGGAATGGCACTTGTCTTTCCTGAATGGATCTCCGCCTCTATCATTCCCATTCAAACCTATTCCTCCTTTGAATGTCTTGTCTGCAAGCTTTGCATCTCTCCTACCCTGTCGATCACTCTCGCTACGATCTACAGGACCCCTGGGCCGATCTCCCGCTTCTTATCGGAGAGGGCCGACCTCACCTCTTCTCTCTTGACATCTACCTCTAAGCTTCTCCTCTTCAGAGACTTCAATAGTCTTCTTGACTCTCCTGATGTGGCCTTACCCTTCTGCAATCTCTGTGAATCCTTCTCCCTCACCATTCTTCCCTCTGATCAGACTCACTCAGCCGGGCACACTCTGGATGCCCTCATTCAGCTGACCTCTGTCTCTCTAATCCTCTCAGTACACCTCTCTCTTGGTCTAATCAGTCTATCCTCTCCTCTCATCCAGAGCTCCTCGGCTCCCCAGCTAAGCCTCTGCCTGCACTGCCAGACTTCTTCTCCACCATCCGACTGATGAAGAGAGTGTCAGCAGCCACCTTTGCCACCTCCTTTATTCCCCCCCTCCACCCCTGCTATTGACTCTCACTCTGACTCAGTCCTTGCTAACCTTCACCTCTCATCTCCAACACCCTTGACATCCTTGCCCCTGCCATGAGGATCCACATGAAGCCTGCTTCCAAATTCAATAGATTCTGACCTAGCCTCACTGAAAAGCCAGTGCAGAGTTGCAGAACTGAAGTGGTTGCCTTCTCGCACATCCTCTGACAAACTGGCCTGTCATCTGCTCCAAAACCATTACAGACTGTCCATCTGGTCCCGGAAGCAGGCCCATATTCAGGCCTGCATCTCAGGGCCACCAACAACATGGCTGAAATGTTCAAAATGTGCAAGGAACATGCTAATCCTACCGCAGTCTCTACTTCTCCTCTTGATCCCCAGACCCTCTGCACAGCTTTGGCCTCCCACTTCACAACCAAATCTCAGGACAGCCTGTCCTCACTATCCTCTACTCCTCTCTTTCCCTCTCCTTCTCTTGGGGCTCCCTTGGCCCCTCTCTCTCCAGCCCGCCCACTCTCCTCCTTCTGACCCATAGCACCTGATGAGGTCACTAAAACGGCTCACTCTATGAAAGTCTCTTCCAAACAGGTGCTTGCCTGCTCCTCTAGAACTATCGTGGAGAATATTGCCACCCTCACTCCTTCTATGGCTGAATTCTGCAATCACTCTTTCACCACTGGCTTCTTTCCATTACCTCTCAAGCATTCTTGTGCACCCCTCCTAAAAAAGCCATCTGCGAAACCTTCCTGCCCGGCTAACTACCGCCTTATCTCCACTACCCCCTTCTTTGGAAAATTCTTGTAGAAGTTGGTCATCTCCTAACTAATCCATTACACTGAATCTGTTGGCTGTCTCCACGGCCACCAGTCTGACTTCAGAGCAGCCAGAGGCACGGAAACTGCTCTCCTGAACACCCGTGAAGACTTTCTCTCAAACCTCAATTCTAACACTCATTTTGTTCTCATCTTCCTTGATCTCTCCTCTGCCTTCGACACTGTCAATCATGCTACCCTCCTCAATCGACTCTGTGATACCCTGGGCATCACTGACTGGGCACTGGCCTGGCTGACCTTTTCTTTTGAATCGGCATTCCCAGGTTCAAATGGGCCCTTTACTCTCCTCTACCTCAATCTCTACTTGCGGCATCCCTCAGGGCTCTATCCTCTCGCCGTGGCTTTTTAAGATTTACCTCGCCTTTCTTGCCCACTTGATCTCCACCTTCTCTTCTCACTTCGTGTTATATGGATGACAGCTCTCATTTAAGCTTCCCTCCTCTGCTTCCTTTCCTTCCTCTCTCATTCTCCATTGTCTGACTGCTATTCAAACATGGTGTGCTGCTAACGATCTCTGTCTTAACGCCAGTAAGACTGAGATCCTTCTCATTGGAACTCCCCCCTTACCTCCTCTCTATTCTCTGGCAACCCTCCTCTGGGCCCCCTCCCTTTACCCTCTTATGAGACAATAAAACTTGCTGTCATCTTTGATTCCTCCTCCTCTTTCTCTCCTCATATCACTGACCTTGGCAAGAAGGCCCACTATCAGCTTCACCTCCTCAGAGGTGTTCTCCCTTTCCGCACCTTCCCCCAGATACTCAATGTCTCTAGAGCTCTGGTTCTCTCCAGGCTGGATTACTGGAACAGCCGCTTCTTCAGGCTGCCTCTTTCCTCCCTCCGCCCCCTTAAACTAATCCATAATAGAAATGCAAGACTTATCCTTGGCCTCAAGCCCAGGGACTGCATCTCTCCAGCCCTTAATTCTCTCCACTGGCTCCCAGTGGCTGCAAGGATCAAATTTAAGACCCTCCACAAGCCTTTCTGGGGCATGGGCCCGTGCTACATTCAACTTTCTCTCCCTAATTACCACCCTGATAGAGTCCTTTGGTCCTCTAGCTCGAACTCTCTGCAGGTCAGACACTTCTCCAAGCAGAGAGTGGGGGGTAGATTTCTTTCTTCGGCATGTGCCTCCCTCTGGAATGGCCTCCGCGCCCCTCTCAGAATTGAGACGGATCTCCTCAAGTTCTGTAAGCTTCTCAAGACTTTACTTTTCTACTCCTCCTTCCCTCTCCCCCTTCCTTGCTAACTCCCCCGGCCGCTGTGACTGGCTACCTGCTCTTTTCCGAGTCATACAGGGGCCAGGCCCTCCCCCGACCAGTCTGCCCCAGCACCCCTTTACCAGCACCTGCCTTCGGGCACCTCCCTTTACTAGACTACTGAGCCTGGTCCACCCCTCCTCGCACTTGGTGACCCTTATCTCGTCCCACAGTGCACTTGTCCTTTGGGCTCCCTTTAGCACTTACCCAGCCCCCAGACACCCCCTACTGCATCTAACTGCCCCACTTACACTTACCGTTTGCTGCACCTGCATGATCCAAATGTCACAACGCCTAGTAGAACCGTTTATTGTTGTTTATCCTCCTCTGTTCCTCCCCACACCCCCTTTAGTCCTGTGGCGGATGGAAACACTTTCTGCTGTATAGGCGCCATACAAATGCTCAATAAATAAATAATGTTATTTAGCATGATGTTATGTTATTTGATATTTGTATAGCGGCTTCTGCCATTGTAATGATACAGATCATATCCTATTGTGAATCTCTTGGGATGCTACTGAGGGTCATCCTGGTGGCAGTGGCGATGTCATTATCTTCAGATGGTGCCCAAATCTCCTGGGAAATGTCACTAGGTAAGCCTTTCATTCCATCGCAGCATGCCTCTGGCGTCCACATTCTCTGATTGTGTGCGAATCACTGTTTATGGTGGTTTCAGACTATTGTGAAGTAACAGGGGTTAGTCACTATTTATTAATCAGATGGCAATCAGTAGCTTTTGAAATGAAATACTGTCCCTTCTTTCAATAACATGCTCTGTTTCCTTTCTGGCTTTCTCTTTCTTTCCTTTAATTTCGTTCTATCTTTACTTCTTCATTTCACTAAGTAGGTCTCCCTTTTTCCTATACTTAGATTTATTTTGTCTTACTAACGTTATACTTCATATGTACTGATTGATATTCTCTCTCTCTCTCTCTCTCTCTCTCTCTCTCTCTCTCTCTCTCTCTCTCTCTCTCTCTCTCTCTCTCTCTCTCTCTCTCTCTCTCTCTCTCTCTTTCCCCCCCTCCCCCACCGCCATGCTATCTCATAGTGCTATCTAATTAAAGAATGCTACATTCCAGGCGCTGGACTTTATTTCATGTCGATACACGAACAAGGTCAAAATGTCCCTTGCAACAAACAACAGAGCCAAGATCAAGGGCAGTGTTCCTGTAACCGCGGCCAAACCGGATGAGTTATGAAACAGTTCATGTGACAAAGCCAAAAGCAGTTCAAATATTCTGAATCTGCAACAACAAGAACGTGCATTTTAAAATGAGAATGTGGGATTAGACAGCTGTGGTCAGAAGGAAGACACAGCATGTTAAGAAGTACGAATAATTTCAATCAGAAGATGCCAAAGTACTGTTATTTCTCATTAAATTAAATCGAAGAGTCACACTGAAGAAAGTGAAGGGCATCTTAAAGTTTTGACTTGGAATAACCATGTGCTTTATGGACCCCAGAGGTGCACACAGGATGTGTATTTTGAAAGGCAGAGAGGATCAGGAGTGCTGCCTTTGCAGTTGCCAATGTGTACCCATGCATTCCTCACTCCGAGTTGAATGTTTCAGTGGTTTCTGACTGCTCCCGGGGTCGTGGAGCGTTATCGAGTTATGCCTGCCCCCGGCAGATGGTAACTACCTGCAAAGTGGAAGCAGTCTGATGTCGAGGGGCAGCTTCCTGACCCCTCGACATCAGGGGTTGAAGCTTTAGGCAGAGAGGCAGGTTCTCTCAGGAGCGCTCCTTGCACGTCGGATATCCACTTAATCATGGAACTGCAAATCGTTTTCATTTTGACCACAGCTCCTATAAGGGAATGGATTGGCAATGCAGGTCCTGCTGTACTTCTGGTCCCTGTAACTGTGTTCTTTGGTGTGTGCAATGGGTAAGCTAAGTTTGTCTGAATCCCAAATCAAAGTTAACTTGCACCTAACAATGAGACTGTTTCCCACATAGAAAGAGACACAGACATGGAATGAAACGGAGAGAAAGGGAGTGCTAAGAGAGGCAGAGAGAGTCCTAGATTGCTTTATGATACACTGTAATAGCTAGTTCCTTTTAAAGATGTTGAAAGAAAAAATAAAATTATATTCTGTTCGCCATGTCTAAGGATCTCTGTGCACCTGCTCATTTCTAGATGCAGACAGCCTAAGAGAATTATAATGTATATATAAAGTATTATCAGTATTTCATCAAAAAAACAATTTTGGGGTTTGAGATTTCGTTTGACAAAAGTTTCACTTTGTCTGCCAGGCTCCCCACAACTTGGTAGATGTGTTTTTCTTGGGGCAGCCAGACTAAGGCACTTGAATTTCTTTTAACACACATTCAGAGAATGTGAAAGGTATTTGATGCTTCCTGGGAATAACTTGTTTGCAGGGTCTTGCTGATCACTCATGCAGTGGTATTATTGGAAGGGTGATTTGATTTATTAGTGCACCCCGTTGGCAGTCTGCCGGCCAGTGAAGCCGGAACCCAGCGCACAAACGGTTGTGTACAGAAGTGCCATGTGCAGTACGTGGGGCTTCCAGCTTTGCAGCCTTTAGACTGACGAGGGAGACAGCAGGAGCCGCAGCACGTAAGTTGAGGGGGTTAGGTGAGGTGGGCAGAGGGATCTATGCCTTGGAGAGTGAGTGCAGTTGGGGGTTATTTAAAAGAGGGTGGGGCCATAAAATCAACCGTGCAGGGGCAGCCTTCACAGACTGGATTCCGCAAAGTCAGTCTTTTATTCCTGGCATTCTGACCCCGATCCGTGCAACACACTTTGCGTGCCTTGACTGAAGCAGAATTTGCATTGTGATGTGTAATGAATCAGGAGCAAAACTCAGACACTGGTGCATTGTGATGGTTGCTAAAGACTATTATCTAAGTAAAAAGGGGGTTGGAAAAAGACCTATCCCGTCCTATCACTACAAGGGGTTTCCCAGCCGCAATGAAACTAAAGGATGTCCGTGTCAGGATGTCCAAAAATCAAGAGTTCTCCATCCTGTGTCCAAAATCCTAACCTGACCCTTACATGCTAAACTCAAAATAATATGCAAAGGGATGTAGTCTTTCAACTGGCCATCTGCAACTTTTTCCAATGTTCCAACACAAAGTTCCAAAAGGTGTTTAAATACACAAATGATCAATGTTCCACAATTCTTAGGAAGAGGGAGGAGCGGGGGCGGGGGTCACTTCCCCTAGGTTTATATGCTTCCTTTCAGTTGACTCACACAATTCTTGAGAGGTGTTCCTCTTCTAATGAGTTATTCAGGAACTTTACAGTCTATCAACACAACAGTGAAAGGGGAATGGTACTTCCCTTTTTTTCCTTCTCACAATATGCTACTTTTCCATCCAAGGGGTATGATTGCCCTTTCTCCAGGATTTCACACACTTCCAAAAAACGGCTTGTCCTCTTCTTGAACCTCACTGCTTATTTGTAATTGTGTGTAGGTCCCAGACTCGCAGTCACATTGCCTGGTATACTCTCCTGTCAGGACTTTCACAATGGTCACCTTAGGCCTTGACTTCCACAACTTGTTCACCTTTCCAGCCTAGGGGATATTGTTCCCTTCCCTGGGATTCACTTCTTCAAGAGGCTCTTTTTCCTCTTCTTGAATCTCACCACCTATTTGCGATTGGGCGTGGCTCCCAGATTTGCAATGGGTTGTCTGGTATACTCTCTTGCCATGGCTTTCTCCACATATAACAATTCAATTCACTCAGGTACTGGGTCTTTGACCCCTTTTCGGTGATCTTATTTCCAAATGCACTCAGCGTCCCAGCTTCCTTGCCCAGGTACATCCTGTGAATGTCACTGCCTTTGCTTGGTAGGTGGTATATGCTGTGAAGTTCCTTGTGTCCCAATTCCCCTCTCTGGGCTCACCAGTGTCATCTGGCTGCTTTGGTGTTCTCTGCGGTTTTCCTCTTTAGCGGGGCACCTCCTCCTTCTGCTGGCATCTCATCTGCACTCTCCGTGGCCATATGGGAAGACAGTCTCCCTTGAAAGGGAGTGATGACATCACTAGATTCATCACAGGTGGCTTAATTGTACGTGGGCTCACACACAACGCAGTTGATCACTGTAGCACACACAAGCACTTGAATTTCCTTCAGAATTCTTTAACAGACTTTTAAGGTAGGGAAAATGTATTGGGAGTATGTTGGTAATTTTTTCTTTGCAGGGTCCTTTGTACCACAGGCAATGGCATTAGTGATAGGGTCATTGGATACTGGCCACGACATACCACCTACCTGAATTGGGGGAGGCATTATCACTGGTGTAACTTGATTGAAAACTCACTCACGCACGACTTGGTTGAACACAGTAACTGATAAAGGCAAAGGCACTTGAATTTCTTTTAAATCATTATCACAATAGGTAAACACATAAATCAGTGTCCCTTACAAAGTTGTGCAAATTACTATGAGAAGTCTTCGTGTTCTACAATGGAGCTTTTTTTCTTGAAGAAGACATAGCTTATTGTTAAAGTTATTCATCAGTACTAATGTTTTATATTCTGCCGACCTTCTAACAAAATACTCGTTCCATCTATCTTATTTTTTATATATTTATCAACGTTTTGTTTATATTATAGTTGTAATCCACTTTGAGATGCCGTCAGTCCCTGAAACAGGAAATGTTGGGAGTAGATTACTTGCAATTTTCACATCTAGCAGCAAGGATGCAAAGTAAACAGTTGTATTTTCTTTTTTTCTGCTTCAACAAGTTTATAATATCTAGTAATTATGCCCCACCAGTAGCAGTAGTAGTATTTCCAATAGTAATAGTAGTACCAGTAGTAATATTTCTTGTTGTTGTTCTAGTATGACTAATATTGGTAAGTGGTAGTATCAGAAAATGCTGCCATAAGTAATAAGTAGTACCCTTGGTATTTTTGGAAACAGCAGTACATATATTAGTAGTATTGGAAGCAACAATAGTAGCTGAAATACTACTACCATGAGTAGAATTACTAGATATTATAGTATGACCACTGCAGTTACTAGTAAGATTAGTACTGCTAATACTAGTCCTATTAATAGTATTAGTGCTATCAGTGTTACTACATGTAGCAGGAATTATACTGTTAATATTAATGCTACAAGTGATAGGAGTAGTAGTATCAACAGTAGTAATGCTCCTGGTAGTATTTTTCATAATAATAATAATACTACTGCTATTTTTGTTATTACTATTACCCATAGTAATGGTAGTATGATAGTAGTAGTAGCAATAATTGTACGGCCGACACTGACAGTACATCTAATAGAACATCTAATACAAGTAGTACTGTCAGTAGTAGTATTACTGCCAATACTATGAGTACTACCACCAATGCTTCTAGTGTTAGTATACATTGTAGTATCACTGGTAGTACTTAGTGTAAGTACTTTAGCTATAACTAATAATAGTTCTAAAATGACTTTCCATACTACAATTTATAGCACTACTTACACTACTAGTAGTACTTCTTCTAGTATAGGTCTCATTACTACTCGCACAGATGGGAAAGAGTTACTAGATATGTAAACCTGTTGATGGAAAGTAACAAAAATGAAACCTATTACTGTACGTCTTTGCTTCGTTTATGGACCTTCAGATTGCACCTCCTCTCCTACTCTGATGCCACTTAAAGTATTAAAGGAAGCTTACACAATGGTGGACAACCTAAGTGAGAACGATGTTTACAAATAAAGGTACAAAATAAGGTAGATCGAAATAGTCTTTGCTGGGAAACTGGTAGAAGATTAAACATAAATATCGATGGCCTCTTTCACAAACATGAATAATACGAAACATATGTATGTTTGATAATACATGGTTCATCTTGTCTACTCTATTTTTGTGTAGTGTGAATGGCATATGCACCGGGCACAAGGAAGGTGATTACATGATATGGTCTCCACTAAAAGGTTTTACTATCATATTCCATCTAAGAAATTATTATTACCAGGCCTTTACATGTTTGCCTTTTTTCTATGGACATGCCCAGTGTACTGGACATAACTGACCATTCATTTTCTAAATCCAATATTGGGCTGGTTTTCAGTATAATCTTTTCTCACTGGGTTCTGGAGCTGTTTCATGCATGTTTAAGTAGTTTTATAGGCCACCAGAGTGCGTAATGCTGGTCGCCAAATGTCCACAGACCTAGTTGAAGAACCCAGCAAGGATGAAAGCTCAAAGCACTTAAAAAGTTGATTTTTATCAATTGGATTTGTATCCATAATTGTGTTGATGGTGCCATTAACAGCAGACATCCATGCATTAAGAACGTGTATAGCAGATTTTTCTATTTCTTATGTATGTGGCAAAATTTGCATGATCAAATGTTGGATTATTACAACACAACTCTATTAATACATGAAAGTATGAAACAGGGTCATCAAGCGACATCAGTAGGGATAATCATAGAATAGAGCAAAGGCAAGGAGAAAGATGAACGTGAAATACTACTGATCGCGCTCTCAAATCTAGTTCAGTAGGTAGCACGCAGATCTGCTGGAAGATAAATGATGGAGCTGCTTGCCATTCTTTGTTTGGTGATGGTTGTTTAACTAAGTTTGAATAGCTAACAGACTGAGATATACTGAAGATACATGAGTGGTGACTACATAGTTTGCATTCACCCACCCAGTATGTGATACTCTTGATCACATCATGGTATCCTACTGCTGAAGTAAGAAATAGATGAGCTCGCGCTGCACTCCAAATAGAAACCCTCTTTGCTGCCAATATGGGGGCCAAGAGTAACTTTGATGCTTGTATATGGTCTACAATGTACAGATTACTATTTTAGTTGGGACTAGCCCATTTACTATGTTTATGGTCATTACCAGCCCCTTGTTTTTGTTTTTGGACACTAGCGGACTATTTAGTGTGTTCTGTTTTTCATTGCTAAAAGCCCATTCACCTCATTGCTGGTAGTTATTGGACTATTTATTTTATGTTGTGGTCACAGCCAGCTTATTTACCCTGTTCTGGTCCCTATAAGACTATTATATATTCTGTTTTTAGCCACTACTGGCCTATTTGTCCTGTTTTTGTGGCTGGCGGCCTACTTGTTCAATATTTTAGTTGCTACTGACTTATTTACTATGTTTTTGATCACTACCAGCATATTTATTCTGTTTTTGGTCACTAATGTCCTGTTCAATTTTTTATCACTATTGATCCATTTGCTCAAATGTAATACTGATAGTTCTCCTTATTTGATCAACAAGGTAAGCACCACCTCCCTATGCTTCTTCTGGTCCACCCTGCATACCATTGGCCATTACCAACACTCTAGACCTTCTTGCCCCAGTCATGAGGATCCAACTGAAGCCTGCCTCCCAACATAACACCTGGTACGACTCTGAAGTTGCAGACCTGAAGCACAAGTGCAGAGCTGCGGAACGGAAGTGGCAAACCTCAGGCTCACCCACTGGTGGGCTGCCGCCTGCTTCAAAGGCAATACAGACTCTCCATTCGGCCAAGAAAAGGGCCCACATACAGGCAGGGGTATCGGGTGCATGCAACAACATGGCTGAACTCCTTAAAATCTGCAGGGAACTAGCCAACCCTTACGCAGTCTCCCCCTCCTCTCTTCCATCCCAGGTCCTCTACAATGTACTGACCACACACTTCACCACTAAAACTCTGGACATCCTGAGCACCCTTACTACCCTCTCACCCAACCTGTCTCTCACTCCCTTGCCTCCTACAGCACCTCCTTCTTCCTCTCCCTCTCGTCCTTCCTCTCCCTCTCCTCCTTTCTCTCTTGTCACACCTGAAGAAGTCACCAGAGTTGTCCGCTCCATGAAGGTCTCTTCCAAACAGGTTTCCCCTTGCTCCTCCAGAAACATCAAGGACAACATTTTCTCTCTTGCCGCTGTATTTGCTGATCTCTGCAACCACTCTTTTGCCACTGGATCTTTCCCATCCTCCCTCAGGCACTCCCTTGTGTGCCCCCTCCTGAAAAAACCTTTAGCAGACCCAACCTTTAGCAGACCCTAGCTGTCCAGCCAACTACCACCCTATTTCTATCACCCCCTTCCTGCTGGAGAAGCTGGCCTTTCCACAACTTACCTCATACACTGAACTTGTTGGTGATCTCCATGACCATCAATCTGGATTCCGAGCATCCAGAGGCACAGAAACGGCTCTTCTGAACACCCGCGAAGAACTGCTCACATCTCTGGACTCAAACTCTCCAGCTGTCTTTATCCTACTCAATCTCTCCCCTGCCTTTGATACCGTCAACCATTCTTTTTTTTTTATTGAGAAAAATTGTTTTAGTTGATATTTTAAAAAAAAATTGCATGTACAACATATATTTAAGAGGCAGCTTGACAATAAATACAAGGCAAATGCCTGACAGCATTCCACAAAAGCAGATTGATTGGTTTTCCAATTAGACATACATATTTTGAGGATTTAAATTCAAGTATGTAATGAATTTGACTGTGTCCATGATCAAGGAGCTTTTAGATGCATTAAACATTTCAATCCACATTTGATCTTTAGGTAATAATTGTCTATCTTTAAAATGTTTTAAAAAGTGGAGTTTTCCTATTTCAGATAAATTAGTATATTCCGTTACAAGATGAAAGATACTTTCCTTTTTGCCATCCAGATTACAGAATCTAAAGTTTGTACAGCTCTCCTTATCTTTAGAGTATAGAACAATTTTAACTTTGGTATAAAGTAAATTCAATCTAAGGCGTAGAAAGGTGTTAGCATATTGTTTATCTGGGAATATTTAAAGATGATTAGGTATGCCATCGAGTGGTTTTGTTATAAATGCTCTAGATTTGTAAGCTTCTTAGGTTTGAGCTTTTTCAGATGTTAGATTCCAATCGTGATTATACAATTTAAGTTTTGCTTTGTGTGGGAGATTCAAGAGTAAGTCAAGTGAAATGTTTGCCTCATTTAGAATAACGAGGCAGTAATTTTTCCATTTGGAAAGAGGAGAAGGTGTCTCTTTTATTATAATTGTTTTTAACACATAAAACATATTTCTCGTGGAGGGCGTTGATAGTAACATTTTTCTATAGAGTGAGATCATAGCCCACGAGGCAACCACCTTTAAAGATATTAAACCAAATTTGTATCTAATAAGTGCAATCAGGGTGCTTAGCGGAACTGGTAAAACAATTTCCCAGAATGTGCTTTCCAGAAATTCCCAATTGACAGATTTGTTGATAATTTGGGTTTGACTGCCATAAGTAATTATTGGTATTGCTTTCTGTAGATAGAACATCCTGGCCGGTAGTCAGGAGAAGGCTCCATATTTTTTTTGAAGTGACTTAGCTTGAACAGGTAGGAATTTCATTTTCAGAAGAAGTTTCTCTTTATAGAGTTTATCAAGGGGATCTGAATTGATATTGAGTCCCAGGTATTTATATTGATTTATTTTAGTTAATAAAATTCCCGCTAGAGTCCAATTGAAGTTCAAGCTAGGTTTTTTGCACAAATGTTGGAATAATAAGATGTTGGATTTTTTGGTGTTATTTTACAGTTTATTTTCATTCGTACGAAGTTAATGCTGATGGCTTTCTTGGTAGACAAATAGGTGTTCTATCAAAGAGTACCAAATCATAGGTATATGGTGGCTTCCTAATCGGGGTGAGAAAGAACAGATCTTATTTAGGGCAATAAAAAAGTCACTAATATAAAAGTTAAAAAGTATCGATGCAAATGGGCATCCCTGTTTTAGGCCCGAGTTAGTAGAGATTGGGTTGGATAATAAACCATCAGTAAAAAGTTTGATTTTGATACTAGTGTTAGAATAAAATTGATAAATTAGATAAAAAATGTAATCGGGACATTTAGAATTTAGTAGTTTTTTCCATATAACTGATCGAGGTATTGAATCGAAGGCATTGTTTAAAAATCAATCCGGGCCACATAGACTGGTTGCTTATTTTAAATCGCTTGAGTTTTGATAGCTGAAATTATAAGCAAATTTAGCGAGGTGCCAATCCCTGAAAACAAATCCTGATTGGTAAATATCACTGAGGTTATTATCAGTTGACCATCTCATAAAATTGCGAATTATAAGCCTTGCTAAGATTTTTCCCGGCACATCTAAGAGTGCAATGGGACGATAGTTGAGAGGATTTAGACGATCATCCTTTTTAAAAATTGGAATTATAATAGCCTTTTGCCATGACGGTGGTATTTTCTTTGATATGATAACTTTAAGTCTTGCTAAGATTTTTTCTGGCACATCTAAGAGTGCAATGGGACGATAGTTGAGAGGATTTAGACGATAATCATTTTTGAAAATTGGAATTATAATAGCCTTTTGCATGACGGTGATATTTTCTTTGATATGATAACTTTAGAGAATATTAAAAACAAAAGCCTAGCCCAGGATTCAGGATTCTTTTTTTTAATGGCATTTGTTAACATATATGGCCCGGGAGCTCTAGACTTCTTCAGCTTTTTAATTATCATTAGAATATCTAGAGTATCAAATTTGAAGTGAGATAAATTTGCGGATTCAATATTTACATCAGGCGAGTTTTCATCAGACTTCATGAGGAGTTTTTGGAAGTGGGTTATCCATACATTTTCATCAATACAATTCAGTTGGGTAGACCTATGGGCATTCAATGTAACACAGTTTAATATCTTCCATATTTCACCAGTTGATTTTGTGAGTAAGGCCCTTATCATTAATTCAGCATCTTTTTGTTTTTGTGCAGCAAAGACTTGCTTGATTCTAGTTCTATATTTGTTTTTCAATTGTGTTGAGTCTCTGTCATTTGTCTTAAAAGGTAATAGTCTTAGGGCTTTGTGAAGTTCAGATTTTAAAGTGTAAACTTCAGAATTCCAAGCATGTTTATGAAAGAAAGTAGATTTACCCTGGGCTGAATTATTTTGTGCTATCATTTGAATAAAGCTGTTATAGTGTAGTTGATCTCCTATTTGCTGGTCACAGATCTTATCATGAAGGAGAGCTGTGTGACGCAAGGTCCATTTAAGGCGGTTACCCGGACAGTTTAGATCCAACATGGGTTTATAATATAGAGGGGTGGGCACTTTTTGCTGTAGGAGTGACTTGAAATGCCTCAATGAATCTATTTGGATTGTCAGAGATAAACACATAGTCTAAAATTGTACAAGAAGAGCCTCTCGACCAAGTTGGTTTGGGAGGAATGTCATTCGGGAAGGTTGCATTCAGCATTGAACATTTTCTTGTTTTCATTAGGGTTAGGCATTTGTCTGCTCTAGTATTTGTGGTAGTAATAGAGACTTGATATAAGTTCATATTACAATCGCCCAAAATTATGGTGTTGGCAATGGTAGGATCTAATAAGGTTTGATCTAAAATATTTCATTCTTATCAATGAAGTCATTTTCAGTTGGAGAAACCAGGTTCCAATATATATTTATTAACACTGTCGCCAGAAAAAACGGATGATTTAAATTATTGGTTGGGATGATTGCAGGCGGCAGAGTCAGGACTTGGCCAGGGTTTAATAGTCAGACTAAAGTCGAATCTGGCAGCTAGAACAAGGCGAGCAGCAGGTCTGCCTTTTGCGGCTTTGGAGGCTGCAACTGTAGTGACCTGATGGTCGGCCCAAATAGGTGAGGTAACCATCCATGTTTCCTGCAAGGCAACAAGATCGTATTTATTTAATAGTATAGGTTTAGACAGGAGAAGATGCGAAAAGCCCCGGGTGTTCCATGAGATTATACTACATGCATGTTGTTCCAAGGTGGATTGCTAATGGTTTTTGGAATCTTTTTCCCTTGTATGTGCTAGCCAACTCCATTTAGATAGTACTGGTGGAGGGGCATAGGAACCATTGAATTTGCCACATGGCAGAGCCCCAATATTCTGGTTACTAAGTTGCTTCGGGGCTTGATTATCCAAAGGGTTGTTTCTTATTAGGAGCTTAATGAATATAACTTCTGTTAGAAGACCCTTTCCAAAAATAAGTTGTCTTTGTTGGCAGACATTTTTTATTATGTGGGAGGCTATATTTACATCAACAATGTCCTGATGGGCTGGAATTGGATAACTTACTCTTGTGATATCGGATGAATTGATATGTCTCAGTTGAGGAATCGCCTGAAATATTGTCAGCAAAGTTGTTCTATTTGGAAAAGGGTCAGAGTAGACTCTATCAATCATTGTAAATCGTAATATTTCATCTTTTAGATTCACAGTTAAAGTATCAGTTTTATTGTTCATGATATCACTTTGGGAGATTGAATTTGGGGGTTCAGTGTTAGTTTCAGTTGAGGTAGGGTTATTTGACAGAGTAACATTATCAGATACTGATGGAGAGCTTTTTAAAAAGGCAACTCTTTTAACAAGTTCCTTCCGTTTTTCTTCTAGGGTCATAAAAGACTTTGTGTCATGGTCTAAATTAACACAGAAAGTCGGTGATAGCACCGGGGGGCTTGTTTTTTGATGATGTAAACTGTGATGAATGGAATCTAGCATTGATATGTTATTATTTGAATATACTGACATATTCATCAGTTGATCATTAGTAACAGATTTGCTTACATATTCTGAGCCATTGGACAACATAGCAGGATTTGCAGTTTGAGGAATACCAACATAAGCCTTACCTTTAGATGACTCCACGCTTATGGTAGGAGGGAGGACCTCAATACATGGGACTTCCAGACTCGATTTGTTGTTTTTGGCAAGGGACTTTGCAGATTGAGCTTCGTCCCCTGAGATGTTAGAGACAATTTTTTTAGTTTTTGATTTGTTTTCTTTATATCTTTTAGATATGACTTGGTTTTTGGATTTTTTATTTTTATTTTTGGGGGGATTTAGAGATGAATTTTGCTCAGGTTCAAATTGGAGGTTCTTTTACGGGTTCTCTTCTGTTTTCTTCGTTTGTTTGTGATGGATGAATGAATATGTCATACAGAGGAGGAGCAATATCATCAAGATTCTCAACTGAGATGGGTTGGGGTAGTACAGGAGGGTTACTGGATTCCATAGAGGGCGAGATTGATTCATGTTTAGATCAGAGCCGACGCCCTCATGTATGGTCTCCGTCTCACCTGGCAGAAAATCATCTAGGATAGGTGTATCAGCAGATGGAATCTTATTTAAGGTAGTTGGCAGATCAGCCATTGTTTTCATCATAGCTGGCAAGTTGAATGCAAGCCAATCAATTTTTTGGTCAGAGTTAAAGTCATGGCTTCCTGAGAAGAGGCTTTGGAATCCAATAGTTCAAACAGTTTGGTCAATGTGTAGATTGTTGCATTGATAGCTGTTAAAGCGGATTCCAATGCTGGATTTGTTGTTGCAGGAAAACCAAAGGAAGGTCGTGGTATTGGTTTTGCAAAAGATAACGGCAGAGATGTTGCAGATTTAGGAGAAGAGATGATATCAGCTGGACAATCCATAGGAAAGAGGTCAGGGGAGTTTGATAGTCTGGATGCGTTGGACGGAGGTAAAATGATCATTAGGTCTCTTGCATTATTATGAGCAGCAGACGCCACAGGTATAGCTTGAGTTGAGTGAGCAACTGGGATGATTGTGTTAGATAGGTTTTCAGCTGGTCGGTTGTCAAAGTTTACAGGCATATGAAGTAGCCTGTTTAGAATTTGAGAATACAAGGCAGGCGGAGAGAGTGGGGTTATTGGTAAAGACAAATCCCTTAAAAGAGTGGGTTGATAAGTGGGAGTGAAGACGTTTTCATTAGAAGGAGGGAGAGCTTGGTCATGTATGTAATCATGCATTGTTTTATCCGAGAGAAAATGTGTATTAAGAGAGTTGAGTGCTGACACGGTAGAGGGAATAATTGGGCCATTAGTAACAGCATTTTCAGAAGTTTGACTTTGAGTGGTATAGAGTAGATATTGGGCAGAAATAGTGCTTGGAAGCGGAGATACATGAATTCCAGGAGGAATATGAATAGGGAGCTGTGGAGCAAAAAATGGCGGGGGGGTACGCATGCCAGCGGTTAGTCTAATCATTTTGTGATACAAGGTTAGAGACTTTTGTGGAACAACACACACAAGGCTCCAGTACGTACAGCTGGGAGTTCAGAAATGCAGTGTTGGCAACTGCTTAAGCACTAGGCAATGAACTTGAACAAATTCAAAGGAAAAAATAGCAACATTTTACATGCGAACCTGTGGCGGGCGGAAATGCAGAATACCTAGCAGGAGAACAGGCAGCTCACATATTCACGAGGGGCCGGTGTAGAAATTCAAGCAGTGTAGGTACAGTTAACTCACCTTGATGTATCGGGGGTCGAGAATGAATGTCCTGACTAACTTAAACAGCAGAATCCGCATGGACAAAAAGTAAGAAGTTGGTGTGCGGTTGCAGCATGTACCCTCAGCAGCAACGGGTGCCGAATGGTGGAGTTTAAAGGACGGAATCACCCGATTTGTCAGAAAAGACATATATTATCCGTTGTGTGTATGGAGGCAGCTAGATGAACCGAAATTCACAAAGTATCAGTAGTTAAATAAAAGTATAGACAGGGAAATGAATGTAGCAGGGAGCGCACCCAGCATCCAGCGAGACAGCGGACAGTACTTGCCAGTACTTGCTCGCTGAGCGTGCGCGCGGGATGCTGGCTTTATGGCCAGTGGTAAAAGGGGACGTGGCTAGAGGGAGAATAGAGAGAAAAAGCAGGTTATTAGCGTTACACGCTAATAAAAGTCAGTGAAAACTTCATATCCAGATGATGAATGGTTGAGACAAAGTCTATCTTTACCCAGAGGAGTTTGATTGGAGTTTAGGAGAGTAGAAATCCGGCCGAAATTCAGGCAGGGACTCCAGCAGATTCAGCAGACAGTACTTGCCAGTACTTGCTCGCTGTGCGCGCGTGCTTGTGCGTGCTGGATGCTGGCTTTATGGCCAGTGGAAAAGGGGGTGTGGCCAGAGGAGTTTGATTGGAGTTTAGGAAAGTAGAAATCTGGCAGCAATTCAGGCAGGGACTCCAGCAGATTCAGCAGACAGTACTTGCCAGTACTTGCTCGCTGTGCACGCCCACTTGTGCGCACGGGATGCTGGTTTTATGGCCAGTGGTAAAAGGGGGAGTGACCGGAGGAGTTTGATTGGAGTTTAGGAGAGTAGAAATCCGGCAGCAATTCAGGCAGGGACTCCAGCAGACAGTATTTTTCAGTACTTGCTTGCTGTGCACGCGCACTTGTGCGCGCGGGATGCTCACTTTATTGCCAGTGGTAAAAGAGGGCGTGGCCAGCAGAGTTTGATTGGAGTTTAGGAGAGTAGAAATCCAGCAGCAATTCAAGCAGCGACTCCAGCACATTCAGCAGAGAGTATTGCCAGTACTTGCTTGCTGTGTGTCAACCACTCTATCCTCATAAAACGGCTCCATGAAACCCTTGGTATCTCGGAGCGGGCACTGGACTAGCTGTCTTTCTTCCTAACTGACAGTTCGTCCCAAGTCATTTTGGGTACTTTCTCCTCCCATACTTCCTTCTTCACCTGTGGTGTCCCGCAGGGCTCAAACCTCTCCCCCTGTCTCTTCAACACTTACCTTGCTCAGCTGGCACTCCTCATTTCCTCATTCTCCGCCAACTTCCAGTGCTAGGCAGATGACACACAACTCTTTTTCAAACTTCCTGCTGACCCTCTTGCATCTTCCATCATCCCTGGCTGCCTATCTGCCATCCAGTCCTAGTGTGCATCCAACGATCTCTGCTTCAATGCAAGCAAGATTGAGATCCTTCTCATTGGGACCCCTGCTCCTTCTTTCTTCCCCTCACTCTGGCCATCGTTTATAGGCTCTCCCCCTGCTCCTTCATCTGAAGCCAGAAACCTTGGAGAAATCTTCGACTCCCCACTCTCTCTTTTCTTCCTCACACTCAGGACATTGCCAATAAGTCCCACTTTCAAATCTTCCTTCTCCAAGGAACCAAGGAAATCTTCCTTTTTTCACTTCCCCCAGAAGCTCAATGTGACCCAAGCCCTGGTTCTCTCTAGGCTTGACTACTGCAATAGCATTCTCCTGAATCTACCTTCTTCCACTTTATAACCCCTCCAGCTAATCGAGAATAGGGCAGCAAAACTTATTCTTGGCCTTAAGCCCAGGGGCCACACCCCTCCTGCCCTAAAAACTCTGTACTGGCTCCCGGTTGCATCACAGATTAAATTCACATCCCTCTACATCACTGTCCTCTTCACCTCCTACTTCCCTTCTTCCCTCCTCTGCCAATCTCACAGTCACTGTGATTGGCGACCAGGACCCTTATGTATCCTTCGGGGTCCTGACCTCCCACACCCAATCATCCCAGCCTCTGCCTACCTCACAGCACTTGCCTCAGCACCCACCAACCTCAATCCTGTAGGCTTGCACTTTCTACCCAATGTGGCTCCAGGCCGCATAGCAATTACCATACTATGCACTTCATCTGCTGCTCACCCATGAGCACAGACATTCCAGCACTTATCCCCACCCCCACTTCCCTTCTTCTCGCTGCACATGCACGTTCTGAATACTCACAAGGCATAGTAGGTTTGTTTTTATCTTTCACTGTATGCATTGTTTTCAATCCCATGTTCCTTCCCTGTTGCCCTGTGGGCACTTTGAAACAGAACTGAATAAGCGCCTAACAAATGCACAATAAACAAATAAATGCCTCCACTATATGATACTCCATGCACCATTCCCCATGTCCATACTACTTCTCCTCCTCAATGTCCCCTCTCTCTTTAATGGGAACTCTGCCTACTACATTCCCTGCCCCCCCAACTCCCATTCCCTAAATCCATCCACTGTTGTCTCTCCAAATTTTACCCTAGCTACTCCCCAACCTCTGACCCTGTCCACTCTAACCTGATCTATTCTACCTGTCTTCTGACTGCCACTGCCCCATCAGCCTCTTTATCGCTGTTTCTCATACTGACCTCATTCAAGGCCTATGAAAGGCTCAAACATGCTACAACAAATATCTTTCCTCACTCACCACTGAAACTCCTGTCATCCCAAACTTTCAGAAATGGGCATCACTGAAACCTGGATCTCCTCTCATGACACCACCTCGCTATATGCTCTTGACGCTGACTTTTTCATTTTCTATCACTCCTCTCATCACACTAAGAAAGGTGGTGGTGTTTGCCTAATGATCAGCAAGGACTCACCAGCAGCTCCCCTCTCTAACTTTACTCCCTCCTCATTCGAACATATCACTGTCACACCTCTTGCTCCCATCCCTTTTACAATCGTTGTCATTTAGCGCCCACCTGCCATCATCAATATCTTCTTTTCTGATCCGACCCACTACCCGAAACTCTCCCACTTGATGTCCCTACAGTCATAATGGGCAACCTGAACCTCTTCAATGTGATAAAGGCCAATCCACTACAGCTAGAATCCAGTCTCTTTGATCATTCCCTGGTTTAACTGCATAGTCTATCCACTAACACCCAACATGACTCCCTTGATATTACCTTCCTACCCTTCACTCTCAACTCCTCTTCTCTCACCATCAACCCCTCTTCCTCTGACCACTGGATAATTCACTCCACCTTCTCTATTGCTTCTACACTGTCGCTCCCACTTCCTTCATTGATCACCAAAAGAAATTTCAAAACTGACTTAATGGTTCCCTACCCTGGACCAAGTCAAGTCCTTCCTTCAAGTACTCTCTCCTTCCCTTGCTCATTTATTGAACTAGCCTTCGATAAATTCAGCGAAACACTTGCCACCTCATCTGACTATGACTACCCTGATTGCTCCTTCACGTCCTCTGACTCTCAACCATGGATCTCCCAAGCCATCCAACTGCTCAGGACAACCATACACTTCTACCGGTGCCACTTGTGAAAACATAGTTCTCCTGCTCTGCTCGCTGCATATACACCTTGGTCTCTCTGCTGCTTTTGACTCTATCAAATACCCTTACTATAATGATCTTATTTCCTCTGTCCGCTCACACACTCATAAATCATCCATGAACATTAAATCACCCATTAACATTTTCCCAAGGCTTTCACTCTGTAAAACTGCTCTATACCCTCCCCCTCTCTCTCTCTCTCTCTCTCTCTCTCTCTCTCTCTCTCTCTCTCTCTCCCTCTCTCTCTCTCTCCCTCTCTCTCTCTATCTCTCTCTCTCTCTCTCTCTCTCTCTCTTTCTCTCTCTTTCTCTCTCTTTCTCTCTCTCTCTGTGCTCACAACCCTGCCTCTTATTTCTCTTCCAAGATCAATAAGATATGTGCTCAAAGTGGAAAAATCTCCAATGTCCCTCCTCTAATTTCTCCTACCTCCTCACTCCTTCTCTCCCCTCCTGACAGCCAGACATTTCCCCACTATCTTTGATAATAATTGAAGAAATCGAGTCCTCTGAATGGTTGTCCCCTGCAGTGTTAGCTCAAAAGCAAGATGGTGGCCTGAGAATGCGTGTGGATCAAAGAGAGCTTAGTGCAATCATTTAGATAGGCAGACATCCCCTTCCAAACATAAGCAGGTTATTGGCTGCATAGGAGAACATTTGAGTTGTCATCAGCACACCATCCAATTGATATACATTAGGCGTACTATCACATCATTTGTGACTCCATTTGGTGTGTATACAGATTTTGTCAGATGACTTTTGGCTTGCGGTCAGCCTCTGCAGTTTTTAAACAGCTAATGCAGGCTTTATTTGGGAGCATGCGAGGTGTGAGCTACTTCCAGGATGACATTATGGTATGGGGACAGGAGTGCATGAATATAATGAAAGAGTGCACAGAGTTTTGTGCACATTACAGGAAAACGGGCTGATCATTACATTATGGAAGTGTCAAGTAGGAATCCAGAGTGTGACATATTTGGTATATAGTGTGGCATATAGATAATAACAGCATAAGGCCCAAGAAAGGGTTATTCAGAGTAATGAAGGAGGCACCTGCGGCAAAAGGAGCAACTCAGGTCTTTTTTAGATATGACAGAGTGTTACCTAAAATATATTCCATATTACGCAGAGAAAAAGGGGCACATGCGGGAGTTATTTAAAAAAAGGTGCCATTCATGTGGTCCCAGCAGTGAGAAGAAGAGTTTGACAGATTGAAAGATTGAAAGGGGATATGGACAAAGCACCATCTTCAGCTTAATTTGATGTCAGGTGTAAAAATCCTCCTTACCCTAGATGCTAGTGAAGTGGGAATAGCAGCAGTTTTAGCTCAATGGCAATGGGGAAAGTATCACCCTATTGCGTTTACTTCCAGAGTTCTCAGAGACACAGAGAAAAGACAGGAAGTTGTAGAGAGGGTAGCTTTGGCTGTTCATTGGACGTCCATAGATTTTAGGACATTTCTGTGTGGTAGTTCATATGTGATAAGGACGGATCATAAACCGCTCATATACGTGATGACTACAAAACATTTGCGATCAGTATCCCCCAGGATTGCAAGGTGGATGGTGGATCTCAAAGAGTGCAATTTTAGAGTTCATTCCTGGCTAGAATAATGTAGTGACTGATTGTCTGTAAAGGTTGCCATCTAGTTTTCCAGGGGGTGATGAGAGTAATGACACTGTAAGCAGCACGCCGTAGCATATGCCATACTTGCTTTAGAAAAATCAGAATGCTTGTTAAGAAAGTGAATGTGATGTTGAGCTAAGGTAGATTACAGACGGTTTGCACCGCGGTTGGTGAAGGATTTAGCAGTCATGGGAAGGCAAGACTTAGCTACATGTATTAGACGAGTTGGCAGAAGGTCCGTAGGGGGTGACTAGGGATGATAGACTGATACCTCCTGTTGGTGTTAAGGATGAAATTGGTAGATTTGGTGCATGAAGGGCATCTAGAAAGGTCTATAATGAAGAGAACATTGGGGAGGTCCTATAGGTGGCCAGGTATGGACAGTGATATCAAAGGGTTAATAAAGGATTATGCAGCGAGCGCCACAATTGACGAAAGCCAGGTTATTCGTGATCCACCATTGATTCCGGTCAAGGTACCAAGTGAAGTTTAGACAAAGATGGCTCCTGACATTATGGAATTTATTGATGTACTTTAGGGATGGTTAAGGTTAATTCTGGTAATTGCAGATTACACTTCAAGATGGATGGAAGTGACAGCTGCAGAGTGTGGGATATATTGACCCACTCAACGGCATTGTCCCTAAACACTAAGCTGCATTTGCGCTGAAACAACCACAAAATGGTTGTGCTGGTTCCTGTGAGCGCCATGGCTCAAAACTGCATTTTGCAACAACAACAAAAATGGCTGCACCGTCCTGCCAAGCACACATCAGAACAAAATGGAACCAGGGGGCACATTAAAGAAGATTGCAAGTGGGTTCCCACATCAACAAAAGGAAGAAAGTGGAAAAAGCAGCGTTGCTTTGCTGCAAAAGCCAAAATATCCATTGAAAACAAACCATTTTTCACCTTTAAAAAATAAATGCGGCTTTGACGCTAATTCCCTCTGTTCCTTAAAGCCACTGTGATTAATAAGCCCTACCAAGCCCTGTGTGTTTCACTGTGCCTCAGCAAAACCAGGCATGATTCTGAATTGACAAGCCCAGTCAAACCAACTAAAAAAAAAAAAACAACCAGAAACCTTACATTTACTCACACGGGAAACACGGTCATTTTCTTTGCAAAAGTATCGAAAACTCAGCTGTTCAGAAAGAGACTCTAACTAGCTGAGCCTTGCCTGCTTCAATGTATCCATGCTTCAGACTAACTCCAGCATTTCAAGAGAATAACTATAGCTGCAGACAGTGTTTGAATCTGCTGGAGATGAAAAGTTGAAATTTAAAAAGGAAGGCCAGCTGCACCACGTGTAAAAAATAAATGGGCTTTTGCAAATTAAAGAAAAACAAATGCCTGTGTTTTGGAACAGTACACTGGTGAATGAAAGCCTGCCAGTCTTTAGCAATATGAAGGGGTTTGTTGATGGTGCGACTATATAACATGGGTTATTTTATGCAACCAGTGTGCTTTAATTCTGGATCTAAGATCAGAAATTAAAAGGTTAAAAATATGGTGGCTGGAGCTGCAAGTTGAAAAACAGGTTTTCTTCTTGGAGGGGTGGCACCAAAAGGAGGGCTCTCTCTCAGCAGATACTGACAGCCACCTGATAATTATGGGGTTGAACAGACTTCCGTCTCTGCTGGGACCCAGACAATGAAGCTCCCAGGGAAGGAAGCCTGAGGTGTAAAGGGGCAATATAACTTCAATCAACAGAGAAACCCCCACCATGATGCTCTGAAGGAAATGACAGTTGGCAGCAGTTGAAGTTAAAGAAAGTAATGACCAAGGGACAAAGGAACTGCCGTTTGGTCACAAAGACTATTTCAAGAATAAACTTTAAAGACTCCTATCTCTGCAGCAAGACTTTGAAAAATTGTAAAAATGTTGCAGTTTAAAAGTGATTTTTTGTGTGCTTTCTTTTGAGACATGACAGAACTCATTGACACCTTGGGGACAGAAAGGGCAAAGTATTGAGGATAAATAGAAAAGTATCAATGTTGCAAACATAACATTTTGTACATGCATTCCTTGGGATAAGTCTCATCTGTGTATAGGCCGAATCTTTCATGCTCAAAATTACCAAAATGTATCAGAAGGGCGAAGCAATGCCCACAGACTGGAGGATTGGATGGATATGTGCGGCACAAAATATGTAACCTGTGTATTGCAAGAGATTGCAATGGTGTAAATGTATGTTTTTGGCAAAATTGGATTTTAAGTAAAGTAAATGTGGGAGTTTTTGGACATTTTAAAACTCACCTCATAAATCTGACATCCCCTTGGAAATCCAACCAGTTGAGAGCAAGGTGGAGATTAGCACCCCTGTCCAATCCAAGTAGTTTAGGGGCGTGCTTAGTTAAATCTGCCCGCCTGTACTTTGATAATGTCATTATGCACTATAAATAAGGGCCCCTGACAGGACTCCAGACACACACTCTTCCAGATTTCCTGCGCTGTGTTCCTGTACCCGTCATCTTCCAGATCCAAACTCCAACTACAAGGCCAAGCATTGCTGATCCTACTCCAGGGCCCACTCTTGCACCGAAGCAGTGCTTATCCCATTCCCAGCAAGGCCTCCAATATAGGAAAAACCACTAAATCTCCCATTAACAAGGGGAAAACTGTGGTACTTTTGGCATCCTGATCCAGCCTGGCTTGCTGCAACTCACTAAATGCTGCTGCAATCCTGCTACCCTGATGACCTATGGTATCCAGTGAAAAGAATCACCAGTCCAGAAGTGCTACCCAGTAACCTGAACTGCCCAGCTGTTTGCCAGGCGCCCTGCCTTGTAGTGACCAGAACTGTTAACTGTCCAAAATCCAAAAACTAAAAATTGGACTGTGAAAATCAATTGCCACCCCACCTAAACCCATAGCCTATCTTGTCTTTGTTCTCATCCCACTCTCTAAGTCACCCTATCCTTATCCTGATACCTTGTTCAAACTGTCAGCATTCCTGCAACCCTATCCTTGATTTCTAGTGCTAGCGCCATCCCTTTAGTAATTTTGTCTTGTGAAATCCTAAGCCATTAATCCTATTTCGAGTGATCGGACTGGTTCAGCTGGATTGAGCGCTGGGGCGAGAGGGTTGAACTTGCAAATCAACCCTGGAGCTTACTGTGTCCCTCTTTGGTGGCCTAGCCTTAATACTCTAGTGTAGAGTAAAACTATTCTTGCCACAACTGATTTTCTTTCCTTTTTCACTCCTTCATTTACTCAAAGTGCACCTTCTTAGATCTTGCATAACTCATTAATTTATCAGCTGGAGAGTTACTTTCACTTCCATAGTGTACCTGTGATCTATAGCTATGCCTCAACCAAAAAAAACGCATTGCGAGTTACAATATTTCACCCCTTTTTCAAAGAAACCATTTTAGTAAATTTACATGGGAAACGGAAATATTAGCAGTTTCCAACATGTCATTTTGATTGTAAACTGTTTTAAATCTTCCATTAATTTTTCGAACTGTATGCGCTGGCTAATCCCTTGCTAGTGATTGTTAGTACCTTTACATTGTTGCTTTAGTGAAGAACTGTATTTGTTTTAAGGTTTTTACATACATTCATTATCTTATTTATCCATTTCCGACATTGCAAGGGTTTTACATCAGTTTTTCACCCTTATTTGAGGAGGGAAGGTTGGATTTGAATTCCGTTTTCAGCTTCTTATTCCTGATCACCTGCTGCTTCCTTATATCCATTCATAATTGATTATTTATTGGTTGAGGGAACTTGGCAGAGGGAAATCCTAACTTGATTGTGTTCTGTCCTAAATCAAAAGTGCTTCTATTCTGCTGTGCTTTGTATATGCTCCACTAAAAAGTCAAACCCAGTGCATGGTGATTGCTGCCCTATATTAAAAGTGTGCGATTTCTTTTGAATTTTAAATAAATAAATAAATATTGCATTTGACCAGCCAGCCTGGTTCATGGTCCATTTTGACCCGGGTTATTTGAAAAGGGGGTGTGATATGAGTGGTGTATCATCCCAAAATTGAATTCACATAAATAAGGAGAAAAGCACCTCAGTTAGGCGCTACATACTAGGCCGAGACCACTGTGTACGCATCGCCTGATTGAAATCCTTAACAAGAGTCCGTGATGACCAACAAAGTTATCACATTTTTGAGAAAGGTGTTTGATGGAGAATGGGTGGCTTACTGTTTAATCACGGAAAAAGGTGTACAATTTGTTTTGCAGCAAATGGCAGGATTCTTACATGAAGTAGGCATTAGGAATGACAGGATGGCTCTGTACAATCCTTCTGCCAATGTGTAGGTAGAAAGGCTGAAATGATTCATAAAGGGAGCTATACAAATGGCAATTGCTAATAATTTGGATGGGCAACTCATTGTGTTGCAAGCTCTAAAGGCTTGTAGATATACTCTATTAAATTTTACAGGTTAATTGGGAAGTGCCCTTGGCCTTTTCTATGAGTAACCGTTACTTTTGTGAACCTTTGAGAACAGAAAACGTAAGACCAGGAAACAAGGCTGAAGAATCCTGCATTGTGTGTCTGGGGTACCCGGGGCTCTCCCGCATCGATAGTCAAGGCGGGGAGAATCACTTGCCTCTGTGGTACTGTCCTTGGCTCCTACAACATAGCAGCGCCAGTGTAGTCAGCACAGCCGGAGAGTTGGAGAGACTGTGTAGAGACCGGTCTGTGTTGAAGCCAAGGTTGCAAGTGGCAATATTGTATAGTTAACGCTGAAGCAAACATTGTATGATGCATATGTGATAATGAACATGAGTAAAATTGAACAACATATGAGTGAACTTTGAAGCCATGATACAATACCTTAGATAGAGTGGTCCGGCACCGCATGCATGCTTATTCGAAAGTCTCTATAAGGTATCCAACTAAAAGACTAATAAAGAATTGTGAATCGAAGTGGTCCTGCAATGGGTCAAGCAAAATCCTGTGCACAATCAAAAGTCTTCGAAGTTAATAGCGTAAAGAAATTTGATGACAAAGTAGATGAATTTGGTCCAACCCCACCAGAGGGATATCAGCTGAGAGCTTTTGGTTAAAGCCAGTTTGTGTTAAATTGGAATGGGTCCGAGCCTGGTGGAGGGAGCCTAATTGAACATTGTGTTAACGAGGATCTGAGCCCGACTCAGGGGGATCCGGGTGAGCCGTGAATCACCCAAGAATTTAGATACATGAATATCCTACAAGTATTGGATGCATAACTATCCTACGAACATTGTGTTAAGAGGATATGAGCTTGGGGGGGGGGGAACCGAGCTGAATAGTGAATCTCCTCAGAAATTGAAAGGAACTTATTGTTTGTTTGTCGCATCACTCCCTCTGAAGGAAGAGACTTTGAGAGGCAGAGAGACTTGGGCACGGAAGGCCCTGATGCTAATGATTGAACTGTATCCTCGTGTTAGAGAAGCCAGAGACTGTGCTAAGCTCGAGTGTGCCGCCTTGTCCCGTGCTGAAAGCGTGGGGTAGGGAAGCCAACAGCCTGAACATCCTAACATATCATTTTGTGAACACTGCTTTCTTTTTTGTAACACAGTTTCCCACACTTTTTTGAGGTACGGATTGGCAATAGGTTTATTAGTGTAGGCCCTTTTAATTTGACTATACACCACTAGGACTGTGTTATTATTATTTGATGGTCATAGCTTGCTGCCATCTGTAGATTTAGGATTAGATAAGCGTTTTTCAAGTCCTCTTGAAGTTCAATAAATACCCTTGAACTGTGTTCACCTGTGTCTGTCTTACTGTTGATACCATGCCTTCCTTACAGTATCTATTAGCATAGTTTACTACAACCAATATAAATCGGTTGCCTGAGTAGGTTGGAGGGTGTAGGGGACCAATAATGTTAATACCTAACCCCTCAAAAGGAACTCCCACCACTGGGAGGGGAACTAAAAGTGCCACATTCTTAGAACCACTTTTGCCAGAAGTCTGGCAGGTGTAGCAGCTCCTGCAATGTTTATCAACATCTGCACCCATCTTGGACCAGTAAAAGTGCAGAGAATGCCTCCCTTTGGTCTTCTTGGAACTCAAGTGACCAGTCAGAGGTATCTCATGTGCTAGTTACTGGAGCTTGGGTCTAACCTGCTGGGGTACTACCATTCGACTGAAGTCCCACCCCACCCCCCAAAAGTCTCCTGGTGTAGACTCTGTAGGTTCACTGTAAAGTTGTCCATCCTTCCAGTCGAGTCTATGCTTCCCTGGCTCTTGCCCTTCCAGCTGGGAAAGCTAACATGGTGGAGTTTACTCCAGATCAGCTTGTTCTAGTTATGGTTCCTCCAAGGCAGACAACACTAATCATCTGAAGACCCTATGTCTCTACACCAGAACTGGGAGCTTTGCTTCTAGCCTCTGATGAAGAGGAGGAGGAGAGCGCACATCTCCCTGATCTCCTCAGGGGACACCCTTCAGTTGAAACAATAAGAGTGAAATGCTGAATGCAGTCACACAGCCTGATGCTCATCCTTTACCCAGGACAGATGAGCTGGTGGATCTGCCAAGTTCCTTAGTACATTTGACCTGACGTCAGGCTATTGGCAAATAGCACTGACAGACCATACCAAGGAAAATACTGCATTTTCTCCACTAAGAGACTTGTACCAGTTTAGGGTCATGCCTTTTGGACTAAATAATGCACCTGCCATATTCCAAAGGATGGTGAACCATGTTCAGAATGGGTTAGAGGGTGTCTTTATGGCATACTTGGGTGACATTGCAGTGTTCAGCCAAGCATGGCAAGATCATCTTCATCACCGAGGATATGTGTTGCAGGCTTTGGAACAGGTCCATCTGACCATAAAGGCAAGTAAATGTCAAATTGGCCAGAGCAAAGTGGTCTACCTTGGGCATGAGGTAGGAGGAGGTGAAAGTAGGCCATTGCCTAGTAAAGTACAAGCTGTACACAACTGGGCCACCCCCATTACTCAAACCCAAGTGAGAGCCTTCCTAGGTCTCACAGGGTACTACCGAAATTCTCTTGAGAATTATGGCACCATAGCTTCTCCCCTGAATGTCATCTCTTCTCCAAAATTTCCAAAGAAGTTCAGATGGAATGAAGAGTGTGCCAAGGCATTTGAAGGGCTGAAAAACGCCCTCTGCAAAGCTCCAGTCTTAAAAGCTCCTGATTATATCCAATCCTTTATTGTACAGACAGATGCATCAAATACAGGAATAGGGGCAGTCTTAAGTTAACTGGGTGAGCAAGGCAGGAAACACCTTGTTAGCTTCACCTGTAGAAAACTGAAGGTCAAAGAAACAAGGTGGACAACCAAAGAGCGTGAGTGTTTTGCCATTGTGGGGTCTCTGAATAAGTTTAGGCCATACTGATATGGTTCTACGTTCCTTATTCGGACTGACCACCGACCCTTGAGATGGTTAATGTAAATGAGCATAGGGCAGGATGTAATCCTCAAAATGCTGATGGTCTCTCCAGGAAGTCTGAATGACATGAACAAGAGATTCATCCAGGAGTGGATTAGATCCTCCTGTCCCTTAGTCTGGGGGGGAGGGGAGGGCGAGTGTTAGAGAAAAGTTTCAGTTTCTGTGCTAATTCAATTTAACCGTAGAGACCCTCAGCTCTTTTGCTGGCATCTGGAATGTTATGGATTGTTATCCTCATGAGTGAGTGGTGTTTTTTGCCACTCACTCATGTGTTTTTCTATGACTAGGAATTTTTACTATTTAATGGAGTCTGGTAAACTCCATAGGCATCTGCCTTTTACGTAGTGACACACAGCAACCTCTGGACTTCTCTTAAATGTTTAAACACCTTTTCTTGGGTGAACTACCATTCTCAAGAATAGTCAGATAACTGTCATCTTAATTACCTTTTCTTTTATGGGTCCAGCACACACCACCATATATGGAGTGCTGGGGGTTACATAGTAACTCCTTATCACACTTCTCATGTATCTTTTCGTTATACTTGAAAGGCTGGTGGCAGTGGTTACTTTTACTACCTTTTGTGAAGGGTACTAGCAGGCTGATTTCTCAGCTGCAGTACACCACCCCTGGGTGACCATTTTTCCAAAATGGCCCCTGTCTTCTTTTTTCACCATTTCTTGTTTATTAGGTCCTTGTGACCTTTTACTCTGTTGTATAAACTAGGTTTGATTCCTTTGTGTCTTTTGCCTTTGGCAGGCTTCAGCCCTGAAGTCCCCACAGGCTCCTGTGTGTTTGCAAAGGCACAAAGTGAGCGAGAGTCCAGAAGATTTGCTATCCTTTGTCTCTTGGTTTGCCTGACTAAAATCAGTTCTGACTTGCCGGCTGTCTGTCCAGGACGACAGTCACCCTCCCAGGTGATTGACAGCCCTAGAGCTGTGAATGAATGGAATTTCACATAAAATGTGAGGATTCTGGGACTAAAGGCAATTTCAATCACTGTAACAAGACATCCAATGAAGAGGATGAGCAGAGATGCCAGTAGCACCTTCCAGGACAGCAGAAGCACCAGCGAAGCCTAGCAGCTGTGCTAACCTGGTTTCCGTTTGAACAGGTAAGATCTACGCAGGATGACTTCCTCCCTTGGGCTCATGGGACCATCTAGACTTGAGACCTGCTTCATTTTGGCTCATCCCCCGACTTGCTGTGACTTTCCTAGGCTGCAAAATCCAAATGCCCCGGGAACCCAGACCATCATCGAGTGCATCATCTTGCAGAGAACAAATCTGGCCAAAACTTCTAGGGCATCCTTATGGATCTACAGAAGCAGAAAAGCTCCCATCCAGAGTTCCCTCTCCAGAGCCAGAACCAAGGGACTGGTGAAAATCCAACCAGAGCTATTTGTTCTTTCTTGGTGCAGAGTAAAACGCGCCAAAATCACAAAGACCCGCTAGATTGTATGGAATCCATTTCTGCCGAGGCCCTCTCCAGAGTGCTACCACAGAAGCCCCGAAGACATTCTCCCTTTCGTTACCATGACAAAGGACCAGGAACAAGGGTCTGCATCACTGCATAAGGAAATATTCCAGCTGGAACCTCTTCTTCAATTCTAAGGTACTGTGGGGCTTGGGGTATAACTATGTTTTGCCATTTGTGGTGCTTTCTGGTTTGGGAAGTACTATTTGCACCCATCTAGAGTTCACCTCAACTCACTTGTGCAGGTCTTCCAGTTTGTACTCCAACAGGTAGGCTCCTCTTGAGCTCCTGTGATTTTTCAAAGAATGCCTGACTGTTTGGTTAACATATTCTAAGAAAAGCTGCATCAGATCTGGAACTGTCCCATTGACTTTGGCTGTCCTGGTTTCCTAAAGGCTCCTCTTCTGAACCCTATTGGCTTTGGCAGTGTGTGTTCCCTTACAGATTTTAATTGTTGATACTATTATTGCTGGGATAAAAGACTGCCTACATACCTCTGGGAGAAACTATTTATTGAACCAGTTCAAAGTGTGTTCTTCTTTGACTCTAAACATTTCCCCTCCCAAACCCAATTCTGTAATGGTGAACACAAATAAGTGCTAATACTGACCTTGATTCATGTCACTCCATGTGCTGAAACATGTTTAGCATAGAGTGAAATTACTCACCTGCATTATTGGTTCTTGTTTAAATGAATTCTATCTTAACATTGAATGTTACTATTCGTTGCTACTTTTTTAAAGAATGCTTAATTTGCCTTGCGTATATATAAATACATAATTTAATATAACTCTAGTTGTGTGTTTACTTGGTTCCTTGTGTTTACTTATTTAATTCTGCTAATCTACAGCCCACATTACCCCTCCTAAAATAAGCCTTGTTGCTCAATCACTCTACTAAATTGTGTAGTACAGACCTATATTAAGAGTTGGGTGCCTAATACCAAGAGTTAAGTCTTGTGAAGTCCCACACCAGTTGGACTTTATAAAGTCTTACCTAACTTTGGTTGCAGGCGGTGGGATTGGTGTAGAGTGGATCAGAGTGACTATTGGTTATACTTGTGCACAAGAAAACCATCCACAAGGCTAGCTCCTCCAAAAGAAAAGTAACTTATGACTAAAAGGAAATGGATAATTGTAATGAACAGTCCGTTGCTGCATGTACGATGGAAAAATTGAAAGAGTTATGCAGAACAAGGGGCTTGAGTTGTAAGGGAAGGAAGCTTGAGTTGTAAGGGATGAAACCTTGTGTTGATACGCACATTGTTAAACCATCAAAACCTTGGTAGTAGGCCCATAACCCCTACTACCAAGATTGATATGGAAGAAGATTCTGAGAGTGAAAGTTTGGAACTTAGTTCTAATTTGCCAAATGGGTCAGAAGGTTGAGAGAATTCAAAAGGGTCTGCAAATCCCACTCTACATCCTTCCACTGTGTCTCAGATACCTCCTACCATGACCGCGCTGGCTCACAATGTAAGCCCAGAATACCTATCCTTGGAAGGGATGAAACTTGAGTTTGAATTTAAAAGACTGCCCATACAGTCTGAGGACAAAGAGAAAGAAGAAGGCACAGGGAAACAGAAATGCAGCATGAATATGACATGAGAAAAAAGTCCCTTGACTCTGCTTCCTTTTCAGGGTCATCTCAGTCTACTAGGCCCAAGAGACCTCGCCTACCAAAAGAGGCAGTAAGTATGTATGATCCTAAACTTGATGTGTTGTATTGGTTTGAGTAGGTTTGAATTCACTTATAGTTTGAAAGGTATTAGTGGGAATGATTTAGTTTCATGGATTATGTCTAGGCTCCCCCGGAATGTTCGTGATGCTATCATGGAGTTGAATGCTAATGACAGGAAGAATTATGAAATAGTCAACAGGCTCTTATAGCTAGGTTTGGGAAGACCACAAAAAGAAGGATGGTCTCTCTTGGGCTACCTGGCTGTGTGAATGCCTGAAAAACATAGACGGTTGGAGTTAAAAGTTACAAAGTGAACTCCTTTGAAGGAATGAGAAATGTGTTCTTACTAGAGAATATGTTTGATGCCTGCTCCCTTCAGCTGAGACAGAACCAATTGCTTTCTGGTTTTATGTCCTTTCCTGGTTTCTAACTTTCTTTCTTCTATCCTCCTTGTTTTCCCTTTATTTTTAGTTTCTCTCCTCTACAAAACAGTTTTTTTTAATGTGCTGTTCATTATTTGTCTAGACAATATATTGCTCACTTCTGACGTTTGTTTTTTGTGATGTTGAAATAAAGCTTGTAAAACCGAGACAGCACCTTTCTGACTCAAAGGAAATTGATCCCAAGAGACTAACTCAAGTTGCTGATTTATGGGTAGCCAACAGGGCTACAGTAGCAAGGGGTCCGGGGCAACTCAGAAAAAGGATAAAGGAAAGAAGCACAAGAAAGATAGTAAAGACAATTCGAATGCCCCACCACCAAAAAAGGGCCACAAAAACCCTAAGGGTAAATACCAAGGGAAGCCATACAGGTCTAGTGAAACCTCTGGGGTCAAAACAGAGGGAGGTTACCAGAAACTCACATTCCAGAAATGCTTTGGTAAATTTGTGGTTTGTGGGTCTGGTGACCATGTGAAAGGGGATCCCAGGTGTAAGGGTAAACCATCAGGGATCCACACTTTCTCCTTAGCCTTCATCCCTGAGGAGGAAGAAGCTCAAATGACAAGTGCTCACTTAACTTACTAGCTGAAGAACCCGATGGAGTTCAAGCTAGTGTTTCATTAGTGTCCTTGGGTCTGTGGGAACAAGTCAAATGACCTTTTTCTAAAGGTCTCAAAAGAAAAAGACTGATTTACTTTGACCGATTTTTCTTTTGATCGGAAAACCGACATTCCTTTAAAATGCGGTTTTCCCCTTTTCTTTAATATTTGGGGGGTTTCACCCCTGAACCTCCCATTTAGCCTCCACACCCCCCCCACCGACCGTCTCCCACGAGATTTCACCCCAAGCCCCCTATCCACACCCTCAGGATTTCACCCACAGCCCCAGCCTGGTCCACCCTTCCCTGACCCCCAAACCAAAACACATACATACAACATGAACACACTTACCAGCTCTCCTCACCCTCCGGTTCCTGGTTCTGCAGAGCCTGTCAGCCCCAGCGTGCAGTTGTGTGCATCAGGGGCGTGACACTTCACTTTAGAAAGACTGCTCAGTGTGGTCACGGAGCGGCCTTTGTATATCGACCTTTCAGTGAAAAGATTTTTATAAAAATATGTTTTCATTGGGAGCACAGGATATAAATGTGTATAATACCATACCTGACAACACAAAATAATATTGCAATGACAGTGTACATGTAGATGGCCAGTAGACCTTTGCCATTAGAGACACTGGGGCCAGCATTACAGTGGTTTATGAAGGTTTTTTCAAACCTGAGGATGTAGCTGTGGTACCCAAAGGTCCCACTAAACTTGCTGGAGGCCCTATCCAAATAGTTCCCATTTTGCTGGCCCTCATTCAGTACTTCATTACTGTAAGAATTCCTGTTAGTCTGCAATCTGAAGTACCTGGGAGAGTCCTGTTGGGTAATGACTTGAACATTTTAGGAGTAGTCGCCAGTACCCCAGGTCTCCCAGGAAAAGGAAACAGGAGCTGACAAGATTGGGCAGAGAGGCACCCTGGAAAGACTCTCAGTTTGAGATCAAGGAGAGATCCAACATCTCAAACCCACAGGCAGGCCCATCTTCCACTTCTGTAATGAAAAGGGTCCAAGGAGAAATCCAGAGTCTCTGGTAAGAAAAAAAAGTCTCAAACCCAAACCTGCTCTGAAAACCCAGACTCCCCCGAGAGAACAGTCCCATGACAGCTGGGACTGAGTGGGTGGACAAACCAACTCCTGAAGAACCAGCTACTGCTGAAACAGAGCTGGAGGAGATCCTTCCCTGCTTAGAAGATCTGGATCCTAGAGACCATTGTGAGCTGCAGAGGTCCTCCAGGACAGCCAGCTGATCAGTCAGAACTGGTTTCAGTCAGGCACACCTATAGACAAAGGACAGCAATGTTTTGGGACCCTCCCTCACTTCCTGCCTTTTCTGACACACTGGCAACTGGGCGGGCTTCAGGGCTGAAGCCTGCCATAGGCAAAACACACAAAGGGCTCAAACCTAGTTTAAACAGCAGAGTAAAATCCCACAAGGAACTAACAACCAGGAAATGGTGAAAAAAGCAGACAGAAGCCAGTTTGGAAAAATGGTCACCCATGGGTGCTGTACTGTAGCTGGGAATTCGGCCTGATAGTACTGTGCACAAAAGGTAGTAAAACACAACCACTGCCACCAGTCATTCAAGTTAGTTAGTGTAACAAAATGTTATATGAGAAGTGGGATAAGGAGTTACTATGTAACACCCCAGGTTCCATGTGTTAATATCCCCGCAAAAATATTGCGATACAAAAATATCGTCATATTTTTGTGGCATTATTGAGCCATGGACCCTGCAGGGGACACCCCTGCTTTATTTTTAAATGTGCGGGGGACACCCCCGCAACCCCTTCTCCCACAAATTATCCCCCCAAAAATGTTGCCTATGGTGGGACAAACGACCATCTGTACGGCGATATTTTTGGTGGGGATAATATGTAGGGTTACCACCCCCCCAGCACTCCACATAGGGTTGTGTGTGCTGGACCCACAAAAGAAAAGGTAAGCAAGTTAAAAGTTATCTCACTATTCTTGGGAATGGTATTCACCCTAGAAAACATATTTCAACATTTAAGAGAAGTCCAAGGAACTTCTCAGTGATACTGCACAGAGGGTGCTGTGTGGCACTATGCAAAAAGCAGATGCCTATGGAGTTTACCAGACTCCATTATACAGTTAAAAATCCTGTTCAGAGAAAAGCACATGAGTGGCAAAAAGCACCACTCACTCAGAAGGTTAAAACTCAAAAACATCCCAGATTCCAGCACAAGAGCTGAGGGTCTCTAAGGTTAAAGGGAATTAACACAGAAACTGAAAATCCTCCCAAACAGAGAGATGGTTTCATGGCAATTACCAGGACACCTCTTAAAAGAACAAGAGTGCCTCTGATCATGTTCAACGATTATGTGTGGGAAATCATTACCATTGCCCCTAGGGTGTTGGGCTGTGGATAACAAAATGGAAAAACACCAGGGCACACCTATATTACTGCTTTTCTGGTAAGTACCTAGAGAGGTATTTTTAGCATTTTAGAGGATGAAATGTGGAATTTTTGAGGTGCGGGGGGCAAAGACTCAACCTTGGCATCTAGGTTGGATATACACGAACAAGAAATGGTTGTTCCTAACAAGAAAATTAGGAACTCCCGTCCCCTGCACACTATCTAGTATCTGAATAATCAGAACAAAAATGTAGTAGTATAGAACAAAGTTCATATAATTCATTTAGTATAGTTTCATCAATAAGAAACAGTTCAATGAGTGAGATCATTATAAACAAAGCAATCTTTTTCTTTTTTTGGAAAAACATACATACATAAAAGCCCAACGCGTTTCGAGTAAAACTCTTATTCAGGGGCAATACAACAATTCTTCAAATTTCTAAAGAATAAAAATAGAAAGAAACACATCTTAGTATATCATTTATAGCTACAATTTGATAATCATGAAGATATTTCATAACAGATGCAACCACTTTTCAAGAGGGGAAGCATAAAATGTCATAACAAATACAGTCACTTTTTGAGAGGAGAAGAATAAGTTTATAAACTCTCCTAATGAGCGGGAGTCTACCCTACTTAAGTAAATCAACCAGGATGCACATAGTAATTATTCAATTTTGACCACTCCTAGTGGTCTAATTTCAACATTAGAACCAGGGAGCAACATTGAGCTCGCAACTCAAAGGAGCATAGTAGCTATTTAAGGCAATCATCACATTCACTGTAACCCAACAAGGTCTGGGAGAGAGAGATTATTGTCAAAAGATCGCAATCAGTTTAGTCAGTAAGTCATCACATTCACTGTAACCCAACAATGTATGGGAGAGAGAGATTATTGTCAAAAGATCGCAATCAGTTTAGTCAGTAAGTCATCACATTCACTGTAACCCAACAAGGTATGGGAGAGAGAGATTATTGTCAAAAGATCGCCCTCAGTTTAGTCAGTAAGAGGAAAAAGAACATAACTTACCACAATGTGTGGATGTCAAGATAAAGATGGAGACTAAGAAGTTCCAATATTCATCAAAGTATCACAATAGGCCAACATTTCTGGTAGTGGACCAATACCTAATTCGTAACAAGCAATAATAATTGAAGTCAGAGGGAAGTGCTACAAGGTGAGTAAATAATTAAAAGTAATTAAAAGTAAGAAGTTCCCAACTTACATCCACCAAAAGATGGGGTCCACCAGAAAGTAAAAAAGTTTGCAAAAAGGATCTCCTATCAGCGTCTAGCTGTGGAAACAGAGTATAAAACAGAGTATGAGTTTCTATAGCGAAACCCCGTTCTACGGCCAAAAATCATGAAAAGGGATCATTGAGTACTTACAAATTGTCAAGAGACCAGTTCATACAGGAGTCATGGAGGAGCGCATCCTGCCGAAGGAGGATGTGTTGCTCCTATGGCAGTCCCTCTTAAATACCCTAAGGCGTAATAGGGTGCATGCGCAACAGCAAGGGTTAGTGTGCGCGTGCGCCCGAGGAAAAAGTACCGTCATAGGTCGGACGCCATACACGAGCATGCGTGGCGGCGTCAGAAAAGAAGTAAACAAACAACTACGCAGTGGCGTCAGAGCTGAAAACGGCTTCTGCGCTTGCGTAGAAAAGAGAAATGTATTGTGAAGACTGAATCGTCATCGTTATGACACCATATACGTAACAGCAAATTGGCGTGAGAAATAAATGAAAATAATGAAAAATTCGCCTCTTGAGCCCTAAGAGTGAGTGTAAACATGTGTAATAATAATTTCCCAAGTGCACATTTGAAATGAAATAAAGAAAAACAGTGAGCTTGATATTCGGCTCCTATAGGCAAAATGAGGTCGGATAGTAGAAGCATGTAGACTATCTCAAGAGATGAGATACTCGAGGAAAGTAGAGAGAAATAATTAGAAGCCCTAGGGTGTATAAATCCTAGGGTATATAAGTCACAAGTGTCTGTATAACAATAGTACTTATAATTTCCTGCCCACCAAGGGACGTACAGTCTTATATGTAGGCATGAACAATTGAAACACAGGACCAGACAATAAACAACCAAGTAATCAGAAACATAGTTAGTTCACAAAGATTTAAACATCCCTACACCTTGGATGAGAATGTAATGGGGAGTATTATAAACATCCCTACACCTTGAATGAGAATGTAATGGGGAGTGTTTTATAAAAAAGGACCCAGGTAATAGTCTTCATTCATCCCAAGGGGAGAGAGGGAGTCAAGGCAGTGAATCCAAAAAAGTTCTCTCTGGGAAAGTAATTTCTGTAGGTTACCTCCCCTAGGGAGTGGATGTATAACCTCGAGTATTACAAATCGCATTTGTGCGACTGTGTGCTGATGATCTCTAAAGTGTCTGTATATTGGTGACTTGATATTTTTGGTGCGGATGTTGGACTTATGTTCTGTCCATCTTTCTTTTGCTTTTCTGGTGGATTTACCAACGTAGTATTTACCACATGGACAGCGTAGAGCATAGACAACATTTTTAGAATCACACGTAGCATATTGTTTCAATGGTATCTTCTTCCCAGTGTTCCCGTGTCAGATGTGATCGCCTTTAATCACATTTGAACAGTGTTGACAATTAAGGCATGGAAAGGTCCCAGTCTTAGTTTTGCATAGGACAGTTTAATTGAGAGATTTATTTTTTTCAGCTTTAATCAATTTATCGCGAACATTTCTGCCCTCTTATAGGCCAGCATTGGAGGTTCTGGAAAAAGTTGGTTCAATTGTGGGTCTGTTTTGATGATCTCCCAATTCTTGTGTATAATCCTCTTCATTTGAAAACTTTGACTAGAGTATTTCAAAGAGTGGATTAAGTTTGTTTTTTCAGCTTTTGCTCTTGGATCCAGGAGGTCCTCACGGCTTTACAGTTCTGTTCTAAGTATAGCTTTGTCAATCAAATCCCCTGGGAAACATCTGTCTCTAAATCTTGATTTCATGATGGTATATTCCTCCTCTAGTTTGTCTGCTTCTGAAGTAATTCTTTTAACCCTCACGAGTTGGCTGTAAGGTAAGTTTTCCTTGAGATGTTTAGGATGGAAACTTTGAAAATGGAGACTGTTATTGACATCTGTCGGTTTCCTGTAGATTTGTGTCTTTAAACCCTCATTGGTAATTTCAATGGTGACATCTAAAAAATTCACTGATGGTTTGCCTACATCAATCGTCAGCTTGATTCTGTCGTTACATTTGTTGAGATATTCCCAGAATATATGGAGTTCTTCTTCCATTCCTTTCCATATGCCACAGACATCATCAATGTATCTAAACCAACTCTTAATCTTGTCTTTCCAAATAATATTGTCAAGGACATAAGTATGTTAAAAAAAACAAATATATTAGCATATGAGGGTGCCACCGAAGACCCCATTGATGTGCCTGAGGTTTGCAGATAGAATTGTCCATTAAACCTGAAGTAATTGTTGAAAAGGATGATGTTTATAAGTTCTATGGCAAAACCTTTGTGAATTTTAGCTTCATCATGTTTTAGTAGAAACCACTATAGAGCATCAATGCCCTAATTGTGTGGAATCGAGGTGTAAAGACTAGTTACGTCCATCGTAAAAATTAGCAGATTAGATTCTTCCAAGTTCAGATTTTTAATATTCTGTAAAAAATGAGTAGTATCCTTTAGATAGGTTTCTGTTTTCTGAATTTGAGGTTGCAATGCTGTATCCAGATATACTGCCAAAGGATGGAAAATACTTTCCAGATATACTGCCAAAGGATGGAAAATACTTTCTGTACCTGTGACAATTGGGTCCATTTTGTTCTTGTGAATTTTTGGAAGACCATAAAACACCGGTGTAACTGGATTGTTGTTAATCAAAAATGTACTTGTGTTCTCAGATATCCAGTCTGCGTTCTCAGCTTTCTCATTGGTTTTTTTTATGGTGGTTTTGATTTTGTCAATAGGGTCACTGTCCAATTTGAGATAGGTATCTTGATCCGATAGTAGTTTGAGGCAACCTTCATTATAAAATGAAGTATCCATAATAACCGGAGCACCCCCTTTGTCCGCTTTTTTGATGGTAATGCTATTGTCCTCAGCGAGATCTTTAATAATTTTAAGCTGGTGTTTTTTGATATTTTGTTTGCTTGAGGTGGTATATTTTAAGCATTTCAGTGCTCTAGTAGTCTTGGTTTTAAACAGATTTATCAAAGGATGGTTGATTTGCGGATGGAAATGACTTTTGTCTTTCATTTCAATGATATGGACATTTTTCTTTTGTACTTGTTTCCGTCGTAAGGTTATCAAAAAAGACCTTTAGCTCCATTTTCCGGATCAATTTAAAAAGGTTGACCTCTTCTTCGAATAAGCTCGTATTGTTGGTCGGTATAAATGAGATACCTAAATTCAAAGTATCTAGTTGGGACCAAGAGAGTGATTTAGAAGAGATGTTCACTATTATATCTTCCTTCAGTATTTGTTCATTTGGCAGGGTTTTCTTTTTCCCTCGTCTGGCTTTTCTCCTCCTCCTAAAAAAATCTCCGGTGTTGGTGTTGGTACAGTCCCAGTTGCTGGAGTAGTGACTCCACTTGGAGTGACGCCTACTGTTGGTAATGTGGTACCGCTAGTAGCCGGATGGTCCTCGAGCTCACCTCTGGTAACTTCACTACTGTCTGTGTTATTATTAGTTGGTTGTGGTTTTGGTTGTCTTGATGTGAAGTTAGTTTGTTTGTTGCTATAAAATTCCTGCCAGGAGTAGACGGTGTCATAGGCGTAATCAAGGGTGTCGCGTCTAAATTTTCTTATTTTTCGCTGTTCTATCTCCTTTTTATAGTTATGAAGGTTGTTGTTAATGTCTTCCAAAATTGTTCCTAGTTCTGCCGCTGTTTTGAGCTTGGACAGTTGTGAAGAAATCTTCTCAATCTCCTGGTTGATTTGTGTTAGTGATTTTGATAATTCCTCAATTGTAAGTAAAATCAGATCCAATGAGCATTTATTCAATATTTGCTCCCAACGTTTCACAAATTCCAAGTTGTCTTTACAAAGTATAGGGCGTAGATAAATCCTCAGTCCTCTGGGTATTCGTTTGGATTTGAAATATTGTGCCAAGGTGGTGGCATGGAGCTTTTGAGAAATGTATCTACGAATTAGCCTTTCTAGTTTTTGAATTAGATTTTGAGGGTTATCTGTGCCTAATGGTTCTTTACTGGTGTCATTAATAAGACCTAGAATCCTTACAGCCTCTTCGTCTGAAAACTTCAATGTAGTAGCTGATTTATCCGTAAGTGTATTAATTTTTGAAAAAGACATAACTTAGTGGGGACAGGGTGCCAGTGTTTGAAATTGAGATGCCAACCCCTCCCCAGTGTGGGAGGAGAAACAAACAAATAAAACGGAAAAACACCAGGGCACACCTATATTACTGCTTTTCTGGTAAGTACCTAGAGAGGTATTTTTAGCATTTTAGAGGATGAAATGTGGAATTTCTAAGGTGCAGGGGCAAAGACTCAACCTTGGCATCTAGGTTGGATATAAACGAACAAGAAATGGTTGTTCCTAACAATCCCATGGTGTTATGTTATTCTGCTTTTGGGATTCCAGAGAGAGTCAGTTGTTCTGCTGGCTGTACTATGGGATCCACTAATAAGCTACTTCTTACTTTTTATTTGGCCTCCCTCTTCTTTTCAACGCCATGCAGGTCAGTATCCATCAGTGGGACACCCAATAGGGTATGACCATGTCTCAGGGTGGACAGTGAGTCCGTGGGATTGCTCCTCATCCACTCTCTGGGAGGCACATCGGGTAGCGGCTGGACTAGCCCATTCCTTAGTGGCTCACTTCCCCTTAATGTAGGGATGGGTAGTGCAGATAGCACACCACACTATTTATTTCCATTTGTTCAAATGATTACATTTCAACCTTTTCGATTTAATTGTACTTAAATGTAATAGATAGCAATTCTGTGATTTGAGATTTGATGCTTTCCATTAAAGATTTCCACTTTTCTATATTTTAATGTTGAGGATTTTTACATAGAACCATCAGAGCTAATATCTTAGAGAACAGATCTTACATTTTTGTAGCAGGGATTGACTTAACACACTGGAAGGGAGATGGGTGTAGGCATTAAAATTAATACGTTGTTGAGGGGGTCTCAACCCCCCCCAGCCTGCCCCCAAGATGACGTTTGCCACCCACTGAAACAGCACCACATACACACATACACTCCAAAGACTAAGATAATGGACACCTACGAAACAAGAAACATTCGCAAGCTCTCAACTAAGAATCTAAACCCCATCTTAAGTAAAGCCCTAACAGCCAACCTTATGACTAGTGATAATCCAAGCCTCCTGGCAGAAACCTACCATAATTGCCTTACTACTACTATGGACTCTTTGGGCCTCTCTGAATTAAAACAAGAGGTACCGATAAAAAACCATCCTTCTGGTCAATGAAGAGCTAGTATCGCTAAGGCGAATCAAACGCTCACTTGAACACATCCACAAAAAATCTCTCACCATAGATTCCGTTAACACCTTCAATGCGGCAAATAAAACCTACAAAGCAGCAATTATTTCTCACAAAGCTGACGCTTATAATAATCGTATCAGCAACGCCTCCTCAGATTCAAAAGAACTGTTCTCTATCCTTAGAGAGTTGGAAAAGCCTACTCCAGCATCCATCCCAGCTAACGCTAGCAAAGAATGGTGCACTACCATCCAAGATGCATTAGCCTCCAAAATTGAGCTGCTACAAAAGATAATAACCACTACAAAAAAATACTAGCTGAGAAAAATACCCATTGTAACACTCCCACTAAGTCTAATGACCACAAAACCCCATTATTCCATTTCACCCGAGTGTCGCAAGAACTAGTGAATAACACTATTGCCAAGCTGAAAGCTTCTAACTGCAAAGGAGATAACTTCCCAGCCCACCTATTTAAAGAATGTGCATCTTCCCTCACCGCTATCATTACCAACTTTGTCAAGGCTTCCTTTAGCACCAACTTGGTCCCAGCCAGCATCAAAGAAGCCTGGGTCACCCAGCTTCTACAAAAAAACACCCTTCACCCTGCTGTGTCCACCAATTACCGACCAATAACTAAGGTCCCATTTTTACTCAAAATCTTAGACAAAATAGTGCACTCACAAATTCAAACCCACCTTGAGCAAAACCACCTCCTGGGAGTGAGACAATCAGGATTCAGGCCGAACCATACTACGGAAACGGCACTAATCGATCTGAAAATCCAGACGGATATCTTTAGAGACTCTGGGAAGCTCTGCATCCTATTGCAGTTGGCCTTCTCTGCAGCCTTTGACCTTGCAGATCACGATAAACTATGCTCCACTCTAGCCAAAGAATTAAGCTTCTCAAAAAGGCTACACTCTGGGTAAAATCCTTTCTAGCCGAATGTAAATCCAGAGTCTCCATTGGCAAAGATGCTGTTGACCCCATAGCAGTCCCCATTAGTGTACCTCAAGGCTCCTGCCTTTCTCCAACTCTTTATAATGCCTACACTAAGCTCCTCTTCTCGGCATTAGACCATATGGGTATCATCTACAGGAACTTTGCAGATCCAAAACTGGATGGCCCTGACTAGCCCCTGTGTTAACGACGAGAAGACAGAGATTCTCACCGTTGGCTCCCAATCCAAAATAGACTCCCTTCACCCAGACTACTCAGCAATCAACATTGTCGGCACGTTGATTCCAGTACTCAAACAAGTAAAAACATTAGGAGTATACCTAGATGCCAACCTCACTATGGTCAAGCATATCTCAGCATTTGCGTCCTCCACATCGTAGACATCTAAACTAATCAAATTAAGCCGCCAATTCCTCACACCCATAAACTGCATTACTTTGGCCAGAGGCTTGATCCTTTGAAAATAAGGCTACTGCAATGCATTACTACTAGGAACTTCTAACACAAACCTTAGCAAACTACAGCTAATGCAGAATAGGAAGAAAAGAATCTGACCACATATCCAACAATCGGAGGGAGACTCACTGGCTTCCCATCAAGGCCAGAATTATTTTCAAAACATTATGCGTCACACATAAACGCCTTGCTAATATAGCCCCCATTTACATGAACAACACCATTAAGAAAAATTCGCCCAGGAGGACTCTCAGATCCAATAATAATGCAATCCTTGGGATCCCCCGATACAAATGTTCTAGAGCAGGAGACAGTAGTTTCCGAGTTCTTGCTGCCAAACACTGGAACTCCCTTCTTCTTAATATCAAAAAGGAGGAATCCTTTCTAGGTTTCAAAAAATCCTTAAAAACTTGGTTATTTAACCAATTTTAGCCAACTCAAGCTGGTAGCACAGGCTCTATTAGTCTTGCTAGGGCTAATACAACCTCCTCAAGTGGTTTGACAAATTCTGCCTAACAATATAACCCTGTGTACGGATGATACCAATACCCAGGGATTTATTATTTGGGAAAATGGACCCGGACCGGACTGCAAGTTCCTAAACTGGAAAGGAATTTGCAATGTTAGAAATACAATGACTGAACAACTAATGAAGAAAGTAAAAAGAGTGCCTGGCACTAACCTGTGATCGAGTATGACATGGAGGCGTGGGAAGTGTGCGGAGGTTCGTTTTCAAGGGGTGAGAGAGATCCTGCAGTATCATATAGTAGAAGAATGTCAAGTTTAACATAGAATCAGTAAAATAGCAAGAAACTGATAGAGCAAAGCCAACAGGATAGGAAATATTCTTACCGTAGAGTAGATGGACAATCCCTCTATGCAGGAAGAGCAGCACAACTGAGTTAGCCAACAGGGTTTTAGGGTAGAGGGACTATTCTCGTCAGAACGCGAACGCCTAATGGCCAGGAAGTCATTGAAAATCCAATCCTGACGGCACGAGGACGCTCCTCGGAGCCCGGGCAATGCACGCTGGCAGTCTGTAGTCTGTGCGGGGCTGGGAAGCAGAGGAGACCCTTAAGACAAACTCAGAATGCACGGGGAGCGCTGGGGAGGTTGGTAGATGACTCCTGCAGAGCACACAGTCCTTTAAACGTGATCCGGGTCAAAAAACCAGGACAGGCAGCTGAAGTATCCAAAGGGAAACACAAGAAGCACAATGTAGGTAGGCAATCCGAGTCGGCAACACACAGCATGCTAGAATCCAGGGAGAAGACTGAGGACAGGACGAGGAAGGATTCCAAGGTCAAAGGTTCCAGTAAATCAATGAGTCTGAGGCAAACCAACATGAAAGGGCGAGAGATCAAAGGAATCCAGGAAGCATAAGCAGAGTAAACGGTAACCAGAATATCAGGAATACAAGTTTTAGCAAAAGCACTTCACAGAATCAGAAGCACTGAAGCACCATAAAGGAGGAGCTTAAGAAGCAGAAATCACCTGACCCTCGTAATGTGGAGTGACGTGACAACGTTAGCAGCATGAGTGCCCTAATCTCCAAGGCAACTGCCACTGCCTCTTAAAGGAGAAACATCCCTTCTTGGTAGAGGGAAACAGAGTCCTTGGAAAAGTCTATTGTGGAGAGAGAGAGAGAAAACGTGGCCTTAAATATGTGTCTTGGGAAGGAGGGAAACGATGTAATGAGGGATGATTGGCAGAAACGGGCAATCTAGGTACATTACTGACAGTTCCCCGCTCTCCTGGGGCGAACATCTTCCTGGGTTCCTGGTTCCACTGCAAATAATGTTCCTTAATCCTCTGGGGAATTGGTCTCCCCAGTCCGTAGCACAAAACATGATCCTTTTCAGTTTCTTGTTAGGTCTGGTTCACTATCCTGCCAAACCTCACTATAGAATTTTCCAAACATGTATCGAGTCTGTTTTACTCACCTGCCAGACTTGATTTCCACAACCTTCAGCTTCAATGATCTTAGTGTATTGTACTGGCTATAATTCTCCTTGATGTGTGGTGCTTCCTTGACCCTTATGCACACGACGGGTGTGCTTTGCCTGCTTTCATCTGGGACCGAGACCCTGTTCCCTTGGCAGGATCCTTGTCCCCTCATTGCCTATTGTCCACTTGAACAGACCTGGTATATTCCCCTGCAAGGTACTGTCCCACTTAGCTGTACTCTCGATGTTTGTCTTTGATTGTATGCCACTTTTCCTATTTCCTTGTGCCCCTTGGGATGTGGCTTTCTGCTTCACATAGCTTGGGTTTTATTGAAGATTCTTTTTCTCACCCTTTTGTGCTCTTTGGGATGTTCTGATTGTTTAATAGAGTTTGTACTTATTTCTTTGCTTTCTTTTTCATTCCCTTGTAATCTTCGGGTGTTTTTATAAAATGTGCCTGGTTCAACCTATTTTGCACAGGACCCCTTTCATCCCCTTGTACTCTTCAGGATGTTTTTATTGGGTTTATAAAGTTTATGTCATATTGCCCAAGATCCCTTTCACCCCCTTGGGGTTCTCAGGATATTTGCATAAGCTTTCTCAGCTCCTTCAATGCCCCCTGACCGGTCTAGCACTTTCCCTATCTTTGGGACCTCTCAGGGGGTTGCTCGGCTCTCGGCTCTCTTAGAGGGCTGGAGCAAACCTAATCGTGCTACTGCTGTGCTTGGCATTCTCCTTCTCGTGGCTTTGGCTGCCCACTTTGCTGTTCTTGATCAGTCATCCCTGGTTTGGCTACCTGTGTCTCTACCACCGATCAGGTCCACCTCGCTGAGACCTCTCAGCTACCTGTGGCAGTCTGCCTCCTGGCCTCCAGTTTTTGGGTAACTTGGAACGGGACCAGCATCTTCTTCCATGCTCTAGCAGGGCTGGTTGCTCAACAACAACGACCCTCGAGTGAGCCCTTCTTCTCTTTTTACCATTTGGTTTGCCTTTGGACAGCTGAACCACGTGTGTTGGTTCCACGGTGGACCTTCGCCTCCTTGCTTCATCTTCCTCCACCCATTGAAACTTTGCATCAGGCGTGGGCGAGTTTCCCTCTTCCTTGTCCCAGTCATTTTAAGGGTATCCTCTACTAAACCATTATAAATAGTGGTGTGGGGCCCAGAGTGACCTGAGTGGGGGTTAAGGTAGGTGGGGATATCAAAGGGTTGTATGAATACTGCCTTCTGCCAGGGCTCTTGTTACAAATCCCATGATGGATTTCCGCTTCCATGAGATCCACCCACTGAGTACCACCCCCAGGGGGACTATAGGGTAGCAGCGTCACCTCCCTGGCCTCATGGAAGATGTGACAATTCCCTGGGACTCATCACACTGCCCACCTGGTTCATTTCTGGGCCATAGAGAATAACTAGATCACCATTCATACCTTTTCATACAAAAACATTTCCTTTTTACTCTCATTGTGGTTCTTAATGGCCTTTTCCTCCCCTCCTTCATCGCCCAGGGTTCTGCATCTTCTATCTTTTGCATATTCACACAGAGGTGGGTTTGTTACAGTGTTTTTCCATTTCATTTACTTGCAGATGATGTTAATTAAAGTATATATAGTTTTATAGAAACTTGATTGGACATTTCCTTTATTTTGGGCTGTTATACTTTTCTGTTCGGGTTGCTGCTGAATCACATTCACACCATTCTCGACAGTACAGCCTTCCCTTGGCTCCCTTTACAACAATGGGCGAAGGAGGTATGTCTCTTAACTGTATCAGTTTTACCTTTCGATTGGATCACTGTTAGTTTGTAGAGGTACGAGAGCAGATTAAGTGGCTTTACTGCTCACTTTCATCACAGCTTTGTTGCAGCAAACAATGGATCACATGTCCATGCTGCCTTATAAATTCACAAGCCAATGCACATCCTCTGATTCTTATGTGTACATGTCTTTCATCTTATGGTCACACACTTTTTCAGCCATTATGAGTGTGCGAAAGAAATGGGTGCTGTGGCTCCGAAAATCTGCTTCCATTTCAGCTGGGCTTTCCTGTCAACAAAGCTCTGCAACAACTGCAGCTGTGCAACAAGTTGCTACTGGACAATCTGAAGACCTTAGTGAACACCTATTGGGACTCTATTTTCACATGTGAGCAGTCCAGTACCATCACAGATTACTGCAACAATCACAGCAGAGCTCGAAATGGGTCGTTTTGTGTCAGTGGCTGATGCTTTGTCATATCTGCTCTGCAATGTCATAGACAACAGCATTTGATTTCTGATGAGCCACAGATGTACACGAGCCATGGGCAGAGCAGGGTTGCATCCATTAAAAGACAGTGATGTGGTAACCACAGCAATATTCAGGGAAGTGGCTCTGTGAATGATTTGCCTGGCTGAGTAAACCTTTTTTTAGGGAACAGGTATATCCAATGACATGCTTCAAAGCATTGCATGCACGCATGCTATCCGCCTGAGAACTGGAATAAGAGTCACATAGGTGCTTGGTATATGGTAAGGTCTTTTTACATGTAATGGAAGATCCACAAGAAACAGTGTATTGTACCACATGGTTAGGTTGAGAGAAATTGTGCAAGTCTCCAATGGTCCTGTGAACCATCGTCCTCCAGTCAGAGGATGCTCTTTTCAGAAGTTCATATTTGTATAAGACTCCAAGCTCACTGGTCAATTTCGGATCATAACAAGTTAGAGACAGCTTTATTTTGTCTTGAAAGACAAAGGGCCTCATCATGAGTTTTGTGGTATTTCAGCAGTAAATCTGCTGAGATCCCACCAAATGGAATTACTGTTACCGCTACTTAGTCTGGCAGAATTCCCACCAGGTAACAAATGGTGGTAGGCAATGTTGGTCCCCATTAATTGTAGTCCATGGGGATTTCAGTGGAATTACCACTGGCGGTAAGTCTGCCAATTTTGATGTGTTTTGGGCAGAAAGGTGGCAGATCTTACAATGCCCCTCCTTTTTGCCAAACTCGTAGTTGGGGGGTGCAGTAATGTGGCAGTAAAGGAATTTCAGCTACCTTACTGATGATTTTTACCACACCGCCCAACTTGTAATGAGGCCTTTGGTTCTAAACACCTTGTCCTATCAGGAACTGGCTTCAATAACCAAACCCGCCCTCCATGTCTCACACCTTTTTACTAGTAAGGAAATCAATTCAGAACCTAACTTTCAGAACATTTCCGAATCACACTCTAGGCCTTCCTGGAAGAGTGATGGATGGAATGTTTGAATAACCACTGCCAATATCTGGGCAACACTCTGAATGCTTTCCATGCTGCCATGTTGTTACACAAGGGAAATGGCAATACCCAAATGAGATTTACTGAAGGGAGAAGATTATTTTGACAATATAAGGAGGGTACCTAACATTTAATCGTATCTGCCTCTCAAGACAATTATGATTCAATACTTGGTAGCAGAAAGGCTGATTGTTCATGTCACATAAGTCTGTGGACTTGAGTAATTCTCTGGATTTGAATTTGAGTGATGAGTTGACCCAGAATGTATCAAATGCCCTTATTATAAACGAATGCAGAGGGGGGCACAACAATGCATAGTCCACATATATGACGATTAAATTAGTGCAGGGTGCAATTGTGGATTCTATGACAAGACCGGAGGCGATCATTATGCTTATTCTTCTTTAATACTGCTTAACACAGCTTTTCAAATCATGTTTATTCAAAAACATTTTTTTTTTCTTCAAACAAGAAATGTAAAAAATCAACTCAAAATGTATCAACATGGATCCTTATAACTAGATCAAGGCATGTCTTTACTACAAGTCCCATGAGGCTCTAGGTAGCCTGTAGTCCCAGCCTCCATGTGAACCACCAAAAGGAACCCACTCCCCAGTATAAGTCCTCCTCTGCCTAGGTCCTTTCCTCTTCTTTTTGCTGCTCACACAGCTAAGTACTTTCTTCAGCCTTTCAGTGCTTTATTTTCTGTACATGTAGATTTATTGTATTAGTCACAACGTTGTTATATTCGCAAGCGCATATATGATTTGTTAATTTAATATGACAGGCAGCGTTATAATTCGAGCGTGCGCTCGGTAGTAATGAGGGAAAACGAATGCGATATTTCTTCGTGATAATAGTACAAGTCGGAGGAGGGCGGTGCCCCGCGAGCGTCATCGCCCGCACTAGGTGCCCGCCCACCTCCGCAGCACAGTATTGGCAATCTCCTCAGGCCGCAGGAGCCCGGCCCTGAGCGCGGCAGTGGCACCGTGGAATTACCGGCGCACGGCTTCTGCGCATGCGCACAAGGGAATTCGATTCAGTTAACGGTTGAATCTCCCTGTGCGAGCGTCTGAGGCATTTCCCCGGTGCAGTTGTCTCGTTTTTTCACCGGAACTAGCGCAGCTACGTTCCGCGGCCGCTACCCAGAGGCAGTATTAAAAAAAAAAAAAAAAAGTTGATATACTTTTCGAATCTTGCGGCTTACATTTAGCTGGAGGAAAGCTCCTCCGGTGTGGCTCCCTTGGACATTGAAGGAGACTCCCATAACCCAGTCACACCCAGTCACTTTGGAGGATCAGCCTTTCAAGCAAGTAATATGGCAAGTGATATGGGAGATGAATACTGGGAAGAGGAATATGAGCATGAAGGGGAAATGCATGAGGAGGAGAGATACCTCTCTCTCAGTTTCAAGAGAGTTCTAGGAGATTCTCTGACTAGAGCAGTAGCTCAAGGTGTTCAACCACTACAATATAGACTCCAGATACTGGAGGGTTTACTGGCCACTAAAGCTGGCGTTCAAGAAGACCCAGGGGAAGGGACCTCCACAAGACCTCTGGAGAAAGATAATAGGGGGCGTAAAGTGGCCCGGAAGAGGAAGCACTCTTCTACCCCCCCGGGCTCTATCAGGGGACAAGATGAACAGCCCCAGGAGGCAGCTGATGCTTTCTTTAGGCTTAAAAAAGCCTTTTTGGCGAAATCAGCAGTGCCAAGCCTCGTACCCCGAACCCCAGGGGTGGATAATGTGGGGAATGAAGGTTCCTCGACGGATAGTGAAGATGAAGTGGAGGGCGACGAGAGCAACCCGAGCACAGAGAAATCTCTGATCCAACCCAGTTCAGGGAAGAGTACAGCCAGCAAGGTGGAGGCCACCCCTGATGAGGACATATCGGATATGTTCGAGCCGGATGCTATTAGGCACCCGCGCTCTACGGAATGGACCCCTTCTCCAAGGGTAGCCATTTATATGTCTCAAAATATACGCAAACCGCTTGAAAAAGAAACAAGATTTCGGCTCAGGTCAGAATGCCCCAGGCCAGATTTGAACGGGAAAGTTGCCGAAACACCCGAGTTAGACCCAAAAATGCTCACATTCGTGACCAAAGCGAATAAAGACGTAAGGAAGGGCATGGACCGGGCCTGGCGTTCCTGCCAAGATAAGGTACTGGGCCTTACAGGGCCCATTGCGAAGATTATGGATCTCGCGGAGAGAGCTAAGGAAACTGGGGAGCCAGTAGATCCGTACGTACTAGCTAATTGGGCTCAGCGAGCCATATGCCTTTTAGGCAATGCTAATGCAGCGCTTTCAGCAGAGAGGAGACGATCTACGCTGCTCAAAATAGATAACAAACTAAGCGACTTAGCTTCATACGAAGCGGGAGAAAGCGCTCAAGGTCTGCTCTTTGGGGATACCTTCGTAAAGGAAATGAGCAGGTTCGTAGGCACATACACGGCCCTCGAGAAAGCTCAGGCAGCTATTAAGAAGGTTTTTCCCGGGCGTGTTTTTGCCGGGGCCGGTCGATTCAGAGGCAGCTCGACCGGCCGGTTTAATTCCAACAGAAGGCCACAGGGAACGAGAGCGCAGTATTGGGAATCGCGACAGCAGGACGCCTTTTTCCCAAATAGAGGCAAAAGCTGTAGAGGAAGACGTGGAAGAGGCTACTTCAGGCATCAGTCTAACAACTCAGGTGTGAGTACACAAAGCAATATACCCACCGGTAGGGGGCAGGACAGCGCTTTTTATGCACAACTGACGAGAGCTTTCAGCAGATGCTTGGGTTCTCCAGACTGCACAAGGCTACAGACTAGACTTTGTAAATTACCCCTGCCAGAAGAGAATCCCACCGCGCTTGCTTTGTTCAGCTGCAGAGGCGACATTACTAGACAGGGAATTGCGAGAGCTAGCTCAGAAACAAGCCATAGAGAAAGCGCAGCCTCATTCGACAGGTTTCTTGAGCAACATGTTTTTAGTCCACAGGAAGGGCAAGGTCCGACCTGTGATAAATCTGAAAGAGCTGAACAGCTGGCTAGTCTACAAGCATTTCAAGATGGAAGGAGTCCATCTGCTTGCAGATCTGCTCAGGACAGGGGACTGGTTAGCACGGTTAGACCTGAAGGACGCATATCTGACAGTTCCCGTGGCCCCCCAGGACCGCAAGTTTCTCCAGTTTACTTGGAGGAAGCAGAGGTGGCAATTCAAGACATTGCCGTTCGGCCTAGCATCAGCCCCGCAGGCTTTTACGAAGCTAATGAGACCTCTTGCAGCGGCCCTCAGAGACAAAGGTATTCGGATGATCATCTATCTAGACGACATCCTTTTCATGTCCGAAGACAGAGAAAGGCTAGTCAGCCAGGTTCAATGGGCAAGCAAGCGCATTGCAGAATTGGGTTTCCTCATCAATATAGAAAAGTCGGACTTAATACCCAGCAGAAGGATAGAGTTCCTGGGTTTTGTGATAGACACGAGGAAAGCTTCCCTGGAACTTCCCGTAGCCAAGATCAGAGCGATAAAGAAAGATCTAAGGACGGTTCTGAGGAAGCCGGTTATATTGCTTCGCAATCTAGCAAGGATAGTGGGTCTCCTAGCAGCATCTATACAAGCGATATTTCCGGGTCCCTTGCATTATCGAGCCCTTCAGAGGCTCAAGATACGATTCCTTCAGAAAGGTTGGAGGTATCACCGCTTAGTCCCGCTAGACGTAGACAGCAAAGCGGAAATTCAATGGTGGCTCAGCAATATGGAAGCCTGGAACGGCAGAGCAATTTTTGGAGACACTCCAGAGATGGTCATAGAGTCAGACACCAGCAGATCCGGCTGGGGAGCGAGATGCGGTCTCATCGAGACCGGAGGAAAATGGTCAAAAGGAGAGTTAGACATGCACATAAACTGCTTAGAGCTGCTGGCGGGCTCATTCGCAGTAAAAGCATTTACCAAAGATCGAGCGAGAAGCTGCATCCTCCTGCGCATGGACAATATATCTGCAGTGAGGTACATCAACAAACTAGGGGGCACGAAATCCAAGATGCTAGCCGAATTAGCAAAGGATTTCTGGCATGCTTGCTTGGAAAAGGAGATAGCAGTGAAAGCAGAGTATCTTCCGGGAGCAAAAAATACAGTCGCGGACTGGAACTCCCGATATCTAACAGATTCCAGCGATTGGAAACTGCACGAATCAGTCTTCAAGAAGTTGCAACAGAGATGGGGTCCCTTAGGTATAGATCTGTTTGCTTCGAGACTGAATGCCCAACTGCCAAGGTTCTTCAGCTGGAGACTGGACCCAGAGGCATCCGGGACGGATGCGTTCATGCACGACTGGAGGGGACACATTCTTTATGCCTTTCCCCCTTCGTGATGCTGGCGAGGGTCCTAGCGAAGACACGCAGAGAAGGAGCGGAGCTAGTGATAGTGACACCAGATTGGAAGTCGCAAGCATGGTTTCAGGTTCTGATGGAACTTTCTATGGATTTCCCGCTGAGGATTTCCCACAGGACAGATCTCCTAGTCAATCCGAAGGGCGAATATCATCCGCTGATTCAGAAAAAGACGCTGCATCTCCTAGCGTGCAGAATTTCAGGCGCAGGTGGTGCTTGCCAGGCCTTTCAGAGCAAGCTACAGAGCTTATCAAGGTTTCGTGGGCCCCATCCACGATCAGGAGCTATGATTCCGCTTGGCAAGCCTGGGCCAGATGGTGCAGGGGGAGGAGTATTTCTCCTATTTCAGCTCCTTTAGAACATGTATTGAACTTCCTTGCAGCTTTGACAACCAGCGGTAGAGCTTTCAGGACAGTGGGGGTGTACAGGTCAGCCATTTCGGCGGGACACGATCACATAGACGGGAATCCAGTAGGGGAACACCCAGCGATAACTAGACTCCTTAAAGGAGTGAAACTTACTAAACCTCCTTTACCTAAATATGCAACACTGTGGGACGTTAACAAGGTCCTACAATTGTTCGAACTGTGGCCCCAGAACAACCTTTTATCGAGCAAACAGCTATCAGGCAAGTTAGTCACTTTACTTTGCTTAGTATCCTGCAGGAGAGTATCAGACGTAAAGGCCCTAGAGGTAGATAGAAAGATCTTTTATCCAGAGGGCATAGCGTTTAACTTGGCGCAGCGTACCAAGACAAATTCTAAAGTAATTCATTACACATATTTTCCAGACAATAGCAAGCTTTGCGTAGCGTGATGCATTAAGTGCTATGAAGCAGCGACAGCAGCGCTTAGACCTCATGGCGTCACTCAGCTGCTTATTGCGCGAAGAAAGCCCTTTAGGGCAGTAGCAGCGTCGACTATTGCCAGATGGGTGAGAGAGATTATGGATCTAGCTGGCATAGACATTTGTGTCTTCGGGGCTCATTCGACCGGGGGATCCTCAAGGCTGCGGACTGGTCAAGTGATTCAGTTTTCAGAACTTTCTATTTCAAGCCTGTAGAGAACATGGCATCAGCAGTGATTGAAAGCTTTGAACAAGCATAATGATCGCCTCCGGTCTTGTCATAGAATAAAGATTGCCAAAGCGCATAGCGCAGGAAGTCTTGATTCTATTAAAGACACGGAGGCGATCATTATCCCTCCCTAAAGGAATGTCGCACTGTATAGATTGGACAGTTGTTTCATTAACGTGATGTTTCTCCTTAAGAATAGGAAGCAAATTCCCCTCCCTAACATATCCTTTTGGTTTTTATTTAAGGGGAAGAGATGAAAAACTCAAGAGAGTGATGCAATATTATTTTCGAGAGAGGAATCCACCGCTCCAGACAGGCAGGAAGGAAGATGCCAGTTCAGGAGAGTAAGACATTTAAAGACAAGTGCAGGAAGAGCATCAGAAAAGAAGAGGAAAGGACCTAGGCAGAGGAGGACTTATACTGGGGAGTGGGTTCCTAGTGGTGGTTCACATGGAGGCTGGGACTACAGGCTACCTAGAGCCTCATGGGACTTGTAGTAAAGACATGCCTTGATCTAGTTATAAGGATCCACGTTGATACATTTTGAGTTGATTGTTTACATTTCTTGTTTGAAAAAAAAAAAAACATGTTTTCGAATGAACATGATTTGAAAAGCTGTGTTAAGCAGTATTAAAGAAGAATAAGCATAATGATCGCCTCCGTGTCTTTAATAGAATCAAGACTTCCTGCGCTATGCGCTTTGGCAATCTTTATTGTAGCAGGGTCAGTGACTGGGTGAGGGCAGCGGGGAAGAGTTGGAGGTATTGGGGCGACCTGATTAAACAAAACAAAGAAGAGGGGGCATGTTTAGCACCAGAGCAACTGTGGTCCCAACGTAAATTCACAGTGGAGAGAGAGCCATCCATGTCATATGCAGGACCAGGTAGGGAGAGATATGAGAAAGTAAATGAGCTAGGCAGTGTGGCTCGGGGCGGGCAACTAGCAGGTGTGTTGGACAGAATTTGGATGGAAGTGGAACATTGGACAAATTCTTGTTTCGGAAAAGTCGCAACAGGAGAGGGTTGGAATAAAGACCTATGGGAAAATGGGCTGGCATAGTAAACAGGGAAAAATCATCAGGGGAGGACATTGCGGAAATCATGAAAGGAGAGTCTGTATGATGATATTGTTAAAAAAAAAAATCTGTTACACCGTCATTAAGCCACATTACTTGGAGGCATGTGGTCACATTCAGTGGTTGTAGCTAAATCCGCAAAACACATCCCATCATCCTGTGGTTACCAGTTCTAGGGATTGAAGAGATTCCCAATGACCACCATACATGGCATACATACATGTGGCATTTCATGTATGTATTTCAAAATGGAGGAGAAAATGCGAGAATTTGTTTAAGGCAGGTGGAAGATTACATTGATGACTGTAACTGACTAGATGGGCCCTGTTCCTGTGATGAGATAATGCCATCAACGTGAAAATCATAGAGTTAATTAGATGCAGGAGATTACAAGTAACGTCTGTAATTGTGAGTATAGCACACATTTTATCCGGTCAAGTGGCACAGCGAGTAGAGCGCCCGCTTTGACACCCGTGCAGAGCCTGTTAACGCAGGTTCGAATCCCGGCGGGGCCAAACTCAGCCTTTCATCCTTCCGAGGTCGATAAATGAGCACCACACACCGTGGGTAATAATAAGCAGCGCTCAGATACCTGAGGGTTTGTAGCGCTATATAAAAGCCTAATTATTTATTATTTATTATTATCTTCTTGGGGTATTGTTACTAGGGACTGGGAGAATCACAGCGACTTTGCATGGCATACATGCATGTAACATATGTTGTCAGTGGCGAAAAGGAAGGATAACCTGCCAGAATTGATTAGAGGCATGTGGGGGAGTCTCATGTAGTCATGTCATTTCCAATGACCGGATGTGCAATCGTTTTGTTATGAGAAACAAAGATAGTGAAGAAACAGACTACATTCAATGGCTACAACTGAACGACTGTTCAATATGCATGCCATTAGCACTAGGGAGAGAGATAGAACCCCAGTGATCACATTGCATGACGTTCACACACGTGGCATTTATTGTCAGAAACAAACAATCCGGGAATTGGTAGGTGAACTACAGGATACTGCTTTCAGTGACTGTGTCTGATTGTGTCATCTTTTGGGAGGGAGGAGAGAATTGTAGTGAAGAGAACATCATAGAATCTCGATTTCATAAATGCCCGAGTTGATTAAATACAATGTAATCCTCACCAGATGAGTCAATTGTGCATTGGCAAGAATGTTGCATGTGCAGACTAACAAAGGAACTGATGCAGAGTGGTTCCCGATCAGACATGATCAGGGTACACGGTGGAAGGGGAGGCATGAGGAAAGTCATATGGAGATTCATGGGGAGCAGCGTTTATTATTTTGAATCCATAGTGATGCATGTTGTTCTGGCATTGGATGCTGCTTTTCCACAGTGGCATTAACTGCATTAGGTATGACATGGGCCCTTGATGGGAGCCACTCGGAATGTGGCTTCTCCTGGATAAACAATGGATAGAGCTCAGGCGACCAAAGAAGATGGGATGCTTGGGTAGCTGTTGGGATTTTTGACATTTGTTGAAAACAAAGAAAAAAGAAAAGGAAAGACCAAGCCGACTGCAGCAAGGCTTTTTCTCTGGGCTGTTAGCATGTGGCATCGCCATGGGTGTTGTTGACCCTGTGGCACATTCCACATTATGTCCCACCACATCAGGGTGGTTGCCTGGTTCACCAAGCTGGGCCATATTGACAGAGTGGCCCAGAGAAATCGAAGTCCCGGCCATTGAGTTGGTAACATCATCTGTGTGAAGAAGGAATCCTGGGCCAGGTTGACAGAGAGGCCAATGGACCATGCACAGGTCAGGACAAGGTTCCCGAATCCTGGGCTTCGTAGTGGAGACACGCAGCCTGGGGAAGAAATAATTCTAGAAAGTATGAGGAAGATGACCTGCGTCAGGTGAATTCGTGAACGCCACAACATAAGGTTGGCCTTCCATGAGTACCTGATGCCAGAGGGAATAGATTAGGCCAACAGTCCAAGGCTGCGTGTGCTGCGAGGCATGTGGCACCCCATTTCCAAGCAAGGTATTACACGGATTTAATGGCGAATGGTGATGCAGGGAGGTGGTGTGTGGGCCCATTAATGTCCCATAATATCTCTAATTGGAGAGCCTGGTGGAGCCAGCTGTATTTGATGAGAACGGTATTGAGTGAGCACACTCCAAGCTCCCTTTTGTGGCCTCGCACCTTCCTGGGCCTGGAACTGGAACTGGAGGCAGCCTAAGGCATTTGAGCTGTGCACTGGAAGCACAAAGGCAATGGTGCCCCAATCATAGACCATCCCTAGCTAGTGGTGGTGTTGCTGTATGTAGCTGTTGTACCTGAGCATTAAAGCCCCTTTGCCAGCATGCAGACAATGGATGGGATGCAGAATAACTCTGACACCAAATAACAGAACCAACTCAGGAAGATGGCAAAGTTTGTCTGTTTTATTATCAATTGTGTAAAACAGGGAGTTACAACAGACATCAACGGATGTCACACAAGCATTTCATTAAAAAATCACACTTATATAGTAAATGTTCGTCATACATGACGTCATACTACGTGGTACATGACGTCATACTACGTGGCAAACTAAGAAAAACTTAAGAGGAATTCTGATAAGCTCAAGGGGAACAGCTAAGTATACTTTCTATAAGGGGTTGGGTTGTGATTGGATATCTACTGTCAGGTGGACCACTTAGGCCCACTTCTAGTGCAAGTAATTCTTCATCATTATTAAGTACACAGTATATCATTGGTTCTCAAACTATAAGGCCCTTTGTTATATGGCACTCTACAATTGGTTGGCATGCTCATGCCAGTCTGGAACATTTGGCTTACTATGTTATGTTATGTTATTTTGCATTTATATAGCGCCTTATATACCATTGGTATGGTCTGAAGGCGCTGGTAGGTTGAACGCCCTTGGGAACCGAAGTTCAGGTCAGTAGAGAGAGTAGAGGGAGTCCAAAAGTGCGTGTGCGCACCAGGTATGTGTGCAGCTGGTGCGGAAATCGAGTGGTAGCTGCTTCTTAGCTGTAGGTGTGGTGGTTGAGAGGTCAGGAGTATGTGTTCGCTCTGGTCGGTTTTACCCAGAACGAGTGTGGCTGCGTTAGGCCTGAGGCGAACGCCTGGCTGGGGGGTGTGTAACCAGCAGTGATTACTTAGAGTGATGTGGAGTAAGCGGGAGATGTAGATCTGAGAACAGTTATACCGAATGGTGTCATAGTATCTCTGTGTTCTAGATGAGTGGTGGTGTAAGGGGGAGAGTAAGCGTGGGGTGTGGTATGATGTATGTTTTCAAGTGTTTGCTTCATTCCAAAGGATATTAAGTATCGTCCGTTGCACATATTCGTCCGTTCCTCATACTCGTCCGCTCCACACATTCGTCCAGTCATTATCATCGTCTAGTTCACACCCTCGCACACTTCTAAAACGCTGTTGGGAACAATTCTGAATTCAACTTTCACAGAGAGGCTATTGGGTGCAACTTTCAAGTGTAACTGGGTACACTTCTAAAATGCTGTTGGGTACACTTCTAAATGCAGGTGAGAACAGTTTTAAAATCAACTTTCAGATAAGCTATTGGGTGCAGCTTCTAAATGCAATTGGGTACTCTTCTAAAATGCCGTTGGATACACTTCTAATTGCAAGAGGGAACAATTCTAATTCAACTTTCTCAGAGGGGGTGCGGGGTACAGTTCTAGTTGTGAGTGGGAATAGTTCTTAATTCAACTTTCTCAGAGAGGCAATTGGGCATAACTTCTAAATAAGATTGGGTATACTTCTAATGCAGGTGGGAACAATTCTAAAATCAACTTTCACAGAGAGGCTATTGGGTGCAAACTTTCAGGTGCAACTGGGTACACTTCTAAATGCAAGAGGGAACAGTTCTAAATTCAGCTTTCACAGAGAGGCTATTGGGTGCAGCTTCTGAATGCAATTGGGTACACTTCTAAATGCAAGAGGGAACAATTCTAATTCAACTTTCTCAGAGAGGCTATCCGGCGCAACTTCCAACTGCAATTGTGTACACTTCTAGGTGCAGGTGGGAACAGTTCTAATGCGGGTGGTAACAGATTTAAATTCAACTTTCGCAGAGAGGCTATTGGGCGCAGCTTCTAAATGCAATTGGGTACAATTCTAATGCAGGTGGGGACAATTCTAAATTCAACTTTCACAGAGAGGCTAATTGGGCGCAGCTTCTAAATGCACTTCTTCCTAGCAGCACGTAAGCTCATAATCAGGTGCCAGGAGGTGGACATGACTTTACCTCCCCACCCATTTAGCCCAACCTCTCTCATCATCCATGCCTTCTGCCATGAAGATTGTTTTCGAACTTGGCATTGCAGTGTATTCTCGTCCCTGGGAATATTAGGGAGTGTGAGCATGTGGTATTATAGTTCTGGAACTGCATGCCCAACTCTATTTCCATCCTTGGCTCACGTGACAGGAGACCACAATTCGGCCCATTTTGCAGCATTTAATTGTCTTTAATGAATAAAACTTGGCACTCATGGTGTTCTTTCTTTGCACCTTAACAAGGGATGATTCAGCAGCTCACGTTCACTGCCTTCAGGAAAAAGATAACCAGTCTTGGCTGCTTCAGCATTGACATCAGGCCAGGCAGCCCTTCTCGATTCTTCCACAATCCCAACTAATTCTTTGCTACGACACAGCTTTCGGTCGTTCTTCTCCATGGGTTTGTACTTGCTCTATTTGTGAAACCGATGTCCAGTTTCTATATAATGACGGCTCTGCCTTCAGTCTATTCACAACTTATAGCCACCTTCTAAGATTACTTGATCTCCTTGTGTTGCTGCATCGGTACATATATTGAATGGCTTGCATTTTTCTGCAGTGCTTCTTACACTTGCAATCTTCTTTTCGTATATATAAACGTTCACTTGATTCTTTATTTTGTCATCAGTTTCTATGTGATCCATACATTTTCTCTTCATCCTGTCTTCTCAGTGTGTCACGCTCATCTCTTGTGACTTCATCCGCTCCTCTTTCTCTCATCTTCATATTCCTTTGGGGAGCTCCTTCATTAGGTTATCTTCTCTTCGGGAATACATTTGATATGGCTTTCTCAATGTATACTTTTTCTCGAATATTCGCAGCGGAATGGTCACAACTGCAGGTGCCAAGCATGGCATGATTTCAGGCTCCCATTATATAGGTAGTAGGGGGCCGGACCTCCTGCAGAGGCATGTGGCTGCCCCTCTAAACTCCCCCCTCTGGTCGAGTCATCGACCACATTTTCACCAGTCTCCACATTTTGATACCTTCTTTTGTAGAAGTGTTTCTTCGTGGTCCAGATCTTCATCACGCCTTTCAGGGAACCTGCTGATTTGACATGATGATCCAGACTCTAAGTCATGTAGCTGCACTGTCCATTTGGATCACAATAGACTCAATGTTCCACATACTTCTCGTGATTCTTTGGATACAGGAAATGTGCTCCTTCAGGCTGTACAATACTGTCTTCTATGTACTTCCTGATATCTCCATCAGTCAACTCTTTGGGTCCAAACCCTGATTTGACATTGATCATGATCTGCTTTCTTTGCTCTCTTCTTGCATTGGGCAATTATTATCCTGATCACACAGAATCCAAACATCACCATAACCAATATTGCTCCAAGAAATTTGAAGATGTTTGTCATCCACTGTGGAATCCATGAGAATATAGATGCAAACCACCTGTCATCTATAATGTCCTCTGTTTCGTCTTCCATCTTGGTATGCAGGTTCGTCAGTAATGCTATGGCCTCTGTCAAGGTCCCATTCTCGTCATCATGAGAATTAGTGAACGTGCAACATGATGGCCTGATTTTGGCGCAAACTCCTCCTTGCATCGCAGTGATCATGTCAAGGACATATCTCTTCTGTAGGTTGTAATGCTTAATATGAGCTGAAACAACATGGCGTCAGTGTGCAGCCATTTTGGACACTCATCTCCCATCACCGTAATAAAAGCCTGCATCCTCATGGGCCTGGTAAAATAAACCAGCATTTCGGTAGCTAAAGCAGAGCAAGGTCACATAACTACATAAATATTGTTGCTGAGTGGGCGAACTGTAGAGAATAGTTATTGTATTGTTTACTGAAGGACGAATACGGGAAGGGAGTCGGAGCGTTCTGCAGATGCATGATAAGGGGTTCTGTCAATGAATGCAAGGAGAGGGGAACTGGGGTTTTCCACTCCTGACTGTGTTTTTCCTCTCTCTGCCCCTTCAACTTGTGATCTGCTCTTTGGCCGAAGGTAGTCCCAACTGAGAAGGACTGGCACATGCCCCACAAAGAGAAGAGGGTATTCTGTGGAACGCAGTTAGAGCTTGAAACCCCCTGAGTGATGCAGTCTCACTGATAGGGAGACGCTCTGCTTCAGACCCCATTAGTATGAGTGATCTCTTCGTCTACCTGCTCTGGGACCAAGCAGTGGCATAGTGGCCAAGATGAAGTTGTCTTCTTCCTTACTAACAGTGATGCATTTTTCTATATGTTTTTATATATCTGATTATATGTTTGTGTTTGTTTATGTATGCTGAGTTTATATATATATATATATATTATGTATTTATGGTTAAATTGGTGTTTCCATAGGAAGAGCACTTTTTGGGCAGCTTATAACTTCGCTCTCCATGGACGAATCCTCACCAAACTTTGCAAAAAAAGTATTTGGGTCACTCTGAATTTTTTGCAAAGTGTGGTGAGGATTCGTCCAGGGGGGGCAAAGTTATAGGCGGGGTCCCAAAACTTTTTTTTCCCATAGACTGAATGGGAAACATTTTTTGCTCGCATCTACAGCCCAAACCGCTGGACAGATTTTCACAGATGGTGAAAATCCGTCCAGTAGTTTTTTTTAAAATGACCAAAAAGTAGGTAAAATAAAATGAGTGATATCTGTGTTCGGTCCGCGGACACACTTCCCTGTTCGCTCCGCGAACAGTGTCCTGATTGGCCAATTGCCTTGCGTGATGTCCGTGGACACGCGACGTGTTCGCTGATTGGACTGCGTGGAGCGTGAAGCGCGTCAGATTTTCGGTAGCGCCCGCCATCTTGGATTTGCGGAGGTCCGCGGACAGCGCAGTGAAACTTTGTTCGAAATTTGAATTTAGTAGAGTTTGTTGGTGTGTAGGAGTGTTTGGGGAGGTTGGGAGTGTATGAGATAGGATGAAAGTTGTGTTTTTTATGTGTTAGAGGTTCTTTTTGTGTTCGATTTGTCTGCGGACATCACAGTGTTCTGAAATGTTCTAAATAAAATGAATGGGGGGTGTTCTGAGGACTCAATATGTGTCCGTTTTGTTCGCAAGCAAGCTGAAACTGTTCTAAGAACACTCGCGGTGTCCTGAAATGTTCGCAAATAAACAAAATGGGGGTGTCCTGAGGACGCTGTCCGTATTGTTCTCTGTCAAGTTGAATGTGTTCTAAGAACACTCGCGGTGTCCTGAAATATTCGCAAATAAACAAGATGGTGGTGTTCTGAAGACGCTTCTAAGAACACTCGCGGTGTCCTGAAATGTTCGCAAATAAACAAAATGGGGATGTTCTGAGGACGCTGTCCGTATTGTTCTCTGTCACGTTGAATGTGTTCTAAGAACACTCGCGGTGTCCTGAAATGTTTGGAAATAAACAAAATGCGGGTGTTCTGAAGACGTTTCTAAGAACACTCGCGATGTCCGGGGAATGTTCGTAGGGGGTGTCCTGAGGACGCTGTCCGTATTGTTCTCTGTCAAGTTGAATGTGTTCTAAGAACACTCGCGGTGTCCTGAAATGTTCGCAAATACACAAAATGGGGGTGTTCTGAAGACGTTGTCCAACACTCGCTGTGTCCTGAAATGTTCGCAAATATGAATGGGGGGTTGTGGCTGGCAAGTTGAATGTGTTCTAAGAACACTCGCGGTGTCCTGAAATGTTCAGAAAACAACAAAATTGGGGTGTTCTGAAAACGTTTCTAAGAACACTCGCGGTGTCCGGGGAATGTTCGTAGGGGTGTCCTGAGGACGCTGTCCGTATTGTTCTCTGTCAAGTTGAATGTGTTCTAAGAACACTCGCAGTGTCCTGAAATGTTCGCAAATACACAAAATGGGGGTGTTCTGAAGACGTTGTTGAACTCTCGCTGTGTCCTGAAATGTTCGCAAATATGAATGGGGGGTTGTGGCTGGCAAGTTGAATGTGTTCTAAGAACACTTGCGGTGTCCTGAAATGTTCGCAAATAAACAAAATGGGGGTGTCCTGAGGACGCTGTCCGTATTGTTCTCTGTCAAGTTGAATGTGTTCTAAGAACACTCGGGGTGTCCTGAAATGTTCGCAAATAAACAAGATGGTGGTGTTCTGAAGACGCTTCTAAGAACACTCGCGGTGTCCTGAAATGTTCACAAATAAACAAAATGGGGGTGTCCTGAGGACGCTGTCCGTATTGTTCTCTGTCAAGTTGAATGTGTTCTAAGAACACTCGCGGTGTCCTGAAATGTTCACAAATAAACAAAATGGGGGTGTTCTGAAGACGTTTCTAAGAACACTCAGGTTGTCCTGGAATGTTCGTAGGGGGTGTCCTGAAGGCGTAGTCCGTATTGTTCGCTGGCAAGTTGAATGTGTTTTAAGAACACTCGCGGTGTCCTGAAATGTTCACAAATAAACAAAATGGGGGTGTCCTGAGGACGCTGTCCGTATTGTTCTCTGTCAAGTTGAATGTGTTCTAAGAACTCTCGCATTGTTCTGAAATGAAGATGCTGTTCGTATTGTTCGATGGCAAGTTGAATGTGTTCATAGAACACTCGCGGTGTCCTGAAATGTTCGCAAATAAACGAAATGGGGGTGTTCTGAGGACACTGTCCGTATTGTTCGTTGTCAAGTTGAAAGTGTTCTAAGAACTATTGCGTTGTTCTGAAATGTTCGTAGGGGGTGTCCTGAAAACGATGTCCGTATTGTTCGCTGGCAAGTTGAAAGTGTTCTAAGAACACTCATAATGTCTGCGGACATTAAAAGTTTCCATAGACCATAGTTGAAATGTTTGACTCTATGGATGTGATATGCTGCGGTGGTTGTGGCCAGGGCATAGAGTCTTGGGTGCATGGCCATTTGGCCATGCACCCAAGACTCTATGCCCTGGCCACAACCACCGCAGCATATCACATTCATATTTGAATATAACTTTGGGTGAAAAATAAATGTATAAGGAACAAAGGTATTAGATACTATGGATGTGATATGCTGCGATGGTTCTCCTTATTGTTGTATACTTACTGTTTGGTCTAGTAACCGGAGTACATGTATTTTTTGTTAATTTCTGTGATAAAAGAAAATAGCATGTTAGTATTAGTATTTTGTAATGACTTATTACATTGTATAATCAACATACTTTTTTTTTTGGACCCTCATATTTAGTAGATTACAAATCAGAGTACTGTGCAATTTGCTCAGTTTCTGTATTTGTTGCTAAAATCATTGGGTCTGTGGGAGAAAAAAAAATCCATGTTGGATTAAAAAAAAAACCTTTTTCTGTTATGCTACAGTTTATTTGTTTGTTTGTTTTCAGTGTTCACTTGTTGTTTCTGGCTAATGCTTTATACTTTGGCTTGTTGCATTTTTTTGGAGCAGTAACATATTATTTATTTGTTTGGATATTATAAAATTTTGGAGCAGTTAGATACCAATTGGCGTATTCTAACTGTCTATTTTTTTATATATTTTAGTGGTATTGATTTATCTATTTGGATATTGTAAAATTTTGGGACAGTTAGATACCAATTGGCGTATTCTAACTGTGTATTTTTTGGTCTAATTTAGTGGTATTCATTTATCTGATTAGTTGTTGTAGAATCTTTGAGCAATTAGATAGCTTTTGGAGTATTCTAACAGTTTGTATTTTCCTAACACAAGTTTACTTAGGGTTTAAATACAGTTTAGTTATCAAATTTTGGTTTTAAGAACATCAAATAAGCGTTTGTAAGATTTGCTGGTAATCTCTGCTTTAGAGTAATGGTACTATCATTACATTCAAACCATCCACATTTCTTTTTTATATATGCAGTGTAGTGCCCTGAATTGGTTGTGGCTCCTGCGTGGTAGATTATATCTATTGTTGTGAAGGTTTTCTTACCGAGTGATATTTGACCATGTGTGAATCCAGTCAGCTTGCAGTTGTTTTTGGTACCATCTGCATTGTAACGTAGAAGCATTAGTATTATGTATTTACTATGTGTTTGTATTACTAACGTGGAGCGATTATCTGAATTGCAGGTAGAGCATAATCTACCATGGTTTGCATTTTTTACAAGTCGCTGAAATGGAATGGATTCACAATTTGGTATTGATATATATATGAAGCGTTCATTGGGGATTTCTTCTTATGTCACATTGTTGCAGAGAGTGCATGTATGTTTCCACATGTATGAAATCTGAACGATTTCATTTATAGGTATGTTTTTGTTTTCCAGTACTTGTAGTAAGTACATTAGAAATTCTTGTGGATCTTCCTGTGAGTTTATAGTGAATTTCACCATTCCAGCACAGTAGTCCAATTGTTGTCTTATTCCATAAACACTATACGTGTTGTCAGGATTGTTTGCTGCATATCTGTGAAGTACTAACATTTGCAAACACAATGGGTCTGTACTGTGTAAGTAAATGTTGTCAACAATTGGTGGTAACTGAAATAGAATATTCATTGCTACATTTGCATAGCAATTTACACCAACTATATTTGAGAATTTAAATGGTCCAGGTAGTTCTGTATCTAACTGCTTTTTTTGGAGTTTGTCTTCCTTCTTTAAAGAAGTACCTGGTTTACATTCCCTAATTGATTCTTTTTTGCTTGTGGTACTTGATGAAGTATTAGTTTCTTTTACTCTCTTTGGAGGATTTGCAGTGACATCCTGTTGCATTTCTGTTTGATTTATTTTTCTTTTATAACTTTTTACTTTTTGTGGAACAGAATATGTGTTTAGGTGGGGGGTGTATAGTGAGCGAAGTCTATTGTATTCTAAAATGCAAGGAATATCAGTGTTTATTTTACTTGCATCAAAGTTGATTAGAAATAGACCATCAAGTGTACGTAAGCGTGATAGTGCTACGTAGTTCATGCCTTCTTTAAGGACTGTGTTACCAATATCTATCATTGCTTTGTCTAGGGTAAGACCTTGTGATTTATGAATCGTGACTGCGTATGCAAGAGTTAGAGAAAATTGTTCTCTGCGTACATACATATCTTTGAAGAGAAGGAATCTAGCTGTTGAGCGTCTTATCCTTTTTACTTCTGAAAGTTTGTCAAAGAGTATATTGACAAACTGAATTTTGTTGTCACGTGGGTATGTTTGAAAGCCAACAACTGTACCCAGTGTTCCATTAACTAGTCCTTGGTCCATGTCAAGGTTACGTTTAAGCATTACTCTGCAATTTAAGGATAATTTTAATATTTTTCTAAGCCTGCTGTGTTTGAGATTGATTTTTCTAAACTATTTAGTCTTGTTGTGGCTTGGTCACACATGGGTAGTGTCATACCATGTACATCTAGTTTGTCTGTGGCGCTAATTTCCATGATTGGTTGCATTTCTTTACTTAGCATGATTTCATTGAATTTGAAACAGCTTGCAACAGTTGGCATTAGGGCCATACAATTGACATTTTTGTGGGCTAATTGTTCCATAACATCTGTAGCACATGCATTATCGCCATAAAGTGCATTAATGTGCCAGGTTTTCAATATTGCTTCTCCTTCTTTAGAAAGTATACCAACTCTGATACTTTTTAAAATGTTGGCATAAGTGAGATCTGCAGATTGCCGCATGTTTTCTGTTAATTCTCTGTATTGGAAATGTTGCCAAAGGTTGACATTTCCAATGCTGCCAACAGTTTTATGGCAGAGTTTGTGTCCTACTGTTTTAAAAATAGGCTCACCTTTTACTGGTGTTAATTGAAGCAGATCTCCAAAAACAATAATGTGTTTTCCTGCAAAGAGCTCTTCATAGTCTGTTTTGAGTACTTCTTGTAATCTGAGGTGAATCAAAGCTAACATCAGGTTGGAGACCATGCTCACTTCATCTATTAGTAGCATTTTCATTTGTTTCAATACTCTGCGTAGTTCCATTGCAGCTTCTGCAGAAAGTTTGTAATAGTCTAATTTGTTCTGGTGTTCTACTGGTAATAGTAGTAATCGGTGTAATGTAACACCACCTATGTTGTAGGCAGCTAAACCTGTGGGGGCAGTGACAACAGCTGACAGTTTGTTGTTTGTCAATTGTTGAAGGAACTTACTAATGATTTTGATTAGGAATGTTTTGCCAGCACCAGCTTCACCACTGCCGTACAGTAGTATAGGTTTATAATAATGGCAGGAATATTCTTTATTTTCATGTTTTACACCATGTGCAATTTGTTTTGTTACTTCTTGAAAAATGCTACGTTGCTCATTGTTTAGTTTTGATTGTAGTATAGTTAAGCCTTCTTTATCTTCATACTGACACATGGTGTTTTCTACTTCTATCATAGCTAATTCTGCCTCATTTATTATTAGTGGTTCTCCCAGTGGTTCTTGGCTTCCTGTCACAGAAGGTTGACTACTGTCAGGAGTGTCCTTATCTAGTTGGGCTTGGAGTTCTTCTTCGTGTTGCTGTTCATTGTGCAACATTGTTTTGTACTGTGTAAAGTTTACATCAGTTATAGAGCTTTCATTTGCTTTGAAAGCATCCTCATATGAGTCATAGTTATCTAGTATTTGTTCTTCTTTTCTCCATGGTTTGAAGAGTTGTAGCAGGGACATGTAATATACTTCTTTATGTTGAGGAGACTTTAATGACAATTTGATATGATTAATTAAATTTGGTTTAGTGATTTTAACTAAGCTGCCTTCACAGTTTGTCACTCTATATTTACCTTTTTTTCATCTGGTTTCATATTATTTTTGTATGTGTAGTTTTGGGCTATGTGGTATAGACATATGTTTTCCAAAGTATTACTTCTGTTTGGGTAGTATGTGTCCAATAAATTCTTTTTTAAAATGGCTTGGCTGTTGGGATCACGTTTGGCTATTGTTTCTATATCTTCATATGATTTTAGAACTCTTTTTCTAGATTTAGCTGGACCAAGACTTAGCCATACTATATTTTAAGATTTACCATACAATGCAGTACCAATTAAACGATCAGCTGCTTCATATGGGTGGGCCAAGGTTTCTGATCATAAAACGTACATCTCCATAACGTCGAAACCAGTACTCTTTAGTACCACGGATATTTGCCAATAGATTTGTAATATTTGATTGTAAAACCTCATCCTTTTGTTGCACTTTTTCTAATTGTGTAGCTGTCATATTTTGAAAGTGTGATCCTGATTTTAATATGTGTGCAACTCCGTAACATAAAGTTTCTAGTTCACTTTCAAAGAGTAGGTGGAATATGTATTCCACATTTTGTCTGAATCTGGGATCTTCAGAATACATCCGTAATGAGCGGTATTCTGAAGCTGATATTTGAATAGGTCTATCATCATACCTTCCTCCTTTGCCAGTAGGAAAGAGTAGAGGAAAAGCATGTGCTTCTATACTTTTTTCCCATATGCTGATTGGCGATCCTTTTGTTTGACGCATTTGGTGCGTTTCCAGTACATCTTCTATGGTGTCATTAGAGTGCAAAGGATGAATTGTATGATGGTCTAAAGTATTTGATATTGTAGCAGGATCTAGAAGCTCAAATTGACCAGCTTCTTGTGTTTCTTGAATTATTTCAGTTGTATCTTTCAAGTTTACTTCAATATTAATTTCTTTGTAATATTCATTATTCTCTTTAAGATATTGGAAGGCTTGTCTAACTTTATATAAATCTACCAGCTGTTGCCATATTTATTTGTCTTTTGTAGGTACTCCATTTACTAAGATAATTAAAGATTGCTGCATTGGACGTTGCACTCCTAGAGTATGCACATTTTCTTTTAGATCTAATGGTAAATAAACTACTTTTCCACGAATGCCTTTTACCAATTCAGAGGGAGGTAATTTTGCTGTTTTTGGTTGAAGGCGTATTATTGCTTGAAATGGGTGTACTGTTTGAATTATGATGCTCTCATATAAATTAAGTTGTTGTAGGGGTTTTGGTACTGGGTATAATTCCAAATTATTTGTGATAGCACGTGAAGAAGTTTGGTTGTTGTCAAGTTTTGTAGTGCAGTAACTGCAAAGTATTAAGGGGTCAGTTATTTCATATTTGTTTTCTGCTACAAGGTAGAGAGCTAATTCAAACCATTTAGAATCTTCATTGTCTTCTATTTTGTATGATAGGTCTACAGTTTTTGTGTTACTTTTATAAAAAGTTCTACGGCAACATACACATACATGGTTTGGTACTTCAGCTGATGTACTTTTAAATTTTAGTATTTCTTTTTTGTATGTGTTTAGCAAAAGGTTGCCATGTGTAGAATTGTTGCTTCTTTGGTTTAAAGCTATTTCCTTCTGTCAATGGCTTTCACTTCCAAAATATTTTTTCTGGATATAGTCAATTTCTTCAAGTAGGTCTTTTGCTGTACCATGTAGAAGGATGTTATTTAAATTTGCTAGTGCTAAAGCAGGACTTTTAGCATAGTACAGTTTATAGACTAGATTTCTTATAGTTGAATGATGTGTTGATATCCTTTTGATATCATGGAAAGTGGTTTTACAAGTAGGTCCTGTAATGCAGGCCAATGAATGCCCTTGTAGTCCTGTGTAGTTGCGCACTGGACAGGTATCCATATTTTGCAGTAATTTAATTTTGATTTTGTCTTTGCTTTTTACATATTTATTGAGGAATTGGCATACAGATTTGGAACATTGTTTGGAATGTTACACATTGACGTGCATGGCCATTTGTACACTAGACGTTCTGACTCAGTTGAATGGAGGGGTAATTCTACGTTTTCAGGGCATATTTTTGTAAGGAGTACTTGTTCCATTATGGTATTATTCACTTTTTCATAACCTCGACCACTGCTACGTATGGCAATTGTATTTGTTTGCTTTTGTTTGTATGCTTCTTCATTAAAATATGGTTCTGTGCTCGTAGTGTGATTCCATTCACCTCCGCAGATACTTAAGAAGTTCTTTCTGTTGACATTTTGCTTATTGAGAAGTCTTTTTTGTAATTTAGTTATTAGTTTTGTTAGTGGTTTCATTTTGTTTAACAGTAAAATAAATAACTTTCTTTTGAGAAGAATTGCACGGTCCATCAACGCTTCTAAGATTAATTTCCTACGATAGGTTTTAAGCATTGAACCTGATTTCTCTCCTGTTTTTATAAGATTTTGAAGGACTTTGTGACGGTACATTTTGGCTAAAATACTTTTCTTGGTATGCTTACTTTGCACTATATTAAAATTTAAAGAAGTAGTTTTATCTGTAGTGATAGCTGATTTTCTGTTAATTGTTTTTTGGTTTGATTTACATTTTGATAGAGGAGGCAACGTTTTTGTACTTGAAACTTCTTGTGTTTCACTAAATCACTGTATTAGCTGTTTTGTTTCAACTTTTTTTACAAATTCTGCTAGAGATGGATGCTTATGTTGGACACTTTTATTTGCATTTGCTCTACTTCTGCGTTGCTTTCTACGGACTTGACTTTTGGTAGGCAGTCTTTAGGGTCTGTTGGAAAAAATAAAGAAGGTATGGGTTGGGGTGTTCTGCAATGTATGTGTGCTGTGTGCATGAGTGTTTGAGTAAGATGATAAAGATGTATGTAATGGTGTGTGATTGTGCATTGGGAACAACAACTAGTAGGGATAGGTATTCTTGAATTTATGTGTTACTAAACTGGGGTTCAGATGACAAAAAAAGTACGCTAGTGGTGTGGAAAAGTACAAATAGTAAATCTAATGTATACAATTAAAACAGTTGTTTGTTCTATAATATGAAAATTGTAGCGGTTCAGTTGGGTAATTTGTGTGTCCAAAAATAGGAATTTGTGGGCCATTCTGGCTGTAAATCGCTGTTTAAGACGTGGAGATTTATGGACAAAATGGTACACAATCTCTATTTTTAGGCACAGAAATAGCTTGTATTAACTTTACAGTATGTTTGAGTAATAATACAAATATTATGGTGATATTCTACTTACTTTTGTTTCTTAAATTAACAGGTAACTTCTTAGTTCTTCTTTGTTCTTTGAATTCGGCTGCTTCTTTTCAGGAGACTGGTCTTCACTGCAATTGTGAAAGATTCAAATTAGTAATTTTGTTTGTATATAGCGCTGTTTTTAATTTAGATATTGATTCTTTTAATTGAAATCCTCAGCGCCTTCTTCAAAACCATTAAACTAATTTATTTACATAAGATACATTGCATCAGTTCAGTACATATGATATGTTCTTAATGAACAAATTGTATTGAATGACTAACTGTAGCAAAAAAAATATCTTTACTATGTTTTGTGAAATTTATAATATACCAGTGAATACCACTATTTCTGTAACTAAGCTGTTCTAGGTAATAGCGCCTCAATGTCATGTCTAAATTAAAGTAATTAAGTAAATAAATAAATAAAAACAAAAAAATATGAAATTGTATAAGTATATTTTTTAAAGATTTAAACATACATTGTGCTTGCATGCAATTTTGTTTGAATATTTTTAGTCTATATATTTCATTTAAAAAATGTTAGTTTAACATGATTTGAGTGTGTGTGTATAAAGAAAGTAAATAGTATAAAGGTTTATAAGTGATAGTTGATTTTAGGAATTTGAAAAAATACAGTAAATTCATTTTACAGATTACACAAGCTAAAAGTCTGTTTGAAAATGTGTTCATCTACTGTACAGAAAATATGCATACCTGAAGTTTGTGTTCATGCATATGGATATGCATGGAGCTGCAAGTAGAAATCTTGGAGACTTGTACAGTATTTCTGGTAGATGGTGCTTGCCAATGATATGACACTTGTACTCAGAGAGATTCACAGTACATTTGCAGTGCTGATCTATGATGATGCAGTTAGATGTAGAGGTCTTGAATGTGATTGGTGCATGGTCATGTGACTTCTTAGCTACATCCAATGAGGGAATGGCAGAGAGAGTGAAGTGGAAATGATAGAAGGGCTGTTCATGTTACGATATGTCCGCGGACATGGGGGTAGTTCGCGGACATCGGGAGTTACATCCGTTGATTTTAGGGTTCAGAAGTCATGCAAATGAGAATGAGTACTGAAAGTGATTGGTCAGGAAAGTTTAGTGGGTGTGTTGTGCCAGAAGAGAGTTTCTCATATACTGTTTTTGCTGAGAGAACAACAGATAGCTATGTCTGTGTGTTTTAGGAAAAAGATTGTATGGATTTTGGGAGATTCATGGATATATTGGTTGAAGGTGCATGCAGAAAGCTGTGGAGTAGCTGTAGATCTTGGATTCCACATGTGGAAGTACACTGGCATGGAGTACGTGGAATGAAGTGGTTGGACTTGCTACCTCTCTGTGCTACTTTGGAGACAGAGCAACATCCAGACATAATTGTAATTCATTGTGGAGGGAACAGTTTAGGACATGTGACTGGAATTTTATTTGCAATTTGCTATGAAAGAAGGACTTGGGAAGGTTATGGACATGTTTCCTAATTCTCAAGTGATATTTTCACAGATTGCGCAGAGACAAATGTGGCTTTGTTCTTCTTCATTTGGTCCACAAATGGAAAAAGCAAGGCGCAATGTTAATAAAGCTGTTTGTGCCTTTCTAAAAGATTTTGGCATGTCTTCTTTTCACAGTGAAAATATTCTGTTTCGTAGTACAAACATTTTTCGCAGAGATGGAGTCCATCTTACTTATGGTGGCAATCATATTTTTCTGAGAAATGTACAAAATGCATTGCGACCTTTTTTGGAATTACAACATCCATTTTGAAGTAGGTGTTAAGCATTTATAATTTTTGACTTACAAACACCTCCCAAAGGCTCTTTTCAGAGCCACCACATCCTCCCAGAGAAAATTGCAATGTTTGTGATAGGGTAGCAACCCAATTTTTTAAATGTTCGCGAACTGTCCGCGGACATCTAAAAAATACAAAGGGCCCCGCTTCATTTATTCTCACTTCTATTTTTTAACTGTGAAAGGCGGCTCTGAAAAGAGCCTTATTTTTTTTTAATTTTTGATATTTTGTATTTTTGTTTTTGTTTTTTATACACGACACACTAGGAGAGGAGGGTAAAGGAAGGTAAAGGGGGGACACCAACCACAGGGATAAGAAAGGGCAAGCTGAGAGAGGAAGATGTAGAGTGGGTTTTATTTGGGTAGTGAGCAGATATTCTCCTGCTCTGAGACGATAGTCTCAAAAGCACTACGAAGTCGCTCCCCCCTGCAGAGTACTGTGTCACAGTACATACATACAACTGTGACCCTCGAAAGGTAAGAGTCATCAGCATTCTGTATGGCCTGTGAGGCAGCTTGAGGAAGACGCTGTCCCACAGAGGTGGTCCTTGTGGTGACAGGATCAGAAACAGAGGATGAAGTAGAGGAAATCAACCTGCTACGTTCTTCGCAAGGTAAAACCCTGCGAATAGCCCCAGAGAGAAATGACCTCAGGTGTCGCTTCATAGTAGTGGTCCCAAAGCTGTATTTACCGTGCTTCCCGCGACTGAGTATCATTTTGCACTCATTGCAGGCAACACGGTTCGCACGAGCCATAGGACCATTCCCATGAATGGTAAATAACCGCCACACCCAAGACTCACGCCTAGTGCGGGTAGTAGGGATTTCCTCTACCTCATTCTCATCATCCTCTTCTTCCTCCTCTGCATCCTCACTCCTGTTCCCCTCTTCATGCCCTTGGGGAGGTGGTGGTGGTGCTGAAACAGGTGCAGCACCAGGTGGCAGTAGTTCAGCCATGGATGCCATCTCGATGATGGTGTAATCTGCAGGTGGCAGCAAAAATCGCTGTGTTCTAAAAAATAGCCAGAAACACAATGAGAATAAGCTCTAGGGTGTGGTCTTTTATAGGGGTGCTTGTGCGCGGTCCGCGGACATGCGTGCTTTCCGCGGACAGATCGAACACAACAAAAAATTCAAAAAGTTTCAAAAGGTATGTAGAAACTCAGGATTACTATGTAGGACTTGTGCCATGGTGAGATTTTATTGGAAAATATTATGGATTAATTGAAAATGTACTTTTAAATTGTTTCGGGGACACAAACAGTGTCCGCATTCAGAACACGCGATCAGCGTGGGCGCGGTCATATGATCCGTTCGCAAACAAGTCCTCAAAGGAAGTGCATGTCTGCAGGACACCAAATGCACGGAGATTGGTTAGGCCATGCGCGTTGATGTTCTACAGACACTGTTCGGGTCCTGAAGTAATTAAAAATGTGTAACACATGAAACAAACATTTCAGAACACTGCGTGTGTACTTAGAACAGTTTAAACTTGCTAGCAAACAGTAAGGACAGATATAGTGTTCTTCAGGACACGTCCAATTTTGTTTATGTACGAACATTTCAGGACACCAATTGTGTTCTTAGAACAGTTTCAACTTGCTAGCGAACAGTACGGACAGGTATAGTGTTCTTTAAGACACCTCCATTTTCGTTTAATTACGAACAATTCAGGACACCGCGTGTGTTCTTAGAACAGTTTGAACTTGCTAGCGAACACTACGAACAGGTATAGTGTTCTTCAGGACACCGCTATTTCCGTTTACGTACGAACATTTCAGGACACCAATTGTGTTCTTAGAACAATTTAAACTTGATAGCGAACACTACGGACAGATATAGTGTTCTTTAGGACACTTTAATTTTTTTTTTTTTACGAACATATCAGGACACCGAGTGTGTTCTTAGAATAGTTTCATCTTGCTAGCGAACACTTAGAAGAGGTATAGTGTTCTTCAGGACACCTCCATTTTCGTTTATTTACGAACATTTCAGAACACCTGCACTGTCCGCGGACACCTACATTGTTTAAAAAAAACTAAAAAAAAAAAAAACTATTTACAACACAATATAAAAATGAAACTTTATTTAACATATATTAATCATTTATGACAGAGAAGGTGAGGCAGAAACAAAAACATGAGAATTGGGGGTTTCAACATGATTGATATTAGGTGAAGAAGGGATGGAAGTCTCATCAAAACGTTTTGGGTTATGGAGAGGGTTTGGGGATAATTGACTGAGATATGGTGAGGAGGGACAAGTACATGTGGGGCAATGGTACGAGGTTTTTGGTTTAAAATGATCTTCCACAAAAGTTTTCAATTTATTAAAATTAGTCAACAATAAATCAATTTTTTCTTCTATACTGTCAAAAGTGTTATCCATAACAGGTTTTTCTGAAGTATTTTCTATTTTGGTATGCTCTGTACAAAAATATATATATATATGTTAAATGTACACAAAATAATAATAATTAAATGGTTTATATTATAAAGTGTTTACCATTAGTTTCACTATCTTGTGACATTTCTTCATGTGGGAAATGCTCCTCTAGCCATTCCAGAGTACTAGACATTTCTGTGAGAAAAAAAAAAGATAATATTTTTTTTTATCTAATACAGAAAGTTTATAAATATATGATTAAAATTACGTTCACTTACTATTTCAGGTAAGATATGTCCTATGTACTCAGTGGGTCTGCTCTTGTTCTCAGTTCTGTCGTTTTTGTGAGGTAATTATGTTGGAAGCCAATTTATCTTCTTGTCGTATATTCCATTTTAGAACATAGTGCATTTAAATGAATGGTTAGTGTGTTGTATATATGGGTTACATTTCTTATGTATTAGTACATATGATGTGTTTGTGTGCTCCTTTTTGAATTTGTTAAATGTTCCTATGTTATGATATAACAATCAAACATACCCCCCAGAGTTTTTAGGAAGTGGTACTGTTCTTCGAACATGTCCGTGAACATTAACTGGCCGATTCATGGAATTCCTCACAAAAGTGTCGCACACGGCTGGCGCACAGCGTGCCCGTGCGAATGTCTGCGCCAGCCGCGTGCGATAAAATCAATTTCCACGCACAGCGTATTCATGGATCCAAAAGCAGACGTGGCGCAGAGTGGCGCAGCGACCCTGCGGCAGCGCCAGTTACGCCCCCAAGAACGCCCTTGCGCAAGGAAAAGCCATCAGGATCGCAAAACCATCGCAAAGGGCCGTGCCAACCCTGTACCAGTTTACCGGACTGGCAAACAGCAAACGCCAAGCGGGGAACGCGTATTACGGGTTTCGAGAACACGCGTGCGCTAGAAGTTTCACACGTGATCTGGCCTGGGGGAGCGTGTGCGTGTATTTCAGGGGTGCGCGAGAAGTTCCACATGCGATTGGCCTGTGTGCGTGTAGTCCAGAGGTGCGCGAGAAGTTCCACACACGATCGGGCCTGGGGGAGCGTGTGCGTGTATTTCAGAGGTGCGCGAGAAGTTCCACATGCGATCGGGCCTGGGGGAGCGGGGTACGTGTATTTCAGGGGCTCGCGGGTGGTTTTACACGTGATCGGGCCTGGGGGAGCGGGGTACGTGTATTTCAGGGGTGCGCGAGAAGTTCCACATGCGATCGGGCCTGGGGGAGCGTGTGCGTGTATTTCAGGGGTGCGCGAGAAGTTCCACACGCGATTGGCCTGGGCGCGTGTAGTTCAGAGGTGCGCGAGAAGTTCCACACGCAATCGGGCCTGGGGGAGCGGGGTACGTGTATTTCAGGGGCTCGCGGGTGGTTTTACACGCGATCGAGCCTGGGGGAGCGGGGTATGTGTATTTCAGGGATGCGTGAGAAGTTCCATACGCGATTGGGCTGGGTGCGGGTATTCCAGGGCTGCGCGGGAAGTTTTACACGCTCGCCTACAACACGTATTCATGGAAACGAACGTGGCCAATCCAGAAACACGTACGCCAGCAGAAAGTGGGCGTACGTCCACCCGCACAGCATAAAAGTGCACGCAAACAACAAACAAGCTCAGACGCCAGGATGAACATATCGTTCCTAGCAGCAGTGGCCGTGGGATACCGCAGGAGGAGGAGGAGGATAGTCCGGGCCAGAATTTTTACACCCAGAACCAGCCTTTTTGGGATGCCTGATGACCATGTGTATGGGAGGTACAGGTTTCCACCTCACATAATACTCGACCTGGTCAGTGAGTGGGAGGATGACCTCACATCAACCACCCTGTGCTCCCAAGCACTCAGCCCCCTGGAGAAGGTCCTCAATGTACTGCACTTCCTGGCCACTGGATCATTTCAGCGGACAAGTGCCATAGTGGGGGGGGTGTCACAGGCCACGCAGTCACGCTGCCTACACCAGGTCTTGGCCATCATCACTGCACGCCCATCAGTCCGCAGGCACATATACCTGCCCAGAACACCTGCAGAAAGGCAGGCTGTTGCCCAGGATTTCTACAGGGTGGCACAATTCCCCAAAGTGCTAGGTGCCATTGATTGCACCCATGTGGCTCTACGTCCCCCCAGGGCAACTGAGCACATCTATAGAAACCGCAAGCACTGGCATTCCATCAACGTCCAGGTAGTATGTGATGCCAAGGGAATCATCACCTCAGTATACGCCAACTATCCAGGCTCCACCCACGACAGTTTCATCTACAGAATGTCTACCCTAAACCGGGACATAGAAGCTGGGCGGCATGGCGATACATGGCTGCTCGGTGAGTATAAATGCCACTGCGCATGCATGCATGTCAGATACTGAGTAATGTCACAACCCCACTGATGATACCCATCACCACCTCCCCAGGGGACAGTGCCTACCCTCTCAGCACCCACATGATGACGCCAATTCGGAACCCCACCACGCCACCCCAGGTAAGATACAACACAGCCCACATTGCAACCCGGGGCATCGTGGAGCGCACATTCGGAGTGCTCAAGTCACACTTCCGCTCCCTTGACCGTTCTGGCGGGCAGCTGTTATACGCTCCCCCAGTAGTGTGCAGAATCATAGTGGCAGCATGTGTCCTGCACAACGTTGCAACACGCTGGGGCCTGGCCGTGGACATGGTGGTGCCCCCACATCCCCAACCACATGCATGCCCACTGCCCATGGGAGGGGAAAGGGCATGGGGTGAGGCAGCCCGTACGCAGCTCGTGGCTAATTACTTCACATAAAATCACACCCCTGTGGAGTGCACACAGCCTTGGCACATACCAGCTGACAATCAATGATGATTGTAACTGACAATTATGATGTGTCAATGGACAGTCAACTGTCACAACCACACCAGCCTGAGATTGTACATCTGGAAGTGTTCCATTGTGTGCTTCCCTACCTACACAAACACCACCAATGCTGTGTTCAAAAGACACACTTCTATGCTGCTAAAATCATTACCCCCTTGCAAGACACAACATGACAACAGTGCCATTTCACCCAACCCCTCCCCAGCACCGCCACCCAACACACCATGGCATGACATGCCATGTGAGAGCAAACAAAGTCATCCCCCAAACATGACACGTGTCACAAAGTACAGTGTCCCTAATGGAAACTGGCCACACACAATATGCCCACATAAATGTAGAAACAACAACACACATGACCAAATACTTACCACAATACAATCGACATAGCATAAACATGACAGTACTAAGGCAAAGGATACGTAGTCTTACAACATGAGAATGCCAGCACATCCACCACCTCCAACTGCACAGTGTTGTTGCCACGCACATCTGGAAGTCCACTGCTCACAACATGAGCTCCATCTCCAAAGTGGACGGCCTTGTGAAAACATGAGGAATGAACCTGCAAATTAGGAGGGAGACGTGGATGCACAAGCACACATCAATACACCATGCAGTGCACAATACAACAACAATATGCACTAGGAATGTATACACAGTATTGACTACAGACTGCCCACACAGCTCATGGGAGTCCAACGTCACTGTGTAATTCACTGTCACTTGGGCACACCCTTTGCAAGCCCATGGAAACGGGAAGCAAGAGGGGTGTGTGTCTCACGAACCCAAGCATCTAACCCAAACTCAGGACAAGCCTGCATGTGCCCAGCCGGAATACAGTGGATGCCCACGGGAGCCACACAAGGCAACACACTGCAACAAAAAATCAAAAATCGAAAATCAAAAATGGCCATGTGTGGGCCGGGGGGGTGGGGGAGGCCACCCAGGAGGTCCGAGGACAGGGTGCCCACCAACAGCCACCTGCGTGAATGTTGCGAGAAAAAAAACACCTCCATGGGCTCATGGCCTGCACGGCTACTAAATAGTGGGAGATTCACTGCTGGATTCGCTCTCCTCAACCTCTGCTGCTGCTGCCACAGGAGGTGGTGGTGCTATGGGAGGCAGCCCACGCAAAGCCCTAGTTTGGTCCTCCATGGCAGCAAGCATGCGGGTCTGGAAGGCCTCGTTCTGGAGGGATACGGTGCAGAGATCCCCATGCAACACCCGACGTGTTGCCCGGACCTCCGCCCGAGTTGCCTGCATCTCTGCTAAGAGTGTACGGGTGACGCGCTCCAGCAGCTGTTCCGTCCTAGTGACAGTGGAAGCCTCAAGGTCCACAAGAGTCTGCCTGAGGTGCCGGACATCTCCCCTCAGGGCTTCCCTCTGTCCCTGGGCATCTATAGAAATTGATTCCCTCAGATTGTCCAGGGCCGCCTGTCTGTCCCTGTTGGACGCCAACATGTCCTCCCTGACTGATTGGCAAATGGAGTCTGGTGCCTGCTGTAGTAGCTCCATCTGCCTTTCTGGGGGGACAATGGAAGTGGCCACCCTCTCCATGGCTTGAGCAATCATTTCTGATGATGCTGCCTGTTGGTTGGCCATACCGTAAATGGATTGCTCCCATGCGGTATTGCCTGGTGGCGGACGGCCACCGCATTGGCGTGCACCACACCTGTCTGGGGCAAGGCGAACTGCGCCTTGCTGTGTCGGCACTGCCTGAGGCTGCAGGACTGCATTTCCCCTCTGAACTGCTGGCCCAGGAACAGGATCAGATGTTGCGGAGTGTGGCCCTGCATCCGTAACCACCACAGGCGCACCTACCAACACTGACATCCCCATAGTGGGCTCTACCCCTGGTGCAGGTGGGTCGGACAGAACAGTATCCCTTCCATGAACACATACCTGCGAATCCACATAGGCCTCATCCGAATCAACACCTGAAAAGTGTTCTGGGGAGGTGCAGCCAGGGACACCCCTGGACAGTATGGCCTGCAGCAAGAGAGGGTTCTCCCCCACCACCAAACCACGTCCCCACTGGTGCCTGGTCGTGCTTCAGATCGCTCCTGGGCCTGCACTATCTCCTCTCCCTCAACAGCATCAGGTGCGTCATCCTCTGCAAAAACATGAAAGACAAAAAATGGAAACAGGCATTAGCACCATGGCACGCTATTAGGCCAGACAAGCTACAGTACCAGTACTTGATTTACACATGTCCCACATGACTATAACCCTCCCATGCATGCACTGTCCATGAGTTGGAAGGGGAGGAAAATGTCAGACACTGATGACACCAAGATGGGAGAGCAACACATCAGCTGCATGCTGGCTAGCAGTGCCATCACACATTGGCCTGTGAGTGGCATGTCCAATACACATACATGACACATGCCATCACACAGATGGCATGTACCATAGGCATGTCATATATGTGACAATAGGGCAGAGTGATGCGCAGTAGAACCAGGTGAATTCCTACAATCAGCTGAATGAACACAGCTAAACAATGTTGTAGCAAGATGCCACTTCAAGGGCAACTGGCGTGATGTAGTGCAAAACGCCTACTGTGGCCAGAAGGGATACTGTAATACCCAAATCCCGGGGCGCCAAATGCATTGGATGAAGCACATGGGTGGGCCAAAACACTCAGGCACACACACCCTGACCTGGCACTCAACCAGAACCCCTCCCACAAACAACATACACATGGATCACACACACATGCATGTGCACTCACCGGACAATGCCTCGTAATCTGGCAGTTCTCCCACACCTTGGATCTGCTCCTCTGTGACGTAGGTCCCAGCAACATGCTCATGTAGAGTGAGTTCTATGTCCTCTTGTGGAGACCCACCTCCAGTCACCAGAGTTGAGGCATGACTTGAGGCCAGCTTTTTCTTTGCCCTACGCTTAAGGTCGTTCCAGCGCTTGTAGCACTCAACAGCTGTGTGCCTCATAAACCCAAGGGCACTTATGCTGTCCGCGATGGACTGCCAGTGTGCCTGACGTCGAGCAGGTGTAATCCTACACCCTGAAGTGACCAACATTTCGGCGTCATGTTCGGACACATACTGCACAAGTGCATCCAGTTCGGCATCATTGAAGCTAGGCTTCCTTGGCGTGCCGGACCGTGTAGCCGTGTCGGGGTCATCAGCCTGTACTGGACGAGCACTCTTCCTCTTTCTTTTTGTGGGTGGTGGGGATCCGGAGTGCCCTACGCCGCTCTGGACACTAGAGGCAGGAGCACCGGTGGACTGTGTAGTAGTAGTGTGCGATGGCACACTGACCACATGACTTTCTGCAGGCATTAGCTGAAGTGTGATGATGGCAGGGGGAACCTCAGTCTGATGTACCGGGACCAACACTGTCCTTGCTGGGGGAGTCAGAGCTGGGGTGGACGGAGCTGCAGCTGCCCCTGCAGCCTCCCCACCCCGCTTACTCGGGGCAGCAGATGACATGGCTGCCCCTGTACCACGTGGCCTGGTGACACTGGCTTGCGCCGCCACCCGTGGCCTAGACTTGGCGACCTGGAAGTCAGCCTGGGAGTCACCCTGTGCTAGGTCAGGTGCCACAACGGGCCGGTCCAACAAGGGCTGAGCAGGGATGGTGTCAGCCATGTTTCCGTCAACCATGGGGCGGGGGGATGTGTGTCCCTGACTGGTCCTCCACACGTGGGGGGCTAGAGGAAGTCTGCAAATCCTGGCCACGTCCCCTACCGCGCCCACCATGCCCACCTCTTGAGGCTCGGCCACCTTTGCCACCCTTACCACTTGCTCGCCTCCCAGCCATGACACTGATGGAGTTCTGCGTATGGGAGTTGCAGTGGACAATTGTCCTGGGCAATTGGGGGTGAAAGGGGTAGGGTACTAGATGGAATTCGTAACCAAGTGCTCTAGCAAGGCTGTATGGAACCCCTGGGGTAAGATGACGGGTCACGCAACGCACAGGCACCCCTAAAACAGAAAATGACGTGCACGCGACCCCTCGTAGACCACGTGCGTGGGAAAAGGAACCTGCACTACGCTGTGGCACCCAGAAACACAAAAATTAACGTATGCGTGTCACACGCAGCCTACAATGACCTCTGAAGGGGTACGCTACACACGGGGCTAGCACAGTTGGTAAATACGTGCGCGACTCACCGTCTGCCTGGGAAAAGAACGTGAAAAATACGCGCGTGTGCACGTTGGCAACACCCCCGCCAAAAGAAGAATTGTACACTGTCTGAGGAGACAGGACAAAAGGAGAAGTCAACGCTGTTTGAGGAAACAGGTCGAAGAGAAAATCAGAAAAATACTGACAGAGGTAACAGGGAGTACGAACTAGAAACGCTGTGAAGTAAATCGCGTGTGAACCGACAAGAAGTACAGATTTCACCCACTCGCTCTCCACGGGAAGCACGTACAAGGAAATGACGTACTATACGCACCTTTTAAACCGCACCACACGTCCAACGTCACTTCCGCGTATACGCACTGAGGCACTATCCTCCAATTACGCGGGCTGACACTCAGACGTGCAGTTTTTGGTCTTGTAACATTCCCCCGGTACAGGGACACGCCCGCACGTGTCACGTCACAGACGCGCCTGCGCTGTCAGGGCCTTTGGTCCAATGGAATCGCGTACACAGGCCAATCGCGTGTGGAACTTCTCGCGCACCTCTGGAATACACGCACACGCTCCCCGAGGCCCGATCGCGTGTGAAACTTCTCACGCACCTCTGAGATACACGCACACACTCCCCCAGGCCCGATCGCGTGTGAAACTTCTCGCGCACCTCTGAGATACACGCACACGCTCCCCCAGGCAGGATCGCGTGTGTAAACACCCGCGAGCCCCTGAAATACACGCGCCCAGGCCATTCGCGTGTGAAACTTCTCGCGCACCTCTGGAATACACGTGCCCAGGCCATTCGCGTTTGAAACTTCTCGCGCACCCCTGAAATACACGCGCCCAGGCCAATCGCGTGTGGAACTTCTCGCGCACCTCTGAAATACACGCGCCCTGGCCAATCGCGTGTGAAACTTCTCGCGCACCCCTGGAATACAGGCGCCCAGGCCAATCGTGTGTGAAACTTCTCGCGCACCCCTGAAATACACGCGCCCAGGCCAATCGCGCGTGAAACTTCTCGCGCACCCCTGGAATACACGCGCCCAGGCCAATCGCGTGTGAAACTTCTCGCGCACCCCTGAAATACACGCGCCCAGGCCAATCGCGTGTGAAACTTCTCGCGCACCCCTGGAATACAGGCGCCCAGGCCAATCGCGCGTGGAACTTCTCGCGCACCTCTGAAATACACGCGCCCAGGCCAATCGCGCGTGAAACTTCTCGCGCACCCCTGGAATACACGCGCCCAGGCCAATCGCGCGTGAAACTTCTCGCGCACCCCTGGAATACACGCGCCCAGGCCAATCGCGTGTGAAACTTCTCGCTCACCCCTGAAATACACGCGCCCAGGCCAATCGCGTGTGAAACTTCTCGCGCACCCCTGGAATACAGGCGCCCAGGCCAATCGCGCGTGGAACTTCTCGCGCACCTCTGAAATACACGCGCCCAGGCCAATCGCGCGTGAAACTTCTCGCGCACCCCTGGAATACACGCGCCCAGGTCAATCGCGCGTGAAACTTCTCGCGCACCCCTGAAATACACGCGCCCAGGCCAATCGCGTGTGAAACTTCTCGCGCACCCCTGAAATACACGCGCCCAGGCCAATCGCGTGTGGAACTTCTCGCGCACCTCTGAAATACACGCGCCCAGGCCAATCGCGTGTGAAACTTCTCGCGCACCCCTGAAATACACGCGCCCAGGCAAATCGCGTGTGGAACTTCTCGAGCACCTCTGAAATACATGCGCCCAGGCCGATCGCGTGTGGAACTTCTCGCGCACCCCTGAAATATACACGCCCAGGCCAATCGCGTGTGGAACTTCTCGCGCACCTCTGAAATACACGCGCCCAGGCCAATCGCGTGTGAAACAGGCCAATCGCGTGTGAAACTTCTCGCGCACCCCTGAAATAAACGCGCCCAGGCAAATCGCATGTGGAACTTCTCGCGCACCTCTGAAATACACGCGCCCAGGCCAATCGCGTGTGAAACTTCTTGCGCACCTCTGAAATACACGCACATTTTTTTCCTGCGCAGGGACGCTACCGCCTGCTTTCGTGTGGCGGACATGTATGGGCCTGTGCGCGTCTTCGGCCGTGCGCTGTTTTTCCCTATTCGATTCCATGAATACGTGTTGTAGGCGAGCGTGTGGGCGTTCTGCGCACTTGCCTCCTGTACTTCCCCCGTGACATTTTCACGAGTTGTTCCCCATTCTGCGTGTGACGCCCCGTGTTACGCCTACTTTTGTTATGTGCGCCGGGCTATGTACGAATTCGCTGTGGCCTTATCGCACGGCGTTCGATGACCTGTGCGCCAGCGTGCGCCAGCATGCGCCGCGCACTTTTTCAGCACACATCCCACATTTTGCATGTGCACGGACCTCCATGAATAGATGTGCGATGTTTTCTGTGCGATAATTGCACTTGCACTGCGATTTTCGCTATTTCACTGCGAATCACACGTTTTCGCACGCGTGCGCCGTTTTTTCGGCGCCCATTAATTCCATGAATCGGCCTGTCAATGAGTTCGCGGACATCAAGTACAGTAGAAGAGATTCAGTCAGTTCCATATGACATGTATATAAAGTCAAAGTCATTATTGTTAAGTTGCACTAATAAAAACCTCTGAAATTCAGTGAAAAAACTTTGTTAAATGGACGTTATGGTTAAGTTGCACTACTAAAAACCTAAGAAATTCAGTGAAAAAACTTTGTTAAAGGGATGTTATGGTTAAGTTGCACTGCTAAAAACCTGTGAAATTCAGTGAAAAAACTTTGTTAAAGGGACATTATGGTTAAGTTGCGCTACTAAAAACCTATGAAATTCAGTAAAAAAACGTTGTTAAAGGGACGTTATGGTTCAAAGTAAAACTGAAAAACCCCTGAAATTCGGCAGTTATGGTAAAATAAGCAACCATAACTCGCGCCACCGTGCACTGCTAACACTAACACCCAGGACATCAAAGATGACATCAAAAATGTCATTAATGAGTCATTTGTCAGTTTTGGTGTTTAGCGTTTAGCGTTGTAGCAAGCCAAGGCCAATCGTTACTCTTATCAGCAGAAGTAGCTGTCAGCTCGGTGGTGCTCAAACTTGACGAGGGACCTTCTGAGCCTTCAATTTTTATCCTTACGAGTTTACCCATCTGAAGTTTGAGTGGAGATTCAATGTTCCGAGTGCCGGTGCCTGGCGATCCTATTGATGGGGGCTCGGTATCAGTGTTTCTAATTGGGTACGCCTCTGTCATTTCTTTTCAAGTTTCCATAGGCAGGATTAAACTTTTACCAGTGCTCCTGGGCAAGCAACTGTCTGAAACTTTAGAAATGTTTAAACCAAGCAACATCAACACGGGCCCGGCTTCTAACAGAATGTCGGCTATTATTTTAGATTGTAGATAGATGGAGGATCACTGTGTCGTTTTTACTCTCGTCGATGAATTTGACGGTTTTCAGGTCCTCCGATTCAATCGCTCTGAGACTCAGTACAAGGTGACAGAGCCGTAACACATTGTGGCAATTTAAGATTAAGTCATCAGAAGTCTCTATACGTTCCAGTATAAGTCTGTGAAGAGCTTGCATTTTGGGAGCAGTTGGATTTCGCTTTTTACTGTTTTTTGATTGAGGATAGTTGTGTTCCATTTTCAGCGGGCTTGAGTGATCATTTAAGAACTCACATTGAGAGAGGCCAGTCTTCTGTATATTCTTAAAGTCATTTGGGACACCATTTCGGTCAACAGGTGCAAGGAGACTAGCAACTGGAACAGTCCCAGGAATAGGAGTTCTGTTTGTGTGATCCTTCGCGCTTGTTGGTGCACATAAGATCCGATGTTGTGCAACGAGCATTGCCTGTTTTTCGTCGAGAGTCATGAAAGTAGCACCTGTTTTGGCTTTTTCATTAGGAGCCATTGTGGCAGGTTGAATCAGCCAACAATATCTTTGCGCTTTGCTGTGAAGAACCGCACATGGAGCAGAGACTGGAGCCGAGGTTGAAGACACAGCCTCAGTAGCCTTAGGTTCTGAAGGGATTGGTACAGAAGGCTCAGACTTGTCTGCGACTTCCTCGTCGTACGTTGCCATGCTCATCAAGTCAGCGGACACATCACTGATACAGATTTGATCTGCTGCCACATTTGTTGACGTTAACTCAGTGACATCCAGAGTTTGCTTTGTTTTATAATGTTTATCCTTCACAATGGTGCTGTTAACAGTTATTATATTGCGTAGGAATTTCCTCGAGTCATTCCCATGTTTTATTTTCTTTGTTGGTTTATTTTTTTGTATTTTATTTTTTTAGTAAAGCTCTTCGGTTGTAATTTAGGAATTTTCACCAAGTTGGTACTCAGGGGACCTTTAAATATGTCAAACAAATGAGGTTGATTGTTACCATCATCAGGTCCAGATGGTAAACTTTACAAGGGCCAGGTGTTGGTGATCACTGGTGTCGGTAGACGTGGAAGCCTTTTGAGGGTTTTGCAGGGCTAGATTTTCAATGGATAGGCTGTCCATTAGCACCACGGAAAATGGTATATTCGGCACATTGACTTGTGGGTTTATGGTGATTGATCATGGTTGTGAGGGAGCCTGGTCTTGACTTTCTAATGCTGTGTTAACAGCACCAGAGTCCAGCTGATTGAGGACATCTGGATGGATTGATTCCGATTGTACAGCCGTTGAGCAGTGACAGAGTGCTTCAGTACAAACAGGTAATTTTCCTCTGGGCATGGGTGTCTCAAAGCGCCTCAACTTGTTTGCAGTGGGCTCTGAATTGGTCATGGCCCTGTCAGAGAGGTCTTTGGTCATTGACCCGTTGGTAGACGAGGTGTGTTGACACACTACACTGTTGGATTTGGCACAAGGGTCTAGCACAGTGCCTTTGTGTTTAAAGAGGCTCAAAGCCTCTTTTGCTACCTTGGCCAGTAGTTTTTGTTCTCCATATTAGTGTTTTTTGTTTGCTCGGTCATTGTGTTTATTGCCCACTCAATCTTCTTGTTTAGGCTGTGATAAACATCTTTGAGGTGATTGTTCTCATTTTCAAAGGTAAGACATTTTGTGTTCATCACTGCGACCAAGGTGGATAAGTCTTTGATGTTATCATGGAGATGTTCGTACATCTTGATGAACGGTGCAATTGTTATCGTCATGGATGACATTATAGTGGATTGCAGATCCTTCGTCCACTGAGCATCTCAGGTACAATAACAGAAGCAGACTCCGCGTTATAGGGCATTTCAGTTGCGTTCACCGCTAGTTTGCCATGAGAGCACCAGGCCAGCATTTGCAACTGTAGGACCAAGTTGGAAAGAGGCACCAGCCGAGAGGGGGCAACGGCACAGATGTCACCGCCCACTAACTTCAAGGGGTTACCATTCTCCTCATCAACCAGCGCAGCAATGCAACCCCTAGATCCTGATACATCTCTGAGTTTTGCCGCGGTCCTGTTTGTGTTGACGTTAACTACAAAGGAGTGAGGTGAAGCATTCGCTACTGAGGAGTCGTGCATGGGTAATAGTTCAAGCGTAGCTGCCTCCACCATTTCACCAGGACTTACTTGAGACGGAAGCAGAGCAGAGGTAAGCACTTCGGAGTCCTGAACGACCGTCGTCTCCAAACTTTGCTGTGCTCGCATCTTAGTAGAGGAAGCAGTTTTCGGGTTGTCGCGCATGGTGCAATGGGGTACGGCTTGATCCCGTAAGCCACAGCGTCAAAGGAAAATCCACTGCCACAGTCCATAGACTTCCTCGGACTCCTCAGACACTGCCAGACTCCGTGCCCACTCCGCGGGGTCGGCAGATTTTTAACAGGATTCACGCCCACAACAAAGGAAAGAGAAGAGGTGCTGCAGCAGCAGGGAAGGCAGGGTTCCAACTCAGTCAACTCCTCCGACTCTGCCAGACTCAGAGCCCGCTTCGCGGGGTTGGCAGATTTTTAGCAGGATTCACACCCACAACAAAGTAAAGAGAAGATGTGCAGCAGCAGCAGAGAAGGCAGGGTTCCAACTCCGTCAACTCCTCAGACTCTGCAAGACTCTGTTCCTGCTTCGCGGGGTCAGCAGATCTTTAACAGGATTCACGCCCACAACAAAGGAAAGAGAAGAGGTGCAGCAGCAGCAGGGACGGCAGGGTTCCAACTCTGTCAGCTCCTCAGACTCTGCCAGGCTCCATCATACATTATACACCAAAACATAAGTAAAACTGTGCCAGCTTCCAAATATCTTATTTTTTTAACACAATTTAGCAAACTACTTTATTCTGGTAATTGCAGTACTTCTTCAATGATCGCAATGAGCAACCCCCTAATCACAGGGTAATTTTTAGGATCCTGTAAAAAGGTATCACTATCAACGTCTCTTCTGACAAGAGCAGGATGAGCTTGAAGGATAAATACAAAAACAGCAGACACAAGCCTATGCACATTCCTGTCGGTTAACACCATGGTGCTACTCCTTAGAACAGGTATGCACCAGGAAATGAATCTAGATACTGAATTCATTTCCAGTTTCTAATAAAAAACTGGCGGTTAGGCATAACTTTGATTCGTCAATACATTTCTAAAGTTCGGGTTTCAAAAGATTCCTGTGATCCTCAGCAAGGGTTTGCACTCCTGCTAAAATATCTATAAAGAGTGTCCGATCATATCACAGTCCAAATGCAAAAGGTGCATCAACCGCTGGTTGACTTCTTGTCCTTCTTCTTCATCATTGATCGAGTCTGCACACGCTGAAATTCTTCTTGACTTGCGTCTGAATCGGCAACAGTGGGAGGGGCTGTCTCGCCTTTGTACACTTTTACATCGTTCAAATGAAGCCTTGGACTTTTACTGCTGAAGGGGTCATATTTTTAACACAAAAGGGGACATTGAAGCGTGGCTCGTGCCACTTTCAGGTAAAGTTTTTATGAGCACGAGATCACCAACAGATTACATGGGTGCCGATGATAGTTCACATGATCTGGTTGCTGAATGGTCTTCATCTGTGTTCTGACACTGAACCTCCTGACGCTTGTGTTGATCTGAAATGAGAGAGATGCTAGAGGTCATATATGTCAAATAGTTATTCAATTCATCACCTAACAATTTGGGTGTACTCTGGGCATCACTTCTAATCCTCGATGGAGGTGTAAGAGGTGTTCTCATTCGCCTCCCTGTCACTAGTTTGTGCGGGGTGAGGTGATGGTCTGAACTAGGCTGATTCCGATGGGCATATAAAGTTAAGGGCAGGCAATATAGCCATCCCTTCTTCAGAGTTTATTTAATTTTGGCAATCCTTTCCTTCAGGAGGCCGTTGAGTCTCTCACTTAACCCGTTTGCTCGCAGAAGAAAACCTATGCTTACTATTCAATAGAAGCCCTATCTGTCCAAACACTTCATTAACAAAATGTGGGCCATTGTCGGATCTCAGGACTCACACACACCCCATCTCTGAAATACTTTGCGTACTAGAAACATTGCTGCGCAAGTGGTGTCAGGGTATGTACACTGACCTGCCTCGATCCACCTAAAGAAGGGAAATACCACCACTGTCAGATACCTATTTCTATTACATACCTGCAGCATATCAACATAGTCAATTTGTAAATGCTGAGAAGGACCATTCGGTCTGGGTATTAGCCCTCTAATCGTTGTCAATGTATGCCCAGCTTTAAACGTTTGGCACACAATGCAATTTACTACAAAGAATGCAACGTGTTCCAACAAATTTGGAATGAACCAGTCTTCTACAATTGTTGCAGCAAGACTCTCCCTAGTTACATGTGCATGGTAGTACAGCTGTTCAAGTGCGACTTTTAATAATGCTACTGGCATCACCGGCTTTCCAGTGCTATCTGTCGTCATAATGCTTCTGTGGGGGATAAAGAACACCCCCTTCATTTCCATTACTCCTGCTCTTCCTGTGTTGCACTTTCTTGAATCTCCATTAATAGGTTCATCAGTAATTCATGAAACCCTTCTTGCATTACCATGGTTGTGACTACTTTCTCTTTAACATTTGGAGTATAATAATTTGAAATATCTGGTAAGTACGCAACCCTTTTGGCTTCTGCATCTGCAGCTTTGTTTCTGCAAAAGATAAAATCTGATCCCTTAGTGTGAGCTGCACATTTAATGACTGCTATGGCCACTGGGAGCTGGAGCCTGCCCAATAAGGATACGTGTTGCACTGGAGATTAATTCGCACAGAGGTAGACCCTCCTTTTCCAACATACTAGCTCTGCGTGTATGGTTGAAGTCACTTAGGCGGAGTCACTGTACACCATCACTTCCGGCCCCTCGTGTTTCTTGAGCGCGACAATGAGTGCTACCAATTCTGCTGCTTAAGTCAGACGGTAGCCTTGTACTTGCTAGTACTTCAAAATACCCATTCAATCTATGCCTCACTACAGCTCCGCCAGAATGCCTTTCCCCACTTGTCTGATACATTTTTGAGGAACTATCAATAAAGAGAATTTCTCCTCCTGAGAAAACATTTTCTTTCACACAGGGTATTTCATCATAAAACTCAACATAATTAGCACAGTAATGCACTTGATCGCCTTCTGCTATGGCTCAGCTGAAAACGTGGGAGGATTCACTATCTTACATCTGACAATTGTGATCATTGGGTTCAAGATCTTTACTTCATAGGCAGAAACTCTTTGGGATGTCAATGTACCTTTGGGCTTCTCTAAAATAGCAAACAGAGCATGCTCCACAAAGAGAGTCATAGAGTAGCCCATGACAATACTTGTAGACTTCTCAATTGTGAATGCGGCGGCTGCCAATGACTGTTCACAAGAGAAATGTTCACTCATAACTGGGTTTAAAATCCCACTGCAATACGCTAAAGGCTTGTACCCAATGTAGTTCTCTGTGTAAGTACTGGCGTCATGACTGTCCCATTTGTGTGTGAAAATAAATAAAATTCCTCAGCATAATTGGGAATTCCCAAAACAGGACACGTACAATTTGGTTTATTCAACTCTTCAAACCCTTCCTCCATTTCCTCAGTCCAGTTTATTTTTACTTTATCCACTTGTACTTTCTTTAAAGCTTGCAAAAGGGGTCTTGTGTATGAACTGTAATAAAACACCCAGGCTCTAACATAGTTGCATAGCCCCAAACACTGCTGTATTTGTTTAACTGCATTTGGCTTTGCAGTTTTCATAATTGCTTCAGCTCTTTTAGGGGTCATCTTTTTTCCTTCATCTGAAATCAACTGCCCTATGTAAAACACCTCTTCTTGACAATACTGTAATTTCGCTTTGTCTACCTTATATCCCTTCTATGTTTGAATAGTCATCAACTGAATTGAGTCCTGCCTGCACTCATCTTCTGTTGTACTATAAATTAAAATGTCATCTACGTACTGTATCACCACACTCTTAAGATCAATATTGCCTAGGACCATCTGTAGGACTCTATTAAAGATTGACAGAGACTCACAGTACCCCTGGGGCAAATGACTGTGTTTTAGCTGAGTTTGGAGGAATGTAAAGGAAGTCAAGTCTTGTCAGTCTTTGTGCAACGGGATCAAGAAAAACACATTTTTCAAATCAATCACTGTGAAATATCGAGCTTCCACTGGGATACTGCATAGTATCATTGCTGGGCTAGGAACTAAAGAAAACTTTGCTTCTACAATCTGGTTAATCGGTTTTATATTTTGTAAAAATCTCCACGACCCTCCCTTTGATTTTTTGATAGGATACACTGCGGTATTGCACGATGATTCTGATGGCACCTTGTTTCATCAGTGTTGAAATGGTCTAAAATATACCCTCATCAGCCTCTCGAGACATGGGGTACTGTCTTGCTTGAGGTAATATTGCCCCTGGCTTCAGCTTTATCTTAACTTCCCCTATCCCTTTCAACAGACCCATGTCATAAGGGCCTGTGGTCAAGAGGACACTTGGCACCTTTTCCAAATCATCCTAAAATAATGCTGGACGCTGCCACATTATTGCCATTCGCCGTGGGATTTCCCTCTTCTCTATTCTTATCCAGTATGTGATGCTCATAAAGAGCACTACTTCAGCATCTGTTGGGTCTTCTCTAAACATGTCATCATCATTAATGTCAGCCAACCTGTACCCTTCTTCGAGAGCTATTACTGTCCTCCATGGTCTACCCTCATCGTACATTACTCTGAGCATCGCCATTTCCCATTGTACTATGGCTGCTTCTAGCTCTACAGGGATTGTGTGTCCCCCCTCTTTATCCATAAGTATTTGTAGTCTAAACAAGAACTCATCAGGTACTCTCACAGTTTTTCCCACCAAGCCAGGGAGCCATGTCAATAGAATGCTCACCTCATACAGAAAGACCTTTGGCTCCACTGGAATGCCTCGCAGAGCTACTTGCTGTGTGAACAGCAGTACAAATTTGCCCACATTTAAGTAGTGTATTCCTGGAGTAGAACACACAATCCCTTGGTCAGTGAATGAAATCGTCATGTAAAGTTTTGTCATCAAATCTCTTTCCAAAATGTTAACTGGTTTCTGTCGTGAATATAACAAAGGAACATACATGTCACACTCTCCTATAGAGACTGGTAATTCATCAGTAAAAGGAACTCGATACTCGCAATAAATCCAATAACAGCGCTGCGCTCCGCCCATCAACACTTACCTGTAATCTTCACCGTCCAGCGCTGCAAGCTCATTTTCATCTGGTGCATAATCAAAAACTTTAACTGCAACCATCCCTGCGGGAACAAAAGACGTTAATTAGAGGAGTTGCATAGTGGAAAAAAGGCAACACCGAAAAAGAAGGACAAAGAGACAGATTAGAAACTGAAAGACACTATAACTCACCTGAAGACAGCAAGAAGAGTCAAAGTCACAGCCGGTCTGGACCCGATATAAGGGGCCATGGACCAGTGAAGAAACTAGGTCCAACGGAATGGCCGCACTCATAACGCCTCCTGCACAGAGAAGCAGGACTGAGAGCTCTATGCATAAAAACCCAAGGCGCTACCCACTGCCCGGCACATAACAAAGCAGTGAAAGCCCAAGATAGCGCACAGCTGCCCATCCAGCATCGTGTGGTGCCCCCGTGGATTCCAGGTGAGCGTAACATTCTAGGTGTCAGTAGTTGTCCCCTGTTGTGTCTGCATGGGGGCTTGTTGTGACTGCCCATGTGGTGGATTCGTTTGCACTTGCTCTGGTTGTTGTGCCTGTTGCACTCACGGCCCTTATGTCTGGTACACTGTATGATCTTGGGCAAACCCTTCCCTAGTTTGTGTACTATATGGTCGAGGATAAGCTGTCCCCCCTTTTGAGAATTGGCCATTCTGCACAGTCACTTGGCTCCCACATGTGCATGTAATGTGCCATGTCATCCCGCAAGTCCAACATACTGGGGGTGCTCATCTGACAAGTCCCCCTTGGTTAAATCCTCCCTGCACATTTTGATTCTCATTCTGTGCATTCTGAAACCCACCTTGATTATTTTGGAATCCACCCCTTCCGCCTCTATAGCCCATATCTCTTCCTTGTGGCATGAACCCATATGCTCCTTGGTCCATCGGGCGCTGATTATTCACCTGTGACGCACCCACTGCTTACTGCATTCCCAATCCTTCTCTGCTTCTCAATACCACCCCTTCCATGGCAACCTTTGACAACTTCTTCTGAACTAATTTGGCTGCCTCAATTTTCCTAACCTCTTCTTTCTTCTTATTTGTCTCCTGTTATAGCCGACAGTGATGCACTATTGTCAGCTGTATTTCATCCCACAGCTTTGCTTCAATTTCCACTTGTATCTTCATCTGCCTCTGTACTGTCTCAGGCAACCCCTGACATAAAATGCAGTAAAATAATGCCACTGTTTTTTCCCCACGAATTGCATGTTTCAAGCTGCCATCGCTCTTGAATATCCTGAATGTAAGCAATAGGGTCTTCATCTTCCTTCATCTTATGTGTCATAATTGCACCCATATCTGATGTGTCAGGGTACTGTACCCTGAGAGCCCTCCACACATCTACTCTTATTAAACAGTGCTTCGTCATGCGCTGTGTTTTGTGCTGTCACACTTGAATAGCCTGCTCTCCTCCATATGTCATCAGCTCTTTCCCCAAGAGTAGCTGCCAAGAGATCCTTAATGTCCCATATAGCCAATGTATTCTCTCCTGTCATTTTTTCTAACTCGTATATCCATTTCCCAGTGCCCGAAGTCAAGCTCAGGAGCTTACACCTTAAATTGTCCCTATCCATCTCTGGCCATTGGATATACTGTGCTCTTGCTCCCCCTTTTTCCAAAAAGGGAAACTGCGTAAACTCGACCACAGTTGACTCCCATTGTTAGCCTATCCATGGCCGGGATAATCGTCCCTGACCATCTCCTTGCAGGTAGTGATCCTAACCTGCTGACATATGGTGGTGATTCTCCCTTTTCACTCTACGATCGTCTTGGAAGACTCTTTGGATATGGTATAGGATCTGGCGTCCTATCCTTAGGTTGTTCTAGGTCTAACCAGCTTACTTCTTTATCCAATTGCAGGCTTCCTTCAGGAACACACACGCTCCCCCCTTCTCGCCTAAGGAAGGATTATGTATCCTCATATGACATTTCTTGTCCCCAAGAAGTGTGACTGTCATCCCCTTCACCCTTGTCCAGGTTCACTTTACTTAAGGACAATGCTCTATGTTCGTGACTGAGAATGCTTCTCTCCTCCCTCTGTGCTTGAGGCATTAGGGATTGATCATCGTTCCCACGGGTTTCACACTCATTATGTCACCTCAACTGTTGATAAACCTTATCAATCCTTTCCCAACGCTCTCTGCATCAAATCTTTCTTCTTCCAGTAATACTCTAGATGACCGTGATGTTGCTTCCTTTATTTAAAGGAACTCTTCTATTCTGTCCCATCGTATTGATGGGCTTGGCCCCACTTGTTCTTTACAAATGACACTGGCATCAAGACCCCACTGCCTCCTTCTTCGTTCTATTTCTTGATCTAATTTAATTTGTTTCTTGGCTCACATCTAATTCTATCTTCCTCTTGTCTTCGTTCTTCCTTCTTACTCCTGCCCTTCGCCTCTGTCTTCTTTTGTCCCTTAATTTCTGTGCTTCTTCCTCTTCTCTCTTCCTTTCATTTCTACCCTGTCTTCCATTGATCTTTGTCTGTTATATTTTCATTGCTCATCTGCTCTTTCTTCTTTCTTCTCTTGCTCCTCCTGATACATCTGCTCTCATCGTTCTCTGCTCTTTCTTTTATGGTCATCTTCTTTCACTATCTCCTGCTGTTTCTTGTCCCTTCTATCTTGCTCATCCTTATCTTCCTTTTGCCTGATTTCCTTGATACATTTCCCATCCAATTTGATCCATTCATTCTGTATAAGTACTACCTCATCAGCTTAATCCTTCTCTCCTTTCAATCTCTTAATCTCTCTTTCTATCTCTGTTGATACGTTTGACCGCGCACTCTTCTCTTTTCTGTCTTGTTGGATCTTAATTATCTCCTCTTTTCTCTTATTCTTCTCTGGGCTATCATCACTGTTATAAGCAAGTGGACTCCTTTAAAGGATACAGCCCTATTTCTTCCATGCTATCATCTTTTACTTCAGGCGAGGTTTGGGGAGCCGAGGGCTCAATGCCTTCCTCTTTTTGCTGACTAAGCATCCACTCCTCAGGTGGCAGATCTTCCCTCTCTTGCTGGTACATCTTCCAGAGCTCTAGAATAGCTAACCTATTCTCTAATGTATTCCCCGTGTACGCAGAGTGCAAGTATGTAGTCATGTGTTGCAATAGCGCTTTTGACAGTGATTGCCCTTGTGGCCACGGCATGAACATTGTATCTGCCGTGCCTTTCATCCATTCCGCACTATACTGTTTGAGCTTGGGCATGTAGTTTGGCAGTGTCTTGCATAGGTGGAGTGCTTCCCATGATGACAAGTCTCAATTGACTGTCAATACTTACCAGATTTGATAAAATACTTTCACCACTTTTTTGATACTTTTAAAACAACAAATATGAGCGTGCTCCAACAATCGCTGCTCAAGCCTCTACTTTCTCTCAATTCAGTATATCTACCTCTAGATTGGTACCAACCACTTCACTAGATAGCCACAATAGCGCCTTAACTTTGTCTCAATTCTTTCACAACTTTTTATCTTTTTTCAACACCTTTACTCAACACATAATATACAAACTAGTTGACTTTACACATTTAATAAAAACACTGTGTGATCACCTTTTTTCTCCTCGCCTCTATTTAATTATACTGTCACAGGGTTTAAAACATCTCCTAATGCAAACCTGTTTGCACTTTGCCCAGTTTTCTCTTGTTGAATGTGAGACTTTTTCTTCTGGACTCCCTTGAGTCAGGTCTTTAGGCGCTACTATTTCATCACACAATATTTCTTCTTACTTAAAATTATCACAACTTCGTCCCCTTAGTTTGCCATTTCTCTTAGTCTACTCACCAGTTGTTTTTTAATCCACTGAAGTCCTTTGGTATCGTCTCCTCCTCCAATCGACCACTTTTTCCTTCTGTCCACATAGTGCTCGTGGAAACCAGGCAGGGATTTCATCAAAGGGGGACCTGCCCACCATCTCGGTTCTTCTTGCAAGTTTATTTCTATTTGGCCGCTGTCCACAGGAAACCCTGCAATCTTCTGGCTAGATGGCGGAGGAAGCCTGATCGCCTAAAAGACTGGGGATGAACTAGTTTGGATCTTTTAGAACCATCAGCAGTGCTACCACATGAGTGTTAAAGCCCTTTTGGCAGCACGCATGCAATGGATGGGATGCAGAATAACTCCAACACCAAATAACGTAACCTACTCAGGAAGATGACAAAGTTTGTCTGTATTATTATCAATTGTCTGAAACAGGGAGTTAAACGGACATCAACGGACGTCGCACAAGCATTTTCGAAGCATTTCATAAAAAATCACACTTATATAGTAAAGGTTTGTCATACATGACGTCATACTATGTGTCAAACTAAGAAAAACCTGAGAAGGATTGTGATAAGCTCACGGAGAACAGCTAAGTATACTTTCTATAAGGGGTGGGGTTGTGATTGGATATCTACTGTCAGGTGCACCACGTATGCCCACCTCTATTGTAAGTCATTCTTCATCATTATTAAGTACACAGTATATCATTGTCACTCAAACTATAAGGCCCTTCGTTATTTGACCCTTTACAATTGGTTGGCACGCACATGCCAGTCTGGAACATTCGGCTCACTAGCAGCACATAAACTCATACCCAGGTGCCAGGAGGTGGACATGACTTTACCACCCCACCAAATTAGCCCAGCGTCTCTCATCACCTCTGCCTTCTGCCATGAAGATTGCTTTTGAACTTGGCATTGCAGTGTAATCTCCTCCCTGGGAATATTAGGGAGTGTGAGCATGTGGTATTATAGTTCTGGAACTGCATGCCCAACTCTATTTACATCCTTGGCTCACGTGACAGGAGACCACATTTCTTTAATTGTCTTTAATGAATAAAACTTGGGACTCATGGTGTTCTTTTTTTGCACCTTAACAAGGGATGATTTAGCATCTCAGATTCACTGCCTTCAGGAAATAGATAACCAGTCTTGGCTGCTTTAGCCTTGACATCAGGCCAGACAGCCCTTCTCGATTTTTCCACAATCTCAGCTAATTATTTGCTACAACACAACTTTTGGTCCTTCTTCTCCATGAGTTTGAACTTACTATATTTGTGACACTTGTGGCATGTATTGACCCACTCCGCTACTTTATGCGGCATCACCCTGCCAGTTATGGGGAAAGAAACTCCATCAATGGCAGCAAAACCCATGTGCGCGCCAAAAACCTACAAAAACCGTGTGCTTCAGCACACAAAAAGAGGGATGCACAACCTGCCACCCATGGTACATGTGCGGTGGAATAGAGCACACCCTGCAGAAATGTGCCAGTGGGTACCATGACCAGAAAACAGAGTGCAGAGAGAAAAGCAGCACTTTGCAAATGAAACCCAAAAATGTGCCTACAAACGGCATTTGCTTTGTTTCCAAGAACTCCAAAATGCCTATAACACACCACTTTTCAACATTCACAATCTTCCCTTGTGCTAAAATCCATGTATCAAATGAAACATTGTGAAACATATAAAGTCTGAAAACTGACAGCCTCTATGCCAAAATCTGGGTGCAGTACCCGGGGCTACCTGAAATGACAGCTGTCAGAGGAGTACTGAGAAAGCTTTAAAATGACCTAAAACTAAAAAGTCTGCTGAATTGGCAAACATAAACAGGATTGTTGCCAAAAAGGAATACATATTTTAGTTGTGTTTTGGATTCCACAGATTTTAAGGCCAAGAAAGAAATGTATTTGTATGTGATGCAACAAATGTGGTTTTTGCTAAATTTAAAAGTTAATTAGCTTGGCTGAAGCTGCCAGAACTGGAAAAGCAGGTTTTTCTCCCAGAAGGAGGGCCTTCCTCTCAGCAGAAACTCACAGGGAGGTGTTAATTGCAGGTTAGAACAGAATCGTGTCTAGAGAAAGCAAAGGAACAATGACAAAGCTGCAGCCAAGGAAATTGGAAGTGTGAAAAGGGGTTGTAAATGGCCTCTGGAAGGAAAAAGCGAGGGGGGATGCCCTGGACTGCAGGGCGACAAAAAGAGGCAGAGCCAAGTGACCATCTATTGCTAAACATGAACAAAGAACACATTTTTAAAAGACTTATAACTGGTTATTCAAAGTGGTGAAAAATATAAAAATTACAGAGTTGGTAATTTACTTTCTGGCTGCCCGGGTGAAGAGGTGGTAGAACTGTGTGACATGTTCTGGATAGGAATGGCAAGATATGTGGCTTAATGCAAAATTTATTACTGTTAGAATTGTGAAAATGTACACGCATATCCCCATGTTAAACACGCACATTTGTGGAAATTTGCAGAAAAATTGGAAATTGTGTTCATACCGAAAAGGGCAAAATTCTGTAGAAAGTTGAAACAAGATCCCACAGCTACGGGATGTAAAATGTGGAATCTTTGTGTGTGATTTGTATAAAGGTGACCAATGTAGAAAAGTACATTTAATATAAAATCAGATTTGGAGACCAGTGGCTAAAGGAGGTCTCTGAGGATTGTAAAGCAAATCATAAAAAGTGACATCACCCAGCCTTGATCCAATCACTCAAATTGCAAGGCGGAGATGAAGTTTGGTCCAATACCAGCTCACAGGGGCAACCTTAGCTAAGGTGGCACACACACCCCTTTTGTGATGTCATTCTATAGCATAAATCGAGACAGCTGACAACACATAGGGACTCACAGATCCAACCACTTTCCTGATTCTGGCGACGCACTCTGATCCAGCATCCTACATCCAGCTTTAAATATTCTTCCAGATCCAGATGCCAGATCTCTTGCCAGCAATAGAGACTATTGATTTCCACAAGGCCCCAAATCCTCAAATGTATTCTCTCCACTCAGTAAAGCTCTGTGTGGTGTGAGAAGGCCTTTTGAACCAGTATCCAGAAATTCTCTGGCTTGCCACCACTAGGCTTGCCTGAGGAACTTGCCATCCAGCTGATTCAAATACCCAGACTAGGAGAGCAAATCCTGTGCCAATCCGGCGACCGCCCTAGAGGATCCAGTCCCGTGCCTGATGTGCTGTCTTTCCTAGACCAGACCCAATCCTGACCAGGGCTGACGGTCCCATTAAAAAAAAAGTATCCTCTGAGTATGAATAGGAAGAACTGTGTCCCATAGCATATGTACTTTGCATAGTCTTATCCCTATTTCCAACCCATCCTATCTTTCATTCAGAACCAGTATTGTTAGGTATATCTTTGCCTTGTCTTATCCCTATCAAACCCATCCTATCTTTCCTTCAGAACCAGTATTGTTAGAACTATCTTTGCGCTGACCCTTTTCTCATCTGAAGAAGTCGAGGTTCCTTATCAGGTGGGTCACCCTGATCCACTGACTGTAAGATCCCTGTGTGGTATTCGCTTCTTCATAGTCATCCCCTAGTGTAAGCAAACACATTTGTCATTTTTAAAAGTGCATTTCTGTTTTCCATTCTCGTGCCTATTTTGCAAAAATGACCTTTAATAAAAACTCTATAACTCCCTTAATTTTTGTGTTAGAAATTGCACTGCATATCAGTGCGATTCTCCCGTTATCGTGAATATCGCGCAATGAAAGGTTTGCCAGGATTTTAAAAATCTGAAAGGTTTACACATGGAAAATAGCTCTAAACTGCTTCCGACTTGGACGTTAAGATTTCAATTGTTTTCTGCTGACCAAATCATTGCTTGTGCTTGTGTGCAACTGTTCAAAGCGGCTCCCATAGGAATATATAACAATTTAAGTATCTATTAACATATTTGGTGTTTTTGCCCAGTCCATTCTAAAGACAATTTTGAAAGCCAGTCTGACAGGTGAAAAGTCAATTCCGTTTTTCTCTTGTGTTTGCTGGGGGAAACTGGGACTGATATTCTGTTTGATTTGTGCCATTCCTGAATACCTGCTCCCTCCTCCCATCTCTTTACATTGCCTATTGGGGGTTGAGTGGTGTTGCAGGGGGAACTTCTAACCATACTGCTATCTGATCTGAAACCAACACAAAAGTATTATTTTCTGTGCTGCATTTCTTTTGCTCATTACTTACTCCTCGTGTATTAAAGATGTTATTCTGTGTTCTGTCACCCCATTGGTGATTGTTGTTTATCTATTAAGACATATTGTGATTAAATCTTAAATACATAAATACATATTTACCTTTGCAAACCAGCCTGATTCCTGGTTCAGTGTGACCGGGGGGTTCCAGGAGAAGGGTGTGATATGAGTTGTATATCGTTCAGAATATTGAACTTATAGACAAAAATAAATAAGGATTTCAGTTGTGCACAACATGCTGGGCTTTGACTTGGGTGTGTACCGGATTGAAATCACTTACATCTTGGGGGCTCATTGTGAGATCCCGAATTAGACATACCACGTGTGACGGTCTAACACAGCGTGCTAGCTGACGGGGTACATTCACCTTGTTGGGTTCCCATACTGTGCTACACTGTATAAGCACCTTTGAATAGAAATACTCAAAGGAGTTGGGCCTGTTTGCAAAAATTAAGTAACCCTGAGATAAACCAGAAGGAAATTAATATTTCCGGAATGGCAACCCCAGTGGAAATCAATATTGCAAAGGAACACCTACTGCACAAATTGTTTGTCAGGGGTGAATGGCTAGAACAGGACAAACAGGTATGACTGCAGGGAATAAAACAAGAAGTCACTGAAACCAACCTTAATATCTGGCAGGACAAGGTGCCATTAAATCAAGCACTTAGCAAATTTTATATGACCTCTAAAATGAAAGAGAAGCAATGCAAAATTGCCAAAATAGCGGCCTACCTATACCTCCACATAGGAGTCATACAGGAAAAGTAAGCAGACCATGTAGACTTCACAAAGAAGCAAGGGGAAGCACTTCAGAAAACCCAGACTAATCTGGACTCTGCAGAGCAAAGGTTCCAGAGTAGCCAAGAAGCTGAAACAGAGGCTAGGCAGTATGCCACCAAACTGCAAGAAGAACGGACGCTCTTACTGCAAAAGAATGCAGAGCAAGATGCCCAGGTACGGACACTGCAAAAAGAGTGTCAGGAAAGGTTGGACTCTTTAAAACAGAGTCAACAAAAGCTGGTGCAACAATTAACTTGTAACAGAGTCTGTGCAGAACAGCTTCACGTCTTACAAGACCAGGTAGACAAATTAAAAGAGGAAAATAATAAATTGATTATCAAAGACCTAGAATCCCAAACAGATTTTGATGAGGAGCGCCAGAAAGCTGGGGCACTTAAAAAGCAGAGGGACGACCTGGCTGAGCAGAGGGGCAATCTAACTCAGGAACGGGATGCCTTAGGCCAAGAAGTCAGTCATTTTAAAACAAAGTTAAAAGAAAATCACCTGGCCCTTCAGGAACTTGGTGAAATCAAAATGGATTATGAAAAGCTGTTAGAGCACACCAGGCGGGTGGAGGAGGCTCTGGCAAAGAATAATCAGACCAATAAGGACCAAACTCAGGAGGTGAGTCTCCTGCAGCAGAAATTGGCCCAATACTCCCAATTCAGGCAGGAAGCACAGAGAAACAATGAGGCTCTCTGCGAAAAGGATGACAGGCTCCATAGACAGATAGCCATGCAAGAACAACACACAGAGACCAGTAAGGCCCTAATAGAGGAACAAAAAGGTCAGATCTTGGCATGTCATCAGGAAATAGGGGCTGAAAAAGATGAGGTAAGATGGGAGAGAGAGACCTCTGAGCATAACCTGAGCATAACCTCAGGAACCCTGACAGCAGGGACTTTAATCCCTTCAATCCCATGGACTCTGCCATCCTCATGTCCACTGGCTCATATGAACCAAGGGCCACAGGGATGGCAGACTTCAACACAATGGGAAATATTGGACTGATAGATCAACGCCTCCCAGAAATGGATGGGTGGGCATCTATGTACAGGTTCCCAAATGCTAAGGCCAGCTTCTCTGATCCGAGAGACTCCAGTGACGGAAGAATCAGAGAACTGGATCCTCCAAAATATCCCCTACCTAGTGATCAGTCAGTCAAATCTGGTGGGGAATTCTATGAAAATAGGCCCACTAAGGGCATCTTAAAAACCTCTTCCCAGCTAGGACAATTGGGGGGGGGGGTACTCAGCCAATCCTGGGAGGAAGGGAGAGTCAGAAGACTCTTCTGAGCGCCACTGGTCTCAAGAGACTAGGCTCCCACCTTCTGCCAGCCATTCCCAAGCTCGCAGAATCAGGGAGAGACTAGAAGATCAGACAGCCAGAGTAGCAGTGCCTCTGAGTCAGAGGATGAGTGGACCAGGGTGACCAAAACTAAAATGGCCAACAAAGTTAGGAGAGCTTTACTGAAAGATCCCCTGGAGCAAATCAAGGATATTAGGAGCGTCATCACGCCCTACCATAAAAATCCCAAACATTCAGTTTGGGAGCACCTTGAATTGTTTGAGCAAATGATGGAGACTTTTCACCTGAAGGACAGCCAAAGCTGTAGTCAGTATGTCAAGCGGACATTTTCACCTGAATACTCCAGCTTCCTTGCGGGGCTGGAGGATCAGAACCATTAAAGATGGTCCACCTATAGGGCGGCCATCCTAAAGCATTTTCAATTCATAGAAACCCTCAAGAGGCCCACAAGGCAGACTACAACCTGCAATGTGGGGAAGACCAGGCCCCACAAGAATGTGTCCAAGAACTGAAACATGCCTTTGCGCAGACCACCAGAAGGGTGCGCACTAACAGTAGGGAATTTATTAATACCTTCTTTCATGCCCTCCCGAAATACATTATGACCCAGCTGGTGAGGGACTTTCATGAGAAAAGATCACTAGACTGGGTCATTCAACAAGCAACTCACATCTACGAAGTGCAGAAGCCACTAGAAAATAAAAGTGTTAACAAAAGCCCAAAACCAACCAACACCCCTGCTGCTAAGGTGGTGGAGGTGAAGGTTGCCCCCATTTTAGATCTGGAGATGGGGGGGCCTAAAAACATCCCTGCACAGAATCCTACTAACCCCAGACCCAGAAGGCCCTTGGGCCAATCCCAAACAGGGAGTCAGGGAAGTAACCGCACAAATGGGACCCCTAACTCCCCTGACTACATCAGCCCACGTTACAAGGGCAACAGACCCATCCTGGGCTATGTGTGGACTCCTCCAGCCCAAGGGGGGGGGGGGCAACCAGACAGCTGCCAACCCAGGAAACTTCCCTCCTCACTTTCCCCAGGAGGGCAGTAATCCCTCAAATGCCGGGTTGAATTTCTTTCCCCGGTCCCCGCCAAACCTCAAACCCCAAAACAACCCTTCTTTCTTTCCCTGCTTTCCTGAGCCCAGACAGCCCAATCCGGGAGAGGGGAGGCCAAGGGTGGAGGGGTAGCAAAACTATCCTAACCAGGGGTATTATGGGAGAAGGGATAGTTACCCTTCCCGTGATCAACCAAGGGTAGACCAGAGGACCCCGTACCAGCCAGAGCGGGTGTCCCAACTGGAGCGCCAGGTCCAGAACATGGCACAGGATCTGGGTCGCATGTTGAGGGCACAGCAAAACCCTCCAATGAACATGGTGACTCAGAACTCCTCAAATCAAGGGTCTGGTGCTCCAGAACAATGACGGGGGAAGAACCCCGACAACCCACCAGTTCCCAGGGAGGAGGCACAGGTGGAAGGGGTGTGTAAAGCCTTAGAGGAAGCTTCCTTCGCCACTTGTGAAAAGCCCCTGGAAACCCAGAAACCGGAACCAGAATCTACTGCCCCCGAAAACCTGCAACCTAAGGAACAGAGGGTGGGTAGGAGAAATAAAGAGCCTAAAAAGGCCCATTTTGTGGAGGAGGTGCGAATCATCCAATTTGAAGGAGAGGGGTCCTCAGAGGATTCTGGTAAAAGGATCTTCTCCTTCAGGGATGGGGGAACTCCTCCCAAAGAAAAATGGGTCCAAAGAGATCCTGATCAAGACTGGGTAGATGTGGTGACTGAGTTAAAACCGCCCATCATCAAACCCCAGAATGACCAGCAAGAAGGTCCCCTTGTTCAAAACAATTCTGGTGACTGCCTCCAAAAGGGGGTTGGGGGGCAGCCCAGAATCAGAACCAGGGGAGCCCAAAACTTCCCCAATATCCAATTGCCACCTTTTTTTTTACAGGTTCCCAAGATCCCAAACACAATCCTGCCCAAATCACCCCTCTGTCAGAATCCAAAGCAAAGAAATTAACCTACCAATTGGCCAAAAATGCACATTATCTTTTCCCTCTTGAGGAAAAATAGGGAAGATTTTTTGCCCTGTTCCAAATGCAGGGGCAATGTATATTTTTGGCACTGGTGGACACTGGATCCCAAGCCACCCTTCTGTCAAAAATGGCCTTTGATCAGCTGAATTCAGGAAGGGGGAGAAATACCATATCCATCTCACCCCTCTTCCTGGACAACTTCAGAACTTCGATGGGAAGGAATTCCTGTCGAGGGGACTGCAAATTTAGACATTAAAATTGGCTGACACTAGGTGAAGCACCTGGTCATAGTTGTGACTCCAGAGGGCACACAATGTTTACTAGGGAATGACATCCTGCGTAGATTGTCTCCCCTCATAGATTGTGTAAACAAGGTCCTCTGGACTCAGTCTAACCGACCAATAAAATTCAAACATAGTGTCAACCATGTTAGTTTGTTATCAGTTAATATTGCCAGATGCCAAATCTATTGCCAGCAATAGAGACTATTGATTTGAGCAAGGCCCCAAATCCCCATATATGTGGTTGCCGTATATAATATCGCTGGGAAAAGGTCATGGCGATATTATATGAGTGACCATATATATAGGGACAGGGGCAGCACAAAAACCCCCCAAAAAAAGAACAAAAAGGGTTTGGGGGTTGCGGCAGTGTCCGCCGCATGTTCCATGCAATAATGTCCCCACAAAAAAAGGCCATTTTTCGGTGACATTTTGGCATGGTGATATTTTTGAGGGGACATTATTACATGGGACCGTTAGTTTAAATGGCACATGCCACATGGTTGAACAGAAAACTGACCAAATTGAATTCCACTTCTAGAATAACCAAATCCCAGACGTGACAGTAAATGCAATAGGACAACAAACTGGTGATGGGGAGTCCTCTCTATTTCTGAAAATCAACCTTCCTTCCAGTCTAAGGTGGAATTCCACACTAGAAGGGAACACTCTGAAATTTTATACAAATTCACAATCAGAAAATCCCACTCCTATAGTCCGAAATGATGAGAAATCAGCTCAAAGCTTGGCTGATATTCAGAAAATTGGAGAGCAGTTGTTCATCCCTATTCATTTAAATGAAGGGAAGGACTCTGTTCTCGCCTGAGTGTGTGTGAACAACGCTAAGAGCTTCATCAGCGAGGCAATGTTCCGCAAACTCCCAAAAGAACCAGCCATTCCCACATTTAAACTGTTAGACAAATGGGAAATGGACCTAGTGATAGCAGTGACCTGGATTTCCAAACATCTCCTGCCTAGCAGGTGTATGCTCAAAATTTCCATAGGCAACAAGAGCATAGTCCATAATTGTTGGGTCGAGGGAGATGTCTCTGCTGCATTTTATTTAGGCAGTGACATTCTCAATCGATTTGCCATTAGTTTGGACCTAATAAACTTCAAAGCCTGGTCCCGATTAGCAGGTAATCCCATGGACTTTGATGACCCAGAGAAAGCATTTCGGTCAGCAAAACTGCTGCCATATACAGGTGAAATTCAGATTGGAGAGGAAGTCACCATCCCAGAACAGACCCGACAATTCTCACTGGAAGTAAAAATTAAAAGAGGACAGAAACTGAAAAATCCTGATGCCTATGTTCATCTCAGTGCTCATTTCCAACAGCAAGGGTTGGGGGTAAACCCAAAACCACTAGTCAACATAGAACACGAATCCATTCCAATAGAGGTGGATAACAGTGACTTAAAGAGTATCACTCTGGGCGCAGGCACCATTATTGGAATGGCGGTTGATGACCGAAATGTTTCCATAGATTTAGGTAGCAAACTGTTAGGACCAATCCCCAAGGACTGTTTTGACAGTGATAGCGACGATGACACAACACCAGACAGGATCTTCACCCGGCATGGCTGGAATTTCCTGGTGTACTCCACCTGCCCTTATGGTAAGGAAGATGTGACCTGTGACTTCAGGAGGGATGAGGTGATCTTTCAAGTCCACAAGGACTGCCTTCCCCGACTGAAGCTATCAGTCCAAGTCAGTACTTTGACCAGGGACTTCTCCACCCAGCTGGAGGAGGCCGCTGAGATAGCCAAACCAGAAGTCTTTCCAGGCTTCAGGCAGATGGCTAAGGAGAGAGTCAACCTAGCTGATGCCTGTGGGACTCTGGAGCAAAAGCAAATAATTTAAACAAGTTTTCTTAGATTTTCAAGATCTCTTTGCGGTGGACTCATATGACTGTGGTCGCACCGACATCCACACAACAGCAATTCCCATGGACCCTAGCATGACTCCAGTGTTTGTGAAGCAATATCGCTTGCTTCTCGCATCAATGGAGTCCCTTGCAGAAATATTAAAGAACCTTGAGTCCTGTGGGATAATTTGTCCAGTCCACAGTAACTTCAATAATCCATTGCTGGGGATTTTGAAACCAAAAGGCCAGTGGAGACTCTGTGCTGACCTAAGGGAGGTAAACAAACGGGTTTACACTTGCCGATGGCCTACATTGACCAAGGGCTGGCTCAGATCCGGTTGTCAAAGATGTACACTGCCATTGACCTGACCAATGGGTACTGGACTGTACCTGTCAATAGGGAGGGCCATTACAAGCTGGCCTTTACCTTCGGGGGGCAGCAGTACACTTGGAACCAGACTCCCTTCGGATACATCAACTCCAGCAATCAATTTAATATCTTTCTGCATAAGGCCATGCCCGACTTGGGGGAAAGGGGTAACCTGGCCTATGTAGATGATGTTCTAATCAAAAGCTCAGCTGTGGAGGAACACATAGCAAAGATCCGTTATATTCTGACACAGTTGAGGGCTGCCGGAGCAAAACTCTGTTTCCAAAAGGCACAGTGGTGCAGGACCCGTGTCAACTTCTTGGGGCATGAGATAACTCCTGAGGATCTCTGTCCCCAGGAAAAGAAAGTAGAAGCATTCCAGAAACTGAAAGACCCCACAACTCTACGGGAGCTAAGGAGCCTCCTTGGACTGACTAATTACAGTAGAAAGTTCAATGAGGATTACGCAGAGATCACAAGACCCCTGATCCATCTGTTGAAGGGGGGTCAAGTGGGAGTGGGGTCCAGAACAAGCCGAGGCAGTAAGACAACTCAAAATAGGCCTCTCACAAGTGCCTTGCCTAGCTTACCCTGTCAGAAACAAGGAGTTATTCTTGGAGACAGGGTTCTCAAATGCATGCTTGACTGCAGTATTATATCAAAAGCATGAAAAGGTCAATAAGGTCTTCTCCTATGCAAGCAAGACTTTATCCTCTGTGGAGGAAAAATTCAACGATTGTGAGAAGGCACTCCTGGCAACGGTGTGGGCATTGAAGAATTACCGCCTGTTTATCCAGGGGGAACACTTCATAGTGGAGACTCAACACCAACCTTTGCAATATCTTCAAAGTGACAGAATTCGGGCCAGAAATGTGAGTAATTCTCAAATTACTTCCTGGATTCTGTCAATGCAAGGCTTTCCTGTGAAGGTCAGATATGGCCAAAACAACAAGAGTCCCCTCACTTAAGGTCTGGCTGACTTGCATGATTGTGCCAGAGAAAACTGCCTCGAGGATGAAAGTCTTAAAATCAAGGACAACATGGAGGCATATCTTAACTACCCACACAAAGTCTATGAAGAAGACCAGTGTGAGGGAATGCCCACTGTCTATGTGGATGGCTGCTCTTACCTTGTTGACAACAACGGGGAAAAGGAACTTGAGGCTGGCGTGGGGAATGCATGGGTGAATGATGCCCCAGAACCCTCCGCTGGGTACAAAATTGGTCCCCGAAGTAGTCAAGTGGCAGAGCTGATGGCCGTGCATCAGGCCATCCTCACTGCTGTCCAACACCAACTCCACAAACTGGTCAAAATCACTGATTCAGATTATGTACGGAACAGGTTCGTGGAGTACCTGGTTAACTGGAAAACCAGAGGCATGCGATGTGCTAATAATACACCTTCAAAACATGGACAATTAATACAAAATATTGATGATCTGGTCACCTCGAATGGGATGACCATCTACTGGAAAAAGATCAAGGGTCATTCTAAATTAGAGGGACCAGACAAAACTGTAAATGACCTAGCTGATCAGCTCGCCAAATTGGAGCCATCCAAGGGGATCTACTTGAGATCAAGTCTCTGTTGGGGGAAATCCAGGTCACTGCTATCACTAGGTCCCAGACAAATGCTCACAATGAACTCTCAACTGCACAATGGAATAATTAGACCCCAGGTGCTGATTTGATTACGGCTCAAAAAGGGGATCCAATAATTGGTAAGTTTTATCAACACATTGAGGACACTGAGAACTTTCCCCTGACGGATAACGATTACATTGGGAAAGAGGACCTTGAAGTGTTGATGAAATGTCCAAAAATGTTCCTAATCGAAGACGGTTTGTTGGTGAGGAAATCCATATCTGGCCATGACCAGTGGGTGGTCCCTACCTCATTTCAAAGCCTGATGCTAAGTCATGCCCATGATGTGGCCACAGCCGGTCATCGGGGGTTTCATACGACATTATAAATCTTGCGAGAGGTTGCATACTGGCCACACATGGGGCATGACCTCTACCAATAATTGAAGGGGTGTCTTGTGTGTGTACAATTTCAACCAACATCAATCACACACCGTGCTCCCCTCCAAAAGAGGGAGATGACACTGCCTTGGTCAGATTTGCAAGTCGATTTTATCAGGCCCGTGATTCGCTCCTCTAGGGGGAACAAGTACATGTTGACCGTAACATGCTTGTTCACTAAATGGGTGGAATGTCTCCCGGCCCCAAACAGCAAGGCAGAAACAGCAGCTTCCCTGATGATCAATCACATCTTCTCGCGTTTTGGACTACCCCAAAGGATTGAGTCAGACCGAGGTAGCCACTTCACTAGCAAAGTGATGACAAGGATGTGGGAGATACCTGGGGTCAAAAGGAAACTACACATTGCCTACCGGCGATCCTCTAGTGGTGGAGATGAGAGGTACAATAAAACTATTGTGAGCATATTAAAAAAGTTTGTGGCAGATTCTGGGCCAAGTTGGGACATTCGATTACCCCTTGTCCTGATGGCCATCAGATCTACCCCTTCTTCTGCAATAAAATGTCTCCATTTGAGCTGATGACTGGACGAAGGATGGTGCTACCCCAGCATCTGCTCTACAGAACCCAAGAGCAGACCTTGATAAATGCCTCCACAACTCATGAGTATGTTGAGAATCTGAGAAAACAACTTCAACATGCTTTTGCCTATGCTCAGCGGAATCCAGAGAGATCTGCAGACAGTATGAAGACCCAATTTGATCTCAAGACAACTAAAAAGGAATACCAAGTAGGAGACCGGGTTTACTTGTACAATTTTCAAAGGAACCAAGCCAAAGAGCGCACATTCCCCCAAGTTGGTGGGGTCCTTTTGAAATTATGGACAGAATCGCACCAGTCGCCTACAGAATCCGCATCCCCAAGGGCAGTTTGGCAGAAGGGGAAGACAAGTGGGTCCATATAAACCAGCTGAAGAGTTGCCATCCCAGGCATACTTTGCAGCAAATAGAGGAACCAACTGGAAACGCAGATGGGGAATAGTGCCAATCATAACCAATGCAAGTGTCTTTCCCAATGCTGACATCCCCAAATGACCTGTGGACACAGTAGTGGGAAAATATCCATAACCATGCTATGTTCTATCTTCTAGCATCTGGACTAAGAATCATCCAAAGGACTACCAAGGAGGACCACTCGGGGACCGGGAAGAAAGACCCAAGGAGCCCGGAGTGCCACTCCATACTCCCAACCAGAACCAGCAAGACTCCTGACCAGAACCGTCGAGGAGAGAGTGTCGCTTCAGAACTGACGCGAGCAGCAGCTGAATTTCTCCACATGGACACAAGAAAAGAACATCCCAATCTCCCTACTTCCCCTGGACAGTCGGTTAAAATCAAAGTCGGGATGAGGGGCTCTCTGGGATGTATTGACCCACTCCGCTATGCTATGCGGCATCACCCTGCCAGTTATGGGGAAAGAAATAGCAACAATGGTGGCAAAACCCTTGTGCATGCCAAAAACCTACAAAAACCTACAAAAACTGTGTGCTTCAGCACACAAAAAGGGGGATGCACAACCTGCCACCCATGGTATATGTGCAGTGGAATAGAGCACACCCTGCAGAAATGTGCCAGTGGGTACCATGACCAGCAAACAGAGTGCAGAGAGAAAAACAGCACTTTGCAAATGAAACCCAAAAATGTGCCTACAAATGACATTTTCTTTGTTGCCCAGAACTCCAAAAAGCCTATAACAAAACACTTTTCAACATTCACAATCTTGCCTGGTGCTAAAATCCATGTATCAAATGAAACATTGTGAAACATATGAAGTCTGAAAACGGACAGCCTCTGTGCCAAAATCTGGGTGAAGTACCCGGGGCTACCTGAAATGACAGCTGTCAGAGGAGTACTGAGAAAGCTTTAATATGACCTAAAACTAAAAAGTCTGCTGAATTGGCAAACATAAACAGGATTGTTGCCAAAAAGGTATACAGATTTGAGTTGTGTTTTTGATTCCACAGATTTTAAGGCCAAGAAAGAAATGTATTTGTATGTGATGCAACAAATGTGGTTTTTGCTAAGTTTAAAAGTTAATTAGCTTGGCTGAAGCTGCCAGAACTGGAAAAGCAGGTTTTTCTCCCAGAAGGAGGGCCTTCCTCTCAGCAGAAACTCACGGGGAGGTGTTAATTGCAGGTTAGAACAGAATGTTGTCCACAGGAAGCAAAGGAACAATGACAAAGCTGCAGCCTAGGAAATGGAAGTGTGAAAAGGGGTCGTAAATGGCTTCTGGAAGGAACAAGCAAGGAGGGGGATGCCCTGGACTGCAGGGAGACAAGAAGAGGCAGAGCCAAGCGACCATCTGTTGCTAAACATGAACAAAGAACACATTTTTAAAAGACTCATAACTGGTTATTCAAAGTGGTGAAAAATATAAAAATGACAGAGTTGGTAATTTACTTTCCGGCTGTACGGGTGAAGAGGTGGTAGAACTGTGTGACATGTTCTGGACAGGAATGGCAAGATATGTGGTTTTATGTAAAATGTATTACTGTTAAAATAGTGAACATGTACACGCATATCCCCATGTTAAACATGCACATTTGTGGAAATTTGCAGAAAAATTGGAAATTGTGTTCATAGCGAAAATGGCAAAATTCTGTAGAAAGTTGAAACAAGATCCCACAGCTACAGGATTTTGAGGAATAGCTGCTATGTAAAATATGGAATCTTTGTGTGTGATTTGTATCAAGGTGATCAATGTAGAAATATACATTTAATATAAAATCATATTTGGAGACCAGTGGCTAAAGGGAGGTCTCTGAGGATTGTAAAGCAAATCATAAAATGTGACATCACCAAGCCTTGATCTAATCACTCAAATTGCAAGGTGCAGATGAAGTTTGGTCCAATCCCAGCTCACCGAGGCAAGCTTAGCTAAGCCGGCAAACACACCCCCTTTGTGATGCCATTCCATAGCATAAATCGAGACAGTTGACAACACATAAGGACACACAGATCCAACCACTTTCCTGATTTCGGCGAAGCACTCTGATACAGCATCCTACATCCAGCTTTAAATAATCTTCTAGATCCAGATGCCAAATCTATTGCCAGCAATAGAGACTATTGATTTGAGCAAGGCCCCAAATCCTCAAATTTATTCTCTCCACACAGTAAAGTGCTGTGTGGTGTGAGAAGGCCTTTTTAACCCGTATCCAGAAATTCTCTGGCTTGCCACCACTAGGCTTGCCTGAGGAACTCACCATCCAGCTGATTCAAATACCCACAGACTAGGAGAGCAGATCCTGTGCCAATCCAGCGACCAGCCTAGAGGATCCAGTCCCGTGCCTGATGTGCTGTCTTTCCTAGACCAGACCCAATCCTGACCAGAGCTGACGGTTCCATTAAAAAAAAAGTATCCTCTGAGTATGAATAGGAAGAACTGTGTCCCATATCATATGCACTTTACATAGTCTTATCCCTATTTCCAACCCATCCTATCTTTCATTCAGAACCAGTATTGTTAGGAATATCTTTGCCTTGTCTTATCCCTTTCCAACCCATCCTATCTTTCCTTCAGAGCCAGTATTGTTAGAACTAGGCCCCAAATCCTCATATTTATTCTCTCCACTCAGTAAAGTGCTGTGTGGTGTGAGAAGGCCTTTTTAACCAGTATCTAGAAATTCTCTGGCTTGCCACCACTAGGCTTGCCTGAGGAACTCGCCATCCAGCTGATTCAAATACCCACAGACTAAGAGAGCAGATCCTGTGCCAATCCAGCGACCGGCCTAGAGGATCCAGTCCCGTGCCTGATGTGCTGTCTTTCCTAGACCAGCCCCAATTCTGACCATAGCTGATGGTCCCATTAAAAAAAAGAGTATCCTGTGAGTATGGATAGGAAGAACTGTGTCCCATAGCATATGTACTTTGCATAGTCTTATCCCTATTTCCAACCCATCCTATCTTTCATTCAGAACCAGTATTGTTAGAACTATCTTTGCGCTGACCCATATTCTCATCTGAAGAAGTCGAGTTTCCTTATCAGGTGGGTCACCCTGATCCAGTGACTGTAAAATCCCTGTGTGCTATTCACTTCTTCATAGTCATCCCCTAGTGTAAGGAAACCCATTTGTCATTTTTAAAAGTGCATTTCTGTTTTCCATTCTCGCGCCTATTTTACAAAAATGACCTTTACTGAAACCTCGGTTTTTATGATAGAAACAAAATAATTTCAACTCCTACTTGTACCCAACATCCATAGCTATCCATAGAACCCAAAACGCATTGCAAATCAGTGCGATTCTCCCGTTATCACGAATATCACGCAATGAAAAGTTTGCCGTGATTTTAAAAATCTGAAAGGTTTACACGTGTAAAATAGCTCTAAACTGCTTCCGACTTGGACCTTAAGATATCAATTGTTTTCTGCTGACCAAATCATTGCTTGTGCTTTTGTGCAACTGTTCAGAGCGGCTCCCATAGGAATTTACAACAATTTCAGTATTTTTGAACATATTTGGTGTTTTTGCCCAGTCCATTCTAAAGACAATTTTGAAAACCAGTCTGACAGCTGAAAAGTCACTTCCGTTTTTCTCTTGTGTTTGCTGGGGGAAAGTGGGACTGATATTCTGTTTGATTTGTGCCATTCCTGAAAACCTGCTCACTCCTCCCATCTCTTTACATTGCCTATTGGGGGTTGAGGGGTGTTGCAGGGGGAACTTCTAACCATAGTGCTATTTGATCTAAAACCAACACAAAAGTATTATTTTCTGTGCTGCATTTGTTTTGCTCATTACTCACTCCTCATGTATTAAAGATAGTATTCTGTGTTCTGTCACCCTATTGGTGATTTTTGTTCATCTATTAAAACATATTGTGATTAAATCTTAAATACGTAAATAAATATTTACCTTTGCAAACCAGCCTGATTCCTGGTTCAGTGTGACCAGGGGGGTTCCAGGAGAAGGTTGTGATATGAGTGGTATATCATTCAGAACATTGAACTCATAGAGAAAAATAAATAAGGATTTCAGTTGTGCACTACATGCTGGGCTTTGACTTGGGTGTGTGCCGGATTGAAATCACTTACACACTGATGTCCAGTTTCTATACAATGGTGGCTGCGCCTGCAGTCTATTCACTACTTATATCCAGCTTCTAAAATAACTTGATCTACTTGCGTTGCTGCATCTGTACATTTATTAAATGGCTTGCATTTTCTGCAGTGCTTCTCACACGTGCAATCTTCTTCTCGCATATGAACGTTCACTTGATTGTTTGTTTTCGGTTTCTATGTGATTCATATATTTTCTCTTCAGTCTGTCTTCTCAGTGCGTCATGGCCATCTCTTGTGACGTCACCAGCTCCTCTTTCTCTCATCTTCATATTCCTTTGGGGAGCTCCTCCATTAGGTTGTCTTCTATTCGGGAATACATTTTATATGGCTTTCTCAATGGATACTTTTTCTCAAATATAGGCAGTGGAATGGTCACAACTGCAGGAGCCAAGCATGACAAGATTTTAGGCTCCCAGCACATAGGTAATAGGGGGGCGCGTCATCCTGCAGAGGCATGTGGCTGCTCCTCTACATACCCCTTTGCGCATGTTGTGATGAACTTGAAAGCTGCTACCTAGTCATATAAATCCTGCTAATTCACTTTAATGACTCCTTCCTGGGGTTGTTGCTGTATCCCAATGTGTTGGGTGGTCTCCTCAAAACAGGAGGCCTAGGAACTGAACCTCTAGTTTGGACAGGCCACAAGGACTCTCCTTAAGCCTCAGGGGTGAGTCCTGAACTGGGATGGAGGCTGTAGAATGTATCTGAATGTAATCTCCACTGCCATTTTAATACAATGCAATGGCAAATTACTAGAACCCTCCCATGCAGGAGGATTAGGACAGGTCAGTGCAGGGTTGCATGAGTAGATTGTGTTCGTTATCCCTAGTGCACTGTTCTTACTTATTAACACGCCATGAGCCTGTGTGAAGGTGGCTGAGGGAATGTTTATCTCATTTTCTGGGTATTGCTGTTTACATTCTTAATTTAGCCCAAGCTCTATTGCTCACTTCGAGCTCACTCTGCGGCCATGAACTAGAACTGAGGCTGCAACCACCAGTCGCAAGCAATGTTGCAATACCACTACTACTCTGACCTTGCAATAAAAATAGAAACTGCCCCAGGGTTAAAAAGGATTCAAGAGTGCTATGTATTTCGTTTAACCTGTAATACTGTCTCGCCCGGGACCATGGTGTCAGCTGTTTTCATGTTATATGGGAGGATGTCAAGTCGGTAGCCTGTTCCTCCTAATGTTTCTCTTTCAGCTGTCTCCTTTAATAAACTAATATCCTCATTGTAGCTAATGTGTGGTGGGGATTGGTTGTAAAACCTCCATCCCCTGGCCTGGTTGCAAGGGTCAGTCAGTGGGCCAGGGTAAAAAGAGCTGAGCTACTCTTGCTTACAAGCATTCCTTAAAATCTGGATATTTAAGTATGGCCAAGTTCAGCCTCTGTTTGGTGTCTGCCTTGGCACATGTGGCTCTAAGCACTTTTTACCAAAACAATATATTAGAGTGTCATCTTTTTGTATGATAGAAATATTAACCCACACTCAATTTACAACATTTTATGTTCCATGTAAAACCAATTCAAATCAGCTTTGTCAGCATGATCAGTAACAATTTCTTGCCATTAATAGAAATGCAAAAAAAGATCTGGTTGAAGAATAATAATCTTCATGCCATTTCAAAATGAATAACTGTACTTTAGAGTCTTGGCGTGGCCTCCATATTCAATAAGATCCATATGGTGCATTCAGGAACAAAGTAGGCAAAACAGATGTGGTAAATATTTAGGGCCCTTATACAACATCTTTAGAACAAAGTGTGCTTTCCTAAAGGAACCATGAGGGAAGAGATTGAAAAGGGAGTGTCTTGTTCTGTTCTGTCCTTTTCTCCCGTCCCCTTTGTGATCACTCCTGTATGCATGGATGAACCCTGAGAATGTAGAACATCATAAAATTATTCCAATAACTAAATGCGAAAGAAATGGGGCAGCTGGAGCTGACTGGACAAGAAGTCCAAGTTATCAAGTGTTACGGTGACGGTGGAAAACAGTAATGTTAAAGATTGTTTTCAAGTATGCTTTATGCATAAAGATAATGGTCTTAAAGTATTTTCCTTGTACCATTGCGAGCTGCTTATTTAGGATTTCCAGTTAGGTACAGGTAACTGTGCGAAAAATGGTACAGGTTGGTGAAACTGTGTGGAATTGTACAAGGAACAACGCTTCGCCAAGCCACAAACCCACACATTTTGACTTTTGCTGAAATCCAGTGAAAGGGGTGGGGTGTCCACATATCATGTAGCCAGTAATGTCTGGAGGGCACTAACAGGTGACTGTACACAATTTGGTGCAGATATGTGAAACGGTGTGGCATTTTATAGGGAACATATGCAAAGCCACAAACCCACAAATGTTTGCTGAAATATGGGGAAAGGGGTGGCGTGTTCAAAAGTTATACAGCCTGCAATGTCCAGAGGGTCCTAACAGGTGACTCTGCAAAATTTGGTGCAGATTGGTGAAACAGTGTGGAATTGTATAGGGAACATACGCAAAGCCACAAACCCACACCCAAATGTTCACTTTTGCTGAAATCCGGAGAAAAGAGTGGGGTTTCCAGATGTCATGTAGCCAGTAATGTCCAGAGGGTCCTATTGGTTACTTTCCTAAATTAGCTGCAGATTGGTGAAACTGTGTGTCATTTTATAGGGAACATACACAAAGCCACAAACCCAGAGAATTTATATGAAGTCTGGGGAAAGGGGTGGGGTGTCCAAATGTCATGGAGCCAGTAATATACAGAGGGTCCTAATAGGTGACTGTGCAACATTTGGCACAGATTGGTGAAACGGTGTGGAATTGTATAAGGAACATAAGTGAAGCTACAAACACACCCCCAAATTTTCACTTTTACTGAAATTCAGGGAAAGGGCTGGGGTGTCCAGATGTCATGTAGCCAGTAATGTCCAGAGGGTCTTAACAGGTGACTGTGCAAAATTTGGTGCAGATTGGTGAAACGGTGTGGAATTGTATAGGGAACATAAGTGAAGCTACAAACACACCCCCACATTTACATTTACACCTTTGCTGAAATGTGTGGAATGGGGTGGTTTTTCCTGATGTCGTGTAGCCAGTAATGTCTGTAGGGTCCTAACAGGTGACTGCACAAAACTTGTTGCAGATTGCTGAAATGGAGTGTGTTAGGGAGAATTCACCAAATGTGGTAATTTCCTTACCTTTTGAGACCCCCAGCAACTTTGCTGGATTTCTCGGATTTGATTTTTTTACTGGGGAAGAGTGTGAGCCTTTTTTTCCCCACTCTTCCATGTATTTTGTGTGTGTTTTACTTTTGTGTTCTTTGGTAATGGAGTTTTTAAAACAAACTCCATTGGCATCATCTTTTTCTGTGTGTCACAAAGCACATTCAGTGCAGTGTCACAGGGGTGTCTTTCAGACTCCCCAAGGTTTAAATACCTTCCCTGAGACTAACTACTGTCTCCCAGGGTATGTAAAGTTTAATTGACTTTACTAATCTCTTTAAATTCAATGACCCAGCACACTCTTATTATAGAGTGCTGGAGGGGTTGCTTATCTTCCCCTGAGTCAAAACACCCCTGTAACAGTAAAATGTTACCTTTTCCTATTGTAAATGGCGGTGGCAGTGGTTTAGATCAACTACCGTGATATTTCGCGACCGCTAACAACGCTAGCTCAAAATCGGGGTTAGCCATGTTTTTCAATATGGCGCCCCAGACCTATCTGTCAAAACAGACTCCGGTCATCTTTTTTCGCCATTTCTTTTCGGAAAAGCCCTTCTTGTGTTTGTCTATTTGCGCCAAATCAGGTTTGGTGCCTTTGTTCATGCCCTTTGGTGGGCGTCTGTACTGAAACCCTCCTCTGGTGCCAAAGTATCTGGGGTGAGCAGGATGTGAGGGAGGTACCCGAAACTCCCTGTGCTTAGTCTCCTAGGAGACCTGAATGCGCTCTCGTGTGATTGGCCGTCTGGCTGTCCGGCAAGGACATCCACCCTGCTGGGTGAGTGACATCCAGGCAGAATTAATTGGGGGAAAAATGTTTAAAAGCAGGTCTCTGGTACTTGGAAAGCAGAGTTGACCACTGGAACGAAAGAACCGAAGAGGAGAGGAAGAAAGAGGACTGCTGCAACTCCTGGACGACCGGTGAAGCCCTGCTGCAGGTCCAAATTGCCTGAAACTCCCACGACAGAGAAGCCCTTCAAGGTTAACATCTTCCCTTGAGGTTGGTGGGATCAACCAACTCGCAAGCCACCTGGATATGGTCCTATTCTGGTCGAATTTTCTTCAGAGTGCTGTTGAAAACCGGATAGCCAGAGGGAAGGAAACCAGGGGGACTTTAAGGCACTCGCACCTTAAACTGACGTCTTGCTACAGCTTTTGGCCTCTTCCCTGGGCAGTGCAGGAACCTCCCAACATCCTCCTTCTTGTCCCCATGACTGAAGATCAGGAACAGTGAGATCTGCTCGTAGTGCCAGGAACAACTGCCTCAGCTATAGCTTTCTTCATTTAAAAGGTACTGCGCAAACGCGGTCCAGAAATCTTTTCGGCCATCGAGAAAGTGCATGAAAATTTCCTCAACTACGAAGGCTTGTCCTTCCCTAAACATTCGTCAAATTTTTGCCTAGCCAAATCCTTTAAAAATCTGTGGCAAAAACTTAACCATTACATACCAGAACTATGCCATCCTATACAAGAGACTCTGAACCATTGACTTTGGTCCAGGCCTATTGGGAATTGCTGGTTGTATTTAACTGAAACCCTTTGCCCTGCCTATGAATGTATTTGGGCCGTCTATTCTTATAACCTTGTCTTTTCCCTCCCTTCTTAAGTATCTGAAGTGCCGTTTTGCTCACACTTCATTTTTTATCTAAACTTGTTTAAATACTTGCCGGTTGGATTTTTGTGGTGTATTAGTGTGTGATATTGAGCTGCTTGTGCTAGTGTAATGTTTTATAAATGATTGAGTAAATAAATGTATATTCTTTTACTAAGAAACCTTGAGTAAGTGTTGACTTGAATCACTGTATCGGTTGGTCCTTTGTGTAACTTGTTCTACTGCTCACTTAAACTCCTGAGATAAGTCTGGCTGCGCAGCCATCGCTACCACTTTACTGTGTAGTATGGGCTTGTATCACAGGTGAAATTGTGCTTATACTTGTAGTACTAATTACCTGTAGTGCTCCCAAAGGGTACTGCAGGTGATTTTGCCTAACAGAGTGGAATTGGATAGGGAACATACACACATCCACAAACCCACACCCAAATTTACACTTTTGCTGAAATCCAGTGAATGGTGTGGCATGTCCAGATGTCATGTAACCAGCCAGTTCTGGAGGGTCCTAACAGGTGACTGTTCAAAATGTGGTGCAGATTGGTGAAACGGTGTGGAATTGTATAGGGAGCATAAGCGGAGCCGCAAACACACACCCACATTTGCACTTTTGCTAAAATCTGGGGAAAGGGGTGGGGTTTCCAGATGTCATGTAGCCAGTAATGTCCGGGGGGTCCTAAAAGGTGACTGTGCAAAATGTGGTGCAGATTGGTGAAACGGTGTGGAATTGTATTGCGAACATACGCAAAGCCACAAACCCACACATTTTCCCATTTATATAAATAAATGGGAAATAAGGCTTGCAGTGTATTTGTTGCGTGGGATACTGTCCCTGATGTTGCAGTTGTATCAATGTTAACTAAAGACCTTTGTTAGGCTTGTGGAACTTTGAGGTTAGGAGGTTTAGTCTCTTTTCATTTGTTTTTATCAGAGTACAGACCTCTGGAGGTCTCTGGTTACAGAAGGGTATTGATTTCGGTCCTTTGGATTTCAGGAGACGTTCCAGTGACATTGTCGGTAACCAGATAATATGGGAAGCTGAATGTATGGTAAGCTGAATGGGTACCAAAGAGCATCAACGATAGGAAGAAAAGAGTCTGCTGCTGAGATGTATTGGGACAGGACCAGTCCTGTGGTGGGACTATGCAATAAAGGTCCAGCAGCAGATGAAACACAGATGTACCTTTCTGAAGTGCCAGTGCCCTTTGGGAAACCAAATGTCTCATAGTTGTAATCTGTTTGTGTAATAACCCCAGACCTGCTGGTCTGGCTTCTTACAGGTGCTCTTGTGTCTCTGTGTCTTTTGCTCAGATTTGTGTTTTCTGCACAGGGTAAACCACTACACTTTGTTTGGGCTCAGATCGTTATCACAGCCTGTGACTTAATTGGTCCCATCTATTGAAGGGGAAAAGGTAGCAAATCAGGGTACCTGTCTGGTCTATGAGGCACGGTTATGCACACACACTAGCAGAGGACACCATCAGTGTTGTTTAAGATGGACTTCAAATCCAGCAAAGCCTCCAAATAGTCCTTCTTCAGTGGAGGCATCCTCTTCATACTTCAGGGAATTGCTCAAGTAATGGCATAGACACGCTCTTTTGAAGGGGAACCTCAGCCTTCAATCATAACGATGCATCCATTCAAACATTTTAGTGGTCTCCCAGACTGGTGGGAGCCACAGTCAAACCTTGTTGTTCTGTTATCAGGCTCTGGTCTGTATCCCCACTCAAAGCCTCAGACAACCTTTCACACTAGTCTTATCTGGCCACAGGGCTGATTCTAAGGTGTGTCTTCAACAGTGCTAAGTCGGGAAATGCCCAAATAAGGCTATACATGTGTCATACATTCTGTCCATTCAGGGCTGGGTTCATTGTCTGACTGAAAACCATCAGTGCGGGTGAGGAAAGCCCCATGTATGTTACTATTTGTATCACATCCACTCACATGTGTGCGACCAGAACAGCTACAGTACACCGCATTGGATGTACTGCACTTGTATTGCAATTACAATTACAAATCTGCCACCAACCGTTTCATTATTCACAGTCAGTTTTTTGAGAATACTCAAACAGGGCACTTGGTGTATACTTACCCAGAGACATTTGTGTCACTCAAGGTGTAAAATAGTATTTGATTGAAAGTATTTTGCTCCATTAAATAATGCCAGGTCAGAATGGTATCTTGCACTCAAGTAATTAATGCTAAACAGATCATTCAAAACCACAGGTAAAATGCTCTATGTTGTAGGTTTTAATGGCCACAAGAGTGGGAAATGTAAAATGTGCTTATGCATGGTTGCTGCAATTTTTCATGGGGAACATGGCGAGTTATACAACTTGAATGTTTAGTGATCTCTACGGAAAATGAAAATTCAAAGTTCTACCTCAGAATATTCATCACACATCTTAGACCAGAGAGAAAAGTACTGGATAGAATTCACTGAGTTCACTTTATCCAAATGGCATGAACGAGGAATGCAACTTTGCTTGCTTCATTTGAATTTTTGTTGTGAGAATATCCACTGCTGAAATGAAAAGAATGTTCGACTTATTGCACAAGAAATAAAATTGTTGATGCAACGGTGATCATTCAACAAGAACGAGACCAATATCTCATAAATTGTGCATGGTGATACTGCAGAATTATTGTTATGGCAAGGGTCCCTCTTTTTGTAACAGAAAGGTTGCGTATGCAACATTGAAAACAAGAAAATGTTACTGACATACTGTCAAAATTCTCAGACTGACCAGTACTCTCTTGGGAAATGCTAAGTCATTATGAGGAATGGGAATGTTGTGATATACAATTAAACTTACATATTCTCTGCTATTGATGCATCATCATGCTACAAATTTGGAAGCAAAATATGAGATGAAATGTGAACAATTGTAAAACACTCTGAACATGTGCTTAATAGAATACCACACATCTACTATCTCTGGTACAGGGCCAAGGCCACATATGTATGTCAATGTGAATTTCTTGGTTATGTATATACAAAGAAATCACGGCAATATATGCATTGTATGCGAAAATATGACAGACATATGAATCACAAATATTACCATTGTTACATAGGAAGATCAGTATGGAAATAATGTAGACACTCAGATTCAATAAATATGTGGTAGACCAATGTATTACAATTTACTATCAATAATGTGCACATTATGAGTATGGATGACATGGAATTGTGAATATGTTGTTTAAACACTGATCTGCACTCCACACAAACAAATGTAAACACTGTAAATGGACGCCAGCACGCAATGATGTCACGCCATCGATAACATCATCACGTTAATGCCGGCCATCGCCTTTTACAGCAAATAAGTCCGGGCTGACACCAGGATCAGCTTGACCAAGCAATCCTCCGGTGTCCGAAGGTCTCCAGATACATTTCTGGTAAGTAAAGAGAATGAGCACTCAGGAGCTTACAGAGATCACAGTGATTATATTGTATGTATAAACAGAAATAGCTGCTAACCATAGATCTAAACTTATTTCAGGAGCTTAGAACATTACCCAGGAGGATACAAAGTCAGAAAGAGAACAGGTATGCATTCATTTGTTCTAAAAGTATAATTTACTTACATGAAATACACGTTAAAGATTTTGGGCAATCAGAATAATCAAGAAACATTTATTTTTAGTGTTTAAACCCAGACCCTAGTTAAGTTAGCAAGAAACCTACAGGAAAGCGAAGGTGATATTGCATTTTAGGTACACATGACACAGCATAGGCGTAAACATTATTTTTTTTTGTATGATTTATTTCAAACTATAAGATTGTACTTACCATAGATAGTTTAGTGACAGAAATTGTTTGTTTTTTGTGGAATTGGGTCCCTGAAGATGGTCTGATGACCGAAATGCTTTGGACGCCAATTAACTGCCTATGTCTTGGAGTGTAAAGACCTATTTGAATTTTACACTGATGTCATGAGAAATGTATATAAGAAAATATCTTGTGGTCCACTGACCTCAAAGGACATGGTGGACGAGAGTCAGAAACAGATACATTTCTGGAAGAGCAAGTGGATAGCAATGTAGGAGTTGTGTAAAACCTCTAACTTGAAGACCTCCAGAGAGATAGTGACAGTTGTGGAAGGATGGGAAATACCTCATGAGAAATGAAGAGCTACTGAGAGGGTTTCGATTATTCCTAACATACCAAGGAAGAAGATGACTGTCACAAGGAAGGAAGTGATGACAGAGAGGATGAGATAAGAGGGGAAAGCCCAGAATGCACTCATTGGGCATTTCTGGAATGAAGGCTGATTATAGACACTTTTTACAGCAACAATATTAACAGGTTATTATATACCACTTTATGTCTGATTCCGCCCATGTAAGTGTTGTAATAAAGCTGCTGTTATTTGCCAATGCAATGGTACTCAATTCATCCAACTTGAAACATTAAGTTGGTTCTGGAAGCGCATGCTTACCCCATGTCAGAGGCTAGCACTGTACTTGTAAACCATTGACCATTGGGATCTTCAATCTCTTTTGGGTAGTTGAATGGAGGCAAAATGAGTCTGAGGGTCTACTCTGTTCTTACCTGGGGGCCGCTGATCCTAGGTCCTCTGCTGAGTCTAAGGGTCATGTGCCCAAAATTGAGTTATGTTTTTTAAGTATCATTAGATGGAGTGTTAACATCAAGTTTCAATTGCCTGCTCCCTCATCCAATTTCCCCAACCTATCTCCTTGTAGTCTGTGGGTCCTTTGGTTATTAGAGGCTCATTCAGATTTGGGTGGTAATGGTAAATCTGTTGAAATTTGCCACTTACTGACAGATAAACTGTCTGCTCAATTCAGGATTTCTTCAAATATCACCGGTGGTACTATAACAGCAGTATTCCAGGATAGGGGTTGTTTTATTTACTGAGGTGAAAACAATCACGGCGGAATTGACCGTAGTCAATTTTGCAGCAAATACATTTTTACCTTATAAAAGAAATGTCCCCCAAAATGCCCATAGACCCGCAACCCCCGTACTTACCTTTTCTCTGTCTGCCGCCTCTCCTGTACCCTGCGGCTTCAGTTCCGTCCCTCTAACGTGGGTTGGAGCTGATGCTGCAGGGTCCCTTTTTCTTTTTCTTCTTTTTTTAGGGTCCCCCGCTTTCAATTTCGAGGAAGCGGGGGACACCCCTGCAACCACCAAAGCTTAAAATACCGAACATGGGGAGCGCGGGACACCCCCGGAACACTTGCTCCTCATATTCAGTATTTTTGCCTTTGTACGAATGGTACTGGCCGAATTCGGCCAAATGTACCATTCGACAAATTGTTTTCAAACAATTTGGACGAAATGGTATTCCAGGCAGAATTCTGCTAAAAGTCTGCCTATTTTTACCTCCACCTCAGAGGTGGAGGACTAAATTCCAAAGTGGCCTTAAGCATTTTCATTACTTTTTTAACTGTACAGAAGAAGCTTCCATTCAAAACAGCAAAGAAAGGTTTCCAGGCTGGACTAATGTAAGGGGGTGATAAAGTGAGCATTTCTGGTGCCCAACTTCTCACCACCTTACCCATGTCATGCATTAAAGGGCCAGAATAGTTTCCTTGTACATTAACAATGTACCTTATTAATTACCTCATTTAAACTGAAGCTGACAATGTGTATAACCAAAGTGCAACAAAATGCATTCAGAGATTACCAAAGATGGAGGTGGTATTTCTGGAATTCCACCATAAATGCCACCTTGATCACTTGTAAACTTGGAATTCTGTGGCTCTTCAGAAATACCACTGGTGAATGTGCTTACATCCTATGGTGGTATTTTGTTATGAACATCCACCCAAATCTAAATTAGATCCGAATATATCAGATAGAATATGAAACGTAATGTGAGCATGTGTATTGTTGTGGGATGAAGAAACATTATTGATTAAGAGATGCGAATTCGGGGAGCCTCTTTTTGATGTTTGTGAATTTACTTTTGCTAATGAAACATTTGATATAAATGGCCCCAAATTCGATCCTAAACATCCAGAAATTGTTAAAAGCTTTGATGCAAGTCACAAAGAACAGAACATGTCATCGCAAACAAATTAGGTAAAACATCATGAATGGGCAAAGGAAGTATATCTGACATATTTATCTATTGTGGCGGGGTAATTTGGCTAGTAGTTGCCTCTAAAAAGCTACAAGACCTGGGGTTGACTAGATCTTCCTACACCCTACTGCCTATTTAGAGGCATGGGTCATCAAGGACGTTTTTTTTTTTAAACTTTAAAGAGCCTTTTATTTCAAAGTGAGGTCAGTCATTCTTTGCCAATTACAGGTTTCCAGAATCTGGGATTTTCTATTGCAGTGGAGCTACTCAATGTGCTACAAGGCATTTCATTATCTGTTCTTGCACACATGAAACCTTCACCTATAAACAGAATTTAGATCTCTTGTGTGCACCTGTGGAGGTGCATATAGACTGCAGCAAGTACACACTGGAGCAGTGCCCCTAATTAGGAAAGAAAATTCCCATGCTCAGATTCTTCACGCGGTTACATGCTGCATGCAGTTATAGAGTGGAAGGTAAACTCACCGCTTTGTCATTGTGTGCTGATGCGAGGCTGGTGATCAGTGCTGGAAATGGAAAACATTACCCTAGGATTCCCTTTGTGCGGGTGGGGGTTACAAAACTGATGGGGTGGTCAGAGTGATGTGTGTGAGGGTTAGAGCCCCAGGCTGAAAAGCACCCAGCTCCTCAAGAAACCCATTCCTGGAGAGTTTCCTAAAAGCAAAGAGCATTTTGGGTCAAATAGGAATGACCACAGAGAGTTATTTTATTTCAGTTATGTCTGCCATAGGGATTCATACAACAGCATCCTCCTATACCAAAATGCTTAAGATTGGTAAAGTGGAAACTTCTCATATAATCATTGATAACTACAATTAGTTGTATCTGAATTGCAAATGTGCATACATTATCAGCAACACAGATATAGGATGCATATACATATAAATTCGGACATATAATGAGAAAAGTTTTTTTGGAATAGACAAAAACAGAATCACACAGCACCACTCAATTATGCACACACACAATCACCACAACCTATCACAACCATCATACATACAATAGATTTAAGTCTATCGTGCAACACATAGATTTGTTGTGCAAAACTAGCAATTTCAAGTGCAAAAGAGAAATCTGTTCAAATACACCGTCACGTGGCTGTAATAATATCCAGTCAGGCATCATTATTAAGTGTATTGTGCCCTACTGTTTTACAGGCCATGCAAACATAGTTTACGTCGCTATGGCCAAAACCATTCTATGCGTATTCTTCTAGAAGATTTGATCTATCTGGCCTACTCGAGTTTCGGCTGAAAGTTTAATTCGTGAACATCAATCCAGCCTTCTTCAGGGTGGAAAACATCTTGACAAACATTGATGGTGACAGGGCCTAAAACAAAAAGAAACACCATACAACACAGTGAATACCTATGGCTCACTCAGCCATTAAATCCAATGCATGAAAACAATTACAAAATGTAAAAATTGTACTAACGTTTAGATCACTGTTAAAGAGGTGGGGCCAGGTGCAACATCCTGACTGGTGCCACTTGCCAGGTAAGTGCAGGCAAAAGGGAAACACACCCTTGTACAGAGACATTATTGAATTCCCCCATGCGCAGAGAAAATCTGGCAGCGCCCCTGGCTCGCTATGGATACCTCTGACCTTGCCACTTCGATTCAAGCCAAATGTAGCCCTGAGTCAGTGGTGTCACTGTCTTCTATGTCCAAATCGCTTCCTGAAGCTGCTGACATGGTTGCCCCTCTTCGGCTGATCCAACCCTGTAGATTGCCCCTTGAACCATGGTTCACTAATCTTCTGAATGAAGAATGCTTTAAATTATGCCAGTCAGAACGTAAATGGCGTAGATCATACGATCCGGCTCTTAAAATCAAATATAAAACACATTCCACTGCTTATTCAGACAAAATTAAAGCTGCCAAAATGGCACATTTTACTACTAACATCGAGTCTTCTCTTTCCCAGCCTAGGGCCCCTTTCACAGCGGTTTAATACCTCACCTCTGTGAAGAGGCTCACCCCGATTGTCACACCCACCCAGGAGCTTTGTGATGCTCTATCTCACTTTTTTATTTCTATTATCGACACTATCAGACAAAATATTGCCCAGGCAGTGACAAGGACTGGACCTACTGACAACTCCATTCTGCTCCCCGTTACTTCTGATCCCATCATTGTTCATATTTGGTCAGGTTCAACATCCTTACTGGTGCCACTTGCCAGGTAGGTGCAGGCAAAAGGGAAACACACCCTTGTACAGAGACATAGACATTATTGAATCCCCCATGCGCAGAGAAAATCTGGCAGCGCCCTTGGCTCGCTGTGGATACCTCTGACCTTGCCACTTTGATTCAAGACAAATGTAGCCCTGAGTCAGTGGTGTCACTGTATTCTATGTCCAAATCCCTTCTTGAAGCTGCTGACATGGTTGCCCCTCTTCGGCTGATCCAACTCTGTAGATTGCCCCCTGAACCATGGTTCACTAATATTCTGAAAGAAGAATGCCTTAAATGACGCCAGTCAGAAAATAAATGGCGTAGATCATACGATCCGGCTCTTAAAATCAAATATAAAGCACATTCCGCTGCTTATTCAGCCAAAATGAAAGCTGCAAAAATGGCACATTTTACTACTAACATCGAGTCTTCTCTTTCCCAGCCTAGGTCCCTTTTTGCTGTGGTTCAATTACTCACCTCTGTGGAGAGGCTCACCCCTATTGTCACACCCACCCAGGAGCTTTGTGATGCTCTATCTCACTTTTTTATTTCTAAGATCGACACTACCAGACAAACTATTTCCCAGGCAGTGACAAGGCCTGGACCTACTGACAACTCCATTCTGCTCCCCGTTACTTCCGATCCCATCATTGTTCATACTTGGTCCACCTTTCGGACCTATACTGAGGAAACTATCCTTACGGCTATTGGTAAAATTAAGTAATGTTCCCCCTTCCGATGCTATTCCTTTACGCATCATGAAAGACATTGTCCCTGATTTCCTATCAGAAATTACCAAAGCAATTAACGATTCCTTTCAAACAGGATCCGTCCCTCGGGAATTGCAGTCTGCCAGCGTGATCCCTCTTCTGAAAAAGCCTACTTTGGACACTACTGTTCCATCTAACTTCCGGCCTATCTCGCTCCTACCCTTTTTGGCTAAACTTCTAGAATCACTGGTGACCCCCCCCCCCTTCTATCTACCTTTCTAGAATCTTCTAGAATCAGTCCGGGTTCCGTCCTGGCCGTGGCAAGGAGAGTGTTTTGGTCGCCGTCCTGAACGATATGACCAGACTGGTGATGCAGGTGGAGTGGGTGCCCTGATTTTGTTAGACCTACAAGCGGCATTCGACACTGTCGACCACTCCATCTTGCTATCTCGTCTCTCCTAGTTTGGCATATACAGACAGGTACTTGCCTGGTTCAGTTTGTTCCTTGCGGATCGTACTCAGACCCTCTTGATGCCTCCTTTTCTTTCTGCTCCTTGTCACCTCAGTTGTGCAGTGCCCCAAGGATCCTCCTTGTCGCCTATTCTGTTTAATGTCTATATATGGGCCCTTGTGTGTCTCATCCGCTCCTTTCGGCATCAGGTGTTACTCCTATGCCGATGACACCCAGATACTGATCAGATTAAACCTGGATCAGTCTGAGGTGTCGTCGTGCTTGCAGGGTTGCCTGACTGCGGTTGGAGATTGGATGAACCAAAATGGGCTCAAAATGAAATGGGACAAGACTGAGGTGATGGTGGTGGGCTATCCCCCCAATCCTACACTTTGGGTGTCCTCTTTCTGGCCTTCCTCCCTTAGGCCTTTACCGATTCCAGTTAAGAAAGTGAAGCCCTGTGTGCAAAGGGCTGTGGTTTCTACTGTTTGCTGTGGCGTGGAGGAAGGAGGAGGAAGATAAGGAAGAGAGGTGTGTGTGCCTGTGCCTTTAACCACCTGGCTGGCTGAGTCACCTGACCCAGTCCACTGGGCACTTAAGGCCGCCTCTCCCGCCCTTGTGGCGCTAAGCCCTGTGTGCAAAGGGCTGTGGTTTCTACTGTTTGCTGTGGCGTGGAGGAAGGAGGAGGAAGATAAGGAAGAGAGGTGCGTGTGCCTGTGCCTTTAACCACCTGGCTGGCTGAGTCACCTGACCCAGTCCACTGGGCACTTAAGGCCGCCTCTCCCGCCCTTGTGGCGCTAAGCCCTGTGTGCAAAGGGCTGTGGTTTCTACTGTTTGCTGTGGCGTGGAGGAAGGAGGAGGAAGATAAGGAAGAGATGTGCGTGTGCCTGTGCCTTTAACCACCTGGCTGGCTGAGTCACCTGACCCAGTCCACTGGGCACTTAAGGCCGCCTCTCCCGCCCTTGTGGCGCTAAGCCCTGTGTGCAAAGGGTCGTGGTTTCTACTGTTTGCTGTTTGGCGTGCGGCGACAGGTGAACAGGGACTCAACGCTACAAGTAATGGATCCGTCAAATCTCACAGCGAGACTCACAATCTCGAGAACAAGAGCCCAATCAAAAAGGGCCGCATCCACGGATGAAACACAAGAGTTGAATGCCAAACGATCGAGGAAAAAACAACAAAGTCAATACTTTTCATGTAGCTCTGTAACCGATCTAGTAGAGTCTACTGAACAAGATGCGCCAGCTTACGTGGACCTAACAACAGAAGCCTCCGATGGCGTGTTTAATAATACTTGCCAAGGGGCAGAGTCGCAGCCCCGAACAATGGAGAGTTCAACTCTGCAGTTCCTAATATAAACTCAGAAGTATCTCGCGCTACTGGCAGTGGCAAGATCTCTGAGTTCGCTCTTTCATTGGAGACGGAGACCAAAGCATTGGTAGTGCGTGACAAAATACTAAATGAGGAAGAACTACCCGAACACACATATACAGATGCGACGGAGTCTCTCTTACCGAGTGTAGTAAGACATGGCCGTTTGGGAGAGTCTGTGGCGTTGGAGCTTGCGCGGTGAGATTCCGCGACGTCGCTGACTGAGGGGGAGGCACGCCCGACACTCGCTGATGACGCGGCCGTCTGGAGGCGGTGCGGAGAGACAGACACTTCACACAGTTCGAGCTGTGTCGAAATCTACACCCTGATAAGGCTGGAAGAGGGCGGGAGTGCTAAAGCAGGCGCTCTCCCAAAAGACGATCACGCCGCTGATACCATGCCTGCAGAGTCGCCCGGGGAGCGCTCGATGCAGATGAAAGAAGTAAGTGATTATACAATGATACTTGACTTATCTAATGCCAATTCTATAGAAAACATCAACGTCTCATTTACTTGCCCGGAGCTACCTACCAGTCCTGATCACAATAAGGTCAGTGTAGATGGCCTATACAAAGATGAAACATCGATAGATCTGCAAATGTATGGTAGTGCTCAGAAGGAGCCTAGTGAGAGTAGCACGACTGGGTTAAACGATAATCCCCCATGTGAGAAAAGAAACTCGTTAGAAGTGGTTTCTACCGTGCTGCAAAATTTAATAAACTTAAATAAAACTAGGAATTGTGATAAAGAGCCATCTTTGACACCAAGAAATGTTTCCACAACTGTTGTGTCAACCACAAAGCTAAGTATGTATGACACAGCTATTAATCAAGGCATTTGGGGAGCAGATAGACCGAATAACTATAAAGCACAAGAGGCAGTATCCCCTATGAGGTGTATACAGACGCAGGAGAGACATGTGCCCATCTCACAGAATAGGGCCTCTAAACAGGATTATGAAGAACAGAGAAAACGGGAAATAACACATGAGTTTAGTAGGTCTAACTCGCCTCTAGATGCTTCATCAGAAGAGGAGGAAACTTCAGACTCTTCGATTGGTGAACGCCCCTTTCCTAAAATAAGAAGAGAGGGGAGACGCTATAGTACCAACATAGCAAAACCACTTGAGAGAAACAAAATCATGAATCGAGTGACATGTGGCCATGTCCCTCTAAACGATTTATTAACGACATTAACCGCGGCCATGGCAATTTCTCTTACACCGTTCACAAAACTATATGAATCACTAAATGACAATGTAAAGGATATGTCAACCCTGTTAGCATTGATGCACTCAAAACTGGTTCAATTAGAGGCAACGCAGGGCTTGGGTAGCCTTAAACAAAATGAGATGAACCAGCAGTTGCTGTCAGGCATACAAGACATGAACGTATCTAAACAAAATGACAGGATTGACAAGAAGTTATTTGCTGAGGTAGCAAGGGAAGCTTTGTCTTTATTTCGTAAATCTCACGTTGTTCACAAAGGGGAGACGTTGGAAGCTGTCTGTCAAGAGAAAGACACAGGTTTGATCCCAAAAGTAGTGAGCCCCTGCGATGAAGCAAATATTCCAAATCCGGCATCGAATACCCCCCTCTACCCGCAACTGGAGTCTCTACACAAATCCTCTCTACACCTCAAGACGACAACGGAAACGTCACAGATTGTGACGAACGTCACAATGAACGAAGGGGACAGGACGGAGGTTGTTCAGACAATGTTGGAAGAGGATTTGCGAAATATGACTACTAAGACGAACAGGAACGTGGAGAGCGATACAAATCCACTCGACCTCTCGTTCAATTCTGCGTTTAGACAGACACAAAATGCGATGAACCCAGCATTGGGGGACGTCCAAATTGCCTCCTGTTCCGCTTTGAGCCAGAAGGTAATAGATTTAGTTGTTGACCCGCAAAGTGATCAGTCTGTGATATTAAAGCAATCGGGCCTGTTCCCTATTTTTGGAAATTCAAAGACAGAACCGAGCCCAGGTCATGTAGGGGGTAAAACGAAAAATACGCCAAATATAAAAAAACAAAAGAACATGCCGGCTCGGAAAAAAACGCAACAAAAAGGTGCACGAAAGTTTTTGCGAAACATAAATATGTTCCACTTAGTTGACAAAGCGATTACCTCACGACTAAAACTAGCCGATTCAATGAAAGAAGGCAAGTCGGTGTATCCTGACCAAGAGGCGACAAAGGCAAAGGAACAAGAGAGTGAGTATCATGTTGAAGATGAAGCAATGGCAAAAAAGAAAGTGAGTATACAAAACGATGAGGATGAGACACTACAGGCCGAATTACTGGAACTATCGGTCTATGAGGATAATGCTACGGATGAAGTGAGTTCTGGTAGTATCCCCGAGGAACCTTTAGCTAGCCCAAGAGTAGTGGTTAGCACAGAGAAGCCTAATCCAGATAATGATATACAGAAAGTGAGTGTAGAACCAAAACCCCAGGTTCTCCTAGATAAGTCACTTAGCGAATCTAAGGGCCGAATGTGCGTGATATTACCTCCCATCGTTGAGATTAAAAATGACAAGAAAGAACCAAGGAGCCCGGAGTTTGTCACACTTCAAGAAAAAAGAGCTAGACAAAGGAGGAGGAACCTCGCAAAACCAACGAGCCCCAATGAGCTAAGTTTGACCTTTGCAAACATGACTCCAATGGAAGAAAGAAAGGATGCGACATTGGCACCGATTCCTACTTTTAAACCGTCGAAGCACTGGAAGGTGGACCCCCAGCTATTAGAACCAATGGGACAAAATTCGAACATGAGACAACAGAGGTCTAGTACGCGAACAACTGACTCTATGGTCCAGATTAAATTAATGTTGGAACGTCTACATGGATACGAAAATCTAATTTTGCATCGTTCTAATGTGCTAAGGCTCTTACATCATGTCCCACAACTTCGGTCGCTTGATTCAAAAGACATAAAAATAATCGAATTTCCAGATGACCTGCGAACAGACAGAGTAATTTTACATTTAAACTCAACTTTAATCGCAAATGTAATACTAGAGGCAAACGAAGAACTGCATTCATTAGGCTTCGACGCCTATAAAATGGCGGACTGCGAGAGAAGAGGAAATAAGGATGAAAATAAAGACCACAAAGGAGAAGTCGCTCAGTGTGACAATAACGGTTACAGACCAGAGTGGGACAAGAGAAAGAATGTATATTCGCCGACAAAACAAAATTTACAACTGGCAAAGATCGAAATGGATTATAAAAACATCCAATCCAGATCCCAGTCGCAAGAGTTTAGAGCTGGAACACAGGATTCATCCATTCCAATGGAAAGAATTAAAATTACAATAAATAATGAGAAGCTAATTGAGACCCCAGGTATGGCACGTTCAAACAATCCACGGCGTTCTATCTTAAATGAAGATTGGACCTGGATGGCGAGCGCACTGAATAGGAAGGCAAACAGCTAATGTTCAAAGTGTGAATCGCAACAAGATCTCACGTTTATTTCTTGGAACACACGCGGATTTGGTCATTTGATGCTCAATAACTGGGCCAGTAAACTACATTTGATTTGTCTTCAAGAGACCTGGATGTGTGAATCACCTACAATAGCAAACTTTGAATGCGCGTTGAATCCTGCCATTAAGCCTGATAAAGGTCGTCCGATAGCCGGCCTTTTGACGATGATAAATCGTTCGTCTGGTTACCGGCTGTTAAGATCTGTCAATCATACGCCGTACATCCAGGCCTCTGAGATAAGTAAGTCTGCGGCCGCCGACAAGAAGAACGACGTGATACATATCATTAATCTCTATTGGAACCATCAGCGCACTGGATCCTATGAGTTTATTGACCAAGTCACGAAAACTCTTGACAATGTATTAGAATCCGGCTGCGGCTCTGACATAATAGTTTGCGGGGACCTGAATATTGATTTCTTCAAACCCCAGACCTCTCTAAAATCTAAGCTAGCAAAAACATGGAATGATGAAATGGAAGTAAGAGGCCTTACAATGTTAAATGGCTGTACGCAAGGTGATATTCCTCCGAAACCTACGTGGCAGCGCGATGGCCAAAGTTCCACCATTGACTATATTTTCGTGTCCAACAATATACATGAGAAAATAAAGTCAATGAAAATATGTCCAATGACCCACAGTGACCATGAAATGCTCGAAATTATATTTCAAGATTGGAGAGATAAACCGAGGGAAAAATGGCAATCAAAGGTCTTAGTAAATCCAAACAGACTTCGGTTAAAATTAGTTGACAAGGAGGTCCTCGCGATTTATAAACAATTTACATCAACAGAGAAGGTCATTGACTACGTTCCAATTCTGTGGCAATTTAAAACAAAATATATTGGTATGAAAAATGGGTCATTCCAGAATAAGCATAGCTTTGACTTACTTATAAAACAACGAAAACGTGCAATGCGAGCCGAAATTCGTAAAAATAATCAAGGCCCAGTTGGAGAAATTGTGGCGAAAAACAAATCTGCAAGGCAATCCTACAAAAACTGGATTAAAAGTCATCGAGCCATATTAATTCAAAACGATGCAGAATCAATGATGAAGACTCTTGTAAACAAAAATAGTAGAGACTTCTGGCGCATACTTAATGACCTTGAAGCACCGGAAGCTGCTCTGCAGATATGCCCAGTGCCTGAAAAAGAATGGGTAAATTACTTTACAGCTTTGTATCATAACGATTTGCCACCCTCTAAGTCAATGTCCAATACAACATCATGGGACCTACAATTTTCAGATGAGGAAATTCGCGAGATAATAATGAGAGCAAAAAACTCTCGGGCGCCTGGACCAGATGGTCTGTCAAACGCGATGATTAAACAGTTTCCTGACTTATGGACAGCGATATGCGTTGAGCTATTCAGACGAATCAACAATCAAAAACAAATCCCTGCATCGTGGAAAACAGGGATAATAATACCCATCTTCAAGAAAGGCAACCGATTAGCTCCTGCAAATTACCGTCCGGTGGCCTTACTTGATGTACTGGGAAAAATCTTCGCATCGCTGCTCCAAAAAAAATTGATTACATGGGCAAAGACTGCAAATAGAGTTGATGTAAGACAGGCTGGTTTTGTAAAATCCGTTGGATGTTCTTTGAACTTATTGATTCTAAATCTTTTGAAAATGGAGGCCCTTAGAACGAATACGAGAGTGTTTTTAGCTTTTGTAGACTTCTCCATGGCTTTCGACAGGATCGACCGTGACCTATTGTGGCAGAAGCTAGAATTGTGGGGATGTCCTGAGGGATTATTGGCGGCAATAAAAGAACTACACAATGACACGTCAATTTTTGTCCGGTTAGATCAATCGGGGTCGCTTTCAACACAAATAAAAACATACAAGGGTGTGAAGCAGGGGTGTCCTCTGGCAGCAGCAATCTTTAGTCTCTTTATTTCTGACATTGGGGACACCATTCAGTCTGTCAGATCCTTTCCTCCGAAACTCAACGCATCAAAGATAAGTTGGTTACTATATGCTGATGATTTGGTTATTTTAGATCTAACGCCAATTGGACTCCAGCGTAAATTAGAAGCCGTCCAAAAATATGTGGATCAGAACAACCTAAAGATTAACACCAAAAAGTCAGAAATACTTATCTTTGAGAATCTAAAAACTAACCGGCTACAAAAATGCCCAAGACAGGTGTGGTCGCTGAACCAAGAAAAACTGAAAATCTCAAAAAGCGTTAAATACCTCGGAATGCTTCTAAATTCAAGCATATGTGATGAACCGTGGGTGACAGATTCAAAACGGAAATGTGCCCAGTTGGCATGTCAAGGCCTGATGCTACATAGGAAATATGGGAACTTTTCTACACAACCTTTACGGAACTTCTACGAACAAAAAGCGGTTCCGATTCTGTCCCACGGTGCAGAAAACGCCTTTGGATGCTCGTCAACCCACTGGGCCTCGCTTGAACATATGTTTTGGACAAAGTCCTTAAGCCTGCCTCCGGGCATTTCAACGGCATGTCTAAGATACGAACTAGCCCTAATTTCATTACATGCAAGGATAAGTTGGAACCAACTCAGCTTGTATCGGAAATCAAGAGCAGAAGTGGGAATACTCCATTTTGAGATCTTATACAACGCTTCATCCAAAGGTTCAGCCCTGCTCGCGCAATGGGCAAAACGATGCGAAGACCTGCTAAAGGTCTATAATATCAACTTGGAAACCCTCCTCACAAATCCAACAGCTGCCAAGGTATCAATATGGCGCCTTGACTGGATAAATACATGCTATGAGCGCAACGAAGCCCATGCGATGAAACACTCTCCGGGGGAAGCAAGAGGCTACGGAATCCTTCAACCATACTTGAGTCGCTTTCCGTCCACGAAAGCAAGAAGATCATTCATGCTATTCCGCCTTAACGCAATGAAAACAAAAGATAGAACCAGTCTTTGGGCGGGAAACGTGGATTTATCTACGACGTGCCGGTTATGTGGAAAGGAGCCAGAATCTATAAAGCATCTAGTGCTTTTCTGCACAATATTGAAGGACATACGATCAATCCACTTGGGCGGCTGGTATAGTGCACACCAGTCGGTATGTGCTGATGAATGGTGGAGGCATATGTGGAATGGCTCAGATATGAAATTAATCCTACCTTTGACCTCCTTCCTTGCCGTCATTGAGCCTGAGATGGCTGGCCTAAGGTTGCACATGCGTTTAAAGACATAAAAAAGGATAATGGTCATGTACCTGAGTGGCAATGAGGGAGGGAGATGTTGAAGGAAGTAGTTGACCATGTTATTGGGCAATGTATGGTTTTGGGTCACTTTAAGTAAATATTTTAAAGGTTTAATTTAAACCAATAAAATTAAAAAAAAAAAAGAAAAACTTGGGTGTGGTTTTATCCGCATCCTTATCTATGGACCAACAAGTTTCTGCGGCCTGTCAGGCTGGTCATTTTCAGTTGAAAATTTTGAGAAGTGTATTACCTCTGATGCCGCTATGGTTTCATCACATATAGATTATTGCAACTCACTGTATCTGGCCCAACCTAAGGGCCTGATTAAACAGCTGCAGCGGTTGCAAAATTTGGCCGCTAGGGTAGCCTCAGGCTCCCCTTTTGGAGTGCACATCTCCCCCGTATTACGGAACCTGCATTGGTTCCCTATGGCTCAAAGGTTGGAATTTAAGACTTTGTGCATTGTACACTGAGCCATTCATGGTCAGGGTGCAGAATGCCTTCAAGCTAAATTCATGCGTTATTGCCCCACTCGTCATCTGCGCTCAGCCACTTCGAACAACTGGTTGTTCAAAAGCACAACAGAGACTGGGTTGGCGGCCAGGCCTTCTCTATTGCTGCAGCAGTTCTGTGGAATAATCTTCCACTTATCATAAAGAAAACTCCTAATTATCTGGAGTTTAGAAGATGGGTCAAAAAACGTTCCTATTCTAATTATCATAAGGCTGTCCCCCTCTCTTCCAGCGCCATGATGCCTTCGGGCGACCGTGCGCTTTATAAGAACCAATAAGATAACATAACATGCACTGCCATTTCACAAAAACAAAGCCAAACTACATACTTGTCACTAAATCACCAAAGAAAGCGACAACCATCCTCAACTCATTTGGTTAAGTCACATTGCTTTGCACAATCTTCCCAATCCAATGCAAGTCACATGGTCCTGTCTGGCTTTCCGGAAGTGCAGCCAAACACCGAAAGCATTAACGTTAGTCCATGGTCTGACCTAATGTGCGTAGCGAGCACCTATTTGTCCACAATGAATGAAAGTCTGAAGGAAGGCTCAACTACAACTCTGTTGTTTGCTCACCTGGTGAATTCCAGGTCACGTGAACAGCAACGCGGCAAACAACCAACATCAGTTGTAACTCCTCAAAATAGAAGCAAAGCATGAAACCCTTCTGAGAAAGTGATGCAAACTGGGCTCTACACATTTTTCATTTCTCACAGTACTCATCCTAAAATATAAAAGTCTGTACACCACAAGATACTCATTTAGGCAGCTGGTCAATGGTTGTGAGATTTAGGCTGTTTCAGCACACAGGTCATAAACGAATCACGTTGCTGCCTTCTGTAGTGCTGCAAATGGGCGACAAGAAAGATCCCTGGCTTGGGATCTGACCTGGGAGACTGAGTGCGAGCTGGGTCTCAGGCCTCCCCGGCTTTTGTGAATATTGTCATCATGCTCCTGCTGTACTGACAGTGTTTGCACGGATGCACCGAAGGCTAGTCTTTAGAAGGGACTGGATTCCCCCTGGAGGTTGTACTTTGTACTTGCACTTCTTTATTGGGCCCTGCTGAGAATCTCTGGGATCCTTTTTTCCCCCCACAAAAAGGGATCCCTGGAAGTGCACACTGCATTTTGACCATCTCTCTGCGGTGCGCATACAGTGTGTTTACCCAGAACTTGTTTGCCCATAGGCAGCCTTTTATAATACAAACATGAGAGCAGACAATAGGGATACAATTGAGGGAACAGTCCCTTTAGCACATGGGCCTTCATCAACATCTGCAAGGCTCTATTATATGCAAATCTGTATTCTCTGCTACCAACTTGTTGGGAATAACTCCCAGGCATACCAAAGGGACACTGGAAGTCTTCAGACTCTTGGAAGGCCCAACACCCTCCCAAGCATAAACAGAGAACTCAGTCAACGGCAATTTCAAATTGTGGTTTATTACAGACAATACCAAAAGGGATCAACACAGGAACAGGAGAAGTCCATGCATGCCTTGTTCGTTCTCGGCTCGCAGGCCGCTTTTCCACCCTGTATGCCAGTATGTATATGTGGCTGTCCTCTAACTATAGAACTGTATGCTCGTGTTCTTCATGTATTTCACTGCGGGTTTGTGTCCCGACGTGCGGATGGCATGTGTGCTTCATGTCTAACGAATCTATGTTGGGATGTCTCGAACAACGTCACCAAGATGGCTTCTTGGTGCTTTTAATCAAGACTGTCAATTTAGGTGTATTTGGTCATGGCCTGGGGCTCCTTGTCCACGCTGGGGTAAATTTGTACTACACTTGGTCTGTAGGGCTGGTTGAGGGCATATAGCTCGCCGAGGGGGTATCTGTCGACCTATTTGTCAACCATTGGACCACTGGGAATCGGTCTGAAATAGAATAGGTGATTGCAGTGTTTCCTGGTCTTCTTCCATGTTGTGAATTTCATAGGAGGGGGAGGAAGGGGTAGGCTTCCCCATCCCTCTTCACTTTATACTAAATCCCTGAATCATTCTATAAAGTCTAGTCTACGTTTGTTTTGATATCTATAAAACTCATGTTCACATGTTAGCAACATGGTTAAGGTCTAGATGACCACAAGTGGGCATGCAGCACCTGGAAGATCTCTCTTTGTTCATCTTTTCAATTTCTACATCAACAGCTACCAGACATTTAACGCCCCTCCTTAAATGCCAAACTGTGCCATCAAAAGGAGCGTTAACACCCCTCCTTAAATACCAAAATGTTGCCCATGCAGGCCTCATAATACCATGGGCCTTATTACAAATTGGATGGGGCGGGTAAAATGCGGCATTATTAACCACTGCCCAACTATGATTTTGGTGGAAAGTTGGAGGATGCACCTCCATTTATGAGCTTTCTGCCAAATTTTGGTGGAATTACCGCCACAGTAAATCTCTCCCGAAATCCTCCATGGAGTTCTGTGAACTCCAATGCATTGGGGACTAACACCGCCTACTGCCACTTGTAATCCAGCTGTAATACCACCAGATCAAGTGGCCGGTACGGTAATACAGTTTGGTGGTATATCTGTGGATTTATTGCCAAGATACCACCAAACTCGTAACGAGGCCCATGTGCCATTTGCTTAGTGGTCAGTTTCTAAAGCCAGACCCAGTATATTTGTGCTCTGGTCTGTCCCAAAACCAATGCATCCATTCGGTAGTTTGTACACTGTTAGTGCTGGACTACACAGACATTTGAATTAGTCTCCCACTGCGTGGAATGATATTTTTAACGTACGGGCTTGTTCACAATTAATATGTTATAATAAGCGTTTATACTGCACAAACCACCACTGCAGTGGTGTTCTGGAAATGAGGCTATTCAGATAGTGGTGTAATGTAACTCTGCCCGTGGAGAACTCGACATTGGTCCATGGGGGAGAGGAAAATGGTACAGCATATGTTACCAAAGAGTTGAGTAATCTCCTAACAAGGGCCGGCATAATGTACAGTACAAAGAGAACGTTCTTGCATTCCATGACAGTATCAATTATGTGTACTGTAAACCACATGCGCCTTAATGTGTTTGTCAGCTTTCCAGGTTCATTGCGTGGCAGCTTCAAATTTCAGTTTGGTCTCTGTACACAATTCTCAGAAGTGCCCGTTGACGATGATGCAAATCTACAGATTAATGTGGGTATGCTTTCTGGTATGCTGTTAAACTGCCCAAATAGGTATTTTCCTGAAACACATTATGTTTTTTTTTTTTAAGTTCTACCATGTTTTCTTCTCCCCATTTGAGATCCTGTCTTCAATTGTCATTTCGGAACATAGGCATAAAGAGGGATATGAGGTAAAAACATGGAATTGTATAATAAGAAGCCCCTTAAGTGCGTGTGTGCACTGATACTACTGCTATCAATGTGGGCTGTAGACACAACACGAGGAGTGAGGCAGAGATCTGACACGTGCTGGGTAGGAGTTTACATTATGTGTAATGGTGAGGAAACAGAGCTTTTGGTAATGTTTTGTCAATGAAGCTACCTTTAACGACAAAAATTCAAACTGTAGCTTCTCACATAATGTTCTATCTCCTTAAACACACCCCACAGCTGTTTAGATCATAGTTTACCTCTGATGCGCCCATCCACACGCCATTCAGACATGGGTGACTAGCAGGGCTGTGGTCACCCTCACATAAATTTAAATGGCTGAAATGCACTCACGCAGAATAGCACCTCCCAATTTTCCCAAATTTGGACTCTACTCGCTCTGAGGGCTTTCAACCAACAGCACGTTGGGACCATAATTATGGTGAAAGGCACTATACAAATGACAAAATGAATGAATGCTTTGAAGGTGGGAACTGATGAAAGGTTCATCCCACCCCTGGAACATTTGCTTAGAATGTGTCTTTGATGAACACTGATCTAACAAAGATCCCAAAAATTAATGATCCTTAGTCCAAAATGTTGGTTTTGGTGGGGGCTCATCAGGCTGAGGATAGAGCATGGTCTTAAGCCTTGTGGTAGTGGTCCGCCAGATCCTCATTATTTCACAGAACTTACATATGACCCTCAGATGGCTCACTCTTGAGATGTGCATTTAAAAATCACATGTTACAATCCATACTAGCTGTGCCCAGAGACACACAACTCTGTGTATTTAGGTGAGGATGCCAGGAACACCCAAGTTCATTTTACTATTTCGGGCATAATAATTGTTTGGAACGTAATACTACACCGGCAAAATGTGCATTTCTCAAGACAGTACAGTTTAGTTGTATTCCACTTGTAAACGCATAACGGCAAGTGGCCCGGTGTCATTCCCAACGCCTTAAGCTCCAGTTCTGGTTTTACAGATAGCATGGTGGACTTGTACTTTAAATCTTACGGTTCAAACCATAGGCCTACACGTCTCAGCAGACCCTTGCCAGCTATGGGAACCCTTGCCAGCTATGTCACGTGAAGCGCTTGCACATGGCACACATGTTTTATATCACAATATGGTAACATCATAAACATTGACAATGATGGACTACTATAATAAGTGTACGTCATAATTTTCTGCATTAACCTTTCACCTCTCCTATAATTATGGTTCAATGTCAGGATATCTGAACCTCTGGTATGGACTTAGGGATAGGACATGGCTGTTCCCTGTGTAATGACCCTGTTACCAAGATGAACACAGTGGTGCATGCACAAGACACATGGTGAAATCATTTTTGTGGAAATATTCTAATGCTGTGAGCCACATGCAAGTTTGGGAATGTGTCTCCAAACGTCAAAACGGAAGGATTTTTTTCTCTCCATATTCACAGCGACGCAGTTATTCAGGCACAGATATTGCTGATGCATTTCATGACGATCCCACAATTGCGCATGTGACGCAATTTTGTGTATGTATTTCCAGTGCGTTTTTTTAATGACTGCCATTATTTTTCTATCTGTGTATTCTTGCCGTGCACCCACATTTGAAAATCCGTGCGCCATGCGCACTTCGACCTTTCGCGTGAAACGCATGACTATGACTTGTACTATCGTTCTCTCCTGAGAGAGCGCGCCAAGAGAGCTCGTCTGTGGAAGGTGTGCCGGGCGTGGCGACACCACTTGGCAGACGAGCGCTGCTGCTTTGTGCGAACTCTGGCCTGTTTTATGAGAAACGACTTTGGCAAGAACCTCAACAATGTTACCATTTCCTGTCTCCAGAATTGGAAAATTCTCTCTAAAATATGAGCACTTATTGCTACTTCATGTTCTATTTCAAATACATATTGCACTTTGGTTAAGATCTGGAAATGTATGTGGACTGCCCAGCTTTGGTTTTGTGGTTTTCCACAACACAAAGTGCTTTTTGACTTCCGATTTCTGATTTGTACTTCTTTGTTAATTTGTCTGCGTGGCTAAAAGATCTTTACATAATCCAGCAAACGGAACAGAACATATCGTTTTAGTGTGTGGATCCGTCTTGGTGAGTGGTTAGTGTCTTTCCTGGTTTTCCTTAAATTACTGCAAATCGCCCATAAAACCTGGCTCTACGTAATTCCAGGGTTACACATCTGTCCTTCTTGCAAACTGCTCAGAAGTGAAATATCCTGCCTCTGAATTTTCATGTATGCAGCTGCTCCTGCTGATTGACAGAGGACGCAGTGCTACGGCTACCTGAGGACTGCCCCAGTGTGTTTGAATGAATGATAGTTTATTTGTAGAGCGCCTTTACACACATGTGTTTGAAAGCACTTCAAGGCAAGGGAGGGAGCAAGGGAAAATACACTGATATTCTAATAAGGCCTTGAGACATTAAGAATGTGAAATTAACTATCGTACTAGGCCTGGTGACATTTCAGATAGTGCAAGAGCTTAGAAAGAGATAGGGAGGGGAGGAAGGACATGAGAACAGACAAGCGACTATCGTACTAGGCTTGATGCCATTTCTGGTAGTGTCGGAGATTGACAGGAGGTTCAGGAGTGGGGAGGAGTGTAGTGTCGGAGATTGACAGGAGGTGCAGGAGTGGGGAGGAGGGAGGAGGGAGGAGGAGAGGAACAAAACAAGTGACTATCATACTAGGCCTGATGACATTTCAGGTAGTGCTGGAGAGGGAGGGGGAGGAACAAACAAGTGCGGGCGGGGGAGGAACAAACAAGCTACTATCGTACTAGTTCAGATGACATATCTGATAGAGTAAATAATAAAGTAAGGGGAGGGTGAGGGAGAGAGGGAAAAAGATAGGGAGAGGAGGAGAAGATTGAGAAGCGGTGAGTGTGGTGAAAGTGAGGAAGAGGCAAAGCCGGTGAAAAACAGTGTTATAGAGCAGAACAAGCAAGTGGAGAGAGCACATCAAGTTGCAGAGGTAAGTACTGAACAAAAATGTTGCAAGAGAACAGCAAGTGCAAGCCAGGGTTCAAGTCGTAGATGGGCACTGCATGGATCAAAGCCACCGTGATTACGTGATGCTTAAGGATGTTCAGCATGAGAACGACGAGATTCGAGATGATGAACCAGCAAGAGTCACATGCGTTCAAAAGTCAAATCAGAGCATCAGCGACAAGGATGTGATGATGTCGCCATAATGTGACAATACAAACTCGCCCAATGGACAGGTAGGGATTGATAGATGTAGGGGGAGATAGCAGGAGAGGGCTACCATAGGGGGAGGCGACAGCAAGATGATGGATTCAGCATACAGGCATCACATGCATACAAGGGGGGCAGCGAAATACAAGAGGCAGGCATACAGGCATCACATGCATACAACGGGGGCAGCGAAATACAAGAGGCAGGCATACAGGCATCACATGCATGCAACGGGAGCAGCGAAATACAAGAGGCAGGCATACAGGCATCACATTCATGCAACGGGGCAGCGAAATACAAGAGGCAGGCATAAAGGCATCACGTGCATGCAACAGGGGCAGCGAAATACAAGAGGCAGGCATAAAGGCATCACATGCATGCAACGGGGGCAGCGAAATACAAGAGGCAGGCATACAGGCATCCCATGCATACAACGGGGGGCAGCACAATACAAGAGGCAGGCATACAGGCATCACATGCATGCAACGGGGGCAGCGAAATACAAGAGGCAGGCATACAGGCATCACATGCATACAACGGGGGGAAGCGAAATACAAGAGGCAGGCATACAGGCATCACATCCATACAACAGGGGGGGCAGCGAAATACAAGAGGCAGGCATAAAGGCATCGCATGCATGCAACGGGGGCAGCGAAATACAAGAGGCAGGCATACAGGCATCACATCCATACAACAGGGGGGGGCAGCGAAATACAAGAGGCAGGAATACAGGCATCACATGCATGCAACGGGGGCAGCGAAATGCAAGAGGCAGGCATAAAGGCATCACATGCATGCAACGGGGGCAGCGAAATACAAGAGGCAGGCATACAGGCATCCCATGCATACAACGGGGAAGCCAAATACAAGAGGCAGGCATACAGGCATCACATCCATACAACAGGGGGGGGCAGCGAAATACAAGAGGCAGGCATACAGGCATCACATGCATACAACAGGGGGGGCAGTGAAATACGAGAGGCAGGCATACAGGCATCACATGCATACAACGGGGGCAGCGAAATACAAGAGGTAGGAATACAGGCATCACATGCATGCAACGGGGAGCAGCGAAATACAAGAAGCCGGCATAAAGGCATCACATGCATACAACAGGGGGGGGCAGCGAAATACAAGAAACAGGCAGGAACCAGGATGGCACCAAGTAGGCAGGGCTCAGGCCAGGTGGTGACCTAGATCCACTTGCACCTGTTCCCCATCTGCAAAGGTAAAGAGGCTGGAGGGCTCCTTAAGTGGGGAAAAAGAGTTTACTTCTGTGCAGCTGAATCCGAACGTGCACTTCGAAGCAGCGCTGTAGGAGTTCTCCTGTGTGCTTTGTAGATAAGATGAATTGCTCCAAGAACGTTATCTGCTGTCCCATAGTCATGCCACAACGATGAGATATGTCTGGGGCAGTCAGGCGGACCTTGGCCAAAAAGTGTGATGATGGCCCTACTTTTTATTGCCACTGAGCCAACAATGACACCAACTGTTAACTGTATCAAGGTGAGAAATCTGCCTTCAAAATCACAAATGGTGGAGCGGGATAGCAACTAATACCATCCAATGACCAACAAGTCAAGCCTTGCTGTGATTCTGCAACTAACTATGTGTGCTTCATATCTTTGGGAGAGAACGAGGGCTAACATCATTGCAATGTAAATCTAGGTTTGTCACTCTGGCAATCAAATGGCATACATTCGTAAACCCTGCACTCCACTTAAATAGTGGACTTAGTTCTATGATTGCCCAGCAGATCTCTTTGGCTCTGCCAACACACATCTTCACTTCTTGTTTGGCTCTCTGAGATAGAGTTTGCCCAGTCATGGGTGCCTTGGTCTCTGTCTTTGAGAACTCTAGGTGTATCTCACTTATGTGAGCTAGCATGGATGGAACATTTATGTGCTACTTGGGTTCCCTTGCATAGGAGACCGGCAAAGCAGTTTGAGTTTTACTGATTGCATTAGGGGCAGGGCCAACACTGATTTGAATAAGACTGGTCTCCCATTTGCAATAGTGGAGAAGAACTAAAAAGCAATATCGGGGAGCAGGGAGTTGGCCAAAGCAGTGCCAGTGCAAGAATATGCCATTTGGCAAGGGTGTAAAAGCCTCAGCCTTTAATAAATACAATGGTGTGGGTAATGCTGTCTCAGAATGGGGGTTGTACTAACCAGACTCCCCTTTTGTTAAGCTCTATGCCAAAAACATAGTACATGTGCCCTGTTGCACCATTCTCCTGACCTGCAGCACCTGGTCTCCAGTGGCTGTTACATTTCAGTGTACCTCACGTGTCCTCAGACGAGGCCCGGGAGCATGGTGGTTGTATCCTAGGTGGTGCTTCCGGGTACAACAGCCCCGACATGGCGTGGCTTACCTGGGATACTCCGGCGGCCCTTCATTGTCTCTATGGGGTCTCCTTCGACTCTCTGGTGTCCTTATTGAGGGCCCGACCCTCTGGGGTCGCCGGTTGCCAATGGCAGCTATCTTTGCCTGGACGTTATGGGCATGTTAGGTACAAAGGAAGACATGTAAATGCGTTCTGCATGACATTGCCTAGCAACATGGAGTTAACTTGTTTTGTGAATATAAAAGCCAGCAGCCACACAGCTCTGTGCATCTCAACAACCTTGTTGTCTGCTCATAATCTCTGCAGCTTTTCTCCATGCATCCATGCTGAGTGTTTCCTTGCTTAAAACCTTGTCTTGCCAGTTCTTTGCTTTACTAGAATTCTCTGTGTTGCTATTCTGCTCTTCTGCTCTTTTAGTTCCTTGTTCCTTGCTTCTATTTGCTCTGACTTGAAATCCTTTTGAAGTCTCTCTTGGATTACTGAATTATTCTTGGATTACTTTAAATCTGGATTCGCCTTATCAGTGCCTTGCACTGTTTTTGCACCACATTATTCGTGGGGAATCCTTTCTTTGGTGCAAGAAGACATACCCTTTTTCTTGCCATCTAGGCCCAAAACAGGGTAGGCTAACACATGGTGGTACTTCTACACTGCTCATCTATGGTTCCAGTCCCAGGTGTAGGAAAGCTCCTAGATGCTCACACCAGAAAAAATACAACCTACTAGGGAAAAAAGCCCAATATATTGCAAGCATAACAAGTATATTTCCACACACAAATGTAAAGCACCAACAAAGAACTCTGCAGCCGCGGAACGTTCTGGCAAAATCTGCATGAGTAGCACATTAAGAAGGTACACAGCATCATCAGTGACATCATCACATACAGTAGAAACCCACATGGCTGGTTGGTGAAACCCTATACCTATGGAATTCAGAGGTCCTAAAGTCAGGGCATTTGGGGGCTATAACTTCGAATTGGAACTGGTGTGGGTCGGAGGCCCGTGCCCTCCTTCTCGTGGGATTGTATCATAGAAAGAGACTCAGCTCTCCTCCCGTGGCCTTGCAGGGTACATTCTTCCCAGGGTGCAAAGGCTGGCAACTCTTTAGACAATTAAGGGTTTATGGATTTCTGTAACTCTGGCTTTTCAAATCAGTGCCCGGGATACAACCAATTCCTTTGCTCATGTTTTTGGCCTGGAATGCTGACTTTTGCAATGTGTTTAAGCTTTGTGCTCCAATATGGCTGCTAATGTGAAAAATGGCTGCTCTTCCCGAATGTGCACTACATCTATGAAGCATGCAATAATGTAATTGCGTAGAAGCCTTTAAGGGCACACCTCTCCCCCCTGGTCTCTTACGTTACCTATCACTGTCTTTGCCTTATTCTGAAGCACTTGGGGGTGTGGGAAGATCATTTCACCTTCCCAACATTCCCTCCTTTTGTTAATTCTACATTAAAAAACTCCCCAATAATCCCAAGTTTATTTGTCCCCAGCCAGCGTTTCTTCTCCAACCTTTCAGTCTTCAAGTAAGGCAGTGATCCCTTCTTTGGAACCCATGCTCTATATACATGATGCAAACTCAGGGGTGCAAGTCATGTATATACAGCCCTCATCACCTGCTAAATCCACCCAGTGTTCTGTATAATACTTAGGGTCAGGTGTGGGTGTGGTGATAGTGCTGCGTGGGTGCAAGCATTCTCTTTCACCATCATGCATGGTTTGTTTAGGTTATAGCTTTGGACAGTACCGTAGTTTGTACCACGAGGTGCATTAGATACCCCAATTGAAACCATCATCATGGCACTCTTAGGTACTGCTTTGGCACAACACTGGAGTTCCAGTTGGCAGGTGCAGAAAAGGACCAACAGGAACATAATCATGGGCACCAGGATTTTTACGATTGCCTCCATCCAGGAGGGTGCCCTCGCAAAAAGGCCATCACACCAGACATCCTTTTGTATGCCTGCTTAAGTTTGCATGTGCAAGCCAAGGGTGTGCAGTGCTCCTATTATTTGTGTCAAGGAGCCGTTCTCTGTGTTGTTTGGATGCACAAATGTGCTGCAAGAATCACCAATTTTTTGGCAAACCCCTCCTTCCATCGCCACGAGCAGGTGGAGCACACATCGGTTTGGAGAGTCATCAGCCTTATGGCTCGCATCTCGACCTTGATTGCATGAAGACCTTGTTTTGGGTGGTCCACCCACCACACAATTTGGAGCCAATTGGCTTTTGCTGCTTTTTTGAACCCTAGGCAGTAGGAGAGAAGCAAAAAAAGTTTTCTTTTTTGCTGAACAGTCTATAATTATTGGGTATTTCTTTGAGCAATTCAGAGGAATCTTGAAATAATTTGATCTTCTTTTCCTGTGCAGTTTTTGGTTCTTTACTCTTTCAGGTAAGATACCGAAAATTAGGGGCTGCAATGGGCTTCTGCTGGGCACCCCTCTTGTTGGACTTGGGGTTTGGTGCAAGCAAGTTCTTTGATCCCACTGTGAGGTGATCTTCAGGAATCACGAGAAGCGCTGAGTGCAACCTGGCCACTGAGCATTAGCCCCTCCATGATGGCGGGAGGTGCAAGAATGCCTGCATTCCACACACTGAGTATTAGTCCAATAATGCAGTGGCGCCTTTTCTGAGGTCTGGAATTAACAATGTTTTATTGCATCTTTGTTTGGCCCCTACGAAAACAGTTCCTTCATTGTAAAAACATAATTCATAAGTTTATTGCTTTTGCACTTTCACTGGCATTTCCACTACTTGGATCCACGTCAGCTTTGCGATATATTAGTATCTGGAACACATGCTTTGTTCACTCGGGCCTACACTGCGTCTCCGAACCCCAGTAGTCCTCCTGCTGCGCAGCTCATTGATGTTTCTAGCCGCTTGCTCGTCACATATTTCACTCCTTGAAATTTCTGTTATGGTCTCTGCAGACACTGGATGCTTTTATGATTTTGAGTCTATTGCGTGAGTGCATTTGAGTGCAACACAACCACCAGGGGGCGCAGAAGCTCCGGTGCCTGACCCTTCATCTCCTCATCTCAGGCTGAAACATTCAGGGTGTTTGCAGTATATACAATTTTTTGAAATCAGCTTCTACGAATCTCACTTAGAACCCTTGGAGCACCACCGGTCCAAATATCAACATGAACCGGACCCTCCATACACCTCATCTCAGTGGCTTCTGCAGTAGATCCCTTCCCGCCCCCCTGCAAGCGGGAGCTCTGGAGGCGAAAGTGACAGGCGTTGCACAAGGCTTCCCGCAACTATATTGGGGGCGCCTCCCTGGTGCTGCATCCACAGCCACTTTACTGGGTGAGACTCCGTGCATCTCCGGCCCCGGCACTGCACTGACAGCCACACCATGGGACCCTTCATACACCTCATCTCAGCGGCCTCTGCAGTAGGCCCCTTCCCGTCCTATTGCGAGTGGGATCTCTAGAGGCGAAAGTGACTGGCGTCGCAAAGGGCTTCCTTTGATTAAACTGATGGCGCATGCCTGGTGCTGCATCCACAGCCACTTTGCTGGGTGTTAGGCGGAAACCTGTGCAGTTCCCTGTGGGACCACTGCAAAAGATTTAGGACTACAGGTGTTTGGCAGTAAACCCACTTGGTAGCAGTCTGTACCACACAGATTCACTTGGTAGCTGTTGCTGAGCAGTCAGACTTCCCTCAAGAAGAGTTAGGCAGTATGTGGAGTATACAATATAGGGCAATCTACACAGTAGAACAAGCAAACACGGAACAAGGCTTCGGTGTAAAGATATAAAGGCATTTATTTATAACAACACATCTATAGAAAACACTCTGGCACTCTTACGGTAAAATAACTTCAATCACAAATTACTATACGAAGAAATAGATCAATCCCCCTAACAATATTTCGACAAGTCTAGGTTCACCAGCATCACTTATTTGCAGACAGAGGTGTATGCGTTAACCTAGATGGCACTCTAGTATTCGTTATGACGGGAGAGAAAAATAAGGCAGGTTATGAAATCAACTCGGTACCAATACTTTACGGACAAATGCAAGGCAAGTAAGGCAGGTTACTGCAGATCACAAAGTTCAGAGGCCAGGCCCACTCGGAGAGAGGCAAGGCGATATGTCCAAAAGTGTCTCAGTGGAAATGCGCTTTGAGTCTTTATCGCAAATTGTTATGGAAAGGTTGGACCAGTTCAGAACAGAAAAGTTAAAGAAAGCTTGGAGGCGACCCCAGGGAAAGGCGAGGATTAAGACACCTCACTCGATCCGGCAGAACGGGAAGCCAGGCGGGTACGGTACCTTGTTTGTGGAGAGACAGCTCCGGCGGGGGCAGTTGTTCCTGGTGGTGGATGCACATCGGGTCTTTGACAAGAGTAGAGAGGATCTCGTCGTGGAAGAAAAATGAAGTCCGGTGCACCACCAGGGAAGAGACCAGCCGCGGAGTGCTCTGTCACAAGGCACCACCTTTTGGTCACGGTACAGGGGTAGTGGCTATCCGGTTGCTGCTGTGCTCTGCACGGGCAATTCGACCACTGCGTCCTGGGCGAAGAAAAAGCAAAGGTGACTGGTTGTTCCCACCAGTCAGGGGAAGAGACTCTCCGGCAGGGAGATCTCCTCTGTTGTCGGGAAGTGGTGAGTCGGTTCAGCAGGGCTCCACCGGAGGTGTCGTCGTTGCAGGTCGGCTCAGCTTTACCCTCGTCGGATTCTTAGGTCCTGTGGCGACTTCTGAAGATCCAGTCCCAAAAGCCCTGCTTTTATGCAGAAAACCCCCATTCATTCAGCCTAGCTGTCACTCAAAACACGCTAAGTGGTGAGCGGGGAGGCTCACCACTTGGGCCAATCACACCAGAGTGCGACCGGAGTTGGCAAGGCAACTCGGTCCAGGGTGCCTAAACCCCCTCCCACACCCCTGTGGTAACCCAGACAGAATGGCACTACTTTGGAGGGTCTCGGTACAGAAACACGCCAAAAGTGGAACAAAGGGCTCAACCTTTGGTTTAGGAGTCACAGAGACGAACACAGATGCCATTTTAAAACCCGAGTTCTGGCAGAAAATACCATCCGATAGACTTATTTAAGATAAGTAAACCGGTGGTACATTAGAGATTAACGGGAAAAAGGTATGAATCTCCAACAATGGGAAGAATCCCATAGGGTTATACTCGGGGTCGAATATAACAAATAGTTTCCACTGCCACCAGCCAAAACTCGACGAGGGGGGTCGGGACAGTGCCCCCTCGACTAACAGACCCAGGAGTAATCGAATTACCCCCACTAGTACATCCACAATAGCATGGTTTGTACTAGTTCTGTTAGTAAATTTAGGTCTAGTAAAGCCAATGGTGACTTTACATGCCCGGTGAGACAGTAGTCAGTCCCCGGGAATGGAGTCTATGATGGAGGTCCGCTAGGACGCCCCAGTGCTACGGCACGGAGGGTGCGTTGTAACACACATAGTAAAACATATGAGACCCTATGGAGTAAAAGACCCCATAGCCCATAGAACACATTGTCATTCAAAGGAATTACACACATTCATGTCCAAGAGTGGAGAAAAAGAGTCACTCTTGGCAGGATGGAAAAAACAAACTCCAGAAATCCAGCAAAGCTGCTGGGGGACTCACTAGGTTAGGAAATTCAGCCTAAACAGAGAATTCTCCCTAACACTCGCCCCCCCAGACTAAGGGACAGGAGGATTGAATCCACTCCTGGATGAATCTCATACCTCTAGTCGATGACATACATCCTAGAGAGACCATCAGCATTTTGGTGGTGACACCCTGACCTGTGCTCAATGGTGAAATCAAACCCTTGCAGGCAGATCGACCATCTCAATAGTTTTGGGTTTTCTCCTTTCATTTGCATTAACCATCTCAAGGGTTGGTGGTCAGTCTGAATGACGAAAGTAGAACCATACAAGTACGGCCTAAACTTCTTCAGAGCCCACACGACAGCAAAGCACTCTCTTCCGATTGTTGCCCACCTTGTTTCAGGATTCTTCAGCTTGCGGCTGATGAAGCAAACGGGGTTCTCCCTACCTTTCCCATCCAGTTGGCTGAGTATGGCACCTATTCCTACATTTGAAGCATCTGTCTGCACAATGAAGTGTTGGCGGTAATCAGGAGCTCTGAGTACTGGGGCTTGGCAAAGAGCCTTTTTCAGGTTTTCAAAAGCCTGATTGCACTCCTCGTTCCATCTAACCTTTTTAGGAAATTTGGGCGAGGAGATGACATTCAGTGGAGAAGCTATGGTCCCATAGTTCTCTATGAAATTCCTGTAATACCCAGTGAGGCCTAGGAAGGCTCTCACTTGGGTTTGAGTAGTAGGTGTTGTCCAGTTTTGCACAGCTTCGATCTTACTGAGCAAAGGCCTTATTTCTCCACCTCCTACCTCATGTCCAAGATAGACGACCTTACTCTGTCCAATTTGGCATTTACTTGCGTTTATGGTCAGATTGGCTCGTCCAAGAGCCTGCAAAACATCTCTCAGGTGGGTTACATGTTCTTCCCAGGAATTGCTGAACACTGCTATCTCATCCAAGTATGCCATGCAGAAGTCCTCCATCCCATTCAGAACCTGGTTTACCATCCGTTGAAACGTAGCAGGTGCATTCTTACATCAGAAAGGCATTACCTTAAACTGGTATAAGCCAACGGGGGTAGAAAATGCAGTTTTCTCCTTGGCATGGTCTGTCAGGGCTATTTGCCAATAGCCTGACGTCAAGTCAAATGTGCTGAGGAACTTGGCAGTGCCAAGTTTATCCACCAACTCATCTGTTCTTGGCAAAGGGTGGGCATCAGTCTTGGTGACTGCATTAAGAACTCTATAATCCACACAGAATCTAAGCTCTTTAGATCCAGCCTTTGGTACTAACACAACTGGGCTAGACCATGGACTAGTAGAGGGCTCTATTACCCCGATATCGAGCATCTTGCTGACCTCACCTTTGATGTGGGTTTGTACGTTCTCTGACATTCGGTATCCTCTGCTTTTGACTGGCAGACAGTCACCAGTGAGTATGTCATGCTGGCCCCAAGGGGTCAAGCCTGGTGAAAGCGAGAACAGAGAGGCAAACTGATTCAACATAGATTTGCACTCTTCTTGCTGCTCGGGTGTCAGATTGGAGGAGAGATTTACTCCTTCAATTTTTCCGTCTAAAGGTAAGCCTCTGAGGAGATCCGGAAGAGCTTCACTCTCTTCTTCTTCCTCGGACGATGCTAGAACAACGCTCCTACATCCGGTCTTGAGACATATGCTTTGAGTCGGTTGGTGTGGAAGACTGTCGGAGCCTCCTTGGGATTGCCCAAGTCCACCAGATAGTTGACCTCTCCGAGTTTACCCACAACTCTGAAGGGTCCCATCCATTTGTCTTGCAAGGCCCTCTGCCTTGTTGGGATCATAACGAGAACGAGCTGGTCTTGAGCGAACTCAACCATGTTAGCCTTTTGATCGTGCCAGTGCTTGACCAATGCTTGTCCAGCTTTCAAGTTATCGCTTGCTTCCGTCATCATGTGCGACATTCTCCTCCGGAGACCTATCATGTAGTCAGTCACTCTGACTGGCTTGGGGGAAGGAGCACCCTCCAGCCCCTCCTTAATCAGGGCCAATGGACCTCTGACGGGATGACCATAGAGAAGTTCGAAGGGAGAGTAACCTACTCCCTCCTGAGGGACTCCTCTATAAGCAAATAGAAGGCATGGCAGTAGAAGGTCCCACTTACGCTTAAGGGGTTCCTCTAAAGCACCTATCATGCTCTTCATGGTTCGGTTGAACCGTTCTACCAACCCATTGGTTTGTGGGTGGTAAGCTGTTGAGAACTTGTAAGTAACTCCACAGGTTTTCCACATGGCTTTCATGTAGTGGGACATAAAGTTTGACCGCCTGTCAGAGATTACCTCCTTAGGAAACCCGACCCTGGTAAAAATACCAAGGAGGGCCTTAGCCACAGCCGGAGCTGTAACAGTCCTCATAGGAATTGCCTCAGGATACCTAGTAGCATGGTCTACTACAACAAGTATAAACCTGTTGCCTGAGGAGGTTGGAGGATCAAGGGGACCAACAATGTCAATCCCTACTCTCTCAAACGGGACTCCCACAACTGGGAGAGGCACTAACAGTGCCACATTCTTGGAGAAAACCTTACCAGAAGTCTGGCAGGTATGGCAGCTCCTGCAGTGTTTTTCTACTTCGGCTCCCATCTTTGGCCAATAGAAGTAGAGAGAGAGCCTTTCCTTAGTCTTCTTGAAACTCAAGTGACCAGCCAAAGGAATCTCGTGGGCTAACTGCAAGAACTGAGGTCTGTTCTCTTGGGGTACTACAAGCCGCTTGTAGTCTCCAGGTGCAGACTCGGTCGGTTCACTGTAGAAGAGGCCATCTTCCCAGTGTAACCTGTATTTCCCAGGCTCTTGCCCTTCAGCCTGAGCTTCGGCATGGTGGCAAAGACCTTCCAGATTTGGACATTCTCTCTGTCCCTTACTGAAGTCTGCCCTGCTGGGTCCACCTTCTGCCAGTAACGACTGCAGCTCAGGATGGTCAACAGGATCCAGATCTCCAATGAGTTCCTGGCCTTCCATTAGCTCTTCTTCAGAGTCTAATTCTACCACACAGGGTTGTACCTCCCTCTCAGCCTCGGCTGGAGGTGGAGTTACGGGTGTAATTTTGGACAACCGCGGGGAAGTCCTTGTTGGCTGCACTGAACTGCTGGCTGCTGGTTTCGGGTTAGAAGTTTTAGGTTTCCCTTTCGCTTCTGATTTCTTCAAGACAGCTGTCGACAATTCCAGTGGAGCAGGAGTGATCTCTTTCTTCATCATCTCCTGGAGAGTACCGCGCATGGTCCTCTCTCTTGCGGGTCTGGTTAGCTCCTGTAACCATTTACTAGGAGGTCTGGGAGTATGCGAGACAACTCTGAGAGTTTTCAAATCGTTACCCAACAGTACGCGTCCTGGTACCTCACTCTGTATGCTGACAGGTATCTTTACAGTCATGTCGTTACACTGGATGAGAACTGGTAATTGGGGAAGCATCTGCACAGGCCCTCCAGCTAACTTGGTGAGGTGTTTGGGTGCCTTAGCAACATCCTCAGCCTGAAAAAACAATTTATCCACCACAGTTATGCTGGCCCCAGTGTCCCTAATGGCAGGAGTCTCCTGACCATTCACCTGGACACTGTCCTTATAATACTCTTTAGTATTATCGGGGATAGAATTATAGACATCTAAATTCTGTTGTTCCCACAACCCCAGAGATACTAAAGAAACGCTGGCTGAGACTCCAATGGGTTCGTCAGCCAGCAGTAGAAAGTTTCCACTTGCCATTTGGACTTCCTCCTCTGGAGCGAAGGCTAAGGAGACAAGCTGGACCCCTGAAGGTTTACCCTTACATCTGGGATCTCCTTTCACGTGGTCAGTCGAGCCACAAACAAAGCATTTACCAAATGCTTTCTGGAATGGTGGCTTGTTCTAGCCTCCTTCCGGTTTGGCACCAGAAGATACACTATTCTGCTGCGGTTTTCCTTGTGGCTTACCCTTCTAGTTTTGTTTGGGGCCCTCTTTGGAATTTGAGTTATTCAAATTCTCTTTTGAGTCTTTTTTAGGCTGTTTTCCCTCATCCTTTTTCTGAGTTGCCCCAGAATCCTTATGAGTAGCCATGTTGGCAACCCACAAGTCAGCAGCCTTCGCCAGCTTCCGGGAATCTAATTCCTTCGAATCAGCCAAGTGCTGTCTGAGCTCAGGAGAACAGGCATCATAAATCGACTCCAACATAAAAAGATTCTTCATACCCTCATAAGTGTTCACTTTGTAACCCTTAATCCATCCCTCTAAGTTGTTCAACCCTTCACTCACCCAGGTAGCCCAACGGGTACAATCATGCTTTTTGAGGGTTCTAAATCTCTTAAGATACTGGGAAGGGGTCTTCCCGAATCTAGCTATCAAAGCTAGTTTCACACTTTCGTAATCCGTCTTATCCGCCTCCCCCCACCCCATTACCACATCAGTCGCAACAGGGGGGAGCCTAGAGAACATAACATAACATATGCATAAAATTGTGCCAGCCATATCATGGATAGGGTCCATATGTAATCAATCCCATTTTCAAAAAAGGGGCATGTGTGTGTAAACATGAACATGAACATGAACAGTCATCATCCACATGGTTAAATAAAATGATTAAATAAAATAACGTAACCCAAATGGTTAAAAATGTGAAAGATTGCACATACCCAGAAGTATCGTATGCAGAATCAGAAGGCAGGAAACAATGGAAAATAAAGAAAATGCAGAAAACAGATCAGTACCACGGTTAGTAATGGTGTCATGTAACTGATTTAGGAGGGAAAATGGTCCATTACCTTATGTAGGTGAATGGTGGCGTTTTCTAAGCTTCAAAAAGCAGACAGCAGCACCAAGCTCGGTGAGCAGTGGCTGCAAACAAAAAAGTATGTATAAGGAGCCTTTCAGAGCATATGCTGATGCATCGAGTAGTGACAAGCGTGGAAATTGCCTTACCGCTTGAAGGATACGGTGCAGAGCTGTTCTCTCCGTGTCTGCCGAAAGCAGACTGTCCTTGTTGCATCGGCGCGTTGCTGAGCAACCTGATTTCATGTGACACGTGATCGCGGCTCCTCGCTGAAGAGCGCGAGCCACGATCAGTGTCTGCAAGCACACCCATCGGCATGAAAATCTTGAAAGCAAATAATTATGGGATATCCTGGACATATTCTGGAAAAAGTCATCACAAAAAATGAAAAAAAGAAAAAAAGGAAAAAATGCGAAACTCATGAACATGGAAAAAATACTAAAATACCAAAAAAGTTACCAGACAGGCTAATAAATGGGGATATCCAAATTAAAGGGGGATATCAAGAGTGAACATTAAGAGGGAAAGAGCTGTTTATTACACAATAAACAAACCCTTAAAGCCAAAACTCTATATCAAAATGATTTACATATGTATGTGAGAAGTTATATCCATTCTGAGTGACTGTTTTCTCTAATTGTATGTTGCAATCTTCTGTTTTTTCTAAGTGCATGTCGCAATCTCTTGTTTGGATCAGCACCTAGGTGCAGATGGCACCACTCCACACATGACCTGAATGTTGATGGTCACTCAGAATGGATATAACTTCTCACATACATATGTAAATGATTTTGATATAGTGACCCACATGCTGCGCTTCCTGGAGTCCCAGCCAGGGCCCAAGGTGCCGCCTTTCAAGACGACACCACTAGCGGCATTAAGGGACACGCATATATTGCATAATATAGCCACGAGTTTTGGCTTTAAGGGTTTGTTTATTGTGTAATCATATTTGGGCACACATGAATAACTGTGCAACATTATTTCTTGACATGTGTTCTATGAACAGCTCTTTCCCTCTTAAGTTTCACTCTTGATATCCCCCTTTAATTTGGATATCCCCATGTATTAGCCTGTCTGGTAACTTTTTTGGTATTTTAGTATTTTTTCCATGTTCATCAGTTTCAAATTTTTTCCTTTTTTTCTTTTTTTCATTTTTGGTGATGACTTTTTCCAGAATATGCCCAGGATATCCCATAATTATTTGCTTTCAAGATTTTCATGCCGATGGGCGTGCTTGCAGACACTGATCGTGGCTCGCGCTCTTCAGCGAGGAGCCGCGATCACGTGTCACATAAAATCAGGTTGCTCGGCAACGCGCCGATGCAACAAGGACAGTCTGCTTTCGGCAGACACGGAGAGAACAGCTCTGCACCGTATCCTTCAAGCGGTAAGGCAACTTCCACGCTTGTCACTACTCGATGCATCAGCATATGCTCTGAAAGGCTCCTTATACATACTTTTTTGTTTGCAGCCACTGCTCACCGAGCTTGGTGCTGCTGTCTGCTTTTTGAAGCTTAGAAAACGCCACCATTCACCTACATAAGGTAATGGACCATTTTCCCTCCTAAATCAGTTACATGACACCATTACTAACCGTGGTACTGATCTGTTTTCTGCATTTTCTTTATTTTCCATTGTTTCCTGCCTTCTGATTCTGCATACGATACTTCTGGGTATGTGCAATCTTTCACATTTTTAACCATTTGGGTTACGTTATTTTATTTAATCATTTTATTTAACCATGTGGATGATGACTGTTCATGTTCATGTTCATGTTTACACACACATGCCCCTTTTTTGAAAATGGGATTGATTACATATGGACCCTATCCATGATATGGCTGGCACAATTTTATGCATATGTTATGTTATGTTTAAATGGATCAGACTTACCCTGATGAAGGAATTGTTTTATTCCGAAATGCATTGGCACAATATAAGTCTACAGATAAAGTGACTTGAGGCAAATCCTTCCTCACTAAGAACGATATTAGTGATTATTTGTGACTTCTTTACTAAAAAATGTTGGTTTGATGGATAAAACCGACCTTGAAAACCACAACGACTTTTGAATTTTTTCATGAATCAGCTGGAACGGTCACACTAACCGCATTTAGTAAAATTTCAACTAATATAAAACCCAGATCGGGATTTCAGAGAGCGGCTGTATGATTGGGTATTTTACCTAATCTTTTGCTTCTACTGTTTTTGGGCTTGGGTGTCTCCAAACCTCTTTCAGCCGGCTCCTGTACACTGAACCATATTTATAAAAAAGTATTCATCACATTAGAGACCTTTAAGGATACTAAACAGACTCATACTCCCGTGGTGCCCACTCATTTGCTTCCTGCTTTTTTTCCCCTCCGCTTGGGGAGCCTAGAGAACAACCAGGGAAGCAAATCATTCCCGGTGATGTCCTGAAGCCCATGATTGTACTCAAACAGTTTTAACCAATCTAACACATCCAATCTCGGTTCATACATACCCACTAACTCCTTCGGCATCCGGGGTCTTTTGGGACTGGAGCTCCTAGAGGAACCAGAGGAGAGAGAAGCATTTTCTATGGACAACTTATTCATCTCTAACTCGTGATTAAGTTCTATTTCCCTGAGCCTCAACTCAGCTTGCTTCTGCTCAGCCTGGGCATTCATCCATCTGAACTCGAGCTCTTGGTTTCTTTCCGATTGAGCCAAGAACCGTTTGTATTCTAATTCGAGCTTCATTTTTTCAAGTTCAAAATAAGCAGGGTTACATGGGGGACTTGGTATGGGCCCCGTAGGTACAGTTGGTAAGGCAGGTAGAGGAGCAGGGCAGACATTTTCGTTAGCCTCTCCTTCCTCTTCAGCCTCTTCATCACTATCATCAGAATTATGATTTAGATCAACACCATCACTGTTATCTACATTTGCTGGAGACGTTGGTTCCTCTGAACCAGTACGCAGACTTCGGTTTCCCAGCAATCTCGCTATCAGTTCTAACTTCTTGCCTCTTACAGAAAGATTATCTTGCCTACAGAGAGCTGTATTTTCACCTGACAAGGACTCTTGACTGTAAGCTTCCATAGTAGACATGTTTTTGAAAGTTGCTTTTTAGTGCTAAGCTTTGTGGTTAGTTATCCTAAAGTGTCGAAAAGCACTCTAAACTGTATACTCGATACAAATCCCACCGCTGCCACCAGTGTTAGGCGGAAACCTGTGCAGTTCCCTCTGGGACCACTGCAAAAGATTTAGGACTACAGGTGTTTGGCAGTAAACCCACTTGGTAGCAGTCTGTACCACACAGATTCGCTTGGTAGCTGTGGCTGAGCAGTCAGACTTCCCTCACAAAGAGTTAGGCAGTATGTGGAGTATACAATATAGGGCAATCTACACAGTAGAACAAGCAAACACGGAACAAGGCTTCGGTGTAAAGATATAAAGGCATTTATTTATAACAACACATCTATAGAAAACACTCTGGCACTCTTACGGTAAAATAACTTCAATCACAAATTACTATACGAAGAAATAGATCAATCCCCCTAACAATATTTCGACAAGTCTAGGTTCACCGGCATCACTTATTTGCAGACAGAGGTGTATGCGTTAACCTAGATGGCACTCTAGTATTCGTTAGGACGGGAGAGAAAAATAAGGCAGGTTATGAAATCAACTCGGTACCAATACTTTACGGACAAATGCAAGGCAAGTAAGGCAGGTTACTGCAGATCACAAAGTTCAGAGGCCAGGCCCACTCGGAGAGAGGCAAGGCGATATGTCCAAAAGTGTCTCAGTGGAAATGCGCTTCAAGTCTTTATCGCAAATTGTTATGGAAAGGTTGGACCAGTTCAGAACAGAAAAGTTAAAGAAAGCTTGGAGGCGACCCCAGGGAAAGGCGAGGATTAAGACACCTCACTCGATCCGGCAGAACGGGAAGCCAGGCGGGTACGGTACCTTGTTTGTGGAGAGACAGCTCGGGCGGGGGCAGTTGTTCCTGGTGGTGGATGCACGTCGGGTCTTTGCCAAGAGTAGAGAGGATCTCGTCGTCGAAGAAAAGTGAAGTCCGGTGCACCACCAGGGAAGAGACCAGCCGCGGAGTGCTCTGTCACAAGGCACCACCTTTTGGTTGCGGTACAGGGATAGTGGCTATCCGGTTGCCGCTGTGCTCTGCACGGGCAATTCGACCACTGCATCCTGGGCGAAGAAAAAGTAAAGGTGACTGGTTGTTCCCACCAGTCAGGGGAAGAGACTCTCCGGCAGGGAGATCTCCTCTGTCGTCGGGAAGTGGTGAGTCGGTTCAGCAGGGCTCCACCGGAGGTGTCGTCGTTGCAGGTCGGCTCAGCTTTACCCTCGTCGGATTCTTAGGTCCTGTGGCGACTTCTGAAGATCCAGTCCCAAAAGCCCTGCAGAAAACCCCCATTCATTCAGCCTAGCTGTCACTCAAAACACGCTAAGTGGTGAGCGGGGAGGCTCACCACTTGGGCCAATCACACCAGAGTGCGACCGGAGTTGGCAAGGCAACTCGGTCCAGGGTGCCTAAACCCCCTCCCACACCCCTGTGGTAACCCAGACAGAATGGCACCACTTTGGAGGGTCTCGTTACAGAAGCCCGCCAAAAGTGGAACAAAGGGCTCAACCTTTGGTTTAGGAGTCACAGAGACGAACATAGACGCCATTTTAAAAACCGAGTTCTGGCAGAAAATACCATCCGATAGACTTATTTAAGATAAGTAAACCGGTGGTACATTAGAGATTAACGGGAAAAAGGTATCAATCTCCAACAATGGGAACAATCCCATAGGGTTATACTCGGGGACGAATGTAACAAATAGTTTCCACTGCCACCAGCCAAAACTTGACGAGGGGGGTCGGGACAGTGCCACCTCGACTAACAGACCCAGGAGTAATCGAATTACCCCCACTAGTACGTCCACAATAGGATGGTTTGTACTAGTTCTGTTAGTAAATTTAGGTCTAGTAAAGCCAATGGTGACTTTACATGCCCGGTGAGACAGTAGTCAGTCCCCGGGTATGGAGTCTATGATGGAGGTCCGTTAGGACGCCCCAGTGCTACGGCACGGAGGGTGCGTTGTAACACACATAGTAAAACATATGAGACCCTATGGAGTAAAAGACCCCATAGCCCATAGAACACATTGTCATTCAAAGGAATTACACACATTCATGTCCAAGAGTGGGAGAAAAAGAGTCTCACTCTTGGCAGGATGGAAAAAACAAACTCCAGCAATCCAGCAAAGCTGCTGGGGGACTCACTAGGTTAGGAAATTCAGCCTAAACAGAGAATTCTCCCTAACACTGGGTGTGACTCTGTGGGTCTCCGGCACTGCACTGACAGCCGTACCATCAACAGCTGAACTGAACAAAGCCCTGAGCGCCCTTGACGGGGCCTTTTTCAGCTCCTCCTCCGGGGACTCCTGCGGACTCCTCCAGGGTCTCCACACCGGATCTCTCTTTGCGTGGCGACGACCGACTTCTGCAGCCCGCTGCCGTGACCGTGCCTGCCAAAGCACCTACTGCGCACACCCTTACCACCACTGCAATGGCCACCGAGTGCTATGCCCATCTCCTTCCACCGCACTGTGAGCTGCTTCCAGCACAGCCCTGGGGACAGAGGCTACAGACGGACCCACTGCCACAGCCTCCACTGCGATCTCGTCCGCTGCTCACACCATTGCCTCCTCTGCGGCCACCTCTGAGAGCAAAGCCTCCCTCCTCTACCCAGCTGCACCAGCCTGCTACCCAGCCCAGTGGAACCATGCAGAGTCAGCGCCTGACTCCTACTACTGTCCTTGCGTCCTGACACACCTAGCGCACCTGATACAGCCTGAAGGGTTGTCCTGGAGCCGAATCCTTACCGGACAGATTGAGGCGCTGCGCCCTAACGAGGCCTCCCCTGCATCCCCTCCTCTCTGCACAGATCTGCATTTCACTCTTCGCCCCTTTGTCTCCTAACAAGGCCTCCCCTGCTTTAACGAGGCCTCTCCTGCAGCCCCTCCTCCCTGGATTTCACTCTTCACCGCCTTGACTCTGGGCTGAGGAGGCCTCCTCCGCAGCCACCTGCTCTGCTCCTTCTCTGCGGCCCCTCCTCTCTGCCCTAGGAACAGAGGCCACTGAAAGTCCCATTTCCATGACTGGCCGGCCCACCTGTCGTGCCACCTGCCGTGCCTGCCTCTACCACCTATCCACCGTCAGGAGCAGCGTCTCCCTCCAACATCTTGCAGCCCGGCCCACCGACCACTCCCAGAGGAGTTCTGTGGCGCCGTATAATCACTGGGCTGAAAGAGGCACTGTGCCCCTGCTGATGCTGCCTCTGCCAGCTGACTGCTCCTAACTTCACCCCCACTCCAACTTCCAGCTGGAGCCGCGCCTATCATCAGGACCAATCTCATCGGACTTTCAACGCCCAACTTCCAACTTCGATTAGGTCCCTGCCGAGGCTGCCTCTGTCATTACGCCTGCTGCACCGGACATCACCCCCACTGCTACCTGATTCTGGAGCTGTGCCTCCCTCTGGCTATCCCGGCCCACCGCCCAGCCCAGCATTGCTCTATTCCATGGAGTGACCTACTTCCACTCTGAGGTAGGAGCCTTTTCACTCCCACACACCGTAAGTGACTACCCCCACTCCTACACAGACAGACCAGCCCCTGTCCAGTAGCCGCATCTTAGGCGTGCCATACCACCATCTATACTACGGACCTCCTGGGATCTGTTGCTCTGTCTAGTCCTCAAAACGCAGCCGCATCTGTCTCCACCACCACTGTGACTACAAGCAGATCTGTGCCTCCCTCCCTCCTTCACCTCTCCATCTCTATCACTAGCTCAACCCAGCACTGTCGCTGACCCAGAGTGTCCCAGCTTTCCCGCATTTTGCTGCAATGGACTGTAACCTTACCACGGGAGCACCACTTCGCCCTCCTCACTACAGACCACCTGTGACTATCGTCCTGTCAGACTCTCTGCTTGCAGCTGATCTCCAAAGGATCCATCCCCCTCACCAACTCGCCCTCAGTCACTCTGCTTCTGCAACCTTCACTCCACTGCTGGACTCCCTCTTTGCTGTCGTGACTCCCCATCCCTCCTCATTAAACCTCTCCCCCCTCCCCTCCACTGAACCTACAACAGCTCCTGACACCCACTCCAATTGTCACTCAACTGTGTAGCCACCAGCACTTACTCTCTCATCCCCTTCCTGTCATGCCCTCTACCTTCCTTTCCCTCCATCAGCATCCCTCCATCTCCCTCCCCCTCTCCCTCTCCCTCTCCCTCCTCCTCTTCCTCTTCCTTCACCTTCCACTCACCCTCATGCCCCCCTTCCTTAACCCCCTTCGTATAATCCCTTCTCGATCTAATCTTATCCACCTCCCCAATACCAATCCCTCCAGTATCATCAACATTGCCCTCTGGAATGCCCGATCCATCTGCAACAAAGCCACTGTGGCCCTTGATCTGTTCTTACAACTCAACCTTCACTTCCTTTGCATTACAGAGACATGGATCGCCCCTTCAATTCCACTGTTCCTGCATCTCTCTCCACCCCTCTTCCTCCTTCTGGCGTCGGTCTCATTTTTTACCCTAAATGTCTTTCCTCATCTCCTCCCTTATCTCTCCCTACCTTCTCCTCCTTTGAATTTCTTTTCAAATGCTTCACATACCCTCATGCGATATCCTTCTTAATGATTTACAGACCTCCCTGCCCCCTCTCTTCCTTCTATGAAGAGCTAGACCATCTTCTCTCTCTCATCTCTCCCTCCTCTACTCCTCTCTCTGTCCTCTGCGATTTTAACCTCCCTCTCTCCACCTCATCTCATTCTTCCCCTCTTCTCTCTTTACTTGACTCCTACCTCCACTCTCCCCTTCCTACCCCCCACCGACTCCTCTAGCTGCACTCTCGATCTCATCTTTCTCTCATCTCACTCTTCCTCTCATCTCACTCTTCCTCCCCCATTTCATCCCTCCCCAACTATCTCCCCAACCACGCCTTATTCTCCTTCTCTCTTACTCCTCCCCCTGCTCTTTGTCCCCCCTCCTTCTTTCCTCATGATCTCCGCAACTTCAACCTTTCTCTCTTCCCGACTCCTGTTCTTCCTCCCTTCCCCCTCTCCCTGACTTCTCATCCCTCTTGCCTGATGACACCCTCTCCTCACTCTCCTCCTCTATATCTTCCAGTCTTGACCTACTCTAGCCTCTTACTTCCTTCTCACCCTCTCACAAACCTTCCCAGCCTTGTCTCTCCTCTCACCTTCTGTCCATGCATCGCCTCCTCCGTCGCCTCGAACGACGCTGGCTCAAATCCCCCTCTCTGACAAACCAATCCTCTCACTTCTCATATCACTCTCTCTATGACTCCTGCCTCTCATCTGCCAAGCCTTCCTACTACTCTAACCTTCTCCACTCACAAGCTTCTCATCCCCGCTGCATCTTCCCTCTCTCGCCTTCTTTCCCCTCCCACTCCTGACCCTTCCACAAACTCTCTTCTCTCCCCCTCTGATTTCACCAACTTTTTCTCATCTAAAATTCTCTCTCTTTGCCAAAACATCATCTCCTTCTTTCTCCCCTCCTTCCCCTCCTCCTCTTCCACCTCTGCTAACATGTCCACCTTCTCTCCTATCACCCTGGTCTGTGTCTCCCGTCTCCTGTCCAAACCTCATCCTACCGCCACCCCCTCTAATCCCATCCCCACCTCCCTCATCCCCAAAGTCTACCCTCTCCTCATCCCCTACCTAACCACTTTCTTTAACACCCGTCTCTCCTCTGCTACCTTTCCTTCAGCTTTCAAACATGCCACCATCATCCCTATCCTGAAGAAACCTTCTGCTAGCCCTCTTCTTACCTCCAACTTCAGACCAATCTCCCTTCTCCCCTTCATCTCAAAGCTCCTCGAGCGCTTAGCCTACTCTCAACTCTCAGCTTTCATCTCCTCTCAATCCCTCCTCCCCTCCTCTCAATCTGGTTTCCGCCCTAAACACTCCACTGAGACTGCTCTCACATATGTACTCAACTCTCTCCTCACTGCTCGCCATGCTAATCAATCCTCAATTCTCATCCTCCTTGACCTCTCTGCAGCCTTTGACACTGTTGATCACCCCTTACTTCTTAGCACTCTGTCCTCCCTTGGCTTCAAAGGCTTGGTCCTCTCCTGGTGTGCCTCTTACCTCTCCAACCAATCCTTTACTATCTCCTGGGGCGGCTGCACCTCCTCCAACTTCCCCCTGAACTATTGCGTTCCCCAGGGATCTATACTCGGACCTTTCCTCTTCTCTCTCTATACCTTCTTTCTCGCTCCCGTCATCTCTTCTTTCGGTATCTCCCACCACTTCTATGTGGATGATACTCAACTCTTTCTCTCCTTTTCCTCCTTCACCTCCGACCTCCACCAAACTCTCTCTTCCTGCCTCACGGCCATAAAGAACTGGATGTCATCCCACTTTCTTTCCCTCAATTCTGACAAGATTGACGTGCTTTTCTTCCCTCCTAACACTCTCTCACCTTCCCCTCCTCCTTTCATCCACTTCCCCCTTCCAATCTCCCCATCTCGACCCATGCCCGCAATCTTGGCCTCCATATTGACTCCTCTCTCTCCTTCTCCACCCAGATCTCTCTAACCTCTCATGCCTGTCGGCACCACCTCTTCAACATCCGCAAGATCAGCCCCTCCTTCACCTTTCACGCCTCTAAACTCCTAATCACATCCCTTATTTTCTCCGGTCTCTTCTACTGCTCCTCTCTTCTCTTTGGCCTCCCTATTTCTCACCTGCCTCCCCTAAAATCCATCTACCACTCCTCTATCCGTACTCTATATGCCTCATTACGAGTCCGGCAGGTTACCGCCGGACTCATATTACCATTCCGCCTCCGTGATTCCCGGGATTACCGGGGGATTATGATCCCGGTTTCCTGGGAATTCCAGAGGTGGAATTCGGTAAATCCCCATTGAGTCCTATAGGACTCAATGGGAATGGCGAAGTGGAAAAACCGGCACCATCTCGTGATGGTGCCGGTGTTTCCACGTCCGCCTGCAGGCGGGTGGTGTTTTACCCGCCAGGTCAGACCTGGTGGGAATGACACCTCCACCTGCAGGACTCGAGATCACCCGGTTTGGAAACAACGGTGGCGGCGGGTTTACCGCCTCTGTTATTTTCATACCGGGTGACTCGTAATGAGGCCCTATGTCTTCTCGGCCCTCGAGACTCTATTTCTACCTCACTCTCTCAACTTTGCTGGCTCCCATTCCTCTTTCAATTGAAATTTCAATTCCTCTGCCTTGTCTACAAATCTCTCCATAACCCTGCCCCCTATCTTTCCTCCCTCCTCTCATTCTACTCTCCCTTCTGCTCTCTCCGCTCAGCTGACCTATACCTTCTCACTGTACCCACAGCCCCTTGTGCTTCCTCATGCTTCCGCTCCTTCCAACTCTTGGCCCCCCTCCACTGGAACTCCCTACCTCTCCCTATCCGCTCCACCCCCACCTACCCATCTTTTCGCTCCTCCCTCAAAGCCCTTCTTCTCCACTCCCCCTGACTCTCCTTCCCTACCTCTCCCCCCAAACCCCTGCCCCCTTCCCTTCCCCTCCCTCCTTCCCTCTCCTCCCGATGACCTCATATTGGATGCTGTGACCACCTAAGGGCGTTAAGATCTCCTGGGAACTCCCCTCCTTCCCCTACCTCCCCTCCTCCTTTTGAGTAAATTGTTCTATATACTGTACCACTGGTTTGTTTCAAGTTTGTAAATATGCTTCCTAATTTTTTTGTACTGTTGTTATTCTGTAAAGCGCTTTGGAGTAAAGCACTATATAAACTCAATAAACATAAACATAAACATTGCAGCTGGCCAGAGTCCATAACTTCTAGTTGCACGCTTAATGCCTGGAAAGTGCCTCACAGCCTACACAGTGCCAGATGAACTAGGCGTTGAGCCTCTAAAATTGGTTATTCTTGTGATGTTAGTACCTTGGGGCTCTCGTTGTGTGTGGTACCAATGAACAGACACAACATCTTCCATTCACCCTCCTCTTCCACACAGAGATCATGTCTGTATACTAACTATTCAAGAGTTCTGGATGGTGTAGGTATTCTTTGTATCTAGACCAAGTCCACGGTATTCGTCATACTTGGACCTTTTAAGTTGCCTCTTTCTACATGCTAAAACTATACTTTATACATTTTCAAAAGAGCTGATATATTCATATTCATTGGTACTATTCACAATATGGTAACTTTTGACCTGGTCATTGACATGGGTATACGTGGCCACAGTGTTGTGTCTCTGAAAAATGGGAGCGTATTTAGGTCTGTATTCTTGGTTACATTTACATATTGCATAGAACCATTAATAATAGCATTTGTGTTTATACCCCCCCCTTTTACATGCCCACCTCATATAAATGTTCATCCCAAATAGATACCTAATACAAACATGGACATGGCAAACAGTCCAGCAGTGTAATGCATAGCAGATACATATGAATAGGTACACCTTGATACAGTACCATACAAATTGCTTTTCCTATTGTAAATGGAATTGTTAGAGTCAGTTGAGTCCATCGCAGAAACCACCTGAAACGGAATGCAATTAAAGAAAGAAAGAGAGGGAGAGAAAGAAAGAAAGAGCGAACGAGAGAGAGAGGACAGTGAGAGAAATAGAGAGGGAGAGAGAAGGAAAGAGAGCTAGAAGAAGAAGAGAAAAAGAAGAAGAGAGGCAGAGGGAGAGAGAGAGAGAGAGGAGACTGAGAATAATGATAGGAAAGAGTATGGGGGACTGCGAGACTGCACTCCCTGTGCAAATGTCATGCGTAGCAGCGTTGTGTATTGTTTGTGTGAGGATATTGGGGAATATTCCTTTATTGTTTTAAAAGGGGCACATGGGCAGTGGTCGAGGGTGGGGTTTGGGTGCTATGGATATGGTGCAATGTATTGGTTCGGTTTATGCTCGGGTGCTTTGCGGATATCAGAGAGGTGCACCCTGTAATGTAGCTCCTTTACTTTTACAGCAAGGGAAGTGGCATATATGACCTGGAACGGTCTGTTATATCCGGGTTCGACCCACCGGCGGACAACATTTTAAATGTTTATCCAATTTCCTTGGAACAACTGCAGTGGGAGTGACGTTGCTGGAGTGTTTGTTGCAGCTTCACTTGCTTCCTCTGTCTAGGGAGGCTTGATATGTTGGGACACACATTTTTTGGACTTCTTTAGGGAGGACACATAGCTGCTAAATTCCTCCCCCAAGATGGATGTTGCCCTGTGAGCATCTGCCGTTTACCTAACAGGACAGAGTAGTGTATTCATGTGGCGCCCTGTTACCACCTCGTGGGGTGATACATGTGATCTTTGCAGGGCTGTCTGTGCAAACTGAATAATGTAAGTGACAAACAGTGAACCCAGTTTTTCTTTAATATGGTGCACAGTTTTGACAGCTCGTTTTTCAAGGTGCCATTGATCCATTCTACAATGCTGTTGGCCTGGGGTGGTAAATAGTGCACATCCAATGCTTGATGCCCAGTAATGCCGAAATCTCTTTGAAAAGGTCATTGAAAAAAAATGCGTGCCGTTATCTGACCTCAATACATCGCACATGCCCCATCAAGGAAAAACCTCCTGCAGCAAAAAATGTGGTGGCACATTTAGTACTTCTACACTGCTCATCTCGGTTCCAATACCTGGTGTAGGAAAGCCCCTAGACACTCACACAAGAAAAAATAAAACCCACTGGGGAAAAAAGGCCCAATACACCTCTTGTAAGGATAACATGTTTATTTCCACACACAAATGGAAAGCGCCAACAAAGAACTCTGCTGCCGCGGAACCTTCTGGTAAAATCTGCATGAGCAGCACATTAAGAAGGTACACAGCATCATCAGTGACATCATCATATACAGTAGAATCCCGAACAGCTGGTTGGTGAGACCCTATACATAGGTCACTTGCTCCATAGAGGATTCCAGGGCATTGGTCCCAGGCCCGTCCGTCCATCTTCTTCCACGTGGGTGATGCTGCATTCATCGTCGGTCATCAAACCAGATAATTGTCATTTATTAGCAAACTAAACAACACATCTCAATGTATCTGCACCTGGTACGAGCAGACAGGAATCTGTGGGAAATCTGAGGTCATACTAACTCACACACTTCATTCGCTCCCAGATAGGCTAGCACCTCTCCAAGGCCTTTCACCCTCGTTCTGTATTATAATTTTATCCCTCCCTGCACCTCGCAGCACAAATCACGTGCACTAGAAGTGAAGGCAGGAAAGCCCTGTTTTCTGATATTTTTTATCAAGCGTCGATCTAACAGGTTTATGATCAGTGGTCTGGTGGTCTGGTGCTAGCTGGTACGTTGGAATTCACAGGTCCAAAAGCCAGGGCATTTGAGTGCTATAACTTAAGAATTGGGATTGGTGGGAGTCGGAAGCCTGTGCCCTCCTTCTCGTGGGATTGTATCATACAAAGTACTCAGTTCTCCCCCCCGTGGCATTGCAGGGCACATTCTTCCCAGGGCTTGAAGGCTGGCAACTTTTTAGACAATGAAGGGTTTATGGATTTCTGTAACTCTGGCCGTTCTCATCAGTTCCCAGCAGTGACCAGGATTCAACCTATTCCTTGGCTCATGTTCACGGCCTGGATAGCTGACTACTGTGTTGCGTTTAAGCTTTGTGTTCCAATATGGCTGCTAACGTGTAAAATGGCTGCTATTCCCGCATGTGCACTACATCTACGAAGCATGCAATAAGGTAATTGTTTAGAAGCCTTTAAGGGCACCCCTCTCATCTCTTACATTACCTGTCGCTGTCTTTGCCTTATTATGAAGCGCTTGGGGTGTGGGAAGATCGTGTCCCCTTCCCAACATTGCCCCTTTCGTTAATTCTACAATAACTAACTCCCCAATAAGCCAATGTTTATATGTCCCCCACCAGCGTTACTCTTCCAACCTTTCAGCCTCTAAGTAAGGCGGCGATCCCTCCTTTGGAACCCATGCTCTACATACAAAAATACCTTCAGCTATCCCTCCGCAAATACCTCCCCTCTCGAGCTCTTTGCTCCTCCACCTCCAACTCCCTCAGAGTCAATCGTTTTTCTAAGAAACAAGCTGGGGGTAGATCTCTGTCTTCAGATGGGGCCTCCCTCTGGAACAGCCTCCCTGCCACTCTAAAACTTGAGGAGAACCATCTCCGGTTCCGGAACCACCTCAAGACCTTCATCTTTTCTTCTGCCTTCACTCCCCCTCTCCCCTGCTGATCTGGTCTCTCTTGGCACCATGCACCTGGCCACCCTCTGTCCTTTGGGCCCAGGTACCTGCTCATCCTGCCACCCTTCCGCACTGCCTCCAGGCCACCCCTTGCACTGGGGTCTGTATCTGTACCCATACAGCCCCCCTTTTTCTTCCTGCATTTATCAGACCTACCCTGTCTGATGCCTTAAACCCAGCACTTGCAAATTGCTGGCTGCATTACCACTGTTTGTTGCCTTTATTATTTATTTATTGTTATTTATCTGTTTGTCTTCTGCTTCGCACTTTCCACCTCTCCCCCTTTCATGCACTTTTCCCCTCCCCCCTCTCCCATGCACTTGCGTGTTCTCAATGTCACTGGGCCTAGTAAGATCGCTGCTTTGTTCTCCCCTATTCCCCTCCCTTGCCTTGTCGCGCTCTGGAACACTTCTGTACGAGCACAATAGAAATAAAATATCAATCAATACATGACTCAAACTCTGGCCAGATTGGGCATTCTCCCGAGGGGTGTAGGTCATGTATATGTAGCCCCCATCACCTGCTAAATCCACCCTGTGTTCTGTATAATAATCAGGGTCAGGTGGGGGTGTGGTGATAGTGCTGCAAGGGTGCAAGCGCTGCTCTATCACTACTATGCATGGTTTGTTTGTGTCATCTGTTTGGACAGCACTGTCTTTTGTACTGCATGGTGCATTAGACACCCCAATCAATTGAAACCATCATCATGGCACTGTTAGGTTCTGCTTTGGCACAACACCGGAGTCCCAGTTGGCAGATGCAGAAAAGGACCTACACGATCATGGGCACCAGAATTTTTACAATCGCCCCCATCCAGGATTCTGCCCAAGCTGAAAGGTCATCAAACCAGTCATCCTTTTGTATGCCAGCTTCAGTTGGCATGTGCGAACTGAGGGTGTGCAGTGCTCCTATTATTTGTGTCAAGAAGCTGTTCTCTGTGTTGTTTGGAGGCACAAATGTGCAGCAAGATCAATTTATTTTTTGAAAACCCCTCTTTCCATCGCCGTGAGAAGGTCGAACACATATCGGTTCTGGAGGGTCATCAATCTTAGGGCACACATCTCGACCTTGATTGCATTAAGGCCTTGTTCTGTGTCATTCGCCAGCTGTATTACCTCTGTAGGGGAGGCACAGTATCACTAGTATGAAACTGACACAATGGATACAATTTGTAAAACCTATATTGAAATTGTTGGGTTGGAAATACTCCTACTTTGCCCTATAACTAAGATGGTGACCTTCAAATAATAAATAACACAGTCCTAGTGGAGTCCTTCAAATCAAAATGGCCTATACTAACAAAATCTAATGCCTGTCCTATCTCTTGTACAAAAAAGTGTACAAAGGAGCAATGTATGCATATGAAAAATCAGTGTTCAAAAGAATAAATGTGCTTGAACCAGCTCTCCTCCCCACGTTAGACATTGCAGAGTAAGGCTGTCTCTGTAGGCAGGATGACACACTCTGGCTCAGTTTCAAGACAATAAACAGATCCAAAACGTGGGTTGAGGCAGCCTGGCCTTCCACATTTAAGTCTCTGTTCCTGACTTTCAAAGTTCTGTTTCAAAAAAGGTCACATAGGTCCCCCTCTGTCGGCCTCATACCCTTCACAACAAAGTTCACATAGGCCCCCTCTGTCGGGCTCAGACCCTTCACAACAAAGTTCACATAGGTCTGCCTTGGCCAGGCTCAGACCTCTCACAACAAACTTCCACAAAAACTTGCAAGGATGCTCCCTTCCCCAAGCTTAATATACTTCGGGTCTCCCTCTGTCAGGCTCGGATACCTTTCGGATGTCAAAGACTTTCGAATGTGTGTGTCTTTGTTTACAGACCACCGCATGACCACTTCAACTCAAGGTTCACGGTTTAACTTTCACTCACCCCTTCTCTAGGAGTCAATCTTGGTTACTACACATTTGCTGTTCATTCACTTTATCACTTCAGGCAACATACCTTTCACAGAGACTTTCAAGTGGGCTACTTCCTTTTACCAGACCGCTCTGTTACTTAATATCACTGGATTCACAGCTGTCCTTCAAAATTAATTCACAGGTCTGACTTTCTTCGCATCTCATCCACACATGTGCAGCCTTCACTTGCGACATAATATTGCTACTTAAAATTTTAACACACACCGGTCTCTCAGGTCACTTGCCAACTCACCTGCTGGGTCTGTTTCTTTCTTGGTTTTACAATTTCCAATTCACGAGTCAAGGTTAGTAACACGGGCTTGACCTCGCCTCCCCAACTCTGCCGTTCACCTTTCTGATGTGGGATCTGTCCTTCTCCACGTGTCTTTTGTGGCCTGCTGGAGGCAATAACCACCAGTAGGGAACTCTTGGGGTTTTCGACCTGCTGCTCTCGTCCCTTAGTCCATTGCTCTGCTCCAGTAGGTTTGCCTTAATTCCAGAAGTTCTGCTCGTACTCGTGTTCTGCCTTGCTCAGAGTGTGTCCTTGGGTTCTGCCTTTTATTTGTGTGAGGAGAGCAAATTGGTATCTGGTGTATGCACTTAGGGTCAAGTGCCGACTTTGCCTGACCCGATTAGCGGGACATGTCCAGTATGATGTGTGAAAGCTAATGTTGTTACTTTCAGTCACCATTTTCCTCTACCCAGTGTTTGTGTAAAAAGGGGGAGGGGGGAGTTGGGGCCTCAGAGAATCCTACAGAACAGGATGGGTTGGGTAAACAAAATAGGGGGGATACCGTGTCTCACTATCAGCTGCCTCAACCCTACTCCCCAAAGACCTCTCACCCAGGTCATCCTCCCACACTGGTCCACGCCCAGGAACTGTATCTAAAAGCGATGGCCATGTTCTTGCCACCTGGATGACAAGTCCCAGAGGACTAGCGGGTGGGACTCCCTTTGGATTCTCACACCTCCCACCGCACAATTTGGAACCACTTGGCATTTGCGGCTGTTTGAACCCCAGGCAGTAGGAGAGATGTGAAAAAGGTTTCTTCTTTGCTGAACAGCCTATATTCATTGGGTATTTCTTTGAGCAGTTCCGAGGAGTCTTGAGACAGGTAATTCAATCTTATTTTCCTGTGCAGTTTATGGTTCTTTTCTTTTTCAGGTTAGATATGGAAGATGGGGGCTGCAACAGGCTTCTGGTGGGCCCCCTATTGTTGGACTTGGGGTTGGGGCAAGCAAGTTCTTCGATCCCACTGTGATGTTTTCTTCAGGAATCACAAGAAGCGCTGAGTGCAACATGGCCAGTGAGCAGTAGCCCGTCCATGATGGTGGGAGGTGTAATAATACCTGCTGTCCAGACACCCAGCAGTAGTCCTTTACTGCAGCTGTGTCTTTTTTGAGGTCTGAAATGAACAATGTTTTATTGCATCTTTGGTTGGCCTCTATGAAAACAGCGCCTTCATTTTAAAAACATAATTCATAAGTCTTTTGCACTTTCACTGGCTTTTCCATTACTTCGATCCACATCAGCTTTGCGATATGTTCTTTCCAGAATGATACACATGCTTTGTTCACTTGGCCAACACTTTGTGCCCAAACCCCAATAGTCCTGATGTTTGTAGCCACTTGCTTGCCACATATTTCACTCCTTGCAATTTCAGGTATGGTCCCCACAGACAGTGAGGGTTTTTAGGATTTTTAGTGCATTGCAGCTGGTCAGGGTCCATAACTTCTAGTCGCACACTTCGCTCCTGCAAAGTGCCTCGCAACCTACACAGTGGCAGATGAACTAGGCATTGAGCCTTTAAAATGGGTAGTTCTTGTGATATTAGTACTTTTTGGGGCTACCGACGCATGTGGTATCAATGAACAGACATAACAACTTCCATTCACTCTCCTCTTCCCGACAGAGGCCATGTCTGCATACCAACTATTCAAGAGTTCTGGATGGTGCACGTATTCTAATGTATCTAGACCACATATTCGTCATAATTGGACCTTTTAAATTGCCTCTTTCTACGTGCTAAAACTGTGTTATATACATTATCAAAAGAGCTGCTATATTCATATTCATTGGTACTATTCACAGTATTGCTACTTTTGACCTTGCAATTGACTTGGGGATACGTGGCCACAGTGTTGTGTGCCTGAAAAATGGGAGCGTATTTAGGTCTGTATTCTTGGTGATGTTTACATATTGCATAAAGCCCTTAATAATAGCATTTGTGTTTATACCCCCCAAACCCCTTTTATATGCCCATCCTATATAAAAGTATATCTCAAATAGATACCTAATACAAACATGGACATGGAAAACAGTCCAGCAATGTAATGCATAGCAGATAAATATGAGTAGGAACACCTTGACAGGGTACCATACAAATTACTTTTTCTATTGTAAATGGAATTGTTAGAGTCAGTTGCATCCCTCTCAGAAACCACCTGAAAAAGAATGCAATTAAAGAAAGAACGAGAAGGAGATGGAGCGAAAAATAGGACGAGAGAGAGGAAAAAGAGATAGAGAGGGAGAAAGAAGGAAAGTGAGCTAGATGGACACCACCATGCTTTGGTGCACACCAGGCTCTCAGGCTGCCCTGGGCCTGCAGCACCATGACTGGCTGGTGGACCAGCATGAAACATCCAACCCCCTGTGCCGACAAGCAAAGCCGGCCCCCACTGAAGGCCAACACTCAAGGCCTCTAGGAGCAGTCTCTGCCGGTCTCATTGTGAGACAGGTCCCCCTTCCTCACAGGGAGACCTGCAATTCCATCTGCCCTGGAGGAAGCACTGAATTCAGAGGCCTACCAGCAACTTCCAAGATGGCCGCCACCATCCCTCGGTGCACACCAGGCTCACAGGCTGCCCTGGGCCTGCAGCACCCTGAATGGCTGGTTGACCAGCATGAAACATCCAACCCTCTGCGCCGGCAGGTGTAGCCACCCCCCACTCAAGGCCAACAATCAAGGCCTCTAGCAGCAGTCTCCACTGATCTCATTGTGAAACAGGTCCCCCTTCCTCACAGGGAGACCTGCAATTCCATCTGCCCTGGAGGAAGCACTAAATTCAGAGGCCTACCACTAACTTCCAAGATGGCTGCCACCGTGCCTCGGTGCACACCAGGCTCCCAGGCGGCCCTGGGACTTCAGCACCATGATCGGCTGGTGGACCAGCATGAAAGATCCAACCCCCTGTGCCGGCAGGCAAAGCCTGCCCCCACTGAAGGCCAACACTCAAGGCCTCTAGCAGCAGTCTCCACCCGTCTCAGCCGCGTTGACCGCGAAGTTAGACATGCTTGCCAAAAGGTACTCAATTCTCTAGAAGCTTATGGACACTTGACATCTCCTATTCTATTGCCTGTTAATGATATGCTCTGTTTACCTGCTGAATCTGCTATGTACACATCACGCTATGTGCCTGCACTGGCTACGCCTTGTTTTGCTAATGACAATGTACGTGGGGTGGCTCTCCACCCAGCTGATGCACATTCATATAAATTAGACAAAGAACAGATTTTGGATTACCTTTTTATTCGTATGCTGTAGCATGAGAAAAATCTGTGCACCTTCGCCTCTCTTGTCAAAATGCAATCCCGTTGCCACTACCAACTCGCTTCCTCTCTTCTGCTCTAGAGCCCCCATTAAAATGGCCAAATGCTAGTGGAAGGTAAATCGGTGCTCATACATGCTGCTGCTCCAGCGGCTCGCTGTCTAGCTGCTGTGCTTCAAAGGTCGCCCCTCCTAGACACAATAACTCCCTACATCAGGGACACACTTCATCTCACCTGCAGCCATATGCCAACACACGCATCCTCTGCAGAATACTCCTGCTCCGCTGTCAATGGATGCTCGGCGCGATCGTGCCAAAACAACTAGAATCCCCACAACCTGGGCGATCGCACATGCATGTCTAGCAGCTCTGCCCCTCCATAATGTTCAAGTCTCCCCGGACACGGGTGTCTCATAACGTGCACCTCCCACCACTAAAGCAAGCAACTGCCATCAGATGATGCCAGCCACCAACACTCATATCTCAAACATACTTGGAGTACAACCACACCCTAGGCCTGCGAACGCAGGCACTACCGTTAATGCAGACTATGCGTACTCCACAGACACATGCCCACAAGTAACACTGTTTTCCATTGCCTGCCTACAGCTCTCCCACACTTCATCCATGATCTGATGCCTGCACCCCCGAGCACAGCAGGCAGCACACCCCCCCCCAAAAACATCCTAGACCCTCCTTTCGCCTCTGCAACTTACCTGCCAAAATGACTCCGCAGGAACCCCACACCAGGAAGTCACGCCTCAGGTCATGCACCACCCTAAATTCATATCAGTTTCAAGGGGTTGCACTCTGTCCAGCTACGACTCTTGCAAAGAGTTAAACATTTACTAGGTTACCCCCAATCATAATATCCAAGCTAGGACTAAAATGCTATGATGATGGAAATGCATTGGAGGGACAGGTCCTCCATGTCCTTGTCCTGTACTCCTTTTTCATGTGTGTTCTGTGTTGTCTTCTGCACAGAAGTCCATGTGAGACTCCTGGCAGTGCAGCTCTTTCTCTTTTTGGTTGTGGTGAACAGACCCTTGGGATACCCTTAAGGCACCCAGGGGTTGAGGTACAACCCTGTACCCCTAGTGTATGTTTTTGGGCACCTGTGTGTGGCCCACAGAGCAGGGCAAGGGCTGGTGAAAGCTCCATGCTGAAATTGACAGGTGCTCTGAGTATCCTCCATTTTGGGTGACCCAGGCCCTGCCATAGGAATCATTGGATTCCTGATAGGAGACAAGATGGCCCCTGTGGCCTCTTGCTTTCTATTACCTGTCACCTTGCTTTCCCAAAGTCCTGGGAAGCCCTGACTCTGTCCCTTCCCCTGACTGGTTGTTGGGTGGAAGTTCCATATATGGTATTTTGGGAAAGTCCATGCCAGACTGGCTGGAGCCTCCCAATGACTGTATGTTGCGGTACACCCTTTGGGCGGGACCTGGGTGAATGGAGTGTGTGACCAATATACATTTCATGTTATGGGTGTCTGGTTTCTGGTGTGTGACACAATGAATGAGATAGCCCTGCCCGAAACTGGTATGAATACAGTGTAGTGTGCTGAAAGGCTGGGCGCTTGTCCCAATCTGCATTCCTTGTTGTGAGTATCTGGAGGGGAGAGAATGGCCTGAATGTACTTTGAGCCTGATTGGCTGCCTGCCTGCATGAATGCCACTCTGAATGATTGGCTGCCTAAACCTGGCACAGCAGTGTGAATGACAGAACAGTATATCTGGGGACCTCTCACTTACTGGAATTGTTCAGAAGCTGAATTTGAAACTTGAAGCTGCTTATCCTTGAAGCCCAGCTGAAGAAGAAGGTTTGCTGCTGCTCACCGTCGATGGAACCTTAAAGCTGACATGTCTGTCAAAGACTGATCCAAGAGAGGACCTGGCTAGGATACCTCTTCCCGAGCTACGAGGGAACATCGTGCACCAGCTCATCTTCAACAAGGCTCCCTGGAAGTCAGTCCGAAAAAACTGCCAACCGGAGACGGGGACTGGCAATTAACCATTGAATTAAGCACCAGGACGTCGAGGCTGTTGACGACCATCACCGTCAACCGAGGTCCGGAGGACCACTGTAACCTCGTCGACCTGAGCCAAAAGCTCCTTGCCTAAGACACTTTGAAATCAAGGACTCCCTTGCCATCCTCATCGACCGCTTTGTCCCGCCGAAGAAAGTCAAGATCGCTGACTAACCGAGGAGAACCCACTGGTGGGTTTCCCGCCACCTGAAGTCCACAAAGACGCAGCTGAAGATCCGAAAGCCAGCCGTGGTCGAGTCCCGATCGTCGACGCCAACGCCGATGACTTGATGCTCTCGCTGGGCCTATTTTCTTCACTGACTCATCTTTGCAGCAACATACTCTTGTCATCGAGGTGCACCACATGCCTCGTCTACACAGGACATCCATGTCCGATCGTCAACGAGCACCGCAAAGACCGAAGCTGCTGTCCTTAAGATGGTGTTCACCTTTTTTTCACAGCATCTCGCCGACAGTGGCTCCTGCTTTAAAGGGAGTTCGCTCACGAGGAATCGGCGAACACATATGGACTGGGCTTGTTGATACCCTTTATTTACAGGTTGCCCAAGGGGGGGGGGATCCTCACGCAGAACTCTCTCATGGAAACGGGACAAAATATTCTGCCATTTGTTTAACCTATCTTGTCTTCCTCCATATGTCTATTGTTGATTCACTTTACTATTTGATTTGTATGCTATTGAGACTGTCAGCAGTTGGTGCATTTTAATGGAGCCAAGAGTTAACTGTGGTACCACATAGTCATTGTACCTGTTTACCAAATTAGTATTGCCAAAGCACAAAGAGTGTTATTGTTTATGTATATATTCTGAACCTTATTTATATAAAGAACTTTGTTATCACTAACATAGTGTGTGGAAATTCCTTTGTTGGGGGCTTGGGGACTATACTGTACTTTAGAACCAGCCTGCATCACCTCCTGAGAGCTTGAGCCTTGATTGCTCGTCCATTGGTACTGCATAAAAAATCTTGGCTGAGGTGCTCTGTGCTTCTACGCCTTATACAACCCATAACTCAGTGCCCTGATGTCTCTCCCAACCCTGCAGACAGCAGAATCTCAGGCCCCCCACACTCTGCAATAGTTAACAATCGCATCACCCCTAGAAAACAGATGTTTTGCCCTAAATACTCGCTCTAAGTTCCAGCTCCCCCTCAAACCACCTACCTCATCAATGCCCTACCCCTAGCTATTCCTCTCCTCCTCCTATCATCGTCAAGGACTCCACCAAAATCCATAGCATCCACCATAATCATACCTCACCCCAACAACAGACACCTCCCCCCTCCTCATTTATTCTCTCAGAATCAAATCCCTACACCTGCTCAAGCCTCTGACACCTTGCACACTGACCCTCAGCACCTTCCTAACATGTGCCTTGATCAACGTTCAATCACTTCCTGTCCATGCACTCAATATCCATGACCTCATCACCAATAACAATCTCGACACAATAGCCATCATAGAGAGCTGGCTCCGCAAAGCATCTGCCCCTGCCCTAGCCTAAGCCATTCCCACAGGATAGATCATCCTAAGGAATGACAGACCCACCTCAAGGGGAGGCGGAGTTGCTATGATTGCAAGAGAATCCATTCCCCTCAGACAAGTTCATACATCCATTGATGGGAACACTGATATTCTCTCTCTCAAATTCTCACCATCCACTACTTGTATGATCACCATTCACCTCATCTATCGTGCCTTGAAACACTTGTGTATAGGCGCGTTACAAATGCCATATCATATCGTACTCCTGGCCCTTCTCCAAACTTTGAGCAAAACATACATCTTATTCTCTAGGATCCCCTTAAAGCTTCCCAAAAAATAATCCTGCTAGAAGACCTCAACCTGGGGCTCCATGACCCTAATGATATACCCTCTAAATCAGTGGTATTCAAACTGTGGGTCGCGACCCCCTAGGGGTCCGCGGGTGCATCCCAGGGGGGCCCTGAGAGCTCAGCATGAAAAAAGATTTTTTTTTTTTTTTTTTTAGATTGGAAGAAATGGGCAGGGGTGGCCCACATGGGCGGGCTGAAGCATGAAACTGTCTCAGGCAACAATGAAAAAGTGGCCCACAGTTGTAAATGGATATTCATTCCTTTAGTCACAGACTGGGCCTCATTACTACTATGGCGGACCAGTAACAACGGTGCTGGTAAGCTACCGGCACCGTTGCTACCGTTCCGCCATAGTAAGAGTTGTGCTCGTGGGTGCTTGACAGCCCCCGCCAGGTCTGACCTCAGCTCGTCGGATGCACCAGCACTGTTATTAACGGTGCCAGTGCATCCGAGCTCCCCATTCCCATTTGAGCCATATGGGGCTCAAATGGGAATGGGGATCTACCGGCACCTTCGAAAGGGCAATTATCTTGTCCGCCTAACTCGGCATGACCTAGTAATTGCCCATTCGCGGGTGCCAGACCCGGATGCAACTCCAGTGGCAGCCGTGCCGGTTTTACCGGCACAGCTACCGCCAGAGTAGTTATGAAGCCCACTGTTTCAATAGTACCCAAAGGGGTGCTTTGTGTTAAAATGTAAGTAAATTGTGATATATTCAGCAACAATGGTTAACATTACTAACTGCATAGTTAAGTAACTCATCAAAATGGTCCACATTGGCCAAAATGGTGGCCCATTTTGATTGGCCCAAACTAGCATTTTACATTTTTGGTACAGGCATTGCCCTATAGGCCTGTCCGAGCCTGGCGGCTCATCCATAATGGCAAGAGGCGCCCACCCAGTGGCCCCTCACCCATTATGGAGGAGCTAAGGAGCCAGCCCAGTGAAACAGTGAGCACTCCCTCAGCTGCTTTATCCAGCTAATGGAGTGCTCCTGGGCTGGCTGAACTGTCAAAGGGAAACACTGTTTCCCTTTGACAGTTCAGTTTAGTTCCCCAGCCGCACATGCTCACTGAGCCATGCAAGTGCTGGGGCGTTTTGCTTCGCCAGCATTGCATAGCTCATTGGAAATGCTGGCTGGGGCACTGCATGTCTGTATGTCCGAGGGGGAGCTCCTGCGCCTCCTCGCACATACGGACAGAGCAGCTGGAGCAGGCCGTTTCAGCACCCACACACAGGCCAATGCAGAAGGTACGTTTATGTTCATTGTTTTTATTTAAACATGTGTATGGATGCGTTATGAGTGAGTGTATGGTGATGGATGCTCATGTGAATGATAGAGTGATTGCTGTATGAATGTGCAGCGCCTTGCATATACACATAATCATGTTCATTGTGTTAGGACCAGTGGGGCCCAGGGGACAGGGATGGTATCTTTTTACCGGACATCTATCATTCAAAACCCTCTGCCTTGTCCACAAGGCTTTCTGGGGCCTGGGTCCAAAATACCTTCAGCTATTCCTCCGCAAATACCTCCCCTCTCGAGCTCTTCACTCCTCTACCTCCAACTCCCTCAGGGTCAGTCGTTTATCAAAGAAACGAGCTGGGGGTAGATCTCCGTCTTCGGCTGGGGCCTCCCTCTGGAACAGCGCCCTGCCACTCTAAAACTTGAGGAGAACCATCTTTCTTCCTGCACTTATCAGACCTACCCTGTCTGCTGCCTTAAACGTAGCACTTGCAAATTGCTGGCTGCACTACCACTGTTTGTTGCCTTTATTATTTATTTATTGTTATTTATCTGTTTCTCCTCTGCTTCGCACTTTCCACTTCTCGCCCCTTCCATGCACTTTTCCCCTCACACTTGCGCGTTCTCAATGTCACTGGGCCTAGTAAGATCGCTGTTTTATTCTCCTCTGTTCCCCTCCCTTGCCTTGTCACGCTCTGAAACACTTGTGTACGAGCGCGATAGAAATAAAATATCAATGCCTGCCCCCTGGACTCCCAGCAACAATTGCAAACTGTTTGGCTATTTACCCATTTTTTGTTAAAAGTATGCTCTACAATGCAACATTTTAACCTATTATTTAAAAAGAAATTCACAGGGGGAACCCCCCCGAACCTCCCCTTAATGCCCCTCCACTTAAAAAAGATTCACCAGCCGCCACTGGCCCTCAGACTGTGTTGGGAACGGGATGGGGGAACCGAGGGACTATGGTGGGAGCACAATGGGCGGGAACCATGGGATAGTGATGGGAGCAGAGTGGGGAGAGCCCTGGGTGTGTGATGGGGTGGGGAGAGACCAGCGACTGGGTAGGAGTGGGATGAGGGAGCCCAGCGACTTTGATGGGAGCAGGTGACGGCGCGCAATATATACTGTCCATTTGGCATTTCTGGGGGGTCCCGACCTGCCCAAATTTTGCTCAGGGGGGCCCTGGCCAAAAAAGTTTGAAGACCACTGCTCTAAATCATTATCTGACACACTCAACACACTGCGTTTCAGTCAACGCTTCACCAACCCCACACACAATAAAGTCTAAACACTTGACTGGATCGCAGAGCACAACTGCCAAATCTCCACAATCTTCAACACTCCCTGGCCATGGTCTGACCACCATATTATACATTTCACTATCACAGAGCCAAACAAGCCTACATCACCATCTAACCCACTTCCTCCCGCAATGACAAGGAGCGCACCGTAGCTTACCAGAGACAATATCCTACCCCTGATCAACTCTCCCCACCTTCAGGCTGCCTTCACCACTGATACTATCTCACTAGTGGATGCTTACACTTCAATCCTCTGTAAGGGAGTTAGCACCTTAGCCCCTCTAGTACCTCACAAAGCAAAGTTGGTTAGACACTCCAACTCCTGGTTTACCCCAGACCTGTTAGGATTACGCACCCTGAAACGACAAGCACAGCTAACTTGGCTAAAAGAACTCTATGGGCCTGATTCACAGAGCATTTCCCTATGGGATTGCACCATTATAAAATGCTTCTCTGAATCAGGCCGACTGTCTCTACAAAACAGGACTTCACCAAAGCTTCCAAACAATACAAATCTACCATAATCACAGCTGAGTCCAATTCCTTCAACACTAGAATTAGCAATGCCAAGTCAGATGCAAAATAAATGTCCATATACAGAGAACTTGAATCCCCTGCAGTTCCTCACTCAACGATCACTAAAGATAAGACCTAGTGCTCTAGTATCCAATAGGCACTCCTAGGCAAAATTGCCACCTTGAATAGGAAGATCCTATGTCAACAAGCAACATTCAATATAGTACCCATGACCGCTAGCAACAATTGCTCTCCTCCCACCCCCATGTCCCCCACCACTCAGTTTGTCTTCAGCGACCTATCCAAACCCGCTGTCACCAAATTGATTAACAGCCTAAAACCCTCAAAATGCAAAGGCGACATATGCCCTGCACCCCTCGTCAAAGACTGTGTTGACATACTAACCCTCATAATCACCACCATCATACACACTTCCTTCGCTCAAAGTACTGTTCCAGCCAGCCTCAAAGAAGCCTGGGTACTCCCTCTTCTGACACAAACTGCAAGCTGATCACCACTGTCCCCTTCCTCCTAAAAATCTTGGACAGAGAGCCCTACCTACAAATTCAGCAGTTGCTGGAGGACAATCACATCATAGGGATGCGTCAATCTGGTTTCCAACCTCAGCATGGCACAGAATCTGCCTTGCTTGATTTAAAAAATCAATTAGATGAAATCAGGGACAAAGGCAAGTCGGCCCTGCTCCTCCTCCTAGACTTATCTACGGCTTTTGACCTGGTCAACCACCAGATCCTCTGCCACCACCTCACGCTAATTTCTCACCGTCAGCCGCTGCTTGGAAAGTATCTTTCCTGAATGGAAGAGTCATGACGGTTATCTCAGAGAACGTCAACGACTCACACTCTCCCATAACCTGTGGTGTGCCACAAGGATCCTACATCGCCCCTACGCTCAACAATATCTTCACCCGGCCCCATTCCACATTTGAAATGATCTCAGCATAGCATACACTCAGATCTTGATCCCCCTCTCAGGCAACTACATAGAAGATTCCAACACCCTGAACTCGATCTGTTCCATGATTCAGATTTGGATGGCTGCCAATCATCTCTGTCTCAACAGCGACAAAACAGAAATCCTGATTGTTGGCCCTCCAATCCCCCTAAATATCCTCAACAGTCAATATTCTGCCTTCATGATCAACAACTGCTCAATTTCTGTCTCTAACACTGTAAATACCTTAGGTGTCTACTTAGACGCCTCACTCACCATGACCAGACAAGTAAATACCATTGCCTCCTCAGCAGCCTACGCAACCAAGGTCCTTAATGCGCCCAGACACTTCCTCTCTCAAAAAATAACTGGCTAACCATTGCCTGTGCAATCATTGGCTCCAAGTTAGACTATTGTAATGTCCTATTCAATGGCACCTCACCCAGAAACATTTTCAAACTTCTAGTTATCCAGAATAAAGCCCCCAGAGCAGCTTGAACATCCTGAAAAGAGAGCACATCTCGAGTGCTAGAAAAGACACACAATGGCTCCCCATTCAGAAGTAGATCTTCTTCAAAACATTATCCATTGCCCACAAGTGCCTTTCCAACACAGCACCACCATACCTCTCCAAAAGAATTGCCAAAGCCCACTGTTCAAGATCCACTGGGACCCCCGTACACTGACAAGCTTATTGCTCCCTAAGTGAAAAGATGCAAAGCCAGAGGTTCCAGCTTCCCTTATCTTGCTGCCAAGCTCTGGAATGACCTCCCACCATCCTTGAGGGCAGAGAAATCCTACTAGATTTTATGCAAAGCGTTAAAAACTCAGCTTTTCACCTAAACCTCATCTCCCAACCTCAGGCCGCTCGCTTTACCATGAACTATGTCCTTCCCTACGCCCTAAGGCTTTGTTTTGTAGGATAACTTCCACTCAGTGATAACTCTGTATGTTTGTATGATAACTGCATCTACTTTACCTTGTATCTGTGTGTAACTATGCCTGTTCAACACAAGCCTAAGATTTGACTTGCAGGATTATTGCCTGTTGGTCATGATTCTGTATCTTTTTATGATAACTGCCATGAGGCTATACATACTTTACCTGCATCTGTATGTAACTATGCCTGCTCAACACTAGCTTGTCTAGTACATTGTACCTGCAACAATACCACAATGCCTACAGATTGCATGTGCACTTTACAAATGAAAAGAATAAATGTACAGTCAGTTTAATCAAGTTCTCCTGTAATTTGGGGACAAAGCAGTGTTGCCGGTGTTGGCAACTCTGAGACCTGTGGCCCTGGAAGGTATGTTGCTGTTTTCGCCACCGCATCTGCAGCAGCATTACCAAGTGAGACCGCGTCTGCGTTATTAGTGTGGGTGGTGCATTTTACGACTGCCACTACGGTTGGATGGGACAGTGCGTGAATGAGGTTATCCAATAACATGGCATGTTGAACTGGAGATCCCTCAGCACTCCTGAACCCCCTCCTCTTCCACTGTGCGAGACCTGCATGCACTGTGGTGGTGACATATGCTGAATCAGAGTAAATGGTCACGTGGCACCACTTGGATACTTGTAGTGCTTCAATAAGTGCTATGAGCTTGGCTACATGGGTCAAAAAATGCATTGGTAATCTCTATTGCACTAGTGTTTCATATTCAATATCCACCAGGCAGACCACTGCCACACCAGTGTGCCACAAGTCTGTGTCTAGGTCAATTGTGGCTGACCTGTCAATGAAGAGGACCCCCTCTCGAGCTGTTTATCACATGCCTTTGGAATATCATCTTCTTCTCCCTCAAAAGGTACACAGTCATGGTTTGCTAAGTCTTCTATGAGCAGAAAGTGGCAGGGTTAACCGTTTTGCACTGTATTCTCTGGATGTTTGAGTTTGATAAAATAACCTTGTATGCAGATGCTCGCTGCATGTTCAGTGTAGATTTTGAATGCTCTAGGATGACAAAAACTGCATGCTCAACGTACAATAACAGAGCATGCCATAACGATGGTGGAAACTTTTACAATGGCAAACGCTGCAGCAACAAGTGCCTGTTCACATGCAAATTGGCTCTGCATTACTGAAACTAGCATACCGCTGTAATAGTCCAATGGCATGTGGTTCATGGAGATTTTCTGTGTCAGTACCACAGTCATCTGTTGCCTGTTGGAGTGGGAAAATAAATAGAACTCTTGCGTGTAGTCTGGGGTTGCTCTTACTGATGCTGACGATATGACCTCCTTGAGGTCACTGAAATTTGTGAGCATGTCCTCCGTCCATGCTATTTTGTTGTTCCTCTTTTGCACTTCCTTGAGGGCCTGTAAAAGGGGCCTGATGTATACTGCATAGTCAAGTATCCATGCCCTGCAATAATGTCAGAGTCCCAAGAATGTTTGCATTTCCTTAACTGTTTTGAGCTGTGGGGTGGCACGGACAGAGGCGGTGCAATCAGGGATGATTCTTTTGCCATTCACAGAGATCAACTGACCCAAGTAGAGTAGTTCCTGGAGGCAGTACTCTAATTTAGCCTTATCAACCTTGTATCCCTTGCAGACCAAGAGCTGTAGGAGTGTTATGGAGTCCATTCTGTACTGGTGCTTGCTGACACTAGTAAATCATTAACATACTTAATAGTTGTACTAGGCACGTAAATATTTCCTAAATCAGTGTATAATATCCAGTTGAAAATGCTGGGGGACTCACAGTACCCTTGAGGCAATCTGTTTGAAGCGCATCCCCCATGCATAATCGCTGTGAGGTATTGAGGAGTCGGGTGCAAAGGGACAGGAAATAACGCGTTTTTAAGATCTACCATAGTAAAGTGGGTTGCCTATATAGGGATGTTAGAAAGAATTGTCGCCAGGTTCGGGACCACAGGAAATTCTTCTTGTACAATGTCATTTAGAGGTCGCAAATCCTGAATCATTCTCCAGCTCCCCCTTTTGCCTTTTGTATCGGGTATATGGCTCTGTTGCATGGGGAGGTAGATGGTACAATTAACCCCTGATTTAGTAAGACAACGATAGTGTCCCGTATCCCCTCCTCCACCTCCCTTGACAAAGGATACTGCCTTTCTTGGGGCAACACAGTGCCTGGCTTGAGTGAGGTCCCTCTTTGTAGGAGCCCCATATCATGGGCATTTGTTGTCAAGAGCCTCTCAGGTATCTGCTCCAAGTTTGTCTCATTGAGGGGGTTTGGGGCTACAAGAGTCAACAAAAGACATTCTGATACTGCGCCATAATGTCACAAGGGATAGAAATCGCTAGCACAATCTCGCCATTATCTGTTGGTCCTCAAAAAAGTCTTTATCAGTCACTTCTCTAAGAGGCATTGCAGGGTCAATGCACAACACTGTGCACCATTCACACCCTTCTGAGTCAGTTCCAATTACAACAGTCCTCTTAGCTGACACCACCAGACTCTAAGTCCAGGGACAGTATCTCTCCCGCCACCAATTCAGGGGTTACCACAGGCCAAAAAATGAAGTCTGATGGCACTGGCTAACATTCCTTGCCAATTTGGTGCACATTCTCAAGAAGCACTGTTATACCATACACAAACATGTCTGGGTCCACGGGAATACCGAAAACCACTTCCTCTCCTCCTCTTACATGTATGATGATCATTGCTCTTATGGCACACATGCCCGAGGTGGCACACACTACTACTTAGTCTGTGAAGGAGATGGTCATTTTCAACTTGGTTAACAGCTCTCGACCCAACATATTTATGCAGGAGCTTTCAGAATACAACAGGGGTGCACGTATCAATTTTCCTCCAATATTGATATCCACTTCTTTTGTGTAGGGAACCGTGGTGACATTCTCAGAGAAGCCCTGTGTGTCAAGAGTTTCACCTGCTAGTGGGAAGTTTCCCTCAATGATGCATGAATTAGTGGCACCTGTTTCAACCATGAAGATGAATTGCTTGTTACCTATCTCAACACCCACGAAGGGTTCCTCATCTGGGTGGACTGTCATGGACAGGACTGGGCACGCAAGAGTTCTCTGTGGGCTGTCCTACTCAGGGTATGTGTTGGTGCCGGGGAATGTAAAAGGGTTATTCCCCATTACACTCATGCCTCGGTAGGGTATGACAGTGCCGTTGGGCACTGCACAATTCGTTGACCGATTACTTCTTTTCTGTTGGGGCATTAGAGGTTGTGTCAAATGCCGGTTCTGCCCTTGTGCACCTTGGGGCTTTGGTGTAGCCAAATACATCAGGTCAACACTCAACTAGTGTAGGCCTGATATATTTCATAGGGTATGGAGGTTGACCTAGGGGTTTGTACCTGTGGTTGGAACTGGGTCAGTGGGCAATAAATGCTGTATAGGTTGCATCCCGCCCCTTGCCTGCTCCTACACTCCCTTGCAAAATGTCCCTACTTCCCACAGCTCCAGCATTGCGAGGAACCCATACCTGATCCCCAAGGTCCCATGCCTCCAAATACCGCTCTTCCCCCTCTGAACCCTCCCCTCCTGCGTTGCAGACCGGGTAGGGGTACTGAGGACCACCTCCCCACTGTCCTTGCCCTCCTCCTGTCCAAAACACCACTATTCTCACATCTGGAGGTACCAAGGTCTGCTCTGCCGTCTCCGCTTGTGCATTTGATGATGCTGCCAATTCAATTGCTATTTTTGATAGCTTTTTTTGTACTGGTTTTGTTTCCTGAGCCTGCAGCCTTTGGGCTGTTTCCTTTTCTTCTCTTACAATGGTGTTTAATTGTTGTTTGAATCTCAGCCCACCTTTTTGCTTCAATGCCCACTATTTTGTCAAGCACCTTTTGAACTTCCTTGGGTAAACCCGTTTTGATAACTAAATAAAAAAGAGGAACAAACCACATCTCCTGAATCTTAATAATGTATCGCATGCGGTCCTCATCGTCCCCCATGGTATATTGCATGATAGACTGTAGATCTGGTGTGTCGGGGTACATTCACTGCAGTGCATCCCACACCTGCACTCTGATATTGTTAAGGGATGCACCATCGTGTGCGTCATCATCCAATTTTACTCTGGGATATCCTGCTTTAACCCACATGTCTCCAGCCTGATCTCTCACAATTGCGACAAGTAAGCTTTTCATGTCCCCTATGGCCAAGGGAATCACTGCTGTCTGCTTTTCAAAGGTGTAGATCCATTTTCCAGCTCCAGAAGTAAGGGGCTGGAGCAGCTTAATCAGATTATTCCTATCCATTTGCGCCCAGGGCACATAGTGCGTCCTGCCTAGGCCTTTATGCAGTAACAGCATCTGGGTACCTGTACTCCTCCATTCTCTACGTCCAGCACATCCCTTTTTCCTTGGTACTGCCACCCGGCCAAACCTATTCCTTAACCACGCTTCCCACAAACTTTCCAACCATGGCATGACATTTTGTGCCTGTGGCACATCCCCTTCATCATCCTTAATCTCATCCACTGTATCTTATTCGTCTTCCCTTAGTTCTTGGTCCGCATCCCTGCCAGATCTCTCTGTCCCGTACCCCAGAGTTCCGGCTCACCCTTCACCACCTTCCTCCTTCTCAATATGCACATCCTTTATTGCTGTACTATCTAACCTAAACAAAATGTCTCCTGCTCTCCATTCATCCATCCCACCTCCCATCTGTCCTCCCCCTCCTGTGTTGCCCTCAATTGAGACAATTCTACCCACACAGCCTCCAGTGCCTCTTTGAACTCCTGCTGTCCCTCACTGTCCTAGGTCGCGATAGCACTCAGTGTTAGTATGTAGGGAGATGGGGCAGTAGCTGAGGTAGCTGGGGTAGGCACATATGTCAGGTTTGTATATCCCGTTGCTGGGCGAGTGGTGAGTGGGTAAAGCCCTGTGTGTGGGAGCGCAGCTTTGTTCTCCTGTGTTGTCACACCCCTTACATTTATGGCGACTCCCTCTGTGGTTGGGACCCCCCCTTCTTTAGGGTACACCACATCCTCTATCATCGTCCACAAATTTAGTATCTCCTTTCTCTTTTGAAGTTGTTTACCCTTATATTTAGCATCTAAGAACATGATAACTTGATCTAATATCCCTCCATTGTGGGTGCGCTGCTCTGGCCAGGAGCAGGGCATTCACCTTATGTCTCTACCACCCATTGTTTGTGATACTTCTCAATTTTGTCCCGATACAATGGTAATGCACTATAGATGTACTCCAATGGCGTTCCCCCTCCCATTTTTGCAATTTGGATGATCAAAACCCCCAACTTTTGTAATTATGCACTGCACACACTTCTATCACCAAAGTCACTACCAGTCTAATCTCCCCGTTACCCCTATCAACACTCCCCCCTTTACACACACACACACACACACACACACACACACACACACACACACACACACACACACACACACACACACACACACACACACACACACACACACACACACACACACACACACACACACACACACACACACACACACACACACACACACACACACACACACACACACACACACACACACACACACACACACACACACACACACACACACACACACACACACACACACACACACACACACACACACACACACACACACACACACACACACACACACACACGCTATCTTATCAACACTGGCCCATCTCTGGCCTCTGCCTCTTGCACAAAAAAATCATAATACACTAAAATAACCAGCTAAAACAACAACCTTTACTTACACTGAACCCACTAATTATATGGAGCTCCTACTTTCTTGCCTCCTTAGCACAAAACAAATGGCGCCATCATCTTCCCTCACTCGGAAAGGCTCCCTACACTCCGTTTTTCTTCCATAAAATCTTCTTAAATTACCAAAAAATGATAATAAAAAGTTAATCTTGCTGCATGGCCTTACCATACTCCTCCTTCATTCAAACATACCACACTCCCCCACACACCCTACCCCTGGTTGTTATCCCTTGCAAGGGGTATATTCACGTCTGCATGCACACCCAAGCTCCTCCATCACAGGGACCCAATAATGGCCTGCACTCTCCCAGGAGCTGTGCCCCGCTCCAAAGAGTTGACAGGAATTCTGTGAAAATGGCTCCTGCAGAACTCTGCGGTTTGCGTGCTTGGGACTGGTCGATGTAGGAGGGAGTGGCCCCTTCAGAGAAGTGGCCTGGAAGCCTCAGTCGTCACAGGGGTTGCTAGGATCAGATAGGGGTCACCAAATGTAGGAAAGCCACTAGACGCTCACGCAAGAAAAAATACAACCCACTAGAGAAAAAAGGCTCAATACACCTGTTACAAGGATAACATGTTTTTTGCCACATAAAAATGGAAAGCGTCAACGAAGAACTCTGCTGCCGCGGAACGTTCTGGCAAATTCTGCATGAGCAGCACATTAAGAAGATACAAAGCATTATCAGTGACATTATATACAGTAGAATCCCACGTGGCTGCTTGGTGAGACCCTATACATATATCACCTGCTTCATAGGGGATGCCAGGCCATTGGTCCCAGCCCCATCCGTCCATCTTCTTCCATGTGAGTGATGCTGCATTTGTCATCAGTCACAAGCCCGATAATTGCCAATTATATGTAAACTAAACAACACCTCCTTATAAATGTAGCAGTGTGCCTGGTACGAGCAGAGAAGGGTCTGGGGGGAAAGCCGCGATCATACTAACTCACACACTTCACTCACTCCCAGACAGGCCGGCACCTCTCCAAGATCTTCCACCCTCATTCTGGGCTATAATTTCATCTCTCCCTGAACCTTGCAGCACAAATCACGTGACCCAGAAGTGAAAGCAGAAAGCCACGCTTTCTGATCTTTTTGATTGATCAGGGGTCTAACAGGTTTATGATCAGTGGTCTGGGGCTGGCAGGTAATTTGGAATTCATAGGTCCTAAAGCTAGGGCATTTGGGTGCTATAACTTAGAATTGGTACTGGTGGGGTCCTCCTTCTCGTGGTATTGTATCATGCAAAGATACTCAGATCTCCTCCCTTGGCCTTGCAGGGCACATTCTTCCCAGGGTGCGAAGGCTGGCAACTTTTTAGACAATTAAGTGTTTATGGATTTCTGTAACTCTGGCCTTTCTCATCAGTGCTCGGCAGTGCCTGGGATACAACCCATTCCTTTGCTCATGTTCACGGTGTGAGAAACCTGAAGGTGGCTCATCCGCTAGACCCCTGGGATCTGTCATCCAGGTGGCCAGGACACAGCCATCGCTTTTGGATACAGTTCGTGGGGGTGGATCAGTGCGGCAGGATCACCTCGGAGGGGTCTTCGGGGAGTGGGACACTGGATGGTGAGACGCAGTTTCCCCTTCCCTGTAACACCTTTACCCCATCCTATCAAATAGGATACTTCGGAACTCAACCCCCCGCTTTTCCCAACACAAACACTTTCTCACGGCCAGCTCGCTATGAGGGAAAACAGACTAACACTCAAGCCGTATACCTGACATGTCCCAATACAATGGTCAGGCAGGGTCAGGCAATTACTGACCATTACACACACCTGACTTCCATTAGACCTCCCCACATGGATAAAAGGCGGAGCACGATAGCACACTCTGAGCGAGTCGAAGCACATGAGAAAGCAGCAGTTTCAACATGGCAGTTTAGTACAAGGCGAAAGACGGTAAAACAGAAGGGGATTGCAAGGAGGGAAGTGCCCTTGACCTTTTCGACAAGGAAAGGTTACTTTCATGAGCCTTCAAGAAAAGGAAACAAGGTTGAAGAATCCTGCATTGTGTGTCATAGGTACCCGGGGTTCTCCTGCGTCGATAGTCAAGTAGGGAGAATTGCTTTTCGCCGTGGTACTGTCCTTGGCTCCTACAACAAAGCAGCGCCAGTGAAGTCAGCACAGCTGGTGATTTGAGGAGACTGATACCAGACCGTTCTATGTTGCAGCCAAGTTTGCAAGCGGCAACATGGTACAGTGAACGCTGAAGCGAACAATGTATGAAGCGTATGTGATAATCAACAAAAGTAAATTTGAACAACAGATGAGTGATTGAACTGTGTAGCCAAGATATGATACCTTAGACAGAGTGGTCCGGCACCACATGGATGCTCATTCGAAAGTCTCTGTAAGGTATCCAACTGAAAGTGAAAGAGTGACAAAGAATTGTGAATCGAAGTGGTCCTGCAACAGGTCAAGAAAAACATGTGCACATTGGAAAGTTGATGACAAAGTAAAGTGAAGTTGGTCCGAGCCCAGCAGAGCGAGGTCAGCTGAAGATTTTGGTTAAAGCAAATTTGCGTTGAAAAGTTGAAAAGTTAAATTGGAATTGGTCCGAACCCGGCAGAGGGAGACTTATTGAACATTGTGTTAAAAGGGATCTGAGCCCTGCTGAGGGGGATCTGGGGTGAACTGTGAGCCACCCGAGAAATAATATCCTACGAGAAATTGGATGCATTAATATCCTATGAGCATTGTGTTGAGAGGATCTGAGCCCGACTGAGGGGGATCCGAGGTGAATACTGAATCACCTGCGAAATTGAATACTTGTGAAATCCTAAGAGAAAAATAACTTATTGTTTGTTTCTCACATCAGGCTCTCTAAAAGAAGAGACTTTGAAAGGCAAAGAGACTTGGGCATGGAAGGCCCTGATGCGAACGATTGAACTGTATCCTCGTGCTAGAGAAGACAGAGACTGTGCTAAGGTCGAGTGTACCGTCTTATCCCTTGCTGAAAACGCGGGGAAGGGTGGCCAACGGCCTGAACATCCTGACATATCATTTTGTGAACACTTCTTTCTTTTTGGTAACATTGTTTTCCACACTATTTGTATTCAGAGGTAAGGATTTGCAATAGGTTTATTAGTATAGTCCCTTTTATTTTGACAAGATACCACGAGGACTGTATTATTATTATTTGATAGTCGTAGCTTGTAGATTTAGGATTAGATAGGCATTTTTGAAACCCTTTTTGAAGTTCAATAAACACCATTGAACTGTGGTCACTTGTGTCTGTCTTACTGTTGATACGATGCATTCCTTACAAGGGCCTGGACCTGGGATGCTGACTACTGCACTGCGTTTAAGCTTTGTGTTCCAATGTGGCTGCTAATGTGTTAAATGGCTGATATTCCTGCATGTGCACTACATCTACAAAGCATGCAATAATGTAATTGTGTAGAAGCCTTTACTTCACTCTCTTTGCTTTATTCTGAAGCGCTTAGGGTGTGGGAAGATCATGTCCCCTTCCCAACACAGGGTGCATCAGGGCGGATCCTGTTCAATGGACCTCAGGTATGTGCCTGTGATCTATTCAGCTTCACAGATTGAGACGCCTACTACCCGACCTGGAAGATATGGAGGCCATTCAAGAATTTAGGGATGAAGTAAAAGCGCTGCACCTGGAAATTGTTTTATTAAAACAAGTAAATCAAACTCTTGAAGGACACTATGGACCATACAGCTCTAGCGCCACTTGCAGAAACCACTATTGCTACTTCAGGCGCCGTGAAGTACGATGGGGACCCTCGTGCCCTTACAGAATTTTGTCACCACTCCCGGGTACAGTTTTTGTTACGACCTGTGCATTTTGCAAGCGACAGAGCAAGGATAGGATATAGCCTGAATAATCTCACAGGAAATGCCCTGGCTTGGGCAACACCCTACGTATCTGCCAGAAGTCCAGTTCTTAGTGCATTTGCAGACTCCGAGAAAGCATTCTTGGAGGCTTTTCAGTCACCCAATACTGCCGCTATTGCCCAAAGTCACCTGTTGGACATCAAACAGGTCTCCCAAAACATAATAATGTATGTAAATCGATTTTGTCAACTGGCGAATGAATCCCAGTGGTGAGAGGAGACACAGAAGACTCTGTTCAGTCAGGGTGTAAGAGAAGACTTCAAGGATGAGCTTGTCCATGCACCAGTACCAGCAACCATTCAGGCTCTCAGTGATCAAAATAGATCACTGGCTAACCGAAAGACGGACTGAACAATGCAGACAAGATATTAGCAGGCTAGTATATTCTCCTTCTCAGACTGCTAGAGATCCCCTTCCTTCAGGAGATACAGGGGTAGAACCCATGCAGCTGGGGGCAGTTTGTGGTCCTTTGCTTTAAGCTGAAAGAAGAAAAGAGCAAACTCATAACCTATGTTTGTACTGTGGGGACGATAAGCATTTCTTAAGTGGTTGTCCCATCTGACCAGCAAAGTCAGGGGGAAACTAATCGGCGTGTTGTCAGTGGGGAAGGAAACAGCAAGCCCAGCAGATTATTCTCTTCCCATGGAACTGGTTCATGCCATGGTTGCACGAGCCTTCTTTCTTTTGAAAGTGACCATTTCTTGGAGCAGAGCTAAGAACCCTGTGGAGACTATGGGCCCGATTCATGGAAAGTTTGCCCGGTTCAAATGAATTTGCACTGCTGAAAAGTGATTTTGCACTGCCGACACAAACCCTGATTCATGGAACCATGCAAAGTGTATTTTTGCAGTTCAAAATTACTTTGCCCGGACTTTACCAGGCAAAAAAACACTTTGCACAGTTTCATGAATCAGGGTTTGTGTCGGCAGTGCAAAGTCACTTTGAACCGGGCAAATATTCTATGAATTGGACCCTCTAGCTCTAGTGGATTCTAGAGCATCTGGTAATTATGTGGATGGCCGATTTCTCGCTCTTCATGGGTTACAAGAATGTCAAAAGGTCCATACCGCCCTGGTGGAAGGGATTGATGGCACTCCATTAGCCTCAGGTCCCATTACTCATGAATCTGAACCCATCTTTTGGCAATTGAAAAACACTTGGAATCTTTGGCTTTTGACATTACTCAGTCCCCTTCTTATGCCATTGTTCTGGGATTACTGTGGTTGGTTTTCCATAACCCTTTTATCAATAGGGCCACACAAACTTTGTTCTTCTGTTCGGACTATTGCACCAGCAAATGTTGTTCGACTTCCAAACAACCAGCAATTCCATTTGCTCTGACCAACCGTGATGCCCCACAACAGGTACTCTGTTGTTGGAAGTGACCACTTGACTATAACAGGTTGGACAACATTTTATCTGCACAATCTGACATACCTTTGTCTCTGTCATGTCCTTTTCATTGTGAAATTCTGCTCAAACCGTATCAGCCCATTCCTCATGGATGAGTGTACTCTCTCACCCAACAAGAATGAGAGGAGCTAAAGAGATAAATTTAGGAGTGCCTCAATAAGGGCTATATTGAGCCTTCAAAGTCACCTACAGGGGCACTGTTGTTCCCAAGAAGGAAGAAACCCTTTGACCCTGTGTTGACTATCGCTACAAAGGATTGATACCCTCTACCTCTCATTCAAGATATCTTGGAGTCCTTGTGTTCGGCCTGTATATATTCACCAAGATTGATTTATTGATTTACGTGGTGGTGTGAACCATCTGGTATGCATAAAACCAGGAGACGAATGGAAGACTGCTTTCAAATCCCCCATGGCACATTTGGAATATCGGGTCATGCCCTTTGGCCTTTGCAATGCCCCAGCTGTGTTCTAACAGTTTGCAGACCCGATTTTCTCGGATATGCTGTGGTTAACAACTTGGGTATACCTGTATGACATCTTAGTGTTTTCTGCCTCCCTGGATGAACATGTACTTCATGTCACCGAAGTACTACAGCATTTACAGGATAACCATTTATACGCTACGGAGGAGAAATGCGAGCAGGAGCACATTGAATTCTTAGGATATGTCATCAGTCCCACCGGTATTCAGATGGACCCAAAGAAAATCAAGGAAATTGAGGAATGGTCCTATGCATATGATGTAAAGACAGTTCAACAGTTCCTAGGTTTTTCTAATTTCTAATTTCTACCATTGATTTATTCCAGATAATGCCCAACAAACCTGTGATATCACCCGTCTCCTGAGGAAAGGTACTATTTTTCATTGGGATGACCAAGTGGAATGAGCCTTCCAGAACATCGAAACAGAATTTACAAAAGCACCTGTATTACAAAACCCCACCAAGGAACAACCCTTTATTGTTGAGGCTGATGCCTCTGCAACTGCTATTGCTTCAGTTCTGTTGCAATGGAACCCTACGAATGGTTTGGAACATCCGGTTGCCTATCGCTCCCGACAATGGACAACCAATGGGTGTAATTATGCCATCATAGAAAAAGAACTGCTTGCTACCAAAGAGAGTTTTACAGAGTGACAACATCAACTGCTCGGAGGACATTTTCCAGTGGAAGTATGATCGGATCACAGAAATCTGCAGGACCTTCATACCCTCACATGTAATAACAGCCGTCAAGCATGATGGGCATTGTTTTTTTCACAGTTTGACTTTACCATCACATATGTCCAGATTCTACAGCATCCTGGAAGGTCTGGGTCACTACCAGGAAAAGCTCTATCTCACCACCATTGCTTTACAGAATATAGATCTTCATGGTTTTCACGATTCTACGACAGCAGGTCATCGAGGACAAAACTCTAAATTGGAATTAATCTCACGCTAGTTTTGGTGGCCTAAAATGAAAGCCTGTGTGTTTTCCTACGTGTCTACCTGTCCCACGTGTGCCATGCATAAAACACCTTGTGGTATGCCTGTAGGACTTCTACATTCCATCAAAATCCCACAGTATTCTTGGCATGCCATCGCCATGGATTTCATAGTAGAACTACCCTTGTCTAATGGATTTAAGTGTAGAATGGTGGTTGTTGATTGCTTCAGAAAACCTGCCCATTTTATCCCACTTGCCACTCTTTCCCCCGCCAGGCAAACAGCGACTGCCTTTCTCCATGAAGTCTACCGTCTCCATGACCTGCCCGTAAACATCATCAGTGACCGTGTGGACAGCAGTTAACTTCCCATTTTTGGTTTTCCATGTGCCAAGCCCTGGGTATACAGAGAGCCCATAGCTCTGTGTACCATCCACAGACTAATGGTCAGACTGAGAAGACGAACCAGAACCTTGAAGCCTATTTGCGTTGTTATACTGGATCATTGCAGTCGGATTATGCAGACTACTTGGACACCACTGAGGTAGCTTTTAATAACAATAAACATTTTGCCACTCAACATAGCCCATTCTATTATACTTATGGGATACATCCTAAGATTTTGCCCATGCCTTCAATGATCAAGACCTTTGTGAACTCTCACATTCAGGCTCTCTGCGACAACCTTGTATCCATTGAGTCCATCTTGACACGGACCAAGGCTGTTCAAGAAAACCAGGCCAATTGGAGGAGGACACTCGAAGCTGACTACAACGTGGGAGACCATGTGTGGCTCAGCACTCAGGACTTGCCCTTGTGCAATTGCCCTAGCAAATTTTCTCTGTGTTTCATTGGACCTTTTAAAATCATGAAAAAACAGTCTTCAGTACCTTTTCGACTTCTCTTACCTTCGTCTTGGTGCATTCACCCTGTGTTCCATGTCTCCTTGGTCAAGCCTTTTCATCCTGATGCTTCACATCGTTGTTGTTTGCACCCAGATCCTGTTATGATTGACGGTGAGCCGAAATATGAGTCTGAAGCCATCTGTGATGCTTGATTGTTTCATGGCTGTCTCCAATATCTGATCCACTGGAGATCGCACCTGGGAACCTGCCCCTAATGTATTTGCACCCCTACTTCTTCACCGGTTCTATCTTCGATTCCTTTGGAAGCCTGGCAGCCCTTTGCTCTCTAGTAGGGGGCAGAGTGTTACATTCCCGATTACATTCTGGGTCCTAAAATGAGGCCCAGGACTATGGCCATTGTATCCTTGGTGGCGCTCTATTGCCTCTGTTGGGGTCTCCTTTGACTGCCTGGTGTTCCTACAGAGTGCACAGCCCGCAGGGGTTGCCAGCGGTGGCCATCTTTGCCTGGACGTTACGTGCACATTAAGGACAAAATCAGACAGATGTGTGCCTTCCGCATGACTTTGCCTAGCAACATGAAGCTAACTTGTTTCACTGGCATGAAAGCCAGCAGCCCCACAGCTCTGTGCATCTCAACAACCTTGTTGTCCGCTCCTAATCTCTACAGCTTTTCTCTGTGCATCCATGCTGCTTGTTTTTTTGCCTGAAACCTTGGCCCTCATTACGACCCTTGCGGAAATCGGAAAACGATGGCGGAAATGCAATACCGCCAACGAACAGCGCTCGGTGCGACTATGACCCGTCACCGCAAAGTACGAAGCCATTAGCGACACCGTAGTGAACGCCAACGCTAACTGCACCAAGCACGCGCGCGCGCGCCATGCGAAACCGCAAACACCACCATGGCGCAAGGGTACGCCAATTCCGACCCTAGCGGACATGTACCTAACGCCATCAGGCATGGCGTAATGTACCATTCCGCCATGGTGAGAAGTACGGCATCGCGAATCAACCGTAAACGGCCCCACTGAGTGCCTGTACACCGCTCCCTGCCCACAAAGTACAACTCCCCGTAGGTGCAATGAAGTCACAATGCAACCAGTGAAATGTACAAGTCACCCATGCATGCCAACGAACAAAAGAAACACAAGAGGGGCCAATGGGAGCTGCAGGGCACAGATGGCACGAATACAGAAGCCATCCCAATGGACATGACCACAGTCCCCCACCAAGAAACGCACGCAAACACAGGCACCTGTGACCAGCAATATTCCGAGAATCACATCATTCCACCAGTCCACCTGGCTGACCGGCATCTGTTACACAAAACCCAATCCCCCGCCCCTGAGCATGACAACATTCAAACTGTCATATTGGCAGCCCCCATCCCTGACCTCACGGGCTTAGTAGGCAAACGCGCCCAGTACAGTACCACGCAACTAAACTCCGAAGCTGGAACCCAATGCAGATCTCCTCACAATACATCGCCCCCCAAATAGGCATATGCCACATCACTTGCAAAGAAAAACGCTACACGGGCCAAATCAGAATAGAAATTTAATGCACATCAAAGTCACCAAGCCCATACAGCCATCAGGCCATGAACTCCAAAACACTAATCACCATTGTGGGCTGCATCCGCAAGAAATGACCAGCCACTACTTGTGTGTCGCCCTGTTCCCTCATGGTACACAGAGCCACATTCACGTAGGAAAAGGCAACATGGAAGCGCACAGAACCGCAGGGCCGTCCCAATGGGGAGGCACTAGTCCAGCTGAAAGGCCGAAATGTTGCTCCGAGCCACCAGTACTGCGTAAGGGCATGTGGGCCATTGGCGATCGTCCCATAAGATCGTAATGCTGCTCCACTGATTAACACGAAGCAGCAGGTGTCGGGAGTAAAACCCATCTGCAGGAGTGGCATACAGATGGCAGTGGCAAAAGGGGAGGAGATACCTGTCAACCAAAAGAAAAAGAACAGAATGGCCATCAGAACTACATTCGAACAACTCACTTCAATGATCACACTAAATCCACAGCCATATGCATGCTAGCCCACTCCAAAGGATCATCACCACCCCAAAACCACTTGCGACTCATAACCATCTATATCGAGGTGCAAACACCATCACAAACGAGTGCACCTGTGCATGCGTCTGTCAAAACAGAATCCATCAGATGGGAATGTTAACGTGCATGGACACAAGTGTCTGAGGGCGCGTCGAGACAGGGAGGGCTCAACAAGGCCAGATAGACGATGGTCCCACTATGGCAGCCCTGCATCACATAGCGTAGGGGAGGCGGATAGATCCCAAGAAGCCCTGTACATGGCAAACTCTGTATCAAATCACCTGCCCATGCATCCATTCATCATTCCCTCATCCCGGAATCAAAACGCCTGAATAATTACTCACATAACATTAGAAACATCCATAGAGTCTGTGCGTTATGCAGCCTGCAAAATCCACAGTGCCCCAGCCCGTAATTCCAGTGTAGTGAAGTAACATGTATTTGGGAACGTCCGGGCTCATCGCCCACGTAGCAATTGCGCATCCCAAACTATTCATATCAATCATTGCTTCCTCGCCATGGGCCCTGTCTCAAGGACATTGAACAATAGAACGTTATATTTGCAGTCAGACCTGTGGGCATCTCCTCGCCGCTAGCTGGAAACCGAAAGCGCCGCCCTTCGAATTCCTCATTTGCAACATCACGCCGAAAAGGCATCTGTGGCCGTTTGAAATCACTAATTATTCCATCGAGTGCGGCTGTGTGTGAAAATGGCAACTGCCTTCACCCACAAATGGGACGCCCCGCCCGTCGTTGCAACTCGGTACAGTGATGCATGAGGGCCCACCGTTACTCGAGTACTACGTTCCACTGACCCTTCACAAGTCTGTTCGCGACTGCACAGATAGTATGGGAAACAATGGGACCACAGCAGAATGAACATGTCAACCAATGTTACACGGCCATCGGGTACAAATACATGATTGCAATAGCAAGATGCCATTCCCCGATTTGCAGCATTGTGCGCGGGACGTGCTCGGCCAAAGGGGAGAGCAGTTTGCACAGGTGGAATTAATCACCACAGGTGGAGGCCATACAGCCTGAAAACACATAAATTGCACAGCCAGTCTCCTCCCACAACCACACCGAAATGCTACCGGCAGGACTCGCGATGTTGGCCCTGGGGGACCTGATAGCACTGCAAGTACTCCAACTCCAAGAAGAAGACGAACACCAACTACAACCGGCCGCACGGAGGAGACGCAGGAGGAGGAGGAGGCCAAGGCAGGGCCAGCAAGGGCCGCCAGCACAGCCACTACCACCACGCAGGCAGCCCGCAATCCCACGCCTCCGAGCACATCCGTTCGACCTCACTGCTGAGCAGATCCACACCCTCTACCGTTTGGACCGGGACACCATAGCCGCCATTGTGGACATGACACAGGCTGACCTTGTCAGCATGATAGATAGCCCAACCGCCATCCCACCCCTACTGAAGGTGGTGTCTGTACTCCACTTCCTGGCCACAGGCACCTACCAGCACACAGTCGGACAGTTGCATGGCATTTCTCAGCCACTGTTCTCACGGACACTATTTCAAGTGCTCGATGCCCTCCTGCAGCACGCAGACGACTACATCTCTCTACCACGCTCGGAGCAGGAAATTACCAACACAAAAGTGGGATTCCATGCACTTGCCGGCATACCGGGTTGCATTGGTGCCATCGACTGCACCCATGTGGAATTGGTCGTCCCACATGCCATGGAGGCCCAGTACCGCAACCGAAAACAATTTCATTCCCTGAATGTACAAATGGTGTGTGACTCCAACAGGATCATTACACATTGTTGTGCCCGATTCCCTGGATCAACCCATGATTCTATGGTCTTGAGGAACTCTACAATACCACGCTACATGGAGCGACACGCAGGGAACAGATCCTGGCTACTCGGTGAGTCTCATTACATGCATGATTATGTGGGGTATGTGATTTGGCAATGACCTGGCAGGAAGGGGCGGGGGTGTGCGTACGTAGCAATGGCATTCCACATCATACGTTTCTCGTCCACATACAGGTGATGCTGGATATCCACTGAAGAGATGGCTCCTCACACCAGTCCGGAACCCACGGGACCAGCATGAGGAGGACTAAAACCATGCCCACTCACGTACCCGTGTAGTCATTGAACAGGCATTCGGCCTACTGAAGACTCGTTTCCGCTGCCTCAGCAGGTCTGGCGGGGCACTCCTGTACCGCCATGAGAAGGTTGCAAAGATGGTCATGGCATGTGTCATGCTCCACAACATGTGCGTACGTAGAAATGTGCCCATGCCCCCTGACGCAGAACTGCAAGCACCTGATGATGGTCATGATGAGGGTGGGGATGTGGCAGCACCTCATGGAGTCTGCGAGGCACCGGAGGCCCGTGACATTCGTCAGCATCTCATTGATGTATGCTTCTAGCACTCACGCCTGGTGGCTGATACATGGACACGGGACTCGTGGCACTGTGTGTGTCTGGGACATGCACAATATGGACTGTACGCCGATGATGGCCTAGTACACAAAGATCAATGTCCACACATCTCATTGGTTGATCGTGCACTTTTTATGGCATATGTGATGTCATGTTGAACACCCTATCGACCCGCCACCCAAGTGAGCCCAACACACCCCCTCCACCCTCCTACCTCCCCCCCGAACACCAGTGTCCAAAGATGCTCATTGTCAGTGGGCTGTCGCTATTGCAAGCCCCCTCTGCGGGTATCAGGGGCACCCCTGCCTGTGGAGCGCAGGTTCCTTCCAGATCTACGTTGGGGGCTGCCCTGGACGGAACTTGCAACGGATGATGTGTCTGCCTGCTCACGTCCATGCATGTCCCTAAGGGTTTGCGAGAGCTCAGTGAGCACACGGCGCACTGCGGCAAGTTCGGCACATACGTCTTTGGACGTCGCATGCAGTTCCCCCCTCAGGCTCTCGGTGCTTCTCTCCATTTGGACTCTCAGGCTCTCGGTGCTACTCTCCATTTGGACTCTCAGGCTCTCGGTGCTACTCTCCATTTGGACTCTCAGGCTCTCGGTGCTACTCTCCATTTGTGCCCTTAGCGTCTCTGTACCTCTCTCCATTTCTGCCCTAAGTGTCTCAGTTGATGTTTCTATGTCTGCCTTAGTGCCCCCACATTCATCGGCATGGTCCTTGAGGAGTGTGGCCAGTTGCTGCTGTTGTACGATTACCTGGTCGAGGGACTGTTGCCTCTGCTGGGCCATGGCCATTTGCGGGGGTGTCACAGAGGGGCTGTTGTCCTCATGTTGCCTTGCCACAGGGCTTGTGGGGGATGGCCAGTCGTCGTCTTGTGGGTGCCCCTGCGTGGTATCCTCATGTTGTACGGGATGGGACAGACAGGGGGATTGGGACAGGTCATGGATGGATCTGACTTCGACATCCCCGTTTTCGGTGTCCGAGCATGCTGCCATCAATGGGGTGTCACCTATGGTGCTGCTGCCACCAGAGGCAGTGCCTTCTGTGGCATCCATTGGGGGGACCTGTGGTGGTGGTGTTGTGGGCATGCTGGCTGCTGGGGTGCCTGTTGATGTTCCCTCCTCTGTGCTGCAACCTGATTTGTGCTGCTGCCGTGTCTTGATGCGTGCAGCTGAGGTGGAGGGTCTCTGGCCGTTGGTCTTGGCCCTCTTTGCAGGTGTGCTGGTAGGGGTGTCCTGTAGCTCGTCGTTTGGATCGGACCCTGTGGTGGAGTAAAGGAGGGCGAGGGTTATTGATGGGTCTGTGGGAATTGGAATGGCATTGTATCACATGCATTGGGGTGGTTCCTGAGGGTGATTTGGGTCGGGTCCTTGGAGGTGCTTTGATTTGTGTGTGGAGTGAGGGTGCAGTTGTTTGGCAGCCTGCAGTTTGGGTGTGCCTGCTGCACGTGTAGTGCGTGTATTAGGGGTTTTTAATTATTTATGTATTTATTGTGGGTTTTAACGTGCGCTATCAGGCCGATGTGTGTGGACGTTCTCCTGGACATGTGTTTCTGTTGCACTATGTGGACGCATGGTACTTCACATGGATGGACTGTGTGGATTTGGCATTGTTTTATCTGGCCCACCTACCTGAATCTTCGGATGTCTGCACTCCTTTCTCCATCCCTCCGACTCCCTCTATGCTCTCCATTCCGATGGTGGAGGCACAGATTTCTTCCCAGGGGGTCAACTTGATGGGTGATTCAGGACCTCCCCCGGTGGCTGTGGCAATGTTGCGGTTGGCAGAGAGTATGCTGCGGACGCGTATCCGCAGGTCGTCCCATCGCTTGCGGCATTGCTGTGGGGTGCGGGGTGCGGTCCCCACCGCACTTACCCGCTGTGCCACCAGAGCCCATATGGTCTTCTTGTTTGCAAGTGCCGTCCTGGTCATTTGCGTGGAGAAGACGACGGCAGCATTCTCCTGGAGGGTCTCTGTTAGCACGGTGAGTTCCTCACGGGAGAAGTGGACCTGCCGCTTGCGGTCGCACGCTTTCTTCGCTACTTTTCCCATTTGTCTTGGTTTCGCTAGGGTGGGTGACGGGTTGGGGTGTGTTTCAGGGTAGTGATTTTAGTGGTTGTGTGGTTTTAGTGGTTTTATAGGTGTACGCCGGGATGTTTCCCGTTCCGGGCCCATGTTTTAACTTCCGTTTCCGTATATTTCCGGTCACCGTACTTTCCGGTAGGCGCACACTGCGGTGACCGCTAAGAGGGGTGGCGGTATTGCACCTAGGGCGCCGTACGGCGGCGGTGTGGGCCGTTTTGGGGTCATTTCCGCCATCGCGGACTTTGCACTTCCGCCGTGGCGTGGTGCTCGTGCCCGATGGGTCGGAATGGGCCGCACTTTGCTCCTTCGTGCAATGGCGGAAACGCTATTTACGCTGTGGCGCTCCGGTCAGTCACTTTCCGCAAGGGTCGTAATGAGGGCCCTTGTCTCTTTGCTTTACTAGCATTCTCTGTGTTGCTATTCTGCTCTCCTGCTCTTTCGGTTCCTTGTTCCTTGCATCTATTTGCTCTGACTTAAAATCCTTTTGAAGTCTCTCTTGGTTTACTGAATTATCATTGGATTACTTTACATCTGGATTCCCCTTAGCAGTGGCTTGCACGGGTTTTGCACCACGTTAATCGTGGGGAATCCTTTCCATGGTGCAAGAAGTCATACCCTGTATCTTGCCACCTATGTACAATACAGGGTAGGCTAACACAGGGTTGTACAGCTACACTGCTCATCTACGGTTTCTATAAATGTGGAAAAAGGAGATGGGGACAACATGTGAAATAATGGATGTCATCATCATGGAACCATATGAAGGGCCAGTAAAATCAGGGGAAGAGACTTTTGTTACGGCTTCTTTGCAAACTACTGATATTCCCCCTTGTCTTTCTTCCCTATTCTTCCATGTTCGTAATAATGATCTTGTTGTTTGGTATTTGAGTATTGTTTTCAGTGTTTCTTGTACTGTGTGCTTAGATTACAGCATTACTGATGTTGTACATCAAATGCCCAAATAGAAAGGGATATTACTTACAAAATACATTCTCTGGCAGTTGTCCAACAGAGTCTACCCAAACCCTGACACAAATTCCTTTGTGAAATATATCACCACTGACAATGTATCTTAGTACAAAACAAAACAAAACAATAATTTGTTGTATACTACCATGTTATGTTATTATTTTTTTATTTTATTGCATATACAGTGGCATCCATACTCTTGCCCTTCCTGCAGGTCTGCATTCCCCATGACAGGGGAGCAAAATTAAAAGCAAGGCCACTTATATATAATATATAAGTGGCCTTGCTTTTAATTTTTATTCCATGATATCCTTTGAAGATCACAGAGACTAGCTCTAAAAGGAATGTATGCCATATAACCTTCTTTGACTCAGGTGCATAGAGGAGCATTGAGTTATCCTGGTCAAGATGATCTCTTGAGTAAAAATCTCAAAACATAACAAAGATCTTATCAAGAAAGGTGGTTTGGATTTAGATGCACCCATTAGATACTGCCCAACACAGTATTTTCATTTTATGGAAGAATAGGTGGGCCAACCTGGGATGCCCAAAAGACTAGTCGGTCTCAGGAAGTCTGGTTCACAGTATGTATTTTCAACACAAGTCAGATAAACAGAACAGAAGCAACAGACTGTCAACCACTCCATCCTCATAAATAGTCTCCATAATACACTAGGCAACACGCTCCAGGCACTGGCGTGGTTGACCTCTTTCCTTTCAGACCGACTTCCCAAGTGCAATTGGGTCCTTTCCTCTCCCCCACCTCACACTCTACCTGTGGCATCCCTCAGGGTACTATCCTATAGCCATGGCTCTTCAACATCTATCTAGCCCCTCTGGACAACTTGAACCCCACCTTATGTCCTCACTTCCAGTGTTATGCTGATGACACACAGCTCTCCTTTCAACTTCCATCCTCTAACTCCTCTCCTTCCTCTCTCATAACTGACTGCCTGACTGCTATTCAGGCGTGGTGCTCTGCCAATGATCTCTGCCCTAATGTCAGTAAGACAGAGCTCCTTATCACTGGGATGCCTGCTCCTTGTTCCCCCACCCCACTCTGTGGTCACCCTCCTTGGGCCCCCTCCCCTCACCCTTCTGTGAGGCAACAAACCTTGGGGTCCTCTTTGATTCCTCTCTCTCTTTCTCTCCACACATCACAAAGCTTGTCAAGAAGTCCAACTTTCAGCTTCACCTCCTTGGGGGCATTCTCACTTTCCTCACTTTCCCCCAGAAACTGAACATCTCCATAGCTCTGGTTCTCTCTAGGCTGGACTAATGCAACAGCCTATTCATCAATCTGCCTCAGCACACTTCAACTAATCCGGAATAGGGCAACAAGACTTTTCCTTGTCCTCATGCCCAGGGACTGCATCTCTCCAGCCCTAATATCTCTCCACTGGCTCCTGGTGACTGCAAGGATCAAATTCAAGACCCTTTGGATCATCCACAAGGCAGTCTGGGACCTGGGACCTCTCTACATCCAACTTTCTCTCTCCAAATACCTCCCCGCTAGAGTTCTTCAATCCTCCAGCTCCAACTCTCTGCAGGTCAGACGTTTCTCTAAGCAGAGATTGGGAGGTAGATCCCTTTTCTCGGCAGGTTTCTCCCTCTGGAACAGCCTCCCTTCCCCCCTCAGACATTTTCCTTCCTGTCGGGGAGTACCCAAACTCCCCTGCCCCTCTCCACCTTGTTTCCCGTTCCCTCCAACTACCTTTCTGTGCCCTCTTGCATTGTTCAATGGGGTCTGAAGAACGCTAGGCTGAAGTGCAACGCAGTGTGTGTCAGTCTCCCTGCGGCACTATTTTTTCCAGAAAAGGGCAGGAAAATCTCAAAATGGTACTGTTGGGTATGCATTGCAAGAACATGACTCAAAAATGTGGTATATGGTCTAAGGTAGCCAATGATAAAAGCATGCATGGAATCTAGTGATTCACCATGCGTTCTGCAGACCTCATGAAACTGATCCCCAGACCGTCTCTAAGATTCTGAACATAATATTGTGTGCCCTTTAGGTGTGTTTTCAGTACTTGAGGAGTGGACAAAGTATATGAACCAGGCACAATGTACACTAATCAATGCTGGAGGCCATGTCAAGTGGGCACTGCGAACATGTCCAGAGTTCACTGAGGTTTGGTGCAGGTACAGCTCTGGACCTTGATCTGCGGATTTGGATTTGTGAACCAAGCAATTATATTGGGGGTTGTTCACTGATTACTTAGTGTGCATACAAACCAAACCCAAAGTGCTCACTGAGGTGTTGAGCAGATACCGTTGTGGACCCTGCTCTTTGGATTTTAATTTCTGCACCCTGCATTGCTATTGTGTGCAAAGTCAATGATGTAATAGTGAGTCCGGTGGGCATGTTGAGTCTGCCTACGTGTGTTTGGTGTTTGAAGTTTGCTGGCATAGGTGCAAGTTTACATGTGATCATAAAGGACATTATACCCCTCATAAAGAAATGCTACACACGATTTAAAGGCTTCATATGCTTTATTTCAAAAGAAAAAATCCAAGCAGACTTCGAAGAAATGAAAACAAAGTAATACTAGAGTTTGACATATAAAGTGTGTTGTACGTTAGCTTGACATTAAATAGTGCAGTAAATACCCATTTAATGCTATGCCCTTGGAACTTAAATGCCTACTTTGTATCAAAAAATATTAATAATAACTTGTAAATTATAGAACACTTTTATCCAAAGCGCTTTACCTAGAACACTTGTATTATTATTATTAGCCAATCAAAATGAGTACTCATTTTTTTTTTTTACCTTGGAAGGATGCAAGGCTAAGTCACCCTTGAAGGGATTCAAACCTACACACACAGATTTCTATCATGCGGGTTCAACCCTCAGCACTATCTAACCGTCATATAAAATAAGAATAGTTTTTACCATCGTACAAAATACAGTATATGCACTACTTAACAGAATACAGGTGACACGTGCAATGCTTTGTTCATTTAAAATTCTAATGATATGGTCACAGTTAAACAAAAGTTGGTAGCATTTACACAAAAAACAAAAAACAGACCAGAATAGAAAAATTACTTTGGTTTATTTATACAGAAATATAGTGCATCAATAGTTCAGCAAGCAGTCAAAGTACGTTGAGTCCTTTTACTTGTTTGAAACAGTATGAAGAACTTCCTTTCGGTTCAAGCTTAATTTTGTTCTCGAAGAAAACAATCAGTTTGATACTTTTGAGTTTATCAACAGTCATCGATTACATACATAGACCTGTAAAAATGGTATATCTGTAAATTACATTATAATATATGTTCTTTTCATATCTATGCATCTGTAACATTGTCTGTAAATATCTGTCCAGCGCCCAGATACCTAAGGGTTAGGCGTGCTTTACAAGTGTTAAATAAAAAATAAATAAATAGTTCAGAAAGTGCAGACTGCATTTTGAATACTAAATCGACATTTCTAGTTCTTTTACAGTCAGCTTTATCTTCAAGTGAAAAAAAATAGAAAATATATACTGACGTCTTCTCTAAATTAATTGTTCGCAACATGTGCGGACATTTGTGTGTTGTTCTTCGAAATATGCAGAAGCGAATGCCAAAAAACATAGGGCCCGATTCATGGAAGCATTTTATAATGGCGCAATCCCATAGGAAAACGTTCTGTGAATTAGCCCCATAGTTGTTTGCGTTGAGAAATGTTTACAGTTAAGAAATGCCATTTATAATTTGCTAAGAAGCTTCTGGCTATTCAAGTACATTACAAATCAATGTAATATTCAGCTTTTAAGATCAATTGTTACGATGCATGCCCAGATTACCGCCCCACCCAAATGCTTTAGATTGCGACTATATCAAAACATGGAGAAAGTTTGAGGGATGGCAAAGGTTGAAGTGGGAGTCTTTATTGAAGGGGAGTAATTGGCTAAGTGTGGATAGTTACATAAGGGGCAATTAACCATTTTCTTTGAGTTTAATGTTGTGTAGAACATTTAACAGTAGTTTATGAATTAGTGCTGCATGCACGAGTAGGCCTGAATCTTCACAGGCCGTTTTGGCGACACAGAACAATAAGGCTTTATCATTAGATAGCCAGGCACTGCAAGGAACACACACACACACACCCACACGTATATGTATTCATTTAGACCTTTGAACAACTAGGTAGGAATGTGCATAGCTAAGCAGACCAGGATGAAGACAATACGCATGGGAGCCAGGGCAGAGGTCTTGGGTTGCCAAAACAGGAATGCAAGATTTAGGGCACTAGCACCCCCCAGAATGGTGGTCACTCTATTTGAACTACTAGATGCATAGAAATACGAGTCTTAAATCCTTCATGAGGTGGATTGATTAGTGGAACACTAGACGTCTCTACTGGGAGGGGAACTGACAAAGGGGAAAGCAGAGAACAACATGATCTGTGATTTGTGCCAGGGAATGCCAATAGTGCTGCCCATATGATGGGGAGGGCATGAAGGGGTGCCAATGTGCCTGGGATGAGAAGAGGGCTGCTTTGTTCGCAAGGACCAGACTGACCTCATAGTTATCTGGCGAGTTCATGTTGATGACCAGGTGCATGTCACATGGTTAGGATTAAAGGTAGGGTGGCACCAGTCAAATTTAACCAATTGCTTTGCAGAGTTTTAAGATGGACGAGGTTGTTACCCATGTGTGGTGAAGATAGAAGAGAAGACAGCAGGAAGGACCAATTGGAGAATGGGCTATGCAACTATTAGCATGTATATAGGCAGTAGCCAATGAGGGTGGGGGATTAATACTGTATATTGAGTGTGTCATGAATGACAATTTCTGTGTTTATCACCTGGATTTCATAATGAGAACAAGAGAGAGCTCTGTGGCAGTGGTTTCATAATACCCTGTCTCCTTTTCCTTTTGTATACAAAATAAAAGCTCTTGTCTTTCTCGAAAAAGGGTGCATCTAGCCTTCTTCTCAAATGGATTGTATTTTGTTGGCCTGATCGCTAGGAAGTTAGTTTATTGGTGACTCGACCATGATCCCGGTATCCCCCGTGAGGATGGAGGATACCTGGCCGCACATCCGGAGGGGCAGCGCCTACCTGCAGCGACCAGTCCCCTTTGTTCACAACCTCTGAGAGGTTTATAGGAGCCATATTATCCGAATTCCTGTCTGCTCTTTGGAGCTGATCACTGTCCCTGAATTGTGCAGGTCGTTAACGAGACCCTGTGATGGAGGATTTTGGGTGAATGTGCAGACTAAGTGCACCCCCGTCGGAGAAAAACAAGTGGGGTGTGGGTGGAGAATATGAGTGTTGGTGTGTGTGAAGGAGAGTGGGTATATGTGTGCGGTGTGAAGAGATTGGATTGACGGGTTGGAAAAACGTGGTATTGGATATATTTTTTACATGTTTTATGTTACAGATTATGGAGTAACGGGACCCTTTCCTGAGGTAATAGGGAAGAAGACAGCGCTGTGTAAAGGAAGAAAAAAGAACATGGATGGAGGCTCTGTGTATTAAGTGAGCCTAGGATCTCTCCACCCAGTATAAAAGGCGGGGCTGAGAACAATAAGAAGTTGTGGTAGAGGCCCTTGTTGGCCTGGGATCTACTCACCCGATGTAAAGGGGGTGTTGGAACGAAAAGTAGAATTTATTGTGACTTTATTGTTAGTAATTTTTTTGTGGTGCTTAATGGAGGCCAGTTGTGGTGTGACGTAGGAAGTGTGTGAGAAGAGTGTGTATGTGGGTGGAAGGAGACTGTGAAAGGGGGTAAGTGTGGGGACAAGGGAAACAAGGGCGGGAGTGTGGAACACAAGAAGAGGGTATTGGGGAGGGGTACAATTTGTTGTGATGTGAAAGGGGTGCTGATTATATTGTAAAATACCAACGGAGAGGGGTGGCTACAATGGAGCCAACAACCCTATTGGATTATATGTGTAATGCCCTTCCTTTGTACCGAGATAAAATTCTCAAGTACCATAAGGAATGGTTTGCGGAAACAAAGGGAGGGATGTTCAAGCCATGGCCGGAACAGGGAACAAATAAAAGAGAGCTACTAAGTCATATGTACACATTTATGACAGCCAAATATAAAGGAAGGAAACTAAAAAACAGAAAGGAAGTATTAGAATTATGGGAAATGGTGGAAAATGTGGAGGAGAGGTCTACAAATGCTCTTAATGCGGTAGGGGAGGTGGTCACTTCATGTATTCCAATCACTACTGTGGCGAGCACCCCTCTGGCCTCTATTAAAACAGATTGGTGCCCTCCATTAGGGTGTTAACCCATGCGTGTTGCATCAGGATACACGAGTCGTACGTATGTCCCTTTGCCCACCACGTCTCGCCTGCCACCCACACCGGCTCAATATCAGTTGGGCGCTGTGAGGGGTAAGGGACCAGAGGGAGACAATATGAGCCGCAAAAGGAGTTGGTAGATGCATTGAAGAAGGTGGAGGGTTAACTAGCACAATTAACAATAGAAAGGAGGGATGGGCAGCAGACCTCTGTAGGGATGGATGAATGGAGGACGGGAGATATTTTGTTTGGGATAGATAGTACAGCTATCGAGTATGTGCATATAGAGAAAGAAAGAGAAGAAAGGAGGAGGGTTTGGATTATGGTGCGGCACGGTCGTAGGATGAATATGACTATACACATGGAAGATAAGAGGAGTGGGATAAGGTAGAGGAGTTGGAAGGGAGCAGCCACCTGTGATTTCTTCACGAGTAGAATGTTTGTGGGGACCTAGGTTACGAAATAGGTTTGGGCGGATGGCAGTAGCTAAGAGGTCGTGGTGGGAAAAAGAAAGTTGGGAAAACAGTATGAGTGCAGTTTCCATTACTACATAAGGGACTGTGGAGAGCGCAGTACATACCATTCGCACACATGGACAAAAATAATCCTATAAAGGCACTTCCGTGAAAGTGGATATACGCATTGGAGAAGCAAACAGCTGTTACTACCTTGGCTGTAGGGGGTTTGAAAAGTTTGTTTGTGTCAATACTGGTAGATCAGGCTGACGACATATTGGCTAAAGCAGGGTACCCGGGTGTGAAGTTGGGTGACGATAGCCATAATGGAGAACATTTCAGCGCTATTAGGCCCCAAGTGTGGGGGGCACTACGGCACGCATATCCAGATACGCCTGATTTCCAGTCGATTATGCAAAGGATGATGCGTAATGATAAGGATCCTGCCCAATATATATTGCATATACAAGAGATGTGGAGGGCAAAAATTGGGAGATTCATGGAATTGAGTGATTACATTTTTCAGTTTTGTGGTCAAAAGAGGCCTCCCGATAGAGATGCAGAAGGTGCTTGACAAGATAGTGGGTATTTCGTAAAGGGTTGGGTGGAAATGCAAGAATCAAAACTGGTTCAAAAAAAGTTAGCAACAGTCATGCTGGAGGTGGCTGTAGTGAAGGTGCAGACAGAAGGGCCGGGCGAGTTTAGGGCGATTCAGGCTGATGTGCATGTAGCACCTGCGTGGGGAGGAGAAAATGATTGTGCAGGTGCAGGTGGGTATCAGCCTGAATATCAAGGAGGGCTTCCAGGGGGTTTCAGCAGGATAGAGATGGGTCATGTTTCCAGAGAATGTAGGAGTAGACAAGTGTATGTTTAATCTCAACAACAGATGTATCCTTACCCTCAGGGAGGTCCGATCTCATACCCTCAGTCGTATGGTCAAAGATCACTGGCAGTTACTTATGGTGCCCCAATGCCCACTGTGGTCTGAGGGAACCCATTTGTTTTCCCAGGGACGGACACTTATCCAGACTAAGACAGCCTACATAGAGCCTTAGCATGTTCAGTTCTATTGGTCACCACTGACCCAGAAGAGGAACCCTTGGTGATGGGAAATAAACCACAAATGTTCATAGTTGATACAGATTTGACTAAATCATGCATTAGTGAGGGAGGATTCCCTCTATCAGGTGAGTTTATGGAAACGCAGACCTTTCTGGGGCAGTTCAATCAGTTCCTTTTACAAAGAAATTACCCAATAAAATAGGGGGGAGAGAGGTGGGAGCTCCCTTGTTGTACACCACTGCAACCCCATCAACTTGTTTGGTAGGGATATCCTGAGTAAGCTCAACATGACCATCTCGTTCAAGGAGAGAGGTGTGGTCTGCTCGACACCCGGCATGTGTGCTGTGAGGGTAATGTTGACCTTACATGCATTGGGCATAGAATCTGCAGCATAAGGAATACCAGTGGCCCATGATTTGATCTTGTATGGCATCAGGATACTGCTCAGTGCAGTGACACAAGTGGCAAATAAATACTGTTGAGTGGCATCCAAATTTTTGTTCAGATCCGCCCAGCCTCAGGAAGTAGTTGCAGGAACAATCATTGAACTTGATATATAAGGAGTTTTAGTAGCAGAAGATTGTGTTGACAGCAGTTGATTCAAATAATGGAGAGTGGCACACAGTTTTGTTTAATGACCCTACGATGCCAATTAAAAACATTTCGGATGAGGGGTGGTTCAAGACTAAAGAAGATGAGGGGGAGATAATATTGGAAGTATGTGTCCCCTGTGAGATTATGATTCAGTACAGACATGTTACTTGTCCCATTTTACTGGTAGGGAATGCTCGCTCCTTTGCTTCTGCAGATTTGTCTCAGGTACCTGATAAGTTGTGGATGAGTAATGTGCATGATGTGGGGCTCGTACAGAGTGTTGTGCAAATACGCATTACCTTGAACCATGGTGCTGTGTTGTCATGGGTTCAACAATATCCCTTATCGACGGCAGCAGACGAGGGAATTTATGACACTACAAGCAGTACCACCCAGCTTTGCCTGGGTATGCCCGTGGAGGTCTGCAATAGCCTTGTATATGTTTTATTGCGTCATAACTTCCTATTTTTTTTTAAAACCGCCTTTACTGATAGCAAAGGGCCAAACCCTGCTCCACTGCTGTGCAAGGTGAATGGGTGGGGTTAGTTAAATGTCACTATCACCTGTACACCTGAGAGTGGTATGCCGACCTTGTGTCCTAATTTCCTATTTTTGGATTAGTCGCAAAATGGTCTATCACCCAAAATCAACTATATTCATAGCACAGGGCCAGACCCTGACCTGTGCAGGGGGAATGGGTGGGGTTAGTCAGATTTCACTATCGCCAGTGCACCCCAGACTGATATTCTGACTGCGGGCCAAAATCTCAGCCCATCAACTGTTGTGGGGCTGGAGCCAACAATCGCAAAATAGTCAATCTCCCAAAACCGCCTATACTGATAGCACAGGGCGGAACTCCGCATTGTGCAGGATGAATGAGCGGGGTTGGTAAAATGTCACTATCGCCAGTACACCTCAGACTTGTATGCCGACCTTGGGCCAACATTTTAGCCCACCAACTGTTATGGGACTGGAGCCAACCCTGAACATACAAACACACTTTCATGAATATATATATATAGATAATGGCCCTCTTGAATCAGGGTATTATAGTACCATTCCATTTGCCTTGTAACACAGCTATTTACCCGGTGAAGAAATTGAAGGGGACTAGTTGGAGAATGATTCAGGATTTAGGCCCCCTTAATGACATTGTACAAGCAGAATCTCCAGTGGTTCCAAATCCCGCCCCCATACTATTTAACATACCTGTTGATGCCACCCACTTTACTGTAGTGGATTTAAAGAATTCCTTTTTCTCAGTACCCTTGCATCCTGATTCGCAATTTCTTACAGCGTTTACATTTGCGCAGATCCAATTTCAACATACTAGCCTTCCTCAATGGTACTGTGAGTTCCTGAGTATCTTTAATAGAGTGCTACATGAGGATGTGGGTAACATTGTTGTTCCCAGCACTATAATTCAATATGTGGATGACTTGCTGGCATGTAGCTCTACGGAGCACCAGTGTAGGGTGGATAGCATGCCTTGTTGCAATTGTTGACTGACAATGGGTATAAGGTGGACAGAGCAAAACTACAGTACTGTCAGCAAGAGGTGTTGTATTTGGGTCAGTTGATCTCAGTAAACGGTAAACGAGTAACTCCAGAACGCATGGCAGTAGTGCGCACTACCCCACAGCCAGTGGCAGTTAAGGATGTGCAGACATTTCTTGGCTTGTTTAACTAATGTAGAACGTGGGTGTTTGATTAAACATCATATACTAAACCACTGATCCGGGCCCTCAAAGAACCACAATGAACAAAAAATACTATTATGAAATGGTTACTAAATTTCAGGAGTTAAAAGAAATTATCTCTACTGCGAATTACGCAAAAGAGTTTTACATTTTTTCGCATTCCGATGGGCAAATGATGACCGCAGTCTTGACACAACACAGCATAATGGGTCACAAACCTTTAGCATTCTACAGTGGAATGCTTGATTCTGTCATACAGGGACGGTTCTCTTACAAGCAAGTGTTGGCTGCTACTGTTTTTGCCATTGAGAAATCAGCGAATATTGCCTTGGGGTGTTCATTAACGTTGTATGTGGATCACACAGTTTTTGCAATAATAGAAAGGCCCAAATCTACATTCACCACGCAAAGGCGGTCTGCATGTGAAGCGATACTTTCAACCCCATTGATTCATATCCTTTCTTGTAAAACGGTGAATCCAAATATCTTTTTTGCTGAACTCCTTACTGACGAAGTTGAGGTGCATGACTGTGTTACCTATGAAGGACCTGAGGATGAGATCCAGGATTATACTTTGGGTGACAGAGAAGGATTCTTTGTTAATGGGTCATCAACAATTGATCAAGAGACAGGTCAGATACATACTGGGGCAGCAGTGGTGGCGCTAGTAAACAGAGAATATGAAGCCTCTGCATCATTATTCCGAACAAGCAGTAGAATTAATTGCTCTCATTGAAGCACTTGAGGCAGCGCAAGGGTGCTGAGTAACAATTTATTCTGACTCGGCGTATGTCACAACTACTGTTTATTCAGGGTTGTCAAGATGGATGAGGAGATAGGGCAGATGGATCTTCAGTGCATCATGCAGCCTTGTTGGATCGACTAATTGCTGCTTACTCTACGCCTGGTGCAGCGGTTAAATGTGTCGCCCACACAAGTGGTGTTAATTTTGTCTCCCTCAGGAACAAAGCAGCAGACACAGTAGCAAAACAGGCCACATGCTTACTACTCCAAGATATTCCTGACCATTCTGGGCCTGATTCATGAAATGTTTTCCTATGGGATTGCGCCATTATAAAACATTTCCATGAATCAGGCCCTCTGTGTTTGTGAGTATGCAGTTGCAGTTGCAATTTCCATGCATGGCACTTCCTGTGACCAAAAATATTGAGATTCAAGGTCAGGTGCAGCAAAGTGAGAAGTTGGTGTGGCAAAAAAGAGAGTGTGCACGCACAGTCACCAACTGATTTAGTATGGAGACAGATGAGTACAGGCAAGGTAGTGATGCCCCAATCATTGGCATTGGTTGCATTAGGTCAACTTCACTACCGCCACTCATGTGTCTAAACAGCATATTGCTGCAGACATACAAGAAGATTAGTATTTGCCTAACATTCAGGAAATGCTATCTATGTTTACGTCCAATTGTGTGGTGTACCAGACAGACAGTAGTGGGCAAACATTGAAAACATTGAAGGACAGCCTGCTGCGTCGAATTGACCCATTCCATGATTTACATATTGATTTTGCTGACATGGAGGAGAGACATCATTCTTTTTGTCTTTTTGTTATTTTATAGTAGTAGTTTGTCCTTTTTCCCATTGGATTGAGGCTGTGTACACATCCTGATGCTAAATCGGCCACCACGGTTTTGGTGAGAGAAGTGTTTCCTGGATGGGGAGTGTGCGATAAAAGTGATAATGGCACCCACTTCTTTAATGAGCTGTTTAAGGAGATTGCAGCTCATTTGGGCATAAAGCACAAGCTGTGTTTCATTTAACACCCTTCGGCCAATGGTTGTGGAGGGCATGAATGGTTTACTAAAACATAAGTTGTCGAAATCGTGTGCTACAGTTAATAGGAACTGGGTGCACTGTCTTCCTTTGGCCTTGTTAAGTTTGAGGACCCACCCCTGTAAGGACCACCACCTCTCCCCTCAAGAGAGTGTGACAGGGAGACATGTGCACACACCACTATCCCCTGTGCCTAGATGCACAAAGGGCTGTGCCAATTCTGGTGGAGGAGTTTCATTAGTTTTTAACCATGTTAACCAAGTGCATTAACTACCTTTCTCAAAAGAAAGAAAAATGTTGTTCGCAGGTGGAGTGAACCCCGTTATAATGGCCCTTACACAATGGTGTATGCTACTCCTCTTGCTGTTAAAGTAAACAAGCTGCTGTTTTGGGTGCATTGTCTGATGTTAGAAAAGCACCAAAAACATTGCCTCCAACTATAAACATTTAATCAGAGTGTTTTTATTCTGGTGGTGCCATCTGGTGATTTTGTTTCATGTGATAACAGTACATACTGCATTTTGTTGTTTCAGTGGTGTTTTGTTTATTATTTCTTCCTTTTGAGATTTTTTAAATGAGTTTTTGGCTTTTAGCTGTGTGAATTTTTATCATGAAACGTTTTATTATGTATTTACAAAGGAGTGCATTCTTAAACAGCGCTAAATATATGTGTTCTAGACAAAGTTGCAGTACAGTATTGTTTACGCTCATGTGCAGTTTTGTTTTTGTTTTGTTTTTGTATATGTCTAGTGAGTTTATATGGGTATAAAAGGGTGGTGGGGGTGTATTACTTCAAAGGGATGTACACATGTTCACATTTTTTGAAGCTACAACTCCAAGTGATGGCTATCTAACTACAGTGGTTAACTTTAAGCGGATAGAAATAAAAGATACTCTAATGTGGAATCTAAAAATGCAAATGAGAAGGGGTTTGGATGAAGAAAATGCGTATGATCAGTATAAGGGGTGTAGTGTTTGATACAATGGGGGTCATCACAAGTCCGGCTGTAACACCCTTTCCGCCGCCTGAGAACCTGGTGCCACCGAGCCATTACAAGTCCTGGCGGCCCGGAATATCAGGCGGCGGAAAATGTTAGTCCCCATTCCCATGGAGTGCCACTGGACTCCATGGAATGGGGACTCAGAAGCACCGGCACCGTTAGTAACATTGCTGGTGCTTTCATGACAACTGTGCCTACCAGGGCTGAGACGCCCGGCAGGTCAGGCCTGATGCGTGCAATGGCGCTGGCAGGCACAGTTGTAGTACGGTGGTCCAGAAAGGGGGCCGATACATTGCTACCTGCACCCTTATTTCCAGACCGCCATGCTTGTAATGACCACCACTGTCTAGTGTGCACCACCCAGAATAAAATGACATGTGGGATAGCTATATGAACTCGGCAGGGAAACAGAGGTATAAGGGGAGTTGCTATGTCTGCTCCATCTTTCCCCACACGTCAGGGCACCCAAAACGTTAGTACCTCAGGAAATAGGAAAAGTCCTAACGTTTGGTGCACTTAGTGCTATGTCGGGTTTGCAGTCTAATCCTGGGGCACAAAGTACAAGTTGTACTGATGGCCAAAAATGGAGAGAAGTGTGCAAAGGATGACAGAGCCATGCCCCATGTTAAAATTAGACGCTATGTTGTTCGTGTGAAACAGATGAGAGAAGGCGGTGGTGAGCTGTCCACCTGGGGGGGTTGGCACGGTTTGAAGAAGAAGTTGTATGAACATTAATAAGAACTGTTTTGAGATATGGGCTCCATATATACCTAAACTAACATGGATTGAAGCACATGAGATGCAAATAAAGGTGCAGCGAGTGGATGAGTATCAGTTTTATTTTCGAGGGCATGGAACTGCTCCAGTAGGCACTAACACTAAGTGCAACAAGACAATCGGCCTCATTACAAGTGTGGTGGTCGGAAATTTAGGGTGCTGGTAGCAAAGTACCAGCACCCATTCGGGACTGCCACATTACAAGCATACAGGCGGGGGCCATTGCGCACGGCTGGTCAGACCTACCAAGGGCAGCGCCCCCCACCTGCAGAGTTTTCTCAGAAGCACCAGCACCGTTAACATCGGTGCTGGTGCTCCAGTCTCCCCATTGCCATGGAGTCCTACGGGGCTCCATGGGAATGGGGATTGACATTTACTGGCCCCTGACCTCCTGATCCGCTGGGACTTCTAATGCTCTGGGGGCACCGGGAAGTCAGGTGCTGGTAAAGTGTTGCGAGTCTGGTGGCAACCCACTGGGAGCACTGGTAGGGTTACTGCTGGACTTGTAATGAGTTCCAATGGGGGTCATTAAAAGTGCAGCTGTCCGCAAATAAGGGTGCCAGTAGCAATGTACCAGCACCCTTTCTGGGCTGGTGAACAACAACTGTGCCTGGCGGTGCCCTTGCGCGTGGCAGTTCAGAACTGCGAGGGACATGTTAGGAAAGATTTCATATTTGTACGTAATTTTTCCTCCATGTGTCAACCCCCAAACTTTTTGCTGCTGTTTAAACACCTGTAACTAAACTTTGCCAGAGAAGCACAGCCCTCAGCTGCACTCCTCTGGGCTTTCGCTCACTTTTTGTGGGGAAACTGACATGCCCTTAAGACAGTCAGTAATGGGAGACTTTGTTTCCCTCAGTCCTTTCCTCATGTTGCAACTTTTGTGCAACAGGTAACAAGTGTACAATGTAACTTACCTTACAGTACACTTGGGTCTCTAGTCTTTCCAAAGGCCCAAGAAACTCTTGCTGGACTTTTTATGAACTGTGCAGATGTGTCATGGACAGGACTGGTGGCAGCTATCGTTTACATGTATTTTTAACACTTTCTTGCCATGTTAAACCGTGTTAACCGCGATTGGCATGAATAGGTGGCCTGGCTCCAAAATGGCCATGCCACGAGGTTCTTTGTCCTGTCCTTTGGCTATCTTGCCCCTTCACCCTCCCCAGGTCGAGTTGACCCGGGTCAGTCCTTATTTGGTCATGCACTTTCCCGCGAAACCCAATGCTTTTGCAGGCTTCTGCATGCCTTGTGTGTGTGCCTCCAGGATGTGGGCTGGGATGCCTGTTCCCAATACACATCCTGGGTGCCAGAGATTCTGAAGTGTCTTGAATGCCTGGGACCACCGTGGTCCATGATTGGTCCACGTATGGAGTGAGTGTTTGTGAGCAGATCTCCCATTGGGTCCTCTCCGTTTTGGCGTGAAGGGAACTTTGGATAAGAGGAGGCTGGAAACACCACTACCAGGTCGATCTCCTGAGTTCACACCGAACAAGGGATAAGGAGCCAAGTATCCTGCAACAGAAGCCGAATCAAGGAATCGCTGGGGACCCGTTGGAAGGTTTGGCAGCCTGAGCCCACTCTCGTCCCGTGAGACCCCTCTGCATCTGGTCGTCCTAGAAGGTCTGCGAAGGCGCTTCGACCCATTGGAATAGTGGGACCAACTATTCTCAGCACCTTCACCAAACCCTGCAAGTAAGCCTCTTCGGAAGTGTCCCTGGGTCAACCTGTGGGCTGACCAGCTTACACGAGACGTTTGCTCTGTCACTGCCGCCATTTCGAGGAGGCCCTCGAAACTTGGCATAATGCTAGCTCTGTGTCCTCGGCATTCTCACACCGCAAATTTCGTACACTTGGCATTCCCGGGTCTGAAGTGAGATTAATGTATCCGGACCGGAGTAAACGCGGTTGCCGTGTTACCCTGCTGTGCAACGACCTGTGCAAGTTTGCTGCATTTGTGACCCCCTTGCCCTGAAGCCTGCTGCAGTGCAACTGGGCCGATTCTTCCACCCTAAGCGGAGAAATCGCAACTGTCCCGTTTGGGAATCCGTGCTGCATCTCGGGAACTACACGGTGTCGAGGCTTCCTGATTGTCGCATTCGAACCTGCCAGCGAAGTGGACTGTACTGGCGAAGTTTGGGTCTGCCTGCGTCGGGGACCGGTGAGTAATCCTTACCCAAACCGGTGGCCCCTAGCGCAGGAGCCCATTTTTATGCACAAAGTGGTCCCTGAGGGCCCCTTTCCTTTCCACAGCTATTGAAAAATAGCGACTCCATCCCGAACTCTCCAACTGCCTCTGCCCTCAAGTGGAGGTCCTATTTGAATAGTGGGAACTTGTTCTTCATCGCCTTATCCACCTTCTTGAGCTGCAAGAGACCCTTGAAGAGACCCTATTTTGTCCATTGGCACAAGCGAGTGCATGTACTATTGAGCATAAGGCTCCTCTCTTCGTAGGGCTTGGACTGCCTCTTAAGTTAGGTGTATCCTCGATGTGGAACTGGGTCTAAAGATTATTTGCACTGCCTGTTTTCCTCCCCATCTAGGTGGTCTACATATTTCGTGCTTTTAACCCCTTAAACCCGAATGGTCTTGTCTATATGTTGTGTTGATATTTATGCATTGGTTTCTTCTAGTGATACTGTGATTCTTTGCTATGGTCTATTTTACAAAGGCCTTGTAATAAATGTGTATATATTTTTAATATAACACCTGTCTGGAGTAATTTGTGTCCTTGATTTGTGTGCTCATTGAGGTCATTTAGTTGCCCTCACCCCTCTTGAGACTTAGTCTTGACCATCTGCCATAGCTACACTGATTGGTCTGGCTTGTCCAGAGATTACCCTGTTCCAAGAAAATAGGCTGGCCTTCTGAACCTCTGCCCCTCCAGGTCAGAGTTCAGAAATCCTTCTTAACAGGGCATCAGCCCCAGTAGGCACAGTTGTCATGGAAGCACAACACCGTTACCAATGGTGCCAGTGCTTCTGAGTCCCCATTCCCATGGAATCCTTTAGGACTCCATGGGAATGGGAACAAATATTTTCCCCTGCCTGATATCCCGGGCTGCCGGGACTTGTAATGTCATGGTGACACGGGGATCTCAGGCGATGGAAAGAGTGTTACAGTCCAGCGGCAACACGCTGGTAGCACTGGCGGGTTACTGCAGGACTTGTAATGATCCTAATGTTCATCCCAAACCTTGCAAAAGGGACATCAGCATTAATGGATATCTACTGGGTATGTGGTCAACAAGCATAGCTACATCTTCCACCTTCCTGGCAAGGCACTTGTGCACTAACAACCATGCACTCAGATATCCTGGGTGTGCCTGACGTATACTTAACAATAGCTTCTAAGCATGGGGTGGTGCAATCTATTCCACCCTCCACCCAAATCCCTCAAATGAGAAAGAAGAAGGGGTCGGTGAAGCTGAGAATGGAGAGATTTAATTATCTGTTGGAAGAATTGCCCAAACTGCTTGAAGCGATTCCAGACAAGTACCAGCTGTACAATAGAACTCAAGTTTTCTTTGTGTCCCTCTTAACTGCAGGTATTCAGGCTGCCACAAACCCCAAGTGGTTGCAGATCGTCCGGTGGAAAATAATTCAGTTGGCATGCAACACTAAACAAGGTCTAAACGCTATCAAGTGTGAGCTGAGGGCGATTTGGTTGTTGACGCTCCAAAACCAGCATGTCTTGGATCTCCTGACGGAAATGTGTAAAAAGATTGGGTTGTCCTGTTACACGTACCTCCCCCCCAAATGATGCAGAGAACGGATCCTTGACGAACATCATAGGGGCCTTGCCCAAATTAAAGACTGGCATGGAAAGTGAAGCAGGTATGCAGGCCAAAGATTGGTTCAACACATTTTCATGGGCACCATCCTTACTTGGGGCATTGGTGAAGATATTGGTCCTGATCATGTTGGTGTTGTTCTGCATGGGTCAGATGGTCCTTTGATGCTGCACCAAAACTATTCTGCACAGTGCAATGATGATGTTCACTATTGGGGCAGGAATGGCTCTTCCGGGTACTAAGGATGGGCAGGTTCAAGAGAGGATCCAAATAAACCACTCATGGTTAGGATTGAACGGCCACTTTACCCGCCTGGAAGAGTAACTACATTTTCTGCAGACGTAGAGAACTATATAGAGGATTTGTGGATTTAGCGTGTGATGGGAATTGTATATATCTTACGTGTACCTCAGAGAAATATGCATGTGATGGAGGTAGGTTGCGGCATGTGTGTAGGGCATGGGTCTCTAAGGATGGAGTAGGTAGAGACAAAGGCCCTCATTAGGACCCTGGTGGATTTTTTCCGCCATCAACGGACTTTTCCGCCATGGCGTAAAGTCCGTTTACGCCATGGCGGATGGTGGACTTACCGCCCCATTCCGAGGTCGGCGGGGCGGTAAGTCCCCATTGACCCATTTACCCTTCCCCATTCCCATTTCGGCCCCATAGGGTATAATGGGAGTGGGGAAGGAGTTAATTACGCCACCGTAAATTACGGTGGCGTAATTAACACCAAGGTCCCATAGCGCCATGGATTTTTACGCCCGCAAAAAGCGGGCGGAAAAATGACCATGGCGCTCTGGGAACTCAGAATTGGCGGTAAGGGGTCGGCGCAGCTAACGCTAGCGTAAACCCCTTACCGCCAGGGTCCTAATGAGGGCCAAAGAGAGAAGTTAGTTAATGGAAGATTAACTAGAGGGGGAAGTTGGAATGCATTTTCAGATTACCACCCCTCCCAAACGCTTTAAATTGCAAAACCTATATTAAAACATAGAGAAGGTGGGAGAGATGGTGTAGAGAGGAGTAGGGAGTCTTATTGAAGGTGAATAATTGGATAACAGTTGAGAGTTACATAAGGGACAATTAACCATTTGCTTTGCGTTAAATGTTGTGTAGAATATTTAATAGTAGCTTATAAATTAGTACTGCATGCACGAGTAGGCCTGTATCCCCACAGGCTTTGTTGGAGACACAGAACAACAAGGCTTTATCATTAGATTTCCAGGCACGTCAAGAAACATGCCCATATACCCACAATTAAATGTATTAATTTAGGTCTTTGAACATTTAGGTAGAAATGTGCATAGCCAAGCAGGCGAAGGGCTGTGGCCCAGGATGAAGCCCATACACATGGGAGCTGGGGCAGAGGTCTTGGGTTGCCAAAGTAGGAATTACACATGTAGGTGGTCACTCTATTTGAACTACCAGATGCATTGGAATATGAGACTCAAATCCTTCATGAGGTGGATTGATTAGTGGAACACTAGACGTCTCACCTGGGAGAGGAACTGATAAAGGGGAAGCAGAGAATAAGATAATCTGTAATGTGTGAAAGGGAGAGCAATGAGTGATGCCCATACGGTGGGGAGGGCATGATGGGGGTGCCAAAGTGTCTGGGATGAGAAGAGGGCTGATTTGTTTGCAAGGACCAGACTGACCTCAAAGTCATCTACCAAGGTCATGTTGATGACCAGGTGTATATCATGCGGTTAGGATTAAAGGTAGGGTGATGCCAGCCAAACAGCCAAATTCATCCAATTGCTTTACTGGGTTTCAAGATGGACGAGGTTGTTACCCATGTGTGGTGAAGATGTAAGAGAAGACAGCGGGACCAATTGGAGAATGAGGGATATGATGTAAGGGATTTCAATCAGGCCCACACCCAGGTCTCGCCTAGCTATGTAGTGCGCAAATGAAACCATTATTTTATTTGTGTCTATAAATTCAATATTCTGAATGATATGCCACTCATATCACACCCATCTCAAAATACCCCCCAGGTCACACTGAACCAGGAATCAGACTAGTTTGTAAGGGTAAATATTTAGTTATTTATTTTATATTCAAATCACACATAGGTTTACTATAGATATATATATATATATATATATATATATATATATATATATATATATATATATATATATATATATATATATATATATATGGGGTAGCAATCACCCAAAGGGTGAAAATACAATTCATAAATAAGCAAAGCAATTGAATTCACTTATAATGAGGCAAAATAGAAAACACAGGGAAAAAGAACAGTTTGTTTTGCAGACAGATAGCGTTTAGATTAATGTTCCCCCTGCAAAGTTTTGTTTAAATACAAATGAGCAATCCTACACCAATGTGAGTAATCAGCAGGGATTCAGGAATGAAATACAATGGGCCTCATTACACGGTAGGCGGTGAGACATGGCGCTATTAGCGCCATGGCTCATGCCGGTAAAATACCGGCACCGCCTTGGCGGAAAGGGGATTTACCGCCCCATTCCAAGGTTGGAGGGGCGGTAAATCCCCTTTCCGCCATTGCCCTTCCCCATTCCCATTTCTGCCCCATAGGGCTCTATGGAAATGGGGAAGGCGCTAATTACGCCACCGCAATTTTGCGGTGCTGTAATTAGCTCTGAGGTCCCTTAGCGGGTTGGATTTTAACGCCTGCAAGAAGCAGGCGTTAAATCCTCCAACCCGCAAAGGGACCTCGTAGTACGGCGGTAAGGGTTAACGGTCACTGTTGCCATTAACGGTGACCGTTAACCCTTACCGCCGTCCGTGTAATGAGGCCCAATGTCTAAAGTTATAGGTAATATTCCCTCCCCAACCAGAGAGAAAACCGTTTGGCCAAATGACACTTTTAAATTGACAGATGAAAAATGGCTTTATGAAATACTGCAAAAGGTGGAAAAATGCTTAAATGGAGATAATTCCTACAGAAAGCAACACTAATCAGGTTCTAACATACATGAGCTATAATATAAACAACAATATACACTTCAGATCAGGATGGGATGGAAAAAGCACTTTGAAATGGGGGAAATGACACGTGTAAACTTGGGAATTTTGCAAATTCGCAGCAACATTTTACTATGCGATATTGAAGACAAATGGGTCAAATACACTGTTCCGCAATGCAGATCTAGCTAAGGATGTTAGGCATCAGTGAGAGTTGAAACTTCATTTCTATCTTTAAAACTGAAGGAGTTATAGAGGTTTTCGTGAGAGGTGTTTTTGCAAAATAGGCGCGAAAATTAAAACAGAAATGCGCTTTTGAAAATGACAAGTGGGTTTGATTACACTATATTATGACTATGAAAAAGAGAATGCCACATATGGATCTTACAGTCACATGATCAGCGTAACCCGTCCCGTTGTGGATACTCTACTTCTTCCTGGAATTTACTTTAGTTATTCGGAATCACTAGGGAGTTATGGTTTTTGAACACAGGTGATGCAATCAGCACAAGAAGGATTCCAACAATACTGGATTTCTGAATTAAAGATGGAATGGGCTTGAGATAGGGATAATAAAATGCAAATATATTATGGGTCACTGTTCTTCCTATTAATGCTTATAGAATAAGTTATTAAATTGGACCGTCAGCTCTGGTTAATGAATTGGATCTGGTCTACCGGCAGCAGGGCACCTCTAGCGGGATTGAATCAGCAAGGTGGTTCTGGTCAATTTGGACTGCACCTCAGACTGGATTTGGATGGGCTCCTTCTGGTTACTGGATACAGTAGATAGCAGGATGCAAGTTTTCAGTGTGCAAGCCTTAATGGTAGCAAGCCAAGCTGAATCAGAATTAAATCCCTTCAAGTTTGGGATGTTCGCAATTGGGTCAGGCTAGCAATAATTTTGCAATGCTAGAGTCTGGATTCTGCAAAGAAATCTGGATATTTCAAGGAATTTTGGAGTCAGCTACAAGTTTAAGAGTTCTAGAATAAGGTGCTGCGCGGATATCTGGATGGGCTCTGGAAGCAGTGTGTTCTGGAAGCAGTGTCCTATGTGTAATGAAACTCCTATATTTATCCATTACAAAGTTTATGGCATGGGCAGAACTTCAAAACACACCCCCATGGTTGTGAGTGGCTACAGGCATGTGCGCGGTTTTGGTTGGCAGCCTGGACAGAGCTGTTATCTTATGACAGGATTTAGGAACTCCCACCTGGATTTTTACCCAAAACATACTTTTGCACAAATGTACATTTCTACCATTATGTACCCTCATAAAATTGGACACATATACTTTATATTCGATTGTCTACATTTACATTTACTTCCCATCCTTGTGAGAGCTGTATTGGTCATTCTATGGATTTTTATAAATTTTACCCATAACACTTTGGATTGATCATTTCTAATTTGAGACATCTCTGGGCGCTCATCAATGGATCGTGTCCATACAATTGTAAGTTTGCAACATTAATAGTTTTGCCACAATCAGACATTTTTCATAACTTTGGTTCCTTAAATTGTATGAGTTTCCTCAATGTCTTCAGCTCACAAGGCTGAAATGAGTTTAATGTCTACCAAGTTTCAGATGTATCCCTCTTTAGGTTGTTCAGTTAAAGAGTTTTAAACTTTAATCAAAAATAAGGATTTCACACCAAAGTCCTCCTGAGTAACCTCCCCTTTTCAGGCAGCAGCTGTCCAGTCCTTTGAAGTTCACTGATAAACCTCCTCCACATCCTGCCCCTCCTGGCAGAGGTCAATGCTCAGCCAGTCCTTTGTTCTTTGGTCAGCCAGCAGACGAATGTCTAATGCGGCCCCATTGTGCGGCTTGTTGGCATTATGCGGGAACCACTAACAGCCATTAGCCTTCCTGTTCTCAAGGGAGTGTCAAGCGGAGATGTCAGTTTTCCCAGGCCAGGCTGTCAGATCACAATTACATAGTGGATTGGCCCCAGACTGGGCTCCTTGACTTTAGTCTTTTCATTTCAAATATAACATATAAACAGTTTATAAAGGATTTAAACATTTTAAAAGAATTAGCCCTTCACAAACATGCTTGAAATAGTGGATTTTGCAATTTCTTCCTGAAAAGAAACATCTTTAAATGGGTTTGACAGCTATTTTCCTAGAGCAGATGTCAGGCACGGAGGCTTGGATTCCTCTGACTGCCTGGAGAATCCATGGTTTGAGCACACTTTCCTTTCCATAATTCTCTGAGAAAATGCCTGAATTTTTAAGGGCATTTTCGGATTAGGCCTTTCTGTGGCCTGGTTTCAGGTGACAGATGACAGATGACAGCAGTGATTCCTGCTTTTACACCACTTTGCAGGTGTATGTGGCAGGGTGTGCAGCTCTTTTGGTTGTTTATGAACTCTACGGAATTTTTGAAGATTTAGTGCACACACGGGTTATTGCCTCCGTTTTTGGCAGTTTTCTTTCCCCATTGGCAAAGGGGTGTAGTGTGGCACAGTGGCGTGGATAAAAATACTCCACAATTAAACTATTAGCATGTTTATGGGCAGTAGCCAATGAGGGGTGGCGGATTAATACTGTATATTGAGTGTATCATGAATGACGATTTCCGTGTTATAAGCTGGATTTAGTATGCAGTGAATTCATAATACCCTGTTACTTTTTCCTTTTGTATACAAAATAAAAGCTCTTGTCTTTATCATAAAAAGCGTGCACCTAGTGTTCTTCACTAGCGGGTTATATTTTCTTGGTCTGATCGTTACCTTACGCAATTAAGCTTTCTCAAACTTTATTCTGGGTTTGGGAAAAGAGTTTTGATGAGTCCAGGTGAAAATAGTGTAAATGGGACATGTGTCATTCAATTTCAGAATCAGCCTTATTAGGTGCAGGCAGAGGCAAATTCTGAGGCTTTATTAAATGTAAAGATAGAAAATTAAACTGATTCAGTTGAGAGAGAGTTAGAAATCTAGAGTGGAATTTAGCTGAGGGAGATGTAGAAAATAATAGGCTTTAGTTGAGGGAAGGTAGAACATTATATAAGGATTTACTTCATGGGGAGCTAAACATTTAAATGATGTGGTTGTGGGAGATATCCAAAATAAAAGAATATACAATTCATTTGTAACCACTACTGGGATTATTATCATGAAATAAACAAGGGGGATTGTGGGAACGGTAGTGTTTTATCTGAGCAGGTTGGGAGTGTGGGAAATAATAATCAGAGGGACAGGAAATTGAATGACCGGAAGTATTCGGGTAGGCAACAGAAAACCCAGGGTTCTGAGAACTGTGGTTTTTGAGGGTAATGGGATTTGGGCTCCTAGTTGGTTTACCAGATGTGTAGGGGTGGTTGGAATTTATTAAGGGAGCTTCTTCGGATGGAAGGGAGGTAGATGTGGAATACCCAAAGAAAATCTCAAGGACTTCGTCCTCTCCTTTTTCCGCAATGTAGTACTGTATCACACCTGGGGCGTTTTTCTCCGAGCATAACCCTGGGCTTCCCTACCCAGGTGATCTTCCCTCGCTCCTCCACCCCCATGGTTGGGAGCTGAGAGAACCAGACCTCCCCAGGCCATCTGAATAAGGGATCCCTGAGGCTTTCTTGGGAGAATACCCTCGGGTTTCTCACATGCCCTTCCCCCATGCTAGTTGGACTGGTGTATTTTATGTGGATACTCCACCATGGAACACCCAGACTGCTGGTCCAAGCCTTTCAGCATGTAACCGGGATTGTCACCATCAGGACTTTTAACCCCTTCTTGGTCTATCAGGGATTGCTTAGAAGATGCATAGAAGAGGTAATTCACTTCTCTTGCTCTCTTGATCGTCCTTACCCCTTCTTGAGCTATCATTGATTCCTCCTCTATAGCTAAAGGCCACACACCTTTTCGCTAGCCTCCCTCTGCCGGGTTCACTCCTGCCAACTTTGACCAAACAGTTCACTATGGACTTTAGACTTCATCCCTTCTCGTTACCATCCCTCCACCGGGTTCACTCTTGCCAACCTATACAACACACAGTTGATGCGCTAGTTTCACCAAGCGGGATTCATCTCGTTTTTCTTTCACAATCATCTGTCGTTCAAAGACTTTCGACGGTACAGATGATATTACAAGACCCCTGTATGATCACTTTGACACTTCTTCACCTCTTCCCAAGGCCAGGGAACTCTTTTGCAAAAGGGGGCCAGAGTGAACCCGGTAGAGGGAGACCCACAAACAGGGGTGGACCCTGAGGAACTGTTTAAAAGACATTAAGACTTGTGAAAGTAAGAAAAGCCATAGTGAACCCGAAGGAGGGAGGCTAACGTCTGAAAGGGGTCTGAGCCCAGAGGAGGGAGATCCGGGGGTGGAAAGTCATCACCCCAAAGCTCATTCTGGTAAGGAACTTTGTGTTTGTTTGTTTGTTCTATTGAAGGCAAGAGACTTTTAATGAAAAGAGACTTAACCATCGAAGAACCTGATCGCTGGTACGTAACTGTTGACTCGTCTTGGAAAGGCTTGAGTGTGCACTGTGCTCAGGAGATCCACGTTGTCCCATGCTCAAAACGTGGGGAAGGAAGACCCTGGCAATCAAATCCTGACTTTTTGATTGTGAACACTTCTTTCTATATTGAAAACCCTATACCTCACTATTTCTGTAATTAGCTGTAAGGAATTGGCAATCGTTTTTTTTGTTTGGGCCTTTTTACTTTGACAAGATGCCTCAAGGACTGCCTTATTTTTCATTTGATGGTCAAAGCTTGTCCCATCTTAGATTTAGGTTTAGGTTATGTGTTTTTCCACCCTGCATTTGCAGTTTAATAAACACCCTTAAACAGTGATCACTTGTGTCTGTCTTTTCTGTTGCTACCATGAGGTCCATGAGGTCCATGAACTTAACGGCATCCGGTTAAAACTGTGTCTGTTCAAAATCAGTGGGGTATTATCAAGTCCTCTGCCCGTGAAAATCCAGAGTTCTCTTTGGGAGAGAGAATGCCAAAGGGACCATAGAGGTTCATGAGTAGGGTTGCAAGATGGGAAGTCAGGGCTTACAAGTGGAAGAGTGTGAGAGGTCCTGCAGAAGCAAGGAGAAAAGTGAGATGGAGGCTGAGCACAGGAAAGCCAGGAAGGAACTCTGCGGACAGGGTAATGAGGGAAGACTAAGGGAAGAGAAGAAAAAAACATTACAGTTCACAAGGATGTCCAAAGCTAGTCTGAAAAAAAGACTGTGAGTTGGGCAATAAGCATACAGATATAATGGGGCAAGCTTGTGGAAAATCTCAGAGCAAGACTGAGGGCTAAATGCAATATGCAGAAACCACAAGGAGCATGAACAGACACACCTATTATGTGGAGTGTCTGACTGATGCTCTAGGGCATAGAAGTGATGTCACATTGGGAAAGATTGGTAGGGGTTGGTAGTGGATGTCGGGCAGGTGGTCCATAACGTCCTCCATTTGTTCCAACCCAATATCATCTAGCAAGGGTTATAAGCAGTACACCACAAACATCCAGATGCAGGCACGTGGAGAAACATTACTTCTTTTTGTAGGAAGGCAAAATAATATGAACAACATTTCTTTTACTTCCTTGAAGGCAGGAGAGTACATTCAGTGGATAGAGTGTGAGTGCAAACATTTTGTCATCAATGATAGGAACTGCTGGATTAAACAAATAGTTTTAGCATTCTTTGATGGCAAAAGAGTGCAGTTAGTGGTTGTACTTGATGTGCCAACCTTTTGTGATACACGAGGAAAATAGTGAAGAAAATTGAAGTTGCTAGAGATGTCTGTAACTGAGGTTGCCACCTTTTTGAGAGAAAGCACAATATTAGTGGCAAAGAAAAAGACTTAGGGCCTGATTTACAGAAGCTGTTTATAATGGTGCAATACAATTGAACAATACTGGTCCTTAGAATTGTTTGGGAGCATTAGAGAACAGCATTAGAGAACATTCAGTGTATGTGCTGGTTGTGCTACGAAACAGCAAACAATTACAATGCTCTGCACTTCAAAATGTTTCTATTTGCAATCATTGTGTTGAAAGTTAAAAAATGCATATGTGCATGTAAAGGAGCACCAAATGCTCCTTTCACCCAAAAAAACCGTCCAGTGTACAAATGGACTTATAGCTCAATGTGTAATGTACGCCAACAATCCTTTAACTCTTTACAACATTTCCTCAATCACTATGTAAAACTAAATAACAAAAGTAAAATGAAAACTTTTCAAACCAGAGACTCCTGTCCAGTGCACAGCCACACTGGTCTGTGCGGACATTCATTAGCCTGCATTTTTTTAACTGCTTTCAAAAGCACGTTCCACCACATCAAAATGTTAGCAACACACCATTCTACTCTACGGAATCTTGCTCATCGACTATACTATGCGAAAAGTCCTGCTCTAGAACTACACAATTGAAATAACATTCTCCTTCATGGAACAGCCAAAGAACTGCTTCAAGAAATAGAGCACATCCAAAGTAAATACTTTCGAGCGGAAGTTGACTTAGAAAGTAAAACCAGATAAAATAGATTTGTACACCATTTGTACTTGGCACTCAGTGTGTGCCAGTTTAATATATTGACAGTACATTTGCCCTTCCTAACATAACCCATTCCAATCTTCAGCTGCTTATGCAGTCGTACTTTTTACTCTACATTCTGTGTCTTGTGCTCCAACTTTCACAATGCGAAAAGTGGAACTACAAGTCCCAGATCACAAACAAAGAATCTGGTTCTACATAAACGCCTACAGATTAGAAAGCATCATGTTGGTAAGCATGCATATACTCCTAACATATTAAACTTCCACACACCAACCGCCATTTAAAAGTGTACTACAAATCTTTTCCATCAACTTTTCTTCTTTTTTACAAAGTGTTACAGAGCTTCTACAAATGCACCTAGTCAATAATGAACTTTCATGAAAATACAACTAAAAGCAACCATTGTTAACAGCCTCCAATTTTATTAACTGTTGCTCACCACCACTTCTTCCTCCATAAATATCAACATTGCTTACTAAAGGTTCTTCGCCATTGCCATATATCCCCACTAACTTTCTTTTACAATTACAGGAAAGAAGCACATTACCGAGGACAATAACCAAAAAACAAACACCGTTTGTATCCAACAAAGTAAGTACATTAATGTACCATGTATATGTATGTAATTACAGCAGCACAGTTCCTTTATTTATTACCCCAGACTACTCTTTTCAAACCAACATTTCTTTCACTCTAGCCCATTATATTCCACCATTTTCACTCTTTTACTATTCCCATCTACACACGACCATTGCAACACCTACTCTGTTGCTCAAAACAGCACAATCACCCTACAGATTCCAACACACCACCACTCCCTTACTCACTAACCCAATACCTCTGCAGACTCTTACTCTCACAACCTTCCCAACCACACCTAATATACCACCTCACAATCAAACAGCACTCTATTCATCTCTACAATCAAACCCACAAATCCATGCACCATACATGCATATACATTGCACAACTTTACAACAGAAACGTTCTCTTTTCCCAACAGAAACAACAAAATGCCTACAAAAAGCAACTTTGTAGAAAAGAAAGACAAAATATATCAGATAAGAATAAAACTACACCAAATAGTCATCCACCACTTAAACAATGTATAGAAAACATTAAAACAACAGAGCTAGTAACGTCACTGACAAAACTAAACCAGTCATGACTAAAAAAAGGTAAGGCCCTTCTTGAAAAAACTAAAAGTAAAAAAATATGTACAAAGAAAAGCAGGCCTACTAATGAACCTAACCTTCCCTCTACCAGTGTTAACGTAGTAACAGTAAAGCAATCCAAAATATTTATGGTACAGAAATGTTCCACCGAAGTGTTCTTCACAATCTTATAAAAACAGCTTAAAAGTCACGATCTACCCTTAAAAACTACTGCAGGAGACTAATCCTGCAAGCTCTTAATTGACAGTGCTTGTCTACTAAAGAGAACATGTTTTTAAACAGAATGAAATCACTAACTAAATTAATCAATACATTACAAAAATGACTTCTAAACATGTCCAGTGTCAATATACACACCTTTTCAAATGTTTGTAATGGTGAATGGATTCACACAAGCAGCAAAGAACCATATTTCAATGAAGAAGCTTATAAACAAGAACAACAAAAAATGATTGCCATAAACAATAATGGTTGAATGTATGAAATGGTGGAACACACCATTATGGCAAAAGAAACCCCTATAGAAAATAAGTCCACAACAAACTTTGAACCAAATGCTCCTTTCACCCAAAAAAACCGTCCAGTGTACAAATGGACTTATAGCTCAATGTGTAATGTACACCAACAATCCTTTAACTCTTTGCAACATTTCCTCAATCACTATGTGAAACTAAATAACAAAAGTAAAATGAAAACTTTTCAAACTAGAGACTCCTGTCCAGTGCACAGCCACACTGGTCTGTGCGGACATTCATTAGCCTGCATTTTCTGAACTGCTTTCAAAAGCACGTTCCACCACATCAAAATGTTAGCAACACACCGTTCTACTCTACGGAATCTTGCGCATCGACTATACTATGCAAAAAGTCCTGCTCTAGAACTACACAATTGAAATAACATTCTCCTTCATGGAACAGCCAAAGAACTGCTTCAAGAAATAGAGCACATCCAAAGTAAATACTTTCGAGCGGAAGTTGACTTAGAAAATTCTGTACCTTCAGAAAACATTACCGAAAACCTCATGAACACCAACATCCTAATAAAGACATTCAAAAAAGAAATAGCTAAGTTTCAAAATACATCTGCTGAAATACCAGACCAAATATGTGTCTGTTGTCGTAGAATGTTTTATAAAAAAAGAGCAGAAAAATAGTAGATCTAGCCTACAAAATAGAAAACAATGAATAATCCCAATGGTTCCAATTAGCTTTATATCTAAGAGCAGAAATTAGATACAAATACACTGAACCCTCAACAGTTTGCACGTACTGCAACACAAAGCTTGACAATAATCAAAGGCCATCACTAATAACATAGCTATAATAGGTATTCAAACAAAATCAGCCAAATTACCTCCATCCGAGTTACTAAATGGCTTCTGTGGCAAAATAGTATATTTGCCATTAGATCAAAAAGAAAATGTACAAACTTAGGAGTACAACGACCAATAAATCAATATTTGATTATACTAGTTACTAGTTAATGGTGTGCCAATAAAAGACAAAAGAATTTGGCAACAACTTGTCGACTTAAAAAACGTTAGACAAACACTGCAATATCTAAAAGAAAACAATGAATACTTCAAAGATATAAACATAGAGGAAAACTTAAGCGAAACCATTGAAGACTCACCAGTAACTGGCCAATTCGAACGTGTAGATCCTGTTACTGCAGCCAACATTTTAGACCAGTATAAAATTCACCCACTACACCCCAAAGACACCATTGATGAAAGGATCCCCAATAAGCATGTGGGAAAAAGTGTAGAATCACGTTATTTTCCTCTACTTATTCATACAGGAAAAGGAGGAAGATATGATGAAAAGTCCACCCAAATTAGTACATCATATTATTGCTCTTTAAGAATGTATTCTGAAGACCCCAGATTCAGACAAAATGTTGAATACATTTTAAATCTCCTATTTGAAAGTGAACTAGCAACTCTATGTTATGGAATTGCATACACATTAAAAACAGGATCTAACTTTTTAAACATATCCGCTACCCAACTGCTTAAAAAAATAAAAGACAAAGATGAAGTTTTGCAGTCAAGTATCACAAATCTCTTGGCAAACATGTGTGGTACAAAAGAATACTGATTCCGATGTCACACTGATGTACGTTGTATTCTAAGGAACCTAGGCCTACCCACATGGTTTGTTACTTTAAGTTGTGCAGAGCACGCATGGGATGACTTGCACAACTTCTTACACACTGCAAACTAAAATAAAGATGGACTAGATATAAAAACACCAGGAGAACCATGTTCTCTTGACCTTGTCAATATATCATGGTACTTTCACCATCACTTCATTGCCATGCTGCACTATATTTGCAATACAACTATTCCTCCGCTCGGAGAAGTGCAGAATTTCTTTTGGAGAAAAGATATCAATCCAGAGGAGCACCACACATCCACATGCTTTTGTGGATAAAATATGCTACATTTGACAATGATAGTGATGCCACTTTTATACAGTTTATTGACAAATACATTGCCTCATTACGAGGTTGGAGGTAAGGGATTACCGGCACCGGTAAGGGTGCCGGTGCCGGTAATCCCTTGCCTCCATATTCCAAGGTCCCTTAGCGGGTCCCGCTATAGGTGCCTGGTTTTACCAGGCGCCCTTAGCGGGAGCCACTAAGGGACCAGGGAACTAATAATGGGCCCATTCCCATTGAGCTCTATGGGGGCTCGAATGGGGAATGGTTCTTGGAATGGGCATTTACCGGGTCCTCCAACGTTGGAATGACCCGGTAAATCCGTATTTCGAGAACCCGGACCTGGAATGCGGTAAGGGGGTAGCCATGGTGCTAACAGCACCATGGCTACCTCCTACCTCGTAATGAGGCCCATTACCAGCAACATCCCTTCAGAAACCACAGATAGTGACCTACATACACAAGTCTTACGCTTCCAAAAACATAAGTGTGGCAAGTACTGCCGACGTAGATATGAAAAAAAGGCACAAGTATACCAAATGTTGCTTTGGCTTCCCTAGACCAGTTTGCAAAAAAGGACAAGTAAATAGCTAATGTCTTCTGTTAGACACAGCATAAAAGGAAAATCCCCTAAAAATACATACAACATTAAAAGGGATGAAGCATCCAAGTACATCAGTGATTACAATGCAATCTTTGCCCTCTTGTGGAATGCACACATAGACATACAATACTTTGCAGACAATTGCACTGCAGTTGCAAGATATGTCACAGTCTCACCATAGCTGAAAAAACAGAGCTAAAAGACCTCTCGGATGACATATCATCCGAAAAAACACTATCACATAAATTGTACAGCTTCGGTATATAAATGCTCTCTCATAGAGAATGCGGGTGCTACAAAGCTGCAGACTGTTTAACAGGTACAGCCTTATATGGCAAATCTGAACACATTGTCTGGCTGAACCTTGGGCCAGCTTCATCCCGAAAAAGAGTACTATAATCTCACCAAGAGATTGAAAACATAGCAACAAATTATCCCAACAGCCAACATATTTTTAAAAAACTATTTAAATGACGCATGCTACCCAAACAGAAGTACTGATTTGGAAAACATGTGCTGTAGGTCATTGCCCCAAACTACACCTACCAATAAAATGTCACACCAAATTACACAACTGGCAAATATTGGGTCTCATCTTGTGAAGGAAGCAAAACTCACCAAACCTAGTCTAATTAATCATATAAAGTTATCATTTAAATCTCCCCAACATAGAGAACTATATTACATGGCCCTACTCCAACTTTCTAAACCTTGGAGTAAAGAAAAATAATTATTAGGTGACTATGGCTCATTTGAAGCTGCATTCAAAGCAAATTAAAGCCTTATAACAAATGGCAATTTCAAACAATGCAAACAAATGTTGGACAATGTATGCCTACAAGAGGAAGACACTCAAGCTCAAATAGACGTAGACACTCCTGAGGGCAGTCAACAGTCTCTTACAAGAAGCCAAGAACAACTTGGAGAACAACTCATTCTAAATGAAGCAGAAATAGCCATGACTGAGGTAGACAATACCATGTATCAATATAAATAATCTCAGGAAAACTTGCAAGTGCTTGAACCACAGCTAAGTGGAGAACAACTCACCATTTATCGAGAAGTCACTCAAGAAATTTAACATGGTTTTAAACATGAAACTAAAATGGTAGCTGTAAAAATTAAAAAACCTCTGCTCATGTATGTAAGTGGTGAAGCTGGTTCTGGTAAATAATTCTTAATTAAAATAATCAGCATATTTCTACAAAATTGAACAAACAACAACCTTTTGGTTGTAGTAACAGCCCCCACAGGTATAGGTGCCTACTACAAGGGAGGTGAAACTTTACACCGACTACTGCTCCTACCCGTAGAACACCAAAGCAAATTAGAATACTACAAATTATCAACAGAAGCTGCTACTGAAGTACAGTGGATTCTAAAACAAATGAAAGTGTTCCTGATAGATGAAGTAAGCATGGTTTCCAACCTCATGTTGGCTTTAATTCATCTCAGAATGCAAGAAGATATAAAACCAACTGCAAAGAACTGTTTGGAGGAAAGCATGTTATTGTTTTCTGAGACCTTCTACAGTTAACACCAGTGAAAGGTCAACCTATTTTCAAAACATTAGGACACAAACAATGCCGCAATACCCTCGGCAGCATTGGAAATATAAATCTCTGGCAACATTTTCACTACAGAGAACTAACTCAAAACATGCATCAGTCTGCAGACCTCAGCTGTGCTAACATTTTAAAAAGCATTAAAACTGGTCTGCTTACTAAAGATGCAAAATGCATCTTAAATAGTAGACTAATCCATGAGCTATATGGACGAAACACATCTGCTCCTGATGTCATGGAACAATTAACTCAACAAAATCTAAAATGTATGTCCTTGATGCCAACCCTTGTAAGCTGCAGTAAATTCAATGAGACAATGTTGAAAAAGGAAATGCAACCCATACTTCATATCAGCTCTACAAACAAACTAGAAGTGCATGGCATGACACTTCCTATGTGTCAACAAGCAACACCATGACTAAATAGATTAGAAAAACATATATGCAACACAGCTGGATTGGAGAAAATATTGACTTTGTGTCTAAACTGCAGAGTAATTCTAAAATGTAACCTTGAAGCAGAACAAGGTTTAGTCAATGTAGCAATTGGTTCAGTTGGTGGCTTCCAAACATATCCACATGACAAAATATTCAGTTTGTCAACATCCACTTTGACAAACTTCCAGAAGTTAAACAACAATTGGCTGGACAATAGCACGTGTCCTTCTTTTCAAAGACATGTACGCATGCAGGGAGCAATGTTCTCTATCTTTTGCAAATGCTGTCACTAATCACAAATCACAAGGTCTAACCCTAGATCAAGCATTGATTGACATTGGCAGCACAGTCTTTAATGAATCATACGCGTCGGCTCTCATAGTTTTACTATGAGAGCCGACGCGTATGATTAATGATGCGAAGAATCTGGGATCTAACCCAAATAATAGGAAATTATTAGTGAGACCAACCAGGATTTATGAAAAAGAAATATGCTCTGATTTGAGAAAGGCAGATAGCCAAAACACTTGTCATCTAACGGGCACACATTACCAATTGAACAACATGGTGTTTACGAAACATTCTTGGCGCTTGTTCTCTTTGAGTATTATTGGACCTACTACAAGGAGCAGTATTTGGCTTTTCGACGTTATACTCTCTTGAGACACGACAAGAATATACCAAAATAAAGCAAAGCAAATATTATTGGAGGACTCACCGAGCAAACCAGTGTAAAGACAAAAGCCCACAGTTTTGCTTTAACTCAGTCTTTAATGAAGGTATGAGTTATGTAGCACTTTCACATCTGTGGACCAGTTGTGTTTGCAAATGCTCGTCATCCATAGACATGACACAAGATGATCCACAGAAATTCCTAATGTACTTACTACAAGTACTGGAAACCAAAAATATCCCTATAAATGAAATCTTATTATTTATTTATTTATTTATTTATTCTTGTTTTTAATCATTTATAAATGAAATCTTCCAGAATTCATACATGTGGAAACATACATGCTCTCTCTGCAACCATATTTCACAAGACCACATCCCTAATGAACAATTTGTGTATTTATCTATACCACATTCTGAATCCAATCCATTTCTCCAGCTTCTGCAGAAGAAAAATCATGGCATATTGGCATCATGCCCTTTTTGCAATTCAGACAATCGTTCCACCATACAAATAAACTCACATAGCCAATATGTCATACCGATGCTTCTAAGGTACAATGCAGATAGAACCAAAAATAACTGTAAGCTTACAGACTTCACAAATGGCCAAGTATCTCTTGGAAAGAAAACCTCTGCAACAGTAGGTATTGTATAGCACACTGGTGTCACAACCACTTCAGGGCACTATACCGCATATGTCAAAAAAAGAAGTGGTTGGTTTGAAGGTAATGATATCTCTGTTACTCCAAAACATAGGTTACCAGCACATTTAACAAATCCCTTCTTAATATTCCTTTTACCCAAATTTAGTCACTAAAGTATAGCACAATTAACAGTTAGAATATGCCAGCAGGTATTTAACTACTTGAAAAATACCCTTCATTCCAAAATACTTCTAATACACCATCTTAATTCTGATATGACAAAACATTGTCTAATCTCTAATCTAGTTTGAATACTTCAAACAAACATACTATCACCCTTACACTGACTTAACTGTAATCAGGTTTTTTTAATCCAGTACATATTTTTTCTCCAATGACCCAATGATTATTTAATGTCAAAACAACAGCAGTGTGTGATGTACTAAGGTTGTACCAAACATAGTACTTAGTACTTAGAATGTACGGTTTATGAAGCTTTAAAGAAATGTATATGTAAAATTGTATACAACTACAGCTTTTAAACTATCCTGCTTAACAAATTGTAGTGTTTTTTTCCCACGGAAAATAAATCAGTGATTCCAGCTCCATAACGATGTAAAACTAAGTAACCATAGCAATTATAATCAAATACATATTTTATGAGCACTATCCTCAGTTGTAGTACAATCTTAAGTACCAAATACAGTTCAATTACATCATTCCTCCATATTAGAAACACTTTGTACTCTCACTGCATTACTTATAATTACTGTACACATATTACTTTTATGGTGATTCTGCCCATACTCCTACTCATTACCTATAATTACTATACACATATTAGTACTGTGGTGGTTGTGGCCAGTGGACATATTCTTAGGGCCATGGCCTGTGGCCATGCCCCCCAGAATCTGGCCACTGACCTCAACCACCACAATACAATTAACTATGTACGAAGTACATACCATACACCATCAAGTAATAAAACTCACCCTGACCCCCCGCAATCAAAATGATGTCTGCGGACACCACCATTGACTGCGGACACGGCAGCATTTCCAAATCCCCTTTCCACCTATAAAAACAGCTCCACATTGCCTTCATTCCACTTCCCTACCATTTCTACACCCTCTTTCAGCCATCAAATACCCCAAATGTCTTTCCCAAGCTGTCCGTTCACGGCGCAGTCCGGGAACTACTGCGGTGTTCGCAGACAACTACGACAACTACCTGACCTTTTTCCACCCACAGAAATAGCCCCATATCATCTTTTTTTCCACTCCTCCACCCTTCCCAGCCCATCTTTCCACTACCAAATAATCTAAAATGGGTTTTCCAAACTTTTTCCCCAGAGCACTGTCCACGGACACCGACAACTGTTTGTGGATCCAACATGGCGGGCGTTTCCAACAATATGACGCACCTCACACTTTTTACCATCCAATCAGTGGGCATGTCCAATGTCAGCGGACCACAGGTTGGCCCTGGACCAACCACAGGCCCTTTTGTGGACCAAACAGGGAAGTGAGTCGGCAGACCAAATCCAGGTATCACTAATTTTGTTGTCCTACTTTTTGGTTGTTTTAAAAAAACATGACGGGGCGAATTTACACCAAATTTACAAGCATGCTTTCGGAAGCAAGCCACCGCCCCTGACGCAAATTTGGTGAAAACCCGTCCATCGGTTTGGGCTGTAGGTGTGAGCAAAATTTCTTTCCCATTGCATCTATGGGAAAAACACACATTCTGGGACCCCCTATAACTTGCCCCCCTTTAATGAAACCTCACCAGACTTCGATGAATCAATCTGACGGGGCCATATACTTTTTTTGGAAAGTTTCATGAGTATTTGTCTGGGCGGGAGGCGAAGTTATCAAAATACATATATATTCACTAACAAAAACATTGTTAAAGGGACGTTATGGTTAAGTTGCACTAGCAAAAACCTATGAAATGCAATGGGAAAACGTTGTTACAGGGACATTATGGTTACAGGTAAAACCGAGAAAAAAATACGAAATTTGACAGTTATGGTAAGCTAAGCAACCACAGCTTGTGCCACCAGTGTGCACTGCAAGGACTAACACCCATGACATCAAAGATGGCATCACAAATCTCATTCATGACATCACTTATGACATCACATGTGTGGCTCCCTCTGTTTTGTTCACTACCGTAAGTAGGGCAGGTGCTTTTCTTCACTAACAGTCAGGAACAAACTATTAAAAAGGTTCTATATTTGTGTAGGGCAACCTTTTCATATGTTCTTACACACCTTTCCTTACGGTTCACTCACATTATATGATACATATACATATAGGGGAGGAAAGCGTAAAACACAGCACTGGTTTCTGTGATGTCATGAGTGATGTTATGAATGAGATTTGTGATGCCATCTTTGATGTCATGGGTGTTAGTCCTTGAAGTGCACACTGGTGGCACAAGTTATGGTTGCTTAGCTTACCATAACTGTTCAATTTCAGGGGGGGGTTCGGTTTTACCTGTAACCATAACGCCCGTGTAACAACGTTTTTCCATGTTTTTGTTAGTGAATATATATATATGTGTGCATATATGTATATATATATATTCAGTAAAAAAACCTTGTTAAAAGGGACGTTATGGTTAAGTTTCGCTACTAAAAACCTATCAAATTCAGTGAAAAAACGTTGTTAAAAGGGACGTTATGGTTAAGTTGTGCTACTAAAAACCTATCAAATTCAGTAAAAAAACTTTGTTTAAGGAACGTTATGGTTCAAAGTAAAACCGAAAAACCCCTGAAATTCGGCAGTTATGGTAAGATAAGCAACCATAACTCACGCCACCGTGCACTGCTAACACTAACACCCAGGACATCAAAGATGACATATTTGCGAAAAATGTTTGTACTACAAAACAGAATATTTTCATTGTGAAAAGAAGACATGCCAAAATCTTTTAGAAAGGCACAAACAGCTTTATTAACATTGCGCCTTGCTTTTTCCATTTGTGGACCAAATGAAGAAGAACGAAGCCACATTTGTCTCTGCGCAATCCGTGAAAATATCACTTGAGAATTAGGAAACATGTCCATAACCTTCCCAAGTCCTTCTTTCATAGCAAATTGCAAAAAAATACCCGTCACATGTCCTAAACTGTTCCCTCCACAATGAATTACAATTATGTCTGGATGTTGCTCTGTCTCCAAAGTAGCACAGAGAGATAGCAAGTCCAACCACTTCATTCCACGTACTCCATGCCAGTGTACTTCCACATGTGGGAATCCAAGATCTACAGCTACTCCACAGCTTTCTGCATGCACCTTCAACCAATATATCCATGAATCTCCCAAAATCCATACAATCTTTTTCCTAAAATACACAGACATAGCTATCTGTTGTTCTCTCAGCAAAAACAGTATATGAGAAACTCTCTTCTGGCACAACATACCCACTAAACTTTCCTGACCAATCCCTTTTAGTACTCATTCTCATTTGCATGACTTCTGAACCCAAAAATCCCCAGATGTAACTCCCAATGTCCGCGAACTACTGCCATGTCCGCAGACATATCGTAACATGTACAGCCCTTCTACCATTTCCATTTCACTCTCTCTGCCATTCCCTCATTGGATGTAGCTAAGAAATCACATGACTATGCACCAATCACATTCAAGACCTCTACATCTAACTGCATCATCATAGATCAGCACTGCAAATGTACTGTGAATCTCTCTGAGTACAAGTGTCCTATCATTGGCAAGCACCATCTACCAGAAATACTGTACAAGTCTCCAAGATTTGTACTTGCAGCTCCATGCATATCTATATGCATGAACACAAACTTCAGGTATGCATATTTTCTGTACAGTAGATGAACACATTTTCAAACAGACTTTTCGATTGTGTAATATGTAAAATGAATTTACTGTATTTTTTTCAATTTCCTAAAATCAACTATCACTTATAAACCTTTATACTATTTACTTTCTTTATACACACACACTCAAATCATGTTAAACTAACATTTTTTAAATGAAATATATAGACTACATATATTCAAACAAAATTGCATGCAAGCACAATCTATGTTAAATCTTTAAAAAAATACTTATACAATTTCATATTTTTTTGTTTTTATTTATTTATTTACTTAATTACTTTAATTTAGACATGACATTGAGGCGCTATTACCTAGAACAGCTTAGTTACAGAAATAGTGGTATTCACTGGTATATTATAAATTTCACAAGACATAGTAAAGATATTTTTTTTGCTACAGCTAGTCATTCAATACAATTTGTTCATTAAGAACATATCATATGTACTGAACTGATGCAATGTATCTTATGTAAATGAATTAGTTTAATGGTTTTAAAGAAGGCACTGAGGATTTCAATTAAAAAAATCAATATCTAAATTAAAAACAGCGCTATATACAAAGTTACTAATTTGAAGCTTTTACAATTGCAGTGAAGACCAGTCTCCTGAAAAGAAGCAGCGAATTCGAAGAACAAAGAAGAACTAAGAAGTTACCTGTTAATTTAAGAAAAAAAGTAAGTAGAATATCACCATAATATTTGTATTATTACTCAAACATACTATAACGTTAATACAAGCTATTTCTGTGCCTAAAAATAGAGATTGTGTACCATTTTGTCCAAAAATCTCCATGTCTTAAACAGCGATTTACAGCCAGAATGGCCCACAAATTCCTATTTTCGGACACACAAATTACCCAACTGAACCGCTACAATTTTCATATTATAGAACAAACAACTGTTTTAATTGTATACATTAGATTTACTATTTGTACTTTTCCACACCACTAGCTTACTTTTTTATTTGTCATCTGAACCCCAGTTTAGTAACACATTAATTCAAGAATACCTATCCCTACTAGTTGTAGTTCCCAATGCACAATCACACACCATTACATACATCTTTATCATCTTACTCAAACACTCAGGCACACAGCACACATACATTCCAGAACACCCCAACCCATATCTTCTTTATTTTTTTCAACAGACCCTAAAGAATGCCTACCAAAAGTCAAGTCTGTAGAAAGCAACGCAAAAGTAGAGCAAATGAAAATAAAAGTGTCCAACATAAGCATCCATCTCTAGCAGAATTTGTAAAACAAGTTGAAACAAAACAGCTAATACAGTCATTTAGTGAAACACAAGAAGTTTCAAGTACAAAAACGTTCCCTCCTCTATCAAAATGTAAAACAAACGAGAAAACAATTAACAGAAAATCAGGAATCACTACAGATAAAACTACTTCGTCAAATTTTAATATAGTGCAAAGTAAGCATACCAAGAAAAGTATTTTAGCCAAAATGTACTGTCACAAAGTCCTCCAAAATCTTATAAAAACAGGAGAGAAATCAGGTTCAATTCTTAAAACCTATCGTAGGAAATTAATCTTAGAAGCGTTGATAGACAGTGCAATTCTTCTCAAAAGAAAGTTATTTATTTTACTGTTAAAGAAAATGACACCACTAACAAAACTAATAACTAAATTACAAAAAAGACTTCTCAATAAGCGAAATGTCAACAGAGAGAACTTCTTAAGTATCTGCGAAGGTGAATGGAATCACACTCCGAGTACAGAAGCATATTTTAATGAAGAAGCGTACAAACAAAAGCAAACAAATACAATTGTCATACATAGCAGGGGTCGAGGTTATGAAAAAAAACTTAGAATTATCCCTCCATTCAACTGAATCAGAACGTCTAGTGTACAAATGCCCATGCACGTCAATGTGTAACATTCCCAAACAATGTTTCAAATCTTTACGCCAATTCCTCAATAAATATGTAAAAAGCAAAGACAAAATCAAAATTAAATTACTGCAAAATATGGATACCTGTCCAGTGCGCAAGTACACAGGACTACAAGGACATTCATTAGCCTGCATTACAGGACCTACTTGTAAAACCACTTTCCATGATATCAAAAGGATATCAACACATCATTCAACTATAAGAAATCTAGTCTATAACTGTACTATGCTAAATGTCCTGCTTTAGCACTAGCAAAGTTAAATAACATCCTTCTACATGGTACAGCAAAAGACCTACTTGAAGAAATTCACTATATCCAGAAAAAGTATTTTGGAAGTGAAAGCCATTTACAGAATGAAATAGCTTTAAACCAATTAAGCAACAATTCTACACATGGCAACCTTTTGCTAAACACATACAAAAAAGAAATACTAAAATTTAAAAGTACATCAGCTGAAGTACCAAACCATGTATGTGTATGTTGCCGTAGAACTTTTTATAAAAGTAACACAAAACCTGTAGACCTATCATACAAAATAGAAGACAATGAAGATTCTAAATGGTTTGAATTAGCTCTCTACCTTGTAGCAGAAAACAAATACGAAATAACTGAGCCATTCATACTTTGCAGTTACTGCACTACAAAACTTGACAACAACCAAACTCCTTCACGTGCTATCACAAATAATTTGGAATTATACCCAGTACCAAAACCCCTACAACAACTTAATTTATATGAGAGCATCATAATTCAAACAGTACACCCATTTCAAGCAATAATACGCCTTCAACCAAAAACAGCAAAATTGCCTCCCTCCGAATTGGTAAAAGGCATTCGTGGAAAAGTAGTTTATTTACCATTAGATCTAAAAGAAAATGTCCATACTCTAGGATTGCAACGTCCAATGCAGCAATCTTTAATTATCTTAGTAAATGGAGTACCTACAAAAGACAAAAAAATATGGCAACAGCTGGTAGATTTATATAAAGTTAGACAAGCCTTCCAATATCTTAAAGAGAATAATGAATATTACAAAGAAATTAATATTGAAGAAAACTTAAAAGATACAACTGAAATAATTCAAGAAACACAAGACGCTGGTCAATTTGAGCTACTAGATCCTGCTACAATATCAAATACTTTATACCATTATACAATTCATCCTTTGCACTGTAATGACACCGTGGAAGATGTACTGGAAACTTACCAAATGCGTCAAACAAAAGGATCGCCAATCATCATATGGGAAAAAAGTATAGAAGCACGTGCTTTTCCTCTACTCTTTCCTACTGGCAAAGGAAGAAGGTATGATGATAGACCTATTCAAATATCAGCTTCAGAATACCGCTCACTACGGATGTATTCTGAAGATCCCACATTTAGACAAAATGTGGAATATATATTCCACCTACTCTTTGAAAGTGAACTAGCAACTTTATGTTACGGAGTTGCACACATATTAAAATCAGGATCACACTTTCAAAATATGACAGCTGCACAATTATTAGAAAAAGTGCAACAAAAGGATGAGGTTTTACTATCAAATATTACAAATCTATTAGCAAATATGCGTGGTACTAAAGAGAACTGGTTTCAAGTCATGGAGATGTACGTTGTATGATCAGAAACCTTTGCCCACCCACTTGGTTTGTTACATTAAGTTGTGCAGAATATGCATGGGAAGATTTAGATGATTTCCTACGCATATCAAATAAAAACAAAACAAACATAGATATACTAACACCTGGAGAACTTTGTTCTTTGGATCCTGTTAATGTTTCAAGATATTTTCACCATCACTTCATTGCTATGATACATTTTATTTGTAATAAAACTGTTCCTCCCCTTGGAGAAGTGCAACACTTCTTTTGGAGAAAAGAATACCAAGCCAGAGGAGCACCACATATCCACATGCTTTTATGGATTAAAGATGCTCCTAAATTTGGTCAAGACAGTGATGCCACTGTTTTACAGTTTATTGAAAAACATGTCACTTGTGAAATTCCATCAGAAACCACAAATAGTGATATTCATGCACAAATTTTACAATTTCAAAGACACAAATGTGGAAAATATTGTCGTCGCAAATACAAAAACAAAGAGAAATACTACACCAAATGCTGATTTGGTTTCCCTAGACCAGTTACAAAAACAGGTCAAGTGAACAACCTCATGTCTTCAGTTAGACATAGTGTTAAAGGTAAGTCACCTAAAAATACATATTACATAAAAAGAAAAGAAGAAGAAAAATATATCAATGATTATAATGCAATCATTGCCCACTTATGGAATGCAAACATAGATGTGCAGTACATTGCAGACAATTCTACTGCAGTTGCACGATATGTCACAGCATACTTAACTAAAGCAGAAACGACAGAGCTCCAAGACCTCTGGAATGACCTGTCATCAGATAAAACAGTGTCTCAGAAATTATACAGCTTGGGCATAAAAATGCTCACCCATAGAGAATGTGGATCATATGAAGCAGCTGATCGTTTAACTGGTACTGCATTGTATGGTAAATCTGAAAATATAGTTTGGCTAAGTCTTGGTCCAGCTAAATCTAGAAAAAGAGTTCTAAAATCATATGAAGATATAGAAACAATAGCCAACCATGATCCCAACAGCCAAGACTTTTTAAAAAACAATTTATTGGACACATACTACCCAAACAGAAGTAATACTTTGGAAAACATGTGTCTATACCACATAGCCCAAAACTACACATACAAAAATAATATGAAACCTGATGAAAAAAAGGCAAATATAGAGTGACAAACTGTGAAGGCAGCTTAGTTAAACTCACTAAACCAAATTTAATTAATCATATCAAATTGTCACTAAAGACTCCTCAACATAAAGAAGTATATTACATGTCCCTGCTACAACTCTTCAAACCATGGAGAAAAGAAGAACAATTACTAGATAACTATGACTCATATGAGGATGCTTTCAAAGCAAATGAAAGCACTATAACTGATGTAAACTTTACACAGTACAAAACAATGTTGCACAATGAACAGCAACACGAAGAAGAACTCCAAGCCCAACTAGATAAGGACACTCCTGACAGTAGTCAACCTTCTGTAACAGGAAGCCAAGAACCACTGGGAGAACCACTAATAATAAATGAGGCAGAATTAGCTATGATAGAAGTAGAAAACACCATGTGTCAGTATGAAGATAAAGAAGACTTAACTATACTACAATCAAAACTAAACAATGAGCAAAGTAGCATTTTTCAAGAAGTAACAAAACAAAGTGCACATGGTGTAAAACATGAAAATAAAGAATGTTCCTGCCATAATTATAAACCTATACTACTGTACGTCAGTGGTGAAGCTGGTTCTGGCAAAACATTCCTAATCAAAATCATTAGTAAGTTCCTTCAACAATTGACAAACAACAAACTGTCAGCTGTTGTTACTGCCCCCACAGATTTAGCTGCCTACAACATAGGTGGTGTTACATTACACTGATTACTACTATTACCAGTAGAACACCAGAACAAATTAGACTATTACAAACTTTCTGCAGAAGCTGCAATGGAATTACGCAGAGTATTGAAACAAATGAAAATGCTACTAATAGATGAAGTGAGCATGGTCTCCAACCTGATGTTAGCTTTGATTCACCTCAGATTACAAGAAGTACTCAAAACAGACTATGAAGAGCTCTTTGCAGGAAAACACATTATTGTTTTTGGAGATCTGCTTCAATTAACACCAGTAAAAGGTGAGCCTATTTTTAAAACATTAGGACACAAACTCTGCCGTACAACTGTTGGCAGCATTGGAAATGTCAATCTTTGGCAACATTTCCAATACAGAGAATTAACAGAAAACATGCGGCAATCTGCAGATCTCACTTATGCCAACATTTTAAAAAGTATCAGAGTTGGTATACTTTCTAAAGAAGCAGAAGCAATATTGAAAACCCGGCACATTAATGCACTTTATGGCGATAATGCATGTGCTACAGATGTTATGGAACAATTAGCCCACAAAAATGTCAATTGTATGGCCTTCATGCCAACTCTTGCAAGCTGTTTCAAATTCAATGAAATCATGCTAAGTAAAGAAATGCAACCAATCATGGAAATTAGCGCCACAGACAAACTAGATGTACATGGTATGACACAACCCATGTGTGACCATGTGTGACCAAGCCACAAGAAGACTAAATAGTTTAGAAACTAACCTTGACGTGGACCAAGGACTAGTTAATGGAGCACTGGGTACAGTTGTTGGCTTTCAAACATACCCACGTACCCACGCGACAACAAAATTCATTTTGTCAATATACTCTTTGACAAACTTTCAGAAGTAAAAAGGATAGGACGCTCAACAGCTAGATTCCTTCTCTTCAAAGATATGTATGTACGCAGAGAACAATATTCTCTAACTCTTGCATATGCAGTCACGATTCATAAATCACAAGGTCTTACCCTAGACAAAGCAATGATAGCTATTGGTAACACAGTCTTTAAAGAAGGCATGAGCTATGTAGCACTATCACGCTTACGTACACTTGATGGTCTATTTCTAATCAAATTTGATGCAAGTAAAATAAACGCTGATATTCCTTGCATTTTAGAATACAATAGACTTCGCTCACTATACACCCCCCATCTAAACACATATTCTGTTCCACAAAAAGTAAAACGTTATAAAAGAAAAATAAATCAAACAGAAATGCAACAGGATGTCACTGCAAATCCTCCAAAGAGAGTAAAAGAAACTAATACTTCATCAAGTACCACAAGCAAAAAAGAATCAATTACGGAAAGTAAACCAGGTACTTCTTTAAAGAAGGAAGACAAACTCCAAAAAAAGCAGTTAGATACAGAACTACCCGGACTATTTAAATTCTCAAATATAGTTGGTGTAAGTTGCTACGCAAATGTAGCAATGAATATTCTATTTCAATTACCACCAATTGTTGACAACATTTACTTACACAGTACAGTCCATTGTGTTTGCAAATGTTAGTACTTCACAGAAATGCAGCAAACAATCCTGACAACACGTATAGTGTTTATGGAATAAGACAACAATTGGACTACTGTGCTGGAATGGTGAAATTCACTATAAACTCACAGGAAGATCCACAAGAATTTCTAATGTACTTACTACAAGTACTGGAAAACAAAAACATACCTATAAATGAAATCTTTCAGATTTCATACATGTGGAAACATACATGCACTCTCTGCAACAATGTGACACAAGAAGAAATCCCCAATGAATGCTTCATATATATATCAATACCAAATTGTGAGTCCATTCCATTTCAGCGACTTGTACAAAATGCAAACCATGGTAGATTATGCTCTACCTGCAATTCAGATAATCGCTCCACGTTAGTAATACAAACACATAGTAAATACATAATACTAATGCTTGCACGTTACAATGCAGATGGTACCAAAAACAACTGCAAGCTGACAGGATTCACACATGGTCAAATATCACTTGGTAAGCAAACCTTCACAACAATAGGTATAATCTACCACGCAGGAGCCACAACCAATTCAGGGCACTACACTGCATATATAAAAAAGAAATGTGGATGGTTTGAATGTAATGATAGTACCATTACTCTAAAGCAGAGATTACCAGGAAATCTTACAAACGCTTATTTGATGTTCTTAAAACCAAAATTTGATAACTAAACTGTATTTAAACCCTAAGTAAACTTGTGTTAAAAAATATAAACTGTTAGAATACTCCAAAAGCTATCTAACTGCTTAAAGATTCTACAACAACTAATCAGATAAATGAATACCACTAAATTAGACCAAGAAATACACAGTTAGAATACGCCAATTGGTATCTAACTGTCCCAAAATTTAACAATATCCAAATAGATAAATCAATACCACTAAAATATATAAAAAAATAGACAGTTAGAATACGCCAATTGGTATCTAACTGCTCCAAAATGTTATAATATCAAAACAAATAAATAATATGTTACAGCTCCAAATCCAAAAAAATACAACAAGCCAAAGTATAAAGCATTAGCCAGAAACAAGTGAACACTGAAAACAAACAAACAAATAAACTGTAGCATAACAGAAAAAGTTTTTTTTTAATCCAACATGGATTTTTTTTTCTCCCACAGACCCAATGATTTTAGCAACAAATACAGAAACTGAGCAAATTGCAGAGTACTCTGATTTGTAATCTACTAAATATGATGGTCCAAAAAAAAAAGTATATTGATTATACAATGTAATAAGTCATTACAAAATACTAATACTAACATGCTATTTTCTTTTATCACAGAAATTAACAAGAAATACATGTACTCCGGTTACTAGACCAAACAGTAAGTATACAATAATAAGGAGAACCATAGCAGCATATCACATCCATAGTATCTAATACCTTTGTTCCTTATACATTTGTTTTTCACCCAAAGTTATAAGCAAATATGAATGTGATATGCTGCAGTGGTTGTTGCCAGGGCATAGAGTCTTGGGTGCATGGCCAAATGGCCATGCACCCAAGACTCTATGCCCTGGCAACAACCACCACAGCATATCACATCCATAGAGTCAAACAATTCAACTATGGTCTATGTAAACTTTTAATGTCCGCAGACATTATGAGTGTTCTTAGAACACTTTCAACTTGCCAGCGAACAATACGGACAGCGTTTTCAGGACACCCCCTATGAACATTTCAGAACAACGCGATAGTTCTTAGAACACTTTCAACTTGACAACGAACAATACGGACAGTGTCCTCAGAACACCCCCATTTCGTTTATTTGCGAACATTTCAGGACACCATGAGTGTTCTAAGAACACATTCAACTTGACAGAAAACAATACGAACAGCATCTTCAGGACATCTCCTACGAACATTTCAGAACAACGCGAGAGTTCTTAGAACACATTCAACTTGACAGAGAACAATACGGACAGCGTCCTCAGGACACCCCCATTTTCTTTATTTGCAAACATTTCAGGACACTGCGAGTGTTCTTAGAACACATTCAACTTGCCAGCGAACAATACGGACTACGCCTTCAGGACACCCCCTACAGACATTCCAGGACACTGCAAGTGTTCTTAGAAACGTCTTCAGAACACCCCCATTTTCTTTATTTGCGAACATTTCAGGACGCCGCGAGTGTTCTTAGAACACATTCAACTTGACAGAGAACAATACGGACAGCGTCCTCAGGACACCCCCTATGAACATTCCCGGACACCGCGAGTGTTCTTAGAAGCGTCTTCAGAACACCACCATCTTGTTTATTTGCGAACATTTCAGAACAACGCAAGAGTTCTTAGAACACATTCAACTTGACAGAGAACAATACGGACAGTGTCCTCAGGACACCCCCATTTTGTTTATTTGCGAACATTTCAGGACACTGCGAGTGTTCTTAGAACACATTCAACTTGCCAGTGAACAATACGGACTACGCCTTCAGGACACCCCCTACGAACATTCCAGGACACCGCGAGTGTTCTTAGAAACGTCTTCAGAACACCCCCATTTTGTTTATTTGCAAACATTTTAGGACACCGCGAGTGTTCTTAGAACACATTCAACTTGACAGAGAACAATACGGACAGCGTCCTCAGGACACCCAATACGAACATTCCCCGGACACCACGAGTGTTCTTAGAAGCGTCTTCAGAACACCCCCATTTTGTTTATTTGCGAACATTTCAGGACACTGCAAGTGTTCTTAGAACACATTCAACTTGTCAGCTACAACCCCCATTCATATTTGCGAACATTTCAGGACACAGCGAGTGTTCGACAACGTCTTCAGAACACCCCCATTTTGTGTATTTGCGAACATTTCAGGACACCACAAGTGTTCTTAGAACATATTCAACTTGACAACGAACAATACGGACAGCGTCCTCAGGACACCCCCATTTTGTTTATTTGCAAAGATTTCAGGACACTGCGAGTGTTCTTAGAACAGTTTCAGTTTGCTTGCGAACAAAACAGACACATATTGAGTCCTCAGAACACCCCCCATTCAGTTTATTTAGAACATTTCAGAACACCTGTGATGTCCGCAGACAAATCGAACACAAAAAGAATGTTTAACACATAAAAAAAAAACACAACTTTCATCCTATCTCATACACTCCCACCCTCCCCAAACACTCCTACACACCAACACACTCTACTAAATACAAATTTTGAACAAAGTTTCACTGCGCTGTCCGCGAATGACCGCGAATCCAAGATGGCGGGCGCTACCGAAAATCTGACGCGCTTCACGCCGTCCAATCAGTGAACTCGTTGCATGTCCGCAAACATCACGCAAGCCGATTGGCAATCAGGACACTGTCTGCGGAGCGAACAGGGAAGTGTGTCCACGGACCGAACACAGATATCACTAATTTTTTTTTACCTACTTTTTTGGGACCCCCCTATAACTTGGCCCCCCCTGGACGAATCCTCACCAAACTTTGCAAAGAAAATCAGAGTGACCCAAATACTTTTTTTGCAAAGTTTGGTGAGGATTCGTCCAGGGAGAGCGAAGTTATAAGCCACCCAAAAAGTGCTCTTCCTATGGAAACACCAACTTAAACATAACTACATGGCCACTACCGTGGCCATGTAATATATATATATATATATATATATATATATATATATATATATATATATATATATGTAACACAGCCACGGTAGTGGCTGTGTAGTTATGGTTAAGTTGCTGTTTCCATAGGAAGAGCCCTTTTTGGGTGGCTTATAACTTCACTCTCCCTGGACGAATCCTCACCAAACTTTGCAAAAAAAGTGTATGGGTCACTCTGAATTTGGTGAAGTTTGGTCCAGGGGGGACAAAGTTATAAAGTTATAAGGGGGGGTCCCAAAACTTCTTTTTTTCCCATAGACTGAATGGGGGAAAAACTTTGCTCATGCCTACAGCCCAAACCGCTGGATGGATTTTCACCAAATTTGGACCAGGAGCAGCGGCTTGGTCCCGAATGCGTGCTTTTGCAAATTTGGTGAAAATCCAATCCAGTAGTTTTTTATAAAATGAGCAAAAAATAGGTGAAAAATAAAAAGTGATATCTATGTTCGGTCCGCGGATACACTTCCCTGTTCGCTCCGCGGACAGTGTCCTTATTGGCCAACCGGCTTGCGTCATGTCGCGGACATGCAACGTGTTCATTGATTGGACAGTGAAGAGCGAGAAGCGCGCCAGATTTTCGGTAACGCCCACCATCTTGGATTCATGGACGTTTGCTGACAGCGCGATGAAACTTGGTGGAAAAATACTATTTAGTAGAGTGTGTTGGTGTGTAAAAGTGTTTGGGGAGGGTGAGGGAGTAAGAGATGGGTTAAATGTTGTATTTATTTAGGTGGTAGACCCCCCTGTTGTGTTCACTTTGTCCGCAGACAACGCAGATGTTCTAAAAATGTTCTAAATAAACAAAATGGGGGTGTTCTGAGGACACTACGTCTGTACGTATTGTTCGCAAGCAAGCTGAAAGTGTTCTAAGAACACTGGCGGTGTCCTGCAATGTTCGAAAATAAATGAAATGGGTGTGTTCTGAGGACGGTAAGCCTGTTTGTTTTGTTCGCAGGCAAGTTGAATCTGTTCTAAGAACACATCATGTGTCCTGGGATGTTCGTCAATAAATAAAATGGGGGTGTCCTGAGGACGGTATGCCTGTCCGTTCTGTTCGCAAGCAAGTTCAAATTGTTCTAAGAACACATGTTCGCAAGCACGTTCAAAGTGTTCTTAGAACACATTATTTGTCCTGGGTTGTTCGTAAATAAACGAAATGAGGGTGTCCTGAGGACGCTAAGTCTGTCCGTACTGTTCGTAGGCAAGTTGAAACTGTTCTAAGAATACTCATAATGTCTGCGGACATTAAAAGTGTCCCTATGGCATAGTTAAAATGTTTGACTCTATGGGTGTGATATGCTGTGGCCAGGGCATAGAGTCTTGGGAGCATGGCCATATGGTCATGCACCCAAGACTCTATGCCCTGGCCACAACCGCCGCAGCATATCACACCCATAGTGGCTTATAACTTTGGGATCCAAGATCAAATTTATAAGCAGCAAAGTTATAAGCCACTATGGGTGTGATATGCTGTGGTGGTTGTGGGCAGGGCCTATAGTCTTGGGTGCATGGACAAGATCAAATTTATAGGCAGCAAAGTTGAAACTGTTCTAAGAACACTCATGATGTCCGCGGACATTAAAAGTGTCCATATGGCATAGTTAAAATGTTTGACTCTATGGGTGTGATATGCTGCGGTGGTTGTGGCCAGGGCATAGAGTCTTGGGAGCCTGGCCCTGGCCACAACCACCGCAGCATATCACACCCATAGTGGCTTATAACTTTGGGATCCAAGAAGAAATGTATAAGCAACAAAGTTATAAGCCACTATGGGTGAGATATGCTGTGGTGGTTGTGGGCAGGGCCTATAGTCTTGGGTGCATGGACAAGATCAAATTTATAGGCAGCAAAGTTTTAAGTCACTATGGGTGTGATTTGCCGTGATGGTTGTACTTAATATAATATACTTACTGTTTGGTTTAGTACCCGGAGTACATGTATTTCTTGTTTATTTCTGTGATAAAAGAAAAGATCATGTTAGTATTGGTATTTTGTAACAACTTATAACATTGAATAATCAACATATTTTTTTTACCCTCATATTTAGTAGATTACAAACCAGTGTACTGTGCAATTTGCTCAGTTTCTGTGTTTGTTGCTAAAATCATTGGGTCTTTGGGAGAAAAAAAAATCCATGTTGGATTAAAAAAAACTTTTTTTGTTATGCTACAGTCTATTTGTTTGTTTGTTTTCAGTGTTCACTTGTTGTTTCTGTCTAATGCTCTATATATTGGCTTGTTGCATATTTTTGGAGCAGTTAGATACCTGTTGACATATTCTAATAGTCTATTTTTTGTTATAATGAAGTGGTATTGATTTATCTGTTTGGATATTGTAAATCTTGGGGTAGTTAGATACCAGTTGGCGTATTCTAACTGTTTATTTTTTGATATAATTTAGTGGTATTCATTTATCTGTTTAGTTGTTGTAGAATCTTGGGACAGTTAGATAGCTGTTGGAATATTGTAACAGTTTATAGTTTTCTAATAGAAGTTTAGTTAATGTTTAAGTACAGTTTAGTAATACATTTTGGTTTTAAGAAGATTAAATAAGCGTTTGTAGGATTTGCAGGTAATCTCTGCTTTAGAGTAATGGTACTATCATTACATTCGAGCCATCCACATTTTTTTTTTTTATGTGCAGTGTAGTGACCTGCATTGGTTGTGGCTCCTGTGTGGTAGATTATACCTATTGTGTGAAGGTTTTTTACCAAGTGATACTTGACCATGTGTGAATCCAGTCAGCTTGCAGTTGTTTTTGGTACCATCTGCATTTTAACGTAGAAGCATTAGTATTATGTATTTATTATGTGTTTGTATTAGTAAGGTGGAGCAATTATCCGAATTGCAGGTAGTACATAATCTACCATGGTTTGCATTTTGAACAAGTTGCTGAAATGGAACGGATTCACAATTAGGTATTGATACATACACAAAGCGCTCATTGAGGATTTGTTCTTGTGTCACATTGTTGCACAGAGTGCATGTATGTTTCCACATGTATGAAATCTGGAAGATTTCATTTATAAGTATGTTTTTGTTTTCCAGTACTTGTAGTAAGTACATTAGAAATTCTTGTGGATCTTCCTGTGAGTTTATAGTGAATTTCACCATTCCAGCGCAGTAGTCCAATTGTTGTCTTATTCCATAAACACTATATGTGTTGTCAGGATTGTTTGTTGCGTTTCTATGAAGTACTAACATTTGCAAACAAAATTGGTCTGTACTGTGTAAGAAATTGTTGTCAACTATTGGTGGTAATTGAAATAGAATATTCATTGCTACATTTGCGTAGCAACTTACACCAATTACATTTGAAAGTTTAAATGGACCAGGTAATTCTGTATCTGAGTGCTATTTTTGGAGTTTGTCTTCCTTCTTTGAAGAAGTACCTGGTTTACTTTCCCTAATAGGTTCTTTTTTGATTGTGGTACTTGATGAAGTATTAGTTTCTTTTAATCTCTTTGGAGGATTTGCAGTGCCATCCTGTTGCATTTCTGTTTGATTTAGTTTTCTTTTATAACGTTTTACTTTTTGTGGAATAGGATATGTTTTTAGATGGGGGTGTATAGTGAACAAAGTCTATTGTATTCTGAAATGCAAGGAATATCAGCGTTTACTTTACTTGCATCAAAGTTGATTAGAAATATACCGTCAAGTGTACGTAAGCGTGATAGTGCTACCTAGCTCATGCCTTCTTTAAAGACTGTATTACCAATGTCTATCAATGCTTTGTCTAGGGTAAGACCTTGTGATTTATGAATGGTGACTGCGTATGAAAGAGTTAGAGAACATTGTTCTCTTCGTACATACATGTCTTTGAAGAGAAGGAATTGAGCTGTTGAGCGTCCTATCCTTTTCACTTCTGAAAGTTTGTCAAGGAGAATATTGACAAACTGAATGTTGTTGTCACGTGGGTATGTTTGAAAGCCAACAACTGTACCCAGTGCTCCATTAACTAGTCCTTGATCCACGTCAAGGTTACGTTTAAGCATTACTCTGCAATTTAAGGATAATTTTAATATTTTTTCCAATCCACTAAACTATTTAGTCTCGTTGTCACACATGGGTAGTGTCATACCATGTATGTCTAGTTTGTCTGTGGCGCTAATTTCAATTATTGGTTGCATTTCTTTTTTTAACATTGTTTCATTGAATTTGAAACAGCTTGCAAGAGTTGGCATTAAGGCCATACAATTGACATTTCTGTGGGCTAATTGTTCCATAACATCCGTAGCACATGCATTATCGCCATAAAGTGCATGAATGTGCCGGGTTTTCAATATTGCTGGTGCTTCATGAGATAATACACCAACTCTAATACTTTTTAAAATGTTGGCATAAGTGAGATCTGCAGATTGCCGCATGTTTTCTGTTAATTCTCTGTATTGGAAATGTTGCCAAACGTTGACATTTCCAATGCTGCCAACAGTTTTACGGGAGAGTTTGTGTCCTAAGGTTTTAAAAATAGGCTCACCTTTCGCTGGTGTCAGTTGAAGAAGATCTCCGAAAACAATAATGTGTTTTCCTCCAAAGAGCTCTTTGTAGTTTGTTTTGAGTACTTCTTGTAATCTGAGGTGAATCAAGGCCAACATTAGGTTGGAGACCATGCTCACTTCATCTATTAGTATCATTTTCATTTGTTTTAATACTCTGCGTAGTTCCATTGCAGCTTCTGTAGGAAGTTTGTAATAGTCTAATTTGTTTTGGTGCTCTACTGAACGCAGTGTGTAGTGTCGAATGGCTGGGTACTTGTCCCAATCCACATTCCTTGCTGTGAGTGTCTGAGAAGGAGGAGGATGGTCTGAATGCACTGTGTGCCTGATTGACTGACTGACTGCATGAATGCCCTTCTGTATGATTGGCTGCTGAGAGTGACCCAGCAGTGTGGATGAGAGACAAGATGGTATATCTGGGGACCTCTCACCACTGGAAATTGTTCAGAAGCTGTGTCTACACTTGAAGAGTAACTGGAACTGCTGATCCTCGACGCCCAGCTGGAAGACGAAGACTTGCTGTTGCATTTGCTTCGACCTGATCTGAAAGCTGCTGAACTCATCAAGGACTGATCCGAGAGAGGACCTGGTAAGGCGCCCTCTTCCCGTGCTCCGAGGGACCATCGAGCACCGCTAACCTTCGGCGAAGCTCCCTGGAAGTCAGACCCTCGAAAGGCTGCCGACCCGAGACGTGACCGCTGAGGAGAACGAAGCAAAGCAAACGGACTTTGCCGCTGTCGAAGTCTAGTGCCGTCGACCAGGGTTCGCAGGTTTGTGTAACCGCTGGAGGCCCGTCGAAGTTGTGTTGCCCAGCCGTGGGGACCACTTGACCGACGACCAGAGCCGCCCGCTCCTTTGCCTAAGAACATTTGAATCCAAGGACTCCTTTGTCCGCAACGTCGACCGCTTTGTCCCGCCGGAGAAAGTCGAGGACGACCCACGCGCCGAGGAGAATCCACCGGTGGGTTTCCCACCACCTAAAGGCCACAAAGATTTTGACGACTCGGCGCCCTTGTTGGGCCACAGTTCTTCTTTGTGGTCCTGAACAATCCATCGCCGAGGTGCCCCGCACACCTCATCCTCGCAGGACGTCACTGACGAGCACCGCCTGGATCGACATCAGGGTCTCGGCACCCTTGAACTTCTCATTGCCGCCGCCGACGACAAGTTCACCATCTTCGATGCCTCTCGACGATCCGTGGCTCCTGCTTTAAAGGGAGTCACTCAAGAAGGATCCTTCGATGCGTCTTCGAAGAACTCTACTCCACCAGGTACATTGGGGGGGGGTAAAACCTTAATAGGAGGAAATAAGGCTATTGAACAATATATGGACTGGGCTTGTGCTATATATCTTTATTTTACAGGTTGCCCGGTGGGGGATCTCCACACAGAACTGTACCTAGTGGTAGGGGCCAGTAGTCTGCTTACCGTGTCAACCATCTTGCTTTCCTTGTTATCTCTACTGCTGGTTTCCGCGTTATTGATCTGTGTGACATTTTAACCGTACAGTTGATGCACTTTAATGATATTCGATAACATTGGTGGTACCACTTTAGAATTGTATATATTTATCATTGTTGATTTCCGAGTACAAAGTGCGTTATTGTGATCGTGTACATACCTTTGAATATTAATTATATAAAGACTGTGTTTTCAGTAATGCAGTGTGTGGACATTCCTTTGTGGGGGTTCGGGACTACACTGTATTTAAGAACCAAACAAAGGGGGGTCTGGGAATCTCTCTACCAGCACGAACACAGCCCAATGACCTGTTCTTGGGTGAATAACCCCTGGGAGAGACTCTACCAAGTCTTTAGCTCACTGTCCTTTTCACAGAGAAGAAATTTCCCCGCATATCAGCCTTTGTCCTGCCCAGGGGCAGTCCAGCGCCGAAATGCTAGGCAATTCTCCTCTGAACAAGAGTACCATCAGTAACCCCATACACATGTTTCAGCCTTGTTGGGCATCATCAGTGAGGTGAAACTGTTGCCTCTCTAAGAACAGTGAACAAGGGGTCCACGTCTGGATTGCCCTGTTAACTTAGGGTGAAACCCAAAGTTAATGTATGCAAACAAAGGGGGGTCTGGGAATCTCTTTACCAGCACGAACACAGCCCAATGACCTGTTCTTGGGTGAATAACCCCTGGGAGAGACTCTACCAAGTCTTTAGCTCACTGTCCTTTTCACAGAGAAGAAATTTCCCCGCATATCAGCCTTTGTCCTGCCCAGGGGCAGTCCAGCGCCGAAATGCTAGGCAATTCTCCTCTGAACAAGAGTACCATCAGTAACCCCATACACGTGTTTCAGCCTTGTTGGGCATCATCAGTGAGGTGAAACTGTTGCCTCTCTAAGAACAGTGAACAAGGGGTCCTTGTCTGGATTGCCCTGTTAACTTAGGGTGAAACCCAAATTTAATGTATGCAAACAAAGGGGGGTCTGGGAATCTCTCTACCAGCACGAACACAGCCCAATGACCTGTTCTTGGGTGAATAACCCCTGGGAGAGACTCTACCAAGTCTTTAGCTCACTGTCCTTTTCACAGAGAAGAAATTTCCCCGCATATCAGCCTTTGTCCTGCCCAGGGGCAGTCCAGCGCCGAAATGCTAGGCAATTCTCCTCTGAACAAGAGTACCATCAGTAACCCCATACACGTGTTTCAGCCTTGTTGGGCATCATCAGTGAGGTGAAACTGTTGCCTCTCTAAGAACAGTGAACAAGGGGTCCACGTCTGGATTGCCCTGTTGAAAAAAATAAAGAAGGTATGGGTTGGGGTGTTCTTAATGTATGTGTGCTGTGTGCTTGAGTGTGTGAGTAAGATAATAAAGATGTATGTAATGGTGTGTGATTGTGCATTGGGCAACTACAACTAGTTGGGATGGTATTCTTGAATTTATGTGCTACTAAACTGGGGTTCAGATGATAGTAGAAAGTAAGCTGGTGGTGTGGAGAAGTAGAAATAGTAAATCTAATGGTATACAATTAAAACATTTGTTTGTTCTATAATATCAAAATTCTAGGGGTTGAGTTAGGTTATTTGTGTGTCGGAAAATAAGAAATTGTGCGTCATTCTCCCTGTAAATCTCTGTGTAAGAAATGGGGATTTGTAGACAGAATGGTGCACAATCTCTATTGTTAGACACAGAAATAGCATGAATTAACCTTACAGTGTGTTTGAATAATAGTACAAATAATATGGTGGTATTCAACTTACTTTTTTTCTGAAATGAGCAGGTTTCTTCTTAGTTGTTCTTTGTACTTCAAATTCGGCTGCTTCTTTTCAGGAGAATGGTCTTCACTGCAATTGTAAAGGAAACAAATAAGGAATTTTGTTTGTATATAGCATTTTTTTTAATTTAGACATTGATTTCTTTAATTGACATTGACCCTCAGTGCCTTCCTCAAAATCATGAAAACTATCTTATTCACATAAGATGCGTTGCACCAGTTGATTACATATATGTTCTTAATGCATAAACTGTATTGTAATGACTAACTGTACCAACCAAAATATCATTTGTATGCCTTCTGGAATTCATAATGTACCACTGAATACCACTATTTCTGTAACTAAGCTCTTGTAAGTAACAGCGCCTCAATGCCATGGGCTGCTTGCGCAGTATATAAATATAAGTAAATAAATGTTTATGTTTTTGTACAAGTATTGTTTGATTTTTTAACATACTGTGTGCATACAATTTTGTTTGAGCATGTTATCTCTTCATATTGTACTTTAAATATGTTAGTTCAACATGCTTTGAAAATGTGTGTGTAAAAAGAAATTAAATAGCAGATAGGTTTGGAAGTGACGGTTGATTTTAGGAGATGGAAAAAATGACAGTAAATTCATTTTATAGATTATACAAGCTAAAGGTCAGTTAATCTGTTTATATGAATCTATAAAAATTGTACACGTACTATATAAAACATATGCATACCTGTAGTTTGTGTTCATGCATATGGATATGCATGCAGCTGCAAGTAGAAATCTTAGAGACTTGTACAGTATTTCTGGTAGAAGGTGCTTTCCAATGATATGACACTTGTACTCAGAGAGATTAACAGTACATTTAAAGTGCTGATCTATGATGATGCAGTTAGATGTAGAGGTCTTGGATGTGACTGGTGGATGTTCATGTGACTTCTTAGCTATATCCAATGAGGGAATGGCACAGAAAGTGAAAAGGAAATGGTAGAAGGACTGTCCATGTTACAATATGTCCGCGGACATGGCGGTAGTCCGCGGACATCGGGTGTTACATCTGGGGATTTTTGGGTTGGGGAGCCATGCAAATGAGAATGAGCAGAGAAAGGGATTGGTCAGGAAAGTTTAGTGGGTGTGTTGTGCCAGGAGAGAGTTTCTTAGATACTATTTTTGCTGAGAGAGGAACAGATAGCTATGTCTGTGTGTTTCAAAAAACAGATTGTTTGGATTTTGGGAGACCCGTGGATACATTGGCTAAAGGTGCATGCAGAAAGTTGTGGAGTGTGGAGTAGCTGTAGATCTTGGATTCCCACATGTGGAAGTGCACTGGCATGGAGTACGTGGAATTAAGTGGTTGGACTTGCTACCTCTCTGTGCTACTTTGGAGATAGAGCAACATCCAGACATAATTGGAATTCATTGTGGAGGGAACAGTTTAGGACATGTGTCTGAAATGTCTTTGCAATTTGCAATGAAAGAAGGACTTGGGAAGGTCATTGACATGTTTCCGAATTCTCAAGTCATTTTGTCACGGATTGCGCAGAGACAAATGTGGCTTCGTTCTTCTTCATTTGGTCCAGAAATGGAGAAAGCAAGGCGCAATGTCAATAAGGCTGTTTGTGCCTTTCTAAGAGATTTTGACATTTCCTCTTTTCACAATGAAAATATTATGTTTCCTAGTACATACATTTTTCGCAGAGATGGAGTCCATCTTACTTATGCTGGCAATCAGATTTTTTTGAGAAATGTACAAAATGCATTGCAACTTTTTTTGGAATTACAGCATCCATTTTATAGTAGGTGCTGAGCATTTCAAATTTTTCAAACACAAATAAACACCACCAAAAGGCTCTTTTCAGAGCCACCACTTCCTCCCAGATAAAACTGCAATGGTTATGATAGGGTAGCACCCTAAAATTTTAGATGTCCGCGGACTGTCCGCAGACTTCTGAAAAATACACAGGGACCTTCTTCATTTATTTTCACTTCTATTTTTTAACTGTAGAAGGCATCTCTGAAAGGAGCCTTTTTTTAGATTTTTGTTGTTTTCAATTTTTTTGGGTTTTTTATACAAGACACACTAGGAGAGGAGGGGAAAGGAGGGTAAGGGGGGACACCAACCACTGGGATAAGAAAGGGCGAGCTGAGAGAGGAAGATGTAGAGTGGGTTTCATTTGGGTAGTGAGCAGACCTTCTCGTGCTCTGAGACGATAGCCTTAAAAGCACTACAAAGTCTCTCCCCCTGCACAGTACTGCGTCGCAGAACATACACACAACTGTGACCCTCGAAAGGTAAGGGTCATCAGCATTACGTATGGCCTGTGAGGCAGCTTGAGGAATACGCTGTCCCACAGGAGTGTTCCTTGTGGTGACAGGATCGGAAACGGAGGATGAAGTAGAGGAAGTCAACCTGCTACGCTCCTCGCAGGGTACAACCTTGCGAATGGCACCCGAGTGGAATGACTTTAGGTGTCGCTTCATGGTAGTTGTCCCAAAGCTGTATGAACCATGCCTCCCTCGACTGAGTACCATTTTGCACTTGTTGCAGGTGACTTGGTTCGCACATGCCTTAGGACCATTACCACGAATGGTAAATAACGGCCACACCCAAGACTCATGCCGAGTGCTGGTAGTAGGGACTTCCACTACCTCATTCTCATCATCCTCTTCATCCTCCTATGCATCCTCACTCCTGTTCCCCTCTTCAGGCCCTTGGGGAGGTGGTGGTGGTGGAGGGGTGGGGGTGGGCTGAGGCAGATGCAGCACCAGGTGGCATGAGTGGAGCCATGGAAGCCATCAGCTTGGCGTTGAAAATCTGCAAATTGGCAGCAAAATTCACTGTGCTCTGTAGGATAGCCAGAAACACAATGAGAATGAACTCTAGGGTGTGGTCTTTTATAGGGGTGCTTGTGCACGGTTCGCGGACATGCGCGCTGCCCGTGGACAGATCGAACAGAAAAAAGGCTTCAAAAAGTCACAAAAAGTATGTAGAAACTCAGGATTACTATGTGGGACTTGTTCTATGGTGAGATTTTATTGGAAAATATTGTAGATTACTTGAAAATGTAGTTTTAAATTGTTCGGGGACACGAACAGTGTTCACAATCAAAACATACGCTGATCGTGGGCGCGGTCACATGATAGGTTCGCGAACATGTTCGCGAAGGGAGCGGGTGTCCGCAGGACACCAAATGCACTGAAACTATTTTGCGCATGCGCGTTGGTGTTCTACGGACACTGTTCGGGTCCTGAAGTGATTAAAAGTGCATCACAAGTGAAACGAACAGTTACGGACAGGTGTTTGTTCTTAGAACAGTTTCAACTTGTCTGCAAACAATACGGACAGGCATAGTGTTCTCAGGACACCCCCATTTCATTTATTTACAAACATTTTAGGACACAGCCTGTGTTCTTAGAACAGTTTCAACTTGCCTGCGAACAATATGGACAGGCATAGCGTCCTCAGGACACTCCCATTTTGTTTCTTTATGAACATTTTAGGAAACAGCCTGTGTTCTTAGAACAGTTTCAACTTGCCTGCAAACAATACGGACAGGCATAGCGTCCTCAGGACACCCCCATTTTGTTTATTTCCGAACATCCCAGGACACATAATGTGTTTTAAGAACACTTTCATCTTGCCAGTGAACAATACGGTCAGCGTCCTCAGGACACCCACATTTCGTCCATTGACGAACATTTCAGGACACCGCGTGTGTTCTTAGTTTCAACTTGCTAGCGAACAGTACGGACAAGTATAGTGTTCTTAAGACACCTCGATTTTCGTTTCTTCACAGACATTCCGGACACCCGCGCTGTCTGCGGACACCTCAACTGCTTTTAAAAAAAAAATCAAGAAATAACTGAGGACACAATATAATCATTTTACTTTATTTTACATGTATGTTAAATTTATGACAGAGAAGGTGAGGCAGAAACTGAAACAAAAACAGGAGAATTGGGGTTTCAATAGGATTTATATGAGGTGAAGAAGGGATGGAAGTCTCATCAAAATGTTTTGGTTCATGGAGAGGGTTTGGGGATAATTGACTGGGATATGGTGAGGGGGACAGGTACATGTGGGACAATGGTATGTAGCTGTTTGTTTGAAGTGATCTTCCACACAGTTTTTTAAATTATTAAAATTTGCCAAGAGTAGGTCCATTTTTTCTTCTATGTGCTGAAGAGTCTTATCCAATACAGCTTTTTCTTTAGTATTTTCAATTTTTGTATGGTCTGTACAAAAAAAATATATATATGTTAAATGTATATACAATAATATTAATTAATTGGTTTATATAGTAAAGTGTCTACCATTAGATTCACTATCTTCTGACATTTCCTAAAGTGGGAAATGCTCCTCTAGCCACTCCAGAGTACTAGACATTTCTGTGAGAAAAAAAAAAAACATAATATCATTTTGTTTTGTATCTAATACAGAAAGTTTACAAATATATGAGTAAATTGCAGTACACTTACTATTTCAGGTAAAGTGTGTTCTGAGTGGTCTGTAGATCTGCTGTTGCTCTTAGTTGTGGAGTTTCTGTGAGGTAATCATGTTGGAAGCCTATCTTTCTTCTTTTGGTATATTCCATTTTTAGAAAATATTGTATTTAAATGAATAGTTAGTGTGTTATATATATGGGTTACAATTCTTATTTATTATTACATATAATGTGTATGTGTGCTGGTTTGTGAATTTGTAAAATGTTCATATGTTATGATACAACAATTAAACATACCCCCCAGGCTTTTTGGGTAGTGGTGCTGTTGTCCGAACATGTCCGCGGACATTAAAAGAGTTCGCGGACATCGAATTCAGAGGGGGTTCAGTATGTTCCATATTACATGTACATAAAGTCAGAGTTATTATTGTTAAGTTGCGCTACTAAAAACCTATGAAATTCAGTGAAAAAACTTTGTTAAAGGGACGTTATGATTCCAAGTAAAATCGAAAAACCCCTGAAATTCGCCAGTTATGGTAAGCTACGCAACCATAACTCGTGCCACCACCGTGCACTGCTAAGACTAACACCCACGACATCAAAGATGACATCGCAAATGTCATTGATGACATCACTGATGACATCACATGTGCATTTACTTTTCATGAAATGTCTGTACAAGGGATTCTTATTATAATGTTGAGAAAAAAGTGTCAAAGATCATTGGAATAAATATCAAGAGCTAATTAGTGCATTAAGCGATGCAGTGATATAGATAGCATTCTATTATGAAGTTCTATCCAATATACTAAGGTACTCATGCAGAAACATAGGCATTGTGTGCAGCATACATGATGAAGGTATAATATTCATAATGTTGATATGTTGAATAATGAAATAACTGTTTTCTTATTAGAGATTTGTGTACTGTGAAATACGTAATAAGTAGCTAATAAAACCCACGTATAACATAATTGCATTATTACAGACAAAACACAGAGACACAATAACACATACAAATATGGGTATATACAGGGAAAGTGAAGTAAGCAAAAAAGCAGAAGTAGTAGCAGAAACAATTAATAACCTAACTGATTATCTTTATGCAAATAAATGATTGCTCTGTTTCAAAGCTGCTATTTACCCTATGAACATGTATCACATGATGTGACTGGACCCTTAGGAAAGTAGTGTGAGTACAATGTATACAAATATGAGCATATACAGGGAAAATAGAGTAATAAAAAAACAACAGAACTATCAGAAAGTGCTGATACCGCTACCGATTATCTTCATGCACAGAAAGAATTGCTGTTTTTCAAGCTTGTGTCTTCCCATATGTATATGTTTCACATGATATGACTGGACCCTAAGGGAATTACTGTAAGAACATACTTGAAGGATAAGTCTACAAATATAGTACGTTTACAATTTTTAGTTCATGACTGTTACTGAAGAAAACCATGTGGCCTAGATATGTCAGTAAAGGAAAAATGAGGGAGACAGACATGTGATGTCATCAGTGATGTCATCAATGACATTTGTGATGTCATCTTTGATGTCATGGGTGTTAGTCTTAGCAGTGCACGGTGGTGGAGCGAGTTATGGTTGCTTAGCTTACCATAACTGGTGAATTGCAGGGGTTTTTCGGTTTTACTTGGAACCATAACGTCCCTTTAACAATGTTTTTTCACTGAATTTCATAGGTTTTTAGTAGCACAATTTAAGTTTTTTTTACTGAATGTACATATATATACATATATATGGCAGGGAACAAAAACAAAGGGGTAAACATGTGATGTCGTCAGTGATGTCATCAGTGACATTTGAAATTACATTTTTCATGGTCTGGGTGTTAGTATTAGCAGTGCACAAGGGTGGTGGCAGATTTGGGGGCTTAGTGTACCATAACTAAAGAATTTCAGGGGTTTTTCGGTTTTAAGTTGAAGCATAAAGGGGAGGGTGAAATTATTTTTTTAGTGAAGTGCAGAGGTTTTTGGTAGGGCAACTTAACCATAACGTCCCCTCAACACAGTTTTTTTGTAGTGAATTTTACAGGTTTTGGGATGGCAACTTAACTATAACGTCCCCTTAACAAAGTTTTTTTGTAGTGAATTGTACAGATTTTTGGAAGGGGAACTTAATCATGACATTGTGGCAATGAAGTTGTTGTGCAGAATGTGCATTGTCATTATGTGTTTTTGGGAGACATGTAGTGTAATCTACGTACTTGATATAGATTTAACACAGAACATATAGAACACCCTCCCTATTGATATTAGAAAGGGACGAATGAGCGCCTGTTTGCGGACGGGGGCGGACAGGATCAACATTACCCAAAGAGGTGGGGGGTATCTGAAAATGTACTGTTGTCTTACACAAAAAGTGTGCAAACGTAGAAGAAGGGCATAAAGGTATTATAAGTAGTAATAAATAAATATGGAAACCTGAAGATGGAAAAAAAACAAGACATTTAATAAGCATGTAGAATGAAGTGGATGGTACCAAAAAAAAAAAAAGGACGCAGAAACTTGTCAGCCTGGCAGCCTGGCACGACAGTGGAAGGACGCAGTACAACGAAGGGACATTACACCAAAAGAGTGAGTGCGGGTCATTTTTTTTATATGGGAGATGTTTTTTTGTGGTATGTGGTGCATAAATAATAATTTCTTTCTGTTGTTTTGACTCAGAAATGGAAAGTACTTTGGAAAGGCTGGAGAAGCATTTTCCGCATGGGCAAATGTCTGAAGACAGCGACAATAATGGTACACATTGCTCTGCATATACAAAATTGTGACCAGTATTTTAGAGGCATTCAACTTATGTATTTTATTTTTGAACTGACCAGGAAAGAAAAGAAGAAAGGGCAACAAACGAGACAGAAGAAGACAGGCTAAAAAGGATAGAGCAGAAAATGGACATATTAAATGACAATTTTCAAAGTTTACGGGAGTTTGTGGAGGACTGTGTGAGAGAAAAAGTTTGTTATCATTGCCCCACCTGCACCTGCCCTGCTTCTCCATTCCCTAGTGAACCATCCCCAAACCGTGAACAGGAAAATAGATGTTTTGACAAAACATCCATCCCTTCTTCCCCTCACAAATCTTCTCCTCATAACCAGCCCGCGTTGTATCCTAATTCCCCCATATTTGTTTCAGTGTCCGCTTCCCCCACTATTTCTTGAGAATGATGTGTGTGTGTTTGAAATTTTTTTGTACAGTAGTTGTAGAGAAAGAGTTTGTGTGTAGAATTTTTTTTAAAAAGACGTAAAATGTTCGCAAACAGTGCGCCTGTTCAACCTATTCGCAAGCAATGGAATGTGGGTGCTGTCTAATGTCAAGTAAGACGGATGTGATGTGTGACTGCACCATCTTTTGAAAATGTGCGCACATAAACAGAAAGGGGTGTCCAAAGGTTATACTACCTCGGCGTACCGCTTGGATAATACATGTTTGTAGAACACACAAGATGTCCGGAATGGGTGTAAATGAGTAAAAAGGGAGCGTGTGAAGGACAGTATAGCGGTCCATATTGGCACAGTCAAAATGGTGCCGTCCGTCGAACAGGCACGGTGGCCGGCAAGGTCGTAGGCAAACAAAATGGAGTTGTCCTAAGGACACTGGAACTGTCCGTACAGTGAACATAGCATGCGTGCACATGTGCAGTACAAATGTAAGTATTGCGAACATCGCGCCAGTTCCTATCGGTCCGTCTCACTTGTGTCGCACTTTGAAGTAGTTTGAGAACCCAAACACTGTCCGTAGGACACTTGTGCGCATGCGCACGTTTGATTCTTTGCATTTGCTGTCCAGGGGACTTTCATTACTGGGGCGGATGTGTTGAGGACGTCATCATGTGACCGCACCTATGCTGAGCGTGGTGACTAGTTTCTGTGGTTGGTGTGCTTCCGCAACAATAAAAATGAACTTGTAGACACAAGGCAAAGTATTGTAGAGTGTAAAAATCTAATTTCTCACATCCCAAACAATAGGCCACCTCAGGAGTTGTTGTGTAAAATGTGTGTACCGCTTTGTAGGGATGAAGACGGTCATGAGGCACCTGCACCCCTACAAAAGGCCACCCCCGAGCACATCTTCATTGTCCTTCTAGCTATAGCAGATTGAGCTGTGTTGCCTTTACTGCTGTAGTGACCAAAAGGATACTAATCTGTATGGCTTCCATGGCTGCTGTTGGGTTATTAGCCTCTGCACCACCCCCAAACCCGCCACCACCACCACCTCATCAAGGGCCTGCAGAGAGATATATGGGTGAGGATGTAGAGATTGAGGAAGAAGGGGAGGAAGAGAATGAAGTGGAGGAATTACGCACTAGGAGAACTCGGCGGGATTCGTGGGTGTGGCGGTTGTTTTCCATTTATGGGAACGTACCAAAAGCACGTGCGAACCTGGTGAAGTGTAACCAGTGCGATGTGGTATTGAGTCGCGGGAGATTTGGAGCATACAGTTTTGGTACGACAACCATGAAGCTACACCTCACTTCGTTCCACACTGCGGACATTCGCAAGGTGGTGCCATGTGAAGAGCGTAGTTGTTTGAGTTCCTCCACAGCATCCTCGGTATCCCATCCTCCTACCACAAGAGACACTCCTGTGGGGAAGCGCCTCCCTCCAGCTGCTTCACAAGCCATTCCCAATGCTGTGGACCCTTAACTTTTAAAGGTGACAGTAGTGTGCACGTATTGTGACGTAGTACTCTGAAGGGGGGAGAGTTTTCGAAGTGCTTTTGAGGCTGCAGTCAACGAGCACCAGAAGATCTGCTCCTTACCTAAATAAAGCTCACCCTTAATATTTGTCTGTTCAGTTGCCCTTTCTTATCCCCGTGGCTGGTGTCCCTTCCTTACCCTCCTTTCGCCTCTTCTCCTAGTGTGTCGAGTGCTGTTAATCAATGAACGTAAAAAGAACAAAAATTACAGAAAAGGCTCTTTTCAGAGCCGCCTTTCTCAGTATAACAATGGAATGATGAAGTGATGGCCGTAGACCCCTGCAGAGTTCATCAAAAGTTTGCGGACAGTCGTAGAGGGAAAAAGGGAGGGTGCAAGCGGAGCAAACACAATAAATTATACCATGGGAGTAAGTGGCGGCTCTGAAAAGAGCCTTTTGGTGGTGTGTTGTGTGAGTCAAAAACAGTGGATTGGGGAAAACGGATTGTCAGATAGGTTAGTGTGATTGCAAAAGAGGGCGCAATGCATTTTGTAAATTTTGAAGAAACATCTGATTGCCAGCATATGTGAGGTGGACTCTATCTCTGCGGAAAATGAAACTGCTACGAAACAAAATGTTTTCATTGTGGAAAAAGGACATGCAAACATCTCTTAAAAAGGCACACACAGCCTTATTCACATTGAGTCTCGCTTTCTCCATTTGTGGACCAAATGCAGAAGAATGCAACCATATTTGTTTTTGGGCAATACGGGAAAAAAGTATTTGACAATTTGGAAACATGTCCATGAGCTTCGCGAGTCCTTCCTTCATGGCAAATTGCAAAGAAATTCCAGATACATGGCCTAAACTGTTTCCTCCACAATGAGTGATCAGTATATTCCGAGGACGCTCTGTCTGTAAAGTAACACAAAGAGGTACCAAGTCCAGCCCTCTCATGCCACGCACTCCATGCCAGTGCACTTCCGCATGTGGAAATCCGAGATTTGTAGATAAACTGCAGCTTTCTGCATGCACCTTCAACCAATGTATCTATGAGTCTCCCACAATCCAGATAATCTGTTTTCGAGCATGGAAAGCCATGGTTGTGTGGTGTCCTGTGAAGGAGAAGACGGTCTTACTAAAGTACATTGGTCAGAACACACCTATTGAACTTTATGGACCAATCCCTAGCTCCGATCATTCTCATTTACATGTAGCTGCACCCTTGAATCCCCGGTGGTGATATGTGCTGGCTGCTAACTACCTCCATGTTCGCGGACATGTACAGGATCAGAGCGTGACAATGGTACATTAAAGTACTGTTCCCTTTTTCCCCTTTAAGGTAGGCTCTGAAAAGAGCCGTTTTTCCTTTTGTTTTTGGCCAGATATCGTACAGACATCTGGTATTTTATGTATTTTTTTGTATTTTTTGTCCTTGCTTTACTCTTGCAAACATTACAGAACCTTCTCTAAAGCAAGCCTTATGTTCCAAAAGAACATTGCATTTCCCAAAGAAGATAGTGCAACACCATCTCTTTCAAAGTAATGCGCATTGCTTGGAGCAATGTTATCGTGGATACAAAAAAACATACCAACTCGTAGCATGAATGCACGCATGCCGCAATTGATGATACACCTCCCGATGCTTTGATCTGGACAGAAAACAGAAGTGTTGTTCCATTGCACTCTCGGGATTAAAGCAGAAAAAATAACTTTCGATGTTAGGAAGATGGTCATGAGTGCTTCAACCAACTGTGCCAAATCTGCCAACAAAGTATGTGAAGTCAGGTATTCCAAGTGGCAAGCACTGTAGTGCAAAATTACCACATGAGGAGTGGTCATTCTACGCATATCTCTTCAAACTTTCAGAATTGCCACAGCATTAGCATCAGTGTCAGCACTCCACACCACCTCCGCTCCTCGCACATCGAAATGGTGTGCCACATGCCTACTCTCGGCATAGTGTTGTAAGCCTTGCACAAAAATGTCTCCAAGCAGCAAAACCCTGACCCTCTCCACCTCTGCCATTTTCAGTGTGCGCACCGTCTTTCGACACAAAAGAGTAATGTGAACACCTGATTGGCTGATGCCTACAGTCGCCTTTCCATGTAGGTTTTGCTGTAGAAACACGTAGGTGGCATGCCCTACCAGCGGACAAGCGTTGCCTACGTGCGGCACGTAACTCTTACCCAGTCCTTCCACCCTTTCTACAATGGTACCAAAGCGAGTCCCTCATTGGACACAACTAAGCGGGCGCACAATCATCCACCAATCACAGAGAACATTGCTAATTTTAACTCCGTCATCAACATTGCGCACTTAATTACTGTCGATGATTCTTAATGGAAATCGCATACCATTGCAAAGCACCTACTTCACAAGCTACTCTGCAAGGATTCCGAATTTCTACGTACAGCTCCATACATGTCCACATGCATCAGTATAGAGTACAGGTATGTATATTTTAATCAGAGTACATGTGGAAGCCTCATGATTTAAAATAGACAAAATAATGTCCATAGGGAACACATAACAACGCTCCCCCTTTTAAAGTGCAAGATAGCTGATTTGTCATTAACAAATCGCACGACTGCTTACTGTCTTCCACATAACCTGTACATATGTTGCAAGCATGCCTATTTAGGCATACCTCTCAACCATTTTTGTCTTAAAGGCGGGTGAAATCACCCGATTTTGTTTTTGGCGGGTGAGATGAGATGCCCATTGGAATGGATGGGCGTGCAGGAGGTTTGGCGGGTGAGTCTGCCCTTTACAAGGCGGGTGACACCCGCCAAAAGCGTGTGAGTTCAGAACTATGATTTAGGGCAGACCTCAATTTTGTATGTGAAAATGTCGGAGTTCTGTACTCTGTACTGCCTACAGTAATGCTACTTGCAATGTGATCGTATGAGAATAGTAAGCGTGCCCGATTGTAGTGCTGACATGTCCTTCGGAGGGTCTCCTGATTTTTCGACATCGTGCTTTTCATTAACAAGTACAAAATGTTTCCCCATCTAGTACTTTGCCCTATCACTTACAAACCTCCCTCCTATGAATACTACACTTTGTAAAGAACAAGGCATTTGCAAACACTTAAGAAAATTTCGTTATTTTGAAGGACTTTCAAGTACCATATTGAAAGTAGTATGCAAAGACTGCACAGAGTGAAGTGAAATGTGAACGTGGACTGGGTTGAAATATGAAAGTTCAATCCTCTGACGAAAGAAGTACAAGTAATGTCTGCAGTATCATGACTGCTGCAAACATACAAAATAATTGATATTGTTTTTTTAATTCACAGTGAACACTACTCTCCTGAGAATCAACAGCATCTACACTGCAGACGACATATCTGAAGAAACCTGGTCATCTTGCACAAAAAAGTAAGTACAGTACAACCTTCATATTGTAACTACTCCTTAAAGAGGCTGCGTGGGTTATTTGTTTATTTTGGGCACCAAAGCAAGCATTCATTTGTAAACCACTCTACCTACAAATATCCATTTATTGAACAAAGAATAACAGGCAGAATGGCTGACAAATCCCTGTGTGTTTGGTACTAAAATAACATAGGAAATCCTTAGAAGTTAGATTGTGAAAAGAAGTTACTGTAGCCAGTTTTTGGCATTTTGGTTATTAATATTGGTTCTCGTCACAAGTAGGCCACTTTGTGCTCTCATCTGAAGCACATTGTAGTAGTATACAAACAGTAAAGTAGCCTTACCAAATGATAGTTAGAGGTCACTGTACTTAACACACCATGCCAAAGAGCTTCCCCATCACACTTATGAACACATGCACACTGCACACATACATTCGACAACAGACCAAATTATACTTTTTTTTCTCAACAGACACCAAAGAATGCCTACCAAAAAGCAACTCCGTAGAAAGGAACACAGAATTAGAGCAAATAAAAATAAAGGTGCCCAATGTAAGCATCCACCTGTTGTAGAGTTAGTAGAGAATCTTGGTGCAAACCAGCTAATGCAGTTGGGTAACATAATAAAGGAAGTCTCAACTACCGAAACTGTACTCCTCCATCAAAAAGTGTCACAAAACACAGAAATGTTGTCAAAAAACAGCTGCCAGTACAGCTAACAATGTTCCTAATAATCCTGATAGTGTAAGAAGAACCCATAGTAAAAAAAAGTATTTTAGCAAAAATGTTTCATCACAGAGTTCTTCAGAATCTACTAAGAAGAGGACCAAAATCATCCTTACCCCTTAAAACGTACCGTAGAAAGTTAAGTCTACAAGCACTCATGGACAGTGCAATCCTTCTCAAAGGGAAGTTTTTCATATTAGTGTTAAATAGGATGAAAACACTAACAAAACTAAGTACCAAACTACAAAATAAACTCAGCAATAAACGGAATGTGAACAAAAATAATTGTTTGCATGTTTGTGGTGGTGAATGGATTCACACAACAACCACAGAGCCATATTTTAATGAATAAGCATACAAACAAAATCAAACAAACACAATTGCCATCCGTAGCAGTGGACGAGGGTATGAGAAAATCAATACTACCATCATGGAACAAGAAACACTGCTTACAAAACTATCTCCTGAAAACTCAGAATTACCTCTCAATTCAGCAGAACCACACCGTCCAGTATACAAATGGCTGTGCACATCAGTGTGTGCCATTCTAAACAAAGCTTTCAAATCTTTACGTCAGTTCCTCAATCAATATGTTAAAGGTAAAGACAAAAGTAAAATGAAAGTGCTGCAAAATATGGATATGTGTGCAGTGCGGAAAGACAAAGGACTAAAAGGACATTCATTAGCCTGCATTTCTGGGCCTATTTGCAAAAGTACCTTGCATGATATCAAAAGAATATCAGTACATCATTCTAAAGTAAGAAATTTAGTGTATAAAATAGACTATGCAAAAAGTCCAGCTTCAGAATTAGGCAATTTAAATACCACTCTTCTGCATGGTACACCCAAATACTTACAAGAAGAAATGGACCGTATTCAGAAAAAGTATTTTGGAAGTGAGAGCCACGTGGAAAATGCAACAGTTTTAGAGCATAGTAGCGACAATTCTGCACATAGCAACCTTCTATTACACACATACAGAAAAGAAATACTAACATTTAAAAGGTCATCGGCTGAAGTACCAAACCATGTGTGTGTATGTTGCCGCAGAACGTTTTACAAAAGGAACACAAAAAATGTGGACATAGCATACAAAATAGAAAACAATGAAGACTCTAAATGGTTTGAATTAGCTTTGTACCTTTTAGCTGAAAGCAAATATGAAATAACTGAGCGCCTAAAATGTTGCAGTTACTGTACATTAGACAACAACCACACTCCTTCACGTGCAATTACAAATAATTTGGAATTGTTTCCATTACCAAAAATCCTGCAACAGCTCAATTTGTATGAGAGCATAATAATTCAAACAGTTCACCCATTTCAAGCAATTATATGCCTTCATCCAAAAACAGCAAAATGACCTTCCTCTGAATTGATGAAAGGCATTTGTGGCAAAGTAGTTTACTTACCATTAGATCTAACGGAAAATGTACACACTCTAGGAGTGGAACGTTCAATAGAGCATTCTTTAATAGTCTTGGTAAATAGAGTACCAACAAAGGACAAAAAAATTTGGCAACAATTAGTGGACTTACACAAAGTTAGACAAGCATTACAATATCTAAAAGACAATAATGAGTACTATAAGGAAATAAATATTGATGAAAGCTTAAGGCAAACAACTGAAATAATTCAAGAGCCATCAGAAACTGGACAATTCGAACTTCTGGATCCAGCTACAGTATCCACTCTTTTAGACCATTACACAATTCATATAGCATTCCAATGAAAGCATAGATGATGCACTAGAAACGTATCAAATGCGACAAACCAAAGGGTCACCAATGAGTATTTCGGAAACAAGTATAGAAGAGCATGCTTTTCCACTGCTATTTCCTACTGGCGAAGGTGGGAGATATGATGATAGACCCACTCAGATTGGGGCATCAGAATACCGCTCATTACGAATGTATTCGCAAGATCCCAGATTTAGACAAAATGTTGAATACATATTCCACCTACTCTATGAAAGTGAATTAGCAACACTATGTTATGGAGTTGTACACATTCTTAAATCTGGAACGCACTTTCAAAATATGTCAGCTACGCAGTTAATACAAAAAGTACAAGAAAAAGATGAGGTGTTACAATCAAGTATAACAAATTTGTTTGCAAACATGCGTGGTACAAAGGAATACTGGTTCAGATGGCACAGAGACGTGCGTTGCATGATCAGAAACCTTGGACCACCAACTTGGTTTGTTATGCTAAGTTGTGCAGAATATGCATGGGGAGATTTACATGAGTTCCTACGCAGAGCAAAGAGCAACAAAAACAACATAGATATATTAACACCTGGAGAACTTTGCTCTCTACATCCAGTTAATGTCTCAAGATATTTCCATCATCGTTTCATTGCAATGCTACACTTTATTTGCAATAAAACTGTTCCTTCCCTTGGAGAAGTGTAACACTTCTTTTGGAGAAAAGAATATCAAGCGAGAGGAGCACCACATATTCACATGCTGTTATGGATCAAAGGTGCACCGAAATTTGGGCACGACAGTGATAGCACTGTTTTGCATTTTATCCAAAAAATATGTCACATGTGAAATCCCTTCACAACAGATACATAGTGAGCTGCATGGGCAGATTTTACAATTTCGAAGACACAAATGTGGCAAATATTGTCGCTGAAAATACAAAAACAAAGATAAATACTACACCAAATGCCGCTTTGGTTTCCCTAGACCAGTTACAGAAACAGGTGAAGTAAACAACTTCATGTCTTCAGTTCTACATAGTGTTAAAGGTAAATCACCTAAAAACACACATTACATAAAAAGAAGGGAAGAATCAAAATATACCAATGATTACAATGCAATCATTGCCCTAATATGGAATGCAAACATAGATGTGCAGTACATTGCAGACAATTCAACTGCTGTTGCACGATATGCTACAGCCTACTTAGCAAACACAGAAAAAACAGAGCTTCAAGACCTCTGGGATGATCTAGCATCAGACAAAACATTATCACAGAAATTGTACAGCCTAGGCATAAAAATGCTTACTCATAGAGAATGTGGGGCCTATGAAGCAGCAGATAGTTTAACCGGCACTGCTTTGTATGGAAAATCAGACAACATAGTATGGCTCAGTCTTGGTCCTGCAAAATCTAATAAAAAAAAGAGCACTAAAATCATATGAGGACATAGAAACAATTGCCAAAAATGATCCCAACAGCCAAGACATTCTTAAAAACAATTTACTTGAAAACATACTATCCAAACAGGAGTACCACTCTGGAAAGCATGTGTCTATACCACATAGCTCAAAACTTTGCATACAAAAATAATGTAAAACCTGACGAAAGCAAACATAGATATAGAGTGACCGATTGTGAAGGAGGCTTAGTGAAACTTAACAAACGAAGCTTAATTAATCATGTCAAATTGTCATTAAAAACTCCTCAACAGAAAGAACTATATTACATGTCTCTGTTACAACTTTTCAAACCATGGAGAAAAGAGGAAGACATACTAGATCATTATGAATGCTATGGAGATGCTTTCAAAGCAAATGAAAGCGCTATCACTGATGTGAACTTTACGCAGTACAAAACAATCTTACACAATGAGCAACAATCCCTGAATCAGGGAGAAGAACTTCAGGCCCAACTAGATAAATACTCTTCCGACAGTAGTCAACCTTCTGTAACAGGAAGTCAAGAACCATTAGGACAACTAGCAATAGCAAATGAGGCTGAAGTAGCTATGGCAGATGTAGAAAACACCATGTATCAATATCAAGAAGATACAGAAGACTTAACTGTACAACAAGCAAAACTTAACAACGATCAGCGCACCATTTTTGAAGACGTAACAAAACAAATTGTACATGGTGTACAACACGAAAATAAAGAATGTACCTGCCAAAATTACAAACAATACTGCTATACGTCAGTGGTGAAGCTGGATCAGGGAAAACATTCTTAATCAAAATCATCAGCAAGTTCCTTCAATAATTGACAAACAACAAACTGTCAGCTGTTGTAACAGCCCCCACAGGTTTAGCTGCCTACAACATAGGCGGGGTGACTTTACACCAATTACTACTGCTTCCAGTAGAGCATCAAAATAAATTAGATTACTACAAACTTTCTGCAGAAGCTGCAATGGAATTACGTAGAGTACTGAAACAAATGAAAATGCTACTAATAGATGAAGTGAGCATAGTTTCCAACCTAATGTTGGCTTTGAATAATCTCAGATTGCTGGAAATACTTAAAAATAATAACGAGGAACTCTTTGCAGGGAAACACATTATCGTTTTCGGAAATCTTCTACAATTGCCACTAGCGAAAGGGGAAGCGATTTTTAAAACCTTAGGCCACAAACTCTGCCGGAAAACTGTTGGTAGCATAGGTAATGTTAACCTTTGGCAACATTTCCAATACAGAGAATTAACTGAGAACATCCGCCAATCTGCTGATCTCACTTATGCCAACATCTTAAAAAGTGTAAGAGTTGGTGTATTATCACAAGAAGCAAAAGCTGTATTGAAAAACCGGCATATACATGCACTTTATGGCGATAATGCATGTGCAACTGATGTTATGGAACAAATAGCGCACAAAAATGTCAACGGTATGGCCTTAATGCCAACTCTTGCAAGCTGTTTCAAATTCAATGAAACTATGTTAAAGAAAGAAATGCAAGCAATAATAGAAATTAGCGCCACAGACAAACTTGACGTACATGGTATGACAGTACCCATGTGTGAGCAAGCCACAACAACACTAAATAGTTTAGAAAATTCAATCTCCAACACAGCTGGGTTGGAAAAAAATATTGAAATTATCATTAAATTGTAGAGTAATGCTTAAACGTAACCTTGACGAAGAGCAAGGGCTAATTAATGGAGCACTGGGAACAGTTGTTGGCTTTCAATCATATCCACGTGACAGCAACATTCAGTTTGTAAATATTCGCTTTGATAAAGTTTCAGAAGTGAAAAGGATAGGGCGCTCAATTGCTCGATTCTTTCTCTTCAAAGACATGTATGTACATAGAGAGCAATTTACTCTAACTCTTGCATATGCAGTTACCATTCATAAATCCCAAGGTCTTACCCTAGAGAAAGCATTGATAGATGTAGGAAACACAGGGTTTAAGGAAGGCATGAGCTACATAGCATTATAACGCTTCCATACACTTGACGGTCTATTGCTAATAAACTTTGATTCAAGTAAAGTCAAAGCTGATATTCCTTGCATTCTAGAATACAATAGATTGCGTTCACTGTAGACCCCTCATCTGAAACAATACCCTGTTCCGGATAAAGTGAAACGTGGTAAAAGGAAATTAAATGAAACAGAAAAGCAACAGAATGCAACAACAAATTCCGCAAAGAAAAGAAAAGAAGCTAAAGTTTCATCAATTGCCGCAAACATATAAGAACCTATTAGGGAATGTAAACCAGACATGCCGGCAAAGAAGCAACAGAAAAACTGAAAAATGCACTCAGATACAGAACTTGCTGGTCCATTCAAATTTACAAATGAAAGTGGGGTAAATTGCTATGCAAATGTAGCAATCAATATTCTATGTCAATTGCCATCAATTAGTAACAATATTTACCTGCACAGTACAGACCAATTGTGTTTGCAAATGTTAGTGCTGCATAGAAATGCAACAAGCAATCCTGACAACACATACAGTGTTCATGGAGTAATGCAACAATTGGACGAGTGTTCTGGAATGGTGAGATTCACTATGAACTCACAAGAAGGTCCACAAGAATTTCTAATGTACATACTATTAGTATTGGAAAACAAAAGCATACCTATAAATGAAATCTTCCAAATATCGTACATGTGGAAACATACATGCACTCTCTGTAGCAAAGTGATACAGGAAGAAATTCCAAATGAGCGATTTGTGTATGTTGCCATACCAAATACTGAGAGCATTCCATTTCAGCAACTGATACAAAATGGAAACCATGGCAGATTATGTAGTATTTGCAATTCAGACAATTGCTCCACCTTACTGATACAATCACATAGTGCCTACATAATACTTATTCTTCTATGTTATAATGCAGATGGCACCAAAACAACTGCAAACTGACTGGATTCACACACAGTCAAGTGTCACTTGGAAACAAAACCTTTACAACAGTAGGAATAATCTACCACACAGGAGCTACAACCAATGCAGTTCACTACACTGCATACATTAAAAAGAATTCAGGATGGTTTGAATGTAATGATAGCACCATTACTCTAAAGCAGAGGTTGTCAGCTAACCTAACAAATGGGTATTTAATGTTCTTGAAGCCAAAATTTACGAAATAACGTGTACTTCATGATTGTCAACAAAGTATGTCAAAGAGTACAGACAGTTAGAATACGCCCACAGGTATCTAACTACCCAACAGGATGGAAGAATGACACAAATAAATGATTATCACAGATCATTGGAAACAAATGCACAGGTAGAATACGCCTATAGGTTTCAGAATGTTGGTAAAAATCAGCAGGAAGGCAACAAGGAAAACATTAATGGGAAAGATGAAGGAAACAGGATGTAACAACGACACAACTGAATGAGTATCACAAATCTGTTGGAACAAATGCACAGTTAGAATATGCCTACAGGTATCTAACTGTTGTCAGAAATGTGCAGGAAGGCAACAAACATAACATTGATCAGAAAAAAGAAGAAAACAGTGAAAGGGAAAAATGAAGTACTTAGTACCATAAGAAATGAAGGTTTTTTTTTTAATCCGACAAGGATTTTGTTCCTCAGACCCAAGGATTAAAAAAGCAAACACAGAAACTGAGCGCAATGCACAGTGCACTGGTTTGTAAACTAAATATGAGGGTCCAAAAAAAAAAGTTAACTGTCTATTATGCATATGTGGTAAATTTGGAAAAACTGCAAACACTAACACACCTTTTTCTTTCATCACAGAACTGGAAAAAGTGATACTTCCGCCAAGTACGATAACCACTTTAAAAAAGTTTATGGATTCTGAACAAAGTATGGAGTAAGTATATTGGCAGGCATTTTCTACACATGGGAATCTACTCGTCTAATCTATGGTACTAATATGCTGCAGTGCCTGTAGGCTGCCCTTTCATCTTCGGTGAGTAACCTACCACCCACTCCTTACAACCAAGTTTCAAGGAGTACAGTTCCTATCCACAACCATCGCTGCATATGTTAAACATGGTCCTTGTAAATTAGCTGCTTATAAATTTACTTTTCGGACCATCGTCTGCAGCCATGAAGTTAAGACCCTAGGGCATCAGCACAACAAACACAATCCACCACACCCATATTGACTTGTAAGTCCACTGCTTATGACTTCAGTCTTGTGTGCATGGGCTTTAGCCATACACCCAAGAGTGCAGGGTCTCACCACAACCACCTCGGTGATGTGTGGCAGTGGGGGTCATTCTATAGGTGAGTTATCCTTCAGTACCTCTGCCCAGAGGCTTCCCTCCTAGGTGTATGTCGGTAGATCTTACATGGGATGTATGTGCAGTGTCTTCCAAGTCTAGTACTTACCACTTTGTTCTTGGTTTGTCCTTTGGCCATGCACCCAAGACTGCATGCACTCCCCACAACTTGCCAATCAAAACGCAACACTACGGGTGTGTGCATGGGTGGCACATGTGGCGGTGGTTGTGGCCAGGGCCTACAGTCTTGTAAGTAAGGCCTTCGGCCTTCAACCGACGGCCATGCATCCAAGACTCTAGGCCCTGGCCACAACCACTGTAGCATGTGCCACCCATTGGAAACAATAATGTATTCACTGCATGTTGGCAATTTCAATGTTCCCTAACACCCCCTTACAAATGTAACAACTCCCCCTCAAATACTGGCCTTATTGGACCCCTCATTTTCAAGTAGGTATAAGTGTACTGTGCGTACAAGATATCCATAGACATTACATCATGACGAGCGACTCCCAGAACAAGTGCATTAATCATCCATATCTTAAGACTGTAGCCCCTGGCCACAACCACCTTAGCATGTGCCACCCATGGCGGCGTAGTAATGAATACAATAATAGCCATTGGAAAAAATAATGCGTTCACGGCATGTTGTCAATTTCAATGTTGCCTACCTATACCCATGTGCTTTCAACAGTTACAAATGTCCTGTCCACTCCATGGACTGAAGTGCTATCGTTATTACCCCCCACATTTACTGTACGTACAAGGTGTCCATAGAAATGACATCATGACGCCCGAAGAACAAATGCATAGATCACCCATTTCTTACTGTCTGAACTTTTCCCAATGCTCTGTGACACAGCAAAATAGGTTAATGAAAAAAGCATGTGTACGCCGGTTGTTGCTCTGCTTTCCGCGGATCCAAGATGTCGGGCGCATCCAAACCATCTGACGCAGAACACGTCTCGCAGCAGCCAATGGGCAGAGACGTCGTGTGTACGCGGTCATGACGGCAGCCCCTTAGCCAATCGGTTTCTTGTTCGTCGACCGAACAGGGAAGTGTGACCGCGGAGCGAACATAGATATCAATAATTATTTCAGACCTACTTTTTCATAATTATAAAGAAACATACTGCACGTATGGTGACCAAATTTACAAAAGCACGCTTTCTGGACCAAGCCCCTGTACCTGCCGCAGATTTCGTCAAAATCCGTCCAGCGGTTTCACCTGTAGCCGTACACAAAGTTTTTCCCCATTCAGTCTATGGGAAAAAAAGACGTTTTGGGACCCCCCCTATAACTCTTCTCCCCCTGGACGAATTCTCACCAAACTTTACAAGTCCCATATACTTTTTCTGCAAAGTTTGGTGAGGATTCGTCCAGGGGGATCGGAGTTATAACCCGCCCAAAAAGTGCTCTTCCTATGGAAACAGCAACTTAACCATAACTACATGGTCACTACCGTGGCCATGTAATATATATTTCTTTTAGGGGTTGCAAGGGAAACCACAGGGGTACCAAGGGAGACCTCAGGGGTCATAGGAGCTACCCCCAAATGACCTAAGCACATGGGACCAGGGTAAGCACAAGGATTTTGGCAACCACAGACAGGGGAGTTGCTAGGTCTGGAAACGACCCGGGGCTACGCTGATGTCGGAACTGTTGGGACTGGGGGCTAGCTAGTCTTTTGGCTGTAGCTCCTGAGATTCTATCCGGGGCTACAACCAAAAGATCAGGGGCTATAGCCCCCTTAGCCCCCCCCTAGCAACGCCCCTGACCACAGACAAATAGAAATGCACAAAGGGAGAGAAGAGTGGCCCCTGGTTGGCCCTGTTGCCCTGGATCCTACTCCAGCCAAGTTGGACTGCTTCTCCCCAGCTGCCACGGATGTTCTATTTGTGTTCTGAGAAAGGTGTCTGTTTATCCAGTGGCATACACTAATCCAAACCAAAATCAATAAGACATTGCTGATAAAAAAGCAATTGTCCCAGACATGTGTGTTCAGCCTGGAAGACACAGGTTTGAAACCCAGCAGGGTCGATTCAGCCTATCGTTCTTTTCTGAGGTGAATAAACGTGGGCCTGATTCATGGAACGTTTTCCTATGGGATTGCGCCATTATAAATCACTTCCATGAATCAGGCCCTAAGTGTCATTAAAGTTTTTAATATTAGCACCTATTATAAAAGCACTTAGAGGCAGGAGTTATTAGTCATTACGCGCAATATGAAAACGTGATGTTATTAAAACTCTGGTTCTGACAACATTCTGTAAAAGTGATCACAGAAATGTTGTGTGATCTGTTCAACTGAACTTCAAGTCAAAGACAGATATTTATTTCAGTTCAAATGGAAGCGTCACCACAAGGATTATCTTTAGCCCCCATTAACTAAACACAATTGTGAATTTAAACAAGTAAAATAACGGAGTTTACTCAAAATGACAGAATTACATTTCCAAGACGAAGTGACACATGATATTATAAACTGTACAGAGCTAGCACTATAAATGGTAGCAGAAACAGCAATAAAGTATGTTGAGATGTGATAGCAGATTGCTAGGCAGCAAGAAATAGTATGAATGCAAGCAAAAGTGTCAGTAGTTTTAGCTAACAGTGTTTAGGACATGCCAAATAGACAGTGAGTGGAAATGATGAGCCACGTGGATGAAGGGTGAATAGGTTATATTTGATTTAATACAGTGCTCATGAGGAATGTATAGCACGGCATGAATCGTGAACTGAGGATAGTGTTAGGCATATGGTCCATTTATCAAGAGCAAGTAAGAGAACACTGAGGGTGAGAAGGCCGAGCAATAGTATCTGCCCTTTGTTTATATCTGAAGAGGAATATAATCCAAACGTGTCATACATTCAGAAGCAGTGGCTCCCATGAATTGGAATTCTATCTACAATCATTGCCAAAGTGAATATGCATTGCTTAAGTGTATGCCTGATGCATTTGAAATCGTCATCATGCACCCAGAAACAAACTCAAATGCCCAGTTACAGCCTCCATTTCAGATACAATCTTAATGTGCCCAGAAACAGTGATCCCAGTTCCAGTCAATTTATGACCCTCTTCAGGGCCTCCTTGAACTCACTTCTACCTTAGACACTGCCAAACCCAACTACTTCAATCAGTTTATGTCTTAGCTCTCACCACCACTAACTCTCTTTTACCTTCCAAGCCATAGTGACCCACTTTGGCTTTGCACTGCATACTCTTCTCTTTCAGCTACCAACTTTGCCTTCTACTTCTTTAAAAGAATTATATAGATCCATGACACCCTGCCTATCCTCCATTCCCACCCGAGGAAGGCAGCGCTCAGTCAATCAGGTGGCTGGAACAGTGGGAGAGAATGCACAGTGTACTGCCCTCTGTTTCCAGCCACCCGAGGCCCTTCCCCTGGTGGCGGCAACTTTTATTTGTTCAGTGTGGGGAGGCAACAGGGAGTTTCTCCCTGTTGCCTCCCTACACTTCCGCCCACCCCATCAAAACAAAATATACCCTTTCCCCACCACCTCCCGCCCTCCCCATTTAGCTGCTGGACCAGAGCTGTGTGCTCCGGTCCCAGCGCTCCTCCGGCCGTGGCCACCATGGAAATGGAAAAGGGATTATGTCCCTTTTCCATTGTCGGTGGCCAAACTATTTGCACGCCGGGAAAAACCTGGGGTGCAAATAGCAACACGCACCAGCCGGGGGCATACAGGCTGGTAATGGGCCGCAGTCTTTGCCAAGGTCCGAGCCACACTCTCTCCCACCTTCCGTTTTACTTTTGCACCTCACCTTTTGAACTGGCTTTGATCCTCTATACAGCGAACCCTTCATACACTTCTTTTGATTCATTTGGTCCAGAAACTAGCAAAGAGCTTGTGCCAATAACCTGCCTCCCTCATTCCTCTTCCACAACCTGGAACTTTTCCAACATCAAGGAAACCACAGTACTACTTATCTCTAAAAAGCATTCTATGGATCTCATCTGCCCTGACAACTACTGGCCAGTCCCTCTCCTCGCCCTCTTTTCCAAAATCCTAGTTTTCAACAGAATCACTATACTTTTTATATATCACAGCTAATGATCTCTGGATTGTGCAGCTGTAATGACAAGGAAAACGCACTGACCAATCTCTCTGACTTCCTGCCCTCTGCCCATCATGCCATGTGTTCCTTTATCCTCATTCCAGATCTATCCACTGCTTTCATCACTGTCAACCCCCCTACTCTCTTGCTAACCCTCCTCATCCTTGGAATACAGGGACTCACACTCACTTGTATTGTCTCCTACTACACTGGCAGTTCCTTCTTTATTTCCTGAAACACTGGCACCTCTGATTCCACACTTCTCTTCCAGTAGGAGTCTATAAGGCTCTGTCTTGGGCTCGCTGCTCTTCAAAATGTACAGTTCCTCCCTTGGCTAGAAAACTGAACTCCTGTTTGGGTTCTCCTACCACTTTGCACATACTACCCAAATCTTCTTATTTCCCTCTTTAATCCCAAACCCCCAGAGGACTTCCTCTTCCCCCCCTTAATTATGTGGCTCTTGCCTGTTTTATACTCAATTCTTCGAAGACCAACATTATCTACTTCCCATCCTTCAATGTCTGTTTAAACCCCCTGTCCCCAATTTCTGACCACTGACTTCGCATGCACCCCAAGGCAAACAGCACTGGGGTGCCCTTCACTAGCTATCTGAAGCTTTCCCACTTCATCCTTTCTACAGCCTCTGCCACCAGGATCAATCTCCTTAAAATACACACGATACACCCCCTTGTCACCTACCACTTCCAAAAAACCTTTGATATCCAACCTAGTCTATAGTTGCCTGATGACGACTTGAGGCTAGTCCTAACACACCTTCACTACTCATTTTCTCCCTTTGACAAAATCCTTAAATTCACCACTTGCACTTTGGACAATCTCTACTGCTCCTTTCCCACCTCTTTCCACCACCTGCATCTGGCTAGCTATCCATGCACAACTATTCAGGCTACACATTCTTTCTTCTCATCTTCAATTGCATTCGTGGGCTTGCCCCTCAACCTCAATTTAGCTACTTTGATCACCAATACTCTCCTCCCTGCACCTCCCTCATTCTATCAGTCCCTTGCACCTTCTCCCCCCCCCACTCCTTCTACCTGGTTGTCCCTCTCCACTTTAACTCCCTTCCCAGTGACATTAAAATATCATCATCATTCAGTCATTCAAGTCAGCCCTCTTGCTCAATCTCGTTAACCTTGAAGTACACTTCCCTCTCTAAGAACATTAACCCCTGAATCTACCCTCGCCACTAACCCCACAATTACTCTTATGTACTTGTAAATATCCATCCCTACCTGTCCAAGTATATGTCTTGCCCATTCTTTTCCCTGGTAACTGGTCTTTTCTAACCCTCATGACTGGTATGCAGTGATTCCATTGGCACAATGTACCTTGTGGTCTTTTACTTTGACTCTTATTGGTTGACTTTTTTATCTAAGCATGTTGGGTTGGGCTAGAGGCAGGGAGGAGCCAGGGTTTTGGGGGACCCCCAAAAAGAAAAAGAAAGGACAAAAGTAAATCAGAAAGAGTCAAAGTAGAAGAGCACTATATACATTTGGTCAATGGACTCACATTGAACCCTCACGACCATCTCAGCAGTTATTAACTCTCCACTTGTAAACTGTTTGAAAGGTACCTGGCTGTGGGACTGCCCAGATGAGTGTGTAGTCTGTAAGTGATGGTGTTTGAAAAAAAAAATCCTCAATAAAGAACAAAAAAACCTTTTCTCATATACCCAAGTACAGATGCAGAATACCCAGGAACAGTTATGATATGACATGATATGACAAGTACTCTACTCAAGTGCATGCTGAAGTTTCCGTTGCACAGGCCCGTTAATCATACGTCAGTTTTGGCTGTATGCATAGTCCCAGGTAGAGTGTGGGGTACTCAAGGTAATGATATAGGTCACACTTAATGTGATTCACCAGGCATTTATTTAGTGTAAGGTTTCTTAGGATTTGGGTAAGACAAATGCCCATAGGTTCTCATGGAAATATACAAATGATGAGGGAATATCTGTATGAAAATGTGGCAGGATGGCACATCACAAAATGAGGTCTGTACTAGATGTCCTACCCCTTTGAAGATCAAACATCCAACAAAATGACCCACTCTTATCCCTACCATTCCTTGCCCCTATTGGGACACCTTCTGCTAAAAAAAGAAAAAGTTCAAATGATATGGCCAACAGAAAGTATACACATCTAGTGTTAATATTTTCAGCTTCCAGGCTACTCAATTCTTTAACACAAAATGTTCAAGGTTAAGCCAACACACTGTTCAATAATCCTAAACTACACATGTTTAGCCATAAGCTAATCAAAAGAAAAACAAACAATTAGTCCTTGGAATGCTCCTTCATGCATTATTCACCATCGTTCACAGTGTGGAAGTTCCTTCAGCCTCTCTGTTTTCACTGCCTATGTTAGGACCTCTCCCAGGGATTCATTTCCACAACATTCTCTTCTTGGGACTCTTCAGGGCATTTCAATAGTCTCTCATACTCTCTGACTCCAGGATTGAAAGGAGGTCTATTGTAGACCTTGGTCACTCAAGTTTCATATCAGGGATCTCCTAGACCATAGGTTTCTCTGGACTCATAACAGGTCCTCCTTTCAGATTGGGTTCCCCAAAATGCAGGTCCCTCCTGGACCATTGGTTTCACCACTCACAATATGTGTTCCTGGACCTTGGCTTTAATGAGTATTTCTTCCTCTTAATTCAGGGCCCTTCTCAGGCAGCCAATGGCTTCAGATCTTCCCTGGTGATCACTGGTGGAATACCTTGACTCTGGATTTCAATTCCCCCAAGGATTTAAGCAGTGACTGTTTTGCCCTTCTGGATAGCCTTCCTCCTCCAGGGCTTCCAGGGCTTCCCAGCATATCACCTCTCCTCCCAACCTTGCCAGGCTGGTACTACCTTCCTCCAGCCAGTACTTCTCCAGTCTTCCCCTTTGCAAAAGCCTTCCTTTATAGCAAGAGAGCATCAGCAGGTCCATCTGATTCCTTTAGATTAAAAACACTGAAAAAACCTTCCCAGTCCCTTTTATACCCATGGCACTTTGTTGCTGTTTTTAAATTGATCCCTGATAGGTTATTTCATACAATGCTATGTTTACTACCTGGGATTTGGTAGTTCCCATGGGACACTCAAATCCTGTTGCTAAGGTGTTATTCAGTGGGCTTCAAAGATGTATTGATGATATTAGCACTGACAAGCAGCTGTGAGGTTTTAAAGGTGTCTATGGCTTAATCTTGGGAATTCTTTGATCAGTAGCCACGGCTCCATGACCTCCCACTACCTCTCTCTTTTGGGAAGCTTTTAGTTCTAGTCTGTGGACGGTTATTTCCCCACATGAGATGTTCTGGGAACAGAAGTCCTTCAGTTGAGTGACAGGTCGCGTTACCCTTGGAAGAAAGTTACCACATTTCTCTAGGACTCCTGGTATGTGTACATGGTTTTGTGCCCTACATGCAAGGTAAGCATACTGGAAAAGGCTCCAGAATACCCACTGCAATCACCAGCTGGAGCCACACAAGACAGCAATCAAACCAACCCAGGTAATTTGCAGGCAACATTTCAATTTTCTACAATAGAGTGTCAAAATAAAGAATGAAGGCAATTCTGTCTGTTTTTACTCTTTACATTTGTATTCCATTTTGCAAAGTTGAAAACTGCATGCAGGGGATCCAACAACACATAAGTACCCACGTTGCCGGCACCATCCATGTAATGTGTACTTTTTGTAAAATGACTACCATAGTGGAACCATATAGTTCAGGTGTGGGTTTGGCTTCATCCACTATATGCCAACCTACTGTCATAATATGCATAGGCACTGGGCCTCATTACGAGCATGGCGGTAGTCGTGCCTGTATGGCAGGCACGGCGACTTCCATGCTCGCTACCGGCACCCCTCCAGCGATTGGGCAATAACCAGCCCATTACGAGATGAATGGGCCAGTAATTGCCCATTCGCGGGTGGCGTTATTGCCGGGCTCCCTATCCCCATTCTTTCCAATAGGGCATAATGGGGGTGGGGAGCATGGCTGCGCCGGCACCGTTAATAACGGTGCCGGCGGCATTACGAGATCTGCTTGCGGGTGCCGCACAGCCCACCAGGTAAGACCTGGCGGGCTGTTAAGAACCTGCAAGCAGAACTCGTAATGCAGCGGTCCGGTATGAACGGTGACAAGTGCCTTACTGGCACGGTTCATACCGTGACCGCCACATTTATAATGAGGCCCACTGTCTTTTATTCCATGCACAACCAAATATGTAAATTCTGCATAATCAGACACAGCATGGCCATGTGTTGCCTTGTCGCCCATTATATCCCAGATCTACCTTCATATGTTAAGGTGTATCTATGTTTATTCACAGTTTTTGTTGGTGCTGGCGAGTCGTGCTATGCCTCTTCAGTACAACTATATACAGCACAATTCAGTCATTTACAAATAAGTCTTCAGATGTTCCTTCTATTTGAAGTTTATTTTCGAGTACCAGCCGACACGTGTTTTCACACTAAGTCGTTTTGAAGGCTGATATGTTATTAATAGCAACATATCCAAATATCACACACAGATATTATGTGCATGTACATTGTAAAGTAAATGTATATATTCCAGAATGTAAGAGCCAACCGATTAGCCATCATGAACAAACTCAAGTTGATGAAGCTGGATGCCCTTTCTGGACTCTCAAGGGACAATAACCTGCGTTGTACTTATAACACAACCTCTATATCACAAAGTGCATCAGCAACCATAGATGAAGGCCACCCATTGCCTTCTAACCAATACATTAAGCTACCAGCACCTCAAGTCTTAACATCGCCCGCACCGGGTATGAAGCCTCTTAGCCATAAACCCCAAATCCCTCATAATAGTGCTAACAAAAGAAAGCCTCAGGACAAACCAGAAACTACTTGCCACCCATGGTTCTCCCCCCCCCCCAAGTACGAGGGGCGAGGAACTACACCCTCCCCAAGTCTCAACACTGAGAAAACTGTAAGAGGAAACAGTACCCATCCTCAAAAGAAGGAGACTAAGCTAAACCTCGCCCTTCTCAACACAAGCTCCCTGAATAAAAAAGCATAAGATCTTCAGGATCCTATTGTGAACAGTAACCTTGATATCTTGTGCCTCACAGAGACTTGGATCCTGGACACTAGCGGCCCTATGATATACCTAGCAGTCCCAACAGGGTTCTCATTTTTCTGTAGTAATCACTATCTAGGTCATGGCGATGGGGTGGCAATTATTGCCAAAACTGAGCTGGGTTTCCTGCTTTGATTTTATGCCAAGGCATGAGATCCTGCATGTCAAAATGACCTCAACCTGTCCCAATTGTATCAACATAGTTCTAATTTACATGCCACCCACACCAATGTCCGATTTCAACAAAGAAGTCATATAAATCCTAAATAGTCTTTCTAGCTAAAATACTGCTACCCTCTTCCAGGGGACCTGAACCGCTGAAGGGGAAACAGGATAAATAATCGATTGAGCTGGAATCTGCCCTGAGTATTATTGATTACATGGTCCTGAACAATGGATCAACCACAGATGAAAACAACATCTTGGATTGGATAGTTGCTAGAAATCTTAAAGTCAATATCAACCAGACCATTCCTTGCATATGGTCGCACCACTACATCATTGACTTCAGCATCCAACTTATAGGTCCCCTTCCAAAACCTAATAACAAAACCAAAACAGTAATGAGCTGGAATTTTAAAAAGGTGCTCCCTCAAGATCTCCAAATCTGCCTAGACACTATCATGACCAACACGCGAACCATAGACTCAGCTGACTGTATGGCATCCTCCTTCTCCAGCATTTTCATCGAAATGCTGGATAAAACACCACCTCTTAAATCTAAACTGGTAAAGGACAATCCTGGCCACCAAAACTGGTTCACTCCACAGCTTGGAGTCCAGAAGAGACAAAAACTCTCACTTGAATTGCGATGGATGAAACATCAATCAGATGAAAACAGATTAGCCTGGAAGGAGACTGACAAAATATACAAATTACAAATAGTGGACACAAAAAAGAACTTCTTTAACTCCATGATTCGACAATCCTCCAGCTGCACTGGGCAGCTTTTCGAGATCCTGAAACTATTAGAAAAAACCCAAGGCATCCCAATCCACCTTCCAGCCCACAAACCAAGAGTGCTCTGCAGTACAAGCTGCCTTTGAAGCTGAAGTTTCCAATGCAAGAAACAAAATAAGAAAATGCAGAGAGCACCGTCCCCACACGGAAGGACCAGCCAATTGTCAAGCCTATTGGTCATAAACACCCTGTTTTGTCATTTACTCCAATCTCTGTTCCAGACATGCATACAATGCTATCTTCTATGCACCCCACTTCATGTCCGGATAATATTCTTCCACTGAAATTGATCTTGGAATATAAAGATCTATTCGCCCCGTTTCTAACCAGATTTGTAAATGCCTACTTTAAGGATGGCCACTAGGTTCAAACCCATCTCAATCAAGAAAACTCACAGTTACCCCTCTTCCAAATAAAAACAGTACAGACCCAAAAGATCTAATCAACCTGAGACCAATTACAAACTGTGAGTTTCTCTTTAAGATCCTAGACAAATGTGCAACTCCCAGCTTCAAGCATATGTGGAATATAATAACATCTTCCATAATAGACAACCGGGCTTCGGGCTGTCCTTCAGCAGCAGGACAGCTCTTATCGACCTCTAGTCCCACATGCTAAAAATCATGAGCAAAGGAAAAGCTGGGATTTTGATCAAACTGGATCTTTCCGCAGCTTTTCATTTGGTAGACCATGAATGTCTTCTGCACTCCCTGAGCCATATTGGCCAGTGCTCTAAAGAGGCTGTTGGCTGGTTCCACTCATTCCTCTCAAGCTGAGAGTCAAGAATCCAGTGGGGATCAGTCTTCTCGCCATCAGCGCCCATCACATGTGGGGTACCCCAGAGTGCATGCCTATCACTCTTCAATCTGTACACCAGATCGCTGTGCACACTTCTAGATAACTTAGGTGCATATTTTGCAAACTATGCAGATGATACCCAACTCGTCATGGAAATCAGTGGTGACGATGTCAAGGACTCAACCACTTTGATCAACATCTATAGTCAAATTGAAAACTGGATGTCAGAAAACTGGCTATGCCTAAATGGCAGCAAAACAGAGCTGCTGATCTTTGGCTCACAGCAGGCCTGGGGCAAATTCAGCAGAGACTATAAATGCTTCCAAATAGGAAACAATGAAATCCAAGTCCAAAAGAAGGTAAACACCCTGGCCATCCAATTAGAGGTCTCCTTAAATGCAGTTGCTCACATAAAACAGAACTGCAATTACCATCTGCGCCTACTTAGGAACATTTGCCCTTTCATTACAGAAATGAATTGTGGTATTATCGCCCAAGCAACCATTTTAACCAGACTTGATTACTGCAACTCCTAATTAAGTGGAGCCTCACTTTTCAACCTTAAGAAGTGTCAGATTATACAAAACAACGCATGTCAAATATGCCACTAGAAGAACACACATCTCAGACCACAGAAAGGACTTCCGCTGGATGCCAATACAGGGGAGCATACTTTTCAAAATGGGCACCATAGTCCATCGCTGCCTCTTTGGAAAAGCCCCTTACTACCTCAAACCACTGATTCCATCCTATCTTCTTTCTAGAACCCTTTGCTCCTCCAACCAAGGACAAATACAGGGCCCAAGTGTCAAATGCACAAATGGCCTAGGAAGACCGTTCCCTGTAAAGGCAGCAGCTTTCTGGAACACATTGCCACCCGCACTTAGATTAAAGAATGACGTAACAAATCCTTCCAGAAATCAGTCAAGACTTTACTCTTCAAGTGAACTAAGTATTTAGCGCAGCTTCTTTTACTAGGCTAAACCGTCCTGTCTCGTTGTGTTCTGTCTACGCGTGTCTTTGTTAACTCTGCCCTGATGCCTCAGGGCTGTCAGCGCATTATAAATAAATACATTTGAAAAATTATGCTATGTTATTGAGAGGAATTGTCACATGGCAAGGGCGTAGAAGCCCTGCCTTTTTAAAAATGTATTAAGTATACAATTATATAGGTAATTCCATCTCAGAAAGGATTGTCTGCTAACCAGACCCCCCTTTCATTAAGCTCTATGCCAAAAGCATTGTGACACATGTGCCCTGCTGTGTCAGTCACCTGATCCGCAGCCCTTGCCCTCCAGTGGCACAGAGCACGGTCAAAGGTCATAGGTGCCCTCTTTGACAGCTACTGAGACAGCAAGTAACTTCCACATTGAGACTGCATTTAAAATCAGTACCTATGTTTCAGAACTGCATAATTATGATGAACTACCATTCTGGTGGCAGTTTAATCATTAAAAATAAGCCATACCTGAGCTTGGGATATGGCGGGTTGTAATTCACATAATTATAAAAGTCCCATATGATCTATATCCTAAATATGTCAACACTGTGAGCTCAGAGCAGCCATGTACAGGCTGTTTGTATTATCCCTAGACTGGCTGTTTCTGTTTCACCCAGCATGACCACAGCCAGTGGGAGCTGCCTCTCTTTGAGACTTTGTGAGGTCGGGTAACAGGAGGCTTTGTAAAAACATGAGCAAAAAGGAAGAATTGTATTCCTTCTCCCTCTAACAGACTAAGACATCTTCACTCATCACAGCCTCAAAAAGAGAGGCACATGCTTTGATTAATTAAATTGAAACCCTCGTGTGATTTCATGGACAATGCTAGCAACACTCCAACTAGTTTAATACAATCTACTTTGAGCATTCGCTATTGTTAATGATACAACCGAAAGTGCTTATACTGTCCTGAAATATATTAAAGCCCTAGTCAAGTATCCCCTGGCTCGCTACAGCATACCACAAGGCCTATATAAATACGTAGTCTGAAACTACTTGATACTTGTGGAAGTGCATGTTTTGCCTGTAGCAACATGCCTGCTGTTTTATGCTGCAGCATTTTGCTGCATGTTCATAGAAAATTCCACTTGCACTCTTGGGGAAGGAGTTCCCTTGCCAAACAAGTTCATCCTGCTGATAGACATAGAGGATCATGAGGAGCACCTGGTGACTCTAACCCTGCAATATGTTGCCCCCCCCCATCAGTTGTCCTGGCTTCTGAATCAGTTTTACTGTTCATCCTCTACTAGATAACTTCATACTTGAGGCATTTGTGTGCCCCCTGATGATGGTGGGCAGTTGTGAGAGAATGGGAGCCCCCTCTCCTCTGCTTATCAATAATAGGGTTGCTAATAATACAGCAAGAGGTTCAAAAAGGATGTAGCCAAGGGTTTCCTGGATTTCTCAAATTGTATTAACAACCTTTATTCTCCAATACTGTGGCTCAACAAAGTGCAGTGGGCAATCTATAAAGTCGACTAATTGCTTTTGTACTGATTGGAGCTCAGTTTGCCATGCTCCACCCGGGCTTCACATATCTTTTCCCACGAGTGGACCTAAACACTTGCAACCTCCTTCAATTAGAGTAGCTACTGCTTCCTTTAACATATGGCCATTTTATGTTTTTTTAGAACATCATTGATTGCTTTTACCTGTCTACACTTATACGTGTTTGGAGAAGTTCTCTTCTTTCAGGCATTATCTGTATTCCAATGGTCATTGTTATCTGGTTAAAATATTCATTACCAACAGTTGTACCCGTGCTTCACACTGTAATTCCCATTTAAAAAAAAGAGACTAAGGTATATTTATATGTTGTACCTTTTACATTGTCTACACCATAGAAGCTTCCCACATGCCACATTTCAGGTTTGTAGCATGTTGGGAAGTATGCTGAACATTTCGAACAGACACACACACATATCCACAAATGTCCCTTTTATATATAGAGAGACTAGCAGTTGTACCCGTGTTTCTCATGGTAATTCCTACTTTAAAAAAAAGAATTAGACAAATGTATATTTATATGTTATACCGTTTACATTGTCTACAGCATGGAAGCTACCCACATGCCAAATTTCAGATTTGTAGCATGTTGGGAAGTATGCTGAACATTTCGAACAGAAACACACACAGACACATATCCACACATTTCCCTTTTATATACAAATAAGATAAGAGAGATAGATCAATGATTCAAATCAAAGATGGAAAAGATACTTATTAGTACAATTATGCCAACTACCTGTAGTTATAGACATGCACAGTTTCAACACTTTATAAAGTAACTGAAGAAATATATTTTCAACCTTTTTTTATCCGTTAGTAGATGAACATTTTGAAAAGATACAAATGAAATTGGAAAAAAGAAAGCAGGAAGAAATTGAATAGAAAGCAATATAATTAGGTAGTAATTTCCTTTAAATGCATCAATGTATTTCAACCAGTTGAACTTTTCTTAGTAAAATGTGATATATAATTTGCCCTCTAATAAAAGTGCCATTCTTGCTTTATTCAATCTAGAAAGTCATTGGGCCTCATTACAGGTCCGGCGGTCAACGTGCAGATAAAACCGGCAGGTAGCCGCCGGACCCATATACAGTTACCGCGCATGACTTGCCGGTAACATCGGGGTATTACTACCCCAGCGGCCGGAAAGTTAGGCGCCGGTAAAATGTTCCCCATTCCTATATAGTCCTATAGGACTCTATGGGAATGGGGAACACGGAAAGACTGGCACCAGTAATAACGGTGCCAGTGCTTCCATGAAACTCTGTGGGCGCACCCGCCCGCCAGAGTTGTACTTTGCTGGTCCGGAAACAACGGTTCCGGTAAGCTTACCAGTACCTTTGTTTCCGGGCCGGCAAGGTTAGAATGAGGCCCATTGTGTATACTTAAGTATAGGCACCATAATAATGTTTTTGATCATTCTTCTGTGCAGCCTCTTTGTTATTTTAGTTAATGCAGCCAATCATATCATGAACTCACCTGCCTATGTGGCTGTGTCAGGGATGCCATTGCTCAATATTACCGCTCCTATATTTGTATTTAGATTATCAGGGCTATGGGATTCATCCTTATTCATATTAATGCAATCTGATGATTAGCTAGTGCTGCTTTCCTCTGTTTCGCTCAGATGTACAGTCTGCATCTTGAACTGTTCTCCCTGTCACAATTATGAACCCCAACTATTTAATCAAGAACATCTCTTTCATTAGTTATGCATCCCTGCTCAAATGTTCAGATTGTAATCTAATTGAACAAATTAGGTTCTCAACTATTAGTGTGTTTGGACATGTCACTGTTAGGGGAGTTTTCCTAAAGTCCTACTGGTAGTAAGATTTTAGTAAGCTATCCCAGTGGTTTGTAGATCCCCAACTCTTAGTATCAGTCTGTACTAGCTCAGTACCTTGGTAGAGTGGTAGAGCAGTCAGGCTTATTTCAAGAGCAAGATGTGATCTGTAGGTAAGTACAATAAATCTTATCTAGACATGCACAACAAAGAAACAGTTACACGTATTATTATATAAAAATTATATATTTATTATATTTACACCATTTAATGCTTCAGACGTTTACGTTAGAACACTTAGGAATACTTGATAATACACTTCAAAGGGCACTTTCGCTTTTGCGTTTGTTCACAGTTAAATTTGTAGCAACATTAACAAGGATAAAGACAATGTTAGCGTATTATCGGTTACTGCACACTCATGTGGTTTTCAACGGTTTATACAGTAGTAATTTACTCTGCAAACACATATAGCAAAGTCACTTAAAGGGAGAAAAATGGTAGTTAGTGTTGCATGAGCTTAGTTCAAGGATCTAGAGACAGTTTCTTCGCCTAGTAAGTCTTTTAAGTCCAAAAACGCAACTCTAGCTAATGGCAGTTCAGAGAGGGCTTGAAGTCTTGACAATCACAGAATAATGAAGAGTTACTGTGGATTTCTTCCAGTGTCTACAGTTATTGAAGCAGCAGGTTAACAACTAAAAAAGGGGACCTTAAAACAGACTCGAGAAGAGGACACAAGCAGCGGCTTGGGTCAGAGGTAAGAGGGGGTTGCCCTGGACACCTCTATGTGCACTCCAACGCTTTGGAGCAACTTCTTGGAATCAGGTAAGCAATACCCTTTTCCCCACAGGACCTTAGGTTAGAAGAACATGTTTGTGCAGGATACTCCGCAATGTTGCAGCTCTGTAACCGAGCTCCAGATTCCTTGGTCTGGTGACGGAAGGCAGGACAATGGACATGATCTCTCAGCAGCAGTCTCAAGGGAGGACCTGTTGCACGACTTTCAGCAACGTCTTGGTTCACTCTGCGGTTTTCATGCCTTTTCTGCAGCACCAACAAAGGACATGGATCGCCTGACAATATTCTTCTCTTCCTGCAGTCCCACACTCTGGTGATGGGGTGTGGGTGAGTTGGATCGGATCTCTGGAGTGTCCTTACGGACCTTCAGGATGTTGTTGCACCGGCCAGGAGTGAGTTAGTACCCTGCACACACAGCATTTCTGTACCTCGGGCTGACCACTTGAGCCCCATATCCAAGGCTAAAGGTAAAATAGCGTCAGCAGGCCTGAAATCCCTACCATAGCTCCCAGAGGGCAGTTTGGCAAAATTGTGGGCCCAGGAAGTTAAGGCTCAAATGGAAGAAGTTCCGGGTGAGGTTGACCTGCTGAGATAGTGGGAAGAAGACGAAGGGGAATCTAATATGTCGGTCCGTAAAGAAGAGATGCAACAATGGTTCAAAGAGTTCCAAAACCAATTTATGTCCTCTTTTCAAACCCAATTTACCCAGTTGAATGCAGAGATGAAGCAATCCATTCAGGAATTAAAGGCTGATGTAGTGAAGCATGAAGAGAGAGTGGATACAATTGAGCAAGCTCAACGGGAACTGTCGGAAGACGCAAAAAAGACAGAGGAGGTTCCAGAACAGGTCACCAGACTAACTCACAACTGCAGTGTGAGGACTTGGAGAACAGGTCCAGGCGATCAAACGTTTGGATTAAGTACCTGGAAGAATCGGTGGAGGCTAGGGATTTGAAAACTACGTTGCACCGGGTATTTATCAACCTTCTGACAAGTGAGGGAGGTGGCTTAATCAGCTTTGATCGCATACATAAAGTGGGCCCATGACACGACGAACCCGGGGTGAGGTCGAGAGACATACTGGTGGCAGTGACCTCCTACGTACAAAAAGAGAAGATACTTATGGTAGCGCAAACCTCAAACACTATAACGATAAATGGCCAGGAAATTCAGTTATTTCATGAATTGGCGCCATACTCCTTACAAAAGAGGAGGGCAATGGGCCCAGTGATCAGATTCCTGGTGCAGAAGCAAGTATGGTATAAGTGGACATTCCCGATTGGTCTGCTCTTCAGATGGGATGACCGACAGCATAAGATAACAACGTGCAATGAGGAAATGAACCTTCTGGAGGAGGCCGAGGACGATGGCACAAGAGCAAAAAGTTGTCCAGGCCTACTCACAAGCTGCAGGGATGGAAAATGGTGACAAGGAGTTCCAGGCAGAAGGAGAGACCCTAACCACCTGGTGATCCCTGATTGGTAGGACTCTGAACAAGGTGCAAGGTTACAGGGGGGTCTATTGGAATGTAATAGGAACTGTGACTTGGGGTGCATTCCCTGCACAATTGCTTGACGATTGCTTCAGGTTGATAGGAGGAGCGGTGGGTGGGGTACACAGTGGGAAGTCGTCTTTGGAATCCTTAGTGGGGTTTAGGAGACCAGGCAGGGTGTCCTGGATTCAGTTGATGGCTAAGAGCGACGTACGCTATGCCCTAGCACCCCAAGGGAGTTTGGCTCTCCCCGGGGAAGCGGAGGGAGTGAACGAGGGAAGGAAAGAAGAAGGGGAGGGGAAATTGGAGGGGTTGGGGGAAGGGCAACCACAGAGAAGGTCATGTGGGAATGGTCCAGAGGCTGGAGCAGGGATAAAAGAACCACTGTTGAATTCATATGGCTAGGTTCACTATTTTGACATACAATGTGAGGGATATGAATAGCCTGGTTAAGAAAAGAAAGCTGGAGGTATTTTTGCGTGTGGAGAAACCAGATTTCGTGATTTTTCAAGAAACCCACATAAGAAAAAGGGATACATTGAAGGTGAAAATAAGGGGATATGGTCGGCTTCATCAGGCAAATGCATTGGTAAGAATGGCAGGGGTGTTGATAGCCATAAAAGATGGTGTGACTGTTCTGGTACATGATACTCAGGTAGACACAGAAGGGAGATTTCTCTTTTGAATTTTTCCACAAATGCTTGCCCCCTACACATTAGCTACATTCTGTGCTACAAACATTGGTCAATGTGGTTTTGTGAGGAATATGCTGCTACACCTGCAAGGGTTTGCAAAGGGGGAAGTAGTATTGACAGGGGATTTTAAAATGGCGTGGGCGCCCCAGGACGATAGAAGCTCGCGAGCGGCCCGCCATGTACAAGCTCCCTCGAAAGCGCTTAAGCAATTAATCACGACCTTGGCGTTACATGTAGCGTAATAAAGGTCCAAAAGAGGGGATTCACATATTTTTCACATGTCTATTCCTCATTGTCGAGGACTACATTTGGGTCTCCACACGCCTACTAGCAAGAATAAAAGAGCTTGAGATGGGTACCATTGCATTATTAGATCACGCCCCATTGAAGTTAGCTATTGAAGTGGAAGGGAAAGCAGGTGGGCTTTGGAAATTGAGATTTCCAACGGAATTACTGCAGGACCCCCTGGTCGTGGATTCAATAAAGGAGAAGATTGACTCTTATTTTGTAGATAATGAGACCCTGGGTATAGCAATGCCATCAATCTAGTACGCCTTTAAAGTAGTGTTACGGGGCATCTCATAGTGATGAAAGCATGGAACGATAAGAAAAAGGCCAGTTGGAAAGTCGACTTGAGACCCGGGTGTGGGACATCATGCAGGAACTAGAGAAGGGTCCAAATAGGAGGGTTCAGAGATCCCTGGGACATGCCCAGGTCCAGCTGGACCTGTTATGTACTAAAATCGTGGGAAGAGGTCTATTGTTTACAAAACAAATATTTATATGCGCGCAAATAAAGCGGATAGGCTGTTGACTAGACAGTTGAAGATTAAGACTTTGTCCAATACTATTTTGAAATTGAAGAATAAAGAAGGGGCTCCAATGCTACTACAGAGTCGATTGTGGCACTATTTGAAGATTTCTATGCAAATCTTTATGATTGTGAGGAACCTGAAGAGGACAGGCAAAGAGCTATCCTAGCTACGGATCCATTTAAAAAATGTCCACCCTTAGAGAGGGAAACTCTTGAGGGGAATATTCAGGAAAGCAAAGAGTTAGCAGTGATTAAAGATCTTCACGCTAACAAAGCGCCAGGCACGTATGGCTATACAGCAAACATTTATAAAACATTTCAGGGTATGCTGGTACAGCAGCTTATGAAGCTTTAGAATTCCTTTGATCAAAAGGGAACCTCACTGGTTCTATGAATGAGGCGAAAGTGGTGGTACTTCCTAAGGAGGGTAACGATCTGACCCTCCCGGGCCCCTACAGACCTATTGCACTGATCAATTTAGATGCTAAGATTTATACGAAATTATTGGCGAATAGGCTCCTTTATCTCCTGCCCAAACTAATAAGACTCAACCAGTCTGGTTTTATACCGCTAAGACAAACAAATGATAATGTACATAGAGTTTGCCATTTAATTGAAAAAACTTAAATAAAACAACAGACAGCACTCCTCAGTGCCTTGGATGCGGAAAAGGCCTTCGGCAGGGTTGGTTGGGCCTTGATGTTTCATTCTTTGGAAAAAATGGAGCTTGGGTCGTAATTTCTTAGGAGGCTACAAGCTAGTTATCAGACCCCTCAATTCCGCTGGCGATAAACGGTTGTTTATCTAGTGGAATTAACATACAACAAGGTACCAAACAGGGTTGCCCACTCTCCCCATTACTATATGCCATATACTTAGAGCCCTTGTTGCTTAGACTTCGTTATCTGGAGGGTATTCAAGGGATTGAGATGGCATGGGAAAATCATGAGGTGATAGCTTTTGCCAATGACATGTTGATAGCAGTGTCAGACCCGGAAAGGACGATCCCAGCTCTTATGGCGGAGTTGGAAGAATTTGGGGTCATAGCAGGATTATAAATTTATCTGCAAAAGTCTGAAATCCTAAACCTAACTGTCCAGTCTGACATCATAGACCGGGTCAATGGATCCACTCAGCTAAGGGAAGCGAATTCGGGAATCACTTATTTAGGGGTGGTATTAACTCAGGCTGTAGGGGGAATGTACAAGGCTAAACACCCACTCTTCTACAGAAAATCCAATTAGATCTACAAAGTTGGAGCCCCTTATCGATCTCGTGGTTGGGAAGGATGACAGTTGTAAAAAGTGTGGTTTTGCTGAAAGTTTCATATTATTTTCAAGCTCTTCCCATCCCAGTCCTGAAGTCCTTTTTTAGGTCTTTAACAAAATGGTTGCTCTTATATATGGCAGAAAAAATCTCCCAGAGTGGCCATGAATATTTTTACGGCATCCAGAAATAGAGGTGGTTTGTGGCTTCCCCATTTCCAGACGTATTATGAAGCTCCACAACTTAAAGTAACGAGAGAATGGTTTTCGGGGGATATGCGAAAAACATGGGTGAGACAGTATAGGGCTGTAGCTGGTACTCCCCTGTTGGGTCTACTTTGGATGAAGAAGGAGCATAGGCCACCGAATTTATGGAGAAGTGTGATAGTGAGTCTGGCGGTGAAGGTATGGGATAAGGCTGTGTCACCAGATGTATGCTTTCAACCCCCAACCCCTCCCTATTTATGCCACTGTTCCAGAATTCTCAATTTCCACCAGGAATTAAATGGGGTGCATTTAAGGCCTGGAAAGTGGTAGGAGGCCTAAAGTTAAGGGACATGTTCCAAGGGCAGAACATAAGGACATTTGAATCATGTAAAATAACCCTAGGGTTGACTGAATCCGATAGACTCCGATATCTCCAGCTGCACCATTGGTTGGCTGATCCGACCCTTAGGGAAGCAGTGACGTGCCAGTTAACTCCCTTTGAGCTTTATATTACCACCCAATCAGGGTTGAAAAAGTGGGTATCAGCTCTTTATAGATTCCTCAATGAGCGCCCGTCTCTGACAAATTGGCAATTTCAGAAGAAATTGGAGAGTAAATTAGGTACTACCATAGGGGGAGACATTTGGGATCTGTTGTGGGGGAATATACCAAAATTAGCATGCTCGATCCAGTACGTGAAATGTGGTACAAAATTATGTATCAATGGCATTACACCCCGGCCAGGCTTCATGCAATGGGCATCTCGAATCAACCAACCTGCTTGAGGGGCTGTAATTCTAAGGGTGAATGGAGGCATATTTGGTGGGGTTGCTCGGTACTCCATTTTTTTGGGAAGGGGTAAAAAAGCACTTGAATGGTATGTTTCCAGGCGTAGACATCTTGGATGGGGAAGGTGGGGCTTTGTGGCCTCTGGGACCAAAGATGCAATGGGATAACTAAGAGTCAATTGAGGGGCTTTATGATACTCCTGGTAGCTGCGTGGCTGACAATAGCACAGAATTGGAAAAAAAGTCAGCCTTCTTCAGATTTAGACTGCGGAAAGTATGACATTTTTTGGCGTTGGAGTAGGCAACCCATACAGCCCAACGGGAGCAGGCGTTTTTAGACAAGATTGGGACAATGTTCTGTCGTTTCCACAAGGGGACTATATGTAGCAGTGGTGAATGCATAACCTGAGACTTTTTGACCTATTTTGAAGTCTTTGAGACATATGGAAGATCTTTTTTCTGGACATGTTTCTCTCTGGGGGATGCAGGGAGGGGGTAGTTTGAAGAGGATTGTTGCTTTGTTTGAAAATCAATGCCCTGCTCTGGGAGAACCGGCCTCACAATCATGGGAACCTTGAGGGTCTGTCCTGAAATATGGATCTGAACTTTGGTGTGGGAGTATAAGTCTGCATCCCCATGGACACAAATGATCCTTGACAGATAGTCAGATTCCCTTTCTTCCTCGGATATAATGTCAGCCCGAAATGCGGTCTTCCTGGTTCCTGAATCCAGGAGGGCTATTGCTGGTCATCCTTTTACCATGATGGGTGGGTGGAACTGTCCCCAGTGATACATATAGTATTGGTTTTGGGTGGGTTCCCTTCTTTCTCTTCAAATAAGTTAGCCACATATTCTGTATCTAACTCAACGAAAGATACTGGAGAAGTCTCCTCCTCCACAGCCCCTTGGCTGGAACTCCCACTAAGGATGCTAACCTCCATAGGTTCTTCTCGCAGTTTCTCAGTACAGAACCAAGTTATGTGACCAATTCTTCCACAGGTAAAACATTGGATAGGTTCTGGTTCGAATGGAAAGGCTACATGTCTTCCATCTGGAATAACCGCTCCTTTCAGGCATATTTCGGTAGCCATTGACACCTTATGACGGGCCCCAGGTGAACTTGGGAAGACTGGAGCCAGTTTTCTCACAAACTGATTGTTCTCTTCTGGTCGCGGTGTTGGTTGGGTCTCTGTCTACTTCTTTAGTTCTGCCCCCAGGCCTTGGAAATATGTGGCCCATTGATGGGAATTCACAGTTTGAATGGCTTCTTCTAGTGTGGGTTCCTGTAACTGCCACACAACCTTTTATAGATATGGCAGAAGGGAGTTAACACACTGTTCTAAAATTAGCATTTCACCTGCTCCAAGTTTTTATTGGCCAACCACTTGTTTGTCAGGTCCGGAATCCGTTCCTCTCCTCTCTTGACTTTCCCAGGCCTGGAATGCACCTTCCAGAGCCCAGATATCCCTACCGGGCTGTAAGTTGACTACCGATCGGTAACCCCTATCGATTTCTCTTCTCACTTTGTCTAATGGTGTTCTCCCTAAGTCGTTGGCTTTCTGACTCCCTAGGGAGCTTCTAACTGTCCCTCCCCCATCATTCGTTAGTTGCTGGGAAATTAGGGAATAGTGCCTTCGTTCACCCACTGTCACTCTCATACCTTGCACAACCTCTTGCTCCTGACGCTTTGCTTTACAAATCCCTTCCACTGTTCTCCTCCCACCAAGTCACTGTCCCTTCCAATCTCCCACTCTTCCTTTCCACCTCCACCCTTTGATCTTACTTCCTTTCCCACTCCTAATCTTACTATGACTAATATTTCCTCTGTTCCCTCTTCTCCCTCCTTCCTCTCACTCCATTTCTCCACCTCTGTTTATTCCTCTAGTTTCAACTCCTATTCAACTCTATACCAATAGCTACTCCTTTTCTCCCACTCACTGTCCCTCTTCCTGCTACTACCACAACTACTGTTCATACACCGCTACTACCACTACCTCTCTCTACTGTCTTCCAGGACATTTAGGGGTATGGTGCCATGTTCACCTTCTGTACTGGTCCTATGTTTGACATGAGGTACTCCCAGCGATATGGTGCCCTGCACACCCTTGTTCTACTAACTCCCACTTGACCACTAATATCCTTTGCTCGCTACTCCCAACCACTGCTACCTATGCCACTATTAGTGCCCTACTCCACTTCTCCTACTTCTACTACTCACACTCCTCAGACAAACACTCCACAGGCCCCCTCCTTAACAATATCCTGTGTACTCCAAAATGCTCTCGCCTTCACTGGTCTCTCGGACATACTCCACCTCCTCTCGTCCTCACCCAACTAACCCACACTAGCACACTCACACCCACCACCTCAATTGCCCCACCCCTTCCGAGGATTGGCTACTTACCCTGTCCAATAGCTTACCTGTCTCCAAGGGATGTGACAGGGATGGCCAGGAGAGGGCTTAAAAGGGCTGGTAAACCCTGCCCCTTTTCCAACATGGACCCTGCTGGGATCCTGGGACGCTGGAACAATAAAGAGCTGCAAGCCCATTAAAATACTATGTTTCCCGGTGGTATAGTGGGATAGGCCTTAATGGGGTGTTTCATTAATACAAATATAATCCCTGGTGGGCTAGTGTCAGGCCTTCATGTGGCCGTTACTTTTTAATAATTCCTTTCCCTGGGTGGTTAGTGGTGGCGTTCCTCTTTGCGGGCTCCAACTGACACTGTCAGCTGAAACCACACTCCTTGACCGGTGTTGAGGAGTAGCGCGGCACCCCTTCGGTGCTGCACTTTCCTCTTCAGCGTTCCCTGCCGGTGTTGCTGCTGATCACAGAAACCCACGGCAGGGCCACTGCTGTGCTCTTCATCTCCGTGGCCCGGAGTCTGCTGTCACTACAGGTAAGGAGAGTTTGGGAGGGGGCCTGCCTGCATTTGGCACTCAGTCTGGGCGGGTGTGGGCTCACTCCCCCCTTGACAGGGCCACAACGCTGGCCCTGTCACAGTATAAAATATGCAATAAGCAGTGTTTGTTTATGCTTACACCTTTCATTTTTTTGAAAAACGGCATCATTGTAATCTGATCTCATTTATGATGACTGTCATACGTACATTGATTCTTAGTGTGTTGTGAGGAATCCAGACAAGTGCCTTCTCTACAGAAGGGAGTAACCCCCTTTGATGTGAGGAAGTTGCGCCCTCTGTGCAAGACCCTCCCTAGGAGTCTAGGCAAGATGGACCTTACTGGGAGTGACCCACCCGCTTGAGGCCAATGACTCCCATTCCAGAATGGAACTCCCAGCTCAAACCACCTTGTCTGCATATATGAATGTAGAAAAGACTTGTATATCTTCTGTTATCACAGTATTTTACAAAGATCCTTCTTTACCTCTCTTTGCTTCAGGCAATGATGAACAGAACCTGAATCCTCTGGTCAACAAAGAAGGACACCATTCAAATGGTTTCTGTTATGTGTATAAGAAGAGGTTGGATCGTAAAGCAGAGGGAGACTCATACGAGGCAATGAAACTGCTATGCAGAGGCGAGCCTTCGAAGTATTGATGTCCTGGAGGTGGAGAGCCACTCTGGGCAGTGGAGCCAGAGGAAGTAAGGAAGGCAAGCGAAATGCTAACTGAACGCCTAAAGGTTGGAATTCTATCCGACCTAGAAGCCCAGGTCAGAACGGGAGCACGAGGTGGAAAGACACCCGTCTTGCCTAGTGGAGCGACCACGCAGAATTAGTTGTGGGCCGGGAGGCTGGTAACCGATGCTGAGACCAGACCGCCAGAGGGTGCCGGGATCCCCAAGCTCTGTACATGCTGGACTGTAGCTACAGGGATACGTAGCCATGGGGAAAGCTAACGAGGTTTCAGGAACCTGAGAACCCCGATGGAAGACATACCGCTACAAGGTACGAACATGGTGAATTACAGCTGGGGAACATATCCAGATTATGAGAGCCTGAGAAAGCCAAGTGTGCAAATACCCTATAAAAGGGGGAGTGAGATGAATACAAAATTTGTGAAAAATCAATGGAAAAACTATTCAGGTTACGGGTGCCTGAGAAACCCAAGAGTAAAAAAAACACCTTATGAAAGGGTGACTGAGGAAACTACTAACACTGTGAATAACGACTGGAAAGAGCGCTTCAAGTTATGGGAGCCTGAGGAACCTGAGTATGCAACTAACACATGAAAGGGGGAAAGAAGGAGATATGAATAATTGAATTAATGCCATAATGATTGCAAACTTTGAACAAATAGGGCAGACCACCACGAAGAAAAAAAAGAAGATGTCTGAGGACTACAGGACTTTGGGGAGTCCCAGTGCCAAGGACAGAAACATTTTTTTGTGGGTTTTCTCAAGCACTCCTGGTGGAATGGAATTGTTTGCATCAAGAAACAGTTTCCTTTATTAAAAATAAAGACTACAAAGCTTAATATGGTATCAAGGATGGAATGAATATCCTGCTAGGAAAAGGGGACTTTGAAGAGTGAAACCAAGTCAATTATAAACTGGCCAGACAGAAGCCTTGCTGAGGCTAGTGTACAAAGCCTCCCCTTTTCCTTCTTTTAGTTAGGTGTTTTCTATAGTGATAGGGCCAGTTAGCTGGACAGATTTTAGACTAAAATTCTTTAGTTTGGCATCAACCTTTAGGTTTTGTTTAGTTAGGTATGGAACTTCCCTCATAGAAATACGGCAAGTTTTCAGAAAACCCTTACAAACATGACTCTCAATCGTCCTAGTCCTTCTTCTGGTTCATCACAGTGTGTAATGTGCATATTCTAAATGTACATGTACATTTTGTATAGATGAAGTTGAACAAGGAAGGTAAGTTCAATGCGCAGATCCAAAAATTCTCATTGAAAGTCCTAAGAACAACGTATTGGTATGGCTTCAAGTCCCAATTTATTGGTCATAGAACAGCCGACACGTGTTTCGACCTTTCAGGTCATTAGCAAGGCTGTACATTAATCGAAAAATAAACATATATTGATGTTTTGAAAATAAAAAACCATAGGTCAAACATTGAATAAAACATCACAAACATAGTAGAACAAATGAAAAAGGAATCACATACCAGTATTCAGTGTGTGGTTGAAGCCAATTATACAAAAACAATATTGATCCACAATTAAACAGAAGAAAAATCAAAATTAGTATGAGCTACTTGAGCATCATTGTTATCAAAACAGATAAAAAAACTAATGCTTGCAACTTTGCTGATAATGGGCATGTGGGAAGTTGCAACATAATGTATTACAAAGTCGTGAAGTGCAGATTGGTATGTGAAGCAAGAAGTATTTTTCCTAAAACAATAAATGAATTGACCCTTAATAGTGTATAAGAACGAATAGCTAATTCAGTTCAAACATATTAAAACATATTATTGAAAAGAATAAATGAGGTCAATTAGAGGTAAATGCGCATTGCATTATTGATGTTTGGAAATTATCTGATTTACCTTTCAATGGGAGTGTTTCTTATAAATCAGTAGAAATATCTAGAAGATAAAATTGTATGGAATATTGTAACTGCTGCTCATAAAATACATTAAATATCTGTAAGTGTTCAAAAATCTGAGTGATGGGCTATACCTGAAGCTGGTAGCTCTAGGGTGTAGTGGGGTCAAATCCCCATAGCAAGGTAGCAGCAACAAATCCACATGGGAGCTGTAAGGCAAACCCAGTATAAATGGCGCCGAAAATGCGTACTGCGAATGTGCACGTGACATCACGCGCACGGTTTGCGGGTGACATCACGTGCGCACGCACTGCGACTGACGTCATTGCGTGTCATTGGATGAGGCCCGCGAACGTTGTGTATCAACACCACAGTAAATTGTGGCATAAGTATTGTATTGATCTGTTCAGAAAAGTAAGTGTAGTAAGAAGTTCAAAGTAGCTACAATACATATTGAGATGGCAACATGCATAGTATAATTGATCTGAAGTTGGGCACAGAACTTGAGTAATATGATCGGCATGCTGCATGTGTGTCATAATTCATAAACCAGTCTTAAATATGAATATAAATGTTGTGTCATGTTGCATAACCAAATGTTTTATCATGTTGCATAAGAATGAATGTAAATAGTCAGACCATAGGTAAAGAGACTATAAGGCGGTTGTGCACATTCCCACAGCACATTATAGGGTATGAGAGAAATCTCAAGGCCGCGATTGTTTATGATAACATAAATAAGCAAGGAGTCCAGAGGAAGCTGAGACAAAGCATTAGATATCTTTGGAATCCTTAGTGGGGTTTAGGAGACCAGGCAGGGTGTCCTGGATTCAGTTGATGGCTAAGAGCGACGTACGCTATGCCCTAGCACCCCAAGGGAGTTTGGCTCTCCCCGGGGAAGCGGAGGGAGTGAAGGAGGGAAGGAAAGAAGAAGGGGAGGGGAAATTGGAGGGGTTGGGGGAAGGGCAACCACAGAGAAGGTCATGTGGGAATGGTCCAGAGGCTGGAGCAGGGGTAAAAGAACCACTGTTGAATTCATATGGCTAGGTTCACTATTTTGACATACAATGTGAGGGATATGAATAGCCTGGTTAAGAAAAGAAAGCTGGAGGTATTTTTGCGTGTGGAGAAACCAGATTTCGTGATTTTTCAAGAAACCCACATAAGAAAAAGGGATACATTGAAGGTGAAAATAAGGGGATATGGTCGGCTTCATCAGGCAAATGCATTGGTAAGAATGGCAGGGGTGTTGATAGCCATAAAAGATGGTGTGACTGTTCTGGTACATGATACTTAGGTAGACACAGAAGGGAGATTTCTCTTTTTAAATGTTTCCACAAATGCTTGCCCCCTACACATTAGCTACATTCTGTGCTACAAACATGGGTCAATGTGGTTTTGTGAGGAATATGCTGCTACACCTGCAAGGGTTTGCAAAGGGGGAAGTAGTATTGACAGGGGATTTTAATATGGCGTGGGCGCCCCAGGACGATAGAAGCTCGCGAGCGGCCCGCCATGTACAAGCTCCCTCGAAAGCGCTTAAGCAATTAATCACGACCTTGGCGTTACATGACACATGTAGCGTAATAAAGGTCCAAAAGAGGGGATTCACATATTTTTCACATGTCTATTCCTCATTGTCGAGGACTACATTTGGGTCTCCACACGCCTACTAGCAAGAATAAAAGAGCTTGAGATGGGTACCATTGCATTATTAGATCACGCCCCATTGAAGTTAGCTATTGAAGTGGAAGGGAAAGCAGGTGGGCTTTGGAAATTGAGATTTCCAACGGAATTACTGCAGGACCCCCTGGTCGTGGATTCAATAAAGGAGAAGATTGACTCTTATTTTGTAGATAATGAGACCCTGGGTATAGCAATGCCATCAATCTAGTACGCCTTTAAAGTAGTGTTACAGGGGCATCTCATAGTGATGAAAGCATGGAACGATAAGAAAAAAGGCCAGTTGGAAAGTCGACTTGAGACCCAGGTGTGGGACATCATGCAGGAACTAGAGAAGGGTCCAAATAGGAGGGTTCAGAGATCCCTGAGACATGCCCAGGTCCAGCTGGACCTGTTATGTACTAAAATCGTGGGAAGAGGTCTATTGTTTACAAAACAAATATTTATATGCGCGCAAATAAAGGGGATAGGCTGTTGACTAGACAGTTGAAGATTAAGACTTTGTCCAATACTATTTTGAAATTGAAGAATAAAGAAGGGGCTCCAATGCTACTACAGAGTCGATTGTGGCACTATTTGAAGATTTCTATGCAAATCTTTATGATTGTGAGGAACCTGAAGAGGACAGGCAAAGAGCTATCCTAGCTACGGATCCATTTAAAAAATGTCCACCCTTAGAGAGGGAAACTCTTGAGGGGAATATTCAGGAAAGCAAAGAGTTAGCAGTGATTAAAGATCTTCACGCTAACAAAGCGCCAGGCACGTATGGCTATACAGCAAACATTTATAAAACATTTCAGGGTATGCTGGTACAGCAGCTTATGAAGCTTTAGAATTCCTTTGATCAACAGGGAACCTCACTGGTTCTATGAATGAGGCGAAAGTGGTGGTACTTCCTAAGGAGGGTAACGATCTGACCCTCCCGGGCCCCTACAGACCTATTGCACTGATCAATTTAGATGCTAAGATTTAAATGAAATTATTGGCGAATAGGCTCCTTTATCTCCTGCCCAAACTAATAAGACTCAACCAGTCTGGTTTTATACCGCTAAGACAAACAAATGATAATGTACATAGAGTTTGCCATTTAATTGAAAAAACTTAAATAAAACAACAGACAGCACTCCTCAGTGCCTTGGATGCGGAAAAGGCCTTCGGCAGGGTTGGTTGGGCCTTGATGTTTCATTCTTTGGAAAAAATGGAGCTTGGGTCGTAATTTCTTAGGAGGCTACAAGCTAGTTATCAGACCCCTCAATTCCGCTGGCGATAAACGGTTGTTTATCTAGTGGAATTAACATACAACAAGGTACCAAACAGGGTTGCCCACTCTCCCCATTACTATATGCCATATACTTAGAGCCCTTGTTGCTTAGACTTCGTTATCTGGAGGGTATTCAAGGGATTGAGATGGCATGGGAAAATCATGAGGTGATAGCTTTTGCCAATGACATGTTGATAGCAGTGTCAGACCCGGAAAGGACGATCCCAGCGCTTATGGCGGAGTTGGAAGAATTTGGGGTCATAGCAGGATTATAAATTTATCTGCAAAAGTCTGAAATCCTAAACCTAACTGTCCAGTCTGACATCATAGACCGGGTCAATGGATCCACTCAACTAAGGGAAGCGAATTCGGGAATCACTTATTTAGGGGTGGTATTAACTCAGGCTTTAGGGGGAATGTACAAGGCTAAACACCCACTCTTCTACAGAAAATCCAATTAGATCTACAAAGTTGGAGCCCCTTATCGATCTCGTGGTTGGGAAGGATGACAGTTGTAAAAAGTGTGGTTTTGCTGGAAGTTTCATATTATTTTCAAGCTCTTCCCATCCCAGTCCTGAAGTCCTTTTTTAGGTCTTTAACAAAATGGTTGCTCTTATATATGGCAGAAAAAATCTCCCAGAGTGGCCATGAATATTTTTACGGCATCCAGAAATAGAGGTGGTTTGTGGCTTCCCCATTTCCAGACGTATTATGAAGCTCCACAACTTAAAGTAACGAGAGAATGGTTTTCGGGGGATATGCGAAAAACATGGGTGAGACAGTATAGGGCTGTAGCTGGTACTCCCCTGTTGGGTCTACTTTGGATGAAGAAGGAGCATAGGCCACCGAATTTATGGAGAAGTGTGATAGTGAGTCTGGCGGTGAAGGTATGGGATAAGGCTGTGTCACCAGATGTATGCTTTCAACCCCCACCCCCTCCCTATTTATGCCACTGTTCCAGAATTCTCAATTTCCACCAGGAATTAAATGGGGTGCATTTAAGGCCTGGAAAGTGGTAGGAGGCCTAAAGTTAAGGGACATGTTCCAAGGGCAGAACATAAGGACATTTGAATCATGTAAAATAACCGTAGGGTTGACTGAATCCAATAGACTCCGATATCTCCAGCTGCACCATTGGTTGGCTGATCCGACCCTTAGGGAAGCAGTGACGTGCCAGTTAACTCCCTTTGAGCTTTATATTACCACCCAATCAGGGTTGAAAAAGTGGGTATCAGCTCTTTATAGATTCCTCAATGAGCGCCCGTCTCTGACAAATTGGCAATTTCAGAAGAAATTGGAGAGTAAATTAGGTACTACCATAGGGGGAGACATTTGGGATCTGTTGTGGGGGAATATACCAAAATTAGCATGCTCGATCCAGTATGTGAAATGTGGTACAAAATTATGTATCAATGGCATTACACCTCGGCCAGGCTTCATGCAATGGGCCTCTCGAATCAACCAACCTGCTTGAGGGGCTGTAATTCTAAGGGTGAATGGAGGCATATTTGGTGGGGTTGCTCGGTACTCCATTTTTTTGGGAAGGGGTAAAAAAGCACTTGAATGGTATGTTTCCAGGGGTAGACATCTTGGATGGGGAAGGTGGGGCTTTGTGGCCTCTGGGACCAAAGATGCAATGGGATAACTAAGAGTCAATTGAGGGGCTTTATGATACTCCTGGTAGCTGCGTGGCTGACAATAGCACAGAATTGGAAAAAAAGTCAGCCTTCTTCAGATTTAGACTGCGGAAAGTATGACATTTTTTGGCATTGGAGTGGGCAACCCATACAGCCCAACGGGAGCAGGCGTTTTTAGACAAGATTGGGACAATTTTCTGTCGTTTCCACAAGGGGACTATATGTAGCAGTGCATAACCTGAGACTTTTTGACCTATTTTGAAGGCTTTGAGACATATGGAAGATCTTTTTTCTGGACATGTTTCTCTCTGGGGGATGCAGGGAGGGGGTAGTTTGAAGAGGATTGTTGCTTTGTTTGAAAATCAATGCCCTGCTCTGGGAGAACCGGCCTCACAATCATGGGAACCTTGAGGGTCTGTCCTGAAATATGGATCTGAACTTTGGTGTGGGAGTATAAATCTGCATCCCCATGGACACAAATGATCCTTGACAGATAGTCGGGTTCCCTTTCTTCCTCGGATATAATGTCAGCCCGAAATGCGGTCTTCCTGGTTCCTGAATCCAGGAGGGCTATTGCTGGTCATCCTTTTACCATGATGGGTGGGTGGAACTGTCCCCAGTGATACATATAGTATTGGTTTTGGGTGGGTTCCCTTCTTTCTCTTGAAATAAGTTAGCCACATATTCTGTATCTAACTCATCGAAAGATACTGGAGAAGTCTCCTCCTCCACAGCCCCTTGGCTGGAACTCCCACTAAGGATGCTAACCTCCATAGGTTCTTCTCGCAGTTTCTCAGTACAGAACCAAGTTATGTGACCAATTCTTCCACAGGTAAAACATTGGATAGGTTCTGGTTCGAATGGAAAGGCTGCATGTCTTCCATCTGGAATAACCGCTCCTTTCAGGCATATTTCGGTAGCCATTGACACCTTATGACGGGCCCCAGGTGAACTTGGGAAGACTGGAGCCAGTTTTCTCACAAACTGATTGTTCTCTTCAGGTCGCGGTGTTGGTTGGGTCTCTGTCTACTTCTTTAGTTCTGCCCCCAGGCCTTGGAAATATGTGGCCCATTGATGGGAATTCACAGTTTGAATGGCTTCTTCTAGTGTGGGTTCCTGTAACTGCCACACAACCTTTTATAGATATGGCAGAAGGGAGTTAACACACTGTTCTAAAATTAGCATTTCACCTGCTCCAAGTTTTTATTGGCCAACCACTTGTTTGTCAGGTCCGGAACACGTTCCTCTCCTCTCTTGACTTTCCCAGGCCTGGAATGCACCTTCCAGAGCCCAGATATCCCTACCGGGCTGTAAGTTGACTACCGATCGGTAACCCCTATCGATTTCTCTTCTCACTTTGTCTAATGGTGTTCTCCCTAAGTCGTTGGCTTTCTGACTCCCTAGGGAGCTTCTAACTGTCCCTCTCCCATCATTCGTTAGTTGCTGGGAAATTAGGGAATAGTGCCTTCGTTCACCCACTGTCACTCTCATACCTTGCACAACCTCTTGCTCCTGACGCTTTGCTTTACAAATCCCTTCCACTGTTCTCCTCCCACCAAGTCACTGTCCCTTCCAATCTCCCACTCTTCCTTTCCACCTCCACCCTTTGATCTTACTTCCTTTCCCACTCCTAATCTTACTATGACTAATATTTCCTCTGTTCCCTCTTCTCCCTCCTTCCTCTCACTCCATTTCTCCACCTCTGTTTATTCCTCTAGTTTCAACTCCTATTCAACTCTATACCAATAGCTACTACTTTTCTCCCACTCACTGTCCCTCTTCCTGCTACTACCACAACTACTGTTCATACACCGCTACTACCACTACCTCTCTCTACTGTCTTCCAGGACATTCAGGGGTATGGTGCCATGTTCACCTTCTGTACTGGTCCTATGTTTGACATGAGGTACTCCCAGCGATATGGTGCCCTGCACACCCTTGTTCTACTAACTCCCACTTGACCACTAATATCCTTTGCTCGCTACTCCCAACCACTGCTACCTATGCCACTATTAGTGCCCTACTCCACTTCTCCTACTTCTACTACTCACACTCCTCAGACAAACACTCCACAGGCCCCCTCCTTAACAATATCCTGTGTACTCAAAAATGCTCTCGCCTTCACTGGTCTCTCGGACATACTCCGCCTCCTCTCGTCCTCACCCAACTAACCCACACTAGCACACTCACACCCACCACCTCAAGTGCCCCACCCCTTCCGAGGATTGGCTACTTACCCTGTCCAATAGCTTACCTGTCTCCAAGGGATGTGACAGGGATGGCCAGGAGAGGGCTTAAAAGGGCTGGTAAACCCTGCCCCTTTTCCAACATGGACCCTGCTGGGATCCTGGGACGCTGGAACAATAAAGAGCTGCAAGCCCATTAAAATACTATGTTTCCTGGTGGTATAGTGGGATAGGCCTTAATGGGGCGTTTTATTAATACAAATATAATCCCTGGTTGGCTAGTGTCAGGCCTTCATGTGGCCGTTACTTTTTAATAATTCCTTTCCCTGGGTGGTTAGTGGTGGCGTTCCTCTTTGCGGGCTCCAACTGACACTGTCAGCTGAAACCACACTCCTTGACCGGTGTTGAGGAGTAGCGCGGCACCCCTTCGGTGCTGCACTTTCCTCTTCAGCGTTCCCTGCCGGTGTTGCTGCTGATCACAGAAACCCACGGCAGGGCCACTGCTGTGCTCTTCATCTCCGTGGCCCGGAGTCTGCTGTCACTACAGGTAAGGAGAGTTTGGGAGGGGGCCTGCCTGCATTTGGCACTCAGTCTGGGCGGGTGTGGGCTCACTCACCCCTTGACAGGGCCACAATGCTGGCCCTGTCACAGTATAAAATATGCAATAAGCAGTGTTTGTTTATGCTTACACCTTTCATTTTTTTGAAAAACGGCATCATTGTAATCTGATCTCATTTATGATGACTGTCATACGTACATTGATTTTTAGTGTGTTGTGAGGAATCCAGACAAGTGCCTTCTCTACAGAAGGGAGTAACCCCCTTTGATGTGAGGAAGTTGCGCCCTCTGTGCAAGACCCTCCCTAGGAGTCTAGGCAAGATGGACCTTACTGGGAGTGACCCACCCGCTTGAGGCCAATGACTCCCATTCCAGAATGGAACTCCCAGCTCAAACCACCTTGTCTGCATATATGAATGTAGAGAAGACTTGTATATCTTCTGTTATCACAGTATTTTACAAAGATCCTTCTTTACCTCTCTTTGCTTCAGGCAATGATGAACAGAACCTGAATCCTCTGGTCAACAAAGAAGGACACCATTCAAATGGTTTCTGTTATGTGTATAAGAAGAGGTTGGATCGTAAAGCAGAGGGAGACTCATACGAGGCAATGAGACTGCTATGCAGAGGCGAGCCTTCGAAGTATTGATGTCCTGGAGGTGGAGAGCCACTCTGGGCAGTGGAGCCAGAGGAAGTAAGGAAGGCAAGCGAAATGCTAACTGAACGCCTAAAGGTTGGAATTCTATCCGACCTAGAAGCCCAGGTCAGAACGGGAGCACGAGGTGGAAAGACACCCGTCTTGCCTAGTGGAGCGACCACGCAGAAATAGTTGTGGGCCGGGAGGCTGGTAACCGATGCTGAGACCAGACCGCCAGAGGGTGCCGGGATCCCCAAGCTCTGTACATGCTGGACTGTAGCTACAGGGATACGTAGCCATGGGGAAAGCTAACGAGGTTTCAGGAACCTGAGAACCCCGATGGAAGACATACCGCTACAAGGTACGAACATGGTGAATAACAGCTGGGGAACATATCCAGATTATGAGAGCCTGAGAAAGCCAAGTGTGCAAATACCCTATAAAAGGGGGAGTGAGATGAATACAAAATTTGTGAAAAATCAATGGAAAAACTATTCAGGTTACGGGTGCCTGAGAAACCCAAGAGTAAAAAACACCTTATGAAAGGGTGACTGAGAAAACTACTAACACTGTGAATAACGACTGGAAAGAGCGCTTCAAGTTATGGGAGCCTGAGGAACCTGAGTATGCAACTAACACATGAAAGGGGGAAAGAAGGAGATATGAATAATTGAATTAATGCCATAATGATTGCAAACTTTGAACAAATAGGGCAGACCACCACGAAGAAAAAAAAGAAGATGTCTGAGGACTACAGGACTTTGGGGAGTCCCAGTGCCAAGGACAGAAACATTTTTTTGTGGGTTTTCCCAAGCAATCCTGGTGGAATGGAATTGTTTGCATCAAGAAACAGTTTCCTTTATTAAAAATAAAGACTACAAAGCTTAATATGGTATCAAGGATGGAATGAATATCCTGCTAGGAAAAGGGGACTTTGAAGAGTGAAACCAAGTCAATTATAAACTGGCCAGACAGAAGCCTTGCTGAGGCTAGTGTACAAAGCCTCCCCTTTTCCTTCTTTTAGTTAGGTGTTTTCTATAGTGATAGGGCCAGTTAGCTGGACAGATATTAGACTAAAATTCTTTAGTTTGGCATCAACTTTTGGTTTTGTTTAGTTAGGTATGGAACTTCCCTCATAGAAATATGGCAAGGTTTCAGAAAACCCTTACAAACATGACTCTCAATCGTCCTAGTCCTTCTTCTGGTTCATCACAGTGTGTAATGTGCATATTCTAAATGTACATGTACATTTTGTATAGATGAAGTTGAACAAGGAAGGTAAGTTCAATGCGCAGATCCAAAAATTCTCATTGAAAGTCCTAAGAACAACGTATTGGTATGGCTTCAAGTCCCAATTTATTGGTCATAGAACAGCCGACACGTGTTTCGACCTTTCAGGTCATTAGCAAGGCTGTACATTAATCGAAAAATAAACATATATTGATGTTTTGAAAATAAAAAACCATAGGTCAAACATTGAATAAAACATCACAAACATAGTAGAACAAATGAAAAAGGAATCACATACCAGTATTCAGTGTGTGGTTGAAGCCAATTATACAAAAACAATATTGATCCACAATTAAACAGAAGAAAAATCAAAATTAGTATGAGCTACTTGAGCATCATTGTTATCAAAACAGATAAAAAAACTAATGCTTGCAACTTTGCTGATAATGGGCATGTGGGAAGTTGCAACATAATGTATTACAAAGTCGTGAAGTGCAGATTGGTATGTGAAGCAAGAAGTATTTTTCCTAAAACAATAAATGAATTGACCCTTAATAGTGTATAAGAACGAATAGCTAATTCAGTTCAAACATATTAAAACATATTATTGAAAAGAATAAATGAGGTCAATTAGAGGTAAATGCGCATTGCATTATTGATGTTTGGAAATTATCTGATTTACCTTTCAATGGGAGTGTTTCTTATAAATCAGTAGAAATATCTAGAAGATAAAATTGTATGGAATATTGTAACTGCTGCTCATAAAATACATTAAATATCTGTAAGTGTTCAAAAATCTGAGTGATGGGCTATACCTGAAGCTGGTAGCTCTAGGGTGTAGTGGGGTCAAATCCCCATAGCAAGGTAGCAGCAACAAATCCACATGGGAGCTGTAAGGCAAACCCAGTATAAATGGCGCCGAAAATGCGTACTGCGAATGTGCACGTGACATCACGCGCACGGTTTGCGGGTGACATCACGTGCGCACGCACTGCGACTGACGTCATTGCGTGTCATTGGATGAGGCCCGCGAACGTTGTGTATCAACACCACAGTAAATTGTGGCATAAGTATTGTATTGATCTGTTCAGAAAAGTAAGTGTAGTAAGAAGTTCAAAGTAGCTACAATACATATTGAGATGGCAACATGCATAGTATAATTGATCTGAAGTTGGGCACAGAACTTGAGTAATATGATCGGCATGCTGCATGTGTGTCATAATTCATAAACCAGTCTTAAATATGAATATAAATGTTGTGTCATGTTGCATAACCAAATGTTTTATCATGTTGCATAAGAATGAATGTAAATAGTCAGACCATAGGTAAAGAGACTATAAGGCGGTTGTGCACATTCCCACAGCACATTATAGGGTATGAGAGAAATCTCAAGGCCGCGATTGTTTATGATAACATAAATAAGCAAGGAGTCCAGAGGAAGCTGAGACAAAGCATTAGATGTATAGGTGAGCTTATATTACTGAAATTTGACTTGTGTAAAATATTAGTGCCAAATAGTATTTACAAATTTGACAAAGACAAAGCTTAAATTTCACATGATCACACATCTGTAATCAAGAGTATCTGACCTGATATAGGATCAACATCTAAAATGCATGAGAAGACTAACTATAAGCATTATTTCAGAGACAAAGCTCTCATGACAACTCTAGTAAAATTCCATAAATTCCACAAATGCTGAGTAACAATGAATGTAGCATCAACTGGCAAGGCAAACGGAATCCAATATTATTGCAAAAGGTAACATGTATAGAGCAAGGCCAACAATGGCATCTGGTACATATTCATAAAAAGACAATATGCATCTCATGATCCGAATTCAAGCCAACCGTACTACATCTGAAATGGCAGATAAGTTTACATTCGAGCTGCCTAAGTTTCATACAAAGGTTGCCACCCCATTTGTTGGTAGAGGCCCTGGCGAGACCCAAAAATCGTATGTCTGATTTGTTAACTAGTTGGTGTTCTATTTGCCAGTGCAAAGCTAATGGTAAGTTCACACCAGTTTTGTTCAGACTTGATAAATGATCTCTTATACGAATTATCAACTGCCTGATCGTGCTTCCTATATGAAGTTTTTTACAGACACATATGATTGCGTAGACCACAAATTTGGTTTTACAATTGATGTGATCTCTAATTGCAGTTTGGATCCCATTCTGATCTGCAAAAGTCTGACAACTAGTATAAGCATACTGGCACTGATTACAATTGCCACATTTGAAAAAACCTTTTGTCTGTTGCAACCATGTTGTTGGTCTTCCTGTATCGGAAGGATCAAGAAAGGAAGGACTTAGTCTATTATGAAGAGTATTAGCCTTAGTGAAGATAAAGTTGGGCCTGTCAGAGACATATGGTCTAAGGTCTGGGACCAATTTTAACAGATGCCAATGTCTAGAAAAAAGTTTGAACAGTGCTGAGGAATCACTTATGTACTGAGTAATTAAAGAAACAGGTCTCTGCTTGATGTCCAAAAGAGATTTAGCGCCCAACAGATCCACCTGTTTAGCAGTTTGGTATTTGTTGGATGCCTCAAGCTGGATAACCCCGCTGCCTAAAACGAGTGGTGAGCTTTGTGCATTCTGTGTGAAAATCAATATCCTTTGAACAGTTCCTCCTAGCTCTGTAGAACTCACCACACAGGATATTAAGTAATGTGGCTCTTTGATGACAGCTTTTTGCATGCAATACGGCATTGACAGATGTTGGTTTGTGAAAAGTTCTGGTTTGCATTGTGTTTTCTTCAATAAAAATTTCTAAAAAAGTAATCATAGTGGTGCTTGAGTGACCAGATAAAGCGATTCCAAATTTGTTGTTATTGATGTAAGTAACAAAATCTTCAAATGAACGGTTGGTCCCTTGCCAAATGATTAAAACATCGTCTATGTATCTTTCCCAACATACCAATTGATTTTTGAATTTCAGTTTGTCAAGAATATGGGTTTCCTCAAAGTGTGACATAAACAGATTTGCCAAAGTCGGTGCAAATTTAGCGCCCATGGCAACACCTTTTGACTGTAAATAGTACACATTGTTAAAGAGACAGACATTGTTCGCAAGGGCAAATTTTAGAAATGATTTAACCATTTAAATGTGACAATGATAAGATGCTGATGTGTTGCGAAAGATATAATCAATTGCCTGAATGGCTAAATCATGTTTGATGTTAGAATATAAGGCTGAAACATCAAGAGTAGCCAGACAAAAAGAGAGTTGCCATACAACAGTTTGCAAATATTGTAAAACCTGTGTACTATCCCTAATATTGGAACTCATTTTTATGACAACGGGTTGGAAAATCTCATCAAGATACTGAGAAATGACTTCAGTGACCCATCCGATGCCACTCATAATAGGCCTCACTTCCGGCAAATCATTAAAGTCTTTATGTGGGCATCGTGGGTCAGTAATGGTAAGATATTTTTGTCATCATCTGTTAGAAATCCTGATACATACCATTGTTAAATTAGAGATTGTAAATCCAGTACAATTTGTTTGGTGGGATTTGTGCTATGGTTGATGTAACAATCTGGTGTCTGTAAATGTTTCAATCCCATCTGAATATAGTCCTCTGTGATTAGTATCACAATATTGCCACCTTTGTCGGCTTCCTTGATGGTAATGGTATGATCTTCCTCTAGTTGTTTCAAAGCTAATATTTCTTGTGTGTCCAGGTTGCAATGGTGAGCTTGCTTAGATGGGTTATCTAAAAGACTATCTAGGTCCTTAACCATTGCCTTATGAAAGGTATCAATGATATTGTCACCGCCAAAAATAGGTGTAAATTTGGATTGAGGTTTGAACTCCATGATGTCTAAATGTCTAGTGCGAACATGAAGGTTTGACATAATTTGCTCTCTAACTGTAGATGAATCTGTGGTAAGAGAAACGCGTGTCTCAATGTGATCAATATCCTGCATGGTATGTTGGCTAAGCGGAGGTAATGGTGGTTTGGAAACAAATGTTTTCACCTGTGTAGCAAAATTTCTTTTCAATTTCAATTTCCTAGTGAACTTAAAAAGATCTATCTGGAATTGAACAAAATCTGTACGTTTGCAAGGAGCAAAAGAGAGTCCTTTATTAAGAACCCTTGCTTGATCATTAGTCAAATGATGATTGGACAGGTTGACAACTAGATTGGCCTGAGTCACCTGCTCAGCTGTTTCTTGGCGTTGGCCCTTCTTAGAATTCCTGTTCGACCGGATTCTAGATTTGCATTTACCTCCCCTGTTCCCCTGGCATGGAAATGGGTATTTGCATATTTTGCACTGGGGGATCTCGAAATCATACTTGTTTGGAGTTGGTGAAAGGTAGATTGACCTTTTTGTAGCATCTGATTTGCTCTAACAAACCCTTGCCACTGGTGGTGGCAGTATCCAATTTCAGAGTTTCAGAGCTAGAGGCTGGTGTTTCTGTATCAGAATCAGGATCTGAACTAGTCGGACTAGTATTGGCTGTGCTACCTCATGATCTAGATGGAACAGTATCATATTTAGTTTGAAATGTGTAAACTTGATCTTGCCTGTAATCTTGGTCATCCCTAAAATATTAGCAACATTTTCTGAGTTTAATCTCGTCCTGATGCTGATACTCCCTAAGAATTTCATTCATTGTATCCAAATGTTGTATAGAAGCTGTTCCCAGAGCAACTGTGCTTGGACACAGACACAGTTCGGATATTCCTGCTGCTCGGCAGGCCGGAGCACCAGCGACGCAGAGGAGGATAGAGACAAGCTCAGATTCCACAGTTCATATCAAATATGCAATATGCAGTGTATGTTTCTGCGTACACCTTTTATGTTATTGAACTATGGTTTCATTGTAATCTAATCTCACTTATGATGACTGTCATACGTACATTGATTCTCAGCATTTGAAATGTACATATTCTAAAAGTACATGCACATTTTGTATAGAAGCTGTTCCCAGAGCAATTGTGCTGGAAGATGGATACTGTTCGGATATTCCTGTTGCTGAGCGGGCCAGAGGGGCAGCAGTGGTGGAGGACAACGACAAGATCAAATTCCACAGTTTGTATCAAAGATGCAAGATGCAGTGTACGTTTCTTCATACACCTTTTATATTTTTGAACTATGGTATCAGTGTAATGTTTTATTTTTTATTGGAAAATATGTTTTGGATTGTGCATGTGCCATATATGGGTAAACCTTGAATCTTCTCAAAAATTCAATTTTCAAAATGTTTTCAGTGCACCAATTCATGATGAGATCTAGGGGCATGCCAACAGTTATAAAGGTCTAAATGTTTTCAATGGGACTTTCCCATGTCAAAATAATTTTGTAGATCAGGCCCTAAGTGGCCAATTTCAAGACATTTGGGCTGAAAAAAGAAACCCCATCTTAGTAGCTGTTCAAAGCACAATCAAAGTAATGTTTTCTTTAATTATGAAGCTGTCCATAAAATATTCTGAAATGGTAATGCAGAGGCAGCTACCACGAAATGTTTACTGTTGAATGTTTTCATAGGTTTTCATGGTAGGTATCAAGAGTTTTCAAGAAAAGTTATTTTCTGAAACTCCATTTACAGTTAGTCTTAAGTTTAACCTAACATACATATTTAGTTTTATATTTGTAGTTTTCCAGAGGTATCTCTCCATGTTTGCTATTTCTTCTTGTACCTGTATGTTCACTAATCCTCATTGTCATTTTGTTTGTTTATATATTCATTGTTAGAAATAAATAAAAGAATACTTTGTCTATTGTAAATGACATTTATGTGTAAATCTCCACATCAGGAATATTTTACCTGTCACCACTTGGTTGCTGGCTCTACAAGCCACTTTATTAGCTTGTATACTAATGATCAGAAATAGAAGATGGACTAATGTATCTATTGTGGTCATGGCTGACTGCTTATTTGAGATTTTCTGTATTTATTTGTTAATTGCATTTTGTAAAATGGATAGTCATTTTTCTTTTAGACATCATAGATTGCTTGTCAGTATTTTATTGTTGGTACTAATTGATATAAAACATCAAATGTTGGGCCCATGGATATATTTTTAATTCAAAAGGATTGGATGCAACTCATCGTCAGTATCAACATACTATCATTTTGATGCTGACTGCTCAGAGTTTGGATCTTTCTTTTTAATATCAGTGTTAACCTATTTACATCTCCTATAATCTACATAAATCATCAACATTAGGTCTGACAGATGATTTCAAGTAAACTTTAATGGGGTAGTTTGCTCAGAAATTATATTGGCCCAATCGATCGGGCAAACAAATCCAATGCATCTTGCATTAGTTTTCGCAGGTACTGCAATCTTGTGCTAATCTTATCCTTTGATCCACTGCCCTAAATTCAAGTGCCCTTCTGGCAGTAATTCAGATACCTCTCCACCAATGCTGACATCACTAGTCAAAATGATATGTTCCACCTATTTTAATGATGTTAGTGGGAAGCTTTGCCAAACTTACCCTGTCATCACCCACGTCATAACGTCATCTAATGCACAACGGGGAACATAAACACGCACATCCACACAAAATATGAAACTTTTGTTTCTTTTCACAAAAAGGATAAAGCAATGTATATATCGAAGAAAACAGCAATAGTCGTAAGCGTAACAACTAAATTTATTTTGACATTACGCTGGTAAGAGGAGATTAAGTTCACAAAAACATAGATAGCTTTTTCCAATAGAGGTTATAGATAGTGAACATTGCATATTTTGTATAACTGTAAACAGTGATCTTATAATGCTGATTCTGTTCTACGAATGATTAATCCCAGTCTTTGCATTCTTCAGAGAAAGCTCTTGTGTTCTATCACTGATTTTTGATCGACGCACATGGCATTCCGTTAGTGAGAAGAAAGGAGTGGTTTCACTTTCAAAGGCAGCACTTTCACATCTGCATGTTTTCAGAACCTATAGGCAGCCATGTTGCTCCTTATTAATGCAACCGCGAAAGGACAGATTGGTGTCTGCTGATCATCCCACATAATGATTATCACAGATGTGTTGTTGATGATTATTGTCCAATTACAGTTGAAGAGGCCATCAACTGAAAGATTGAACCCATGACAGGCGGTGGAATATAACTGTGTTAAATCGAGAATGCTAAAATATATTTCAGTACCCACTTTGTAATAGAATACACACAGTAGATAAATATTTTAACTATCAATGTAAGTTACAATTGACACGTACGATGTCTATTCTCTTTGTCAAATTGAGCATTCATCCGTCACATCGATTATCATGTAGCATATAGCACTCTTGCCATCCTCACTTGCCTAAATATTATTTAAAATGTTGCTTACATTAGGCCTTGAGTTTCCATTCTCTCTATGCGATGGATGATCAACCCCTTCAAAAGACAGTTCCCAGTAATAGAAACATAACTTTCCTATGTCCGCTTTCAATATAGTGAAACTTATCAATTCTTTGTAGATATTCGACACATTGAGCCTTCAAATTGTTAGTATGGTGGATTCAAAGACAACTAACAATGAAACCCTTTATCCAGTGTTCACAGCGAGCCACAGCGAGTTTCATTTTATGGCACACATGCCACAAACATGAACAATATTAATGGCAAGCTGTGCAATGAAACACAATGAAATATGTCGAGTATTCAATATAGCAAAATATTTACTTCCATTTTAACAGTATCAACATGCCTGGTCCAACAACATTTAGGGATTCTTCACAGATGCGCCTAGGCGAGGTGCAGACAGGCGCATACTGCCCAATACGGAAATAGGGCAATGCCCCACAAAAAAGCAAAATGATACTGTGGGCCAGTTTATTTGGACAAAGTGGGTCATTTTTTTTTGCAGAAAACAGAATTCCAATAAACATCAGGAAAACAGGCGTTTGCACCGTGACCCCAAAACAACAACTTTGGCATTTCTGCCCATTGGTTAAACAAATTGCACCGTTGGAACTATGCAACCTATGCAACCTATTTCAACATTACTCAATGCACCTAGTTCCCAACACATGGTAAGTATGTATTGCTGTTAGCTAAGTAGCTATTCACTACCCACCTTCAGTGCGGATTAAAAATGCACAAACACATTTCAGTGATCATACTTGAAATATAGAGATTGTTACAGCATGAAATACAGATGCATGGATATAGAGGGATGAAAAGCGGTGGGTTAATACATAGAGACGGTGGCAAGGGCAGACCAGGAAGGGGGACAAAGGGTTAAAGGGGGGCAGGAAAGGGATGATTTTGCACCAGGCTAGGTGGACTGTTGCACCCAGGGCCACACGTGCAATGAGCAACAATAATTAAAAAAAAATATTAATCACTAAAATTCCAGCATGCCTAGAATGAGTTCAATTTTGAAATGCTTCCTGACTTGTGTATAAATATTCCAGCAATCATCTTGATTTCTGCAATGATGCAGGCACGCCTGGGTGTCCTCCACACGTGGGCCTCCATAGTAAGATGAAAATTAGCAACGGCCACATGCGCATGTTCATAGTACATATTGACATAGTATGCATTTAAATGACATATACTTTCGCTCGTTATTTCAATGTTGGCTAACACTGTGGCACATACACCTTTGGTTTATTGCAAACTGCAGCCACTTAGCTCGATTCCTACTTGCCAGAGAAGTTAGACTCTGTATCTTACAAGAGTTTTTCCTTGCTTTCATTCTGTCAGTCTGGTGCTCCAATTTTCTGTTGAGATTCTTGAACTATTGTGAGTTAATTATAAATTAATAGTTTGGTTGCATCACCACTTATAATCCTGAATAATACAATGATGGTAGATTGTGGTACTCACTTTTGTGCACAAGTCAATAACACATGCAGAAGGACTTAACAATCATGTATTACATATTATTATAATAGTACAATTAATGGTTTTGGGCCTCATTACAAGTGAGCCGATCCGGAAACAAAGGTGCTGGTAACAACATTAACGGCACCCTTTCCAGACTGGCTGATTTCGAGTCTGCCGGTAGGGGCTGTGAACTACCGGCAGGCCTGACCTGCCAGTAGTTCAGACCCCTATTGACAGATTTTTCACTGAAGCACCGGCACCGTTACTAACAGTGCTGGTGCTTCAGGGTTCCCATTCCCATGGAGTCCTTTAGTACGCCATGGCAATGGGAAATTACTGTTCATCGGCTGCCTGTTATTTCCCGGTAGCACCGGGATGTCAGGTGGCAGAAATGGTAAGGAAAAGTTGCCGGTACACCGCTGGTACTACTCGTGGCCTACCGAAAACCTCGAATAAGGGCCATTGTCCCTTTAAAGCTTTTCCTGTGAAAGGCCACGAGAATGTCCGAATCTGATATGCCATCTTTTTCACACCTTTCTGAAAAGTTAAGTCTTTCGAAGGAAAGTTTCTCTGCTTCATGCACAACACAAATACATAATATTGGTCAGACTTACTCTGTCTCCATCACCTTATCCATTTATGAAACCCCACACAGTTACCACTGCGTCCATTAATTGAAATATGCAGCAAACTTTACAAGTCAAGTCCTCTCAGCATCTTTCACTGCATTGTCCATGAGCAGTCCCCATAGGTTCAATTACCATCAACAGCCCGACCACAACTTCTTCTCGTGTATTCCATAACATTAATGTCAAATACATGTGATTTGGCATGTACATGTGTACTAGGGCAATGGTAGGGGGATAGTTACAAGCATTTACTCAAAGGGGAATTTGGGCAAATGAAAGAGCTTGCTTGCCAGGTAAAGGGAAGGGAAGTCCATAAAGAGTGAATGGATGGCAAAAAATGGTGACACAAGTAATTGTTAGTGTTCTGTCCTGTGTGCAAGATACATTCTAACAATTTGAATGGTACATCTTGCATCTGTTGTATTTAAAATATTCCAGTATGTGATTGAATTCCTTTCTGTTGATGTTCTATTTCTCATATTAAACAATTTGCAGAGAATATTTACAAATCAATTGAGAATACAAAAGCATATGCATCTAGTAATTTATTCAAAAAAGACTTTTCAAAGATTTTGATACAAAGTCACATACTTTAAATAATCAGACTGCCATTTATTGTTGTAATATAAATCAACGATATTGAGGTTAATAGATATAAAAAGCAAAGAAAAATAGAAATATTAAGGCGTATCTACTAACATTACTTAACAAACAATATATATTGATCAATTACATTGCATGTCATATACTATTCAATTTTATGTACAATCAAAACAGTTTCCAAACACAGTGCAAAAGCTAGAACTGGCTTTGTCCACCTTTCAACAAGTTCAAGTTTGGGAAGGCAAACCTCTTTTGCAATGTTCTGTGGCATAGACTGAGCCCTGGAAACAAAGTCTGGAGCTATTCTATGCGTTTGCATGGCCAGCACATTCAATATCAGATCTTTAACAAATTCAAAATCCATCGACTGTAAGACTGGAATTGCCACCCACTGTTTGCTACTTTTGGTAAACTCCTTGCTGTAACAAAGCATCCCTAAAGCTCTTGCAGTTGTTGCTTTTTCCCTACCATCATTCTCATTGTGTGCAAGTACAGTCAGTCTTGTTCTGGCCTCCATACTGTCTGTGCCAAAATGCAACCATTTAGGCCTGTACTTTAGGCACATATTATGGAACAACTCCTAATCTCCAGTGTGGCAGAATTCACTGAGTCCCCTCATGTCTGTTGAAAGTGTTTTGTCATACACAATCTTCTCGAGTGCTGTTTGAGTAGGGAAGCCTGGCACCAACCACCTTTTCTTACGCTCCTGCTCCTTCATCAATGGTCCATGTGCACATTCATGGACATGTTCATTTTCTTCCGAAGATTCATCAATGAGCACCATTTGTCAAGCAGAATATTTACAGATCCATCACGAGTTTTTGAGCTCCACCAAAGATAGACTGTGACCAATTTAAAATGTTTTCTGTAGCTTTTTTACCACAATTGTTTTGACTTCCATGTCTTGGAAGTGGTAAGTGCAGTATTTATCAGAAGAAAACCACACTGTCCATCACCAGCAAGCCAGAGCTTTTTGCCACTCAGTGCATTGTCCATTGATATCTGTTCGAGTGTCCATACCTAGCTAATAGCGGTTAATAAGAAATTCTTTTGATATATGTAGTATTGGGTTTCTGCAAGGAACTCAAGTTCCACAAATTTACATTTCCAGCAGGCACTTTTCCAAGTATAGGTTGCGCAGACCATGAACATGTGCTATGGTGGTGTACTCAGCTACCCTTGATCTTCAGTTTGGTGCCTTTGACTACACAACTGGCTCCAGACAAATCCTCTTATGTAATTTGTGATCAGATTTTATCATTTTCATACTATCGATCAGGAAGCTGTCGAATTCAATGTACTTTGACTCCCTTAATAGCCAATCGCTCTGCAGTGCAGTAGCTTGCGATTCCATGGTGGTGGATAAGTCCTCCATAGTCAGAAGAGTGAAGTCCATATCACAAGCACAATCATGTATCAGTTGCGAAGATGCTTCAGTTATTTCTGAGTGTGATATTTCTGTATTTTCCACATGTATTGGGGAAACAGGGAATTTCATAGATAGAAATATTCTAGAGCGTGTGGATTGCGAGAGCGGTTCTGCAAGCAATTTGGAAACATTGTCTGTTTCTTCTGGTTGATGCTGTGTGGTGTAACAATAACCATGGTTACTTTCCATGGGTCTCTGGGGACATTCCATTCAAATTCCAGCCACTGGACATCTGCATCACGACTCTGACTCTTGAGAGGAACATGCGAGAGGAACATGCTGAGCCTCAAAATGTAGCTTCTCCAAAGTGACATATGTTTGGCAAACGACATCATTTGTTTGGGTTGTTGTCTGAGTCTTTATGCTCCTCTTCATCATAGGCCTCTAATTGATGAAAAAGTACATGCATACTTTATAGTACACATACATAATATATGAAATACAACCTCAAAATGTAAAATCAATACAATAACTCCAAAACAAATTATTTTGAAAAAAATATGTTTTGTGATTTACCTGTGTTTTTCTAATTTTCCTTGAAACAGTCAATTTTGATTTGCTGACCATAATACCAAGCCTAAATTTCACTATGGAAACCATTGCAACATATTAAATATGACATAAAAGTTAAACTGGATAACTGATATTTTACAATATCTTATGTATACCACAGCTGCATGTGTCTCTTCAATTTCAACCGCTTCATTAGTACATTCCTTGTACATAACAAATATAACAAAATTGTTAAATTGTTAAAACAATGTAATGTTAAAATCATTGCTCTCACAAAGTACATCTTGAGACAGTTCATTTAATGCTTGTCAACCTTACATTGTTAGTTAAACTCTGTAAAAAGATACAGTTAATCGTCTGATTACAATGTTTACATTATTAACATAAAGTCGAACACTGTGTACATGTAACATTTTAAAAAGACATATTTGAAAGTGTACCTGATAACCTTCCCAGATATCTCTGGGAGTTGGTGTGAGAACATCCTGCAAAACATATTGATTACATTGTGGCCACATAATGTATGATGTCCTGTAATTCTTTTTAACTGATTACATTTTTCCCTAAACAGCCAAAGTTTATTAACAAAAACATACACCGTTCACATAGTGAAAGGGCCTGTTATTCAGTAAAAAAGTACATTTTTCTGAAGTTTTTCTTGCATTGTTGGATTTGTTTCTCTGATAAATATATCAATGTTGTTGATCTAATGCTTTGCAATTTGCTGACAGTATTGCAAATTATAAAAAATAACTTATCTTAAATTTAAACAAGATATTATTAATCAATAACTATTAATATAATTCAATAAATTCTTTCTTCTCATACCTCATCCTACAGACCGGTTGCAGTAGAAGAATAGTATGTTGTTGAAGTTCCAGCCTTGCCTATATCAAAGTAATTGTAATAATAAAGATGAAAAAGCAAAGTAAAATAAAAATTACATGCAAAAGATGGTCGGTATAGAAGCCTACATGCCACTTTGCAGCAAAAGCTATTATTATACATAACAATAATCAATATGCTTTAATTTGAACTTAAACAAATATTTTGTATAGTCGCATATGGAACATTAGTATAACAAAATTACGTGAAAGGTAAGTGAGGTTGCTGTTGACTGCGAAATAGTGGTCGATGTAGAATCTCGGTCCTTTAATTGATGTCTGTATTCATACCTGTAGTGATGTACAGAATTTGATCAGGCCGTCCTGAACGGGAAAAAAACTCTAGTGACTTAGAGACTCTTGCAATACGTATCACTCTCATCACATTTTTAAAAGAATTTTAGTAATCAGAGAACAAATAGCCTAATACAGAAGTAATAATGATCCCAGTTACACAGGAAGAAACAGAAAACAACAGTCATGTGATCTGAACAAGGTAACTGACAAATGCACATGTGGGACACAAAATAGAAACACTATTGACAGTGCATGTTGTGCAGAACAAGAAAACATGGGTCCCATACAATACTTAGGAACACGAAAAATTATCCAACATTAGTTGATCTAAACAGCTTAGAAGTGACAGTGTTGTCGTTAGACATTGTGGAGAGAAATGTTAACACAGCTGTGTTTCAGCCACTGGTAGCGATTCAGGTGTGCTTAGGATTGGGTGGCCTTCATCAGGATGAAAGAAAAAGGTGGAGGAGCAATGGATGCAGGATCCTGTGTCAATCGGACAATCATGCCGGCTGTCTGATTGGTACCAAGTAGAACAAATGTACTGATATCCATAAGGTCATTTTGCAAAGAGTTCCCTCTCAAGCCTGACCTGGACCCACTACAATTATCTGAAGTCTCTAGACCTGTGTTTCTCTTTACATGTCACCATGTAAAAGTTGTTGATTTTTAGAGATTTACCTTTTTTTGAACAAAAAACTGGGGTTTTCAACTTGCTGATAGTTATAGCATTGTCAGTAAGGAAACACTGTTTGCCACAGAGTAAGGTGACATGCCTCTTGATAATCATTGTGTAAATATGAATATTGTGAAAAGAAAATACATTCTATTTTTTCTTCACACAGGCCTGGTTTTTGGCTTGCCTATTGCAAAAGGGGTGAGGGAGTACTGTGGTGCTATATGTTTCTAAGGCAGAGTTAGTTAAGGATCTACGTCGTTGCTCAATTGATGTGGGGCTCTTGATTGGGGTGAGGGGTGAACACCCTGCATTAATTGTTGCCCCATAAATATATCCTACAGGGCAAAGGATCAAGAGTAACACAAGGGAATGTTTTCTCTCAAAGTTTCCGTCAAGGCAGCAAAAGTGATAGAGACTAGAATAATGTCACCTTCATCAGTGCTCAAGATAAGATTTTGAAGTGGAAGTATTTTACTCCCTGTTTTTGAAAGTTGGGAGTAAAATGATTTATTAGGGAGTAAGCACGTGAGTCCTGTTCCCAATGGGAGTATTTTATAAATGAGGAAAAATATGTTCAACTGTAAAACAAATACTTTTGTGAGAAGTACTTCTTTGCAGCAGTTATTCATGCACATTACAAGATAAATGTGACCTCTTCCATAATTCTTGCCGTTTCTTTCTGTGGTACTACATGAACTACTGGTCCAAACACATCCATGGATCTGTTTGGGTGAAAGCAGGGGCACACGTGTACATTTTCCACTTTTTATTGGGAGTATTTGCACTCCCTATTTTTTTTTTTTTTGGGAGTATCTGCCTATTTGTAAGGAGGAAAAGTGGCCAATACATCCCTCATCTCTAGGTCTGACCTTCATATAGAGTTACTTGAAAACTGTATGGAAAATAGCACAAAAAGCATTCACAAATATTTTAAGTCATGTGAGTGGACATTGCACAAGTTTTAAACCATAAAAGCGCTTTTTATTTTAACATATTTCACTGGTGGTGCTTGTGCACCGGTTGAGCTCTTGCACCTTCCTGCGAATGATCTTGCAGGAGTTTCCTGAACAGTTTGTTGTTGAGAAAAATACTGAAATTATTTGAAGAGTAGGGTGTACATGACAATATGGTCGCACTTGGATATCTTTGAACATGATAAGGAATGCATTATCACTGGATCATCAAGAAGGATCCTTTCGGTCATGCTGACTCACATGGAACCAGATAGGTTATCATTGGCATAAGTAGTTCTTGTGGAGTTAAGAGGAAAAGGAGATGCCACAAGTGAAAGTGAACATGGCATATCCATGATAATAGCCACACACTCTGTACATGCTGATCCATATATGCCACTACACACACAGTGAAGTCATTACTGAGTTCACTGGCACCCATTTATGGTAAACTATGCAAAGTTCATGCCAGAAACAAAGTCCTTGGCCTCTGCATTTAGGGTGAGGATTGGCATGCTTATTTCTCCATTCATCCATTTCTTGGTTGATGTGTTAATATGTTTTTATTGTTGTTTGTTTAACGCACCTGTGTGTCACTGGAAGGCTGATTCACATTGCAGACAATGGGCTGGGAATGTTCACAATAGGTTATGACTCTGTGAGGGAGGTGAGACAACTTCCAAGAGTCAGGGTTGGCAATATTGCGTTCACATTTAGTTGTTCCCATTCCATTTCCACAAGGGAGACTGTGAGGAATTCCACAGATGTTAATTGTTTTCAAAACCCTCTTTTAAACAGCCAGTTTTTCAAAGCTTTTTTGTGACAGTAAGGCTGGGTGTGACTCAAACAAATGGTCCACATTATTTGATATGAGTGGGTGCGTTACCCTGATTGTTCATCCTCGTGATTGCATCTGAAATGGGAAGTCAGTTTAATCTTTATGCCCTGGGAGGTGAGTAGGTAGGCAAGATGGGAAGAGTTTCCACAACCACACTTATTTCCTCCTTTCCACCGCAGTTGGAATGCACTCTCTGGCCTCCTCCTCCTCCAACAGTCCTCCTCCTTTAATGTATTGTCTCTTCTGCTAGCAACATACTGAGGGACGTATAGCTTCACAACCTGTGCAGTCTCTTCCTCCGCCCCATCCCTATCTTCCAGTAGCAATCTCCAGTTCTCTCTAAGCGACAGTGAGCCCTCTGCATCACAGGGACTTATTAACTCCTCCTTAAAAGGATTTCAATGAGATTGGACTACTGTTTGGGCAAGGGTGCTGGGTGATAGTGCATGTTATCGACTTCTTTGTAGACAAGAGCTCTGTGGTCAGTATGGCACACAATAGGAACAGTAGACACACCCTAAAGGTATGTGGTAACATTGAGGTAACTATATGTATTTAACTGCAATGCTAAAATACATATCACTGAATGCAGTGGCACACATCTTCTTTACAGATGATGCAGATGACACAGTGGGCAAATCTGAGCCATGCAGTAGAGGACATTCAGTTTAAACAACCAACTCTAGAGCACCCAGTACCACTCTCACCACAGGACGGACGCAAAGGGACATTTGCCCATGATGTCCTGTTGATCCTGAGGCCTTTTGACATATTGCGGATGGTTGGCATGGAAGACAGAGAATAGCGATATTCGCACCATCTTCAGGTGATACAAATAGGTTTTGACAGTAATGGCTACAATTTATAGATATCAATCGAACTTTCTGTATATGAGCAATTTTTTACTTCATCCCACTTGATGCAGCAACAATAAGATCTAGGAACATGCCAAGTGGAGTGTGCATTGTCTTTATGTTTGGTTTGTGACACAATCTTCACATTTTTTGTAATTTGTGTCTATGTATCTTGCTTTCGAAAACCTCGGTGCGTGTGGTTTACACACAATCCCTGGATCATTAAAGTTATGTATAACCCAGTGGATGTTTGTACACCTAACCACTAAAGCACCGATTTTTTTGTCTGGCTATTTGTCTCTTCCAATACAGACACATAGTGGAAGAGAGTGGTTGAAGGGCATGACTAAAACAAGGCTGAATGTCTTTACAACAACTAGAAGTAAATAGTTTATCTTCTTATCCTGTCCCCTGTTTTGTAGGCGACACACCAGCGCAACATAGGGACAGATGTGGGTAGAAGGAAGGGATATTCAGAACTTCACCCTATGCTTTTCTGTCTTCCTCCACAGCCTTGTCACTGCTGGTGATGAAACACACAGCAGTTTCTTGTTTTGACAAATAACTCTGCCCTCAACCACAGTAGTTTTGTCCAAAAAATAGGCTGGTTGCCTGGTTTTGGAAATCAGACTTTGTTTGGTTTTAACAAAATCATACCACAGTTGGCATTTGCCCCAATTTTTGTCGTGTTAAAAAAGTACATATCATAAGGGCATTTCCCTGTTAATTCTCTCTTTTGCCCCCACATTTTTGTGGATACAAATAGGAACCCAACAGCCCAACCTCCCAGCCACCCACACCTGCCCAGTCACCATTGGAAGATCCCCTAGCATGCCTCCTGGTCGGAGGAAAGGTCACATTTTACAGGCAGAGTCTCATGGTAGGCAAATGGATGCCTTTGTCCAATGGCATTGAAAAGCATTGCTTTGGGCTGGTGGAGGTGAAGTACTCCGCGAAGAAAGTTAACAGCCTAAAGGTGAAGGCACAAAAGACAAAAGGTAAGCAGTGGTGGCAAGGAAGGAGCAAGATGCTACATGTGATCTAACTTCAAAGGCGGTTGTCCTTTAAATAGTTTATGCCTAGAGGATGAATCTATCCCACATCGCAGCATTGCAGGTATGATCATGGGCCCATTTCCGCTGGTTGCCACCTATATATCATTTAGTAGGCAGATGTTTCTCACAAACTCTGAGCATGTTTGGTCACATTGAAAGAGGAAGTATCTCCTTCTGCAATGTATATACAGTGGTAGGGACAGCATCACCGCCTTTGAAGCCTTTTCTGCCTCCCCACTACTATCATTCCATTGGCAGTCTCTAGTGAAGTCTACAAAGATGAATTGAATTGGCAATTTACTTCTTCTGGAGCTAAGATGGAGATTGGTAGTTTGTGTTATTGGCACATGGGTGCCTATGTGGGCTGGTGTGTGTGTTTGATAAATATGAGTCACAATGTAATGTTTGTGCTAAATATAATCTTGTGAAGTTTTATATTATGTCATGGTGGCGTTTACACCATTTGCATTGACATGTATGTTGGTGGGTAGGTTTGAAATTTTACCATCAACAACCTCATCCGACTCCTGGAGTGGCATGGACACATTTTGTGTTAAGGCAGTATTGTGTAGCATAGCACAGCTCTGCAACACACTTGGACCAGTTTGTACAGCAAGGCTCTTCTGGTCTTGTGCAGGAAACAAAGCAAGTTTTGAGGTCCCCGGGGTTCCCTGGTTCAAACTGAATGCTTTATCATGATCCGTCTTTCGTGAGATTGGCATCATGGAAGGAGACACAGACAACATATTCAATGTATAACAAAAGGCTTTTCTTAAAGAAAATGTCAGGATGGTGTCAGGCCTAACTTGCCCTATGCTAAAGTGAGATTTCCCTACCTAAAGAAACTAAGGATAGTCTATGTCAATACGTTCAACTGAAAGCTCTATCTGTGTCCAAAGCCTATGCTTGCCCTCACAACTAACACAAAACAATGTATAGGGATGTCAACGATAAACTAAACAGTGTTCCAAAAGTAAAATTCTGATCTATTTCCAGCTCTTGCTTAATCTTCAGCTTCTTTTCCCCAAATCCCAACCATTTTGCCACAATGTTGAATTGACCATCTTTTGGACCACCTTTGTAACTGTCTCTTCCCCAAGATCAACATAGTTCCATGGCAGCATGTCTCAGGGCTCCCTTCCGCAAGTTCAATGTCGTTCCATGGCAAGACATCTCAGGATTCCCTTCCCCAAGTTAAATATCAAAAGATGTCACAAAAACAAGTATCTTGAAGCTTTGTCTATAAAAAACTGAGTTTCAACAATTCTTAACAGCTCAGGGTTCCCCTTCCCGAAGTATTATATGCACCAATAGTAGTTTTCCTTTTAACCCAATAGCAAGCTTCCTTGTTAGCATATAAGGGTTCTCTGGCCTTCGCGCAGTTGTTATACCAAGTGGTCCACCCGTTACAGGTCATGCAACCAGGAACCTTGCATTCGCTTTCAGCAGTTCATTATTTAACGTGGAGGAGTTCTCTGGTCTGGGCGCAGTTGTTGGATCGCACGATCCACCCATTACAGGTCACGCAACGAGGAACTTCAAGTTCTCTTTGAGTAGTTCAATATTCAGCAAAAGAAGTGGATTCTCAAATGCAGCTCCACAACTTCAATAAACAAGCCCTTTCTCAGCTTTGACTTCAACTCTGCAGTCAGAGTCCTTTCCACTTTTCTTTCAGTTCATAGTTCAATAATAGCAGGTTTGTTATTTATATTCAATTTGGTATTCAATGTTAGCAGTTGTGATGTTTCATACAATTCAATATTCAAAATGAATAGTCTATCCTTTCACTTTGGTGTTCAATATGTGGAATTTTCCTTATTTCATTCAGTTTGGTATTCAATAAATGCAGTTTAGCTTATTTCATTCAGTTCAGTATTCAATAAATGCAGCTTTGCTTATTCCATTCAGTTTGGTATTCAATAAATGCAGGTTTGTTTGTTTCATTCAATTCGATATTCAATAAATGCAGCTTTGCTTGTTTCATTCAAATTCAGTATTTAATAAATGCAACTTTGCATATTTCATTCAATTTGGTATTCATTAAATGTGAAGGTTTCTTACTTTCTTGGACAGATACTAAATTCGCACCCTTGGAGTGCCCGGGTGGTTCTAGTGTCCTCGACACTTGCCAGGACCTGGAAGCTCCTCTTGGTGGCTTCTCCCAAAGTAGCAAAGCTGTTCGCCGGGTGCTTTGTTCAGCACACGCCAGCTTCCGTGCTCAACTCCGCCTCCACTCCATGGCAGCATCTGCTGCCAGCCTTAACTTACGAGGGCTCCCCGTCCTGCACAGTCTGGATGTATACAGTTTAGCCGTGGCACAATTGTTCACGGCCGAATTGAATGGGGTCAATTCAGTCGCAAAGCCAATTTTGCTGCTGCCAAATCTGCCTAAACTAATACACACAGTCCCACTGGCAGGACTTTTCGGATCTTTGTTGGTGTCTCAGCATCTCGACTTCTCGCTCTCCAGCACTGTGCTGGGTATAAAAATGATCTCTGCTCAAGATCCCCAGGTCTCTCCTCCTTCTGCTGTTGCTTCCTCTTCCCCTGCTACTCCCATGTGATTCTGCATTTCACCTTTTTTACACCTGTGGTCCTTCAATCAGTGCTGCCTGTGCCTGATTAAAAGGACATGGCTAACCTTCATGCATCGTCTTCATCCCAGTAAAATGTGGTGAGAGTAAGTGGTGTCCATTACTATCAGCTGCTACTTCCTCATCTCAGTACTAGGGTGGGGAAGGTATGTAATGTTCATTGCTTTCAGTTGTTTCTTCCTCGTCTCAGTACTGTTAGGTATCCTAAGAGGGGAATAAAGGAAACTGATCTATAATGACCCCTAAAGGTTGGGGGAGGGTTAGGCTAGTTATCACAAGGATAAGGGGGATACCATGTTTTGTCCCAAGGTGCCCCATCTCCAATCCTTCCCCTCTTTCCAAAACGTCTGGGTTGAAACTATCTCCTGTTTTTCACAAAGACAAGGGCACATGGTGAACAATATCCCATAACCACTTGTGGGATAGGGGGGTTCCTCCTGAATGGAGGGTGTTGAATACCATGTCTTACCTAACGGCATCCCTCTTCCAATCCCCAAGGACCCTCCATTCAGGTGGTCCGCCCTCACTTGTCCACCCCCAGGGGCAGTATCCAAAAGGCCTTTCCCTGGCCACCTGTATAGAGGATCCAAGGGGAGTAGGAGTGAGAATGCCCTCAGGTTTCTCACACTTAATGAAATGTTGGAGTCTGGTGGTAGGTTGCATCAATGGTGTCATTAGACATAGTTGCTGTTGGTATCAATAATAACTTGTCAATGGGAGGAGTGTATGCAATCCTAGTCTTTTGTGGCAAACCCACATTGATTTATAATGCATATTTTCTCATGCAGTGTCGCCTTGCTTAGCACAGTCATTTTCTGCATGCCTGATCTGGATAATAATCCACATTGTGGTTTCAAACACAGCACTTGTGTCTTATGTCAGTGCAGGTGTACTCAATATCACACAGCCTTCCCAGAGCATGCAATGCATGTACTGGTGATATGACTTTGTTCTAGCTGTATCACATTGGGTTGTTTGTGTGCCTGTGCTGCCAGTTAGGATTGGGGAACAATCTAATTAATTAGGAGAGAGAGTCGGTGTGAATGTAGGCACCACCATAAGCTCTGAGCAAGTATTAAACTGGTCTTGTTAACGGAGAGCGCTTTCCTTGTCCATATTGCCATGTATAAGCTCAGGAGTGACACACACATTGCCCATCAGTCTCCACTTGGTTAATGCTGCAGCATCTGCAAACAACAGGGTATGGATTGTGCCCCAACACTGACCCTTTCAAAGTAATAGGAACAGTGTTACGGTAGCCAATCCCAAAGACAATCCCGTCAGTTTATGTTGCCACATACACGCCAATAAGCGCTGCATAAATGCACACACCAATTGAAACATGGTGTCCACTGGGTTATTTGCCAGATACAAGATGGTAGCATACGCAAGCACAGTCCTTCATGCAAATTAGTATTGTATGCACATGTTCTAAATCAGTGAAGCATTTCACACCCTAAAACTGCAGAACCCATGGTCCTCTGAATGGCTGCTGCCACCTGATGATTACTCATGCAGTATTTATCTCAAGCAAGCAATCTTCCTGGACGTAACAAACATAACAACATGATTACCAGGTGAAATAATAATAATAATAATAATAATGATAATAATAATAATAATAATAATAATAATCTGAAATATATCTGAAAAAGTCCTCTAATGTTTTCATCCTCCCAAATGGTGGAGGTAATAGTGTAAGACGCTCCCTGCCTTAAGAACATTCTTTGTCCACTTAGTGAAGAGGGGTGCTAGTGCATGCCTCAAATTAAGGGACACAAATTTTCTGTGGGTATTGGGAGAAAATTTGGCATCTCAGTTTTTTGACGCCTTCTTACCTATTTTGTTATGCAATGTACAAAAGCATCATTAATGTTGCTGTCCATTGGGACAGTGTCAGCATTACTGCATTTGCTACTCTTCCAATTTACATCCTCCACACAGGGATGGAAATGACATATGTTATCACTGATAGGGCAGCAAAGGAACAATCCTAAGGAGATCCTCTGATATGTGCATGTCATAATGATAATTACTGCATGTACAAAAAATAATAAAATAAAACAAATCTGCCTGTGCCATAATGAGGGCATAGGTCTTTTTGGGATGGCTGAAGGCTGTGGCTGCTCATGAATTTCTGTTGAAGATGTTTCTTGAGGTTTACACTTTTCTTCATTAAGGCCTTGTACTAAACATATTAAGGATCAGTGTACATTGGATAGGAAATTGCAGAGAATTTGTAGGAAACAACGAGGGTACAATGAAGTGTGTACATTTTGTAAAATTGATCGAGCAGGATTTGATAAATGTTAAACGACGGTCGGATTCAGAACAAGCCGTGGATAAAAGTGGCCATTCAATGTGTGTGCTGTTCCTTCCCATCTCGGCACTTTTTAAACCTTGAGTGCTTTTGAAGGGTTCTACGTTATTTCGCCAAACAAAATTTCATCGTGGGACATTTCATCGCCAGAACACTCATCGCCAAAAACCCTGTTTTTTTGGGGTTTTTTTATTTGTGGGGGGGTTCCCCCCTTTTATTTGTGGGGGGGTTCCCCCCCAGGCCCCCTCTACTTTAATAATCATACCCCAACCCCTACAAAACACCCCCCAAAATTATTTTTTTTTTAAAAAAGTGTTTTTGTCGATGAGTGTTTTGGCGATGAAATGTCCCACGATGAAATTTTGGTCGGCGAAATGCGTGCATACCCTTTTGAAGAGTGGAGCGCTCTATAACCCTGTGGTTTACTGGAAGCCTTTTTGCTACGCTTTTCCAATCTGCTCCACTACGTGCTCTTTGTTAACTGCCTGACCCCTGGAAAGAGAAGCCCTGAAAATGTGACTCACATCTTCATTTGCTGTAAACAATCCCATAAAATATATGAGACACATTAAACCAAGGCCAGAGGGTGATGCACGAACTAAAATATCTATTTAGAACTTCTGTTCACCATTTCTTGTTAAAAGGATCTTGTTGCTGTGTCTCATAAGGGCTGTGAACAAAGGGCCATGAATTTCACTTTTTGGAGAAATGAGGCTGGAGGCAAACTCCAACTATCCTACGGTTTCTTGCCCAGTAAAATTCTCAGCGGCACTTAGGTGAGGATCCACAGTCAAGTCGTGGAAAAGTGTGTATTCAGGTAGAAACGATGCATCAATTCATCATGTAATTGCAACGTGTGAGGCCGCCGAACAATGGGATGCTCCCCCATTTGCAGGGGTCATTATTCATGCAAATGCTGGAATCCATGTCATCTTACTATTAAGGTCAGCACTGTGAGAGGCGTGGAGCGTTTCAGACACGCTGCATGTGGAATAAGGATAATCAGACCTGCGTCTAATAAAAAATAAAAATAAAATGTTATTTTGCTAGAGCAGAATCCAAGTGTTTACTCCCTTTTCGCGAGCCGTAGGTATCGGTGAAAATGTCAAAGAGACATTTCTAAAAGCTAATTGCAAAACAGTTAATTCTTTGTTTTCTATGGGTAGGTTCCCCCCCCTCAATAGTCAAGATTCTAGCCACCCTCAAAAGTTACTTTGGCAAGTGCAGTAAGAAAATGATTTCAGTGGGACTGAAGTCTTCTTAGAGCATTTCTTTACATTACTTTAATTTAATTCTTATAATGCGCCATATCACCCAAAGGTCTCAAGGCGCACAAGAAAGACACGACAAGACGCACAACCACAAAGGAAGATGCATGCACCTGATCTTTGCCAGAGCAGTGGGGTTGGTGACTGTGGGTCCCAATGAGGGAAGATGCCTCGTAACTGCACAGACCACTGTGCCTGCTTGGGTGCCCCCCATCGGTCAGGTTGCTACTTGTATTTTGCCACACAGCAACTCTGCAAAGGTGAATGAGAGGTTTTCAAGAAGGACAACGCATTGTGGCAGTCCCCAAGATTGATGGGGAGGTATGTGCAGGTTTTGGTTCTCTAAAATTCTTGAAGATCTGATAGAAACTCTCAGGACTTTCCTTGTTAGGTGCAGATGCTGTGGAACAACATCCTAAAGGTAATTCCATACACCAACACTGTTAATGTGTTTTCCTGTTTCCTGGTCTTCCATTTTCTGCATTTGCTGGTGTCCAGTCTCGCAATGTTGCAGCTTTTGGAATTGCGCTGGCCCCCAGAAATGGCTAGATTTTAGCCATCATCAACACTTAGCAGGGTGTACAGGGCCTTACTGGCCGACCATGCCAACCGCAGGTAGGTCCAAGCGACGCAAGGGCCTCAGCGAGGGTTCAGGTCCATTACCGGCCCTGAATGCCCCCCTAAGCGGGGCGATTGTTATTCATGCCCCGGGGTCCGTCCGGCATGCAAATAGTTTTGGGTTTTTTATTCAGAGGATGGGCTCTGCGTGTATCTCGTGAGCCCAATCTCCGGTAAATAAAACAAAGATGGCCACTCCTGTAGTAAATAGAAAAGGTACTTAGTCCCTGTTCTATTTCTATTGTGGTGGTGGCTGTGGGATGTCTTAAAGGGGCCATGGGGAAGGTGGGGGCATGGGGAGGCAACAGGGAGAGGTTCCCCATTGCCTCCACACATTCAAGATGGCGGCAACCGGGAAAGAGATTCGAGAGTTGCTGGAAAGCGTGTGCAAGAGAGTGCTTGATTTGTTACTGATGGTAAGAACATTACAAATAGTCTTTCCCATTGCACAGATAATATCACAGAAATGTGGCCATAATTAAGACTGATCTTACCAGCAGCTGGTGCATGGTCTTTAGTAGATGCCAGCACTTACGCTGCAGGTTGGCAAATGTTATGATAAAGTTCTCTAAGATGCAATAGGAGCAGAAAGGCACTTTTCATCAGAGATTATCTTTGGCAGTCAGAAGGCAATGTAAGGGAACATGAAGCCTGATAAACAGGGAAAGGTCACAGAATCTAGTACAATTAACCACACGAAATTATCATGGATCCTTGTTGATCCCAAAGCAAATTGGCTAAATATGCCAGGCTTTCAAGGCAGCTTATGGAATTTTATTTCACTGAGTGCTTTGCACTCTGTTAATAAAAGACATGGGACAGTTGTAGGCCTATTATGAACATGCACAGTGCCCACATTATTGGTAAAATGACAAATAGTGAGCGGGGATGAAGCATTGTGAATGACCTCCAACATAACTGAAACACAAGTTTCTAATACAAGGTTAAGCTGCAAAATATACAGAGAACAACCAGAACTAGACCACAAGTTAATCTTTTCTCAGTGGGGCAGAGCAGGTAAAAGTTCCCCACACTCAGAGAATGCCGACTTGCTGTGCACTCATAAGAAATGCCGAACTTGCAGTCTTGATTTGATTGCATGTTGATATAGTAATGCTTGAGAATCCTTGACAGCCACTCTGCTTATTTTGCAGCTCACTTGCATAAAATTCATTTAACCAGCCACTACGTTACTCCTGTATCCCTCCCTTCCCCTCTTGCCTCCTGTCCCCTTCTTTTCTCTGTATGGCAGGTACCTTTTCTTCCAATAAAGGTACTCCAAGAGCCAAAAAATGCAATGCACAGGATACAAGAAAACTCAGAAATGTACAGACATTCAATTTGTAATGGTGTGAGTACATGCTTATATTGAGATTTACAGAAAGCAAAAAAGCAGCACATTTCAGCAACTTCTTCTCCGTGATTGGCTGTTGTAAGAATATACATGATTCCACTCAGTATCCATTTTCATTGGCCTATTCTAAACATGTGGTACAATGACAGATATACAGGTTTGCTCATCTCTAATGAAGTCATTTTATTTCACACACATTATGATTGGTCAATAACATTACACACATGTAGCTAGCTGAATTACATATACCATTGGTTGCTCCAGCCGGTTTAAGGGTGGAGTGAAATGAGTACAATTGTTAGAACCAATTATCTTCCTGAGATGTAACCATGTGACACATAAAATATAACTTTTTAGTTCTGTGCGGACTGCTTTGCGATTTGGCACCAAAACACCATTCTTCACCATCAAGATCTGTTTTATCAGTATATATTGTAACTCTGCTCAGTGGAAACTTTACTTGCATGCCTTTACCTATTCCCATGAGTCATCTTGCCCTATCTCTGATGTCCCATGCGCGGCTAAGCTGCTAGAAAAATTAGCTGATTCACAAATGTGTGAATGAGTTTGTGCAGTGCAAATAGTCACGAAATTGGCTTTTATTTCCCTAGTGCATTCAAGCAGAGTAAGTCAGATGTGAATTACTGTACTGACCCCAGGCTCCTGGCTAATGCTATAATATAAATGATATTATTTATATGTGGTCTGGCTTCATAAATTGTCTTTTATTGATGCAGCATTCATGTGGAAATTTCTGTGTTTTCACTACTTCTTAAAAAAAGGGCTGAAATGTGAATAATGGTTTCTGCATAACAATTTGCTCGCAAAAGAGAGCTCTGCACGTGCTTATTCAGTCTGCAGGTGGCAGAGTTGCGCTCCATTCATTCTATCCCTAAACATGCTTTTCCGTCTCTTAATTACTCACCTTCTGCCAAGTGTAATCTTCAGTTAGTTTAAAGTTGTTACTTTCTCTGGGACTTGGCTGTGGGAACTTCAGTAAACCTTACGTAGTTTGCTCAGAGTACAATTTTCTTGTTCCTAAGCCTCCAGAATCTGTATCATGTCCTATGTTTAAAATTCTGCTCTGAAAGGAGAGACAACAACTTAATTCTGTACTAAGTCTGCTTGCATTTAGTTCAATGTAAATTAATCTTGAACAAATACAAACATCTTTTCTACATTTCTCAAACTGATCTAAACTGTTACTATAGTGGGTTAAAAGCACATTTATGCTTGCCTATGAAAGATATGTTATAGCTTAGTAAATATGTAGCTGTCATTTCTTGTTGGGCCTATGTGTAATGCCTGTCACTGAATGGGCTGGTAATTTGTTTATCTCTTTTCTTCTGTGTCTATTTTAGAGGGGGTTTCGCAGGTTTTATTTTCATGCAGGTTGAGAGTGCTGAATCGATGTGCCCATATATACATATTCCCCTACATTCCCCCCTTTCATCCCTTATGTTTCTTCAACTTCTCCTTCATAGCTTTCATCTTCTTCATCTGACAACTGTATGGGAGGCACAGTGTCACAAGTATGACACTGCTACAAAAGATACCATTTTTAAAACCTTTATTTACTTTGTGGCGTTTGGAAAAACTCCTACTTTGCCCTATAAATAGGATGGGAGTCGCCTCACCATCAAAAAATAAAGAAAACAGTCTTAGTCGTGTCTGTCAAATCAAAATGGCCTATGCTAACAAAACCTAATGCCTGCCCTATCTCTTGTACACAAAAGTGTGTAAAGGAAGTATGTATATAAAAGGAAAATCAGTGTTTGACAAAGAATAAATGTGGCTGAATCAGCTCTCCTCCCCATGTTTAGACAGCACAGAATAAGGCAGCCTTGAGAGATAGGATGACCACTCTGGCTGGGGCTTTAAGACTGAAACAGTTCGGAACGTGGATCGAGGCCCACCTCTCCTTCCACATTAAGGGTTCCTGTTCCAGTCTTCCCCAAATAACAAAACAAAAAGTTCACATCGGTCCCTGTGTGCCAGGCTCAGACCTTTCACAGTTCAACGTTGGTCCCCCTCAATCGGCCTCAGACCTTTCACAGTTCACCAACACTTGCCCGGGGCTCCCTTCCCCTAGCTCAGAGCACTTTTTAAAGACTTTCGAATGTGCATGGTTTCTTTTACAGACCACCGCAGGACCACTTTGACTCAGGATTCAATGATCAGTTTTTTGTCTCCCCTTATCTCAGGGTTAACTTCATTAACTTTTGCATTTACAGTTCATTTACTTTTATTACCTCAAACACTGCACCTTTCATGGAGACGTTTGAGTGGGCTACTCCTTTTCACCTGACCACTCCGTTGGTCAGTATTGCTGAAATCACAGCTGTTCTTGGATTCAAGTTCATTCGCAGGTCTGTCTTCCTCATGTCTCATCCACACGCATGCAGCCTTCACTTGCGATATATTGTTGCAAACTTTAATCTTTCTTACCACACACCTGTCTCTCAGGTCGCTTGCCAACTCACTGGCTGTATGCGGTTCTCTCTTGCTTTTTCAATTTCCAATTCTATGAGTCAAGGTTAGTACCAAAGGCTTGGCTCACCACCCGCACTCTGTTGTTCACCTGGGAGGGTTGATGGCATCCTTGAAACACAATGCAGTCTTTGATATTGGAATCTGGCCTTCTCCACTTGTCTTTTGCAGCCTTGTGGACGCAATGACCTCCTGTAGGGAACTCTTGGGGTTTTCGGCCTGCTGCTCTAGTCCCTTGGTCCATCTCCCTGCTCCAGCAGGTTCACTTTCATCCAGAAGTCCTGCTCGTACTCGTATTCCGCCTTGCTCAGAATGCGTCTCTAGGTTCTGCCTATTATCCGTGTGAGGAGAGCTAATTGGATCAGGTGTATGCACTTGAAGTCAAGTGCCTGACTTTGCCTGACCCGATTAGCGGGACATGTCCAGTACGATGTAGAAGAGTTAATCTTGTTACTCTCCGTTGCCCTTTTCCTCGGCATAGTGTTTGTGCAGAAAGGGGGGTTTGGGTCATTAGATCCTACAAAATAGAAGGGGTTGGATGTACAAAAAAGGGGGAAATGCTGTGTCTCACCATCAGCTGCCTCACCCCCAGTCCCTGAAGACCCCTCATCCAGGTGATCCTCCTTCAGTGGTCCACCCCAGGGTGTGGATCCAAAGACGATGGCCATGCCTTGGCCACCTGAGAGAGAGGTCCGCGGGGACTAGCGGGTGAGACACCCTCTGGTTTCTCACACCACTCAAAAACACTTCTGGGTATCCATATTTTCCCTACATCGCTTAGATCTCCAACACACATGATATACTCCCATGGTGTCTATTACGAATAGCTATGGGGTCATCATAGAGTGGTGTCTATATAACCTTCAAAGTACTCAGTAAGGTCATTCGGTTGGGATCAAAGGACATTGTCAGAGTAACTGTGTTTGTTTGTGGGGTACCTGCTCCTGTTTCTTCCTAACTGTGATGGTTTATCTGATTGGCAGCTGTCATCTTTCCACCGAGGAGTTGCATTCGCTGCAAAGAAAATCTTTTTGTATTTGGGGGAGGAACACACAGCATGTAGCAATTACTTGGCTTTTGTACCAAAATAATATCCGGAAGATGAGGATGGTGACTAAAGTTCGGCAAATGTGGATCACCATTGGGGTAGCCATGAAGTAAACATCACTAGTCAGTTGTTGTCTTCACCAATTCCTTCTGCTTCTTCCATGTCCATTGGGAATTGGGTCATCTGTTTGATAGCTATTGGGTCCCTAAGCGCTATGAGCATGAGCCCTTTGAGTTCTTTGTTTACGGCGTTGAGTACAGGTTCAGTCCTTCAAGTCTCAGCTGAGTCACAGCATCCATTTGAAATTGGTGGCTGCCTGCATTCCAGGGTCGGGCATTGAGACAAAGATCACCTTGGTTTTGGTCATCAAAATAAACTTGAAGCTGCATCTTCTCCAGTGCCCCATCAGCTTCCTTTGGATAATATACACTTGTTTCCTTTCAATTCACCCTAGGTGAGTCCAAGTATCCTATTTTTTTGGGAGCTGTTCAGGGGCTGGGATTCCTTCTTGGGCAGTTCCATGTTCCTTGCGGGGTTGACCATCATGGATGCATTTAGGGTGACAGAGTTGCAGAGGCCATTTCAAGGCGGTGAAAGTGTGTAGTCGGCTTTTCACAGGTAACTTTCATTACCGTGGAGTTGTCATCTCTTGACGCTGGCATTTGGAGAATCTTGTTAACGTTTGTGTGGATGCCCACAGGCACTTTGCGTTTGCCTCTGAAACAGAATGAAAACAAGTGTGTTTCTGTACTTTATCAGGTTGCTCATATTCATGCAGACCTGTCAGTACGCTTATATGCAATGCCCATACATCTCTGTACAGTTTATCTGTTTGCTTCACTTCATCTTCTGTAAATCTCATTAGCCCCTCAGCGCTGAACACTCCTGTCCCTCTAGCCATTTCCTATTCAAAACATGACTTCTTCTATCACCATCAGTTGTTTTCCTGAGGACTGTATGTCTTCTTTTTCCAGCTTTTTCACTTTCTTTTGTTTATCTTTTCTCCATCATATATACTGTGTGTCCCTCGAATTTGCACATTTCTAAAGGTGCTAAGCACTGTGGGCCTCATCACGAGTTGGGTGGTAACGCCGGCGCTAATAGCGCCGGTGCTAATAGCCCTACCGCCAAACCCCTCGGCGCTATTAGCGCCGGATCACAGGTTTGGCGGAAGTGTTATTGCCCATTCCCCATTGGGCCCATTCGGGAATTCCTCATTCCCCATTGGGCCCAATGGGGAAAATTGCGCTATTATCTCCGGTGGATTTCCCGCCGGCGGTAATCGCGCTGAAAATCAGCAATTTTGCCGCAGATTTCCCCACAGCTCAGAGCTGGGGGGAAATCCGCCAAAGCCATGATCTGGCGGACCCTTAAATGCGGCAGTAATAGCGCTACTGCCACATTTAAGGGTTACCGCCAGACTCGTGATGAGGCCCTGTGTCTCTAAAGTTGATGATTCCTGGGATAAGAGCAGCCTGGGGTGCCAATGGCATGTAGAATTAACCCATAGGAATACACTACTTTGTTTACTTATGTCCTATTGAACTCTTTCATTTCTTGTTCCATGTGTTTACATTATCTGAGTGATGTTTATTCAACACTCCACTTGCTTCTGTGTTAACTTTTCTTCTAATCATAACATTCTTCCTAGATACATATACATTTTCTTACTTGTACATTATTTTTCCTAGTACCGTTATGTTCTAGTCTAACCTCAATAGTTGTACTAAAAAGATAGAAAGAAGAAGAAAGAGAACGATAGACAGCCTATTCCTATAAGCACATTTTCACATTTCTACCACTTTTTCTTGAACTTTCTCCATGTTGACTGTAGCCCTTGCTCTGTAAAGTCCAAAAAAGTCTCACTTTCATCCTCTAATCGTTTGGTTGTACTCAACTTTTGTTGCTTATTCCGATGTTGGAGATGGTTATTCATCCAAGTTGGGGTGTTGTGTTTGTCTTTTCCTCGTCGCTGTGTTGTAGCTGAAGAGGTACCTTTTCGGGGCCCTTCCTCTGGGAGTATTCTTTATCTGTAAAGAAAGTAAATGTGGCCATATTGAAATGCCCCTGACATACATATCACACTAACTTCCTATTCCTGTATTGCATTGGCTTCAGACAATTTTGGTGGGTGATAGAACACACCCTCTCTTTTCACATACACATTTTTCACCTGCTTGGGCTCTTTTCCTCAAATCTAATTGTATATTGTTTTTATAATTCTCTATATGTTTTTGATAACTCTCTCTGTTGGGTTGCAGTAACCAGAACTGTTCTTTTCTTTGCAGAAAACGCATACAAGCTGTCTGTTTTGTGGCGGCGTATGCAGCTGCATTTCCACGTAATGCAATGCCTGTTCTTTTGGAGTGTGCTGAGCACCTTTATGATTGTTGCATGGGCAGAGCCTTTTAATTCTTCAGTTAATCTTGTAATTGTAATTGTTAATTTATACAGGGCTTATACTCTGCGCACCACATCATCTGTGAGGGGCACCTTCCTTGTTCCGTCGCAAAGGGGGTTGGGTCCTTTCCTATGTGGCTCCACAGGCTTCTGATTTCCTCTCGTGCTAACTTCTGCTGTGTTATATCGACAGACCGTTTTTGTTCCTCCCTGTAAGGAGAGGATGTATTTCATTGGTTTGGTGATTCATGCACAATTGGAGACAATACAGGATCAGAAACCATACCAGCTACTTTAGTATGAATATTCACAGAGTTGTTTTGTGTAGTTACCACATAACCCTTAAAGACACTATCTGCCCGAGACAGGGGAGGATAATGAATATACATGTTAAGGGATGCCTGTCCTCTCTGTCTCCTAGGGCTTTATAGGCTTAGCAGGCTCGCCTCACTAGTCCCAAATGGGACGGCTCCCTCTTGGGCAGAGGGGATACATTCACTCGATTCATCACACTTCCTCATCTCCCAAAATTGATTTCACTTAAGGCACATTTTATTTCATGTTAATAAGGCAATCAGGAAATTCTCAAAGGTAGAGGGAGGACACCGCGCATGGATGTATAAGCAAAGCTTTTGCTTCACAATATGTATGTTCCCCTACTTTCCTCAATCAGATATTCTCCTCCTGCAATTAACGACCTTTCAGACTACTGCCTATGATCCAGGCCCAGGAACAGATAGTCTCTTGCCGCCTCTGCTATGATATTCCTTTGGCTGGCAAGTGGTTGCCGGAAACCGGGATAACATCTTGAGATGGATGCTTTAATTCAGGAAAACTATATGTGGTATACGAGTGGGGAACAGGGTCCAATGGGCCATATGTCTAACAAAGGGAAACCAGAGCACAATTTATCCACAACAACTCACACATTGCTAAATTAATTAAATGTGCTTTTTATTGTCTCAGAAGCCTTTCATTGATGAGTCGCTTTTCAAACTCTTACAATCTATTTTGCCCTCCTGTCATTCTAGCTTCCCCCATTATCTCATTTATAAAAAGTTCTTTCAATATAATGAATTTTTGTATGAAGACTTATGCTGTCTACTTTCTTTAATTGACTACAGATAAGGACAAAGGAATGAGAGTGTGGTGGATTGATAGGAGCAGAAGGAAGAGGAAGGCTGTTCTGCTCTGCTGTGTATTGTTGGACAGACTTGTACTATGTATTTTTTCCATACTTAAACTTGGCAAGGAATGGTTGAGGTAAGTTAGCCTGCAATTCAAGCCCATAACACATGACATTATTTGTGAAAACAAAATTCAGTAGGTCTAAATTCTGTTGTTCTATCTTCATCTACAAAAATCTTTCTATTGAAGGGGAGGAGAAGAATCATTTCTATAAAATGAGAACTCTGATTCCCTGCTTTTCTGAGACTGTAAACATGGTCAGTTTACCAGTCCACCATTCGACAAACAGCCTGAAAGGAAGACCTCAAGCAGTACTCTTCATTTGGCAAGGCAAACGGAATGTTATGTGAGCATCTAATGGCTGACTAAATGGTATAATGTGTAATGTAATTTTTAATATTGGCTGAAAAGTACCCTTTAATGACACCACTCTAAGAAATAAAAGTATTTAGAATACTATAATGCCACTGTCTGATTTCTTTTGATGGGGGGGGTGATTTATAGTTGTTAACCCACCCGCTGATATTCCAATCCCTCGTCTCATCATGTTGATTTGTCATAGTTGGGCACTCCGACGTGGGCTTTGTTAGCTCCATTCGCTGGCTAATTAGATTGATTTGTGGTGATGGTTTCATGGAATGAAGATGACATTTTGTTTGCTTTCTCTTTTCCTTTCTTCCTTTGAACCTCTATCCACAATGCATTACTGATGTTGGCTTCTTAGCAAAGGTATTTTATCATCACCGTTAATAGGCTTAAGTCGTTCCTTTTTGTTAACCATTTGGGAAAATCTTTACTCAAGGTGCTTAAAAAGTGTCCATATATATAATGATGTGTGTGTGTGTAGTCAAAAGTTTCTAAATGGAATGCTATATTTTACAGAAGATGGTATGTAGACACTTCACTTAAGATATCCCACTCTTGCTGCAATCATCTGCTGTCTGAGATGTACTACCCGAAGGCATTATGCCCGGGTCTAAATTCCAGTTGTCTATTCCAAAATGGCTTCTACTCGATCCAGTTGCTGATATACTTTTTGTACATCTCATGAATTGGCACGACTTCAAATGTATGGTGGACACCGAAGAGCAATATTTGTAGACACACAACTCTGAAAAGTTTGCATTAACCCAACCAACAATGATAGTAGATTTCAATTGGGCGGCTTCCCACCCTTTTCCTGCGAGGTCCACATTGACCTCTAGTAAACAGGCTGGACGCAGGTGGATAGTTCATGACGCTGGCCATGACTTAAGCCTTTCAACATTGGCCCTGCCGTATATGCGCGGTGGTACTGTGAGTGCATGTGCAGAGGTTTTGTGTGTTTTCTGGATGCAACGAATTTGGTGTGTTTTTAGCTGCAGCACAGCACCACAAAGGTATGATGAGGGCTATCGAAGATCCCTGTATATATAGATATTTGCAGAATATACATTAGCAAATTCAGCTTTCAGAAAGAATGTTGATTACACTGTACACTTTACAACCGGTGCTCAATCCCCTAAATTACATATTTTTTGGAATTAAGCAATCTCCATGTTTTCTTTCACTCCTCGCATTCTCTTTCCCTCAAATCTTGGCAGCCCTCTCTGCCTCGCTCCACGCCGTGCTTCTCGTCAGTGCTTATACAATACCTCAACTTATTGGCTTAGCCACTGCTTGTTTTTGATGCTGCAATTTGCCCGACAATGAGCACAAACTACGCTCTTAGACAGCTAACCTTTTAAGGTGACATGCTAAATTATTTCCCACATCTCAATCTAAAAACAAAAGTTTAAAATAGAAAATTTTTCTTGTGACTCACATGTGTATATCTCTTGGAAGACATGCTATTCAAAATAACCAGCTGCTTACATTCATACTCTTGGCCCAGAAATAAAGCATTACATCTCAACATAGAGTAAATGCAGGACTAATAAAAGAAACCGCCTGACATAATTATATACACCGCGCCTTCTAAGGCAACAGTGGAATTATCACTACATTCTGAAAACTTAAGTGCTCGAACGTTCAGGGAAAGATTTTAGGGTTGTGTATAAGAGGTTTCTTCATGTCTTTTTGTTTGTTTTGGGAAAAGGTGGCACTTACACCCCATATGGCCAAAGTAGTCCTAAATGAAAATAGAGAAGAAAAAAGGAGTGCCGAGAAGCAGGATACTTGGTTGGCTTCGACATTGGCAGTACTTGCAGCATGTATTAGAGGCACTAGAATTGATAACTTTCAGAGTGGCTCTGCCATAACAACTAATGAGGGGTTGTTACTCTCAATGTGGGCCAATCAGGTCTCATCAGAGGGTAGGTGTATTTTGCAAAGTATGATTGTTGGCCCCTTGTGGATATTGACTAGACCTAGTAAAAAGACTTCCATCTAGAGTGGATGGCAGCTCTTTTACTAGGTCTAGACCAGAGGCTTTTCTGCATGCATTTATAAGTTTAACAAGATATTAATAGTTATATGGACCACACTTATGCAACCTTTGTGAATTTATGGTGTGTTTTGAGATGGTCATTCAAAAACAATAGTATAATATGGCTTATACACCAATTTTTAAAACTAACAGTCTGTGCAAGTCAGCCCATGCTCACTGTTCATTGTTACATTAAGAATATACATAGAAAAATAGGCTTCCATTCAACAGGTTAAGTATTATCTTCTGTTTATTCTTACAGTGTGCATGGCGTCGAAAACCAACAGTATTTTATGTTCTCTGCTGAGCACTGACTGTGCAGACCAACCCCATATCTATGATTAGTGATATGACTCAGCAGAACTGCTATAATCTGCAATTGTTTAGCAGAGATCTAGGTAGCCCAGAAGGCTGTGCGGCTGTGGTGTTACTCTGTGCTCAGCACCTCGGCAGGCCCACTGACGTAGGGCACGACACATATGACTTTGAGACACTATTGCAGGAGAACTGGAATTGGGTTTTCGGTGGGTGCCAGTCCCAAGACCGTGGCTCGTTATGTTTGATGAAGTGACGTGATCCACTGTGGGTGGAGATTGTGCCACGTGGCTAGGCACAGGCATTGCATGACGCTGTTAAGCCATGCCCCTCAAGGTCAGAGTATATTCCATTAATAGTACTTTCAAATGTAACTGACTAAATGTATCCTAATGTCTTATGTATGGTGCTCATTGTGCTCATTGTGTAAAACACTATGAAACCATCAAGAAATCTGTGTTCCGGGGTTACCATTCTGGCATGGGAAACTCTGGCAGTTTCTCTTTCCATTCATTTCACGACATCTGTACAGAAATACTAAACATCATTCTGTTGCTCCTGCCATGGTAATCGCATTGGATCATGAATCATGCTTGATCTACTCTTGATGACCATTTTGTTTTTACCTGGCAAGACTGGCCTAGGTTTTTGGGCCAGGCTGGATATATTTCTTTACTGTGGAACAGTAAACAATGTATCCAGGCTGGCCTACCAACATTTATATGTGATGTATAAATGATGAATGATGATGCATGCGTGTGAATGTGAGAGGATGAAGAACGGGCATTTTTACTATGTGTTAGGTTATAGCCATTCTAATGAGTGTTCCTATGTGGTACTGGCCCACGTTGGCGGGTCCAGTCTGCACATGTTTTTTACTGTGGCAGGGCATTTCTTACTGGCAAACAAGGGTGAAAGCAGCCTGAGTGTTCCATTGCAGCACTGGCTCATATTTGTAGGCCCAGACTGCACACATTTCTTTACTGTGCCATGGCATTTATTACTGGACATCAAGGGTAAAGGCAGCATAATGAGTGTTCCAATGTGGTACCGACCCACATTGGTCGGTCCAGTCTGGGCATATCTATTTACTGTGGGATGGCATTTTCTTTACTGGGCATCAGGGGTGAAGGCAGCATAATAAGCGTTCCTATGCGTTAATGGCCCACATTGTTGCGTGCAGTCTGGGCATATTTCTTTACTGTGGTATGGCTGTTTTTACTGGGCATCAGAAGTGAAGGCATTACAATATGTCACTGATATGTCAATCAAGAACAATCTTCACAGTGGCCTGGCAATATTTACTGGGCATCAAGGGTGAAGTCAGCATGATGAGTGCCCCTGCAGGGTGATGGCAAACATTGGTGGGTCCAATCTGGACATATTTTCTTACTGTGTCATTGCATTTGTACTGGAAAAGCCAACCAGAGAATGTTCCTATATGGTAATACTGCCATCAATTGCCAGTCTCCATGGACATGTTCAGGCACAGACAACATGAACATGTTTTTCATACTCGCATATATTGTGTGCAAAGGCATCATGAAAGTGCGCAGGAAAATACTGCTTGCCAATGTAGATGACATGCATCTATTTGATTTTTTCATTTATTATCCTAGAAACCCCATTGCAAACTTTACTTTAGTCACAGTAAATCTGCCGAAAATGCATAATTTAAACCCAATATTTCAAAAATATTCTCAGGAGAGTAACCCCCTACTCCCAAAACACCATTGCTTGGTTCTGGCTCCATCGCTACGCAGGTCGCCCCTGCATATTTGGGGGGAAACATAATCTCCTCTACTTAAAGAAATCTCCATCCGCCTCTCTGTTTAGCAGCAGCATAGTTTGGGTTGGGCTTTTGTCTCTATTTGCATTGGTGGCATAGGCTGCTTTTGGTATCGTGCTTTGAAATGAGCTGCGGTTTGGGGTGTGAGCTGAGGAGAGTTGCAGCCTGGTGTGTGCTCATCCTGCTGCTTCCGCACGCCATACACTGCATGTCTTCTGAGTACTATAAGCGTACAAAAATGTTTCTGGTCACCTAGGACAGGATGGTCCGTTAAAGCATGGGTTCTTGTGCGCACGTACATTTTTTTTTCTTTTTGAATTCCCTCTGCATTTATGAAGTCAGAGTGACTTCAAAAAGAAACAATGGGCCTCATTATGGGTTTAGCGGCAACCGTGCCATTGCTACCAGCAGGTTGCCGCCAAACCCGTAATGATTTACCGGCGCCCGACTTCCCGGTAACACCGGGGGTTTACAACCCCGGCGGTCTGGGAAGTCAGGCGCCGGCAAATGGTAAGTCCCCATTTCCATAAAGTCCTATCGGACTCCACGGGAATGGGGACCATAGAAGCACCGGCACTGTTAATAACGGTGCCAGTGCTTCCGTGAAAACTATGCGGGTGGGTGCCGTTCTGCTCGGCAGGTCTGACCTGCCGGGCAGGACGGCAACCGCCCACAGAGCTGTAATATGCCGACACGGAAACAACAGTGCTGGTGAGCTTACCAGCACCATTGTTTACAGTCCGGCATAGTTGTAATGAGGCCCAATTTCTTTTTTAAGTGTTAGGGCTCCCCTCAACCCCATGATGTGTGCGTGTGTGAGTGTATGTTGAAAGGGTTCACACTTAAATGTATAGGTGGCTGCCTGTGCAAGTGCATGGTGAAAGGGTGCACACTTTAATATACAGGTGGCTGCCTGGGTGTGCCTGTATGGTGAAAGGGTGCACACTTAAATGTATGGATGGCTGCCTGGGTGTGCCAGTACGGTGAAAGAATGCACACTTAAATGTATGGATGGCTAGGTGTGCGTGTGTGTATATGGTGAATGGTGTGTGTGCTTGCGTTCAGGGATGCAACAAAACCTACATTTCGGGGGCTAACCCTTCAAATGTTGGGAGGGATGCCAACTTCATGGGCGGTGGGGGAGGGGCAAACTTATTTGTTTGGGTCATCTAATTTCTTTATGCATTTTTATGAGACTATTCTAGTGCAGCTTCAATGTTACAAGCAGTTAACTCTCTCCTTTAAGGTTTAAAACACCCACTTATGGACTGCTGTGAGAATGAGTGCTCTCCTGTTCCCTCTCTACCCTTCCAATCACTCCCATGGCATGCAAGTATTAAACCCACATCACAATTTAAATTGCCTAAACAATTTGGCATTTGAATGCAGGTACTAACAGTGAATTGATTTATGTTAGTAATTGGTGGGTTCTTGTTAACAGAGAAACCCAGATGCTGTTTAGGACATCTGTGTGCTTTTCTGTCTGGCAACTGCTCTGAAGGTCAGCCAGGTCTGGTCAACATAGCCCAACATTTCAGGGGGGGCAGTGCTGAATCCCAGTCAACTCAATGGTGTTGCACCAATACTTGTGTTTAATGCCTGGATTACTTATTGGTAATCTTCATTACTCCTAGCCATATTCTTCCTCGTCCCAGGGTGTATAAGACAGTACTTGTGTATAAGGCACTCTGCCTCATGCACAAGTACTGGGATGAGGTAGAGGTACATGGAAGTAATGCTTGATTTAGCTACCTGTAGTCTTCATTAGTCCTAGTCCCACTCTTCCTCATCCCAGTACTTACCTATGAGGCAAGGAGCCTCAACTGTAAGCTCTGGGGCAAGGAAGAGGGACGTGGAGGTAATTCTGGGCCAAAGAGCTGATTTTGGAGGTTGGGTTGGGAGGGAGAGGGGATGTGTGGGGGGCAGCATCATACAACAAATTATAATGGCGGTCCATGTCTAGGCTAAGCAGGCATGATATGTGGTATTAGTGGCTAGAGAGGCATTTTGGTGCAGCCAGTCTAGTCATTCCTAAGTTTGGTATGACTTTTTTTTAATGGGGCACTTATGATAAAGCAGTCCTGCTAAGTGAATTACCTGGCTAGACTGCCATTTGGGTGCTGCCAGTCAGCCGTTTCTTACTGCAGCATTGTATATTTTTCTGGGCATCTGTGATCAAATGATATGATATAAGTCATTTATAACACACCTGCACACAAGTGTTTCTAGGCGCGACAAGACAAGGGATGGAAGGTAGAGGGAGGACAAGACAAACGATCTTACTAGGCCTTGTGTCATTCAGATCATGCAAGTGCGATAGCAAGAAGCGCAAGGGGAAAGGGACGGGGGAAGTGCAAGGGAGAGGGGAGGGGAAAAACAGGGCAGCAATGCTCTGAGTAAGTGCTGTCAGGGCAGCACAGTTCTCAGTAGCGCAAGGAGAACAAGGGACTGTAGGGTTACAGTTACAGCCCCTAAGTGCATGGTAGGACCAGAGGCAGTGCAAGGGTGACTGATCAAGAAAGAGTCTCGACTCAGTGAGACTCTGAAGGTAGCAAAGCAACCAGTCGGTACAGCAGACAAGTAGGTCAGGTAGGCCAGCAGGGGAGGGAGAGAGAGAAAGCAGAGGAGAAGAGGAAAGTTTTGAGCTGCTTCCAGAACTTCAGGTTGTCTGCTAAAGCTTGAGAGGGGCAGGGAGGCTATTACAGAGGGAGGCACCTGTAGAGGAGAGAGATCTACCCCCCCACTCTCTTCCTGGAGAAGCGTCTAACCCTTAGAGAGTTGTAGGTAGCTGAGCGAAGGGCTTGAGAAGGAAGATATTTTGGAAGAGAGCGTTGGATGTAGTGCGGGCCCCGGGCCCAGAAAGCCTTGTGGACAATGCAAAGGGTCTTGAACTTGATACTTGCAGCAACTGGGAGCCATTGGAGAGATTTCAGGGCTGGAGAGATACGATCCCTGTGCTTGAGGCCAAGGATAAGTCTTGCAGTCCTTTTCTGGATTATTTGCAGGAGCTGGATAGTAGAGGAAGGCAGATTGAGAAAGAGGCTGTTACAGTAGTCCAGCCTAGAGAGAACCAGGGCTCTGCAGACAGTGAGCTTCTGGGGGAAAGTGAGAAAGAGAAGAGTCCCTTTGAGGAGGAGCAGCTGGTAGTGGGACTTATTGGCAACGTCTAAGATGTGAGGAGAGAAAGAGAGTGGAGTCAAAGATGACACCAGTGTTGTTTGCCTCACAGGAAGGCGAAGGAAGAGGGCCCAAGGTGGGCGGCCAGAGTGAGAGAGGGAAAGCAGGGGCAGGAGTCCAAATGAGAAGGATCTGCATCTTACTGACATTAAGGCAGAGATAGTTGGAGGCACACCAATGCTGAATCGCGGATAGACAGTCGGGAATGAGCGAGAGATGAGAGGAGTCTGAGAGGAGCCTGAAGGAAAACAGAGTGTCATCCGCATAACACTGAAAGTTAGAAGAGAATGTAGAGATCAGGTGGGTCAAAGGGGCCACATAGAGGTTGAAAAACCAGAGTGAGAGGATGGAGCGGGGAGAAAGGGACCAAGTTGGACCTGGGAGGGGAAGTCCAAGAGGAAGGAGGTCAGCCACTCAAGGGCCTGATCCGTGATGCCCAGGTTCTCATGGAGTCGATTGATCAGGATTGATCAGGATGGCATGGTTGACCGTGTCGAAAGCACAGGAAAGATCAAGGAGGATGAGGACAGAATGAATGCTGGAATCAAGGTTAGAGAGCAGGACTGCACAGGTGTTCAGGACAGGAGTTTCCGTGTCTATGGCACTGAAGCCAGGCTGATGGTCATGGAGACAACCAACAGATTCCGTGTGGAGAGTAAGCTGGGAGATGGCCAGCTTTTTCAACAGTTTGCCCAGGAAAGGGGTGATGGAGATTGGGCGATAGTTTGCCGGGCAGGCAGGATCGGCAGAAAGCTTCTTGAGGAGTGGGTGTATAAGGGAGTGCTTAACGGGAGAGGGAAATGAGTGATTACAGAAATCGGTCAAGGCTGGAGCGAGGGTGTCAATATGGTTCTTGATGGTTCTGGTGGAGCAGGAGAGCACCTGTTTGGATGACACTTTCATAGATCGGACTTGTCTAGAAACCTCGTCAGGTGTTGTCAGAGAGGAAGAGCAGACAGGAGGAAGCGAGGTAGAGATGGCCAAAGGGGGGCCGAGAGAGGAAGAGGGAAAGGAAGAGGAGATGGAGGACAGGATGTCCTGAGTTTTAGCGTAGAAGATAGATGACAGAGCATACAGAGAGCCTGGGAGGAAACAGGAGATGTAAAGACCTCAACAGGATTGACCAGTTCTTTTCAGATTTTAAAGAGTTTGGCCTTGTTGTTAGAGGCCACAGAGACACAGGCTTGAATGTGTGCTCTATTCTTGATGAGTGTTATTGCTTCGACTGCCATTTTGGTGCAACCAGTTAGATATGTCTAAATGTGGCCTGGCAAGCTTTACTATATTGTTATTACATGTCGACACTGGTCTACCTTGTGCAGCCAGTTGGACATGTTTTCATTGTGGCATGGCATATTTAATAGCAAAGCTTTAATGTTCCTGTGCTCTGTTGTTGACTTGCATCTATTGGATTGGTGTTACCCTACAAATCAATTGAAAACACTCTGGCTTTTTAGACAATTGTTCTCAGACAGTGTGCTGTATGTTATATTAAAACACATATGTATATCTTTCTCCTAGTGCAGTGTGCGGCATATCCGTTCAGCAGCACGTTTGTGCGTATTGCGCAAGTGTGATAATCTAGGCTGGCCCAGAGTGTGGCGGGACCCTTGATTTGTTGCTGAGCTGGGGGGCCCCCTCAGCATGGCTCGCAGGGGGGCCCCCACATCTTGTTTTACGCCACTGTGCGCACGCAAAGCTTCAGTACTACTGGTATTTCAGTATACGCAAACATATAATTCTCTTGAGAATTACTATCAAATCAGTGTTCCAAGGATGTGTGTCTAAGGATAAGCCTTCCTCACAGTTGCTTCTGATACTTCTGTCTAAGAAGTGCTTTTGAAGCTGTGGTCTTTCCGTCACACAGGCTTTTCAGGCGTGTGCCCATCACTTGACCACGGGTAGGTTTGTCTTCTGGTGTGAAGGTGGTGTGTTGAGCCTTCTGAGGCCCAGCATAGATAGCAGATTGGCTCTTCGACTTGCTGCCATGGCTTGTGCTAGTTAGAGGTTGTCCTGCATTACACGGGTGACCGACTTCATGTGCCGAGATTTACGAAGCATAGGCACTCCTTTGAGATGTTGCACTGAGCTATACAGTGAACGTGTGCACAATTTATTAGTCAATAAGTCGATTCCGGAAGTGTGAGGTAGTCTGGTAAATCATACACTAAGGTAATTGTGAAGCAGAGTGGATGGTGAAGACTGCATTCATTATTTATTATTCTTTATTCATATTCTCTTTTCTTCTTCGTTCTTTTTCTTCCTTTGAATGTCATGCTCTCACTTTCTCTGCACCTTCTCTGCTTACTGTTCTGGTTACTTATCAGCCTCCAAGCCCACTTGGTTCATTTTATGACGATTATTTTCCCCCTTTCTGTACTCTCCAACCTTGCTACACTTCGTATTGTCTTTGTCGACTTTCACATCCATGTTTCTCTCTGTTGACTCTTCTTGTACTCTGGTCTTCCTATCTGGGGCCTATAATTTAAACTTGCTATCTTGCCTTCCAATGCTTTTCAAGGGTGGGGTTCTTGACTGGAACTATATCAGCAGACTGCTCCCTCTCCAATTCGATTGAGCACCTATCTTTTTCAATGTCTTTGCCTCTGCCTCCTTCTACCTCTATGCCAGTTTTCGCTACCTTCTTTCATCGCGACCTCTGGAATCTTGATAATTTTGCTCTTATTAACTCTATTTCCTCTCATCTTTCCTGCCATTTGGATTCCTGTTCCTCTGGCATTGGCGGCATGGCCAATGATCTGCTTCCTGCCATTACTTTATCTCTTGATGCTCTTTGCCTTTGTCTACATTTAAACCCAAACGGAATCTTCCCTGCTCTTGGTTTTCGGAGTCCCTTAAATTACTGAGGATCCAGCTCTGTAGAGCTGAACCACACTGGCTCAAATGTAGGTTTCCTACCAACTTTTCTCTATTTTCCGGCTTCTGCTATCTTTCTATCAGCTTTTAAAGCAAGCTAAAGCAGAATTTGGCCAATCCTTTATTAAAGCCCAAAGTTCCTCGCCTAAATGTTTACATTCTACTATGAATAAATGTATTTCACCTCTTCCTCTAACCCTGCATGCTTGTCGTCTCTTACTGACTCAGATCTTGCTACCTTTTGTTTTAAAATTGAGAAAATTAGATGCTCTCTTCCTTTTCTGTCATCTTCCTTCTCTCTTAGCACTCTTTCTATAGCACTACCTCCAGACCACTCTGCCTTCCCTTTCTCCCAAATATCTGAGATCAAAGTTACCATGGTCATTTCATGCTCTCATCCTACATCTGCCCCTTTAAACCCTCTCCCAGCTTATTTTGTCAAATACATTTTTCCTTCATTTATTCCTTTTCCTGACTGCTCTTTTTAATATTTATTTTTCTTCAGGCAGCTATCCATCTAGCTTCAATGCTGTAATTGTATTCCACTTCTTTAAAAAAAATAATAATAAAAAAAAAAAACTTCCTTACTCCTACTGACCCTTCTAATTTCCAGCCTATCTCTCTTGCCCTACCTCTCAAAAATGCTAAAGCTCCTCATCTATTCACAACTTTATAGTTAATATCTCACTACTTATAATCTTCTTCCCTCTTCTCAATCTGGGTTTTTTACTGAGACTGCACTTCTTTATGCAACTAGTTCTATCCTCCATGCTCGTCATCATAAGCTTTCTTCCATTCTTGTTCTTCTTGATTTAAGCACCACGTTTGACACTGTGGATCACTCTATTCTTCTTTCTGCACTCTCTTTGTTTGATCTATCTGACTCTTCTCTCCATTGGTTTCACTCCTAATTGTCCGGGTGATCGTAAATAGTCTCTTGGAAAGGTTATTTTTCCCAGTTGTTTCCTCTATCTTATCTGGTCCCCTAGGGCTCTGTTCTTGACCCCCCTTCTTTTTTGTTTGTACACCTCACTCCTTGCTTCACTGATCCTTGATTTCAGATTCCAAGTGCATCTACACACCGACGGCATGCAGATCTTTATTTCTTTTCCTTCTTTCACCAATGCTATTCATTCTCGCCTTTCTTCTTGTCTATGTGCTTTGTAATCCTGGATGGCTACTAGGTTTCTTTGCCTCAATCCAAAAAAGATGGAAATCTTATTCCCGGGTCAAGGAATCTGAAGAACCAACTTGGGACAACAGATCTGTGAGTATTGTGACTGATCGTGGTGACTAAAAAAGGCTCAGGCCAGTGGGAGTGGTATACCAGGCTTAATTAATACAACTGCATTCCATCAGGGGAGAGACTCCATTCTCAGTGATGAGGAGGGAGAAGACTGCTAACCCCCCCAAAGGCAACCCAATGAGCAGGAGGGAAGTATAAATACCAGAGGAATGAGCAGACTCCTATAACAATGGAGGATCTACTGAGCGTCTTCGTGAAAGTTCATTTGGGGATTAATCATCAACACTAGGAGTCACTGATGGCTCTGTGTGCAGCAACTACAGAAAGTCAAGGAAACCCAGTGATGCCACCTACAGTACTTCATAAATTGTGAAATGGAGAGGACCCAGCTGCCTTTTAAGTTAACCTTGAGTAGGTTGCAGAGACTGCCGATGTCACTGAGATTGTTGGGCACGCTACATAGCACCCCTCCTCAGGCTCTAAATCAAGACAGCATTACCTGCATAGGAAGAACTAAAGAAACATATCCTAGAAAGAAGAAGGCATTATCATGAACACTACCAACATCAACTTCAGAGAAGGAGAAGACCAACCAGCCCCTTCCCAAAAAAGGTTGCTAGTTGGGGAAAAAAGGGGGGAGCTTTGAGAAAGGGGTGGAGACATGTGGTAGTGACTATGGGCCTCATTACACGGTATGCGCTAGCCATGGCGCTATTAGCGCCATGGTTGCCGCCGGTATTTTACCATGTCCGCCTTGGTGGATGGCGGAATTACCGCGCTACTCCAAGGTGAGCGGGGGTGGTAATTCCCCATTCACCAAGGCACTTCCCCATTCCCATTTTTGCCCCCATAGGGCTCAATGGGAATGGGGAAGGCGCTAATTACGGTACCGCAAATTGCGGTACCGTAATTAGCACCAAGGTCCCTTTGCGGGCCCGTTCCTTAACGGCTGCTAAAACCAGCCATTGAGGTCGGGTCCAGCAAAGGGACCTCGTAGTAAGGCGGTAAGGGTTTACCGCTACCGGTAAACCCTTACCGCATTCCATGTGATGAGGCCCTATGTCTTCAATCTCCCTAAAGGTGCAGTCTGTACTCTTTCTCAGTGTTTATTGTGTGCAAGTACTGGTACCACTGTCCCTTCCTCAATGTCCACCAACTTCTTTTCGGGACAGAGGTATCTTTTTTTTCTGTTTCATGACAATAACTCCCAGAAGGCAGATGGATGCAACCAAGAAAAACCCTGACCAGAGTCAGGAGAATGGAATCAAGAGCAGATAGTGAATGCCCGGGGAATTCTCTTTTCATGTGTAAAGAAAGATATATCATCAATACATATAAAATATACAGACAAACAAATAAAATATGTCTACAGAAAAAGCAAACTTCGTACACACAAGAAAAACAGAATCTATCATAGACCCAAGGAGGAAGTAATGGCACATAAGAAAGAAAACACCCTTAACTCCAGTGCCACTTGCACCCTCTCCCAGAGGAGAGTTAGTACTTCAGTAATGAATCTGTGTAAGGCTAGCGCAAGTCAGGCGCTGTCTCCCCGCATCAATTCACCTCAAAATTATTCACTCAGACCTGTAGCTACCCTTGGAGTTTGTACTATGAAATGTTAGATTCTAATCAAATTAAATTTTAGGACAACAAAGGATTAGGTGTTTAAGTGAGTCAGGGGAGGAGGTGCAGATGCACAATCTACAGTACAGGGGGAACTCTACGTTTACAGACCATACACCAGTGCACGCTAGGGTTTGCAGTTGGTTCAATCAGAAACGCAGTTATAAATTCTGAGCCTGTTTGAATGAAAAGAGGCAGATGTATTTCGCTAGATTTCTTCTCTTCCTTGGAAATTAAGCGTATTCCTTATATGTCTTGTACGGTGCTAGAAGATCAGTTGCATCTGACCAGTCCTTGGTGAACAATTTGTACTTTGTTCTAGCTGGTCTCTGTATGAGTTGATTGGATCTCAATTGATAAGTTAGTCATGTTGGTTTTACAAGGGTTCAAGGAGTCCAGCGATTGTGAGGTTAGCATGTCGCCTTGGTCGATACACAATGAGTTAGTCAAGGGTGATAAGACATTTGCAAAGTTAGCTAATTGCCTCCAAGCAACCCGTTCTAGCCTTTGTTCGCCCACTTTCCAAAAAATAGTTTTAGGTGTGATTGCAGTGGTAAAAATGACAACTTTGTACTTGTTACCATTAACTAAAAGATTGTTCTGAGTGGTGTAGTCGAATAACAGGTCAAGCTTTTGCTGCAACCCGATGGGGGTCTTGAAAAAAAAGACCAGGTCATCAGCAAAAGCTAACCAGCTCAACCTGAGGTGGCCTAACTTTATTGGAAATGGGGGTACAGCATTGTTCTCAAAGATGGTCAATGTTGCTAATATATGCCCGGGACACAACTTTGTTTGAGACCCACCTTTGTCACAATGGGTCTTGACACCATTCCTTCCCTGGAAAAACAAAAGAGGTGATGGCTGAAAGGTTAAGAATACATCATAACCTCTGGCATTGCTCCGGGCAACCCTCTAGACCATTGTTCTTCACCTGCCAAGCCAGTACAAAAGAGGAAAGACCATATGCAAATCAGGCTTGGACCAACCCCCATAGGGGCAGTCCAGCCCGAACTACTAGGTCACATCCCTCCAGCACGCAACCACAATCATCCCCAGACATGTTTCAGACCTATTGGGCCTCATCAGTTAGGAGTAGCTTAGATCTCTAGGCCAAACAGGCACGGGACCCACATCTGGGCATACTCGTCCCACTCGGGGTGACAATAGCAAAACAAAAAGAGGTGATGGCTGGAAGGTTTAGAATAAATCATAACCTCTGGCATTGCACTGGGCAACCCTCCACACCATCGTTCTTTGGCTTCCAAACCATTACAAAAGGGGAAAGACCATATGCAAATCAGGCTTGGTCCCACCGCCAAAGGGGCAGTCCAGCCCTAACTGCTAGGTCAGATTCCTTATACACTGGACCACAACCATCCCCAGACATGTTTTGGCCTTATTGGGCCTCATCAGTGAGAAGTAGCTTGGGTCTCTAGGGTGAGCAGGCATGGGACTCATGCCTGGCCATACCCTTCCCACTCGGGTTGACAATAGCAAAACAAAAGAGGTGATGGCTGTAAGGTTTTGAATACATTATAACCTCTGGCATGGCTCTGGACAACCCTCCAGACCATCGTTTTTCACCTGCCAAGCCATTACAAAAGGGTAAAGACCATATGCAAATCAGGCTTGGTCCCACCCCCAAAGGGGCAGCCCAGACCGAACTGCTAGGTCACATTCCTTATCTGGTCAATCTTACTCTAATAGATGTACCTGTGTGTAAGATCGGCAGCAGTTGTACCAATTTGGCAGAACACCCCAGGTTAACAACTTGTTCCACAAGATGGTACGGTTAATTCTGTCAAAGGCATTACTCAAGACTATAAAAGCCATGCACGTAGTGCCAGTGGAACCCTTTTTTACCCCTGCCAGAAGGTGGGCCATAAAATTGGCATTTAAAGCTGTGCCCATCAATGGTTGAAATCCCACTTCATAATGTGAGCTAACCCCCATGTGGACAAGCCAACTATTTAGGTCTCTCAACAATGAAGTTGAGAACATTTTACTGGTAGCGTTCAGGAGAGCAATAGGACTCTAATTGCTGGGCTAGTTGATATCACCTTTTTAAAGATTGGAATAATGATGGATTCCAACCAAGTATGAGGAAGGAAGTGCGTACGAAAAATAGACCTAAAGGGAATTTGCAACGGGCCAACCCACAGTTGAGGGTCGCGCTTTATTACAATGGGAGCTAAACCATCTGGTCCCAGGGCCCTGGAGGCCTTTGAACTAGCAGTAGCTCATAGTAAATCATCCTCATCCGATGGATAGCCCCCCCTGAGCCATGGCCCCAGCTATCCTGCTGTCTGCCACGGTTTCCTTTTCCGGTTGGAATACTTAGTGGAAAAAAACGCTGTCCAGGAATGTGCAGAGATATGGCGAGACGTATGTGACTTAGAGGAGCCCCCCTTTGAGTGTATAGTGGCCCAGAACTCAGCAGTGGTGCTGTTTTTCAATTTTTCCGAGATTACTTGGTTATCTTTAATATGCATCTGAGAGGGTTTTAATATAGTTCCTGTAACTCTGGGTAATGATCTTTTTTCACCGGAAACAAAGGTTTCTGGACAAAGGAGTTCATGCCTCAACATTTTTAGCCATTGTCTCTTACCTCTTTTGGCTTCAATCACCCTCCTGTCATAGACATGTGGCGATTTTGCAAGCGCCCCACCCCCGAGTGTCTCCTTGAATGTAGTTCTTTGAGGCATTGAAGGATTGTAGTAATAAATTGGGGTGCGAACAAAGGTTCCATATAGGTCGATCCATTTAAACATTAAATTGGTATTGGTTTCTTCAAAGCATTGCTGAAGTGACCACCAAATAAATAAATAAATAAATAAATAAATACATACATACATACATACAATAAATTTAGTAGAATTCCATCTGATGGTTAAACCCCACCCTATCTGGGACAGTCACCGCTAATGGATGGGATAAAGGAGAGCAATACAATTGGAGGTTTTAGAGTGAAGAACAGAGTAAAGTGATTAATAAGTGCCAAATCGTTCACAGTAAGTTGACTGCACATCGGACATATATCTTGAGATGCTTATATATAGTCAATCCTTGAGGTAGCTTCCCCCTATGCCAAGTGAAACCGTTATTAGCCAATGCATCCTCTGCCGACGTACAGCTTGACATACCCCAGCTCTGCAAAAATGAATCCCAAAAATGAATTTGCGCTTTACTGTCAAAAGTGGCACACCTAGGAGCTGCAAGGTCTTCGTTCAGTCTGGTACCTTCTGCACAGTCGAAATTGAAATCTCCCCCTATGATAATGGAGGGCAATTGCCCCATATCCAACCAGTTACTCCTGGTAGCTCTCAGGGCCAGTTGTAATGAGGAACTTATAGCTTGTTCAGGATTCCAATATATTTTTAGAAAGAGGATCTGAAAGAGCAATGACTCCGGTAGTAGGGCAAGAGCAAGTAGGCCTTGGTGAAATGTTCAACTTCGTAATGGTTAGATTTAATATTTAGATCGACTGCAATTGCCAGTCCAACTGATGGACAACCTGAAGTCCCTCTTCTAGCAGGTTTGGTGAAGATTTGGTAGCCCTCCATGTCAAAATGACTCGTGGCCATTGTCTCCTGGAACATTAGTAAATGTTTGTCCATCAAAAAGTTTGAAAATTGTGAGACCTTGAATACACTGGCAAAACCACAGACGTCAGATGTTCCAGGAGGGTAATGACATTTCGACATGGTTAAACATGGCTGGATGCCGCTTTGGAATTAGCAAACATCTTTAAAGCTGCCTCCAGCCAATACCAATCCTACTACTCGTCCTTACCCTGTGGTGTAGCAAGAGTGCCGCTTCTACAGATTTGGCCATCAGCATCAAACCCTACTTGTTGTTTGTTGTTGTTGCCACATATTACTACCCTCTGGTGTGTTTGAATTGCTTCTAGGAAAGCTTCTAATTCCTGAGCGGTTTTAAGATCATATAGATCGTATCCCAGAGTTCTTCATGTTGGTTGTTTTGAGTGGCAAACCAGTCAATCTCCTCCCTGTTTGGGGAATTCCACAAAATCAATATCGCCTGTGTGGAGAGAGCGCAGTGCTGGAATGGCCTTAACATTTTCGAGAATGATGTTATCCCGGCCAATGGATTTGATGAAATTGATGTTTTCACTGACAGTTCGGGACACCAGTAGCCAAATCTTGAACAAATTGGCCCAAAGAAGACGTCAGCTCCCTGAAAACTCTATCCATTATGATGTCTTCTCCTCTGTGATTTGTGGGGCCATAGATAGTTAGCTGGGATACAGCATCCAGTACCACTTTCCTTGTAGATTGTAGTAAAGCAGCTATTTTTCTTTGATTGCCTCTGTCTGCACAAGAGGTTGCCGCATGTGACCTCCCAACCACCAGAGACCCGTTAGATGGCAAGTTAGTATTTATCACGGTTGCCTGGATGTTCACGTTAATGACAGATGATCGTACATCATCCCTGTTCCTCTGGGCCCCTCTCCCACTGCTCAGATTTTCGTTCCAAGAAGACCATGACTAGTGAGACCAGCCAATCGCATTGGACCAAGAAAAACAACATTGAAGCCGAACTCCATCCAAGCTTATGGTATGTACGTCTGTGGACTCACCCATCCATGCACCCTAGAATGCAGCTATGGCTATGCTGTTCCGGTCTAGCAGCTCACAGAGCTGTCCACACTGAAACCCCTGACGTACCTCAACACATCTGCCATTAGTATACAGCAACAACCTATGAGAAATCTCAGTCTAGCTGGGCACACATCAAATCTCCTATGCTAGCACTCTATTCTAAAGCACCAACATAACCCGTCCACGTACCTTCATTCCAGGCTGCTTACTCAGGTCTGGCTAGCCCCACCTAAGTCCTAACCTGGCAAAATGCACAAATGCATCTGTAATTTAGCTCTTAGAACCTCCCACACATGGACTGTAGTCACTGAGGGCTCTCCAACCAGAAAGCGCATTCAGGCTATACAAATGGGGAAACAGCGCTATATAAATGACAAATAGAATACAATACAATGCAATTTCATCTTCATTGGGCAGTGATACAAGAAATGCAAGAGATGATTTCCTTTTGTTTTTATTGACATCCCTTGCATTTGTAGGCTGCTTCTTCTGTTGACCAGTCTTCCTCCGAGATTTAATTTTGCGATTGTTTGTGATGAGTGGAGATGTCATGGTTACCTCTTTGTGGATGGCCTGCCCTTTTTCAACCTCAAGGACGGGCTGAAGGATAGGCTCAATCACGGGTGACTCGAACAACATTGGAGATATACCAAAGCAAGAGTAACAATTCACCAAAGTAGTTGGGCTATTGGGTGTGTGACTGTCCACCATGGGGAGTTGTGCCATTAGCATCACTAATGTTAAAGAAGAGCCACCCCTGCGCACATCACCGGACAAGCTCCCCATTAGGATGTTTACCTGGTTACCCTTGCGAAACTCTGTTAGATCGACTAATGATTGAATTTTGTGGTCCACTGCAAGTAGTTTAGATTAATTTTCTTGGACAATATCTTTGATATTGTCATAGAGCCTGAGTAAAGATTCAAGAATGAGGTGCAGTGCTGCAATATAGAGGCTGGTCCCAAAGTCTCCAAATTAGGCAAAATGTTAAAATCCCGTCTTGTTTGGATGTTCTGTGGGGTGAAATAATCCATGTTAGTTGTTGCTCTTAAATTGGATTTCCTCCTTTGTGAGGAGGCATCCCTCCCTTAGGGGCATCCTTGATTACTAAGCAAAGATGTTGAATTGTTACATGCGTGCAAAGAATCCCCCTCACTCATCCATGTCCCCCATTTCGCAACATAGACGCCAAAAAGACTTGTCCAATACACTAGAATCATCCCGGTCCTTCTTAGGAATAGTCTCTGTTGAGAACACAGACACTGGTTCACTAAGGTGCCTTTTGTGTATATTGGGTGTAGCTCCCTGTGTAGGTGTTTGGTTAGGTCAAGGAACATGGAGAAATATTCAAACAATCTTTAATAAACACATATTCAATTATCGTACAAGTAAAAACAGCATAAAAACACATAATTAATGCTGGACGTATCCAGTTGAAGTGCATATTATTTTACTACACATCCTAGGATGTAAGCATAAGTGCATTGTGGTTTTGCAAAGGTAGCGGGCGCCCCTCTCTCGAAAGAACAGACATGATAACCTGTTCAGTGGTTATTAACCACTTGAGAGTTCGCAGCCACTGCTTTTACTCACTGTGCCTTTCACAGATGGGAAATATCCATTTGCATATCAGTCTTTGTCCTGCCCAGGGGCAGTCCAGCACCGAAATGCAATGGCAATTCCAACCTGAACGAGAGTGCCACCAGCAACCCCATACACGTGTTTCACCCTTGTTGGGGATCATCAGTGAGGTGAAGCTGATGCCTCTCTAAGCACAGTGAGAGGGAGACCACGTCTGGTTGCCCCCAGGAGACCTAGGGTTACCAATCCCAGGTTCCTTGAAAAATAGTTTTGCAAAGGTAGCGGGCGCCCCTCTCTCGAAAGAACAGACATGATAACCTGTTCAGTGGTTATTAACCACTTGAGAGTTTGCAGTCACTGCTTTTACTCACTGTGCCTTTCACAGATGGGAAATATCCATTTGCATATCAGTCTTTGTCCTGCCCAGGGGCAGTCCAGCACCGAAATGCAATGGCAATTCCAACCTGAACGAGAGTGCCACCAGCAACCCCATACACGTGTTTCACCCTTGTTGGGGATCATCAGTGAGGTGAAGCTGATGCCTCTCTAAGCACAGTGAGAGGGAGACCACGTCTGGTTGCCCCCAGGAGACCTAGGGTTACCAATCCCAGGTTCCTTGAAAAATAGTTTTGCAAAGGTAGCGGGCGCCCCTCTCTCGAAAGAACAGACATGATAACCTGTTCAGTGGTTATTAACCACTTGAGAGTTTGCAGCCACTGCTTTTACTCACTGTGCCTTTCACAGATGGGAAATATCCATTTGCATATCAGTCTTTGTCCTGCCCAGGGGCAGTCCAGCACCGAAATGCAATGGCAATTCCAACCTGAACGAGAGTACCACCAGCAACCCCATACACGTGTTTCACCCTTGTTGGGGATCATCAGTGAGGTGAAGCTGATGCCTCTCTAAGCACAGTGAGAGGGAGACCACGTCTGGTTGCCCCCAGGAGACCTAGGGTTACCAATCCCAGGTTCCTTGAAAAATAGTTTTGCAAAGGTAGCGGGCGTCCCTCTCTCGAAAGAACAGACATGATAACCTGTTCAGTGGTTATTAACCACTTGAGAGTTCGCAGCCACTGCTTTTACTCACTGTGCCTTTCACAGATGTGAAATATCCATTTGCATATCAGTCTTTGTCCTGCCCAGGGGCAGTCCAGCACCGAAATGCAATGGCAATTCCAACCTGAACGAATCAGTGAGGTGAAGCTGATGCCTCTCTAAGCTCACTGTGTTTAGAGAGGCATCAGCTTCACCTCACTGATGATCCCCAACAAGGGTGAAACACGTGTATGGGGTTGCTGGTGGTACTCTCGTTCAGGTTGGAATTGCCATTGCATTTCGGTGCTGGACTGCCCCTGGGCAGGACAAAGACTGATATGCAAATGGATATTTCCCATCTGTGAAAGGCACAGTGAGTAAAAGCAGTGGCTGCGAACTCTCAAGTGGTTAATAACCACTGAACAGGTTATCAGGCCTTGTTCTGTCGAGAGAGGGGCGCCCGCTACCTTTGCAAACTAAATTTCAAGGAACCTGGGATTGGTAACCCTAGGTCTCCTGGGGGCAACCAGACGTGGTCTCCCTCTCACTGTGCTTAGAGAGGCATCAGCTTCACCTCACTGATGATCCCCAACAAGGGTGAAACACGTGTATGGGGTTGCTGGTGGTACTCTCGTTCAGGTTGGAATTGCCATTGCATTTTGGTGCTGGACTGCCCCTGGGCAGGACAAAGACTGATATGCAAATGGATATTTCCCATCTGTGAAAGGCACAGTGAGTAAAAGCAGTGGCTGCGAACTCTCAAGTGGTTAATAACCACTGAACAGGTTATCAGGCCTTGTTCTGTCGAGAGAGGGGCGCCCGCTACCTTTGCAAACTAAATTTCAAGGAACCTGGGATTGGTAACCCTAGGTCTCCTGGGGGCAACCAGACGTGGTCTCCCTCTCACTGTGCTTAGAGAGGCATCAGCTTCACCTCACTGATGATCCCCAACAAGGGTGAAACACGTGTATGGGGTTGCTGGTGGTACTCTCGTTCAGGTTGGAATTGCCATTGCATTTCGGTGCTGGACTGCCCCTGGCAGGACAAAGACTGATATGCAAATGGATATTTCCCATCTGTGAAAGGCACAGTGAGTAAAAGCAGTGGCTGCGAACTCTCAAGTGGTTAATAACCACTGAACAGGTTATCAGGCCTTGTTCTGTCGAGAGAGGGGCGCCCGCAACCTTTGCAAAATAAGTGCATTGTGCATAACTTAATTCAAAAATACATAACATCCGTAGACAGCAAAAAATCCTCAATTGGTACTCGATCTATATTCACACAAGGGGATATTTTGTAACCAATTTATATATATGTAAGAATTAATTAATGGGGCTAGAGAAGTTATATAAGGCACCAAATAAATCAATATTTCCTGCGGGGTGGAAAAGGTTATACCTTAATCAAGCCCAACATTTCTTTGTAGAAAACAGACAACAACAAAATCTGTGCTTGTCTCCAATCTGACCAAAGTAGTCAACAACCGGTACCTAGTACAGCTACCAAACGTATCGTGGGCTGTACTGGTATCTGAACAAAGGTAGTTTCGACGGTAAAGTAACAGTGTCTAAGCTGTCAGTCTCTCACCATAGCAGGAGAGAGAAAGCTTGACAATCGTCTTCCTCAGGACAGGGCCGATTAGATAATAAATTCTAAAATCTAAACATACAAATTCTCTACATTTAAATATTCAAAAGCCATCTAGGGCCATGTAATGTTTTCTTGTGAAAGATGGCATGGGCCCAGGGATAAAAGAAATCATCTGAACATGCCCTTTGCTTTCATGTATTAAGGATAGATAGTGCGCCTGTGATTAATACAGTTGATGTGACTCACACGAGTGTATCTGCGGTCTCTGCAGTCAACAGTGATAACAATGTCTTTAGCAAAGAAGTAAATACCTTAAAGCGGTTGAAGACAGTCATCGGCCGCAACTGTGGGAATTCAAGAACACTCAGGGCACTCTGCTGTGCTACGCTGGATCAGCCGATCATATAGGTGCAGCCCCTCCGACAAATAATGTCACGGAGGAAAGATTGCTCTTCTGCAGGCAGTGCCGGATTGCACACAGGACAACAGTAAAGATGCGTCCAACACGAGAACACTCAGCGCACTCCGCTGCGCTTTGCTGGATCAGCAGTTAGAATAGGCATAGGGCTTCCCACAAATAATACCACAGAGAAAAGTCTGCTCTTCTGCAGGCAGCACTGGATTGCACACAGGACAACATTAAAGCAGCGTCCAACAGGAGAACACTCAGCGCACTCTGCTGTGCTCCTCTGGATCAGCAGATCATATAGGTGCAGCCCCTCCGTCAAATAATGTCACAGAGGAAAGATTGCTCTTCTGCGGGCAGTGCCGGATTGCACACAGGACAACAATAAAGATGTGTCCAACACGAGAACACTCAGTGCACTCCGCTGCGCTCTGCTGGATCAGCAGTTAATATTGGCATAGGGCTTCCCACAAATAATGCCACAGAGAAAAGACTGCTCTTCTGCATGCAGCACCGGATTTCACACAGGACAACATTAAAGCAGCGTCCAATACGAGACCACTCAGCATGCTAATGGCTGCTCCTTTTCAACCTATTTAAGATCCTATCCGCCTAGCACAGTATCTTCAGGCACTCTCTATGCACACAGTTATGCTATGCAGAGTTACAATATTATTATTCCTACACTTTCAGTGCATTACTTATCTTGTGGATATTGAATCTCCTAAATGATGGGAGTGACCAGATTTCCCGTTACCATACCGAGGTCAAATCAATAAAAAATATTGCTCATTTTCCACCTTACTTTTTTAAAATGCCAACTCGAAGTGTTTCCCTGATTAAACCATTGGCAGTACATTTTGACAGCAGTAAAATCACTAACTGGAATTTTAAAAAAACAATGTCGTTCATTGCACTAAAATCGGCGGTAACGTGGTAATTCTGAAATTGGCAAAAACCCCTGTGGGGTCCTATACACTCAAAAAATGGGGACTTACACTACTCTACCAGTACTTGTAATCCAGCGGTAAATACGTGGGACCAAGTGGCAGTAACAGTAATTCTGTTTGACAGTATTTCAGCATATTTACTCCCAGAAAACTGCGAAAATCGTAATGAGGACCAATTTGCTTATAGGCAAAATAGTCAATCACATTGAGATACGGTTTGAAAACAAAAAGGAGTTTGTAAGTACCAGCAGAACATACTACTATGATTACAAAAGAGTCTGGGGCTTAATAGGCACGCTAGCAGATACCTGGCCAGAGATTTCTGTGAAGCAGCTGTGAGCAGGATATACTGATTTATATTATGAAGCACTTTTAGCTGAAATGTGGATTATAATAGTAGCATGGATCATAATAGTATGACCTAATGCAGTTGCTAAAATATTAGTAAACTGCGGGTTAAGGGTGTGTGAGTAGCTTGTTTATTCAGTTAACTATATATTAACAATCCTCCATTCGACTCATATGTGACATGCAGAAAGTGAGGGTGAGGGAGACTATGGGAATAGTGCAGTGCAGCATCAGCTCAGTCTCTGTTCCTAGCGACAAAGCCTGTTAGTGTGACACTGAAGCATCTTTTTGTTGGGAGACATTGAGGCCGACAGTGCTGCTGACTGCCTGTTCCGGAAAGACCATGTGTGTCATTTGCAAAGGAAAATGGAAATAGAGGATAGACTGAACACTAATCACCCAACTCTAAGACAACCCTTTGCTATCAGGGAAAGAAGTGCTACGTGCAAGAGAACATAAGAGCTGCATGCAACTGCATGGCGCTGTGGCACTTCCTGATGTGGGATGGGATATTGTAGGCATGGGAGGAATGGAAATGAGGGTACATTTTTCTGGAGTCAACCTAGCAAAACCCAAGGCTCAGCATGATTGCTGTATCCTTGGTTATGGGCAACTACCTATAAACTAAGATCCCTAGTTGGTAACCTCCTGGATACAGGCAGAATCCTTTCCCTGCCCCAAATTGTCACAATGTAGGAGCAACCAGTGTGCTAAGACACACTTATGGGCTAGGAACCCCAACTGTAACAAGACAGGAAGTAGGGTTCCTTCTAATCATTCTCATAGATGCATGACCTGCTCCTGGCGTTGCTGAGGTCTGAAGCAGGTTGATTTGTGTTTTTCCCACCCTGAGTGTCTCTTTGAAAGAAGTCTTCTGCTTCCTATTCACATGGTCTAGTAGGCCAGACAGATACTGTTGGTCCTCTAACATGCTGCTTAACTGTCAGTTAGTGTTCGCTTTCTCTCAGGGATGGACTATTCCACAATGATATGATGGTTACAAACGTCCTGTAAGGTCATTCTCTGTCGCCAGCTATTGAAATTCTGAGCAGTTTACCTTTGATAGGGTTTCTCTGAAATCATTTGGAATAGTTGGACGAGGACGAGGACTTGCAGACACTTGGGGTGTAATTCTAATATGGGTAGAGTGCAAAATGAAAGCTTAAAAGCAAAGTGTAATGCAAAAGCAAAATGTAATGCTTTTACGCCTACATTTTGTGGTCTCGCTCATTTTGGCCACTTTTCAAGGTGTAGGAGGGGCTCGAAGCTGATTTTTCAGTTCTATGTGATTTCGCGATGAGATTTTGTCGAATCCAAATCCATCGATTTTTGTTTTCTTTTCTCTTAAGCCTCAAATATGTGCGGAGGGAGACCCCCGCAGCCTCCACTTACCCCTCCACCTTAATTATTACCCTTACCCAACCCCCAGATGTATCTGTGATCACATTCAACCCAAACAATTCAATAGATGTGGCTTTGACCAAATGTCTTGCGATGAAACCTCCCTATTACGAGTTTTCATCTCTGCCATGCTTTCAGCCTCTGCCTTTTACACCTTCATGAGATTTCCTGCAAGTGTAAACGAAATGGATCCCTATGGAAACCGCCTTGGTTTTGCAACTGCTGTAGAGCACGAGGATACCGTTGGAATCCATTATTAAACACCTCCAGCATCATTTTCAGGCAGTGTTTATTTTTTTGCAAAACCTAGCAGGAGTAAAAATAAAGCCTGTAGGCAATGTCTCCTTGTTGTATTGTTTCGTTTGGCATTCAGCCATGCACATTTTGTAAATTGCATCCATAGGACCCAACATCACGTAAGTGCTGATTTTGGGGGCTCCCTGCATGCAATTAACATTTCTTTCGAAATGACATCCTTAGCAGCGACCTTCCAGTTCCATTGACGATGAATGCCTGTAAACACTCTTTCTGCATAAACTAATGATCATGAATGCCCATGGGCGCCCACTCCAACTCCCTTCTGCTCTCCCATCTCCTTTAGCACTTTGATGTGACCTTTGGACAGTCTAAAGTGGTCCTAAGTGTGGTGAATAGGTTAATAATTCATCCTTTGCCTGGCGGAAGCTACAGGACCATCCTCATCTTAGATCACCACCTATTGGTGGCTTCTTCGGGGATAAACATGCTCGTGGAAGGGGACCGGTCGCTTTGGAGCATTTCAGCTCTGGGAAACAGACTGCAAGGAGGTAGACAAGCTCAGTGTTCACCATAACAGTATAGAGTGGACTAGTAATTGGTATTACCCATAATTCAATAAAGTTTAGCTCTTACCTTATGTGTCCATGTCTTCTTTGCAGAGAAGCTGAAAAGCCCATTACTAAAGTGCACGTCACTCGGCAAGGTAAGATTAGGGATGCATACTTCTGCTCCTCTTACCACCTCGCCCAGTGAGCCGGGCCCTTCTTACCCTCTCTCCTCATCCCGCACAGACCTTTGCACTAACGGCGCTGTTATGAAGCTTCTAGTATATTTTTCTTCACTCTTAACAAACATATTTGATATGTTAGGTTTTTCTTTTGTTTTGCTACTTTTTACCCCCTATATATGGACAACGTGATTGGCAAGTTATGAGAGGGACCTGTTAATTCTTAGCGTGAGGAGTCCCCCACCCCCAACCTTCCGTAGAGGTGCTGGTCTTACTCGTTACATTTGGGCACATTATATACAATGGGGACATGTTGCAAAAAATGTTCAGGGTCACTTTCTGCTCCCAGTCCTTCCTCGGTTTCTGTGCACCATTACAAAGGATTGGGGCATTGGCAGTTGGTGTCCCCCCTTTACTTCACCAAGAACACTGCAACACTTATCTCTTCGGCATTCACTTCTTCATGCATTCACTTCTTCATACATTCACTTCTTCATGCATTTAGCACTTCATGTATTTTTTCTTTGTGCATTTACTTCTTCATGCATTTACTTCTTCATGCATTTACTTTTCATGCATTCACTTCTTCATGCATTCACTTTTTCATGCATTTACTTCTTCATGCATTTACTTCTTCATGCATTCACTTCTTCACACATTTACTTCTTCACACATTCACTTCTTCATGCATTCACTTCTTCGTGCGTTTACTTCTTCATGCATTCACTTTTTTGAGGAGTCCCCCACCCCCAACCTTCCGTACAGGTGCTGGTCTTACTCGTTACATTTGGGCACATTATATACAATGGGGACATGTTGCAAAAAATGTTCAGGGTCACTTTCTGCTCCCAGTCCTTCCTCGGTTTCTGTGCACCATTACAAAGGATTGGGGCATTGGCAGTTGGTGTCCCCCCTTTACTTCACCAAGAACACTGCAACACTTATCTCTTCGGCATTCACTTCTTCATGCATTCACTTCTTCATACATTCACTTCTTCATGCATTTAGCACTTCATGTATTTTTTCTTTGTGCATTTACTTCTTCATGCATTTACTTCTTCATGCATTTACTTTTAATGCATTCACTTCTTCATGCATTCACTTTTTCATGCATTTACTTCTTCATGCATTTACTTCTTCATGCATTCACTTCTTCACACATTTACTTCTTCACACATTCACTTCTTCATGCATTCACTTCTTCGTGTGTTTACTTCTTCATGCATTCACTTTTTCATGCATTTGCTTCTTCATGCATTTACTATTCATGCATTCACTTCTTATGCATTTACTTCTTCATGCATTTGCTTTTCATGCATTCACTTCTTCATGCATTTACTTCTTCATGCATTCACTTCTTCATGCATTCTCTTCTTCGTGCATTTACTTCTTCATGCATTCACTTTTTCGTGCATTTACTTCTTCATGCATTCACTTTTTCATGCATTTACTTCTTCATGCATTTTCTTTTCATACATTCACTTCTTCATGCATTTACTTTTCATGCATTTACTTCTTCATGCATTCACTTCTTCTCACCTATACGTTGTCTGCATTTTCACATTGCCATGGAGGCAATCAATTCAGTAAGGTTAGTTGTAAGGTTAGGGTTGAGTCAAGGAGGGATTCGGGGCAAGAACATGGGTTAGAAAAGAAGGGGGGGGGCACAGAGAGTCTCTCCCCTGTAATTACGGAGTGAATGTTTGAAGACGTGAGAGACTCAAGAAGTAAAGGTATGAAGAGGGAAATGTGACGAAATGAATGTATTGCAAAGTGAACGAGGTCTCCCCATCTCTGCTGGTTCCCGGCCAGGCTCTGCACACCACCATCAATGCACATGTGCACTCCTGGAGAGGAGGGGCGAATGCACTCACAACCAAATGCTCACAAATAAATGAATTAAAACAAATAATAAGTACCAGCATCTTGGCTGAGGTCTATGCAGGAACCCACTTCCATGCATCCATACTTGTTTCCACGGTATTTAAGTAACGTTATGTAATGCAGTGGGCGAGGCATAGTCGACCTACCATCCATACAGTCACCCATTTCGTGCTCTGCAACTCCCGTGGTGCCAGGAAACAACTGTAATAGGTCGTAAAAGAGCGTCCTCCTACCAGATAAGAACTCTCTGAAACATGTTGGCATCATGCCCACACGTCTTCGCAAATCAGAACACGGTTAACACTGGGATCTATATTTATGAAGAGCGAGAGGACTGCAGGCAGATCTCGCTGCTGTTCCTTCGGAAATGCATTTATCAGGCGGCCAGCTTCTTCATCAAAGTGGCCATTTCCAGCAGTCCTCGTTCCGTTTAACACCAGACTGCGGAGTGAGAAGGCCTGGCAAGGCGGCTGAAAGGGCATGGCGGGCACGGCTCGGCGAGCAGCGCACGCGCTGACTAATCTAATGAACACATCGATATGAACAGCCCGGAGACAGAGCATTGCTCATTCCTGTAAATGAGTTAATGGCTTGGGAGCCTAACTGCCATATGTCTGTGGATGACACATCCCAACACTCCCTACGTTGGATCTAGACAGACATTTCCGCTTATAGCAAGACTATTCAAATCTAAAATGCATTAGAGAAGATATTGAATTGGCATAAGTTTATGATTTGTGTTATGTTATTTGGCATTTATATAGCGCTCTATATATCATTGGTATGACCTCAAAGCGCTGGTAGGTTGAAAGCCCTTGGGGACCGTGGTCTGGGTCAGTTGAGAAAGTAAGGTGGCATAGGGTGCATGGGTGCACCAGTTATGTGTGCAGCTGAAGCGATTTCCCGATGGTAGCTGCTCAAGCAAACTCAGCTGTTCCGGAATTAAGGTCTGTGTTTGCGATTGCCGCGTTCAGTGAAAGCTTATTCATAATGTATTAGCCACCTTTGTGGCCGCCAAGGCGGCTCCAACCTGAGTTGCTGAAAAAATGGCGAGGGTTTGAGGGCAACCCTTTTGGTCATTGCGGCTCACACATCATACACGTGCGCCAAGTCAACCTCTGGAATATCTGGGCCTCTTCAGTGCACACTGCCGAAAGACTAAAACTTTGATCACTTGTTTTTTAAGCCCTCTGTGTGTCCTTCACTGAAGTCCTGTTAAAACAAGCATTGGCAAAGCCAACAGTTGTGGCTTGTGTACAAATATTAAGCATTTGCCAGACACTGCTATTAGATGCCCACCCAGTTGCTTGCACCATTTTGCACCTGCTACCATCAATGGGCAGTGAATAGTACTAATGCTGTGACTGGCAAGTGCCTTTGCCATGCCTACACTAAAGCCAAAACTGTTAGCATTGCCAATGCTTATGTTTTAAACCAGTACACATTTCCTGAAAGCCCTGCTGCCAGTTTATCACCTAAATAAAGAATCAACAAACAGTATTTGACAAAAAGATATATAAATATTTAAATGTATCGGCTTGCTGATATTGGTGAGTCTCATCTGTGCACTTAGAGGTTCAAAGACCAAACAGAACACACAACAAATTGATGAACAGCAAGCAGTGGCAGGAAAACAAACAATACTTTTACTACTAGAAATCCGAGGGACACCTATGAAAATAGAAATAAGCATGTTCTCAGTGTTTGTAGTTCAGTGGTAACATTCTCCTTGCAGGGGATTGTGTGCAACAGATTTGGATCCAGTCATGGCTGACACATCCAATTAGTTGAGCTGTAACAGCACCTATCGGCACCTGGTCTTTGCTATTGTCACCTCCTCACACAGTCAGAATGTAGTAAATAAGTCCAGTGGTGGAAGTGTACGAAAAGAAGTAGTGGAGCTATGTTCCCTACCGGTCTGCACCACTCCCCGCAAACCACATCGCCACAACCCCTCCCATGCACAATATAAACCCCCAAACGCATGCACCTGTAGTTTAAGGGAATGTTCAGTACACTGCATTGAAAGTGCAAGTTTCAACTGCTTCCTACACTTTTTTTTTTAAAACGAAACCATTCCGGAACGGTTTCTTTTTAAAATAAAAGTATAGGAACGGTAAAACTTAATTAAAAGAAGCAAAGGAACACCGCTCCCGACCACTCCCGCCCACTTCGAACACTGAATAAGTCGTGGGGTTGTTGCTTAATGCGGAAAGAGATATTGTCAACACTACATGCGAAGACAATGTACAGCACAAATGAAGAATATCTAATTTCTGTGAAAAAATCTATTTTGTTCTACAACATTTTAAATGTAAAGTTACTCATGCCTTGGGGTAAGCTGCTATGATGTTCAGAATGGCAGTGCAGACACTGAAAGTGGTAACCTAACACTGCCCCCATGAACCAAAAGAAATGGCACAGCAAGTAGCACATAGCCATTGAGATTAACGGAGGTAGGCATAACGCGCTAGAAATTCCAGTTAATTTGGGGACATGGAATTATTCAGAGGTATTGACTGGTCTGGTGGCACACACACATGCATTATCACTGTACTGAGGGAGTGCTCAGAGTGTCTTTGTGCTTTGCCGTTAAACTGGAGGAACTGCCTGCAGTTTGCTTACCTACTGAGCCAGCTAGTCTGTTTTCACTGGCCGCTACTTTGGGAGGCCGCTACAGAGTGTGCAGAGTGTCTTTGTGTCCTTGTGCCAAGGAAAAGAGGAATTAATGGCTACTTTTCTCATTACTGCAGACTTTGAAGATTTAGACCACCAACGTGCCTTTTGCTGTAAGTTATTAACTTGGGAACTATCCGTGCTCGCGCTTTCACATTAATGACTTACCAAGTAATCAACGTTCATGAGCTTGGCGCTCTGCAGCAAACTCGCAAAGCGGTGGGAGGGGGGGTGCCTTGCAAACCGATGTTGGTTCTCATGTGACCTCTCCATGTGCACAAAATGAATCCTTGATTGTGGCAAGTAGTGCAATTTCAACATTCAAACAAACGAAAATTACATCATTATAATGCTAGACAGCATTCCCGGGGGGCCTGAACTTCCTTCTCTCGGGGGGGGTACCTTTGCTGCCATCTTTATCGGCCTGTACCACCTTTCAATGAATAAGCCAACTGAGGAATGTCTTCTTGGGGGTCTGTGTGTTGTCCATGTTTGCACCCTGGGCCTGAGGTGGAGTGGGGCACAGTGTATGTTGTTGCATTGTCCCACCGGGGTAACATTGTGCTAATGAGCATTTAGGGATAGGGAGAGGGTGCCGCAAGTGGCGCACAGGGGGTGGGCTTGGAGTCCCCGGGCAGGCTTTGCGGATCTTGCACAATAGGAAATTCAGGTGCCGCAACCCCACAGGTGTCCGCGGGTTTGTGTGGGGGCTTTAAGATCATTACGTGGAGGGCCAGTTCAATGTTTGCAAAGATTATTAACACTCACTGTGTTTTCTGCTTTATCTTACCTCTTGGTGATGACTGCCTTAATGGATTCTCTGCTGTCTGTGAGTGAACCTAGGCACTTAAGTAGATCTCTTACTGTACATTCTTGGATAGATGACTGTTTTTTGTTCATATGGGCAAGTGCTATGGTCGCTTTGATGTACTGTAATGTCATGCAATTTTTTATGCCTCCCTGGTCTCATAATGAATACATGTTGCGAGTATGGCTATTAGTGGGGTGGCATTGGGTGTGGCGTGTGGGAGCGGATACCTTCAGAATTGGGACTAGCATTCAGACTCACACTGTTTATTGCAGTGCTACAACTGTTTTTTGGACATTCTTGCTGATGACATATCTGGAGGAGGTTTCTTTGATCTTCCACCTTCCTATATGGTGAGGGGATAATTTTCTGTGCACTCTTGCCGGTTTTCATGACATATCCATGCCAGTATGTGCAATGTTTATTTGTCCAGTTGGTTGGATAGATTTAGGGGTTTTAGGATGCCAAGTAATTTGTTACTTGATTAGTGGTTATCTATGTTTTTCTGGTTGGGGATGACTTGTTTTAACTCTAATATGTGATTGGGGGGGTACCGGGTGTTGGTCTGGGGTTTGTTAGTGCTTGTTGACGTTGGATTCATACTTCTGTTGTAGGGGGTGGAGGTGGGTTTCTGGCTATTTGGAGGGACGAATTTTTGTGCTTGTTGTTTTTTGTCTTTTTGTTGTCTTTGCAATGCCGTTAGGGAAGGGGGACCTTTGGTCCATCTCCTCTTGGAATGTGAATGGTCTCAACAATCCAATCAAACGGCAAACGATTTTTAACTGTTTGAATGATATGCGCTGTGATGTTTATTTCCTTCAGGAGACACATGTATTGTTAGATGAAGTTAATTTGTTCCGCAAACGGTGGATTGGGGAGTTTTTTGTCTCATGTTTTTCTTCTAGGAGTAGAGGGGTGGCTGTTCTGATACGGAAAAATGCCCCGATTAAAGTCTTACGTTCACGCTCAGATGATGAGGGCAGGGTCATTGCACTTTTGGTAGAGGTTCAGGGGTTCCAAACTGTTCTTTGTAATGTTTATGCTCCCTCAGTGGATGACGGCTCCTTTTTTGGAAAAGTTGCTCAGATGCTGCAGGATTTTGGTTCACGGAATGTGATCCTGGGGGGGGATTTTAATTTGGTGATGGATGATGCCAAGGATCGTAGTGGTCCCTGTGCTAATCGGAGGAGGGATCCGACATATTGTTCTTTCCGCTCTCTTGTGTCTGAATTTGCCTTGGAAGATTGTTGGAGATTGCATAACTCTGATTTGAGGGAATACACCTATTATTCTGGCTCACATGGTTCACATTCTCGTATTGACATGTTTCTCACGGCTGGTTCTGCAACCTCGAATTTGGCAGGTTGCGAGATTGGTTGTATTGCTGTTACTGATCATGCACCGGTGTTTCTGAATGTGGGTCTGAAGTTTGATACATCCAAGTCATTTTGTTGGAGAATGAACACCTCTATTCTTCAGGACGAGGAGATTGTGGAAAAAATTAGATCCGAGGCTGAACATTTTGTGGCTGAAAACAGAACAGAGGGGCTTACTGTTGGGACAATCTGGGAGGCTTTTAAATGTACAATGCGGGGTCTGATCTTGGGTTTGTCCAGTAACAGGTGAAAAAACTTGGAGAAGAAAAGCTTAGATTTGGAACAATGTATTAAACAATTCTCAAATGCTTTGATGAATGATCCTGCAAATTTGGAAATTAAGAGGTCACTAAGGAATATGCACAGAGAGTTGAATGAGATTTTGAGAGTACGGTCTGAGAAAGATCTATTCAGGTTGAAATGTTCCTATTATGAATATGGTGAGAAATGTGACCGCTGGCTTGCGTACAGATTAAGGCAACGGCAGTCGGAAGGTGCAATGAGTTCCATTGTAACGGCAGGTGGTATGGTGACTTCTGATCCAAAACAGATTAATGAGACATTTAAGGATTATTATGAGAAATTGTATCAGAATGAATTGGGTGTCAGTGGTGTGGATGAGTCCTTTCTAGATGGTTTGGATATACCTAGAGTGAATGATTTGGAGAAGGGCATCTTGGGTGAGAATGTGACTGTGGATGAGATGAGGTTGGCTATCGGAAAACTGAACTCAGGCAAGTCTCCTGGTCCCGATGGTCTGCCTGCTGAGTTTTATAAAATCTTGCCAGATTCAGCGGTGGAACTTTTACGGGATATGTATGTGGAGTCTAGGGTGGGGGGTCAGCTTCCCGCTTCTACCAACCACGCCACCATTTCGGTTTTTCTTAAGAAGGATAAAGATGGCAGTTTGCCTTCAAATTATCGTCCGATCAGTTTGATTAATACGGATAACAAGATATTGGCGAAGTTGTTGGCTGTGCGCTTGCAGACTTTGCTTGTGAAACTGGTGCACACTGACCAATCAGGTTTCGTTCTTGGTCGAAGGACATCTAGTAATATTAGAAACTTGTTACTGCTGATGACGAATGCACAGGATTTGGATGATGATGTGGCCGTTTTTTCTTTAGATGCGGAAAAGGCGTTTGATCGTGTGGATTGGAAGTATCTTTTTTCGGTATTACGTGCTATGAACCTGGGGGAAGAATTTATTTCATGGGTTGCCCTGCTTTATGCTTGTCCAACGGCCACTGTCAGGACTAATGGACAATCATCAGATTCTTTTGTTCTACAGAGGGGTACGAGACAGGGATGCCCTTTGTCCCCTCTGATCTTTGTTTTGGCAATGGAACCATTGGCGATAACCTTGAGGTGTGATGTGCAAATACAGGGATTGAACTTTCATGGTGCCGATCAGAAATTGTGGTTTTATGCAGATGATCTGCTATTGTTATTGTGGAATTTGACAGTGTCCCTTCCAGCCTTATTAGGTGTTTTGGATAGATTTTATGCGGTGGCAGGATTTAAGGTCAATTGGTCCAAATCCGAGGTGTTGCCGATTTCGGGATACTGTGATAAGAATTTGATTACTGGACTTGGGTTTCAATGGTGTGAAAGGAAACTAAAATATCTGGGTATATGGCTGACACCGATGGTAGATGAGATGGTTGTGGTGAACATGAGTGAGGTGTGTAGCGACTTGAAAATGAGCCTTTTGCGATGGTCGTTACTTCGTTTGTCTCTTTGGGGCAAGGTGAACGCCCTTAAAATGAATGCGGCTCTGAAAATTAATTACATTTTGGGTATGCTCCCGGTTAAAATTGGTCAACACTATTGGAGGAAAATTGATGGCTTATTGCAGTCCTTTTTGTGGGATAACAAACCACCACGGCTCAAGTTGTGGAAACTTCAATTACCTGTGGAAAAAGGAGGACTGGGAGTTCCGAACTTTAAGGCATATCACTTAGCGTTTTCAAGTCACTTCATTGTACCCTTTTTGGTTGACGCACCCGATAAATGGGCAATTGCTGAGGCGAGTTTGCTGGGCCCGCTTCCTCCTAGGGCTATTCTCACAGCTACGAACACATTGTGTAAGAAATCGCCTTTGACAGTTTTTCTGAGAGAAACATGGAGACATATACATGAATTGCTTGGATCTGTTGCTATGAAGACCACTCATGCATCCATCTGGTTGAATCCGTTGATTTCTGTTGGAGGTAGGTCTTTATTCTGGCCGGATTGGTTTTTGAGTGGGATTTACTGGATTGACGATGTCTTTGTGGACGGTGAGTGGATAGGTGAAAGAGAATTACAGGCGAGATTTAACATTGACAATTTTCGAACTACTGATTTCAGAAAATTGAAGAGATGTATAGGTGATGTGGTGGAACAAGGGGGTGCAATGGTGAATCTCTTTCTTAAAGAGAGGGAGCCAGGTGGTTGTTCAATTGCTAGCAGGATTTACAATAATATTGTGTCTTCTTATGAGGAGAACTCTGGATTGAGGGATGAGTGGGGGAGGAGATTGTAATGTGAGATTTCGCCTGAGATGTGGTCTGAAATGTGTGCGAACGTTAGGCTTTGTGCTATTAATTTGGGGGAACGGTCGAGACAAGTAAAGATACTCAATAGAGTGTTTTGGTCTCCAGAACGAATGTTCAAGAGAGGGATGATTGATTCGGATGATTGCTGGTGTTGTGGAAATGGATTGGGAAGCTTGGAACATCTGCTTTGGGAGTGTGTGCGTGTGCGGGGATTTTGGCATGATGTTTGTTGTATTTGTTTGCGTGTTTTGAATTTGGATGTTGAGTTGGATTTCATGACGATGATTTTGGGGGGAGGTGAATTGCTAGAAGATCTTTCTGTTTCAAGGAAAAAATTTCTGCTCCGTGGTGCTGGTTTGGGCAAGAAACTAGTTCTGAGGGGCTGGAAAACACGGATTGCACCTAATGTGGAAGACTGGATTGAGGGAATGTCTGGGCTTGCAACCATGGAGAGGGTGATTTATAAGCGACAAGGGAGGTTGAGATTACATGAAAAGATCTGGGATGATTTTATAAGTTTGTATTAGTTCTTTGATGGTTATTTACATATTGTATTCTGTGTGTACTTAATTGCTTTGTTTTAATTATATTAATTGATTTGCTTGTTTTTCTTTGTGTAAATCTTATAAATAAATAAATTTAAAAAAAAGAAAATTACATCATTCTGTCACATGGTTGGTGTAATGGACTCTTCCCACAATGTGCATTCTACTGCCTTAACTGATAATAGGATTACATTCAAAACCCTCTGCATTGTCCACAAGGCCTTCTGGGATCTGGGGCCTCAATACCTTCAACTCTCTCTTCCTAAATATCTTCCTTCTCGAGCTCTTCGCTCATCTGCCTCCAACTCCCTCTGGGTCAGTCGCTTCTCCTAGCAAGGAGTTGGTGGTAGATCTCTTTCCTCGCCTGGGGCCTCCCTCTGGAACAGCCTCCCTGCCTCCCTGAAACTTGAGGAGAATCATCTGCGGTTCCAGAAGCACCTCAAAACCTTCCTCTTTGCTTCTGCTTTACTCCTCCTCTCCCCTCCTGACTTCCTGGATGAAACTGAAACTGCACTGGTTACCTGGCCAACATCTGATCTCGGGCCCATGTCCCCTCCCCTGCCAGCGCACACCTGCACTGCATTCCTGCCAACCCATGCACTTGGGGACTGTTTCTGTATCCCTACAGTCCCACTACCAGCACTTGACACCTGTTGTCTGCACTTACCCTTGCACTTGCCACCTGCTGGCCATACTTTTGGTTCTATGTGATCACTGGGACCACATATAATTGCAAAGGCCAAAAATGCATACTTTTTTAAAATGTTATTTTTTATTAAACCCCCTTTACAAAATATAGATATGCGGGGAGACCCCCTGCAACTCCCCATATTACTATAATATCCCATACCCCCCACTTATATATGTGGTGTAAAGGAGGTGTTTAAAAAAGAAAAGGCAGACATTTCGGCCGTCGCAATTGTGAGGGTTACATTTTGGGCCATTTCCATACTTTCGACTTATTGTTATTTATTCTATTATCTGATGTACTGCACTGTCCCCTCCCCTTTTCCCCCACACTTTCATACTCCCCCTTCTCATGCACTTGCGCGATCTGATTGACACCTGGCCTAATAGAATCGCTGTCTGTCTTCCCTCTGTTCCCTCTCCCTTGCCTCATCGCGTCTTGAAACACTTGTGTATAGGCGCGTTATAAATGCCTTATCATATCATATCAAGACAACATGGAATTGCAAAAATGTTTTATGCTTTGTCCTGTTGTATTAAGACCTGAGTTCCTAGCTCAGACTGCTAATTTGGATTCCCCCATTAGGGAGACAACAACTGTGGCTGTAATCAACAAAGGCTTTGTTGGGCAGAAGCCTGTACTAAACAATGGTTCTACACTCCCAAAGGATGATTCTATCATCTTAGATAAGCCATTTCTAAGACTCTGTAGGGACCTGGGTGCCCTTTACAAACAATAGCAACTCACCTTTCAACTTTGACAAACCCACAAATTGGATGGGGTCTTGCTCACAGGAAGACTGGGAGAGGCTCCAAATTAATGATACTCTTCATTCTTCAAATATCTTGCCCAACATCGACACTCTGGGGCCGACTTCAATATCAGCTCTTCATCTAGTCTTGGAGCCACTCTTACGCTTGTATGACAATATTAAAGACTTTGCCCAGGACAATGCCCTAAACATTTTAGGCATGGATCAGAAAATACAAGGAGTATTGGATTCCACCATAACGGGTCATGCGAAGTGCGTACCTCATCTACATTGACATCCTTCTCCAAACTTGTCCATTGACAGTGCATTGCCTATTATTTCGGCTATAAAGACTCAAGGCCTATTGCCAATAAGTCAGTCTCCTAACAGTCCTATTTCACTATCTGACTGTGGTTCGGGACTGAGCGTATCTCCTATGTTATTTGAATTTTGGAGGAGATAAATGAACAAGTGCTACCACGTGATCCTGGAAACTGTAATACATTGTCAAGAACGGGAAAAAGCATCGACAAGCAAAAAAGAAGACACAGAATCTACCTGCTCCTAACTTCAACAGAAGAACGTTGTCTTTAAAATTCTTAAGGTCACTAGCCTCTCGGGATGAGATCATTCAACACTCAGGCCACGGAAGACAACAGGCATTCCGGATCAGAAGGTGATATTGCTGAAGCCAGCAATAATCATAGAACATTTGCAGATGACAGGAAATCAAACTACCAACTATATGCATCCCACAAAAGACACAGCCTGTGACCTGCTCAATTGTTCACTCGACTCCAGGGCAAATGGAGTGGGAGATCTGGTTTGAGAACCATTGAATCATCGTTAACAACTTCTACACAACAACATAAACCTTTTACTCCAGCTTTAGGTCCCCAGAGTTCTTTTTTGGGGCAAGCTGTCAACTCAAATTCTCAATCATGTTGCATCATTGGTTGGGACAACATTACCCATGTTAATAGCGTTCTCCCTATGTAACGTTGTAAACTTTAAGAAATCATTCAAGCCATTGCATCTTTGGGAGCTCTTAACACGGGGGATATTGACTGTGTAGCTTTGTCTGAACAAGGAAAAGACTGTGTGGTCATACTACTTATGTTCTAATTTAATGGCCCAATTGGTCTTGGAAGAACGCCCTGTACTGAGATCTCTGGGTTTTGATTTGTACATACTAAACAATCGAGAAGAGGCTCAGGTCTTTTTATCTGCCACCTCTTTTGTCCAAAAAAAAGCTAGACTGGAGCAAGCGATCCAAGGAGGACAGCCTCCCAGACCAATCTTCTAATGATGAACAACTCAGTCTAACAACTACATTTCCAACACAAGACTGGTCTTGGTTAGAGGCTGTAATTTAAATGTTCACCAATACGACAGAAGCTTTGAATCCTAACACCACGCCTTGTTCAATTACCTTTTGGAACTTATGTGGAAAGTCTAATTTAGCAACAATTCTTTTGAATTCTGATTTTTTTAAGGACAAGAACATTGTCTTGTTACAGGAGACAATGTATCTGTCTTATTTTGACCTACACAGATTCACAACATTCACCAAACTGGAAATCAGAGGCAAACTGGGCCATTCTGGTTGTCATGATGCCTACCCCCGGGCATCCGGATCAAGCCCATCAGCCCCGGGAGCAGGCATCCAGACATTTACAAAAACCCCAGCAGCCCCAGCTAGGGGCTGTCTGGGTTCAGTCCTGGTGCCGTAGGCACCAGGCTCATAATATAAATCAGTCCTGGCACCATAGGCGCCAGGCTCATAGACATTACTTACCTCATGCAGACCATGCTGCAAATAAATCCAAGCCAACGTGAGGCCTGGATGGGACTATTTTACTACAGGGACTATTTTTTACTCGGGTGTGGTCCTGGGGAACTTTTTTCCTGGGACTACTTTGGAGGCTATTTAAACCACGCCCGAACAGCAGCACATGCTTCGTGTTATTCTGCATCCAGCAGCGTGACTCTCACCGTGCCTGCAGCCAGCATCCAGTCTTCTGCCACGCCCGCGTGCCTGCAGCCAGCATCCAGTCTTCTGCCACGGCCGCCTCGAATCCGGAGCTCCTAGAATAAAGAGGAAGAAAAGGACAAGGTTAGAAAACAAACTTATTTCAAATTCCTCACCTGATTCCGGATCCATTTCATCTCCCGACCTGGAAAGTACATCAGTCCTGCACGCGTCGCTTCGCCAGCTCCAGCACGGCGCCATACTCACCAGTTCTCACAGCATCTTTCGATCCGGCACTGTCTCCATCATTTCTTCGCCGTATTCCGGCACCTAGGGGCACAAGAATAACAAGGTGAGCCAAGGGAATCAACAAATACCTCTTACCACCATAGACTTACCTGATTTACCACCAGCGGTATTATTCTCCATATCTTCATATGCCGCATCTGTAAAGAGGGAGAAAAACAACACTTTAACGCATGCAATAGTTACCAGACAGCGTTGGGTAACACAGACTCTTTCCTGAACGCCAGCAGCAGCTACAAGACCTTCTTCTCATGAACTCAGTTGCAACTTAAGGAAGGAAGGGGACAAGAGTGAACATCAGGCACATTGAACTCTTTGAACTTGATACTTACCAATCCCGCCTGGGACTTCAGAGTCTATGCTTACCGGAACTCTCCCAACGCCTTCAAACCAGTGAAGTAACTGGTATCTATGCACCCCTGCAAAACACGCAGGATGGAGAGCTCATCTTTTACAAACATAAGGTGAGGTTACTAAGGGGATATCGGAGGTGATTAGTGGGGGAGAGCGAGAACAGTTGGGAGGCCATCACTAAAACCCACAGGTGGATAATCCCTGTCTTCTCTTGCAGGAAATACTTCTTCGGGTCCAGCAGACAAGACTAGGCGGGCCAGTCCAGACACTCATCTCTGCACTACGCATCACGTTGATGGAGACCGCAGCTGTCCGGGTCCGATCGACACCCCTGTGGGGTCCGGGTGAGCGTAACACTAGTGGAGGCCTGGCAATTGCTCTCGATCTTCCATTGGTGGGGGTTTGTTCTTGGGATCTTGAGGACATTACTTGGGCTATTAATAAACTCAAACCGTCCAGAGCGCTGGGCCCGGATGGCATACCCCCGTTCGTCATTAAGGCGGCGCCCGAAATATAGGCCGAGTTGCTTAGACCCATATTTGATGATATTTTTGAAACCCATATCATCCCCGAATCATGGGCGCAAAGTATTATAGTACCCATATTTAAAAAAGGTAATGTGCTCAATCCCCAGAACTATAGACCCATTGCCCTTTTAGATGCGGCTAGTAAAGTCTTCGGTATTCTACTCTTAAGAGATCTCAACAAAGTGATTAGGAAGAACGCTTGTTTTAGCAAAATTTCAGGTTGGTTTTAGAGAGGGTTTGGGAACCAACTTGAATGGGAATATTCTGGCCCATCTAAGAGATACGGTCCATCAATTCAATATAGGTGAGATTTTTATGGCATCCTTAGACCTTTCTAATGCCTTCGATAGAGTTATTAGAGCGAGATTATGGACTAAAATGTTAGCAATGAACTTTCCTTGAATGATTGTCCAACTCTTGGCTCTGTTTCACAGGAATACCTCATTCAGGGTTCGCTTGACACATGAAGGCACTCTCTCTGAGGCTATTGATACCAAAGTTGGGGTCAAGCAGGGCTGTTCACTCGCGCCCACACTCTTCAACCTATATGTGTGTGATGTGGTGGGCATGTGGCAGGGCCCTTCCATTGCTCCGGTTAGGTTGGGGAGTTTGGCTATCGAGTGGTTGGCCTTTGCCGATGATTTTATTCTTTTTGAATGCACTCCACGTGGCCTTTGTAGAAAGATGGACATTTTCTATCATTATGCGATGGTAAACAATCTTTCCCCTAATGCATCCAAATCTCGAACGATTGTGGTCACGAAGAAAAGAACCATCAAATCCTATAGCTGGAGGATGGGGGAGGATCATGTAGAACGGGTCCAGGCCATAACATATTTAGGCTACAACTTTACTAATAGATCAAGCCTTAAGATGTGGAAATTGAGCCTGGAAGAGAAAGCGACCAAACTAAAGGTACAAATGAAATTCTTGAAGGTTAGGGTATGTAAATTTTCGCTCCTACCTATTAGACGCTTTTATCTTGCAAAATGTGAACCGGTTCTCCTGTATAGCTTGGACATTTGTACCCATGATATGAGCCTGTGCCTGAATGTGGTCCAACGGAAAATGTGGAAAGAACTACTTGGTCTACCGATGGCAGTCCCCAACGCCATTTTCCGTCATGAGTTATGCCTCATTTCACTTAAAGCAAGATATCTTTGAAAGGCAATTATCCTTGTTTCGAAAAATGAATGATCCACCTGTAAACACCCTGTATGAACTGATTAATAAGGTTGTTAAATCTGGGACAGTAATATCTATTAGAAAGTTTAGCGACAATATGATTTTGCTGTTGGACACTCAGGGTCTTTGTCTAGAGGATCTGGTACATCGACCAGGGTTGGTGAAGAGAATTTTATTCAAGGCGGATTGGGTGGATACAGTAAATGGTGTGGAGTCTTATTCCTCTTACAAGGAGTATGCAAATTTTCGACATGCCAGGGAATGTATCCCCCTCTATTTACAAAGATTCCCTTGTGACAAGGTGAGATACATGTATATGCGCTTTAGACTCAATCAGATTCCGACCTTAGAAAGGATACGGAAATGGGGATATAAAGATGTGGTACCTAATCAAGGACTAATCGATTCCACATGTCGATTTTGCAGAGAAAATAGAACGCAAGAGAATCTTAAGCACCTTGTACTATCCTGTAATTATTTTGAGCCTAAATGTGCACTTTTCCTTAAAGATAGATTTAACAAGGATCTTTTTATCGACTTGTTTTGGAGCCGTTGTATGTGGGGTGTAAACATTTCTCTAATTTTAGCATTGAATTTATTAATTCAAGATATTACGGAGGAATTGGTAAAAAGGAATCTAATACGCACGTTTTTATATTGGAAAATTAAGGGTTGTGATAGATGTTTTATGGAGGATGTTTTGATTTTTAAGATCTTTTTATCTTTCATCTTTTATCTTCTATATGTGTATATGCTTTGTTTATAAAAATGAATTGTATATTTTACCATGTGTAATATGTTGTATAAGGTTTCATGTAAACTAGTAATGCAACAATAAAAATAAAAAAATATAAATTGCTCTCAATCTGACTCTAAGATCAAAATTAAGTATTATCCACTCGCCTCATGAAGGCCTACTAGCTGTTGGTTTGACCTTAGCACCTGACAACTTCGACATTCTTCTGGTAATTTTATACTGGAATCCCTCTAGGTTGACTCTATTTTCTATTCAATTGGCTTTGGCCTCGATAATTGAGGCATGTTTGGAACAGTGTAGGGCGGAGATTGAATGATTCCTCTGTGATAACTCTTTCAACTACCTCTGCTAATGCTGTGTGTGGGGTTGATTGGGATCAGTTCATGCTTGGCTGGGGTCTGTCACTTGTGCCTGTGTTAAAGACACCAACGCCAACAACATATTTACTTGACATCGGGGGAATGTGCATTCTTGGATCAATCATGTCTATGGGCCTGATCACAAGTTGGGTGGTAGCCCTTAAATGCAGCGGTAATGTGTTACTGCCGCATTTAAGGGTCCGCCCAATCTCGAGTCTGATGTGTTTACCCCCAGCTCAGACTAACAGTTAGCACCCAATCTGTGTTCCAGCGGTAATATTCAACTGTAACTACTTATTCTGCCAGTCTAGATATCAAATGGAGGATAAGCAGTTACAGTTGAATATTACCGCTGGAACACAGATTGGGTGCTGTTAGTCTGAGCTGGTGGTAAACACGCCAGACTCGGGATATCAAAGGGAGGGGTGCATGTCCCCTAGGACTGTCCCCTTTGAGTGGTGTAAAGCAAATTTGTAGGTTACCCCAGTCCTCCTCATTATCTTTCTGAGTCCAAATCCGTTAGGGTGTTTTGCTTGTCCAGTCTGGATTTTCCTCTGTTGGGAACAAGAGATTATGGAATATGTAGTACCTTTTTCTTGTTTATTTGTCAGCATGGTTTGGGACATCTGGCACAGGGATGGGTTTTCCAGCCTTCTTCCTGGCCTTGTTGACCTGACCTGGTCTTCTGTATGACGCCTCTCGTCCTATGACCAAAATTCCACTCCTAGATCCAGTCTAGGGTTTTGTTTTGTTCAAGAGGGGAATTATAGGACATGCCATATTAGCTGGTTTGTTTTTTTTCCAAAATGAATCCTTCTATGCCTTTGGATATGTTTTCTCTACCCTCAGCTGATGTTGTGGAAATGCAGATACGATACCAAGGATGATGTGTCAAAGTCAATGTAGTCACTTCGCCACACACGTTAGAACTAAGATTTCTAATTCACCTTCTTTGTATTATACACAATTGTCTGTCCTTCCTCCCCTCAGTAAGTTTCTCCCTTTCTATACTTTTCACTTCTGACAACATATTAATCTGCACTACAGCAGCAGGTCACCCTTGCGCCACTTCAGACCCCTGTCTGCTTCAATCTCCGACCTTTTTGCAAGCACAATCAAACTAGATCTAACAGACTCCTCAATATCTGCTAACTAACCATTCCATTTCACACTTCCTATCCATCATTATGTTCATGGAAACACTTTGGTAAAAAACAAAAAAGCTGGTCTGAAAGAGGAAATCTCCTCAAAAACTCCCCTTCAGGTTTTAGGCTCTCTCATGGAAATGAGTCGGCCCTTTGTACATGAGAGAGTATATTCTTAAGGAACGTGATGCAACTCGGTTTATCCTACTTATCGACTGGTGTCTGTCAGCAGCTTTTAACACCATTGATGAGAGTGATCACTGCTAAAAATGATCATGACTGGTTCAGCACCAATTGTTTGGGTGTAGTCTGGCTTAAATCCTTTCTTTCCAAAAAATTATAATAGCGTATTTCTTATATAACGTGACACACCCAGAGGTCTCAGAGCACTCAAATAACAGAAGGCATTATTGTCTTACAGAGTGGTACTAATTTTATCGACCTTGGAAGGATGAAAGCCTGAGTTGACCCTGCCAGCATTCGAACCTGCCACAGCAGGCTGCACACAGATGTCATGGGCGAGCACTTAGCTCGCTCTGCTATCTGACCGGCTATGCATAACAATGCGTATGCTCCCACATGAGGACGACAGACACGTAAATCATTGCACTCAACCCATCCTTCCTGCAACTAAAGAGGATGACACGGAATTTGATCATGTATTGACAATTATAAGAGCTGCAACAACACAGAGAAATCAGAACTACAGAACGAGTACCCTGCAATTGCCACCTATCATCCAGCGTTTACACAACTGAATAGAATTGTTAAGGTCCTTCAGAAAATATTTAGCAGGGATGAAGAACACAACAATCATTCTAGCACCATCCCTGCCTAAAGGCCCATTGCCAATGGACCAAGAACAAAGCCATGCAATATTAGTTGCTATAACAACCCCATAGAAACGAACAATACAGATTCAAGAGACCTTCCACTGAAATTGTCCACCATTGTGCCCTTTATCCAATGCAAGACATGCCCACATCGAAACTACATAGGCGAAACCCTGCCAGGAACTGCACCAAAGAATGAACCTACAGAGATATACCATTTAAAACAGAAACCCCAGTAGGACACCACTTCACACAAGATGGACAAATACCAAAGGGCCTGTTAGTTTAGATACTGAAGGGAGATCTCCCAAATGCAAGACACAGAAGAACATGGGAGCTCAAGTATTTAAGATGCTCAATCTGAAAAACAGAATTTGAATGGAGACGTGGGTTTTAATTCTCATTACAGTGAATTTTAAAGCCCAGCCCATCAGGCAATATAACTTGCACAGACTGGTAATGTACCCCTCTGTTTTATGTAGGTGAATTAAAACATAGAATTTAATGTTAATGTTAATGGACATTTGTGCGGCGCACTATCACCACGGGAGTGGTGCCCTGCCGCTCTTATGTCATGCATCGTTTGCCCATACTCAAAAGAACTGACCGTCCAAAATGCACAGCAGTGTAAAATCCTTTTGTTACGTATTATCAAGTGTTACAATCACTGCACGCAGTCATCTTTCAGCCCTCCGAGCAAGCAATCAGGGTTTGTAAATAATGTTTTTTGGTCCAGAGATGTTCAGCAATGCAATTGTACCTGCAGAATTAATACAATCTTCGTTGGCCTTTTAAACCCTGCACTGTGAGACATTTTCACCATCACCAGAAATAGACATTTCCCAAGTCCACCGGGCCCCCATTTTAGAAAACACTTTTCAGGTATCCGGGAATGCACAAAAAAAACTGGACATTGTAGTATCTACTATTCTGATCGAAGCTGCCTGATCTAGGTGGGACATGCCTGACCACATTATGGCATGTAGAATCAGAATACCTGGAGCTCAGGTGTTTACAGAGTTCTAGAAGGGAAGACTGGAATTGAATCATAACTGTCCAAATCCCTTTGCTACTAGTTGTCTCTCTCCTCCTTTTACATATACTGTTATATACTTATATTATTATATGTATTAATAAATAAATATACTTACGGTTATAATCGCCTCCTGTCATTTGTACCATATCGATTGCGGCTACTTCAGACATCTTTTTCAATTATGTACATGCAAGCATCTCAATGTATTATTTCAAACTGCTTTATCTGTAAGCGGACGGTTCTGTGTTGTAGATTAACAACTGTCACAGAGCATATCTCTTCCCTCACGTTTGCCTGTTACCATCTGACGAAGAATGTGTCTGTGACGTTGAAATCTAATGCACTTTCCATTGCTGCATAATATTTTCATTTAGTCCAATAAAAGATATACAAACACGGGATTTTATGATCCTTTTCAAAGATTGCAGCCAGGAAAAAAATAATTTCCTTTTCTACCACCCAATTAGGTATCCTTTTTGATGACAAGCCTATGCCAGGCAGCTGATATCGTCAACTCACTGAATTGCGCAACCTCATTCCAAAGCGAGTTTGTACCATCACGCAATACATATCCCCCGATGCGCGCACACACACACGGCTCTCTTCTTATAGCTGTTTATCTATGCAGATTCCATCACACCAAGACCTTGCAAATAAGTCTACTTCACCCTCCTATCACTAAACTGCAAACCACTGAAATCCTAAGTGCAAGAACGGCCTACAAACTGAAATCTCATGGAAAGACTTTTCCCACACTACCTCAAATTCAGTGGCTTCCCGTATCATCCAGGATCACATACAAAATCATCTGCCTTGCCAAAACAGCAATCCATTATGAAGGCCCCACAGCCGTATGGAAACACATCACAACATTCTAAATTGGTGGCTCCTTGGGTTTTAGAACTAGGCCCAACCAACTTAAGTATTGTCTTTCTTTCTGTGGTTATTTGCACTAAGCCAACAGATGATAGGTGTCACATGTAATGTCAACCTTGGAAGGGATGAACATATATTAGGAAAAATCTATTCAGACTCCTCTCTGAAAAGACTATGTACAATCCAAGATGAACCAATTTTTACAGGTTATTTGGCCATGTTTGTTCTCGGTAGAGGGGCTTCCAGACCTTAACTGGAAATTTTACAAACTTGGGGTTTCACCCTGCATTACCCAGCGTAATCCAGACATGAACCTCTTGCTCACTGTGATAGAGAGGCACAGCTTCACCTCACTGATGAGTTCCGACTAGCCCGAAACACGTGTCTGACGTTGCTGTTTGTACTTTTGTTCAGAGGAGATTTGCCCAGCATTTCGGTGCTGGACTGCCCTTGTGGGTGGGACAAAGACTGATATGCAAATGGGTATTTTTCCTCTGTGAAAGGTACAGTGAGCTAAAACGTGGTTGTGGACCCTTCTGAGTGGGCACCTTCTCAGAAAACAGGTTATTTGGCCATATTTGTTCTCGGTACCGGGGTTTGTATAACTTTTTTGGACATTTTTACATTACTTAGTAATTTATAATGATGTATCAATTTGATAATGCTTTAACATTAAATAGATCCAAAAGTGTAAGGTCGAAATAATACAGAGATATATAAGGCCATCATGTGTTTTGTTATGATCCGTGCTTCCTAGGCACCTTTACAGCAGGTTATTAGGTGCATGTAATATATGTCCTTAAATTTAACTTCTCATGCATTTTCTAACGTAACAATTATACAAAGAATTAAAGAATTCCGTTCATAACAAAAAGTAAAGAAATTACATGAAAAATGAAAATCATAGAGAGAAAAACCTAATAAAAATTGATACATTGCACTTTTTCAAGGTTTTTATGAGAATATGTTAATTTATATATCCTGTATGTGGTTTTAAGCATTGATCTAGTTTCATGATTTTTCAGATAATAGCATTTTCTGAGCAGATATCCAGTACTTGAGTTTAAGGTAATCGATCTGTAAGCTGAAGATTTGATATTGTCAGTCATAGTTCCAATTGACACCTATATTGAATTGTGGCTCCTGCTGTTTTAAAGTCTTCCTATCTGTGTTTCATAAACTGATCACATGTTTCTGTTTAGTGTCTGGACTTCCCATGATAACTGCTTTAAAAGAAGGACCCCTCTGCTATTGATACTGAAGGGTTAATTGTAAACAGAAAATCATTGGTTATTCATTAGAATATGATTTGGGTTTAACTTCCACGGTGGCAAATCACATTTTGGTTTTCAACAGCCAACCATAGCATCATTCAAAAGGAGTGACTATGGGGGTAAAGCAGGAGACCTCTTAAATACATGTATTCATGAGCTACTCGAATAAAGAGGCCTTGAATGAAAACTCATTATTGCACTGGCAGCTAATGCAGAGAATGGCGTGGTTGTGACACCTTGATCATGTTTTGTTAGGACTACCCCAAACCTGACTGCACTGTGTTGCACTATCTGAACTTTCTGCATCTGGGATTTAGGCAGTCCCTCCATACAAAGGCTTCCAGCTGACCAACCGTGAGTTCATATGAGTACCACAGCTATGGTATGATATTCCTTCAAGAGGAAATAGGAATTGTGTGCATCTCCGGAATGGAAATGTAGCAGCGTGTAACCGTACACATGACCTGGTAGGGAAGAGCACGCTCCCTGTAAAAGAGTAACTTCTATGGTCTTATTATGGGATTTAACTGCGGTAGAGGAGTTATTTCACAAGACGCCCTATATTTTACATTTTCTTTGTTAGCAACAAAATCAGAGGTATCTTTTTTTGTCTTTTTCAGTTGAAGCAAGCTCTGCGTCACCCACTACCGCGCATGTTCAATAAAATGTAAAACATGCAAACATTGCATTTTTATTTGTGAACCAAGATCATCAACTGAGGCACTGATAGTTATTCTCTAAGTCACCTCCCTTTTGGAGGGGGGATACATTCAATGCAGCCAGCTGGATTACAAATGCGAAATGCATTATCCTCTCTGCAAGTATTGTTAACATTTCAGATAACAGCTTGGATTGCACGGGATGCAATGTCTTAAGCTCCTACAGCACAGTCTGGCGTGCAACAAACACAATAAACCGAACCAATTAGGTCTGTGTATTATACAGACGAGTGAGTGCATGTGTATGATGCCTTTGCAAAACAGATTACCGGTAGGCTCTAGTCTAAGGTGCTGTATGGCTATCATTATAAAGGAAGACCACCTACATTTAAACTCCAATTGGACTTTGAAATCGGATGATAAGGCCCCACATTAATTGCAATGAACAAGAACCAAGATTCGAATAAGATCCAAGGGCTTCTTTCTTATTTTTAGCCAACAGATGCTCCATAGTTGGTGTGCCTTCGCAAAGGCCTTGTGGCTAACAAATATTTACTATTTTTATATGGTCGATTTGGATTAGGAGATTTTTTTTATTTTAATTGAACAATCAAATGTCATACTAACCATATTGTCAGAGTGCTATTCCCGGCAGCATTAGTTTTCCCACTGGAATGCAATATGTCTACCTCTAGATCAACACCTTGAAGGACATCCATAGACTCAAAACCTGCCTCTCGCTGATTTCCAGTGCATACTTGAAGCTCAACCCCTCCAAGATACATTTCCTACTCCTCACCAACAACATAGAACACCCAGACATACAGACTTGCCAATCAATCATGAGCTCTGAGGGCTTCAAACTTGAGCTCACCTCCTGAGCCAAGTCCCTTGGTTCACACATCACCAAACACCTCCCCTTCAAGACATATACAGCTAAGAAAACTTGGACAACTTGGTATCAGTTCTCCCTTCTAGGAGAAGTCAAGCCCTTCCTTCCTCAGGACACCTTTAGATCCACTGTTCCTATCCCACCTGAATGGGGGCAATGCACTCCTCGAAGGCCTCCCGTCGTCCTCCCTTTTGCCCCTCAGAGGCTTCCTAGAAGCGGCCACATGCCTCATCAAGGGTCTACGCAGATATGACCACATCACTCCAGCCCTCATCGCCCTTCACTGGCTCCGACTGCATGCACAAATCACCTTCAAGTCTTGCTGCATCATCTATGAGGCAGTCCACCTCAAGATGCCCAGCTACCTTGTGGAGAGACTCATCATCTCCGGTGGACAGCGCACCACGAGAAGCCAGGACATGTGCAGAGTTGAAATCCACCACTGCAAAAGGGAAAGGACCAGAAAACAAGCCTTCTCTGCCCCTGTCAGCATCAGACTCAACCCCACATTCCTACAATTCAGAAAAGAACTCAAGACCCACCTCTTCAAGGAATCTCTCTGCCACAACAGCTAGGCCATCACATCACTCCTCACTAGACGCTACCCATCCCTCTGCTCCTCAACACTCGGTACAGCTGTACCCCTCCACTCTGCCCCTCTGTATCCCCCCACCGGTGTATATCTGTTCTGTTATTACCTCTGAAAAGTGCTCCTCTATGCATCTGTACTGTTGTAAAGCTCTGTGTATCTGTATTGTTGTTTACCCCTGTAAAGCGCTCCATTGCTTCTCGAAGCTAGGTCAGCGCAATAAATACCGTAATAATACAAGAGGTAAAGAACGTTTTAGGCTTCAAAGGTTAAAAACAATTAATGTAAGTACAATGGAAAAGGGTCAAGGAAAAATTGGAAAGAAATGAGAGAATAGTACACAAGGGATTCCTAAAAAAGGGATGTAAGTAGGGAAATGAGGAAGAATGTGGGCGATAATGGGAGTATGCGCCTACCCTTCATTAACAAAATAAAAACAATTTAAATGTTGAAAAAAGGGTCAACCTTAAATTGTTTCGACTTTTGAAAGTTGAACATTGGACTTGAACAATATCATAAACAGGAAGTTGACCTTCGGGAGATTGCGTTTTTGCAGGCTCGTTTTAGGCAGTCCCACATTCCAAAGTCAAAGTTTGGAAATTGAACTATTGTCATGATGTGGCGTTGTTCAGTATTCTGTCAAAATACAGAGAACCATAATGATATTAGATTCTGTCCAACAAACAAACATGGTTTCAGGGACTTAAAAATAGGGGAATGGTTGGGGTTTTTCCAAATACATGCAGGGGCTACCTTCCATGTTCTTGTGCTCAAAACTGAAAATATCCTCACCTAACAAATTTAGACTTTGGGAATTGCAATGCAATACTTTCTCCTGCCCTCAGGACCCTGTTGATGTATATTTACAAACGTGTGAGTGAGGTAATCTGTATCTTCTCTGCGTATGCACCACAAACTTAAAAAGGAATTCTTGAAGATAACCCTTTGTTGAAATGGCCACATGTAAAAGTTTAACCGAGTGGCCCAGGTAAGATCTTATATATCCAACGGGAGGGCTAGAATCACTGCAGCATGTCACACTTTCTGTACATTATAAAACTGATTGTAAGAAGTCGCAAATAGCACTTCTCAGTAGTCTAAGATACAGCAATGAAATCACTGAATGCAACGGGACAGCTGTGCTTAAGGATAAACAGAAAAATCTTTTGAGTTTTTGAATGATTAAGGAAAAAGTCTATGGGGCATCATTACGAGGTCCCCAGATCGATAAAAATGCCAGAAGAATTGCTGGTAATACCACCACCAGCATTTTTACTGGACCAGGGAAAGTTTGCCTGTGGGGCCTCTGACTTACTGGCAGACCTGACCTGCTGGCACACCAGGCCCCTACTGGCAAAGAAATGCCAGAATCACTGGTACCGGTACTACCAGTGCCGATCTTTCTGGAAATGCCAACCCATGGAGTGCTATGGGAATCCATGGAATGGGAATTTACTGCCATTTCAGCCGCCAGTAATATCTCGGTAATACTGGGATATCAGTCGGCAAAGACGGTAGGGGCAGTTTCCCGGAATTACAGACGGGATACCAGGAAACCTGTAATGATCCCCTATTTCTCTTGATTCATCAAGATAGACATACTAAGGGCCTTGTCTGATCATACCCAGCATAAATTACATTATTTGACTCTAATACTAGAAAGAGGCATTTGGGTTTGATTGATCATGTGCTAGGTAGTAATGCTTCTGTTTTGTGTTAGCATGCTATGCATCTTCCAGTGGCTATAACAATGTGAATGGAAATATGTATTTGTGAATGTTTCTGTCCTGCTATTAACTTATTTGCATGCAACATCACAAGAGTGAAAGATATGCATGGAGTTAGTAGAGTTGATGGGCTTCATTAGGAGTTTGTAGGTGGCCATGCCATTTTTAGCAGCATGCATACCCCCAAACTCGGGTCCGGAAAAATGGGATTTACAGGCCATTCCCGACAATTTGCGGGCCCGGTAAATCCCATTTTTGGAACACGGACCCGGTACGTCCCCATTCCCATTTGAGACCCCATAGGGCTCAATGGGAATGGGGAGGATGGTAACAATGGACCCGTTAATGACGGGTCCGTTGTTAGCATCCTGTTCTGCTAGCGGGTGCCGGTCTGCACGTCTGGTCTGGCCAGGTGTACAAAGCGGGACCCGCTGCAGAACCCGTGATGTGGCGGCCCGGTATGAACGGTGCATGCCGGTCCCTTACCGGCACCGTTCATACCGTGGCTGCCACAGTCATAATGAGGCCCAATGTCTATTATTCATCAAACTCATGATTAATAAGTGACCAGAGCCCTTTTATTCTAAGCCTGCATCCTTGCCCTCACCTTCTGTAATAAGCTACACCATTATCAGCACAATTAAAACTAGGCCTCAGACTGACCATATCCCCGTAAATTATCCCACACTCTATCTGTTGCAAATTAGGTAATGTGCACTGCATCATTTTAGGGAGTCAAGTCACACTCTTACAAAACCACTTTTGAACTAAATACCGAGTCAAATGACATGACAAGAGATGATGTGGGGAAATCCAAACGCAAATCAATATCTTCTGGTAGACCCTGTCTGGTCCTTAAATATGTATTAAGATACCTTACTGAATACACACATACCGACAGCCATTTTTTGCCCTGATGCTTATACCATGCCAAACTTCGCTTGTCATGGTGCAAAGGTTTTCCAATAAGCCCAGTGTTTTTAGAAATAGGGCAAACCTTGCTATAGTGCGAATACTGTGCAAATTTGCACTTGCACCGTTGCAAACTTTCTGTAATCTGGCCCCAGGTATTCCATAAATTCATTGAATGCATCACTTTCATCTGATTTTCCTAACCTCTGTGGGATGTATTGACCCACCTTTGCTCTGCTATGCTGCATCACTGTGTTATGATGGTGCCAGAAATAACAAAATGGCCGCAAAACCCTTGTGCGGGCCGAAACCCCTGAAAATCGCGCTTTGCAATGCACAAAAAGATGGCTGCCCAATCTGCCACGAATGTTGTCAGTGGTGAAACAGAACGCTCACTCCTGGAATATGTCACTGGGCTCCACAACAAGTGAAAATGGAGTACAGAAGGAAAAAGCAGTGCTTTGCTAAATGAAACCCAAAATCTTGCTTTAACTCCCTTTTTCTTTGTGGCTGAAACTGCAAAATGCCAGTACAGACCCCTCAAACATCCAAAATTCTCACTGGGTGCTACAATTCACTTAGTTTAAGAAATCATTGTGAACTTACAAGGTCCTGAAAAGCTGAGAGCATAAAGAGATTTCCACAGCAAAGGGGGCCTGTCTGTGGATGTCAAAAATCTCTGTGCAGCAAAGAGCTGCTGTGATGACAGCTGTCAGGAGGCTGCCTGATTAAACTTTAACACGTATAAACTGAAAGCAGATGTTTGCAATCTAAGAGGCCTGTTACTGATAGTAACCCATATTGTAATTGTTTTGATCCCATGGTTTAAAATCTTGAATGAGAATTTAGCTGTGATTTGATACAACAAATTTGTTTTATGCTAAGGGAATATTCAACAGAAGAAACAATTAAAATAAACCTGGCTGAAGCTACCAAACTGGAATAACAGGTTTTCTCACAGAAGGAAGGTCTTTCCGCCAGCAGGAAATCACACAGAAGCGTTAATTACAGAGTAGGAAAAGAACCTGGTCTACAGAGGCCAAAGGAACAATGAACAGCTGCTGCTAAGGAATGTGAGGTGTGAAGACAGTCGTAAATGGCCTCTGCCAAGAGCAAACAGGGAGGAGACTGCTCCTGGACTGCAGGGAGACAAAATGAGGCAGACCCAAACAACCATCTCTGGCTAAACATTAACAAAGAACACTTTTTTAAAGACTTATAACTTGCCACTTAAAATTGTGAAAAATATAAAAGTAATAGATTTGTGAATCTAAATTTTGGCTGCACGTTTCAAGAGAAGGCAAAATCGTGTGACATGTTCTGGAAAGAAATGGCAAGAAATGTGATTTTATGCAAAATGTATTTTCGCTAGAATTATGAAACTTTATACACTTATGCCCATGTTGAATATGCATATTTGTAGAAATTTGTTTAAAAATTGGACAATGGGCTTCATTATAAGGCTGGCGCTCCCGGAATGAAGGGGGTCGGTACAGCACCGGCCCCCTTCATTCCGGGAGCGACGATTACAAGCTTCCCATCGCGGGACCCGGATCGCACGCCTGGTAAAACCAGGCGTGCTTTCTGGGTCCCACGAGGGGAAGAGGGAGGCAATAACGGGCCAGATGTAATCTGCCCGTTATTACTTCCCTCCCCATTCTCATTGAGTCCTATGGGGGCTCAAATGGGGATGGGTTCCTGCAAGGAGGAATTACTGGGTCTTCCTATGTCTGAGTAACCCGGTAAGTCCCCATTGCAGGAACCCAGTAATGCAGCCCAGAATGGAGGCAGCCATGGAGCTAATAGCTGCATGGCTACCTCCATTCTCTTAATGAGGCCCATTGTGTTCTTGGTGAAAAGGGCAAAATTCTGTGAAAAGCAGAGACAATATCCCACAGCTACGGGGTTTTGAGGAGTAGCTGCTATGTAAAATATGTAATCTGTATATGCGATTGTTATAGAGGTTGAACATGTGTAAATATGTATTGTGCCAAAAGTAGATTTTGTGTTCCAGGGGCTAGGGGTGGATTCTCAGCCTCATAAAATCACACCATAAAGGTTATACACTGTTTCTCTCCTCCTATCAAGGCAGAGAGTAGACTCTGACCCAATCACCTGTCAAAGGGGCCAGTTTAGGCTAAACCAGCCCACACACCCCTTTTATGACATCTGTTCATAGCATGAAGACACAGCTCACCACTCAGAAACACAGACAGATTCACTCACTATCCTGATGCTGTCGGAGCACCCGCCTGCAAAACTCTACATCTATCTTCCTTGCTCCAGACTCCAGAAACTTCCCAAGCAGAAACCCATTGCATAGCTGAACCATTTTCAGCTAGGCCTCAAATTCCAGAACCAGAACCCCACAAACCTAAGGGGAAGCATCATACTACAGCCAGGCTGCGCTGTACTGCTTGCCTGCTGGAAATAATTATCATCAGAACCAAGAAGGGCAGATCCAATCCAGTCCTGTGCCATGCTGTGACCAGAGTGCCTTGCAGATCCAGTCCGGTCCTGTGCCGTGCTGTGACCAGAGCTCCTTGCCGATCTGCCCAGTCCGATGTGCCCAGCCGTCTGTCCTAAAACCAGATCCAATTCCCTGACCAGAATCTTGACGGTCCAGAATCCCGACGGTTCCATTCAAAAACATATCTAGAGAGTATCTATAGGAAGAACTGTGTCACTAGCATATGTACCTTGCTTAGTTAATCCCTATCTTAAACCCATCCTATCTTGTATTCAGAACCTGTATTGTTAGGAGTATTTTTGAGTTGTCTGAACTCTCTATCCAAACCAGCCTATCTTTCCTCCACAACTAGTATTGCTGAATCTATCTTTGTGCTGATCTTTTCTCATCGAAGAAGGCGAGTTTCCTCGGCAGGCAGTCATTCTGATCAAGTGACTGTGTTCCTGTGTGGTATTCGTTTTGTTCATAGTCATCCTCTAGTGTAAGAAACCCTTTTGTCATTTTAAAAATGCATTCCTGTTTTCCATTCTTGCACCTATCTTGAAAAAACGACCTCTACTAAAACGTCCATAACTCCCTCCGTTTTTGTGCTAGAAATTGCTTTAAATCGCACCTAAAACTGCATTCTAAATCAATACTCCAGAAACCTTAAATGACTGCAACTAGATGAATTGATTTCTGGTTAACTAGCTTGAACTGTAGTTTTGCATTTTCTTGTACATGCACCTTTGTTACTAATGTGAACTGTATAACTGTATTTTTCCTGTAACCAAGTTCTCAAGTATCCTTGTATTGTCTGGGCCCAGCTACCCCTTTGGATTTGGTTTTGCGCTATACCAAATAAATAAACAAACAAACAAACAATACGGTTCTCCCGTTATCGCGAATATCGCACAGTGAAAAATGTGCAGCAAATTTTCATTTTGGGAAATTCTTACACATATAAAACAGCTTTTGATTGCTTCCAATTTCCATTTTAAGATCTCAAATGTTTTCTTGGTATTAAATCATTGCTTGAGTTTGTGTGCAACTATCCAAAGCGGCTCCCATAAGAATTTGTAACAATTTCAGCAATTTTGACCATATTTGGTGTTTTTACCCAGTCCATTCTAAGGATAACTTTAAAAGCCATTCTGACAGCCTGACAGTCAATTCCGTTTTCTCTTGTGTTTGAAAGGGGGAAAGTGGGATTGATATTCTGTTTGAATTCTGCCATTCCTGAATACCTTCTCTCTCCTCCTATCTCTTTACATTGCCTATTGTGGGGTTGAGGGGTGTGCAGGGGGAACCTTTAACCACAGTGCTATCCGATCTGAAACCAAACACAAGTATTATTTTCTGTGCTGAATTGTTTTGCTCACTACTTACTCCTTGTGTATTAAAGAGATCATTCCTTGTTAAATAACCCCATTGGTGATTGTTGTGTACCTATTAAGAAATATTGTGATAAAATTTGAAATACATAAGTAAATCTTTACCTTTGCAAACCAGCCTGATTCCTGGTTCAGTGTGACCGGGGGGGTTCCAGGATAAGGGCATGATATGACTGGTATATCGTTCAGAATAAAGAACTTTCAGACAAAAATAAATAAGGATTTCAGTTGTGCACTACATGCTAGGCGTTGACTTGGGTGTATGCCGGATTGAAATCACTTACACCATAGACACAGTTTTATCCATACATCTTCTCTTATTCCCATGCATCCACTACAACAAACTATTTTATTATTTAACAGAAGAGGGCAAGACCTATATGAACCGTTCTGTGCAGTATTATATACAATTCTCAAAAAAGTGTTCAACCCACATGATTTAAAATAACCATGTATTTCTATCATTGTATCACTAAGACATTAATCAGAGTGGAATAGCAATTAAGAAACTATTCTGTAACATTAGTCTGTGCTCCAGTAGCATCATATTCTCGTTCAAAATCTAGACATGTCTAAACATGGGACGCCGTATTGTCTGGCAACACAATTTACTCATGCACAGATTCTGCACTTGCATTATTTCAGTTTTCGTTGCAAATCCGTTATACAAATCCCTCTACTCCATGTCATGTTTTTTTCAATACCTTACACCCATTTCATCTCTCAATGTATAGCTTGCTTGATTTATTAACATTAGTTATATAGCACATCCAGGCCTTGTGAGGTCTCTAGGCGCTGGTCACACTATTGCTAGTAAAACAAGAAAGGTTTTCATTGGAACATGAAGGCTTTGGTTGACTTACAGGAACGCAATTATTATGGACGTTGAACCAGGGCAGGGACGTTTGTTTGTAATGGAAGCTCCTGGACGGTGGCCAGCACGACATTGCTCTTTGTTTCTGGGGTGGCTGGCTTTCTGGATTAGGCCTCTTAAAAAAACAAGGGGTTCCACAAGTGTAACACTTTGAGCAGTGACCCTAAATAAGAAAGAATAGGAATATCAAATAATGTTTCTTTCTGAAATTCTATACAATAATTGCTAGACTCATGAAAGGTTTATTTCAGGCGCACTTCAGGGGGTGAGTTATAGTCTGTTCTTAAACACCTCAAATTCACAATGCAGACAAAACCATCCAAAAAACATTTAGAGTAGAATAAGCATCCAATTCGGACTATGTATTTTGCTTTTCGCAAGTTGCATTTATAGCATGTTTTTTTCTGCCGCTGTCTCTGTTACGATCATCACACGACATCCCGTCTTGGTGTCCTCGGTCACTTGACAAAATGCTTGTGCCTAAAATCTTGTGTACAGTGTAGAAATGTTTGACCAAAGCACATAAAGTGGCCCTTGGTTTCATTGTGCCACAATTAATGCTTTGTTGTAATGTGTCTAGCTTTCCTCTCTCACTGGCATGCTGTTCAGGATGTTTGTTTGCACGTATGACATAACAAGTGCCCAGTGTACGGGATGCCATGTGAGTGCGCTGCTTTCCCTGCGGTACTCTAAATTCTTTAATACACAGTTATGAACCTTCCCTATGTTATGTATGTTGCCAACCTATGAAGCTTGAAAAGTATAACCACGCAAGCCTGACATGTGACCAACTTTTCACCAGACCTGCAGATGAACTGGCCTGCTGTTAAATCTCAGTTACCGGTTTAATGATATCCACTACAGAGAGAAATTTGCTTTCTGACTTTAAAACATTCAGACATGTCATTTTTCATTTTACTATAGCCGGTAAGATCTGCAGGTTCGAATCCCGGCAAGGACAACTCAGACTTTCATCCTTCTGAGGTTGATAAATGAGTACCAACACAGTTTGGGTGACATTGTATGTATATTTGTTATATATAAAGAGCTTAAACCTATATGCTATATAATAACACACCATTATCATTTGGCCTTGGACTTGGACGTAACCTTGCATTCACAGTAATCTGGTAGTATGGGACCATACACACTGACAATAATGATACCATATGCTGATCCATTCTTGTATGAAATGTATATCACATTACAGTGATGTTTTAACCATATTTTTCGTAATTTACATAGGAACAATGCTATGTGATGCCACTTGCTATTTTTCAAGGGGTGAAAGGTCATGTTCCATCGCTTCCCATGATGTCACTTCAGGGTGCGGGTGAAATTACATCACTTCCTGTGATATCACCAGAGGTCAAAGGTTGTGTGTTATGATTCACCTTCAGGTGTTCTGCTAAGCAGTAGGCGCTGAAGACATTTGCAATGCAGTGCTGCCACCTCATTTTGCACAGGATATGATTCCATGCTTATCAATTGTTGATGATGTGATAGTAAGCTTTGATTGGACATGTTCCTGGTGCTGTGAATCATTTTACTGAGCGCTGCAGAGAAAAGTGTATGATGTCAGATGACTCCTGTAAACGCCTGCCTTCTGGTAACAGTGCCAGAAAAGCATTCTGTTCATCGGGCGGTGAAATAATCTTTAGCATGAGGGGATGAGTCGATGGACATGGACCCGAAGATGAGGACTACATGACGTGTCTCTGTGAATGGCAGGAATTCTGCACGTTTTTGTGAATCGAGAGTTAAATAAATCCATCGACATCAGCGAATATTTACGGCTTTTGCGTCCGTGCTGCACATAAAATGAATCCTCTAATGCATAAATGGATTTCTGACTTTGCACGAGCCTTCTTCTATTGCTCTAATTATGCTTAGTGCTGGTAATAGTCATACTCCAAACCTATTTGCCTGCATTCAGGAGAGAAGGAAAGAGAGAGAGAGAGAGAGAGAGAGAGAGAGAGAGAGAGAGCATGCGCGCAGGTAAGTGTCAAAGAGAATTCACAAAGTGCATTCAATTTATGTGAGGTTTTCTTTGAACTCATATAATTGTGCTGCCCTTGAACAGTTTCATTCAATGGACATAGGGCCTAATTCACTGAAGCATTGTATAATGGCAAAACCCCATTGGAAAACGTTCCTTGAATAAGGGCCAAAATCTTTAAAAATGGCTGACACATCCTGTTCCAGACTAAGAGAGATTTGAGCCTGGTGTTCTGGTTTTTTTGGTACATCAATCTCACACAGGCCAGATAAATCATACATTCCATGATCATACCCACGCAATCCTTCTACGCTTTTCAAATAATGATAGTGTTGCATGCACAATTTCTTTTTTGATGTTGCCTCCAGCCACTCCCAATGTCACACTCATCCTGCATTGGTTTCAACAGCAAAGCATTAAGGTTCCTGCTGTATCTGGGGAACCTCAGGTAAATCAGCTAGCACACAGGAACCACACAGGAGTCAGGTAAGTACAAATGGGAAATGTACTGTATTCCTTATACATCAAGCAGGAAGGTCACAGGGGAGAGATAGGGCTAGGCGTCCTTCTACTACAGGTTCCCATTTCCAAGTCCCCCACCAAGGGTCATCCTCAGAATCCCCCTCACCCAACATTCTACATTCCCTCTGGCATTCCTAAGATAGCTGAGAACACAGACAGCTAGGAATCATTCACTCAGCACACAATCATGAGAGGTAAACATGCTAGACACCACCGCTCCTTGATGTGGTCCTGGTTCATTCAGTTACAAATCCTCATAAGTTCGTTCTTCATTAGTAAGAGCCTAGAGCGCTCATACTACGATGGTGATGGGTGCAGTACAAACATTGGGCAACATGCCTTCAAATTATATAACATAACATATTCCATTGTTTTGATGTGGAAAATGAGGCATCTTTCTTCCACAGTTTCTGACTAACTGCCTAAAATTCATAGGTCCTCATATTGATGTTGGCAATAAAAAGAAAAATGTGCAATCATTCCGTTTATGCTTTATGTTTTCCATTTTCCATTCAGGATCTGTGCGAGTAATGGCTACATGTGGAACATTTTCAATACCATGTGCAAATCAAGGGTAATACCTCACATTTTTACCTCGACCCAAAAGATTGAGGGTAATCACTCACTGTCCAACAGACAAGACTAACGAGATGAATGCAAGGAATGTTTTTCTTGCAAGGAAGCCAGATATAAGGGAACAACCAATCATTCCTATCCTCACCCAACACCCCCCCCCAGAAACACTCAAGATACTGGTCTCCCCTAGCCCCTCCTTTACACAACACACACTTATGTAAATCCCAGATACCCATCTCTCCTAGCCACACACTAACCCAACAAACCCTACACTTTCACCTCTGAGAGTTATTTTGCCTGCCCCCTCGTTAACAAAACAAAAGAGCTGATGGCTGGAAGGTTTCAAATTAATCTTAACCTCTGGCATTGCTCTGGGCAACGCTCCAGACCATCGTTCTTCACCTGCCAAGCCATTACAAAAGGGGAAAGACCAGATGCAAATCAGGCTTGGTCCTGCCCAAAAGGGGTAGTCCAGCCCGAATGCTTGGTGACATCCCTTCTGCACAAGACCACAAGCATCCCCAGACATGTTTCAGCCTTGTTGGGCCTCATCAGTGAGGAGTAGCTTTGGTCTCTAGGCCCAGCCAGGCAAGGTACCCATGTCTGAGCATACCCGTCCCATTCGAGGTGACAAAGCAAAACAAAAGAGGTGATGGCTGGAAGGTTTTGAATGAATCTTAACCTCTGGCATTGCTCTGGGCAACCCTCCAGACCATCGTTCTTCGCCTGCCAAGCCATTACAGAGAGGGGAAGACCATATGCAAAACAGGTCCCTACCCCATCCTTAACACAACACACACCACATCCCTACCTCACACTAATACACTGGTTAGTAATAAAATGGCCCTTCCTTCATACCTTTCATCTGGTCCTATCAAATGCCTTAGGGAGAGTCCTGCTGCCCTTGCTCATCACTTCTGCACCCTATGACTGACCGACAGTAAGATGTTGACGGTGTAAGAAGATGCAGTTGCAGAGGAGCCCATGCACATTGCCATTTTTTCAGAGGTCTGCTTCTACTTCTCCAGGATGCAGTTCATAGCTGCAGAGGGACAACTAGTTTCTGTAGCAGTCACATCCACCTGCCAACTCTGCACCATGTTATATGCAGCCAGGTGGCTTGTGGTCTTACACATCTTCCGTCTGTTGCCCCTCTCCTGTGCTTATCTTTTCCACAGCCCATGTCACCTTGTTCATGAAGAACACCATCCTGGGCATGGAGGCAGCAACCTTCTCTACATTGCCATTCAGACCATTCGCAACCACTCCTGCTATCATGCAATGTACTGCTTAAGTAGGTGGTGTTCCTTTGTGGCCTATATTATTGCCCTGGATTATGGCATATATTTTGGACCTGGTTTGATGATATCAAGCATCTTTTTTCCCCTTTCCCTCATCTCCAGCCCTTAGGCATGTCACTGTTCTACAGAGAGCCTTGGTCCCCCTCTCTACTTGTGGGATCATTGGGAAGAGGGAAATAGATGTTAATGCAACATAGTTGCGGAGTGGTGTGCAAGTGGTATTTTCTGTGGCTGTCTTCCCAGAGGTCTGTTCTCTACCTTCATTCCTTGGAGGCGGTGCCTTTTTACTAAAACTCTCAACCACTGCGTAGCAGAGTGGTGTGCGAGTGGTACTGTCTGTGGCTGTCTTCCCCAGATATCTATTTTCTACCTTCATTCCTTGGAAGCAGTGCCTTTTTACTTAAAACTTTCAACTGCAGCAGAGCGAAGCGGAGTGGTGTGTGAGTGGTAATGTCTGTCGGTGTCTTCCCCAGATGTCTGTTTTCTACCTTCATTCCTTGGAGGTAGTGACTTTTAACTAAAACTCTCAACCACCGTGGAGCGCAGCGGAGTAGAGTGGTGTGCGATTGGTACTGTCTGTGGCTGTATGTGTGCAGTGGTGCGCTGTGAACTGTGTCACACAACTTCCACCTTACAGTACCTACAGAACACACGATGACTATGCAGATGACACAGAGGCAAGAACGCCTTTTTTTTTTACCAAGCCACCGCAAGAAGATCAGGTGAGAGAAAGAAACATGGGGGAGGGAACATTGGATTGTCTTCCAGCTTGGACCCTGCTGGGGGGAGAGAGGGATCACTTGTCAAACATGAACTAAACATCTTGGCTCGGAAGAGGGGGAAAATCACTGCCTATGGATTCCCAGCAACACCCGACTCCCCTCCAATCTTGCCCCCCCGGACTTTCTTCCCCCCTACCATTCTCCCCAAGTTGGGCATAATTCCCATAAGTACACCATCGGCTGCAATAATGAGCAAACTTTACCAGCCTCTCTACCTCTCGTCTCTTCACAAACTCAGGTTAGTACGACAGCAATCATGCATCAAAGTTGTGCAGTTTTGCTTTCATCACAATCAGATGTAACACACTGTGATTCAGGTGCTTACCTACAAGACGCTGGCTCTGTGAGCCACGGCAACGCTACCTTGGAGCAGGTAGCAATAGCCGGACTAAAACCCACCAATAGGGGAACATCCTTGGATGACAAAGAAACGCCAACAGAGTGGAACTCTGAGAGAACCTTGGACCTGTTCTTCAATGACCCCCAAGACTGCCTCCTCCTGGAGGATGAACCTCTACTAGAAGCACTGACCACCTCAGGCACCACTATATCTCCTTCACCGGAGTACGAGGTGGAGCCAGAGATTCAAGTCTGCTACGAGATGGGGAGGGAGGGCAATAAAAGCAACACAAACGTTTTAGTACCACTGTCAACTCCAAATGCGGAACAAAAGAAGATGCGTATTAGACATCTGAGTTCCAGCCAGGCGAATAAACATGGTGAGGCCCAGTCACCCAAAACTCCAGCTATGTCAGGTGCAGAATTGAACCCGGAGAATGTACACTTAATAAAGGACATTGCTTCAATGTCCTAATTAAATGAAAGAAACAAACAATGTGCAACGTTCTTCAGGCCTGAGAAAATTGCCACCACCTTGGATGCTCATCCACCAGCTCCAGGAAAGGAGCCCCCACAAGGCCCTAGAACGGAACCTAACAATAGGAATGGCCAATCTGTTGGATCTAGGCATGTCCCCCCTCAGTTCAACTCTGATTCTTCCTCATCGGCAAGGCCCTCACCTTAGGGCATTTGGAAACAAAGTCATGTCAAGAAGGAAAGTGGGGATCACCAAAAACAAGGACCAAAATTTAATTCCAAACTCAATGCAGCCTGATGTCGGCACTGACCATGATGCTTGCCCGTTTCATGAAATTGTATGAGACGATTAATGAGAGCAATAAAGATCAAGCCATCTTGTTGGCTATGATGCACTCCAAGCTGATTCACATCAAGACTTTCATCAACAGAGCACCAGGGAACCACTCCGGTGGTGATAGTGCGCGGTACAAATGTCCTTTAACATTAACATTAACATACTGGAAAAATCGATAGGGGGGGGTTCTTCTGAGTCTATTCTACAAAAACTGCTGTTTGAACATATGGCAGATATGAGGGTAAAAGAAAACCTGCAACTAGAAGCAGCAAGGGAGATCCTGAAGTGGGGCAAAGAACCCCCCAAGAAAATTGAAAAAAGGCGCTCCCAAATGAAACGCAAACACCAACCAGCAAGACCATGACAATCATCCCAGATATTTCAAATGGGCAAAGAGGAAATGAATCAGTACCTTATTTTAAAAAATTATTACATATCGAAGCAATCTCAAGCCTCCTTAAAAATAGCTCTTGGTATCCTTTCAAGACTTACTAATAATGTTACTTGCCCATTGTGATTTAAAAAAAACATCATTTAGCTAGTTTTGTGCAAATTCCCTGTGGGAGAATTGCCAATCTTCGCCTCATGGGGTCTCACCACACCTGTGGTGGTAACACAAATACTGCCTACATTAGCAGTCACCATACTTCCGGCCTGGGGCTGGGAGAGTACATGAAACACGCACTCTTCCCTTTGAAGGCCACCTCTGACAAATACTGTTGTTTTAAGCGGTGAACTAGCCCATAGAAATACCTCCAATTATTCCCTCCACCCAAAAGGTGGAGGTAACTCTTGTACAATTTCCCCTGATGCATTTAAAATGTGTTTACCTTTACAAAAGGGAAGAACACAGCCTCCTTTCAATACAGAGATAACACTTTTCTATTAGAACGTCCTAAGGGGTTAACAAGTGGGCACCGATACTGCCACTTTCACCATGCAGTGCACGAAAGGTCAGATGTGATCCTTTTGTGCATTTTAACAGTGTACAGTTAGCCGTGTGATTGGCTATTGTGCTATTATAAACGTATACCGCGCCAAAGCCTGTGGGCATCCAAGCGCCGAGAGACAGATAAATAGATGAGTAGGTTGCTCAGAGAACACTACATTCTAATTAAAGAGGATTGTTTTCAGCTGCTTCCGGAAGGCAAGATGGCTCTCAGTTTTCTGTAACTGTGATGGTAAGGCGTTCCATGCCCTGGCGCCCTGAACATGGAAAGGACCGTGGGCTCGTTTTACCCAGTGTAGTTCCAACAAAAAGCCCTCAGCTGATCTTAGATTTTTCTTAGGATGGTAAATGTTAAACCTTATCCTTCAAGTATTCTGGAGCATTACCAAAAATGCACTCATGGCATATGGTTAACAGTTTGAACTGGATGCGCGATGCCACTGGGAGCCATGTAGTTTTTTCCTTGCTGCACTTGTTGGCTCCGAATGTTTCATCTGAAAGATGATACGTATTGCAGCATTCTGGATTTTCTGTAGCTGTTGGATGGCCAGAGGTGCTACTTACCTAAGTACCTTAAGGTGATAGTGGGTACTGGTGGTAATCACTGTTACATGTGCTTTACAGTCCAGGCTTTCCTCCAAATAGGTGCCTAGTGTCTTTACCTTCACCTTAATTTGGCTACCATCGATAATGAAACTAGCATACCTCTGATCTAAGTTGGATTGAGCCTGTCGAGGACTTAATAACATCAGTTTGGTCTTGGCCGCATTTAAACAGAATCAATTAGTGGACATCCAGCATTTTATGATGTGATATGCTGCGGCCAACGCCAGTTGGTCCTTTTCATGGTTTCCAATAATGTCTAGGACCAATTGGAAGTCATCGGCATAATTGCAGAAAAATATCTCCAATAGTTCTAGGTCATCACACCGGGGGAGAATGTAAATATTAAATAACAAGGGAGAAAGACATGCCCCCTGGCCAACTCCGCATGTTATGATCTGTGACTCAGAAGCACAGTCTCCCCAATGTACTTGCGACTGGCGGCCTCTAAGAAAGATCTGACCCAGGTGGTACCATCCCTGGAGAGGCCTCCGACAGTTGTCATCCAATCAAGTAATATTTATGATATAGCAAGTCAAAGGCTGCTGATAGATCCAACAACATCAGCAGCCGTGACTTGATATGTTCCAGTTTTGAGAGCATGTGTGTCTGTAAGTCTAGGAGTGCACTTTCAGTGCCATGGTAACTCCTGAACCCTGATTGTTTCACATGTAATCTGCCAGTGATCTGAACATGGGATTGCAGTTGTATCATGGCTGCTTTATCAATACATTTAAGAAATAACAGGGTGTTAGTAATGGGCCTTAGGTTTTCTGCATCTGTAGGGTCCAGTCCTACTTTTTTTAGCAGAGGTGTAACTGCTACAATTTTTTAATTGACTGGGGGATAACACCAGTTCGAAAAGAAGAGTTTACAAATCTACAGAGAAAAGGTGCAAACAAGTTCCTGTGTTCTAATATATATTTTGAGGGAAGTAATTCTCCCAGACAGTTGGTAGGATGCATAGTTTTAAGTAAGTCAAGCATTTCAACTGTGGAGGATTCCTTGAAGCTAAATCCTGTAGACTGGTCTTGTTGGATTACAGCTTCGGATTCCTGATTTAACAAGTCTTTTGAGAGATTTGCACAAGTTGCTTGTGCTTCGGTCTGGCTTTGATTGGATATGAGAACCGGGGATGAGGATGCCTGTGCTTCCTTCTTAATCTTATGTTGAGCTTTCAATAATTTATTAACAAATGCCTTCTGTACTCTTTTGCTGTCATCAACTGTGGGTTTCATTAGAGGACTACAAACAGTGGGTTCTTCCAACGTTCCGAAAAGTCGAAAGAGTTCTTTCGTCTGGTCCCCGGCCAAATTGATTTGATCATTGTAGAAAGTTATTTTTTTGCTTCAATGATCTTATTCTTATAATGCTTCTCTGTGAACTTCCAAGTCAACAAGTTATTTGTGGAATTATCCTTAAGCCAAGCGTGTTCCGCCTGTCTTTTGGTGGTTCTGAGTTCGGCTAAGGCAGGGGAAAACCATGTATGGCGGTTTGGTAAAACTTTAACAATTTTATCCTTCATAGGGGCATGTTTAGCTAGCATTCCTAGCATCTCATCATTGTAACTATTAATAAGGCTCTCTGGGCCATCAAGGTAATTCGTTTTAGTCATGAGAGATTGCATACAGGTCGCTAACACGGAGGCAGTAACACCTTTAAAGTTTCGGGCTTTAACTGTATGTGCAGGTGCGTGCAATCTAAGTTCTTTGGCCGGAGGTTTCAACAGGCATGAAACAAAGAAATGGTCCGACCAAATGCAAGGTGTGATCATGATATTTCCAAACTAAATATATACAGTTAATGAAAGATTTGCATAGGATGGGTGGAGATCTACTGAACTACAGCCATTAACCCCTCTGCCACCATCGCGATGGAAACCCTGAAGTGCGGGGGGCTTTCAGATGTACTACTATTACTAATGCTCAAGATCCTTCCTCTGTGCCTAGAATGAGGCCACACACTTGTTTTAAATAATGTCATGCCATTTCTTATCAGTAGTAATGGACTCAATGTGCTTTTAAGGATATCACCAAAATAACACGTCAACATTTCGAGGACGAAGGGTAATAATACATGTGGGGGGTATGAGGGCAATGGGGGTCTCCCCCTGCATACATATGCGGTGAAGTGCATTTTAAAGTACGAAATCGACATTTTTGTCCTCAGATTTCTTTTTTTCGGGGTGACCACGTCGATGCCTTTTAAGCATGACACGTTATTTTCTGGGACTGGAAACCTCAGTGTCAATATAATGAACAGTTTAAATGCCATTAACACTCTATTGGTTTTTTGGGGGACCTCCAGTGTTGGGGAGTGGCCAGTGTTAACTATGCACATGTACAAAGACGAAAGTGAATATTGTGTTCTCCCAGAAATGTCTCTTAGTCCCTGTGCTGTGCATCATCACTGGGCTGGTCTGCATGCATCCTGTGGTTGGCCGCTATGTCAGATGAATGGCGCCGGCAGAATCCTTGCAAAATCTAATGGCTTCATCAGCAATAAAAAAGATGACTGGGAATGAGCGAGGGAGTGAGCGCGTGAGTGAGTGAACACGTGTGTCAGTCACTAAGCCGGTCATAGATGAGTGATTCCGCCAGTCAGTGAATGAATGAGTCAATGAACGTGTAACAAGACTTATGTAGCGTTATACCACACATGGAAATGCCTCTTGTTGCTTAAGACTGAACACAATTATACAGGTTTAATGCATGTAGTGCTTAAATATTTCTCCTCTGATTCCATAGCTGACAGCACAGCCACTGAGCTGCCTTCATTCCTGTGGGCTACTGGCAATGCTGGAGACTGGAGACACTAGGCATTTCATGCAAAATAGGAAGTGTGTGTGTGTGTGTGAGAGAGAGAGAGAGAGAGAGAGAGAGAGAGAGAGAGAGAGAAAGAGAGAGGAAGGGTGGGACATTATATTAGAGAGAGTGAGCGAGCGAGAGAGAGAGAGATAGGTGGGGTAAAGGGGAGGGATGGGAAATATCAGAAAGACAGCGAGAGAGAGGGAGAGAGAGTGGATGGAAAATTATATTAGAGAGAGAGAGAGCGAGAGCGAGAGAGGTGGAGGGAAATCATATTAGAGAGAGAGAGAGAGCGAGAGAGATGAAGAGAGAGGGGATGGGAAATTATATTAGAGAGAGAGAGAGCGAGAGAGGTGGAGGGAAATCATATTAGAGAGAGAGAGAGAGAGCGAGAGAGATGAAGAGAGAGGGGATGGGAAATTATATAAGAGAGAGAGAGAGATGGAGAGAGAGGGGATGGCAAAGTATATTTATTTATTTCAGGTCCTATGTTGCAAACGCCTAGTGATTATTGCATTTATATCCTTCTAGGTATGATCAGTGGGCATGAATTATGATTCAGGAGGCTCCTATCACATGTGCTTTGTTTTTTAGCCCTTTGCAATTGGAGCTCGCCCATGATGTGTAGCTGCCAGCTTTGTGCTTGCCATGCATATGCACAACCGTGTAGAGCGCTTATGCACAAATACACTGCCGAGAAGTTAAAGTGTTAACTGTTATATAGTGAAAACTATTCGACTGTGATGATAATTCCATTGATAATATCATTGTCTGCGGATTGGATGCCTTGGAACATGGAAGACTGTTTCTGAAAAGGGGCAGAAGTGGAGACCTTCCATGGATCCGAAGTTGATGTCGTTTCTGGCCCAATTAAGCTGACTACGGCGACTGCAGGAGGCTCGGGAGTAGTGTCAAGGTGGTCCTCGATAGAAGTGTGCGGCTGAAGCCATCGGTCGCTTAAGGCAGGCTTTCCATGGGTGGTGGCCGAACGATATGCAAATATCGGGATATGGGCTGGGTATCTCCAGTACATTTCCACTATGCCCGTGAGATAATGAATGGCACTCGATGGTATTGTCATTATGATACCCTGCATTGAATGATGGCAATGTATTTCACGCAATGATGTCACAGTGATCCCCAAGGTAACTCTTGCTAAAATAAATAAGTTTGAGATCAGAATGTTGAACCTTCCTTTCGCTTGCCTGTGTCATTCACAGATGAGTGCAAGGATGGGATGCAGCCACTGAAGGACCTTTGGTATCAGGTAATAATAGCCCCATATATATGGTCGCCATAAATAATATCACCGGGAAAAGGTTGTGGCGATAATATATGGGTGACCATATATATGGGGACAGGGGCAAAAAAAAAAAAGAATTGGGGGTTGCAGGGGTGTCCCATGCATGTTCCACGCAATAATGGCACCACAAAAACAGCCATTTTTCAGCAATATTTTTGCATGGCGAGATTTTTGTGGCGACATTATTACATGAAACCGGACCTTTGCATGTAAAATATAAATGGTAAGGACCATCAGTGGAGTGATGCCCTTTCTACAGAGATGGGGGCAAAGTTACTATTCTGTCCAAATGCTGATATTCATTCTCTCACCAATTTAAAAACATTGTGTAAGAAAATAACACAATGTTGACATTCTGTTAATATATAATAGGGTGGATCAAACACATTGGGCCTGATTCACAGAGCGGTTTCCAATGGGATAAGACCATTGTAAAACACGTCTGTGAATCAGGCCCATTGTTTCTCAAACTGGCATTTACAGGCAGTCTTGTGAACTAGCTCCTCCGGATACAGATATTACAGGATATTGGTTGCTTCGCTCTGTGTAAATATACACAATCAGACTACTAGTTTCTAGTGATTCCATTTACAGCCAAACCATCGACAACCATACCATTGACACAAAAAGCATAGAAAAAACCCATCAAATGCATTAAAAAAATGCATTTTTATGGGGGTGTTCCCACCCCAACCCCCCTTTTTATAATCTTAAAAACCCCTTTTTACTAAACTAAACCCTTTACCATTTAAAAAAATGCATTCAATGTTTTTATTTCAATGTATTTTTTTCAACGGTATGGTCTGTCGATGCTTTGGATTTGATGGAATGACCGGATACCTGTGTGTGTGTGTGTGTCTTGAAAGGTAGGGCAACAGCCTCAAATGCACATCATACAAACACACCCACACACAGACACACAGAAACATATATATATATGTATAGAGAGAGAGAGAGAGAGAGGGAGAGACAGTTGAATCGCTATATATATATATATATATATCTGTATATATATATATATATATATATATATATATATATATATATATATATATATATATATTATATATATATAAAATATATATCTAGTGAGAACACATGCAATTCGTATTTTATTTTATAAAATAATTGTGGGAGGGAAATTCTTATGTATGCTTGACTCCCAGCACCTTCATCATAGGAACAGGAATATACGTTCGTATTTCACTTAATAGCATTTGCAAAGCCTCGTCAAGCAGGTCACAAGACACGAGATGATAATACCCTTTGATGAAAAGAACTGAGAGTAAAATTAGGTAATATACGTGTAATCTGCTTTCTTGCGCAAGTCATGCACTTTAAAATGTAATTTGCCTTTATACATGTTTCAAAGAGAATCGGAATGCCTTAATGTCCTACTTTACTTTCAGTCCTAATAATAATGTTCTCTTTAGAAACTGAGAAAGAGGACTTTGCTGATTCACTTCTGCATAATTTAGTGACGCAGGATGTAACTTTCAGACGCAGGTTATGGCCATGTCACATGCATTCCATTTGCCTTTTGAAGTTCAGACCATACTACTGTGTAATGTGGAGCCGCAGGCCAGAAATGTCTGAAATTCACATGTTGATGGAGTTTTTAGCTGGATTAGGACCTGGGTTTGAACGTGGCTGGAGGAGATCGATCAATTTGGCTATTGGACATATTCGGCAGACATTAGTCGGGACATATATACTTGCTGATTAGGAGCTCCTCCGAGTGTGAGCTGGGGTTTAAACGTGTCAAAGTTAGGTGGGCCAACCTCTATATGGGGCAGCACTCGGCCATATTGGTTTAGAGTGTAGAGGTTTCTGTGATCACAAGATGGTGCTAATAAATATATGATGTTTGTCTTATTGCCAATAAATCTAGCATTCCGTTTCTTTATTGAACAGCTCAAGCCAGAGGGCTCTATGGTGTGGTATTTGACGGCCGTTAGCTGAAGGCGATTGCCTCTAACAAGGGCACCAGTCACCTAGCACACAATAGATCCCAGTAGTAAGGGCTCTAAGGCCATATTAGAGCTTGTGCAGGGGGGAATAGGTGCTTCCTCCTCCAGGGATTCCTGTGGCAGAGATTGCTCATGCCTCCTGGCCCATAATCCAGTGCATACACATCACAAAGGGAAGCTTGGAATGCAGCCTTTACGGGCAGTTAGAACCCACATTGCAAGCATGCTGATTGGCTAGAGAGCTGGGAACTGCAAGACGAACAAATGAGAAACATAGAAAATCTGGCTTCAACTATGGTTAGAGGCCAGATTCTACACCTTCTGATTATCTAAACAGAAGAAACATGCTCTAATTAAGCAATAATGCCTGAAGGCCAGGGCAATCCTAGAGGCTGAGCAATGATTGTCACTACTGAACATGGAAGGAGATGGGCTGTGAGAAAGAAGAAAAGAGGAGGTAGCAACAAGAGTAGACAGGTGACCAGAAGAGGTGTGGGAGCTTGCAGGAAGTGAGGTGCGTAGGGAACAGAAACAACAGACGTTCTATGGCACAGGGACCATTGGGTGCATCGGAGAGAAACCTGCTGGTCAGTCAGAGGCAAATCGGCATGAGGAAAAGAAGAAAGTGGGGAGTGGAAGGCTACAACGAAAGAAAAGGTGCGGCTAAGGATGAAGAGGACAGCACACAGGGGCCGTACACTGCCAACAATCAGGGGTGAGTAATGCAAGATCTTACTTGATAATACGGCCCAGGATTATCTTGGAATCCTCAACCCTGAATGGCTGAGCCAAATGGAATGTTTAAATGAGGGTGCTAATTGGACCTAGATGCAGTCTGGGATTTTTCTCACAGTGAAGGCTAACTTCCAAGTTTTGCATCATAGTTTTTTATGTTTAGAGATTCGTGCAGACAGAAGCTGAGGAACATCTTGGTAACCCAGACTTCAGCTAACAATTCTATTGGAAAGTAAGGGCCCAGACTCATGCTGGTTGACCTTCTGTATAGAGAGAACACACGATTACTATGACTATCTCTTAACAAATAAACACCAACAAGGTTGAGTATAAATATATACCAAGCAGCCACGGAAAGAAGATACCAGTATAGCATCAGGAAACATTCTGATGCCATTGGTGGAATTGGAGCCTAAGGTTTGCTAGTGCATCAGTCCGTAAAGCTTCTGGTATATGATACATTTAAGAGTAGGCATCGTTTCTGCAAAGGTCCTTCCCTGCCACTAAATCGCAGATGGGTTTTTATTTGACAGCAGCACCCATAAATAAGACTGGCTCAACAAAGATCTAAGCATCTGGCAAGGCAATGAATATATTCTACTCCTTCAGGAAATTGCATATCTCTCAAAAGCAGTGGAGCAGAGATGGCAACCATTTGTACTTCCCCTGCAAACCCAAAACAGCCCCTTTGGGTTTTCCCCACAGATGACTTAGACAATGGATTTAGTGTTGCCAACAAAAAGCAGTGGATTTTATTGCACCTACATAAATCATAAAACATATATGTAATTTATTTATAAATGACACTCATAATAAAAAGTCTCATCTCGTTGCGTTTTGGGCACCTGGGCCACAGGGTCTCCCCCGGTGGCCCGTGCCGCCATCTTCTTCCCACGACTTTGCGAGCAACGTTCGTTGTCCTCGCTTTTCTCTGTTTCTTTCTTTCTCATTCTTCTCCTTCTTTCTGGGCGGGTGGGTTCTGGGAAAAGAAAATGTAGTCTCCTGCGTTCGCAGGATGACTTCTGGTGCTCCGTTCAGAGCACCAAGAAGGACTGGACTTTCCCTCCAGTTGCCTTTCCTTATATTTGCTTTCCAGAGCCAGAGACTAAGTCATTTGGCCGGCTAGTGTCGACAGCCCTAAACACATTGTTTTGAAAAGCCTTTCTTCCTTTGTAGTTATTGGGCCTCATTCCGAGTACGGCGCTAACCAATGGCGCTATTAACGCCTTGGTTGACGCCGTACCCGGACCGGCAGCGCCTTGGTGGTTGGCGGAATTACCGCCCCATTCCAAGGTTGGCGGGGCGGTAATTCCCCAATCCCCATTTACCCTTCCCCATTCCCATTCTTGCCCCATAGGGCATAATGGGAGTGGGGAAGGCGTCAATTACGCCACCGTAAATTACGGTGGAGTAATTAACATCAAGGTCCCTTAGCGCCATGGTATTTAACGCCTGCTAAAAGCAGGTGTTAAAAGCACCATGGCGCTAAGGGAACTCGGAGTATGGCGGTAAGGGATTACCGCCACCGCTCTCGTTAGCGGTGGCCGCTATCCCTTAACGCCATACTCGGAATGAGGCCCATTGTCCCTCTCTCCTGCCGCCTCCTGTTCTTGTATTTTTGTTACCTGGGTGCTCTTTAGCCCCCTGATGTGTTTGCTTCCCTTCCTGACTGATGCTAGTGACATGTGTCCATGTATGATGACTGGGGTGCTGTGCATTGCTGTTGCTTACTTATGGCACTGTGTTGTTTCTTACGTCCTATGGTATTGCCCCTTTGCCCCCTGCTTATTCTCCCCTGCCCTGGAACTCCATGAGTTCCTCATTGAGTGGCACAGGCCAATATAATGTGTATGTTACAAACACTATTCAACGGTGCATGCTCAATTCATGTTTAAACAATTGTATACATATTGCTTCTCAGCTTGTTATTGAATCTCAGTTAACCACAGCAACATCCATTAACCCCATCTCTCTGCATCACGATACGTGTGTACTGACATTTACTTGTGTACCGACTTGAGCTGCCTCCATACAGACAATAATACATCACCTGTGTGCACTGCATAGACATCTGTTTATGCCATTTCCTTCCTATAGGTCACCATTCACTGCAGTGCCCCACTTTCCCAGCCACTGATACAAGAGACTGCTTAGGGACGCCCATAGTCCATAGTGAAACTGTTTATACAGCACACCACCAGATACACAGCACAATACCGTGTACCTTTCTCTCCCTCGTCATATGCAGGTAGACTTTAGCTAAAACACATAGCCGTGCCCTTATTAAGGACACGGCTGCCACCGGTAATGATTTTTTACCGGAGCCCAGAAAAGGGCAATTACCGGGTCATGCCGACCTTGGCAGACCCGGTTATTGCCCTTTCCTGGGCTCCGGTAAAAATTTATCCCCATTCCCATTTGAGCCCCATAGAGCTCAATGGGAATGGGGAGGATGCTGACAACCGGGCCGTTAATGACGGGCCCATTGTTAGCATCCTGGTCCGCTAGAGGTTCCCGCTAAGGACGCCTGGTCTGGCCAGGCGTCCTGAGCGGGACCCGCAGCCGACCTCGTAATGAGGCGGCCCGGAATGAAAGGTGCCGGTCCCTTACCGGCACAGTTCATTCCACAGCCGTCAGGGTCTGAATGAGGTCCATAGTATGCCATTATCTCCACCATTCCTGCGCAAACGCCTGAAGGCAGGGGGCTGTATGCATATGTCCATGTCTTTGACAGTGAGACACCTGAGGACTGAATACTCAACAAAGCACAATTTTGGAAGATCATTGCTTACATTTAGGTGAGTACCCAATGACAACGCATCTCGGGTTGGTGTAATCTTCTCGTCCTCATGCTGCACATGCAAATGGCCCACACTTCTTCCTAAGTGAGAATGCTTGGTGAACCCAGCAGCATGACAATATTATCCTACGCCGAAATGGACAGGTCAACTTGTTGAAAGTTATGAGAGTGTTGAATGTTGAGTAAGAAAGAGAAAGGTGCTGGGGCAGCTGTTGCATACTGTGAGTGACTGCTGCACCGCTGGACTTTATGTACACACAATGTGACTTTGAATGCAGCCTTGCAGACCAAAGGTAGATTTGGTGTTCACGTTTGTGACTGGTCAATAGGCAAAAGAGTATCACCACCAAAAAGAAGAGGAAATGACTGAGGACTCTGTAATATGTCAATTTCATACCTGGGCAATTTTGTTAGCCCTTGAGACCTGAACATATCTGGAAAAGGCTTTTCCTTTCAGGCCGTTTCCTGCATGTGGATACTCTTTGCCATGAAGGTTTTATGGCAGGTGTGCCAGTTTGAGGTATAGGAGAACTGTAATTGTTGAACAGTATGCATACAATAATATGCTTTTCATATTAGACCTCTTAAACCTACAGACATATTTGGGTTCTACCATGTATTGAAAAGACACCTGAAACTGCCACCATACAAGTTACACTTACCTGAAATAAAACGAGCTTCATATGGATAGACAGTCAGGATTCTGGGCTGTGGAAGAGTAACTGAGATTACATTATTGAAGATTAACACAGATAACATGCCAAAGACACTGAGGTGACGAATACACATTTTTATTGTTATGTTATATCACACGGAATTTGTTAAGCACACCTCTGCCATGACCCCATTAGATGAACCCACTGCAATTTTGGCATTCCCATGTGATCAATGAGTTATTGTATTGTCCTGCAATCATCTTGCGGAGATTGAACACCTAACGACCCTCCCCATCGCCCTCCAGTCAGGGTTTTGTGAGGGAAAGGTCCTTGCAGAGGGTCTGAATCATATAAACTCTCCCTGACCCAGGCCAGTCTTCTTTGACTAGGTGATGTGTGTATGTGCCTGATGCCAGTCTAGTGGTGTGCGGAAAGAAGTCACAGTGCATGTAGGATCTCCATCTCCTTGTAGGTGTGTGATGTTTATGTCAGTTTTTGCAAGTGGGGACAGAGGGCACCCTTGGTGTGGGATTTGCGTAGTCTGTGGAATTTTACAATTATTGCTTGTAAATCAGTGGGCCTCATTACAAGTGTGCCGGTCCGGAAACAATGGTGCCGTAAGTGACCCGACGCATCCAGCAACACTGTTGCCGGTACCTACAGACTGCCGCTGCAGCTGTGCCTGTCATACCGGCATGGCGTAACGAAGTGTACATTACGAGCAGCACGGACACGCAATTACTGGCATGTATATGTCGGTATGAACGTGAAATCGATGCCAGTAGCACCAGCATCACGGACCAGGTGTTAAGTAGACTCATGTGTATAGAAACATGCCACAGGTGCAAATAATCAGCACATGCAGTACAAATGAGCAGTGCTACTGCAGAAAAGGACCACTTGCACACCTCACACCCCTTACAACACAACAATGCTAGCAGTAGCAGTACTGGACATGGAGGCCATGCCTGCAGGACTATTAATTGAAGAGGCAGCGAGGTAGAGGATGCAGTGGAGGCGTATGAGGAGAAGGAGGGCCAAAATGGCCCAGAAAAAAAAACCCATTGCCCAACCTGTTGCACCACACCAGCATCCACCAATCCCTAGTTTTGAGGGCCACTCCCTTAAACCTGAGCAAAATGCAGATCCACACTCTGTACTGGCTTGACCGGGACACCATCATCAACCTGATCCATGACGACCTGGTCAGCCTCCTAAATATACGCACAGCCCCTCCCCCCTTTGCTCAAGGAAGTGTCTGTGCTACACTTCCTCGCCACAGCCACATACCAGCACACAGTCAGAGAGCTGCATAGGATATCGCAACCCTGTTTTTCACGTGTCTTGTTCCAGGTCATTGATGCACTCCTACGGCATGTATGAGACCACATCTGTCTACCCAGAACAGTGGACCAGGTAAACCTCAGGAAAATAGCCTTCCATGCCCTTGCAGGCATGCCGAACGAAATTGGTGCCTTGGACTGCACACATGTGGAGCTGGTGACCAGGCATGCTGGGGAGGCTGTGTACCTCAACAGAAAACTATATCATTCACTGAACATGCAGATGGTGTGTGATGCCCGCCTCATCATCACCCATTGCTGTGCCAGATTTCCCGGTTCCACCCATGACTCCATGGTGCTGCGCATCTCCACGCTGCCTTAGTACATGGCACGTGACGGTGGACAGCAAACCTGGCTGGTGGTTGAGTACATCTAGTAGGCCACAATCACTTTTGAATTGGGGGGCTAACACACATCACCCGTGGCTGTGCAGCTAGAATACTTCATTCCATCTCACCACTTACCTGTGTCCCTTATATGAGAAAAACACCATGAAATGGAACATGTGCATGATATGGAGTGGAAAGGGGAATGGTTGCCATGATTAATAATCTCAATAATCAAGTCCATAGTACTAGACCTACATTCACTGACTAAAAGGGGACAAATATGTAGTTTGTGTTGTGCGTGCATAAAACATGAAAGTGTAAAGGTGTGACTAAAGCTATTACACAGTCATAGCGTGCCTGAGTGCAAGCCCTTGACAGGCGTGCCTGCAACTTAGATATCTATCCAGTGCATGTATGGCAGCAGCCAATCTGAACATACACGAATAAAAAAACTACATGTACCATGATGCACCACAACAGATTTGAAACATGTAGCATTAACACAATTTCGCAGAAACACACCACTTGATGGACAGACAGAGAACACAACATCACACACCCACATAGCAGTGTCAGCCAACACACGAAATGTCTATGTCCCCTGCCTCATCGAACCACACAATCACACATGCTACTCATGTGAAATGCAAAAGTGCACTCACACATGGACATGTAGTTCAAATTTCCTTCATAATACAAGAATGAGAGCTGCATCTGTTCATAATCTGTCTTTGGTATGACAAAGGTTGGAGTTCATGGTTAATGCGAATGGCCAAAGTGAATGCCATTGCATTGCACACCACCCACGCGCATTTTAACATAGTGCATATCGGGTACCTGAAACAGGACATATAATAATTTGGCATTTATATAAATATGTTAGTTTATATGAATTCTGCATCTGCATGCATGCCCACTGAACTCATCACTATACAGCCTGTGCTAATTTGACATGGACAGAGGAATGACAATGTACACTTTCTGTTCGCCCCCTGCAGGTGATGCCGGTTACCCCCTGTCACCATGGTTGATGACACCCGTGAAGCAACCACACAAAATCCACGAGCAGGCATACAATTGTGCCCATGTACGTACTCAGGGCACAATTGAACAGGCATTTGGCCTGTTGAAGGCAAGGTTCTGCTACCTGAGCAGATCGGGGGGAGCACTGATGTACAGTCCAGAAAAGGTGGGTAAGATTGTGCTTTCCTGTGCCATGTTGCAGAACATGTGCATCAGACGCAACGTCCCCTGACCCCCGACATGGACATGCACCCACCTGAGGCGGAGGATGACAGTAATGATGATCAGGACATTGGCCAGCGCCATGACGGAATGAATGACATGGTGCACAGGATTAACTTATACAGCACTACTTCTAATCACCTGTCTGACACGTGGCACAGGCCACCTTGCACACTGGGCACTGGGCACTGAACGTAAATAAATACTATCACACAGAATAATGATTGTCCAGTCATGAATTCTATTTGCCACACCAACTATATTATGTGATTTCAAACTATGTACAAATGTGTATTTGGTAAACTGGTGGTACTGTGCACCCCAACTATCCTCCCACCCCCTCCCCAACTATGCCTCTACCCCCACCCCACCCCAACTAATCACCACCCCTTCCCCAACTGTCCCTCCCCACACCCCTACCCCAACTATCCTTCCCCACAATCCCTCCCCAAGTGTCCCTCCTCACACCCCCTCCCCTACTATCCCTCCCCACACCCTCTCCCCAACTATCCCTCCCCACACCCCCTCACCAAACTGTCTATGTGCATATTATGTCCTGTATAACGATGTACATTGCCAGAGTACTCAGACAGGGCACCCATTTTTTCATGCCCTATTTACTGCCCCTTTTAGGTTCTGGGCTGTGCTTTGTTCAGGCCGAGACAGCCGCTCCGAGTGACGCCTTGGGCTGCTCTGTAAGGAACTCCCTGCTGTGCTACTGGTGGAGGGAGCCAATGGTATAGACAGGTGCCTTTGGTCCAGGAAGGCATGGAGAAATATGGACATTGTTTCCGCTATCGAGGACATCACACTGTTGCCCTCCATCACCCAGTGCAACATTTGCTAAATGGCACGTGTGCATCTGCCCAGTGCCCGTGCGTTCCTCCTTGATCTGGCCTGAAAAGTCTCCTGCATGAGTTGTGCCTCATGCAGGTGCTGCTGGACAAGTGAAGTCAGGGAATCCTGCCGTTGATCCATACGTGACAGGCACCCTTCAATGTCCCTGACACTGCGTAAGGATGGGGGTTGGGGGCTCATTGGGCCCACAGGACTAAATGGCATGGCCTCCTCGTAGCTGTGGTCCGTGTCCACAATTTCTGCTCCAGCCTCCTCCCCTGTGTTTTTATAATGACACCCTGGTCATCATTGCAGCAGGATGCATGTTCCTCCAGGATGGTGGGTGGCAGGGGTGCAGGTGCCTCCGGGATGGTGGGTGGCAGGGGTGCAGGTGCCTGCGGGATGGTGGGCGGCTGGTGGGATGCAGATGTTGATGTGCTCTCACGTCTGGGTGCTGTGGAGTACTGTGTCGAGGTGATGGTGGTCTGTCTTTGACGAGGCCTGGTGGCCCGGGATGTACTTGGCTGTCCAGCCTCATTGCCAGATGATGTGCCTGTGGGATTCAGAAAGGCAGGGCATCAGTGATGGGTGTGGATTGATGAGAAATACATTAATGCTAGTACCTTCTGATGACAATGCTGTGCCATGGACATGGTGGTGGCCATGGCATGGTGCACAAATGCCTGTTTCGGGGATGCTGTGCTTGTGCATGTGTGTTGTGCCGACATGATGTGTGGAGTGGCACTTCCGTGGTCTACTGGTGTTTCCTGGTCAGGGTGTTATGGGTGTGGCACACAAGCTGTATGATATTGTGTTGTGGCTGGTTGTGCCATGGACGTCTTCCACATGTGACTGCTGCCTATGGCACTTACTGCGTCAGTGATGATTTTGCAGCATGGGTCGTGGTGGATAGGACAAGTGGGCCATATGTATCATTGCTGTGTGCAGCAGGTCATTTTTCTGGTGGTGGAAGTGCTTGCCACTGATGTGAATTTGGGCCTGTGTTAGCATGTCAGTGACAACACAAGTTAGGTTGTGTCAAGGGGATGTGTGTCTGAGTGCCAGAAGGAGCATCTTTTGAGGGTGATAAAGGGGGCCTGTGTTATGTTCACTGTGTGATTGGTGTATCTATGAGGTTTGGGTGCAAGGTCTATGTGGATGTGTGCAACCAGGTTGAAAGGGGGGGGTGGGGCGGCAGGGCTGTGCTGCCATTGGGCAAGACATACTTGACATGTTTGCCTACTTTATTGTATACAGTGTGGACAAGGTGGATGATCTGACATTGGGCTTATGGGTACTCACCAGCCTCCTAAGATGTCACAGCTCTGGCCTCCGCTGCCGTGACCTTCAGGGCCAACTCCTCCCAGATTGTCTTTTTGCGTAACTGTGCCTGCCTTCTGAGGTTGTTGCTGAACATTTGGTCTGCATGCTCGACTATGGTATCTGCAAGCATTTTCAATTCAGACTCGCTGAAGGATGGCTTGCACCTCCGGGTTGTAGGTACCCTAGCTGACATGTTTCCTGATGATAATCTGTGCTCTGGATGGGGGTGTCACTCCTGTGCTCAGAGGATTGCAATGTATTGTGTTTTATTAATGGTCGCCGGTCCATTTCCTGTTCCGGCGAACATATTATTTCTGGTCACGGTAATAATGGCACCATTGTTTTACTGCCGGACTTGTAATGAGGCCCATGGTGTGGCAGATGAGAGAGGTTGGGTTGGGGAGTTTGTGCGTCCCTCAACAACTGGGTGTAGGATGCCAGAGTTTAATGAGTCAAGATGGTGGACAAAAGAACTTTGATGACAGAGAGAGGGTGGGTGGTGGTGACATACAGGGGTGGCCAATTGTGTGATTTGTGTGTCTTGCTGTATGTGTGGTATAGTACAGAAACATATTAATTGTGTGGTATATGTGATATAGTATGAACAGTGTGTTTCATCTATGATGTGGTATACATGTGTGCTGCATTCATTTCTGTATGTGTAGAGTGTTGTGTGTATGTTTTGTGATATGTGTGTTGTGATATGTACCATGTGTTGTGTTAAGAGCCTTTTGATGAGGTCTGTGTCTAAGTCTTATGTTTTGGTATGTATATTTTGGTGTGGTGTAAGTGTTGCAGTGTGGTGTGTTCAAGATCTATCATATGATTTTTGGCTAGTTATCATTTCAAATTAGGTTTGTTGCGATTAGTAGAGATAATTGATAGGTTTTTCTTATTTATTCTGTACTATTTGGATCAACTTGTATAATGCTTTTTTCGTTTTATTTGTCGTTTTCTTGTTATCATAATTGTTGTTTTGGAATGATATGTATTTCTTTTGATAAATCTTTAAATAAAGTTGTCAAAAAAAAAGATCTATCATATGTGTGTTGGATTTTGATATGTGCATTGGGTATGATATCTGGATTGTAGTGTGATATGTGCATTTTGATATGGCATGTGCTTTGTGATGTGCTATGCATATTGTCTGTGATGGCCAGTGGGTTGTGTTATGTGCTTCATGGTCTGTAAGGTGCATTGCATTATATCAATGTTGTGCTGTGGTATGTGCATGCTGTGGTTTGTGCTTTGTGTTGTGGCACATGCTTTGTGTTGTTGTATGTTATGTTAGGCAGTTTTATATAGCATAATGTTCACTGTTTGCATGGCCTCTTTGCACTATTCGGCGTCTATATGTGCGAGCACGTTTGTTTCTATTTGGGCAGACCTTATGCAATTTCCAGAGTGAGGTAACCATGCTATTTCCCCAACCATTATGGTGTGTGATGCATCAGTTTGGGTATTTGTCACAGGGTGCTTTGGACCTTTGTAGGTGGAGAGGTGCCATGAGTGTACGTGAGAGAGAGGGGAGGAGTCATAGTGAGTATGAAGTGGAATTGAGGGAAATTAGTAATGGAGGTAAGTTGTGGGTAAAGTGATGATGTGGGGTGTATAATGGCGGTAGTGCATGTGATTATGGTGGTGGATGTTGAGTGTGGAAGATGGTATGGTGTGTAAGAAACCTGAGGGTACCCTCACACCTACTCCCATTGGATCCTCTTCTCGGTTGGCCAGGGAAATGTCATTGCTTTTGGATCCTGACCCTGGGGTGAAGAAGCAAGGGAGGATCACCTGGGTGGAGGGTCTTTGGAGATTGGGGATAGGATATCCACAGGTGAGACATGGTATTCCCCTTATCCTAATGACGACCAACCAAACACTCCCCCGGCTTTTATGGACTATTTTAATACATCTCACCACAAGATCCATCATTCAACCAACTATGGTACGGGTACGAGGAAGAGGCAACTAAGAGTAGTGAGCACTAGTAAATCATTTCACCACTGTAGTACTGAGACAAGGAAGAGGCCTGCAGAGTATTGTAAAGGTCAGGGATGTTCCAACTGCTTTACAAATTAGCACCAGGCAATTCCAACTTGGGACTCACACCTGCAACCTGTCAAGTGGTTGCAGGTCTATAAGAAGGGAGGAGAACAACAGCAAAAGACCAGCAGGGAATACAGAATGCGAGGAGGCAGCCGTGCTGGGGACTGCAGGAGAGTCAGAACGCTGGCAAATGACCTCAGGGAACTATAGAGTCCAGGGCCAAGTGGCCGTGACACAGACACAAGACGGGGAGCCTCGAAGGTAAGAGTTGCGCAGCAGGAGCTGCGGACACAGTAGAGAGAAGCCAAAATACCTGCCAGGGTCCGTGGAGAGAAAGTGGAGCTGCCGGTGGCTGGAGTTGCACAGCAGGAGCAACAGAGAGAAGCCAATCACCCGACAGCATCCATGGAGTGAAAGCTGAGCTGCCGACGGGATAATGAGAGAGACCGAAGTGCGAGCAGAACTTGCGGTTGCATAAAGACTTGCAGGCGGAGTTGATACAAGAAGTCTAACTGCCCGGAGGAGACGCCAATGTCCGGTGAGTGAGGAGGAAGAATCACTCAACCCTGGGTGCTCCTTGGAGCTGTGCGGAAACCCAAGTGAATGCTGAGTGAACGGAAAAGCATGTGCACTTTGAAACCAACCCGAAGCCACGGGTTGGGAGGAAATTAAAGACAATGGCCCTCATTACGACCCTGGCGGAAATCGCGGTGCAAAATGCACCTTGGAGCACGGCGGAAAGCTGCCGATAGCGCCATGGGGGTTGGCGGATTTTCCGCCCCATTCCGACCTTGGCGGGGCGGTAAATCCCCATCCCCCATTTTACCCTTCCCCATTCCCATTTTTGCCCCATAGGGTATAATGGGAGTGGGGAAGGCGTTAATTACGCCACCTCAAAATACGGTGGCGTAATTAACGACAAGGTCCCGTAGCGCCATGGATTTCTCCGCCCGGAAAAACCAGGCGGAAAACGCTCCATGGCGCTACGGAATCTCGTAGTAGGGCGGACGGGTCCGCCGCGAATAACGCTGGCGTAAACCCACTCCGCCAGGGTCGTAATGAGGCCCAATGCAATTTGCAAGCCGCAAAGTAAAAGATAGCATATATTGAATACTGAGTCAAATAAAAGCTTTTAGCAGTGCCATGATCTGATGACAAGAATATATGAACTCAGATATTGCCAATTATAAATGCAGAGCAAGAGCCATATGAAATACAGAACCAGTATAGAAAAGTGTGAAAGAACCTGAAAGCAAAGTGGAGGGGAAACAAAGCCACCGTGAAGTGAATGATATTGTTCGCCACAAAATAGCAAAACAAAAAAAGGCTGAATGCACATTTAGGGTCTGATTCGCATAGCGTTTTCCAATGGGATTGTGCCTTTATAAAATGTGTCTGTGAACCAGACCCTTAGTGTGCATTCGATCTGGTAGAAAAGCTTGGAGCCATCCATAATACTGAACAAGGGGAGCAGGGGTTCCAGCGGTGTCCCCTGCTCCCCTAGTTTGGTATTATGGTCTGTGGGGGTTGCAGGGGTGTCCCCCTCATACATTAAATGCCCTGTGTGAGACAAACAACCAAAATCCCAAAAGCTCGAATTACAAAATGCGATCAGGTGGGCTTCACAATTTTGTAATTCGAGCTTTTGGGATTTGGTTTTATAACCTAGATTCAACTATACGCATAAATACAGTGCGGCAACGCCAAAGACTGGCAAAGAAGAGGTGGAACACTGTGGCAAAGCCAAAAGGCGAATAAGGAGATGCCAAGCGAATGTGAACCTTAATGCAGGCATGTGACAGTTTAAGAGGGAAAGGTGCAGATCAGAGCATTTATCAGAGCCAATCAACTGATGGTGCAGTCATCCAGGAAGGCAGGAAAGCTGAGGGGATTGTGATGTCAGCAGGAGATGATGTTGTGATGGGAGGGTCTTCCAGGGAAAGTCGGATCTCTGCTCCAATGAGAAAAGAAAGGGAAAAGAAAGGGTGCTTTTCTTGAAACAATACTGTTTTTTTTTTTTTGATGTGGATGTTTTGTTTTTGTTTTTCTGGTCCATGGGGTCTGCAGGCAGCTGAAAGCGGCGAAGGGGAAGGAGACCCGCATGAGGAAACGGCCGCGTATGAATGGGCCTATTAGGAAAGAGACGATGTAAACGCTGGAGGCTCCGTTTGAGCATGTTTTAAAAGGGGTTAAAGTTTATAGTCAAGTTCATAGGATAACCGTCGCAGAGAAGCCCTTTTTCGGAGCCTGAAGCACGAAGCTGACTCTGACAGTCAGCTGTACCTCCCAGCCGCTCAGTCCAACAGCCAAGCGCTGCTCACTCCTGCGCTCCGGCCCCCACCGTCGGAGGGGCGGAGTCCCACACGAAGCTGGCTGACGCGACGCAGCTTTCCAAACAGGGGAGGTCCGTTACGTCAAGGAGCAGCTGACGGTGCAACCAGGTCTTGGAGCGAACGAGGATCTCCGGAGATAGTCGATCTCCCAGAGACACAAGGAGAGAAGGGCGAGGAGGAGGCCTTGCTTCATCGACAGTGCTGCGGAGGCGGAGAACATAAAGGAGGTGAGGAGTGTGATGATTCCCCGAGCTGTTAAAGAGAGGTAGAGGACTATTGTCAAATAGTTCACAAAGGGAAATCTGAATTGTGAAGAGAGGCCTGTTATACACAGAGAGGCAAGAACATTTGATAAGGGTACTATGAAAGTGAAAGAGGTCTCATGATGTCAATGAGGGTCGTAGACTTTTAAGGGAGCAATTATTGTTCCTTGGGGAACGAAGCTGACCCTAATCAGTTAAAGGCCACATCTACTCTCTTTATTGAACGGGGTGAGATCCATGTTATAGAAAAGACATAGGGCCTCATTACGACCCAGGCGGTAAGTTACCGCCTGGGCCGTGACTTTACCACCATGGCGTAAACTACGTTTACGCCATGGTGGTTGGCGGACTTACCGCCCCATTCCGACCTAGGCGGGGCGGTAAGTCCCCAATCCCCATTTACCCTTCCCCATTCCCATTTTTGCCCCATAGGGCATAATGGGAGTGGGGAAGGCGTTAATTACGCCACCGTAAATTACGGTGGCGTAATTAACTCCATGGTCCCTTAGCGCCATGGATTTTAACACCTGCTAAAAGCAGGTGTTAAAAGCACCATGGCGCTAGGGGACCTCGTAATTGGCGGTAAGGGGTCGGCGCAGCTAACGCTGGCGTTAACCCCTTACCGCCAGGGTCGTAATGAGGCCCATAACCTCCGAGGTTAAGGTCCTGCCCTACAAACTGGGGCATTTAATACCGAAGGACATTCCAACTTCTAACCTCACCAATACAAAGACTGTTAAAAGCCTGAAGAAAAGGTTATGGACTCTAGGTTTAATAAAAGTTATTAGTTCAACGTATCCTGTGTCAAGAGTGCTCTTTCCCCATCCGCACTTCTACATTTTGGTGGCAGCGGTGGGATCTACTGGAACACGGAGACGATGGAAGAACTAATCAAGACCCTCAGTGAGGGCCAAAAGTTGTTACAGCAGGCCCTGCAACTTCAAAGCCAACAGGCCCAAGCTGATCGACAAACTTTCCAACAAGCGCTACAGGTACAGCAGGCCCAGTTGTTGGAGGCTACCACCATGAGAAACCACACACCTGTGCCTACATCAGTCCTTCAGAAATTTTCCCATTTCTTTGTCAATTTTGAGAGAGTTGCCAGGAATGCCCAATGGCCTGTTGAGAGGTGGTGCCATTACATCGCACCACTTATGACCGGAGAAATGCAAAGCGCATATCAGGCCGCAAACCCTGCAGGAGACACAGACTATGCCGATATGAAACGGGTGGTCCTTGAGCGACTTGGGCATGACGACGAAGCCTACAGAATCAAGTTTCGTGAGGCTAAACTCCTGGCGGAGGAGACACCCCGCCAACTGTTTTACCGGATAAAAGAATTAGGGGAAAAATGGATGCAAACAACAACCTCGACAACTCATGAAGTAGCCGAGAAGGTCATAATGGAGCAGTTTGTCGAGGCTTAACCAGTCCCAATGCAGAGATGGGTGAGGCAACATCATAGGCCCACTCTGATTGAGGCAGTCAATATCGCCTCTGCATATCAGAAGGCCGGTCAGGCGAAGCTAATGGTTTACCCTTCTACTCCTAAGGCCGGAGGAAGTCACACCGGTATGACCATCCGACCTATGTCCACCTCTCGATGGCCAAATTCAATGCTTAAAAAACCTGAGTTATTAGTTCAACGTATCCTGTGTCAAGAGTGGTCTTTCCCCATCCGCATTTCTACAAGGCACAGATACAGAAGAACCTGTGTGGGCTGGAAAGCCTAGGGTTCCTGGTTGCGCGATCTGTAATTGGTGTACTGTGTGGTCTGACAATTGTGCCTAGACCAGGGCAACCTAATTGTGAAATATAAAGATGTTGAGGAGCAAAGTAAGAGAAAGTCATTAAGAAACCCGAAGAAGGATGAAGTTGATCTGGAACTGTTGTGAATAAGTATCAGCAGACTGTTTTGTACCTGAAGAAGGGAACCCTGAGGTTTTGTGGAGGGTCTTGGACTTGGAAGGTTTTGCAGAGCTGTTCTGAACTTGGGCAAGGGAACCCCGAGGTTGTATGGAGCTTTCTTGAACTTGAAGAAGGGGAGCTGGAAATTAAGCCAGGAGCTGGAAGAAGCTCAGAACTCTGTGAAGTGGGAAAATGGGAAAACACCCTTCCCCCATTCTCATCCAGACCCTGGCCTAGAGGATCACAACCTAAGCACCCCCCACGAGAGGAGTTTGACCCATTTACTTCTTTACCTGATGACCAGGTACCATGTTTGCACGGTCCCCACAAACGAGGAGCATGCCCAATAGCATGCTGTGGTCAAGCCGACGTCTGTGGCATGGACCAGCTCGACTAACGCAGCAACCACAGAAACCCAACATTGTTAGAGATGCCATGATGACATAGCCAACTGACAAGAAGACACGTGCCACCATGCACACTGGTCACTCACACACCAACCTACACGGAGAACATATGACGTAGCAGACAGACACACCATGGACGTGCATCGTTGTTATTTTTCACATAGGCCTCCTACCTCACAGCAGAAATGCAAGACACCTAAAGAGCTTGTGTACACACTTGCCGATGCTTTGCCACCCCATACCAATAGAGACGCCATCATATATGTCTACCGCTGCTTGTGACACTCTGTCATTCTGCGTCACCCACATTATGCATTGTGTACCATCATCCAGAAGCTAGGCCCTAGTAGGCCACAAGAAGGAGTTCCCAGGCAGGAGCCTCCCAGATGAAATCTTCCCAAGACGAAAAGCAAATCGTTGACCGCGCAGAACGAGCCCTAACGAGAGCTCAACGCCAAGGCCGCAATGTTGCAACCCACATATCGCACTCTCAGTGCCAAGGTTACACCTGCCACCGCCAAGCACTCCTCAGAGCCGAAATACAAATCAAATGCTCATAATTCTGCTCCAGCTACGGACTCTCCAGACATGACCAAGCCGAACTGACAAAATGCCAAGCTCAGGAGACAGAAAGTCGCTGGGGTCCCACGTCTGGGACACAAGTTGCAACAATGAGGCGACAAATTGGACACCTACACCGATGGGAAAGACGTGATCATCAGCCACTAAGAAGACCTGTCCATTGTCCACCATTAACACATAGTTACACATTGTTGCCAGCATCAGGTACATTGCGAGCTAGGAACGGCGATGGTCCCAGGCTTGGGGACTCGCGAGAGAACCAATCAGAGTACAAGGGGCACCTCACTGATGCCATTTCAGCTAACCAATCACCAAGGGTCCCCTTGTAACCAATTTGTTGTAGCAACTTTTAGGGACAACCCAAGTGTACCACCTGACCCGTCCTTATCCACTAATATCCTTTCATAGAGGTAGCTATACTAACCCTACCACTCGGGGAGCCAACCCGAAGTGTCGATAGGTTTTGTGACAATTTTCCCAGGTGACGTGAGTAGCACTAACGACGAGAGCGTCTCCCTGGATGCATACGGGCTGAGAACAATACCTGCCATTATCCTAATAAACAGCAGTTATTACTTTGCTCTTGTGTGTGCCTCATACTCCTTTTGGGACGCGGGAGGAGTTGGGGCCTCCCCAGCCCCAGAGGTCTGCGGACGGCCCTGCTGGCCCCCAGGAAATCACCCCGACAAGTTGGAGGCACTGCTAGATCTGTTTGAGGTCTACCTAACCTGAGGGCATCACTATCAGGCCTCTTGCAACGAGGCAGCCCGGCAGTGCGGCCCCCTCTGGCGTTGCCCCATTTTGAGGACTGCAGGACCATCGCGGGGCTGCGAGAAGACCGGACAGCGCAATCCGGACATTGCCCATCGGCAGCTGACTTGAGAAGTATCCCGCCCGCGGTTGGCGAGTGTCCAGACATGGTCCAGACGAGGGGAGGTGTAAGAGGGGTGTGTGGCTTTCCTATGAGTTGACGTTGTAGATCAATGAATAGATGAGGATCCCTAATAATTGAGTATTGAAGCTCATTAATTAGATGACGTTTTCCCGCAGGGGGTAGTTAGGTTGTTTACCGAATGCGGAAGATAATTGGCTGGTTAAGCTCCTCTGGAGAGGGGGCGTATCACACGCGAGGCGATGCAGCGTGCTCAGTCCGATTATAAAGGTTTTTTGTTGATTACCGTGCTCCAGATGAGGCGAGAAGACAGCTGTGGGGTAAGTGTGGGATAAGAGTGTGAGAAATAGAGTGCATTTGTAAGGTTTTGGAAATTGTACGTACTTACAGGATCTTGTAGAGGTTGGTGACGTCACCCGTAAGGCTTGTATAGGACACCGCGACCATCTGGCGTCCATTAGGGGGTGAAAAGGGGTATGGGGAAAGGCAGCCGTGCACGGAGAACGACGGCAGAGCTCGAAGGGAAAAAAGGGGGGGAGAGGCGGCCGCGCACAGAGAACACCGGCCGCGCTCGACAAGGGGTTGCATGAGAAGGGGGAGTGGTCCAAGCCCACAGCAGAGACAGGAGAAGGAGGAGCTAAGCTGGAGGTGTGCTGAGTAAAGGAAGAGGAGGAAGGTGGGGCAGCATAGAGGCACGCCGCACAGGACAAAGAGCCGCAGGGGGCTATGTGCGCCATGGCCGAAGGGGGCCATAGTAGTGAAATTGGAAAGAAAGGAATAACAAAACTATATTTGTGTAACATTAGAATTGCTTTTCCTTACAGCGGACAGTCGGAAGTCCCCAGCTTAAGGGGCCAGGTAAAAGGTTAACGATTGAGAAAATAGGAGCGTAAAATGGCCACGTATTATGGGTTGTGGCAGGAGCAGGTTTAGGGTTCAGAGCAAGCGCTTAAACACATTTGCGCGACATTGTCACCGCACAGAGAAAAGATCATAAAGTATAGTATAGAATGGACCCAAGGAACTGACAACAAAATAAGGGTACCATGGCCACCAAACGGCAGCTTCAACACATACACACACCATTATCTGCTGACATACTTGCATAATACCTACAAAGGGAAAAAACTAGCAAACCATTTAGCCGTTTTCGATCTTTGGAAGATGTTCCAGGGAGGCACACCGGGGGCCCAGGAGTGTACGCAGTAAAGGAGGTGAAAGAAGAGAAGATGGAAGGAGGGGATATGGGTACGACAACACAGAAACCGCCCAGCACTGTAGGAAGTGAGGAGGAGGCAGAAGGATAATTTGCGGTGGCAGAGGCGAAAGTTAAAAAGAAGGGGCAGAGGACGTGCCAATGGCTAAGGTAGTGAAGAAGGAGGAAGGGCGGTTGTACCCAATAACGGAACTCAGAGAAGCAGCGCGGCAGCCACTAACGGCTGCTGAGGGATACTCCAACCCCACGTACAGCCCCCCACCATACGCTCCCCCAGACGAGTGTCAAAGGCGAATGGGGGTGGCAAGTATGGTAGATTCCCCCACCACACCGGCAGGAACGGGGGGTGACAAGAACGCCCTGGGAAGCTTTGCAAACAGAGGGCAAGATGAGTGGGTAGTGGCACAGGTACTTCTTAGGCTACGGGGAACACTAACAAAGGAAGAGGAGGACACAGTGAGAAAGGCAAATAAGGAAGAGAAGGATGACACACAAAAGGAGCACGAGGTAAGTAAAGAGGGAGAGGGGCGGCTTTCACAGGAAGAGGAAGAGATACTAGAGGAAAGGTTGGCGGAATTAAGGAACGTGCGAAGTGCACTGATCAGACAGTTCGAGAAGGAAACACGGAAGAGACAGGGGGAAAAGAAGGCAAATAAGCAAGAGGTGGCGAGAATGAAGGAACAGGCGGAGGGAAGGAAGAAGGAAGAAGAGCGCATATGAGCAACAGCAGAAAGAATAGCATGCGCAGAAAATAGGGAGATGAGAAGGAAAGAAGAGGAGAGGGAAGAGAATGATAGGGAAATGGGAATGTGGAAAAAGAAGATAATATCTGAAAGCGCACAAAAGTATGAAGAAGGTAAGGTTATATAAAGCATATTAAAAAGGGAAGGGAGAAAATGGGGAAGAAAGGAAGAGGAGGAACGAATAATAGCATAGGTGAGTGCGAAGTGTTGGAAGAGCTCCACCGGAAACGAGCGGAAATAAGTGGCGAAGTAGTAGAGAAGGAGAAAGAGGAGAGAGGAGATAGGAGGGTGGAGAATGGAGAAAGGAAGCACATGCGCCAGGCAAGGAGGTGGCATCAACATCAACACAGGGGGCTGAGGTTGAAGAAGGTGAGTACGCAGATGTGGATTTAATAGATTTAAGAACAGTGACCGTAGGGGGGAAAAGCACAGAGTGGGGATTGGACTTTTCAGATGGATTTTGCAGCGAGGAAAAGGATGGTTTGAACACCAGTGGGAGAGATGACAATAGGGAAAGTTTAGACAAATTGTACATAACGTGCACTAACTGCGAGTCATCATGGGCATGCGAGAGGCGGGGACAACAAAGCACAGGAGAAACAAAGGTGAGGGAGGCAACCAAGAAAACACTGCGCCCACTAACACCCACACCTGCACCAACACCACGTCCGCTGACACCAACCCCCGTGTACACACCATACGTTGGCATACTTAGAGACCTCCCAGGACGCAGGCAGGAAGAACGAGCGAACACACCAACAATAGGACAAGAAGGTAATAAGAAGGGAAGGAAGGATGTAGGCGGTGCAAGGACAACCCTCCGTAACATTGACAGTATTGAAGAATTACCAGATGTGGAGGAAGATGATGAATATACTAACATAACCACACGTAGGAGGGTGAGGGGAGAAGAGAGGGAGTACCATCTAATGCCACTACTAGAGAGAGGCGGAGCCAGACCACAATATATCCCCTGGAAACATGCCGATAAGGAAAATATAAAATGCAGGCTTCCGTCATTGAGCGCTGGAGCTGGGAAGTGGATATATGAGATGGAAAAACAAACTGCGGGGCAAACGTTAGCGGTGGGTGACGTGAAGGGCCTCCTGTTTTCCATACTGGGGGATGCTGTTTATGACATTTGGAAAAGGGCAGGATTCACAGGGGTGACAATACACAACACCGACACGGCACATGACGGGGCCCCATTCACCAACTGCAGGCATGAGCTCTGGCAGGCATTGAGGGTCCAATATCCAGACACATCAGACATAGGATCAATAACGTCACCCAAGATGCGTGAGAACGAAGATCCTGTTTATTACATACAGGAGATTAAGGAGAAGTGGCGCTAGGAAATGCGGGAACAGTGGAACACCAGCAATTTTCTACCACATACTAGTACAGGGGCTCCCAGAGCAAGTACAGCGACAATTGAAGAAGTTGGTGAGAATAGAAGCAAAAGCATGGCCAGTAATACAACTGACAATAGTGCACTACTGTAGGATGTGGCAGGAAAAGATGAAACAAAAGGAGGAAGATAGGAAGGTAGAAGAAGCGAAATTGGTCCAAAAGAAGTTATCAAAATATGCCATGGAGGGAGCAATGATAACAGCACCCGCCCCCACACAGGCCACACTGACGCAAAACACAACACAACAACAGGTATCGCCGATGCAGCAAACACAAGTAATGACACAGCAAATGCCTCCACCCCCACCATACATGGGAGAGGGATATATGAAAATGGGAAATGGGTATACGAATAACTACAGAGGGAGGGGCGGGCAAATGAGAGGGAGAGGATATGGCCCACCCATCCAACAACAAGGGGGAGGATTTCGGGGTTACAGTCAACCAGGACAACAGCGGTACCAAGACAATATGGGGGGACTTCAATGGCAAGCACGGGAACCACCGCCATGCTGGTTATGTGGCTTGGTGGGACACATGTCACGCACATGCAGAATGAGACCGGCACAGACAGCTTGGGGGGAGCAAGGACAGCCAGGATCAATGGGGGAACAGCACGTTTACCAACACCAGGGGACACATCAACAACTGCCACCACAACAAGCACTGATGCAACCACAACAGCAACAGGCCCTGCAACCACAACAGCAACAACACCCACACATGCAAACGTACACACAAACGCACCAGCAGCCAATTGTAAACCAACAACAGCAGGTCCAAACAATGCAGCAACTCACACAAATACAGGACAATGCGATAACATCCACTGACACACCTGTAGCACAAACACAGCTAGGGAAGGTGACAATACTGGCTCACAACCCATACACAGGAAATGGCCAGTCACTGTACCCACAATAGGACAGCCCACAGATGTCTTTGATGTGTCCCATTCTATTGGTAATACCGAACCCTGCGGAGGAACCACGCATACAGGTGACGATAGGTGACAAAAAATGTTCCTTCCTAGTTGACACCGGGGCCACTAGGTCATGCATAAGGGGGGGGAAAGTTTCAACTGTCAGGCGAGGCCATGAACACTCAAGGATTCTCTGGGGCTCGAGGGTTGGTTCCCTTCAACGATAACATCACCTTATCTCTAGGTGATCATGATATGTCCCTTCTGTTGCTATACTCAAAACAGTCACTGGTAAACATACTAGGTAGGGACATCATGAGCTGATTGAATATGACTATCTCCTTTACTGACAAGGGGATAATATGCTCCACACCAGGCATAAACATGTTCACAGCACAACAAATAGTACAAGCTTACTGCAGCAAAACAGTAGCCAGAGCAGAGCCAGTAGATGGAGAACTATTGCAATATGGGACAGACATGGCAATCGCATGGTTACCAGGGATTGAAGGGAAAATCTGGAGGAGGAGAGCAACTTACCTTTTCAGGCCCGAGACAGCAGCCAGTGAAAAGGAAGGGACAAGGATGTCACTGAGCATTGAGAGCATTGTAGCAACACAAGACTACATTACAGTACACGCCCAAGACAGGGAAGGGAGAGCATGGAGAGGGGTGCTGACTAACCCAGGTATCTGATGAGGAGCTCTTCTCGGGTGATAAAGGTGAGAGGGTGATGGTTTTTGAGATGAGTATTGACATCTGGGCAACAGTGACATACAGAGACGTAGCACAAAAGATGACACTGGTGCTAGAGGCACCGGCCACTACCACCGTACCATTTCTAGAGGAAGATTTGGCTGCAGTACCTGCATCTCTATGGACCACTAGTCCATATGATGTGGGCTGCATAAAGAGCATTGGAGGGGTGAAAATAAAGTTGAAAAAAGTAGCTATACTGCCGAGAGTAAAGCAATACCCCCTATCAAAAGAGGCAGATGAAGGGATATATGAAACAATAACAGCACTAATAAACAGAGGCATATTAGTACCATCAGAGTCTGCATGCAACACAGCTGTGTACCCGGTGCGCAAGGCTAAAAGAGGGTCTTGGCGTTTCATCCAGGATTTAAGACCCCTCAAACACATAATGGAAGCAGAATACCCTATAGCAGCTAACCCGGCCACTATACTATGTGGGATACCAGCAGAGGCATCATGGTTTACCGTGATTGACCTCAAAAATGCATTCTTCTCAATACCTTTATACCCTGACTCACAAGACTTGACAAGCTTCACATACCGCAATACAAAATGGAAACACACCAGGTTATCCCAGGGGTACTGCGAGTCACCATCTATCTTCAATAGGGTGATACAAATGGACTTGGGAAACATTGAGATGGAAAGCACGGTGCTGCAATATGTAGATGACATAATAATATGCAGAACCACAGAGGAGAAGTGCAGGAGAGACTCCATCAAAATGCTCACAATACTAGCAGTAAAGGGGTATAAAGTAGACATGGAGAAGATGCAGTACTGCCACGAACAAGTGCTGTACATAGGCCAGTTCATTTCACAAAATGGAAGAAACATTGCACCACAAAGGGCACAGACCATAACCAACACACCACAGCCACAGACAGTGGGAGAACTACAGCAGTTCTTGAGCCTATGCAACTACTGCAGGGCTTGGGTTTTTGACTACAGCCGTTACACAAGACCACTGCTTGAGGCACTCAAAGAAGCACAGAGGGGGGAGAAGAAGTTAAGGTGGACCACAGAAATGACAGAGGCATTCCAGGAACTAAAACATGCCATATCAACAGCACCAGTACTTGCTACTCCAAATTATGAAGCACAATGTTTCATCTTCTCACATTGTAGCTCAGCAGTAATGAGGGCAGTGCTGATACAAAAATCTAGTATGGGACACAAACCAGTAGCCTTCTACAGTGGACACATGGACCTTGTAATGTTAGGTCACTTCCCGTACGAACAGAGCCTGACTGCTGCTGCATTTGCGGTAGAAAAATCATCATCGATAACAATGGGCTGTCTGACAACACTGTATGTGGAGCATGCCCTTTTTGCAATACTGAACAAACCAAAATCAACCTTGACCACTCAGAGGGCATCAGTGTATGAAGTTATTTTATCCAGGCCAGAGCTAACAATTGTAAGGTGCAACAACGTCAACCCAGCGAGGTTCATAGCAGAGGTAGTGGAAGATGACAAATAATCTCATGATTGCACACAGGCCATTGACACTTACTCCAGCACAAAAAAGGTTGAGGAAAACACCCTAGAGGGGGGAGAGATACTGTACATTGATGGGTCTTCAACAATTGACCAAGGTGATGGGATACGCAGAACAGGAGCAGCAGTGGTGAGACTAACAGAGGATTTAACATATGTTCCAGTGAAATTTGTTCAGTTACCACAACACTACTCCGCCCAAGCAGCAGAAATAGTGGCCCTAATTTTAGCACTAAAAGAAAGCATTGACAACAGAGTAACCATATATTCCAATAGCGCGTACGTCACATCAACTGTGCATTCTGGGTTAATAAAGTGGCAACAAAGAGGATTCACAAGAGCAGACAGCACACCAGTGCAAAATGCCCTGCTACTTGCTGGATTAATTGAAGATCCCAAAGAGGTAGCCTTGGTGAAGTGTCAGGCCCATACAAACGGGGATGACCCTATTTCCAAAGGTAACGAAACAGCAGGCGCACATGCTACACATGCTGCATATTTCGGTGAGATTTGGACCCCCCCCCAGAAAAAGAAAAAGATAAGGGGAGGGCGGGGGCAAGACAGATGTTGTTGAAGGATGGGTACACTCACATCCCTAAAAATCAAATTATGGAATTACAGGCGGCAGCACCCATGGCAGAGAAGGAGCTATGGGTAAAAAGGAGATGCACAAAGTCCCCCACAGATGCATTATGGTGACAAAATAATACAGGCAAAATAGTGATGCCCCTGGCCCTATTGAAAACAGCCCTGGTCCAACTACATCATCCCGCACACACAGGAAAAGAAGTGATTGCAGCAAGGATAAAGGTTCTGTCCCGAGCTAAATTCACATGTTGCAAATTAATGCGCATTTCCTAGACATTTTCAGGGGGGCATCTATATCATCAAAGGTATAAAGCTGCAGGGCCGCAGCAAAGGTAAGAGAAACATGCCAGTGATATTAGCTATTGTAATAAAATGTATAGGCCTATTGTTTATCACTGGTCTACTTGCTGCCACTGTCTGGCAGGCACACTATGCTTCCGATGTCATAGCTGCCCCCCCTACTAATAAACCCCCACCACGGCTGCGACAGATACAGTATCAGGTGGTACAAGTAACGCAAGAGTAAAAGGGAAGAGGGTTAAACGTAGCACAGATATTGATAATAATGAAGTAGACACATATCTTACAGAGTCTGCACACGTCTCAAACAACATGTGGTACCAGCACATGTCCAAAATCGGTAGAGGACAACTAAGGACAACTGCTATGTGTGCTCACTGATCCCATACGCTATGAGCGCATCCAGGACATTTGTGGCCACTGAAGTACCTGCAACATCGGTAGAGTGCCTGATATACCTGGCCCTGTTCCAAACAAAAAGACGATTTCAAGGCAGAATGGCAATAATACAGTGGAAGACGAGGGATACATACCCGTATGAAAATAACTTAATCAAAACACTGCCCACGTACAATAACTACTGGCAACTAACACAGGGGCTCCATTATGTGACGGACGGACCAGAAAAAGGGGAAACAAAGGAAATTACACTGAATTACCTACCATGTGAATGGCGTGCAAAAGAAGTTTCTGGAGTACTATGGTGCTGGGAGAGACCACTGCTAGTAATATATGGAAAGGTGTACACGAAGGAAGGGTGGATGGATGGAGTTGTGGGCAGTAATATGGTAACATTTACAAAGGCAACGATGGAGAAGATGGAGAAAGTAAACAACAAGTGCTACAACGGGTGGATTAAGAGCGCAGAACTGGTGACATGGTTAGAGAAGGACAAGGATCCAGTGACAATACTTCCACTAACTGCACCTACACTTTGTTATCAACACAACGGAGACTTTAATGTTGGAAGAAACAGCAACTGCAAGAGAATAATAGTGATAAATGAGGAGGGTGCCGGTACAGCAGTGTTAATGGACCACTATTGGGCCTGCGGAGAAAAGGCACATCACAGCTTGCCACCATCGTGGGATGGAATATGCACTATGGTACACATAAATGTACCATCCCCATTAGTGCCACAGAAACATGTCAACCTGGGGAGATTCCCCAAGATGGACCAAGGGAATAAGAGGAAGAAAAGATTGTTGAAAACTGGAGGAGGAAAGGGAAAAAAAGACACAAAAATATTGTCAAGAGTAAAAAGACAGGGAGAACCAATGACGGGGAACTACCTGTGGGGAAGATCGGAAACTGCACTTAGTGACATTCCACCAGGGCACAGATTATTTAATTATTTATCAGGGCAGCAATGTTCTTTTCATCGATAATACATCCAGGACTGCAGGCGTATGCAAATGCGAAGTGGCTCCAGATAACAAGATGGGAGCTAATGATGACAATAAACTGAACCGTCAATGGATTCAATGCAATAAAAGAAGAATTGAGGGCAATACGAATGGTAGCACTGCAGAATAGGTATGTGCTGGATCTCCTTACAGCAATGGAAGGATGAGTTTGTGCAAAAATTGTAAGATCGTGTTGCACATTTAACCCTGCCAATGACGCAGACAATGGCACGCTGTCTGAGGCGGTATCACAATTGGCCAAGATGCATGCAAGGATGGAAGAGGAAGCAAAGGGTGTGAAGAAAGATGGTAGCTGTTTTTCTTACCTGTGGTCCTGGATGCGATCTTGGCTGTCAGATGGGATTAAGATAATAGCTGGATGTATAATATTGAGCATGGCAGCACTATTAGGTATGAGGTTGTGGAAAGCGAGGACAGCACGTACAACTGATGAAATGATGGAAATGATCGGCATGCATGCCCTGATGCCTGCAGAAGACGACAACAAGACAGATGTTATCATTAAAGAAAGAGAGAGATTGAGGAAGCAAATATTAGAAGCAGACTTGCAGCCGCCATCAGTGAAGGTGGAGAACCCGAGAAACCCAAAGAATTATGTTGGAAAGTGGGTCTACTGCAAACCAGGTGGAGGATGTGTGTATGTGTACTGGTCATTTGAAGACCATGTGAACCAGTATGCACACCTATCTGGAATAACAAAGGTTTGCAGACCACGCAGAGACATGAGAGGAGATAATTTTGTAGTTGACAAGTCGACCAGAGGAGGGACTGAAGTAGGAAAATGGGAAAATACCCTTCCCCCATTCTCATCCAGACCCTGGACTAGAGGATCACGGCCCAAGCACGCCCCATGAGAGGAGTTTGACCCATTTACTTCTTTACCTGATGACCAGGTACCATGTGTCCACAGTCCCCACAAATGAGGAGCATGCCCAATAGCATGCCCTGGTCAAGCCGACGTCTGCGGCATGGACCAGCTCGACTAACGCAGCAACCATGGAAACCCAACATCGTTAGAGATGCCATGACGACATAGCCAACTGACAAGAACACACGTGCCACAATGCACACTGGTCACTCACACACCAACCTACACGAAGAACATACTCAGTGATATGACGTAGCGGACTGGCACACCCACGGACGTGCATCGTTGTTATTTTTCACATAGACCTCCTACCGCACTGCAGAAACGCAAGACGACTACAGAGCTTGTGTACACGCTTGCCGATGCTTTGCCACACCATACCAATAGAGACTCCATCATATATGTCTACCGCTGCTTGTGACACTCTGTCATTCTGCGACACCCACATTATGGATTATGTACCATCATCCAGAAGCTAGGCCCGAGTAGGCCACAAGCAGGAGTTGCCAGGCAGGAGCCCCCCAGATGAAATCCTCTCAAGACGAAAAGCAAATCGTTGACCGCGCAGAACGAGCCCTAACGAGAGCTCAACGCCAAGGCCCCAATGTTGCAACCCACATGCAGCGCTCTCAGTGCCAAGGTTACACCTGCCACCACCAAGCGCCCCTCAGAGCCGAAATACAAATCAAATGCTCATAATTCTGCTCCAGCTACGGTCTCTCCATACGTGACCAAGCCAATCTGATAAAATGCCAAGCTCAGGAGACAGAAAGTCACCGGGGTCCCACGTCTGGGACACAGGTTGCAAAAACGAGGCGACAAATTGGACACCTACACCAATGGGAAAGGCGTGATCATCAGCCACTAGCAAGACCTGTCCAATGTCCACCATTAACACATAGTTACACATTGTTGCCAGCATCAGGTACATCGCAAGATGGGAACGGAGATGGTCCCAGGCGTGGGGGCTTGTGAGGGAACCAATCAGAGTACAAGGGGCACTTCACTGCAATCACCAAGGGTCCCCTTGTAACCAATTTGTTGTAGCAACTTTTAAGGGCAACCCAAGTGTACCATCTGACCCGTCCTTATCCACTAATATCCTTTCATATAGGTAGCTATACTAACCCTTCCACTCGGGGAGCCAACGCGAAGTGGCGATCGGTTTTGTGACGATTTTCCCATGTGACGTGAGTAGTGCGTCATACTACGGTAAAAAGGGCCTGCGAGCCCCACTAACGACGAGAGCATCTCCCCGGATGCATACAGGGTGAGAAAAATCCCTGCCGTTATCCTAATAAGCAGCAGTAATTACTTTACTCTTGTGTGTGCCTCATACTCCTTTTGGGACGTGGGAGGAGTTGGGGCCTCCCAGGCCCCAGAGGTCCGCGGACGGCTCTGCCGGCCCCCGGGAAATCACCCCGACATCTGTTTGAAACACTATTACTTGTATTGCTGACATCCCTACACATTGTTTAGCTTTAATTGTGAGAGCAAGCATAGGTTTGGACAGACTTAACTTGAACTCTTTGACTCAGACTTTCCTTCATTTCTTTAGGTAGGGAAATCCCACCTTAGTTTAGGTCAAGTTCTGCCTTCATCCATCCTGACATTTAAGCTAAATAAAACACTTTTGTTTGAACTTTGAATCTGTTGTCTGTGTTTTGCTTCATGATGCCTTCACAGGTGGGACATGGAAATGGGGTGGTATATGATTTGATGGTGTTGGAAGGGGGTGGTGGATGGGAGATGATGGCAGAGTTGGAAATTACATTTGTGATGGGAATGATGAATGTGAAATAGCAGAAGAAAGCTAAGTGGGAAGTGAAAGAAGGGTGGAAAGTGACAGAGTGCATGGGTGGATGGTGGGACAGATGATGATAGTCGTTTTAATAATGCTAATGATATGGGCATGATGGAAGTGTAGGAGATGATAACGATGTGGCGTGTGGGTGTTATGGAGCATGAACATTTTGTAGAAGTGGAGGTTTTATGGAAACTATATTGGTGCGTGCAATAGTTCTTCTAAGGAAACAGATAGCGGTGTGCAGATATGGTGCAGAAATAAAGTAGGAATATCATGATCAGCGGATGATTAGATTAGCTATTTAGTGTGCAGATGTGGGGCACAGATGTGAGGAAGTGCGGTGATAGCGGTGTGTATAGCTATCCTTATATCCTTCTCCAGAAAACCTATCGGACCACTGGATTGGGTATTGAGTAATAGTCCCCATATAGTGGACACTACACACGTTAATCTACTGGCTCTCACATGTCAGGTTGCTGGCCTGGTTCATCCCCAAATCACTATCTATAACAAAGTTGCAGTGTGAGGGTCTTACCATTGGTTCTTGCCCATTGCTATCCACCGCTAGGATACTAAACTCTGATTGGCTAGAGCTGACGTCCCCAGGCCTGGGATCAGCAAATGTTCTCAGCTCTTGGTGTACATTTTTGAGGTAATACGAATGGCTATGTGTCTGCATAGTAACTTTTTTTATCTACCACCTTAGTCTATGAGAGTGTTCTTTTGCTCAATGCAACACTTGTCTCACATTTTAACATCTTTGTGGAGAGGTTCTGTTTGGTAGCGTCAGATCGGCTCTCTTTCTCAGCGCTGGTTGCTGTCCATGGTGGGCGTCGGCCGGGTCACGTGTTCCGAGACCATGATTTGGAGCTGTGCAGCTCTGAATTATAAGGAATTATTCACATTTACTACAGTTGGGGCTCCTGTCATTCAGGTAATGGAATGTCATCCAAATCTGGTGGCCTTGGCAGCGGGTCCTGTCTCACACGTTTTGTTGTTGTCCTGCCTGAAATCAGCTCAGCTTGATCCTCGCTGAGAGGCCTGCTGTAATTTTCCTAAACCATAAAGCGGCTTTTACAATGTTAGTGTTATTTTATGTTCTACAAAGGTTAGTCACACTTGGCTCTGTCACGTCCCATAGGTGCTGCTGCAGTTCCATAAGTTTATTTGCATGTAAGCATTTCAGGACTCTTTCTCTTGCCGTTTCTGCATTGCTGCATCTAGCTAATGTTAAAATAATAAAAGCAATGACAGTACATATATGTTTCTGTCCTCTAACTATCGAACTGTACGCTTGTGTTCTTTGTGTATTCAAGTGCATGTTTGTGTCCCGAAGTGCAGATGGCACGTGTGTTTCATGTCTAATGCTGCTAAGTCGTGGTGTCTCTATTGACGACAGCATCATGGCTTCCTGGTGCTTTAATCAATGCTGTCAATTACGGTCTCTTTAGTTGCAGCCTGAGGCTCCTTGTCCACTCTGGTGTAGATTTGTACTGCACCTGGCCTATAGGGCTGGTTGAGGGGGTACCTCTCGGCATAATTATCAATCTTTGGAGCACTGGGAATTGGTCTGAAATAGTATGGGCGATCACAGTATTTCCTGGCCTTCTTCCGTGTCATGTATCTTATTGGAGGGGCAGGAGGGGGAAAACTTCCCCATCCCTCTTCACCCCACATTTCTCCACAATTGACACTTGACAGTTCTAAGACGAAGAATAGGAAACTAAGAGGAATGAAGACTAGACCCTTTTACCACTCTGGTACTGGGGTGAGGAAGATGCCTGCTAGAAATTGTGAAGGACAGGCATGTCCCTTTGATTGTATTTGTATTTATTGATTTATCAGGCGCCTTACGCCAAAGCGCTGTGTTCAGGCAGACCTAATTAAACATTCACAGAGATGAAATTGGATATGTGCAAGATTATAGCATTTCTTCCATCCAGGAATGGTGGAACACACTAAGGACCCCTATTGTAGGTGAAGCCAGGTGTTACATCCCCAACTTAGTTGCTCACACCCTGCAGCCCACCTACATTTCTGGCATAGTTGCAGCACACTATCTTAATTTCAGTGACGAAGCACAGCGAAATGTGAATATAAAGGGTGGAAGGCTGAGTGACCCACATTGCAACCTAATCACCCATACAGACTGCCCATCCATCTCTACTCACCCAGCCCCCACGTCAGGGCAACCACAGCCACTGAGGCATACAGAAGATAGGGATGCTAATATAGTTGGACCCCATCAATGATCATCGTACACACTGCAAGCCCATTAATGGGCATTTTATTGAATGAGTACACAGAGGGTCACTGGCACTAGACACATTTAAAAGTGGATCTGTTAGAAATCTCAGAATTCAAGCTTCTCCAACAACACAATTATCTCTTTTGCAAGTCTTTCCACCAATAATCTCTATAAGCTGTTCTGTGAGGGAAACCACTGCTCACAAATCGATTACATTGAGTTATCCTTAATTGCTCAGCACTTCTAAATGCACCAGAGAGAGCAGGTTTTTTGTGCACTTCATGTAGCATTGGTACCCACAGCCTTTCTTTCTCATAACTGAGGAGGGGTCCTAGCGATGGGAAGAAATATGGATCTAGAGTCAGGCAAAATTCTGGTGACTTGTGTAGGAATACGAGGTAGCTCTGCATTTCATCGTCCACATTTTAGTGAAGGTTTGAATTTTAATGAGGACAAAGGGTTTGAGACTCATATATGTGTCTCAATGGTATGAGACTCAGGCTGAATCTAAATAGATGTCAATGCACAGAGCACATGCTAGAAAATAATCACTTTGCTCCATGATGCCACAGTTGTGGACTGAGTTGCATTAAAAAATAAAGCTAACATGAAACTAGCATACTATTTTACCTTACCCATTTAACATATAACAGATTCCCATAAATAACATTTAGTGAAAACCAGTCCATGATATAAACTGGTTGCAGATTGATGGAAATGCATGGTGGTCTGGAAAAGAAAAATAAACTAAACATGCAGGCTTAAAGCTGCACTGTGTTTTAAAGTGTGTAATGTGAGATGCGTTCTGCCAAAGACATTGCATTGTCTCAGGGCAGGAAGTGCCGGAGGGATGTAACACTTTCTCTTCAGCAATGCAGTTTTTATCCTGGGTAAAGGCACAGAGGAAATCACATACTATTTTAATGGGCTGATTTGTCAAGCGAAGGTTCTCTTTGAGTGACACATGGGGTTTAGAAAAATGTTTGAGGCAAAGAAGGCTGGGTCATTCCCTCACTCACTGACGATGGAAGCAGAAGTGCCGGAAGAGAGGGCTGGTTTCCGAGAGGCTGAGTCTCCTCTGTTCTTGCTGGAAGTCCTTAGAAAAAAGAGCTGCAGTCTCGAGAATCCTTATCTGGTTTGACCCTGAGTGCAGCAAGCAGAAGGGCTTAATCGGGTAATATCGCCAGGTTAACCTAGGTAATAATATTGTAATTGAGGAGTGTGTTAAAGTGGATGTTTGAAGCATAGGTTAAATGTGATTATCTTTCTCCAGGTTTTTCTGTGATTCAGAGTGACAGAGGCTGCCAGCTTTGTTGTGAAGTTCAAGGCCAACAACAGGCAGAGCTCTGGACATTATCGCAGATAGAGCATTGAAATCCATTACAGGAAAACCTAGTTTATGTTTGAATTACAACGTGGGTGCACATGTCATTCTGTGTAACTTGCATATTTATAGTTTATGATAAAGGATAATAATTTGAAAGGGTAATTTAGTCTCACTGTATTTATTCTGCACTCAGTCTCATTGAGCTGGCATGCATAATAATGTAAACGTGCAGTAAGAAATTATCAAAGCAAAGTTAGTCACAGTGAAGTGTTTTACTCTGAGAGGCTGAATTAATGTTTTGTATTTAATTTGCATGTTTAATGTATTCTAGGATGCAAGCCAGAAGGGCATAAAAGAGTGATATTGTAGATAAAATATCACGGGATAGCGTGAGGTAATAATTCAGAGTTTACTAAATCCAGTAATTGTTGACCGTTAGTGACCCTGGTAAAATAACTATTAGGCAGTATTCTGAAATTAGACTCACCACTATAAAAGGACCCGAATAGGTTTACCACAATATGTTGCCAAGAGCTAATAAAAATACCATCATACCAAAATACCACAAAATACTAAATATAGCCCAAAATGATCTCTAACATTTTGGTGCATTAGCCGGGAAGCAGTAACATAATTACTGGGTGTTGCATTGCATCATAAAGCATAACCATATTGTGCACTTTTTCTTTGAATTAGAGCTGTGAGGTAGTGCAGTACTATGTGCTGACTTGACTCTTGTTATAGTGTTATTGGCAATAGTAAGATCATGTCCCAGATTCAGGCTGAATTTTCTGAATTGTCAGATTACCTCGGGGCAAAGCTTTATGCTCATGCAAGTTGGTCCACAGAAAATGTGACAACATGGAAAAGCAGGATTAGAACAGAAGTAGAAAAAGAGACATTTTAACGTATTGTTGTTGAAGATAGCATTGTGCAGGTGTGTCTCCTTCGACTATTCTGAGCGGCAGAACGCATGGAGGAGAAGAACTGCATCATCAGACATTGTGCTAAACTTTGGTCTCTGCTACACAGATCCATAAAGATGCTAGGGAAAGACAGTGAAGTCCTTACCAAATCACAACGCAGTTAGGACAATGATTGTGATCAGGTGCATCAATTGAAAGCAGAGAGAGCTAGACACGGAACTGCAAGCCAAATGTAGCAACCTTGCTGCTCAATTGTTTCAGAGAGAGAAACAATTTTATGAGAAGGAGCAAGAATTAACCCAATTTAAAAACAATATTGGATGATATAAGGTACGATAAAGATGTTGCTGTTTCCGAAAATGCAGACACTCAGATAAGATAGCAGGAAGAAAGATAAGGAATTCCATGCAATGGAACAGGAGATATTTAAATTACTGGATGAAAATAATAAAATAAAAAAACACTTGCTCATTGTCGGATACAAATCACAGAATTACAAACAATAATCAATAAGGTCAGGGATGGGAATTCTGCTCTCTGTCATGAAGCAGAACAGCTTCATGGACCGTGTAAGATCCTGGAACAGCAAATATTTCATCTTAAATCTCAGGAAAAGCGACCGGGTACTACATCCACTGGAGCTGAGCTAAATCACAGCTCAAGCCAAGGAAATGTACCAGCAGCTGTCCCATTGGCCATACCTGCTTGTAACCCAATGGTAGGGTCCAAATCACCTACAAATATTCACACGCATTCTTGCCCACAAGAGAACAGGAATGAGCAACAAAATTACACATACCTAAATGCACCATGTAGTCCTTTAAAAATTATGAAATATATCAAGACTTTGATCAAACCTTTCAAAAAAGGAGGCAATAGTTGCATGGAAGACCATTTAGAGGCCATACATGATATATTCAAAGCCCTTCATATCCTTAGGTAACAATAAATACAGTGCATTCACCTCACTCTAGATGCAGCGTCTGCTAGTATCATTTGTGGTCTCAATGAACAAGAACATTTGTCATGGGCAGACTTTGAGAAGAAGATTAGAAATCAATTCTCACCTTACCAGTCCATTCAGCAAGCCAAGAAAGTCGCTTATGATATGACGGCAAAGCAAAATGCGCCCCCTCTGGCCAGTTCTTTCAATTTATATTGCCCCTGTGATTCTTCATCACCCGGTAACACCACCTGGGGTGCAGCTGCTAAATACACTCCGCTAATCCTTTTTTTTGTGTGCTAACAGCTATTTTCAGAATGTGAGCATCTCCAGCAAGTGGGAGAGAATGTTGGTTTCATCTTACTCAAACGTTCTGAAGTGAGGTACCATTTAAGCATCAGTTTAAAACTGTTTTCCTTGAGCTGTACAGATTTGGAAGATTTTCCCACTCTGGACAAGGTGCTATACCAAGCCAAATCGTCTATGGGTTTGCCTATGTCTTCCTCCCATTTAATCATATACGCATGGGGGGACTTGAATCTGCTGGAATTAAGTACGCTATACAAAGAAGAAACCTTACCCATTGGGGGATCACCTATAAATAAGTCTTCAAGCTGCAATGTCTCTCTCTTAGCTTGATTCACTACTTTTACTTTCATAAGCCATTGCCCAAGTTGCATATATCCATACCTATCTTCATCTCCCACCAGAAAAGCCTGTCTGCATTGCTCAAAGGATAAGGGCTGTGTTATGTCTTGTGTTTCTCTGCCTTGGTTCTGCATGAATGCTTGCTTGATAAAATGCCTGGTCCAATGTATGCCGGTGGAATGTTGTGCTATGAGTCCCACTGGAGATTCTATATATGTCAGTTGGAGTGAGCCTGGCCTAGAGTGAGGGGGCTCTACCTCTATGTGACTTACCTGTACCTGTTATCCCGTACTTGTACCTGGAACTTAAGTAAAGGTTTTATCTGCAGAGTGGCTCCTGAATCATCTGACCCAGAGCAGATCTTATCAATGGCGATGAGGAACTTGAAAAAACCATGCACTATGCCTGAGCGAGGAAAAGAAGGCAGCTTGAGAGTCAGCAGCAGACAGCACAGAGCAGAGGTAAGGTGATGTAAACGGAGGAAGAGGAGACATCCACCACCACCCTGCCCCCAAACTGAGCTGACCCCTGTGCATAGCAAGCAAAAGGCAGGCAGCTGGGGCTAGGAGCGCAACTGCAAGGGGCAGTTAGAGAGCCCTTTGCCATTTGGGCCGTCCTGTGTGACAGGACACTTGGCAGCTGTGACTGCCTGGGAGTGACCACCTTATTCTGGCCATCATGAATGTCAGGACATTTGTCAGCGGCTTCACATAGCCTGGGAAAGACCAAGCTTGGCAGTCCAGAGCAGCCTGGGAGAGACTGTTGGGCCTGGTTGTGGATGTTTTGTAACAGCCTGGGAGATTTCTAATGAGGTGGTCTAACGATGTGAGAACCTTTGAGTTGTGAGTGAGCGACAGAGTGCTGCGGAGAGCAGCAGCACTAAAATAGCAAGGAAAAAGACCAAGGGAAATACAGTAGTGTGCAGGGCGCAGGAATGGCTGACCCCAGGAAGCTGCACTGTGCATTTGGCATCTGGCCATCCGTCGTGGGCAGTTAAGCATTTGAGGGTGAGGTAATTGCAAAGTGCAGCAACGAGCAGGATCAAAGAGTAAGTTATTAATTGCATCGAGTAGAGCTACCCGGTGGCTCTAAGGCTTGCTGGAGAACTCGATCTGAGTGTGCTGTATTTGCCAGGAACGTGTTCATCACTCAGAGGGAGCTTGTTAGTAATGATGATGTCTGCCACCATCGAAATGGCCTCAACGTCCTCACGTTTTACAGGGGTCCTTTCCTTTACTGTTCACCGAAACAAAAAGAATGGCAGGAGAAGTATGTTTTGTAATTCAGATGATGGGTAGGTGCTCTTGGGTCCTGTGGGCACTGCAGGTACACTTGAGCAGGACAGGCACTGACCCTCCAAGCCCAAAAAGAGGTGGCTGGATGCGGTGGTCGGAGAGGTCACTGAGAAGCTGGTTCAGCAAGCAAAGAGAGAGCTTCAATATTATGTGGCAGTATGGCACATTCAGGATTCCAGCTCAAGAGGTGGGCACAGGACATGGTGAGACAGTGAGCACTGCAAAAAGGTACTGTTGTGAGCATTTCGTATTGTGCGCTGCATGCAGTTCGGCGTCAGAGGAGGCATCTGCTCATTGGAGGGAGGCTTGGGGATTTTGGAGATGCTGTGGGTCTACCCTTAAGGACCCTGAGAGCACGTACCTTATGGTTTTGGAAGAACACCATCCCAATTTTGTTACTTTCTTCAGGTATCTCAATTTGTTTAGCAATGATTTCTTTGCAGTTCTCACGTGAAGCCTGTATATTTTTGGCATTGATTCTGTTGGGAATTTGATGGTGAGGAGTTGTGTGAGCTTTCAGAGTTGTGACCGCACTGACCAAGGGATTGTGGATTGGGAGAGTGATGGACATTTGACGTGTCCTCTGTTCACTTTAATGGTTTTTACTGCCAATTTATGTGTTGTTTATGTTAATTCCATGTAACAAGATTTTGCCTCCACAGGGCCATCAATATTTAAGGACTGGTTTAGCAAACGGCAATGGACTCTTTCAAGCTTTTTTTATTTTTTTGCTTGTCATGCCTTAAGTATTACAATGTTTATGTGTTGAGGTTGTGTTTGTGGTATGTCTTATTTTTGTAACCCAGCCTGCTGGCTTAACAAACCACTGGTTTGTGGTCTGTGATGGCCCAAACCCTGTGTTTGTGTTATCACACTGTTGCATCTGCCGAAGAGCCTGACCTGACCCTGTGTGTGTTGGTGGTGCAGTGTCCGTTGGGGAGCCGGACCCTGAATTTTTAGATTGTCCCTTATGTCAGGTCCTGAAACAGCTTCAATGTATCACCTCTAAACACTATCCCCCATTGTGTTCTGGGCTTCTGGAAGATGAGTTCCTTGCTTTGAAAGAAGTTAACTCTTGTTAGGACATCCAGGAGGAGGTTTTGGCACTGTTGAAAATTAGAGTGAACTCTGTGGGGCTCATTCTGAGCCTTTTGGTCCAGAAACAACGGTGCCGGTAAGCTTACCGGCACCATTCTTTCCGGACCGGCATACTAAAGGTCTGCCTGCCGGAGCTGCTGTGCCTGACAGATCTGACCCTACCAGGCACAGCGGCCACGGTAGGCAGACCGTCACGGAAGCACCAGCACAGTTAGCAATGGTGCCAGTGATTCCGTGGTCCCCCCTCCCATAGAGTCATACTGGACTCTATGGGAATGGGGACATACAATTTAACCACACCTGACTTTCAGAGCCTCTGGGGTTGTAATCCCGCGATGGCACCAGGAAGTCAGGCGCCAATAAATATTAACGGGTCCGGCGGCAACCCACCGGTATCCCCTGCACGGTTACTGCCGGACCCGTATTGAGCCCCTATGTGTTTGTTTGAGGGTGAAACCCGTCTCCGTTTCACCCAGTATTACCAGAAAAAAGTCTATGACATATGCCTCCAGCTCTTCACTCACCCACGATTTCTTTAGGAATTCGCTGATGCAGATATTGTTCCTTCGCGAACAATTCTCTGAATCTTCCTGTGTTTCATCAGCGGAGACTGTGGGTTTCAATTGCAGCTAGCTACTCTTTATTCCAGTTGCTCATAGGAATTAGTCTGGTCGCAAAAGGAAGTCTCTAGATCCCCCAGTCTGTATGAATTCTTCTGAACATTATGGGTTGCGTCTTGGAAGGAAACTTTCAGTTCCTGCAAGATAGCACCATTTCGATTTGAATGGATTGGAGCAAGCACGTAATGCCACTTTTCACGGATAGTTGAACATCCATTTCCAGATTTTGTAGAGAATCTGAGTTTATGGGCCACTTGAGACTGATTTTGGCTGCTGAGGCATATGCTTGATGGAGGCCACCGACTTATCCTTAGCTTGCATGGAGGCTTGTAACGCAAGAGAGGAAAATCAATAAATGGAGGGTCCCCCGGGCAGATGAGGCGTCTTGTAGCGCTCTCTTCCCTTTTCTGAAACCTGCCCTCAGCGGTCAGCAGAAGGATGATCTTGTATACTGATATGCCATCACAGGGTGATTATTGATGAGGGTTTCATCTGACATATCCAATCAGGGAAGCACCTGGCGTAGCCTCTTCATTTTCCTAGTAGCCTGCTCCCAAAGATTCACTGGCTGCCTGCTGGCTATAAAGCAACATTTGATTGTGTGCAGCTTGCAGGTGGGGCCCCTTCAATGATCTGAGCTATCAGTACCTCAAAGTGCCTAGGGTAAACTCTGGCCCCTTGAATACAACTGGCGTTAATGTTGGTGCCTCTCAATGGTTCATGAATCCAACTTTCCTGGATGCAATGCCTCAAAAGAGCCCCCACCGCCTAATTACAGGGAGCTCCAATATGAGCTCATTAATCTTCCAGAATGCTACCATAATATTTGAGTGACACAGTAAGGTGCTAGTTAAAGAGCTAAGCTGATGTTCAATATACTTTAAGATTTCCAGGAGGCTACACAATAAGCTGAACTGCTGCTAAAAATGCCAGGAGAGCACCTCACTTTGTCAAGTGGAATCTTAATATGAAAGGCTCCTGCTAATATGTTAGGGAGGAGCGTAATGCACAGCGAGGCTTTCCATTATGCCAGATGGCTTCCCAAGCTGCCACAGATATTTGCAAAGCCTCAGATGTCTGCTTGATGTCCCATGATGCAGGTAGTGTGCTGCTTAGTAGGCAAGTGAGTCAAAGGTCAGAGTACGCCAGCAATGTGTTAGAATGCTCTATATTTCAGGGTTCTGCGCAACAGTTGGACTCTGTGGCTTGGGGTGCAACTTGCTAGGAATGCTTCTTAGTATAATAGTGTGCTGCCCAATTTGTCTGTACTAGACGCTTTTACCACAAAATTGGAACATATACTTCACGACCCAGCATGATGGGTAATAAAGTCGAAAGAAATTAGCACTTGAGTTTTGGTTATGCGGTTATATGGTTATGCGGTTATTTTCTAAACTGTAACCCAAATTACCACAAGCTAACCCACATTACAACTTGATTTTTGTACATATCATTTTTGGTTATGCATTCATACGTCAACAATGATTTGAAAAATAAATTAGCTAGTGTGGTATTCATAATTTTAAGTTTGGTATAAGAAATATATGTGGTTAAAAAACAGCAACATCAGCATGGCTCAATTATAAGCCTTCATTCCAACATATATATTCCTAATTTAATTCAAAACACGTATGTACTATTAGTTTACTCAAACCATCAGGTGCACCTTCATAAGTAAAGAATTTCAATTCTTTAAGATAGCTCAACCTATGTAAAAAAACAAAAAGAGAAGTTCATTTTCGGGCAAAAGCCCAAAAAGGCTTAGCTTAGCAGTTTAACAATTGTTACAAATACACATACTACAACATACATTTGATCAATTGGGATTAGCGTTTGCAGATAGATTTATTATTAAAAAGAGCTTAATCCAGGGAATGTTACGAATGCCCTAATATGTAGGCAATGTTGGCAGTTTTATTAAGCTATATGAAACAGTTCTACATCTGTCCAGGCTAACTAACAATTTATTTCAATAAAAAAAAATCATAGTTATAAAAACAGTGTAAACTATGACATACATATGTTCATCACACAACCAAACGGAATAAATATATTACTGTACAATATCCTGATACTTATGTATAAAGCAATCTAACATTAAAACACTGCCCTTAATATGAAAACAAAATAAAAAAATAAAAAATAATAAAACACTGCCCTTAATATGAAAAAAAATAAAAAAAATAAAAATAATAAAACACTGCCCTTAATTCGACACATAGGGATGTCACCAATCCACTGTTCAATCATAAGCACCTGAGCAGTTCTACCATAATGCACAGGCAGCTCTATTAAAAGATCAGCTCGCTGAGGTATATAGATGATCTTTCCTCACATACAACACCTGTTAGCAGTAACGGCCAACCTACACACGGGGAGTCAACTTTTAGTAAATACAATAAGGCAATATGACATTGACAGACACTAGAATCAATCAGAATGGGGAGCAACAGCTGCGTCTCATTCAGAAGTATGCCGGGCAAAAAGAAAGGACATGCAACAGATCATCCACAAGGGCTCTACATAATTCAGAGTTGATCAAGTCATCAGAGCTAGGCCAGGATGCAGTGACCGTCCTTTAGGGTAGTTTATTAAATCTGTCGCTGATTAAGCACTGTTCCTTTGACAGGCAAGCCCACAATAAATAATCTTGTACGCCACAGGTGGTAAGAATAAAACGATAACGATTACAGGCTTTAGACAACTCAATCTCTTCTCTGACATTGGCCAGAAAAGTAGAATGAGGTGCTTTTAGACTTTTAATGCCATTTGGTGTTATATTACTAAACATGTATTTGTGCATTCATCTTTTGTATTAGAAGCTTAATATGGTGAATCCACGGGATGTTGTTTGAACGGAACAGTGTTTTATCGAGACAGGCACAGATAATAACGTCTGTTAGAGTAGCCTTGCGGTAAGGTTGTTCCAGAGCCGCAACCATAATATAACTGGGTAACTTGAAAGGTCATCCTCCAGGCATTTGAATAGCCGCATATGTTTCAACAAGTCACAAATGTAAACATCTCATGACATTCTTCATTTTTTAACATTTTGAGCGGCCCATCTATACAATAGCTAAATGAGAATGTGTATTGGGTTCATATCAGCCAAACCCATCATATATCTAACACAGTTATTCTACACATATTCATTATCCCTGAATTCTTTAATTTCACTAAAATGAGTTACATATCTATTTTCTATTGCCTGATCAGCAGCGTCAGTCTATATGTGAATTTCTAATCCCTGACTATCCATCTGAGTGGAATAACTGATTGTTTTAAATATCCTCATCTGGAAAACGCATACCCACCCGATTTTTAAAACCTTATCAATATTGAAAAAATCTTACTACAACATTGTAACAAATTAATGCGTTCTACCTCACAAGTTTCTTCCAAATTTCCACAGTTATCAGCATGGTCCATTCCAATCTGTAGGCACTTAGCCAGTCCTGTCTTTTTTCTTTGCATTCTGGGACTTGTGGTCCTGTTTTTTCATTATAAAACTCAGACTACGAGTCCAAAAATGCAAAGAAGAAACATGGCTGTTCAAGCACCAACAGATTGGAAAGCATAATGTTGGCAACTATGAAATTCTTAACCCACCGGTCTGAGTAGTATGTCATCACCAAACCCACTTTGCAGCCTTGACTGTTCATCACTTTTTATACCACTATTTTTATTATAAAGAGGACCTCACTTCTTTGTGTCCAGCTCATCCCCTGCTAACTTTAAGTCAGTGCAGGTAACTCATCGTAGGGTTATGCAGCACTAAACCCTCAGAGGCGATAGACTCTGAATAAGTACAAAATTAAGGAGGAGAGGAGCTGGGTTAGGTCTTAATTTAATTGTTAAGTATGGATAATAATCGCATAACTAAACTTCTCTTTTTGTAGAGAACGAGTAGTTGAGCCAAATGTGCCAGGGTTGATACCCAATATGGCAGTAGTAGTTTCTAATATGCTAGAGGTGGTGCATAGTATTCCTGTAGTGATGCTTTCTCTGCAAGGAGTGCCAACATTGGCGGAACATGGCTGGCAGATGCCATACATTTCAGAGGTAATGCCCTATTTATTGCAACTATGTCCCAATGTGTCAGAATTACATGCCAGAATGGCTAGATAATGCTTAATATATATATATACATATATATATATATATATATATATATATATATATATATATATATATATATATATATATATGTATATATATATACTGCCCTGGATAATGCATCAGAACCTTTACAGTATGCCAGAAGCTATACTGCTCTCTGTGCCACAATGTGCCATGCAGGCTACCCAATGTGCCAGGATTGCTGTTCAATGTGACCAAAGTGCTTTTTATTCTTCCAAGGCCAGAGAGCTGCTCAATTATTCTGAATGCTGTTTAAAGTACCACATAGCTTCACAATATCCCAGCAGTTTATCAACCCACAGTACCTCTGCCTCCCTAACTCTTCGGGCTATGGCATACTTGCTCCATGGATTGGGCTGGAGCCTGGGAGGCTATACATACCTCCCATTTTGACATGTTACTCCAATCCAGGGTCTCCTACCACTCTGTGCCGGAAGGGCCAGTGAGCAAAGAGCTCTGTGAAGGCCCTCATTGCGGGTGGAGAAAAGAGATACATTTATTTTCTGCCCACTCTACTGAAGGCTGAAAGGCCTGGATCCGTACTGAACTGGTGAAAAAGAACCAGATGTAATTGCATATTCACCACCAGGTGACACTGCCACCAATAGGAGGTAGACGATGAAAGACTGCTACAGAGCGGAAGTAGGCCACTGAGTAGCGCTACTTGCACTCTACATTGAATGACGCATCAGACATGTCTGTGTAAGCATGGGCAAGCATTTCATAGGGCACATTATGGATGCCAGTTGCTATCCATGAGTTACCCCCTAATTGGTGATCTTTTGATCGACTCTGTGAAATTACCTTGGTGTGGTGGGTGACCCTCCCAAGTGTTGCCCGTTTAAGGGAATGTGTCCCTCCCCTGTATATTGCCCTTTCAACATGGGCCATGACTGTTTCAAGGTCCAAGCGAATGAAAGGAGCCTCTGCAGACACGTGCACTAGAACGGCTGCAGACTCACAAAGAGGAACGACTAAGTCTGTGTCTCATTTATGTAGGGCTGCAGGCCTACACGTGGGAGCACTAACCTGCATGCCCTGATGCCGTGGGACCCTCGTGCCAGTACAGTGGCAGAGGTCTGCATGGTCAGGGGCATGGCTCGTGCTGTCCCCACTCCAGATGGTGTGCCATGTATCCCTCTCTCTGCCGTATCTCGCTAGTTCCGATAGCCACATGTCCTTCTACACTGTTGTTGCTCTTGTAACCAAACGCGTATGCCTTGTAACATCCTGTAACCAAGTATGTGTGCCTATGTAACCAGCTGTAACTAAGTTTTCATCCACATGTCCAGCATCCAGCAAGTCTCCATGTAACAGCGCCACAATGCCTCCGGGCTGTTGTGCGCTCTATAAATAAATAAATAAATACATAAATAAATAAATAAATAAACAAATCACTAAATAAATAAATAAATAAATAGTGCTGGTGTCCCATAGCACCATGGGGCCTGCTGGATGTCCAGAGCAGGCCCCACTCCCGAGGGGCACTGGGCCTCCAGAGTGCCAGTGTCTGTAGCACTATGGGGGCCTGCTGGATGCCCACAGCAGGCCCCCTGTAACACTTGGCAGATCCAGCTCAGTGTCAAATGAGAAGGCGAGAGGGTCTGCTCACTAGGGCATTTGTAGTGCATGCACTACTGAAGGTTGCACAGGCTTCTTCTGACTCGTCTGCGCATCCACATGGGTGTAATTAAAAGATGGCAAATGACTTCTGATTTAAATGTTTACTGCCAGCCACTCTTACAAGAACTAAAACGAAACTATGAAACCCAAATCCTAAACTCACGCTCCGGTTGTATCCTCCACCTTTAAGTACATATCCTTTGAGCGCGCCAGATAAACGCGTTAATTGCATCCGCAGCAACAAGGAAAGCGAACAAACACCAGACGTCTCCACGGAAACCTTTTACCCTGCAGATGGCTAAAAGGGAAAAGCGATATGTGCATGATTGCAAAACTGGATTTGTGGTACATTTGCCGGAACAAGCTATACAGTAAAATGTATGACCCAAGTACTTTAGGAATCCTTGGAGCTCAAGAAGAATTATTTATAAGCAGGAAGTGTCCACCGAGCTACTCCTCCCTGAAAGAATCCTGTAAATTGTAATTCAAACCTTCATGCTTCCATGCACCTGTGGTATAGAACACTAGTGCCAATTATAAGGCGGTAAGAATGAAATTTGCATAATTACTCTAAAAGTGATTCCCAATCCTACTAAGAAAGACATTTCATTCATAAGTGCTGCATTAACTTGGATGAGTGGGAAATGTGAATAACGTTGTACGAATTAGTCTGCAATAGAATCTTCAGCCCCATTAAAAGGCAAAGTAAAAGAACATCAAGGAGATGATATCGGGCCTGCTGAGGACGTCACTCCCTGTGTTCCCAGTCTTGTCATTTACAGTGGCTTCAAGGACTTGGGGAGGGGAAGGAGGGAGGGAACAGAGATATTGAAGACTGTTCTGACGTGTCATTGTGTGGTCCCTCCCCCAAAGCTCCAAAGTATTCCTGTCCTTGAAAGCATCCCTTTGCTCCTTCCTTTCCTCTCTCCGCTGATGTTTCTTCGGCGTCTCCTCTCTTCCCACTTACCCCAGATGTTTCAGCTCCTAGTCCTGCCCTTTATCTCTATCAAGACTTTCCTCCTCCTCCCCCTCCTCAATTCCTCTCCCCCACTGCACCTCAACAACTCCCTCTTCTTTCTTCCAACTCTCCCTTTGTTCGCCTCCATCTGTACATTCAGCTGTCTTCTACTTCACCGACTACCCTTTTGGTTGGTCTTTCTTGTATGTTCTAGCCTGCATTGCAATTGGGTTCATGAGGGGTAGAAATGCATCTCCTCTGCGCCAATAAAGAGTGGCATGTGTGATTGGCAGGAACCTTAGGGAAGAAAAACGTCACCATGTGTGCTTGGATGTACGGTGTACCACCCAGTCATTTACTACCTTGGAATCTGACAGCTCTTACTCATGGTTGCCTGACTCTGTTCCATAAAGCTGCAGCCCAACTCTGATATCTGTTTGACTTTTTGCTTTGGGCAAATGCCGGCAAGCTCCCCAGTCTTGGCATAGGGAAAGGTTGTGGTCTGTTCTGCATGCTAAGTATGAATGTCTGTCTGCCACTGTCATTTCAGTGGCTTGTCCCATTTGCGAAAGGTTTGTCTTCTCAGTTTGATTTTCACAATCCATTAACGTTGTATTAGGTCTCAGGGTCTATTGTGTACCTGACATTTTATGTTAGGAATTGGATGGAGGTACTTGGGGATACCCTGTATACGACCTCTGGGACTAGCAACATGGTGTGTAAAGTGGTCTCTGTCCCCAAAGATCAATCCGTTCTCACTCCCCAGACTATCACTTGTGATCCCGTTCTCGGACCCAGAAGCCCTTATAATGTCTCCTTGTGCCTCACAACAGTACTGTAAAAATAACTCCTGAATATTTCAATTTGATGATTTCTAAAATTACTAGGTCCATAGCTAGTAGCTAAGGCTAGATAAACCTTATCCTAGCCGGTCTTGCTGGATGAATAATGAGTTCAGGAGTCAGTGGTTTTGTGGGATTCCACAGATTCGCTAGCAGCACAAATTCACACCTGAGTTCAAGTGTGAGTTTCGACCTGTGGGACACAATTTGGCACGTCAATCAGAACCATTGAACCTCTCAAAGAGATTTGGCTCACCACTCAAGACAACGGATACTGTGAGAGACATTGGGCTGGCTAATCAGAGCCTTAGAATCTCTGGAGAGGATAAGCGTCCTTATAAATGCCCCATCTGCTGTCCTCATTCTTTGCAGGTTATGTTTGCCTGTTAGAGGGCAGAACAGAGCTTGCATGTATTGGAAGAAAGCAGGAGAGTTTGTTCTGTAGAGACGTATATGTTATGTTATTTTATGTTAGGGGGTATTTGTATAGCACCTGCTGCTATTGGTATGACTGTGAAGCGCTGTGGGGATGAACGCTCTTGAGAAAACTATAGTCTTGTTGAAAGTAATGAAGGAGTGGTAAAATGTGTGTGTACATTTATAGCTAGTAACAAGGTAAGTAGAGAATGGCTTTGTCTCCAAACAACAGCCCCTATTACAAAGGCGTGTGCACAGGTGCTGTGTCAGATTGTAAAAGAGTCAAGCTATGTGAACAGCTAGACCAAATTTTGCATGGAACCCAGCTCTATTCTATGGGTCGTAGCGCTTAGTGGTCAAAGATGATGTATTTTTTTAGGGCAAGACATAAAGAAATAGTGCGTATCTCAAAGGTGTTTGTGCGGGTTTGTGAACAACTGTACAGAATTATTTTGAGGGGCTCAGCTGTGTTCTGTGGGACGCAGCGCACAATGATCCTGTGAAGAAGGACTGATGCATGTTAGTTTTAGTCATGCAGTGCTTACCATGTAGGCATGGTGAGGAATGCTATGATCCCCTAACTGACTCCTATTGTCTGCCCAAATTCCCCATGAGGGAGGATGGACAGAGGTTGTCACTCGAGCTGGGTATGAGATCCAGACTAAGTGTGCGAGGGTACTGATGGTAAGAGCCAGTTTTTGAGTGCCTTCCTGAAGCCAAGGTGGTCCTCTATGCAGCGGATGGTTAATGGGAGGGAGTTCCAGATGGTGGGTACTTGGACTGAGAAGGTGGAACGCCCCACACAGGTCATTCTGTCACTGGAATTGTGAGAAGAAGTGCTGAGCCTGACCTGAGGTTTCTGTTAGGCTTGTAACATGTGAATTCATGCTGCAGGTATTCTGGTCCTTTGTTGTAGAAAGCTTGATGGGTGATGCACATTACCTTGAAGGTGGACCACTGTCCAATCAGAAGCCAGTGAAGCACACAGTGGGCGAGGGAGATGTGTCCTCTGGGGCATAGGGCTAGGAGGAGCCTTGCAGCAGTGTTTTGTACTTAAGCGTTTTCGTAGCTGTGATGCCGCTAGGTAGCATTAGCATCATCTAGACGTGAAAGGATGATAGCAACAGTCACAGAGACATTGTGTGGGTAGATCAGGTAAGGAAAAAGGTGGCAGAGAATACATATGTGTAGATAACAGCATTTTACCACATGCTTGTGAGTATGTATGTTTCTGTGTTTTACACATTTCATTCCCTCCTTGTAAAATGTTATTTATTGTGCTAGGCTTGTAGATGTCCTTAAAGTCTGACTCCCATTTTGAAAAAACTTTGTGAAACCATTTGTGATTGTTTTTTTCTATTATTTGCTTCCCTCTTCCAACAACAACAACAACAAAAGAAACCATTGGTGAAACATTTGTGACACCCTTTGTAATTGTTTGAAAACCTTTCCCTTAACTTGTTGTGTAACCTTTAGAAATATTTTCGAAATCTTTACATTAGTGCCACTAAAAATATTCCCATGAATCAATAAAAGGAAGATGTTCATATCTTTGGGAGCATAGCATCTAAGGATGGGGAGGAATGGTGTTTTTTGTTGTAAATGTGGTCATGGATTCACAGCTTCTTGACCTTGAGGCCGACACCTCACATAGGGATATAGATGTGGAAGCCTTGAATGATGATACAAGTTTAGAGATGCCAGGTTAAGGAAAAACATCACTGAACTATGCTCAGCAAAACACATCTGTTCTCACATCCATAGAATAAATATATCATGCAAAAGGAGTAGGTAAGCGATGCACAACCACTGCTACCTGTAGTAAAACATCAGCAACCTCACACTTGAAAACCTGATTCATCTTCACATGAAGATAAATCTTACATTATAATGGGTAATCACTAAATTAATCACTATGTCACAACGGAAGCTCTGATCAATATGCATCTTTGACGGTTTGTAGATAGAAGTGGACGACCAGTATATGTTGGAATTTGAATTCCAGATAAGCCAGAAAAAGAGAGAGCTTGCTGAAGTGATGATTTCTGGCTGACTGTATCCCATATAGAGTTACCAGGGATAAATCTGGGAAGATAAAGATAAGAGAACTGCTGGGAATGCAATTTGAAAACATGAACACAATTCAATTCAATGCCCTGTTTTCCCCCTGTTATATGGGACACGCAATGAGTTACTCCTTTAAAGGCCAATGCACTTTATATTGGGAAACAACATTTACAATTAAAGGCATGGTCTAGTAAACATTTTTATTGTCCCTACGGGTCGGCCATGTTTTTTTAAGCCTAAGTGGCTCGATTTTAGAAAACATTCCTATGGACCTTACCCGAGTTTTCGTCCATTAAACGCACGCGAAAACAGGTACCAGGGAGCTGCCATTTTGTGATAATCCTATCACTTGCCGCATCGCCCTGGCTGACCTGCTTCTGCGGCACTAAATCAATTCCCCCGCCCCTGAGCCTGACATTATCCAAACATTCAAATTCCCCGCCTCTCTGCGTGACGTTACTGTGCTGCTTAAGCAAATGCACCCAGTCGTCTTCTACGCAACTCCACACAGGACCCGGAAACCAACACAGACCATCTCACAACACAGCGCGCCACAATTCGGAATATGAAACTGTACTTTAAAATCAAACAGCAACACGGTACATTTGGTAAAGTACATTTATTTGACATTAAATGTTTAGAGAATATTAAGCAATTGCCATATGAACTCTGAAAGCCATTTATTTTCTTTTATCTGTATCCGCCATGGTACACAGGGTGTTGCTTTTCGTTAAAAGAAGCACTTTGGAAGCACGGTGAACCGCAAGGCTGTTCCATCAACTAGGCACTAGTCCATCGTAAAGGTTGATATGTTGCTTCTAGTCACTAGTACAGCGTAAGGGCATGTGGGCCCTTGGCGATCGTCCCATAAAATTGTCAGTGTGCTCCAGTTGTTCACACAAAGCTGCAGGTGTCTACTGTAAAAGCCATCTGCTGGTGTCTTAAACCGATGGCAGTAGCAGAAGGGGAGCAAATACCTGTTATGAAAACAAAAAAATTATAATTAGTCTCGCCAGCCGATCTTCATTAATATTACTCATTTTATTTATTACAGCCGATCAGAAACTATTTGCTTGCAAGGATAGTTCAATGGAGTATGTTCGGCTCTAAAATCAATGCGAAAAGTGACGAAATAAATCGAGGCCAACACACAATGATAAACGACAGTTAGTCTACATGGGTGAGGAATGATATGATATATGATATGGCATTTGTAATGCGCCTATACTCAAGTGTTTCAAGGCGCAACGAGGCAGGTTGGGAACAAGGGCAAACAGACAACGATCCTACTAGGCCAGGTGTCTATCTGATCGCGCATGGGAAAGGGGGGAGGGGAGGTAAAAGTGCTGTACATGGTTAGTTGAATACAAATTAAATAATAGGGCCAGCTGGTGGCAAGTGCAAGGTAAATGCCGGGAGAAGGGGGCTGAAGGATACAGAGACAGTCCCGTAGTGCAGGTAGGCAGTGCAGGGAAAAGTGGCTGGGCCAAGGACCGAGATCGGTGAGACCAGTGGACCTGCATGCCCATGTGCCCACTACGAACACGTTTTCCTTGCTTTTCCTAGCTCTTCATTCATTCATTTATTCATGCATCCATTCATTAAATCTTCATTCCGGTATAAAAGCGTGTAAAGATTTACTTACATTATATTTGAAATTTCCATTGTGTCTCTTCGTATTGCAGTGTGTAAAACGGGCCGTGCTCTTGACAACTATTTTTCGTATACTGAACTAAAATGAAACTCGGTCTAGTTTCTGAATTTTCTGCCTTATCGTCTCTTACGTTATTGCGCACCCCCTTCAAATGTAGTTCTTTCGGCATGGTCCCTGTCTCAAGGTCAAAAAACAATAGACCCTTATACTTCCGGTGCGACTTGTTGGCCTCATCTGGGCGCGAGCTGAAAATCAAAGCCGCTGTCCTTCGCATTCTTTCTTTGCAACATCACGTAGTACAGGCATCTGTGAGAACTTGAAGTTTAGAATCCGTCTATGTAGTGCGCCTCAATGTGCAAATGCGAACTGGCTTCTCTCCCAAATGCCACGGCCCGCTTGGCGCGTTCTAAGTGCCCCAATTTTGTCCCCGTTGTCTGCAAGCTTTGCAGCCCAAATTGAGACATTTAATTTTTGGCGGAAGGTCAGGGAAAGTATAAAGTACGACAGGAGTTGAGTTAAAAGTGAGATTTATTGTTTGTTTGTTTGTTTTATTATTTGCAACACGCAAGCCTCCCCTCTGTTAACAATGCGCAGCATTTACATTTACATGAGATGAGACATGAGAAAAATATATACATACACATATATTAGGTGAAGAGAGAGAATTCAAAGATGACACCCAGCTTGTTCGCCACCCATGATGGTGAAGATAGGGGTTAGGGTTACAGGTACACTGTACAATAACATTTATTTACAAAAAGACAATCCTATTGCAATTATTTAAACCGGGATTTGTACTTCACAACCAGCTGTGCTTCGGGTGGGCATGGCACAGTCGCAATGTTCAGTGGCAATGGATCACTGCTCTGCACAGAAACGTCCAAAATTCCATATCTGTGCTTCTCTAACACAGCAACAATAAGGCCTTTCACAAAGTCGAACTGCATTTCATCATAGACTGGTTTGATCACCCATTGCTTACTTCGTTTTGAAAACACCTTAGTGTAGCGAGGCATCCTTACTTTACCCCTAGTCCTAGATTGTTCACGTCCGACATTGCTGTTATGGGCCAAGACCGCTAGTAGAGTGCGATGTTTCATGCCCCGAAAGCTAAAATGCAAGCGCTTTGGCCTGTACTTTAGACACATATTGTGGAACACCTCCAAATCTCCTGTGTGACAGAATTCTGTCAGTCCTCTCAAATCTCTTGATAGAGTTTTGTCGAAAACAATCTTCTCAATGGATTTGTGTGTCGGTGAAGATGGAATCAACCACTTCTTCTTCCGTGCCTCCTCTGGGGACAAAGGGCCATGTTCACATTGGTGGAAATGTTGATTTGCTGTCCAGCGGTGAACGTTGGTACAGTGGTGCATCAGTGACCGCCAGTAGTATTTCCAATGACCCTTCACAAGTTTTTGAGCTCCACCAAAGATGGTTGGTGATAGAATGGGATCACTGCAAAACACTTTCAAAACCTTTTTTTTTCCTGTAGCCGATATTTTCTTACTGAGTGATTTAGCAAGATGCCATACGTCAAATTGATGATTAATATGTGGGAACTGCTCTCTCATTGTCTTGGCAATTGAAACGTGTCTGTCCGTGGCTATGAGGCCGTTGTGCATTCCCCTTGATTGTAGATATTCCACTGATTTTATAAATCCTAGTTTCTCCATGGCCACTGACGATGTACATTGTGTTACCTGCACGACCACCGAACTCACAATTTTCTTACTATCCATGTCCTGAAAGTGGTAGGTGCAGTACTTGGCAGAAAATCCAGGGCTGTCGCACTGTCCATCGCCGGCTAGCCTGAATCGGTTGCCTTCAAATGTACTTGCTAGAGACAATTGTTCAATTTTCCAAGCATCACTAATGGCCGGAAACAGATAATCATGTTGGTATATGTAGTACAGCGCTTTAGAAATGAAATGGAGTCCCACAAACTGAAAGAAAGCCTCTAACTTTCTAAAACTGGAGCCACTAAAAAGTGATGCAGCTGCACACAGTATACTGCCTGCTGGCAGTTTCCCCAGCATGGGTTGTGCAGACCATGAGAACCTATGATTTAATCTACAGGCAGCATTTATTTTGACGTTACTGCCTTTTATTTGACGAGTCACATTAATTAATGGCTTCCCACATACTTTCCCTCTAATGGAATGCACACATTTCAGCATACTTATAATTTCCATCAAACAACTGTCGAATACAATGTATTTGCTCTCTTTCATTAGACTGTCATCCTGCGTCAACGTTGTTTCGGCCTGTGACGTTGTGGAGATTTCAACACATTGGAAAGTAATATCACTGATATCAAGTTCTGATGCATCTATGGATGATGCGGCTGGTTCATTCTCTGTCATTTCGACATCTATTACTTCAACATTGATGGGAGAACACAACAATGTCGACAGGTTTTTGGGTGGCAAATTTTTGGCGGGTGTAGATTGTGTGAATTGATCTGCAACTACTTCAGAGCTATCTTCAATACATTCAATAACATCTTCTTGTAGTGGTGCGCTCGCACTGTAGCTATGGTCCAATACAACTTTGCTGTAGTCTCCAAACACAGTTAATTCATGTTCTGGCCATTGGACATGAGCATCTCGAGCCTGAACACGCCTCGCCTCAATTAATAGTTCCTCCATAGTGTACATGGCCTGGCAAGCAACATCTCTCATTCGCTTCATTGTCTGTGTATGTATAGTTCTGACACCCACGGGTAACTGGAGGAGAGATTGGAAAAGGGATGTTCAGTTTAAACACAAGATAAAGTGTAGTCCAATTGACTGGAAAAAAACATAAAATAGTCCCCAGCACAAACATTTTTTTAAAGTTATGAACTGTTTGTAACTAACCTTTTTTTGGTTTTTTTTCTTTGCAACTTTTTTGACTCGACCTTCAACATCTGCACGCTGTAGCTCCGATTTGTTTCCGCATGTCCTCCCTTCCTCTTGCGCTGCAACGACTATATTTTCTGTATCCGCATAGACAGCACGGAATGAGGCTCCATCGTCTCCCTGAAACATAGTACTTTCATTACTATGTATCAAAATATTGTTACCATAAAACACACGTGAGGACGAACACACGGGTACATCTCAATAGCCAAACATGATTTAAACATTGTGTGCAGCAATCAAACGGCAAGTATTCTACCAGTGATGATCTATTTCGATGGAGCTGTCAGAATCCATACCTCTGGCTCTGCATGGACTGCCATGAATGGTTGTATTGGAGAGCAGGCATCCCCATCTCCCTGAAACACAGTACTTGCATTAGTATGCTTTTCAATATTGGAAACATAACACACACTTGGGGTCGACGGCACAGGTACATATAAAGAGATAACCACAAATGATGCATTGTCTAAAACAATCAAGGAAAATTTAAGTATGCAGATTTCATCGACTTATTTCTCCGATTCCTTTACATGTCCATCATCTAAATGAGATGTTGTGATTGTAGTGGAAGCTCCGTCGTCTCCCTGAAACACAGTACTTTGATTAGTATGGTTTTCAATATTGGAAACATAACACACACTTGGGGTCGAACGCACAGGTACATATAAAGAGATAACCACAAATGATGCATTGTCCAAAAGAATCAAGTAAAATCTAAATATGATCACATTTCATCGACTTATTTCTCTGATTTATTTACATCTGCATCATCTAAATTGGATGTTGTGATTGTAGTGGAAGCTTCGTCGTCTCCCTGAAACACAGCACTTGCGTTAATGGAATCACGTTATATGATAACGCATGATGGAGCTGTCAGTATCCATACCTCGTGCTGCTGAAGAATATCTATGGATGTTGCAATGTAGTGCGCGCTTCCGAAAGCTGTTGCGCCAATTCGTATACGCATGGTCCCGCTTTCACTTCCCCTGGAATTACTTGAATGTCAGGCTCTGCATCAAGTGCAGGGGTTAACGCTCCATCAACTGCCTGAAACATAGTACTTGCATTAGTGAGGATTACAATAGTGAAAACATAACACACACCTGGGGTCGACAGCACAGGTACATATCAACGGCTAACCACGAATGAAACATTGTGTAGAATAATCAAACGACAAGAATTCCAGCTCTGATGATGACGCTCGATGGAGCTGTCAGTATCCATACCTCCTGCTGGTGAAGAACATCTGGAAATGTTGTAGATGTGGCGGACGCTTCAGCATCTCCCTGAAAGACAGTACTTGCATTAGTATGGATAACACTAATTATAACTGAAAACAAACACCAGTGGACGATAACTAAGGTGTATATCAATTGGAAAGCACTAACCAAACATTCAGTAAAATAATTACACGATAAAATAAAACTATTACTTGACATGCATAAAACAAGTCTGTAGCGGATTAGCCTAGTAAGATTACCTGATACTGCGACCACGTCAAGGATGTGGAATGTTCTTGCTTTCGATTCAAGGGATAGTCAAGAAGTTGTAAAGGTAAATTAATGATTGATAATGAAATGCCAATATTAAAAATAGCCATGTAAGGCGACAGAATACTTGAAAAATGCTCAATACGTCACAGTTCCCTGTTCCCATAAATATACATTGCGTTTGTGGGTTATGAAATCGAAAAAGAATATATTGATAAATGTCATTATTCAAATAACTATACACTCATATCAATATCGAAATTATTACAAGGGATAGAACACCTACAATATCAATTAATCCGATCGGCTACCTACACACTACCGCAAGGCCTAAAGCTAAATCCGGACACTTGACTCACCGGTGGCGGAATGTGGACGAATAGAGTGGGAATAGCGTTTTCGAGTAATTTCTGTGTCGTTCGCCGTTTATTCTTCTTTGTTACCCAAGATGTTGTGTACATGTCCAAGGAAAAGTGCCGGCTGCAGATGCGGTATCGATCACCCCTCTTGTCCTGTAAGACTTGTTGGACTCTACTTTCCAGCTCATCCAGTGGATATCCGCAATGTCAGACCCATTCTCTTATTCGATCAACAGTTTTCGGGAATACATGCATTGTAGTGCCTTCAGATTTCGCATGGGTCTTCGAAGGGCAACCGCTAATCGAACAGGCAGGCATTGTTGATAAATCTGAAAAGTAAATATCGACATTATTATACAATCTTCAAGAATAAAGATTTGATACAAAAGTAAATGAATCACACAGTGATCAATACAAGGTTTGTTTTGGTCGCAGGAACTATACCAGTTCATTATGTGCGGCTTAGTATTTGCATAAGTTGCAGAAATGTATAAATGATGTGACTAAATTTGAACATGTGACTCGTCCCTTGGATGTTCTGTCTTGCACGAGAAGGAAACATACTTACATTATAGACTGGACCCCCGAAGGATGCAATTCGATGACAATAGACACAGATGAAAATAAGTAGATCTATTGATAGCATAGCAATGGAAACTCAAGTCCGTAGGGACAATAACATTTTTTACTAGACCATGCCTTTAAATGCCTTTTGGTGCCACTTTAATGTGGGATTGCCTTCATAAAATGAAGTACTATTGAAGGTATTAATGGCTTAGCAGGTCTAGATTCTTTTGGACCATAGTGTGCTGCAACATACTTTTGTATGAGAGATATCATGCATTAATGCAGCTAGGGCAGGCCATAGTTATAGATTAGATGTTGACAAACATAAATGTATATAAAGAATTCATTATATTTAAGAATAATTGTGCGAAGTGGAAACCTTTGCATTCCTTTCTCTTAAAATGCACAAGTAGTGTTTTTTAACACTGTACATGTTACAGGATAACAGTATATCTTCACCCAGAAAATACGTACACGCTGAAAAGCACACACACACAAATGCATAAAGGTGTGTAGGCATACAGCGTTTGAAAAATGTTCCATGCAAGTAGTTTGAAAACTGTACATACAGAGACATGAATTTAAAGTTGTATATTTAGCATTATTTCAAGTCACACAAACACAGCTACAGACTGAAAATAGCATACTCATGTTTAGTGAAAGTCCCATATTCTTGATTAGTAAAAACTGCACCCAAATCTTTTGAGAACACAGTATGCATATGGGTTCAGAACAGAATAATTAGATCCCTAGGATTTGTACTTCAAATTCAAACCTACAGGAGACAAATGCAATCTAGCCATTGTGTACAGATCAGTGATATACATAGAGTCTACAGATTCAGTACCTCACTCTAATACAGGGATGTCCATGTACTCTAAATAAATTGTTCAAATAACTTTCTCGGATACCGTACTTGCCTTGATGCTAGAGAAAACCAATTTTTTTAAACACCCTTGCCTTATGTTGAAATTCTATCTCTGAAGCATTTATTAGTATTTAAACTGATGAAAACGCAACATAAATGTTTAGAATATCTAGTATCTTTTAGAGTACAAGATATTTCGTTTTAAGAGTGAGTGCCTGAATGACTACCAATAGTGAGATTAATATAGGCAGGAAATGTGTCGTTCGAAAAGATTTTTGCATTTGCGATACATAGCCTTGTATTGATCTCCATGGTGTAAAGCTGGAGACCAAGTTGGTTGAAGTCGCATTGTTCTTTTAAATAATTTCGATTTCTTCACACCAGACTGTCTATATATTGGCCAGAATTGTGGGATGGGATTGTATAAATGGGAATGTGAGACTGGCATACCACACCTATGTGAGCCAGGTCTATAAATAATTAAATACATTCAATATTCTACCACGAGGAGTCAAATAGACAAAGGCATTGCAGGAAGAGGAAGTAAGCTGGAAGTTGCAGGGCAGGAGGGGGAAAACAAGGAGTCCGATTATGGGCAGGAGGAAGATAGGCACGATGTTAAGATACCTGCTGACCTATCTGTCTGCTGTGTTGACTGGTTACCTGGCTACCCTAAGAGTTTCACTGGGTACCAGGCTCCCTCATGACCAGTCGCCCTTGCACTGCCTCCAGGCCTACTGTGCACTTAGGGGCTGTAACTGTAACCCTTCAGTCCCCTGCCTCCTTGCACTTGCCCAGAGCAGCGCTACCCTGAATGCACTCACTACATGCAATGCTGCCCTGATTGCACATCCCCCTTCCTCTCCCTGGCTACTCCCCTTTCTCCCTCCCCCTGCACTTTGCCTCATCGCACTTGCATTTGCACAATCTAAATGACACAAGGCCTAGTACGATTGTTTGTTTTTTCCTCCCTCTGTCTTCCCTCCCTTGCCGTGTCACGCCTACAAACACTTGTGTACAGGTGCGTTATAAATGACTTATATCATATCATATCATGGGGGAGGATGTGTGGTGGCTATAGGAGGCATAGGAAGAAAAGACACTGACCAAGGTGATGTAGGTGGCCCCCGTCCTGTGGACGACCAGAGGATAGGACTATTGAAAGGGTACTGCCTCAACACTTTCTACAATGGGTACCTCCTGAGAATGTGTGTCTCTCTATCTTTGGAGAAGGGTACAATTGTGTGCACCCTCTGCAATATTCTATCTCTTGGTCCAAGTCAGGCCCTTTGCTCCAGACAATAATTTCCAATCCATGGTACATGACCTTGTTATTTCTCACCTGCATGGTAGAAATCTCCTGTTCACCAGACTACTTATCTCCACTCTGGCACCAATGAGAAGCAGCCTCCATGCCACAGCTCACCTCATCAAATACCTCTTCAAATGTGACCAAATCATGTCCCCACTCATTGAAATGTATTGTTTGCTCCTGCAACAAGCATCGCCTTTGAGTCCAGCATTATAATTTAGAAAGTTGTAACCCTGCCCGCTCCATTCCTACCTGGCTAAAATGTCACTGGGCCTCATTACAAGTTTGCCGGTCTGGAATCAAGGGTGCCGGTAAGCTCACCTACGTGTTTGCCTGCCGTGGTCGCTGCGCCCGACAGGCTACAGTAGGCAGACCCTTCATGGAAGCGCTGGCACCATTAAGAATGGTGCTGGCGCTTCCGAGTCCCCACTCCCATAGAGTCCTTTAGGAATCTATGGGATTGGGGATTTACATTTTATCAGCGCCTGACTTCCCGGGGGGGGCGGACTTGTAATCTCCTGGTAGCACCGGGAAGTCAGGCACCAGTGAAATGTTAAGAGTCCAGCGGCAACACGCCGGTAGCACCGGCAGGGTTACCACCAGACTCATGATGAGGCCCACTGTCTCTGGTGGCAAAGGTCTACAATAAGCCTGGTGAGATTATAGATGCAAAAATGCAACAAATAAAAGAAAACAGGAAACAGGCTTTCTTGATATACGCTCTGGATAGTGGAACCTGAGACCCGTCAACATTAGACTTGTATCCACTCTCATACAGTTAAGAAAGGAGCACCTTCCCCACACACTGTAACACCCCAGATCCCACCCCCAGCCAACCCAACTTCAGCCCTAATTACTGCCCTTGTTGCTTAAATGTAATATAACACAGCCCTATTGGAACTTCGCCTCCTAACAGGTAATCCTATTGATCAGGGATGTGCAGCACACTGCTGCTTCTTGAAGCTAGGTCGGCACTCAATAAATACCCTAAATAAATTAATAGAAAAATGTGTGGCAGGGCAAGAAGGGCAGAAGTTATACATTGGGTACAACTGCAACTTGTAACCACATTTGGTCAAGGCATAACAGAGGTTTCAGACCCATGTGCCATCCACTAGCTCAGTGCTCTCTTGTCATGATACAGAGGAAGCATTTCCAAGCATCTTTATATTTGCAGGTTTTTCAGCCCAAGCTACCGGGCCATTGTTGGCTCCTCGTCATTCTGTGATGGAGAGGTTGGCTGTGCCTACGTAAAGAAGCAATCGGAGTGATCATCTGTTCACGAAAGCAGGTGAACATTGAATGCATTGCAAAATGGTTGCCTGCCACCGAGAGCTGGAAGTCAGTGCAAAATAAGATGCCCATGAGTCTCACCTGTGTGTCCATCCCATGAACACTGAGAAAGTCTGGGTATTTCTTGAGTGTCACACCTATAGCTCAACGTCGGTGTGAACATTTACCTGGATGGTGACTTCGCCCTAGATGGCAGTACCTACGTGTGGAATTAGGCGGAGTGGGGACTCAGGCAGCGCAGATGAAGCGTTGTGCGGGAGACACGGGAGGGCGGCCAGGCTCCCGTACATGGGTGCGCTATGATGGTACCTGTATCAAGTCTCCCTGCAGGACCAGTATAGTGTGTGTCTGCTGTTGTCCCAGCAATGCATTCTGTGGGACTGAGCCTTGATTCAGAGGTTGCATCCAATATCTGTCACCCAGCAGAATCAGTCAGGGTGTCTTAATGCTCCAGTGGTCCTGTCAGTTCTTCTGCTGTGCTGTCAGGACCTCAGTACCCATCCTTTCCTGTACCCTTTGTCTTGCCCACCTTAGCTTCTCTGTCTGCCCCTACTTGCTTGTTCCTCCTTGCCAGCTGCTGATTCCCTGCCTGGCACCGATTTTTCCTGCTCTCCTCAGCATCCTCAATTCTCTGGACATCTTTGGAACATCTACATTATGACTTCCCCCTCAGTGTCTGGCACTGTCCTTGCATCATGTAAAGCCATGGAAAGTCGCTGTGTGGTTCAGTGAATGAGTCCTGGGCTATCATCACATGTTATATTTGAGGGGGTGGTCTGAGACCCACTCTTTTTATAATACTCTACTGCCATCCTGGAGTATCATGGTGTGGCACTACATTCTGAACTTAGGGTAGATGGGTCACCTGAGGAATCAAGCCAAAAATAAGTCACGTAGCGCAGGCGAGATGCAGCCTTCGAGAGATTAAGATGCCCACATGTTGATTCTTATATGGTGGCCACACAGAAGTTGTGAGAAGATATCCAAGCTCTAAGATTGTAAGTAGCCAATTTGAAACAGGAAAACGTCACCTTGTGAGATGTTGTCAATCAGGGAGTAGCCGTTGCCCCGGACAGAGAGCACAATGGCACACATGGTGTCAGTTAAGTTTGATGTGGACCCCATAAATTGGCTGAATTTTGAAATCACTGCCAGTTTCAGTGTATGGTCCGCCCCAACATTCTGCACATGATAAGGCCAGGATAACCCCTGGTAGCAATAAAACAGCTCCACGCTGAATAGCTTCCAGGATTTTTAGAAAGCCTTTTTAGAAGCTTTCCAATCTCCCAATTTGTCCACGAGCGTTCAGAATCAACTAGTGGATCTAAGAACAGGACAACAAAATTTGATTAACTGGTTCCGCCATTTGGACACGGATTCTCAATGGACCGAAATCACCAATACACGCTTTTCCGTCGAGGACTATAAGAAGAGTATAAAGATGTACTGCTACATGTACCGAAACCAGAGCTGCTGCAGCTGTTAATCACTTGTCATATGCATGGACCACCAATTGATGGATCAGCTTTCAGAAATGACACGGACTGGATTCAACCAGTATGCATGCCAGACAACTACTCCAGTAGCAACTGGCACAGTAACTAAATACCTTCCTAAAGAACCCATGCAATTACGAGCACTTCAGGGTCCCTTGTCTGATGCCAAAAAGAAGCAACGTCGACAGCTTCGTCAATGCTTGTATTATGGAGGATCAGGTATATCAGAGGATACAAAATAGCTGATACTCCTTTATGCAGATAAATCGATTTTAATATCTAAAAGCACATCTGTGCTACAACATCTATTGAATACTTTCCGAGCCAAGTGCGAGGATAAAGGGCTAAAGATCAGCATCTCAAAAACGAAAATGATTTCCTTACCTGAAAATAATCTTTCCAGACAATTCTAACGGAACTACCGTATCACTAAAAAGATCATAGAGGTGGTCGATGCTATGATTATATATGCATTCAGAAAAAAAGGAAAGTGGGCAGGTAAAATTGGAAAGAGTTCAGCAGCCTCAGCTAGACGGGGTATTTTAGTTATCAACTTTATTAGACGATATGGTGTGCGCACCATGCTGCATGCCATATAGGTATATAAAATGAAGGCTTTTATGGCTGCCAATTATGGCAGAAAACTCTGGTGCCATTGTAATATAACTGCACTAGAGAAGGAGTACAAAATCCCGAAAAGCATACTTGGCATACCTCGTAGGGCCCTGGGTCCAGGTTTGGGCCACTGAGAGCAGTGATATGTGGGACGCTATTGCGGCGCCCAGCAGCAGGTGGGCCTCATCACGACCCTGGCGGTAAGGGGTTAACGCCAGCGTTAGCTGCGCCGACCCCTTACCGCCAATTACGAGGTCCCTTAGCGCCATGGCGCTATTAACACCTGCTTTTAGCAGGTGTTAAAATCCATGGCGCTAAGGGACCATGGAGTTAATTACGCCACCGTAATTTACGGTGGCGTAATTAATGCCTTCCCCACTCCCATTATGCCCTATGGGGCAAAAATGGGAATGGGGAAGGGTAAATGGGGATTGGGGATTTACCGCCCCGCCAAGGTCGGAATGGGGCGGTAAGTCCGCCAACCACCATGGCGTAAACGTAGTTTACGCCATGGTGGTAAAGTCACGGCCCAGGCGGTAACTTACCGCCTGGGTCGTGATGAGGCCCACAGTGTCAGATCTTGCTGACGCAGAGCGCCGGGCATGTGATGCTGTGTGTTTACATGGTAAGCTTCTCTCCTGAGGGGCTATGGGGTCAGTGTAGGAAGACAGAGAGTATGGGCATGAAAGATGGATTTACAGGATCGTGACTTATGGAAGTTCATATGTCATATACAGGTTACCGCCGAACGTACGGCCCGTTACGGCTGACCGGATCATGACAGCAGTTGCTGCAAGGCAGATTAGATGAACACAGTGGACTTACTTCTCCCGGCTGTATCCAGAGCCGGAAGTGAGAGGGTGTGTTTGACACAGCGCCAAGTCCTGAGGGGCAGGCCTTGAGATTCCCTGATTGAGATGGTGGTTGCTTACAATAGATGATGGATACTAATCGTGATGTATGGTTCTGTTTTTAGAGAACACCACCTGACTTTAAGTTCTACGGTCAAGATGTGGCTTTGTTTAGCCTACTGAGTGACTGTGTGGTCCGGTGAGGGCATACAGGTAAGGAGAGACTGGACCCTGTTATGGGTAGGGGAATGTTTGAGTCTACATTGGGGTTCTTTACCCCTAGTCATCACCTGGTGGGGTAGTGGAATGCACGGTTTACATGGAAATTGGTAGGAGCACCAGTCATACGGGGGACAAATCCATAGAGCGTTGGGATGGTCCACCAGAGGATGCATAGACGGTGGCGGGAGGGGGGTCATCACATCTCCCGCAGACTGTGTCCTGAGCAGGAGCACGGAGCAAAATGATACAATTATAGACCATGAACACCATTAGTCCCACAAGGGTACCTGGCTGACTACATTTGTTTGCATTGCAGCCTGCCATGCCTTACTTGGCTGACTGCATTTATTTACATTGCAGCCTAACCAACAAGCCCTGATGAGATTGTGAGAGAATACTGTGGGTTGTATGAATATGATGCCCCTGACCCTGGGAGGTGTCGTGCCCTGAGGAAGGATGGGTTGTGATGATCATTATAGACCCATGTGGCCGAAACTATAGTTGGCAATTTTGTATGGATCATGTTTAAAACAACAAAATCTTTCAATTTTAATAGATTTTTATGATTTACTATACTTGTTATTATATTAAACATATGATTGTTCGAATTTCTTTTGTGAATTGAATATATATTTAGTTGATGCTAAAAGAGATTAGGGTTGTAGGGAGATTTTTGGGAAGTATTAGATTTTGGTCACTATTTGATTTTGTAACATGTTCTTTAAAAAGTATAAATAAAATTATTTAAAACAACAAAATCTGTTGTAGTAAATGAATTGTGTAATGAAATATGCTGTATTAATATTATGAAAATCACGTAGAGACCACAAACCGTAGAGTGTGCATGTGAGAGAAAATATTGGCACACAAGTTCAGCTGCATTGGTGCTGTGTGCTAACCCATAGTATCATCTCTTTGTTATCATTACACTGGTTGTAGATTTGATCTATTAGGTTTTATGTGTATGAAGGTAGAGTGTTGGAGATGTGATTAATGTGTTGAGACTGTGTATGTATATTGTGGTAATTCCGTTTTGTGTTGGGTTAGATAGGGTTGATCTCTCTGTGGAATTGATTTAGGTTGTATGAATATTTATATATGTGAAAAGAAATAAATAGACACTTTGAGCAAGTTTTGGTAGTCTTTTGATTACAGTTGGTGTTCAAAGGTAAAATTATCATTAACCACTTTTGTTGATTGCTACTGTTGATTCCGGACCTAAAATAAGATTGTGGGAATACCTCATTTTTTGTGCGACTTATCATCTGATAGCCTGTGTGGAGTGCACTCAGATGGAGACTGACTGGTATGTCACTTGTTTCCCTGAATCTCTGCTTCTGCTACTCCTCCCATTGAAGTAATGTGAGCCTGACTCTCCCACATACTGGCAGCATAAATTCCTAGCTCCTCAAGCACCTCCCCCCGTATGTCACAAGATGGCAAGTGTCACGTCTACACTCTCCAAGAGACGGAAATGTACTTAAAGTTACTGCTGCCTAACACAGCTCCCCAAATCTCTGCTGGCCCTCCCACCAAAATCAGGCAAATGTGACTGTTGCACGAGCTGCCCGTCGGGAAAACAAGAGTCATGTGTATGTGTCTCTCACTGTCATCCAAGCTGCTTTTTTTTCACAGAGATATCCTCTCCCTAAATTCATGCCATCAAAGTACATAGAACTGGTCTATTCTCCCCCTTCAAATGATTGATTGTGTCACACAGTGCCGCATGCGCAAAGCCTACCCCAAAAATGATTCCCTGAGAAGCCGGTCACTCACTACAAGTCACTACCCTTCCCCACCCTTCTTCCTACCGACCTACTCTAACTTCACTCAAGTTTTGTCCCCCTTCCCTAAATTTCCTACGCCTGCCTCCAGCAGCCACCCCCTGATTTTCTGAAAGCTGCCTAAAACTGGAAAAGATATGTTCCCCTTTAAGCCATGCCGTAGAATATCCGACAAACTTTATAAAAAAGCAAATTGGTGAGCGAATGTCTGGGCAATTTCAATTCACCAGAATCTGATCTTGTTCTTCTCGTATTCTCTTAATCCGGCTCATTGATTGGCTTTCCTCGAGCAATAGGGGAAAGAATGGCAAGCAGCCTCACCCAATGAGTAAAAACAGGCTCATTAAAATGCTGCACCGAATCGTCACCAAATCCATCGTTAGTACCCTGTAATCGCATTTTCGCTAAGTCCTGATGGCTATGGTGCATCGCTGAAAGACGTAGCAGAACATACATTTTTTGAGTCAACGTTCATAAAACATGTGCCCTTTTGCGCTTTGAATGTAGGCAGTAAATATTGCCACTCAATATGCTAATGAACCCCCATTTACTTTTGCCAGCTTAATCAGCTTTTAATGCATATTGAAAAAGAAAGCTTGTCTCACTTAAGACCCAAATTGCTCCACCCTTTTTTTAGTTTTGTATTGTTGCAAACCTTCCCCTTTAACGTGACACCCTACTCAAGCCCTCAGCCCGGTGGCCCTCCTTTTCGCACACAGCCCTAAGGCCTGAGACATTCTCATACAATTGCAAAGATTCATCCATCTCAGCCTTCCATGGGTCTCCACCAGCCCCTGACCCTGGAAAAGAAACAAGCATTGGCTTTTGTGTAGGAATGGGAAAGGCATTTGCCAGGCATTGTCAAAATGGCTCTAACTGGCCATTAATGGTAAGTACCTGGGAATATATTAGCAGTTCCTTGCAAATGCCTATCTAATATCCATATAAAGGCGGAAACCATAGGCAATGCCAATACTTCAGTACAAGGACATGCATAATGCTTATAAATGAAGTGGCTGAAGCCACACTTCGTTAAAGTATTTATATGGCACCAGCAGCTTATGTACAGCTCCAATGAAGCCATTCACTCAGTAGACTGATTTGAAATAAAACTGTAGACACTTAGAGCATAAGGTTTGATGTTGAAAACTGAAACAGCTAACACAAAGAGATCCCAGGAGGATGTGGTTTGTGCGGGGAGAGGCAGGATGTGAGTGGGAATGTCCAAATGGATTGCCATGTCCATGGGCAATCAGTGGGTGGGTAAATAAGCAAACAACACCCACAAGCTGTGTGTCCCTCCTCATATTCCGTGTCCCTCTTAACTGTACTCCAGTGCAGTGAAATAGGTTTGTCTGAAAAGTGGCGCTGAAGTACCTCCTAACAGCCAAAACTAAATAGAGAACAAATACATATTGCTGCCATAGGCTTCTTACTAAAGCTCTAAACGTATGCCAAAACATACACATCTTCTCATAATGCCAGAAAAAGGAAGAAGGAGAAAAGACTCTAAAACATGTGTTAATTGCTATGTCTTCTTTCCCCATCGAACCACAGTCATTGTTGCACTACCTGATGACTCTTTGGTCTTAGCTGATCACTTTTTCCAAAGTGACAGTGCCTATTCCAGGCTAAATACAAAATACTAATTTTCATTGGACACATCTATTAATTTATCTGGGTCTTGTAGATAATCCCTTCTCCCCCAGCCCAGAAAATAGTTCAAAACATATTTTTCAGTTCCAATCGGACTGTTAAGGAGTAATGACTGATATCTGAAAGGGTGAATACAGCATAAGTGGGACTTTTCCTAGGGGAGGAAAATCATGAGAGTACAGAGGTATCTTTTTCAAAGTAACGTTGCCAAAGAGTACTACAATATGTCTATCAACCACTATTTTTAAATGTACTCTCAAGGGAAGCATATCTGGTCTTTGCACCTCCCAAGCGAAGTCCCGCCTTTTACACTCTGGGAGGGATTCGGGCAAAACCTTTACCAAGCATGCCAATGGATTGTCTCCACCAGCTCCCACAGAAATCCCAATAACCTTTAATTTTCCCCATCTGTCTGATTCCTCAAGATCCTGAGTCTTCTGATCCAACAAAGTGAGAGAGCCAGCCATTCCTGATATCCACTCCTGATGGTTTGTTTTCGGATCTTCATTTGATTCTGCCTTTCTTCCAAATCATTAAGTCTCACCCAGGCCATAAGCGTACTATTAACTTATACCAAACATTGCCCTGACCTTTAGCAATTTCCTGCTTGAACTACTCCTGCTCCTGAGCTAGCTGAAACAATGATTAGGTCAAGATGGTCGTTAGTCCTTCATTAGCTGTTTTCTAGGCAGAGATTGTGCTATCACTCCAGCCATGATCCAAGGTTTTGCATGGACATGAGCTGTGCCAGGCATATCAGGGTTACTTTCCATCGAGATGTGAGGGACAATTTTGAGAGGTTCTAAAGTTCTACCTAAAGCATATGCCAAACAGGGACTCTAGTGTATCTGGCACCCTACCTTTAGTTGCACACTTGCAAGGTTAGGCTATTTTGCAACAAGGGGAGCGACTTCAGGATTTTCCGTCTTCATAGAGGAATTGCTGTGCTGAGGCCTTTTCATGCACTAATCGACTGCACAGTCCTCTGTGCTAGTGCACTGCAGTGGTATGATTGGCTATTGCATTTATCGCATTGTTTGTTGAACATGGCACGCATTCCTATATGCCTCCCCCTGTGATCTAAACACAGTCCTCACTGGCAAAACATGACATGCCGGCCAGTTTACATATGCTGACATTTTTAGAAAGCAACTGGGAGGTCTGCCTGTCTGGCAAGATGATGTTCCAGTAGCTCAACAAAAGAACCTAATTTTCCTAAGGGACGGTAGACCCCCCCATCCCAAATGTCCCATGCTTACAGATCTGGAGGGATAGATGGTAAGGATCGTGGACACTATGTTAGCTGAATGGTAGCTAAAAGAGGGCTGATCAGCAAATAGTTAGAGGCAATTTCTCTTTTTATATTGTGAATATCCAAGGCGAAGTCCATCTCCACAAGAAGAGGTTCGTCGACAATACTCTGATAAGGCAGAAATTATTTTGAAAGTAAGTGATGCCGTAGTGTCCAACACTGGAGGACACAGTGTTTGAGAATGCACAGAGGAGACACAATCGAATCCAGTTCTCTCCCTTTCAAACTTCTCACAAAAGAAAACTAAATAATAAATGTGGAATTAAAGGCCAACGTTGGAATTTAAATGTTTTTCTGATGTATACATCAGGACCCGCCCACCTCATTGCAGCAGATTCACTGCATTTGGTGAAATTGCTGGGTTTTGGGCGGGATTTTTAAAGGGAGGAGTGTAATAATAAAATGATTGCAAGGGTTGTGGGAGAGGTGGGTGTTGTGAGGGTTTGCGGGAAGTAGAGGTTGTGGCAGGTGAATATGCACAGTTAATGGGAGTATGGGTTAATAAGAGGGGGTAGTGGGAGGACAACGAGGGGATGGGGGATGCTCTCCATAAATGGAAAGGCAATAGCTCAACATAATTTGCAAAATCATAAGAAACTCTATAAGTCTATTAAAGTAAGTTCACAAAACCCTCAGACTATTGCTGAATTGCATTCTGCTATTTGTCTTCCATTCAAGATCAGGGAAAATAATGCTACAATTGTAACCTTTTTGTTTAACATATTTCTATGCAGATTTAAATATTTGCAATAGTACATTGACACATCTAGGGTGTTTGTCCCTTCTCCGCAGGGGGGGAGCCACCTTCTCCGCTAGGTTGGGGAGGTGAGCCCGCTCAGCAGCAACCTCCCTAAGGATCTGGACATGTGGGACCTTACTGGGAGTTGCTCCCCTCTAGGGGACAAGAACTCCAATTTCCATGATGATCTCCCTACACAAACAAAAGTGTGTGCAATCGCTTCTCGGCCTTTTGGCTAAGATCAAGTGTAGTATCTGTTCTTATCAGTTTAATATCTGATACGTCCTCTATCTGGGGACCATATATTAAATTGATTTTTGGAACCGGGAGATGGAATGGGAGCTTGCTCTGTCAAAAAAAAAACAAAAAAAAAACAAAAAAAAAAAAAAAACAAAAGTGTGTGCATATATGGGATTACATTTAAATATCAATAACATGGTTTCCCCTCTATTGGATTCAGGTAATGCTGGACAGAGCACATCTGTGGAAAAACACATATTGCTTGGAACAAAACACAACATGTAAAAAGGGCAAGCGAACGTGGATGCAGAGAGGCAATCATACACAAGAGAAACCCTCTGACGTATGCACACATAGGAGACGCGAAGCAGGATTGAGCCACATAGCCGCGACAACCTGATCAAAGGAGAACACCAAAGAGAGACACTGTAGACCCGGCATAACATACAGTAGAGCAACTTCTTTGTTGACAGGGTCCAGGATACCATCCCAAAGGGTGTCGTGGCCAAGAGAGGATTTTGGTGCGTCAGGAACCTACTTAACAACACCGATACCCATTGCAGCTGGAAGGCCAAATCCTCCCATCGGCAAAAGTGTGCCAACCACCGCAAGTTAACGTAAAATGCAGGAAGAGCCTGTGAGAGAGACGAGAAACCAGTGGCAAAAAGCAGACAAAGCAGATATGTCCCATTGTCGAGCCCACATAATCAACCCAGGCTGACTGAAGGTACCCGGCTGATTATAATAAGAGGGAGGCTACTTTCACTAGTGAGTTCCTCCTCACCTGAATCTTCGCTGGATGTTGGCTGAAGTGGTTCCTCCGGCAGAGATGTGGTACCCTTCTTTCTTGTTGATCTCCTTTCCTTGAAGAGAAAGGACCTGTCACGGAAAGAAGCCACTATGTCAGCCAAATATCAACCAAGGCAAGAGGCCCCCACCCGTGCCAAACTGGAATAAGGGAAAAAGATAAAATGGCACAAAAAAAACTTTGATGTATGTTCCAGGCTTGAGCGGTCCAGCAATATTCCATATGAGTAGATGGTGTTCCAGATACAGAGCAAAACCCATAAGGCTCTCAAGCCAGGGGTGCCAGCAGAGGGGGTTATTTAGTCCAGTAAAAATGTTGGTAAGGAAAAGGAACACAGGAGTAGCTAAGGTTCTCCAAGAGGGGCAGCGAAAAGACAGGAGAAAATCTATGAGACAGGCTGCAAGGACTGGAAAGTGCAGAAGGGCCGACAGAACGGGCCGCTGAGAGGGCAGGGGAGAGAAGCACAGGCGAGGCAAAGGAAGGCACAAAGAAGGCAAGGTCAAATAGAGGGATACAGGACGAGAAAACTGATCTTACCCGAAAGGTACAAGGCAGGGTTGCAACACACAGTGGGAGTGTTGTGCATTGAAGAAATAGAATGCGCGTCACCATATTGGAAAAACAACTAGACCAGTGAACACGTTCTGAGGTAGGGTTTGATGGAAACCCTTTCAGGATAACAGACGCCACCTATGCCAAAGCTTCCAGAATGGGCGAACATTGAAAGTATGCCCCCTCCTGTACCAAGTGGTACCAGGTTTATCGGGATGCATGCAGAAAAAAAAAACATTGGATCAAGAGGAGAGCTTTGACATGAGACTCAGGTTCCCAGGAGTTTTCTTATTTGGGATATCCTTTCCATTTCACCAGGTATTGCTGACCTCCTTTATGATAGTGTAATCCCAAATGTGAGACTCTTTGTATTCCTCTGGACCATTAGACAATGCTTTGGGAGTCCATTTCTTCCTGCAAATATACAAATCTGGTGTATATTCACATAATAAGGGGGAATGAAATACTGGGTCTAGTCTATTTAAAGAAGGAGGTTGTTTCAAGCGGAATGCTACTGGATTTATTTTAGTGATGATTTGAAAAGGTCCAATACATCTTGGTGGACCCATCTGGGTAGGAATTTAGTGCGCAACCATACTTTGGAACCAACCTTCCATTCTGGGGTGAGACATTGGAGTTTTGTCTGTGGCATCTTTGTAGGTCTGCCTTTTTCTGTTTAGCTGATACTGGCATGCTTGTGTGCTTCAGCGATGTCCTTCAACACTGAACCAATGGTGGGTATGACTGTAGCGGGAAGGGCGAGTGAGGGTGTAAACCATAGGTTCAATAGAAAGGACTCATGCCAATAGCAGAGTGGACAGCGTTATTATATGCAAATTCAGCGGTAAGCAATACGTTTACAGAATTGTTTTGTCTGGGATTCAATTAACAGTGGAGGCATTGCTCCATGGTATCATTAAGTCTTTCTGTCTGACCGTTAGATTGGGGTGGTACAATGAGGAAAGGGCATGCTCAATACCAAATTGTTTTCAGAGAGTTCTCCAAAAGGCAGAGGTAAATTGCCGACCCACGGTCTGATGTAACTGTCTCAGGGATGCTGTGTAGAAGGGAAATCTCCTTAAAAAACACTTTGGCTTTTTCAGAAGAAATGGGTAAGCCAGGAAAAGGGATGAAGTGAGCCAGTTTGCTGAAAGAGTCCACCGTTACCATAATGGCAGTACAGCGCATGGACTGAGGAAGATCCACCACAAATTCTATGGAAATATGAGCCCAAGGTCTGGTAGAAGTCAGGCTTTATTCCAGAAGAGTGATGGGTTTTCCTGTTCTGTCCTTGCATTGCAAACAGATTGGACATGTTTGAACAAAACACTTGATCTCTTTACACATGGTAGACCACCAAAATGATCTATGAATGAGTTGCAATGTGGCCTCATAACCTCTGTGTTCAGCTGCTATGTTTTCATGACACCATGACATGGCTCTTTGTTGCAGTGTCCTTTTCGGAAGAAACAGAAAATGATTATAAAACAGGAGACCTTTCTTCTTAGTGTAAGGGTGGATTGTCTGAGTAGCATCTAGACTAGATACAGATTTCCGGACCTCCTGGAGGAATGTAGATACCACACAAACAAATGTGTTCCTGGAGAATAGGGGTTCTGTCCTGGGGACAGAGGAGGACTGTCCAGAGTATCTTCGAGACAATCCATTGGCCAGTGTGTTTTCTGTACCCCAAGTAAATATGTTATGGTGAAGTCGAACTGGCTGAAGAAATATGCCCAGTGTGCTTATCGGGCATTCATGCATTCCAGCTGCTGAAGAACATGAAGATTCCTGTGGTCCATTCTGATCTCAAAGTGGTATATGGCACCCTGTTCTAGATGTCGCCAATCTATACATGCCTGTTTCATAGCCATTCATTCTTTCTCTACAACCCAGTAATTCAATTCACTCGAGTTGAAGGTCTTAGAAAGGTAAACAATGGGATGTTCTTGACTGTTAATCACCTGTTTCAATACGGCTCCAAGGCCCCTGCCGATGCGTCTGTCTCTACGATGAATGGCTGGTCTTGATCAGGTTGTTCAAAGATGGGTGCTGAACAAAATAACTCCTCGAGGTGGCGAAAGACTTTCTCTGCAGCCAACCCCCAAGAGAACAAAACACCCTTTTTTTAGTAAGGCTGATATGAAAAGGACAGACAAAGAACATTCTGGGATGAACATTCAGTAAAAGTTGGAAGACCTAGGAAGAGTTGGACTTCCTTGACTGAAGTAGGTGAAGGCCATTCAAGCACAGCAGAGACTTTCCCAGTGTCCATTTCTATCCATTTCTCTGAGAGGATGAAACACAAATAAGGAACAGATGTGACCTCAAAGAGGCATTTTTCTGGCTTGACAAGAAGTTGATTTTCCTCTAATCGGTTTAAGACCTCTGACAACTTTCTTTGATGTAAGTCCTCAAATCGAGTGAACACCAGGATGTCGTCTAAATAAATGATGACCAAATGAAACAATAGGTCTGAACATAACCAGTCCATGAACCGCTGGAAGATGGCAGGGGCGTTAACCAGGCCAAATGGCATAACCTTCTCCTCGGAATGGCCATATGGAGTCCTTGAAGCAGTCTTCCATTCATCGCCTGAACAAACCCGTAAAAGATGGTGTGTGCCTTGAAGGTCCAGTTTGGAGCAGATGACTGCTCTTTGGACTGCTTCCAGAAAATCCCATATCAGAGGCATTGGAATCTGTCCCGAATAGTAACATGCTTAAGGCCTCCATAATCAATGCATGGTCTGAGTTCCTTGAAGTCCTTTTTATGAATGAAAAATAGCAATGTCCCGGCTAGGGATTTGGAAGGGCGGATGAGGCTATCCTGCAGATTGGCTTCCAAGTATTCCTTAAGTTCCTTTTTTCCGGTAGTGTTAATGAGAACATGCGCTCAAAGGGCACAAAGGCATTTGATGCAAGATCAAATGTGCAGTTGTCTGGGCAGTGGAGAGTCAATTCTTTAGGGATCTTATCCAGAAAAACATCACTATATTTCTGATATGATTGTGATATGCAATTGACCTTGGTAATCGGAGACCAAGACACAGAACACTCCGCCACCGACGTTTCCTCTTGTGATGGGGACAGGCAATGCAAAACACAGTATTCAGAACAAAAATTAAGAGAGTTCTTGTTCAAGTCAATGAGTGGGCTGTGTTTACTCATCCACAGGATCCCCAGGATTATGAGAAAATGGGCTGCTCTTGTGATGTCAAATTGAAGAGTCTCTTTATGGTTGAATATGGAGAAAACCAAAGCCGTATATGTATGAGTGATAGGGCCTGAACATAGGTGTGCCATCAACTCCTTCAACAGCTTGATTTTCTGCTCATTCTTGTTGGGGTATGCCCTTCTTTTCAGCCCAAACCATGTCCATAAAATATCCGGCTGGCCTTCTGTGTATCAGGGCCAAAGCATCAATGTTCTTGTCCAGCAAGCGTAAAAGTAAGCGAACAACCAGTAAGCGCGACTCAGGCGTGGAAGAACAAGAGTGGGGGCACTTCAGGACAATCTCGTAGCAAGTGATTGTTAGCTCCACAATACATACATAATCCGAGCTCTCGTCGGCACCGTCGGCACCGTCTCTGTGATGCTGTTAAGGGACCTTGAGCAGCACCTATCTGCATCAGTTCTTGTTTGGACATCTCGCCTGATGAGGGCACCGGAGGAGAGGAAGAGGAAGGGTGTGATGCTGGAAATGCATCAGAGGGACAGGGCCTCTGTACCCTTGTCCTTTACTGCTTTTTATCATGTGTTCTGTCGTGTTTTCCACACAGGAGTTCATGTGGGACTCCTGGCGGTGCAGATCTCTTTTTAGGTTTGGTGTACAGACCCATGGGATACCCTTATGGCACCCATGGGTGGGGGTACAACCCTGCGCCCCTAGTGTATGTTTTTGGGCACCTGTGTGTGGCCCACAGAGCAGGGTACGGGCTGGTGGCAGCTCTGTGCTGAATTGACTGGTGCTCTGAGCGTCCTCCATTTTTGGATGCCCAGGCCCTGTCATTGGAATCGGTAGATTCCTGATGGAGACCAGATGGCCCCCATGGCCTCTTGCCCTCCATCGCCTGTTACCTTGATCTTCCTGAAGTCCCGGGAAGCACTGACTCCCTTGACTGGTTGTTGGGTGGAAGTTCCATATATGGTAGTATGGGGAAGTTCCAAACAGACTGGCTGGAGCCTTCCCAAGAACTGTATCTGTGGGTGGGACCTGGGTGAATGGAGTGTGTGACAAATCTACACTTCTTCTGGTGGATGTCTGGTATCTGGTGTTTGACACAATGACTGAGACACCCCGAAACTGGAATGAATGCAGTGTTTAGTGTTGAATGGCGTGGTACTTGTCCAAATCCACATTCTGTGTTGTGAGTGTCTGGATTGAGAAGAATGGCCTGAATGCACTGTGTGCCTGATTGGCTGACTGACCGCTGAATGCCCTTCAAAGTGATTGGCTGCTTGAATGTGACCCAGCAGAATGAATGGGAGATCAACATTATATCTGGTGACCTCTCACTGCTAGGAATCGTGTTCAGAAGCTGAAGTCCACTTCGACAAGTAACTGGAGTAAAACTGAAGCTTGACCTTGAAGCCCTGCTGGACGAGAAGACTTGCTGTGGCTCTTCTTCATCAATCTGAAAGCTGCTGTGTCTCCAAGGACTGGCCCAGAGAGGACCTGGTAAGGTGCCCTCTTCCCAAACTACAAGGGACCATCGTGCACCAGCTGATCTTGAGACCTATGAAAGGATGCCGACCGGAGATGGGGACTGCTGTGGAATCCCAAAGAGAAGGGCCCGGACTGTTGTCTGTTACCGTCGATGACCGCCTTCGCCGACCGGAGCCGCCCTGCTCCCGTTGCCTAAGAACTTTCGATTCACGTACACGCTCCTCCGCACTACCACCCGCCTTATGCCGCCGTAGAAGGCCAGGCCGTCGACGCGCTGAGGAGTATCCATCGGTGGGTTTCCTGCCACCCAAAGACCACAGACATGCCGACGACTCGATGCCCTTGCTGAGCCTTTTCTACAAACTCTTTGCGGTCCAGAACTATCGACAATGAGGTGCCCCGCACGCCTCTTCCTTGCAGGACGTTGACGATTCCCTGTCGATGAACACCGCTAGGAAAGAAGCTGCCACTTCACCGCTGTAGTTCACCCTGTTCTTCGCCAGATGTTCGATGACCCACGACTCCTGCCTTAAAGGGAGGGCACTCAAGAAGGGCCGCCGATTCCCCAACGAGGAACGCTACAACACCAGGTACTTTGGGATTGTTAAACTATTGTAAAGACTCTGGTGAACAATATAAGGATTGGGCTTGTGATATATCTTTATTCTACAGTTTTCCCAGGTGGGGAGATCTCCACACAGAGCTGTGTCTAGCGGTAGGGGCCAGTATTCTGCCACTTGTTCTAACCAACTGCTTTCCGTTTATATTTATTGTTGGTCTCCTCTACGAACTGATTTGTGTGTCATTGAACCGTACAGTTAATGCACTTTAAAGAGATTGAATAGTAATTGTGGTACCACGTAGAACTGTTTATTTGCCATTATAGATAACCGAGTACAAGGTGAGTTATCAGTATATTGTACATAACCTTGAATATTGAACATTAATTATATAAGGACTGTGTTTTAACTAATACAGTGTGCGGACATTGCTTTGTGGGTGTGTGGGGGCTACACTGTACTTAAGAACCAGCCTGCATCACCTTCTGAGAAGCTAGGCCTTGATTGCTAGACCATGTTTACCAATAATAGAGAATCTTGGTTGGGGTCCTCTGTGCCTCTCCTCTGCCATATAGAGAGCATAAGTACAGACCCCTCTCTCATCTTTACAAAGTGTCCAGAGGCTTGTTCTGATATCGTCTGTGTTCTGCTCTTCTTTCCATCAGGCGGTATTCAGTCTGCAAGACTAGTGAAATCAGATCTGACAAAGTGGCTGGACGAGCAGTGTGAGAGCCAGTTTGTCTTTAAGGTCCTCATGGAGTCTTCTTCTGAAGACGCAGTATTGTGCCCCCTCAGGCCATCCTTCCTCAATGGCCGACCGCTTGAAGTTGCTAATGTAGGTCATGAAGTCAGAGGACCCCTGCCTTATGTCCAGAAGTGGTTCGCAAACTGTATAGGTCACCTCTGATCTCTCAAAATTCTGCCTCAAAATAGTAATAAAGGCCTGAAAGTTCTGTAAAAGGGGATTAGCCACTGTGACTAGCCCAGGCCAATGCGTTACCCACCATAGATGTGGTCATAAATCCAACCTTTGCCTGGTCTGTATCATATGTTGTAGGGTGGAAGGTAAAATGCACCACACGTGCATCAATGAATTCCTAGAGAAGGCAATGTGATCCTTCGTATTTACCAGAAGCTAATCCCATGGGGGGAAGGTCTGCTGACCTTTCTGCTCTGGTCAATACTATCTGTTTGAGTATGGCATTCTCTGCCTTCAGACTTTGCATCTCTAATGATAGGCCTTGGACCGCAGAAAAAAGTTCCTGAACTTGTTCCTCTGTAGCCGTTTTTGTCAGGAGTTGGAGGCATTGCAAACTATCACTAGTGAGTTCCTCCTCACCTGAAACTTCGCTGGACGTTGGCTCCAGTGGTTCCTCTGGTGGAGGTGTGGTACCCTTGTTTCTTGTTGATCTCCTTTCCTTGAAGAGAAAGGGCCTGTCATGGAAAGATGCCACTGTGCCTGCCAAATATCAGACAAGGCAAAATGTCCCCATCAGTGTCAAACAGGAATAAGGGAAAAAGCCAAAATGGCAAAAAGAAAACCTTTGATGTATGTTCCAGGCTTGAAAGGTCCAGCAATATTCCAGACGAGTAGATGGTGTTGCAGATACAGAGCAAAACCCCTAAAGCTCAGAAAGGGGTGCCAGCAGCGGGGGTTATTTAATCCAGTCAAAATGTCGGTAAGAAAAAGGAACACAGGAGTAGCTAAGGTTCGTCAAGAGGGGCAGCGAAAAGACAGGTGAAAAGGGAAAATCTGCGAGGCAGGCTGCACGGAGTGAAAAGTGCAGAAGGGCCAACAGAACGGGCCACCCAGAAGGCAGGGGGGGATGCACAGGCAAGGCAAAGGAAGGCACAAAGCAGGGAAGGTGAAATAGAGGGATACAGGAGAAGAAAGAAGCATCTTGCCGAAAGGTACAAGCAGGTTTGCAAAGAACGGCGGGAGTGTTGTGCGTTGAATAAATAGAATACGCATCGCCATATTGGAAAAACAACTAGACCGGTGAACGTGTTCTGAGCTACGGCGTGATGGAGCACTTTCGGCGTAACAAGACGTGCGAACGTTGACAGCTACGGGGACCACATGAAAATTATCCAAGGGATAGCAATATTGAGCCTTAAAGCCTAAGAGAATGAGAAGCCATGTATTGGAAGAAAGCAAGAGAGTTAAATAACATAACTTATGATGATTACTGGCATTCTTGGATGAAAGACTTTGATAAATATACTGAGTTAAGCCCAAACAGCTGTGACAAAAGTCAATGACATTTGAAGCCAGAGGAAATACCCCAGGAGGTGACTTATCAAACAAAGGAGAAGGGTATAAGATGCCCTACCAGAGAGGAAGAGACAACCCCTGAACTAAAAAGGTTCAAGTTGCTAAGAAAGGAAAGCGCCACCATCTGAAAGAGTACAGGTGTGAGACTGGAGACTCTCAAGAGCTCAAACGTTTAAACATATACCAAGAACTACAAAGACCCATCAGTTAGGGTTACAGAACCATGATAAATAAGAAATACAGACCTCATAATACTTAAGAGAACTGTTGTATCTTGGAAGCCCTGGGATAAAGTTGAGCGAGCCGTCTAAAGGGAAGCTGCCTTATTTATTTATTAGTTCCAAGAAGTAGGGCCAGATAGGGTTAGCTTGTTGGACAGAGGACGTTTTGGTTTTGTACTTCTGACGACTGACGAGCACCATTAGTTAGTTTGGTTAGGTAGAGAAAACCTCATAGTCATAGGGCAAGATAGCCATTTTATTATATTGGTTAAATAAAAGAATATGGAAAAGTCCAACTTGCTTCAGACTCCTTCTGGTTTGCCACAACACTTTATTATGATGTTTGCTTTTCAAGTTATCTTTTTAAAACAGTATTGTTGAAAGCAAATATGGGATGGGGCAGAGGAGGGGTAGTGGGCAAGTGAACCATGATGATTTGCCGAGCATGTGGGACAAGTGGAAGTTGCTGTCCTGGAGACTGGAGAGATTGTTTTCCCTGGTTCTAGCCCTATGTTCACACTTGAAATCCAGTGACATTGCTCACTCTCACTGCCTCAAGACCTAAGGGATATAGGCTCTATTTCAATCACATTATAAAGCAATCCTGCAGTGCAGGCCCATTGCCCTGTCTGACACAGTCCCAATCCTTGCCCTGTTGTCCTTGGAACCTGTGGCCAAAGCAGGAGATATAGGTAAGCAACTCACCTCAAGTTTTGAAAAAAATAATAAGCATTGCTTAGAAATTAATTTCTCTTGAAAGGAAAAATAATGACCAACCCTTAGATTGTGAGCTAAAATCATGCTGCTGATTTGGACAAAATGACTAACTATATGCATCATAAAAATAAAAGCAATCGTGAAACTGCTGCAAAAGCAACACTTAACTTCAGTTAGCAAAACACAGTCATATTTTGTGCAGACTGGTCTCAAATCCCGGCTTTATCACTCAACCGAAGTGTGTGCTCCTGAGCAACTTGTTCTATCTCTCTGAGGCCTATCTGTCAAAATTAGAGGTCCCCACATCTGAGTAACCTCAGACTATCTGCTACTTAAAAAGGCCCCACTCACAGGGGTGGATGGGGAACCAAAGGAGGCACTGAAAATAATGTTCAAAGTTGCCCCATTTTTCAGCAATCCCAACCATTTTCCTATGCAGAAATGTGGAAATAAAATAGGTTACCACACAAAAGAGGCTCAGGGCGCAGGGGCCCACTAGGAAATCTCCAGTGTTCCATAGAAGCCAGCCCACCCCTGCTCACACATGATATTGACAAATATGTAAATCAAACAGTGGCCATTCTTATACTGGAAATCACAAAATGTGTCAGTTGGCTTTCCTTTCTCAACTTCTTTAAATGTAACTAACTGCCTATGATCCCCTCGAGTATTAAAGACTCATGTGACGTAATTTTCTATAATGTCACCTATGCACATTAGGGCCCCTGGCACACATTTTATCGACCAGGGCCCTATCTGATGCAGTGGGTGGCCATTTCTCATTGCATCTGCAGACTGCCTCTTTCGGCAAGCTTGCTTTTGTTTTACTTGCCATCACCAGTGGTGCTCTCATCCATCTTGCGCCTGTCAGTTCATGTGAGGGGGCGGTCATTCCTTTTTCAGCTCTCTTTTATTGCAGTTCGTGAAAATCTGGAGACATTGGAATTTTACAAGACCCTTGGAAACCCCTCCCCCCCCCCGGATTCCTGCCGTCCAGTTTGAAGGTGTGAGACAGAGTTAAAGGAGGGTGGGGGGTGCATGTTAGTGTAAGTGTTACAGCTGAACGGAGATGAGAACCGATTCCAGCGTCTGGTGTTTAAGTGAGTTTGGCTGACATGCGGTGAGGTGTGCCTCAAAGGTATGCAAAGCTGCCCGGAGCGGCCTCAGAGAGGCGGGGATCCACCCTGAAGCCTGTGGCAGCCTGTCCCGGGCCTGAATGCGAGAAACATGAAAGATCTTGTCTTGGGAAGAAGGATGCGAGTTTAGAAACGCATTACACATCAGCTGAACGGATTCCAGCACAGGGTGTCTGCACTTCCCTGCCTGGGTTGCCAAGCATTCATTAACCCTTAGTTGGGAGATTCCAATGTAATGGCTTTCAAATTAGACCATTAACGTTCCCAAAATGCCAACTACAAGTCATCGTACGTGATTTATTTATCTGGACTAAACAAAGCTCTGTGAATTCACCAGCTACTTTCCGTAGCCATGTTTTCGATCTTATTGGAAATTAATGCGCGCTTTACCATGGTGATTTCTATGCAGTAAACAGTCGTGCCTTGTCTATAACAACCTCGACCGTCCTCTCAAGACCAATGCAACCCCAAAAGGGAACCGGCAGGGTAAAGAGGGCTGCATGTGCAGCACCCAAAGGGCTCCGTGTTAGTAGGGAATTTGCACATCAAATCCCACCCTCACTACACTGTCCTAAAAGCCACTCAAGTACACCACGCACTATAGATGATGGTGTGGAGGCCATCAGACATGCTCTAGCGCCCCTGGCTCCAAACACCCTCCCCGTGTTGCACTGATGCTGCTTCTCTTTAGTGTTGCTGTTTGACCAGCACTTTTTAGTTTGGTATTAGGTGGCACTTATGCCACCTATAAGGCGAAACGATTGCATTAGACTACAACTAGGGAGAAATGGCTTATGAGGAGGGACACAATGCGTGTAGGCTTTTTTTGGTTATTTGCCCACCCAGCCCATGCTCATTCCCACCCAGTTCCTGCCCCTCCCTGCCCAAAACATCGCCTCATGGGAACTAGTTCAGCTTGCTTTACTCAAGCCTTACCATCAAACTTTGCACTCGAAGTGCTTGACAATGTTTTTTTTTAAAGCAGTCTCCTGAGAGTTAATGACTTAATTGGGTCTGTAAACAGCTACAAGTGTTATAAAAAATGCGTTAACCAGGTCTGCCTTCAGTCACTCGATTTATTAGCACTATGCCTGCCCCACACTGACGTCTTGTTAAACACAACTTTGTCAGTTTTGGCTTGCCTGTAAGTATTAGGCATTTTCCAGGCACTGCTATTAGATGCCCAGGTACTCACACCATTTTCTCACCTGCTACCATCAAGGGCCAGTTAATACCACTACAGCTCTGTGCCTTTCCCATGCCTTCAAAAAAGCCCAAACTGTTGGCGTTGCCAATGCGTGTTTGCCTTTGCTGCTTGCTGCAGTTTCCCTAAGCGCTAGTAAGCATCCAGAAGGCAGCATTTTGGCAATATATGGATTTTGTTGACCCTTGAGCGTTACAGAATCAAACTAAAGTGTAGTAACAGAGCATACTTGCACATATAATGCATCACAGTAATGTTTGCATAAGCAATGCCAGTGAAGAGAAAACAGCCCCTGTACCAGATACACCTTTGTGATACAGAGGCGTCTCATGTGAAATGAGTCAAACAGGATATATATACTTTAAACATTTGTTAATTTTGAGTTGAATTGATAACTACACCATTTAAAAAGTATAGATACATATTGGTACGAATAATCAGAATTGGCAAATAATTGAACAAGAGATTCAACATACAACAGTCATTGGGACTCATTTTACAAAAATGACTAATTGCATGCAGGGGCCAACAACGTTAGCCTTTGGATTTACGGTCCCTTGCATGCAATTTTCTTCCTATCCAAAACCTAATGCCAAGGCAAAGTGTAAAAACAGAAACCTAATGCCAATGCAAAGTGTAACAACAGAAACATAATGCAAAGGCAAAGTGTAAAAACAATTACAGCGTTTTTATGCCTTGCTTTTAAATTCCATTTTGCTGAAAATGTAAATATCACCTGCCGATTATGCTTTACAGACCGCATTCACAATGAAGTCCTATGAAATCCGTCTGCTTTGATCAGGTGCTAAATGGAAGAAGAATTCCATAGGAATCCATTACTTGTATGCCTACATGCAAATCTCATGCAGGCGTAAATCAAAGTGCATTTTCAAGACAGAGGAGGGAAGAAAAAGCATGGTGGCATTGCCAATTCGCTTCGTGCCTCTTCTCTACCCCCAAAGAACACTTTTAAAAGTGTTCTTTTAAAAGTGTTCTTTGATTCGATTGATATAACGGAAAACAAGAAAGAGTCTGAATATCTAATTTGACCACAAGAGAGAAACAAGTATTGGATAGACTTTGGCAACATTCTGATATAATTCAAATCAAGCCGGCTGATAAAGGCGGTGCCTTAGTGATTCTTGACACATGTAAATATAAGGAGGAAGTAGTTAGACAATTGAATGATGGAGATACCTACTTGGAAGTCCAAATGACCCTACTGAACAAGTGCGGGCTATCATAAAGAAAGTCCTTGATGATGTGGAATCTAAGAATGTATCTCCTACAAGACCAAAGCTTTCTTGACCAATTCACATCCAATCTTGCCGGTGATATACGTGCTTCCTAAAATACACAAGAATTTACAAAATCCTCCGGGACGTCCTATAATAGCAGCTACCAACAGTTTATTGGAACCTTTGGCACAATATTTGGATAAAATTATTCAACCATTGGCCCAAAAAGCAATTTCATATGTTAAGGATATGAATCATTTTCTAAACAAACTTCAAACAGTTGACTTTATACCACATACAGACATACTCTTTTCAATGGATGTGACCAGCTTGTACACCAACATCACACATCAATCAGGAATTGAAGCAATGGAGTGGGCACCTCAATGGGTGCGGCTATGGCCCCAAGTTATGCCAATGTGTACATGAGATATCTGGAAGAGACAAAGGCACTGAACAATCCTACATGGAAAAGAACTTGAAATTCTATGTCAGATATATTGATGACCTATTTGGAATCTGGTCGGGAACGTAGTTGTAATTAAGAAACTTTTTCGAATATATGAATAACTTGACACCTAGGATACAATTTACGTATAAAACCAGCACTACATCCCTAGAACTTCTGGACGTTTTAGTGTACCTTGAAGAAAATAAGTTGGCACCACCATTTACACTAAACAAACTGATAGAAACAGTTTACTCCTGGCATCGAGTTTCCATCCAAAGAGAACAATAGAGAGCATACCATTGAGTCAGCTAATGAGATACAGGAGGATAGTATCCGAAGAGGATGAGTTTGACAGGAAGGCGAAAGAGTTAAGAAACAAATTCCTTCTGAGGGGATATGATCCGATTCAAGTACAACAAGACCTAACAAAGGTAAAGGAGATACCAAGATCTGATATGCTGCAGACAAAGAGTAAAAGTGAGGAGGAGAAATTGGTATTTGTAACCACATATTCACAACAGAGCCATCAGATCAAGAAAATTATTAAGAAGAATTGGGAAACCTTATCATTAGATCCAAAACTACAACAACTTTTTCCAACAACACCGTTGTTCGCATACAGTAAAAGCAAGTCCATAAAGGACCATCTAACCAAATCAGATTTTGGGTAGCAAAAGGTGAAGACGACATTGTTCAAAGGTACTTTACCCTGCAACAACTGTAATTGTTGCCATAACATCATTAAAGGCAGTTACGTACACCACCCACATAAGGGAAATAAGATCTTGCTATGACATACATCAACATGTGACACCAAGAGTGTCATATACGGCATAAAATGGCCATGTGGACTATATTATGTAGGCCTTACGGGCAGAAAAGCAAAAATGAGATGGGCTGAACACAAGTCAAATGGAACAGGCTCAAATTAATCACCAGTAGCACAACATTTTAAAGATCATAAACACACTGTGGCCCATATGCAATTTGTTATCCTTGAACATGTGGTATTGCCCAGGTGGGGAGGGAACTTACAAAAACTATTGCAACAGAGAGAGACATATTGGATCGAACTCCTTGACTCAATGTACCCTAGGGGTATGAATCTGGAATGGGATCTATATTGTTTTCTATAAATTGTTTTTTATAAGTTGTTTTTTTTTCATTTGCTTTTATAATCTGTTTTGGTAATCTGTTTTTCAGAATGTGAAATATTGTGTGTTATGTTTTCTCACATGGACAACTCTTATTGACTGAGTATGTAGTGAACAGTGGAAATGTATAGGATTGTACAGCTTTTGTAGTCATTTAGACTACTGATTATTATAAAAAGCCCCTTGATCAAGTTGACCAATTGACACAATACATCATGAACATGATATAGGCATATTTAATCAGCTTATGGTTGGAATGTCAATGGTGTTATTTTTAGATGACAGTGATTGAAAATAATGATGTGTTTTACTACATATAAGATGTGATTATCAAAGATAGTGCACTAGACAATTGTTTTGTCGTTGAAACTAATCAGGATACGTAACAAGAATCATTTATTCGTATGATGCAGATTACATTCTTTAATACGTTGAGTCTGTTAGCGTTTGCACGAACACCTTTTATAACACCATATATAATAATTGTAATTGACGTGAGGATATTAACGTTAAGCATCAGGAGGACATTGTTATAATATGGATCCTCTATAAACTCATAGAGTTTTCTGCAACTAAAGATGGCTGCGAGTAAATCACGTAGATGATTCTAATCGTTTCCGACAGAACGATCGCCATTTTTTCTACCAAGATGGCGCCTTGCAAAGATCTTGAGAAAGGGTCTAGTTTTCCTTTTCTCTTAAGACAAACACGAAGGGAACGAACCGGCGTTTGCTCCTGAGTATATAAAAAAGTAACAGACAAGAAATACGTTTAATCGGTGGGGAACCGTAGACGAGTTGATGTCTATGAGTCAGGCGGGGACCAAACGCCGGGAGATCACGGCTTAGGAAATAATTATTTGTGAGGCGACTTGAGAGTGCAGATCGGCGAGATAAAAGCAAGAGCGTAGAGGGGATCAGACGTGGACAACAGGAACATGCTTATTTTAGAATCGGAATTGAACCACCTTTAGTTGGAATGTCAATTGATCCATTCTTGACTCGAAACCGAATAGTGACACCCATTCTTTGATATTTAAAACAGGGACAAAACTCTCTAGTCGTGTGAGATTGTTAACATCAGACTGGTAATCACCGACGTCCGCTTCCATAGAGGAGTTAGTTCACTAAAGCATGAAGGACCGATCGCAGTCATCTGCAGGTATGCTGTTTAATTATTAGCTTAAAGCTACTTTTTACTTCAATGGCACAGACAAGTGACATATATAAATATATATATCACGTTTACAGCTGGAACCATTTTCAACTGATAGAAAAACCTTGTTAACAACATAATAGAACAGCCAATAGAACATATCCCTATGAGGGTTCAACATCTACTCAGACGTGAGCCCCTAATTGATTTATGATGATTTGTAAATAATCACAGAGAGTTAACGTATCACAGTACTTCTGTTTACTGTGCGGGACACCACGCCTTTTTAGTGAAATGTCCCGCCTCAGAACTGCTGTTTGATACCGTTAATTTACTGGTGTTAGGAACTAATTATGGGGTAATAATCCTATTACTTTGATTTGATTTCTGTGAAGTAAGTCAGGAACTTGACAAATATCAACGTACTTTTCCAATTGATGGATGTAGGAGACACAGGTTAGTGCATAGAACTTGAAAAACATTACTTTATAATTTCATAAAAGTAATTAATACTTATTATCAAGAAAACAGACTCTGATATATTGATTTATTTTATTTATTCATAGGAAATTGAAAACAATATCATACCTGAAGAAGGGCAATTGGCCCGAAAGGCATAGTAGTAATAGACTGAGTGGAGTTGGTCAGAATTAACATCAACAACAGACTCCCGGTCGAGATATCGTATCATGAACATTAAGTTTAATTAATGAACAGAAATTATTCGAATTTTGAGTTTTTAAGTGTTCAAGGTCAATCTGTGATTGTAAACAGTCTATATTATTTGAATTTGTTTGTTATGAAATTATGTGAATCAATTGTGTTATTGTATGAACTTGCAATGATTAATTGAGTTTATATTTTCTGTGAAGAACCTTTATTGATTTGGAATTCATAAAGTCTTAATTTTATTTATTCTTATGAGTTACATTTTTGGAATTGATTAAGAGTTACTAAGATTAGGCATTTTTTTGCAATATTTATTGCGACTGTAGTGCACCTATTTGTGTCTTGGCGTGTTTCTGAGACACCATTTTCTGTTTTTCAATCATTATAGACCTGGTAGCACAGGTCTAATAGGTAGGCACCGAGAACTTGTTAATTATTAATTCAGTTGTGTGATAGAATTATTTTATTCTTATGAGTTATGTTTTTGGAATTGATTAAGAGTTACTAAGATTAGGATTTTTTTTTCAATATTTATTGCGACAGTAGTGCACCTATTTGTGTCTCGGCGTGTTTCTGAGACACCATTTTCTGTTTTTCAATCGTTATAGACCTGGTAGCACAGGTCTAATAGGTAGGCACCGAGAACTTGTTAATTATTAATTCAATTGTGTGATAGAATTATTTTGAACTTGTGGGATACGAGTGCACCCCTACAACCTTTCCTTGCTAATTAAGCAGGGTTTGCTCATTCAAGGAGAACCTGCATATGCTATTTGTAGATGTTATTTACCAACGTGCACACCAGTCTGTCCAAGAGTGCAGGTAACATGGAGCTTATTGGGACGCAGGAGACCCCTGGGCACCGGGGTAGCAGTCTGCTTCAACTCAGTGATTCTGTCCAACGGCTCTCCCATGTCGTTCTCAAAAAGGAGGGTTCCAGAACGGCACGGACAGCCAGAATAACAAATCATACCATCTCCCCCCATAAACAGTGGGTGCAAGGAGAGAATAGAAAGGAGGGGGAGGGAGAGAAAGGTAGGACAAGGACAAAGAACAAGGAAATGTTTACAGCAAAAAATACAGTTGGAAAACACAAGAAAACAACTCTGAAATTGTCAAGACTCCTTCTGCCAAGCAGGGAGCCCGGAGCCGGTTAAAAAAAACAGATACAGTTCGGTAATACACAAAGTCATCTCTGATGTTGGGGAGAATTTTACTCTTCCGAGCAGACAGCCCAGAACAACTAACCTGTTCCAAGGCTTGCTCCTTCCCCCTCAGCAGCTCGATAAGCTGTGTCATATCACCATTGCATGGCATCTCTACACTGGGCACACCCGCAGCAAAACAAACAAATTCATCAAAGGACCAGACCTTTCCATCTTCCAGAACTACAGTCTTTCTTCCCACTCTCTCAATCCTCTGCGGGTTCCTGAATTTAGAAAGCCCTTTCATCACTTTCCTATGATCCTGGACTCCGAATCAGTCACCTTCTTTGAACACAACTTCACAAGTAGTTCTGGCATGGTCATAACGGTCCTTCTATTTCCCTCTCACTCTCATAAGAATCTCATCCATATCCACCATCTTAACAACCCTACTACACGGCACTCTGCCCCTCATCATGACAAATGGCTGAATATCTGTCGTGGAATAAGGAGTCATCCTATAAGCATTCAGCGGCTGCTTAAGAGTGTCTTTCCAGGGTAAAGAGTTCACCGCCGCCAACTGAATCATCCCCTTCATGAAATGTTTCATGCGCTCGACGAGACTGTTCTCCATGGGATCATATAAAGAGTGCGTTTATGTTCAATAGCACAGTCCTTCAGAAATCTTTGCATGCTTTCAGAAGTAAATTGCACCCCATTGGCAGTAACCAATCCCTCCGGGTCGCCCACTCTGCTGAACACTTCACAATTTTGGTGGCCATCGTACTTTCTTCCATGACACACCACTCCACCCACTTGGAAGTGCAGTCTATGATGACTGCTATGTACACCTTGCATGACTCTAAACCCTTGAAGGGTCCAGCTATAACCCTGGCTAGCTTTTTCCACACAGACTCAGGAATTTGCCCAGGTTGAAGAGGTGGTGCGTTGTTTTTTCTGGATTTGTCACTGACAGCACAAGCCTGGCACTACTTCACTAAATCTTCAAACTCACTCCACATCCCGGGCCACCAGTAATTTTCTCTCACTCTCCTCTCGGTAAAATTCCTGCCTAAGTGACCCTCATGTGCCAAGTTGAGAATGTTGTTCCTCATTGACTTTTGGTGGGATTATGCGTTATTCTCTTAACACGCACTCTGTGCTCTCAGCAAGTTCATCATCAATCTGGTCATAATCAGGAAGATCATGCCGCACACTCTTCCCATCCTTCATGGATGGCACGTCTAAGGAGACATTGTTCGGGGTTCCTCTAATGATTCTCAAATCCATTCTTCCTTCATAATTCCTGGCTGAATATGCGCAATGATACTCTCTTCCTCTCTTCAGCATCTTCCATCTGTGGGCGCCCCATACCTTCAACCCGAGGTAACCTGGAGAAACAATCAGCAATGACGTTTCCTTTTCCTGAGGTATAAACAACCCGAGCGTTGTATTGCATGAACTCCAGCATCCATCTGCAGATCCTCAGTGAAGCCAAATGCGGACCTTTAGAGTTCATTATGTGAATTGCTTGTGATCTGTCTTGATTATTACCGGTAGGCCTGAAATAAGAGTTCTGAAATGCTCCAAAGCCCATTTTACACCTAACGCCTCCTTGTCAATGGTGGAATAATTTAGCTCTGCCTGCTTTAAGACTTGGGAAGCAAAGTCAATGATTACCTCTCTCCCCTACTGGATCTGTTCAAGGACTCCCCCTGACCTACATTGCTTGAATCAACTGTAATTATACTGGTAGGCACAGTGTTAAGCGTCATAAGGGCGGCACCTTACTGACATCTGTCCTTATCACTTACCACTCTTCCTGGCATTCATTGCCCTCATGTGCTGGGTTTTTTCCATGAAACACGGGACAGACTTGGATTAATATTCAGCTAACCCCAAAAAGGACCTATGTTGATCCTTGCTGGTGGAAGCAGACATACCTGTTATTGTTTCCACAAGTTCCCTCTTCGGCTTGATCCCTTCACCATTAATCACATGCCCTAGTTATGTGAGCTCTTGCACTTTGACCTTGCACTTCTCAATTTTAAGGAAGAGGCCTTTCTCTCTGACCACTTGCAAGACCCCTGGGAGCTTTGCATCATGTTCCTTTTCTTTAAGTGTGGCTATCACAATGTCATCCTGGAAGAAGTACTCCTTCCAGTCCTCCAAGCAGCTGTTGCATGAGTCTCTGGAAGACTGCGGCAGCTGAAGCTAACCCAAACGGCAAACGCTTATATCTTTATGCCCCCAATGGTGTAATGAAGGATGTTAAATGCTTTGAATCTCCCCCCAACACTACTTGATGATAAGCAGATCATAAGTCCAATGTCGAGAAATATTTTGCAGGCTTTATTGTTGTTAGCAACTCATCAATATTAGGGATGCCTGTCAAAGCAAATGTTAGTATTAAGGTCTCTGAGGTCCACACACATGCGTATTGAGCTATTGCCTTACTGCACAATGACAACAGAAGACAACCAATCAGAAGACTCAATTGACTCTATTATGTCTTGCCTGCAGAGTTTCTCTAATTCTTTCTGTAATGCATCATTTGTACCAACAGGAATGTTCCTCACTTTATGCACAACTGATTTTGCTCCTCTCTCTTCTCAAAACAATATGGTGCTTACATCCCTTACCTTTCTCAATGGTGTTGTTAAGTACTTGTGGAAACTGTTTCACTAAGCTATCCTTGGATGAAAAATATTGAGTCGTTACGCTCAATATGGGCTTGTCTTCTCCTGGGAGAATCTTGAGTTGCAAGGCAGCTGCTCATTCCAGCCCAAAACAGATGATCCCCTCTGGGCCACAAATAGCTTGCAATACACGTCCCTGTTTCCAAACTTGAGATGTACCCATTTGAACCCTAAGATGTTTATAGAGCTCTAGCCATATCCTGTGGCTCTCACATTGGAAGGTTATAATTCTTGTGTGGAGCAACCCAATTTATTCTGGTACTTAACAACATTGTCATCGTCACATTCTTCTATCCTTTTTACCTCATAAGCAGTTGTCTCTTGTTGCATGGCTCTCATGCACTTCATGCACTTCTTGCCAAGCTCAATGGTCCTTTACAGGTCAATGGCCTGTTCTAACGTTGGGTACTTGGCCTACCACAATCTCTGTTGGATCTGTGGGTCTACAGTGTGCAGCACAAGCTGATCCCTAAGATATTCATACGGAACCATGGGAACTTGTAGGATGCAACTAGGCCTCTCAATGCCGCTATATAGCTGTTCACCATTTCCCCTTTGGAAATAAAATGGACGTAGTGCTGCAGAGGTATTACTTTTTCTCAAGAAAACAAAACCAAGTGTTTCTCAAGCTTCGCTAGCGCCAATTCATATTTTTTCACAGTTCCTGGAGAGCCAGAGTCTCCTGCCCTTTAGCAGGTGACTCAGGAAGGGTGCGAAATATACAAGGCCTCAGGCTTCTGCTAGTTGAAGTGGCTTCAGAGTGGGGGGGTATCCTCCTCCGGTCCCAATGCCGATGATTAGGAATACTCATCGCCAATTTGTTATGTATTGAGGCTCACACAAGGCTGACCAAGAGTGCAGGTAACATGGAGTTTATTGAGACACAGGAGACCCACCCAGGCACCGGGGTAGCAGTCTGCCTCAACTCAGTGATTCTGTGCAACGGCTCTTGAAATGGGAGTTTACAGAACGGGACAGGGCAGCCAGCATAACATATCATAACAGTAGATGTAAGGCAGACAAAGCCACGTGTATTAACCATCACTCTGCTGTAATCAGAACTAATACACATGTGCACTGTCATAATTTGCAATGGTATGTGTGTAGATTCGTTTTTGGAAATGTTATCTAACTTTAAAAAGGCCTTATCTGGATGAAGTACAAATGCGAAGTATTTTTCCTCCAGGCAACCACCGGTCGATGGTTGCCATTATAACAGCATACTGGATTTTCCCAGAGCAAATGCTCACACTTATTAGAGTAGACAGTCAAACTTTTCTTGATCCCATGCCCCAGTAGTTTGTTTGGTGGGGAACACTCTGTTCCACAATGTGGAGCATCTCAATTTAACACTCACCACTCGCAAAATAGCACATCAAGTTATAGGAAACTCATATATAACATCTACCAGTGCTCCTTTTGACTTACATAGTAATGGATTATTCAATGTTTAAGCATGCATTTGTGTGATTTGTCTTAAAAACACTACACAAAGAAGCCATCCTCGCTTACATTTTCAAAGTGATTTTACAGACCATTATTTAGCTTGAGATCACAAAGGTCTTGGATGCATTTCTGAATAAAAAGTGGGTGAGGAGTAACGACATGCAAATGCTTAGGCTTCTCCAGAGCAATAGAGGGTTGTATGGAGACTTGTCTATCTTCCCTACCCTCGAATTTCGGTGATCCATTTGAGAGTCATTAGAAATAGGTGGATGGGAAAATCTGTGCATGGTGCCGGTGTTTCCGCGGTAACAAGCATTCTGATTGGCTCTCGCCGGGTCCTTACCCGGCCGAGAATCCTTCGATTCTCGGCCGGGATTCCAGCCGCCTTGTCCTCGGCTGGGGCGTGGCAGCCCCTCAGCCAATGAGGAGGCTCGAAGCTGGGCCATCCCCGCTCCGAGCCTCCCTATGGCTGAGAGGCTGCCTTCGTCCCCCGCCGGGGACTCGGGTAAGCTTTTTTTTATTTTTATTTATTTTTTTTTTCTTTCTTCCCTTCCCTCCCTCCTCCCTGCCCTCCCCACCCCACTTACCTGCTTGCTCCTGCGTCCCCGGTGGGGGACGATAGCAGCCTCCAGCAGTGTGGAGACTTCGAGCGGGGCCATCCCCGCTCCGCGCCTCCACACAGCTGGAAGCTTCCATCGTCCCCCGCCGGGGACTCAGGTCCGTTATTTTTTTGGTTTTTTTTCCTCCCCCTCCCTCCCAACCCCACTTACCTTCTGCTTCTTTTTCTTTTTCGGGAGCGGACGCGCTGGGAACACTTGTGTTCCCAGCGCGTCCGCTCCCGATGGCTGCCATGGAAAGGGAAAACGGACTCCGTTTTCCCTTTCCATGGCGGCGGCCATTTTCTTGGTCTTTTTATTTTTTTCTGTCCCGAAACGCCGCAGTCTCCTTCTCTGTCATTCAATCATTTCAGTCACTGCTTTTGCTCCCAATTTCATCCCCCCTCCTACCCCTGCTATTGACTCTCCCACTGACATATCCCTCACTAACCTTCACCTCTCCATCTCCAAGACCCTTTTTTTAAAACCTTTATTTTCTGTGTTTTTTTACACATAAACAAACAAACATAACAGTTAATAACTAAAAGAAGGTTGCCGTTCAGTCCCGCTCCCCCCACCCGTGCCCTCCCCTCTCAAAGATTCATGGTCTGAATCATTTCCATAGCTGACTTTTCTCAGTCACTGCGGTGCTGCCGAAGTTTGTAGCGTGTGATCGGTGGGGTTACTGGCTTCACTCACTGCAATCTGTGTGTCCGTTTGTGCGGGTGAGCTGACAGGTCGTGTTAGCAGATAGTTAACAAATGGATTCCAGATGTCTGGTGGTCTGGTGTGGATTGGCAGCGTTCTGATGAAATCCGATTCAACATTGTGGCAGTATGTCACATCTTTAAGCCACTGAGACTGCGTCGGAGGTGGACCTCGGCCCCATAACATGGCGATTCATTGTTTTGCCAATACAAGCAGTAGGCTTACTAGTTTCCTGGCAGCCGGTTGTATTTCACGGGTGTGGCCTACCATGGTCACCATCGGGTCTCTGTTGATTGGCTCCCCGGCTATTTCCGACGTTGTGGTTAGTACCTTGTCCCAGAATTGCCTGACTGGTGGACACTCCCATGCTAATCGCAAGAAGTTGGCGGGGGTGTTGCCACACCGTTGACATGCCGGAGAAATGGAGTCTTGGTAGCAATGGAGTTTGCTTGGTGTGAGGTAGGTCTGATGAAGAAAATTGAAGTGAATCAGTTTTAGTCTCGAGCTTAGCACAATCTTTTGGGTCTGCCTTTGGATAAAAGACTATTCGGCATCGTTTATTGCGTGGGCCAGGGAATTTTCCCATCTCGCTTCAGAGGTTAGTGGTTGGTGCGATGTGGCGAGTAATTCTTTGTAGATGGATGAGACAAGTTTACCTACGCTGCTTGCTTGTATGACTTCATGCAATAACCGCCACATGGGTGGTCGTGCTGGAAACGTAGAAAACTGCTCTTTGAAGGCGTGGCGAAGTCTGAAGTACACAAATATATCCAGCGCTGTGACAGCACAGCAGTCTTTAACCTGTTGGAGTGTCATAAAGCTGTCATAGACGAACCAATCATCTATTGTGATCATTTGGAGTTTGCTCGGTAGGTGGTGGTAGACTGTTTCGGTGGTTATCGGTAATCCCGGAATAAACTTCGCCGGCAGGAGTGGGGAGTATCTGCATGTGATGCCTTGTTTTTGTGCTATCCTTTTCCAGATCTCATAGGTGATCAGCATAATATTCATGGTTTTCGGCAGGACCAGCTGTTCCCCTATGAACACTGCTCTCAGGAGATTGGGGGTGGCAAGGGCCCTTTCTATCTGTAAGTGCGCCTGATAAATTGGGTCATGTACCAATGACTCAGAAACTGTGCCTGAGCAGCCCAATAATAGCGTTCCAAGTCTGGTAGGGCCAGACCGCCTTTTGCAATGTTTTGAATCAACGTGGCGTACGCCACTCTCGCCAGCTTGCCTGCCCAAATCAGGTCGAGGATGAGTGCCCGCAGCTGCTGGAACAAACAATGTGGTAGTAGCAGTGGTATATTCATGAATAGATACAGTAATTTTGGAAGGATCACCATCTTGACAATGGAGACGCGCCCCCAGAGTGTTAATGGTAAGTGCTTCCAGCGGGTTATCTTCTCTGAAATCGATGCTACGACCCTGCTATAATTGTCGCGGAGGATCGCGTCATGATCTTTGGACATCATGATTCCTAGGTACCTGATGTCGGATTTTTCCCATCGAAACTGAAAGTCATCTGCAAATTCTACCCTGTTGGAGGTTAGTGGGAAAATCACTGATTTGCTGTTGTTGATTCTGATTCCTATGAATGTGCCGAATTTGAGGACTTCTCGCATTACCAGGTTAAGATTGGTTTCTGGGTCGCTGAATAGCAGAGCTACATCCTCCACATAGAGGGATAGTATCAATTTGTGTGGTCCAATGGTGATTCCCTTATCCATGAATTTGCTCCTGAGGTTGGCTGCGAGGGATGCCATGGCCAGGGTGGACAATAGGGCCGAGAGAGGGCACCCCTGCCTGGTGCCTCTTCTCAGTTCTATGGGGTCTGATTTTGTGGTTTCTAGTGTGATGTGGGTCCTGGGGCGCTGATATAGGAGAGCCACCAGCTGTATATACGGACTGCCGAGGCCTATTTTTCTGAGGACGGCGAAAAGGAAAAGCAATTCAACGGAGTCGAATGCCTTTTCTTCATCCATGAGAACTGTGATAGCTTGACTCAATGGGTCTAGAGCTTCCATGATGCTGAAGAAGCGCCGAATGCTGAAGGTTGTGCTCCAGCCTGGAATAAAGCCAGCCTGGTCAGCCAGCACCAATGCCGGCATTAAGGGAAGGAGTCCGGTCAGGAGTTTGGCCAGAATTTGGTGTCCATGTTTATCAGTGAGATTGGCCTGCATGCGGCGCAGTCTTCCGGGGGCTTTCCTGGCTTCTGCAGAAGAATGAGATTGGCTTCCCTCAGTGTGGGGGGCAATTGCTCGACTGCTGCTGCCTCATTGAAGACCGACAGGAGAAGAGAGGCAAGCGAGGTTCCCATTGCCTTATAGAATTCTCCCGTTAGGCCATCAGGGCAGGGAGCCTTCGATCCTGGTAGTTCTTTTGTGACGTTTTGTATTTATTTGGCGTAATTTCTTTGTTAAGGTGATCTCTCATATTATCTGATATCCAAAACAGCTCGGTGTCGTCTAGGTATTCCTGGAGCGCTGCTGTGGTGCCTGTGGATCTAGAGTTGTACAGTTCCTGATAGAAACCTCTGAAAGCCTCAACGATTTCCCTTTCTGTGTGGACGAGAGTGCCTTGTTGGTTACGGACGCAGTCAATAGTCGGCGGTTTTCTGTCCGCCGCAAGCATTCTGGCCAGGAGTGCCCCCGGTTTCTGCCCCTCCCTGTACTGGCATATCAGAAGGCGTCTCGATAAGTAGCGGCTCTCGCTTTCCACAATGTATCTGAATTTGTTCAGAGGCCAGGGTAGCTTGGTCTCCTGTTAATTCAAATGCTCGTTGTAAGTCTTTCAGGTGAGATTCATTTTTTTTGGAGGTCTCTTCTGATTGTCTTTAAGACTGTGAGTTCCTTTGCAATGAAGACTCCGCGTGTATAGCACTTCAGGGTTTCCCAGACGACGCCGTATGATTGGGCTGACTCTTGGTTTGCTGTTAAGAAATGTGTGATTTCTTCTGACAACTCTTGAGCAAACACTGTGTCCTGGAGTGCCCCAGACTTAAATCTCCAAGATCGGGGCCGCATGCGACCACTCGCTGGTTTGGCATCCTGGATGACTGGGGAGTGGTCGGGTAGCGTCCGGGGTAGAATCAGACACTCTCCCCACTGTAACTGTCCAATCTTGACACTAACAGGTAGTCGAACTGGGAGCTCGTCCCGTGTACCCAGGAGTGGAACGTATATTCATGGATGGTTTGGTGCGTTTGCCTCCAGATATCCACCAGGCCGTAGGTGTCGGACATTTCTTTAATTTGGGAGGATGCTTTAGACGGTTGCCCATTGTTTGCACTGGATCTGTCCGATGCAGGATCTAGGACAGTATTGAGATCACGTGCCCATATGATTGTGGCCTGTTCTGGGTCTCCAAGGTTCTGCATTACCCAGTCAAAGGAATTGATGCCGTCCGCATTAGGGCCGTAGGAGTTGACCATGACTATGGCGGTCCCGGCTAGGATCCCATGTAACAGCAGAGCCCTTCCTTCCAGGTCCCGCGAGACTTTGATCAATTTAAAAGAGATATTTGTGCTGATTAGGATTGCGACCCCTCTACCATATGATGAATAAGAGAAGTATTGGGGCCCACTGGTTTTCCGAGGAGCGAGTTAAGTGGTTTTTTTGGATGAGAGCAATGTCAACTTTGTGCCGTTTCAGATAGAGAGAAATCTCCCTGGTTTTAGCAGGGGCATTAGCTCCTCCGATGTTCCAGGTGATTATCCTGAATGGGATGCCGATGCGAGATATTTTACTGAGGTCTTGCTGAACTTGTGACCCATTGTTCACGAGTGGGCCAGCACCTGAGTGCCTTCCATGGCTATTCTTGGGGTGGGCGGACGATGTTGGTCAGGTTCGGGGCCGCTGCAACCTTCTAAACTTGTTTCCCAATTTCTCTGCTTCCCTCCCCGCCAGGCAACCCCAACATGCCCGATATTGCCCCCAACCCATTAATCATAACAAACATGAATTGTGCAGGGCGCTGGGTGCTAGTGACTTCAAAGAGCTGTTGCCCCCGTTAAGATTTAAAGTCTGCATGCTCTCATAACTTATTTGGGTAATCCCCAATCATGCGACACCCCGAACAGCCTGGTTTCACAGAGGTTCTCTCCCTCCTTTATCACGCCTCTATGGTCTGAGATTGTCTCGTAGGGGGCCACAGCCAATGCAGTCAAGGAAAGTGTTGGCCTCTTCTGGGGAGGTGAAGAACTGGGTCTTTTCTGCATGGAGTACTTGCAGTTTAGCTGGAAATAACATGGAGCATTGGATCTAACTGTCACGTAGTCAGCGTTTTACCTGTGCAAAGGCTCTCCATGAGGTATGAACAGCTGGTAAAAAAAGTGGGGAAAGATTTGAACCTTGTCTCTGTCATATTGCAGTTTGCCTTTTTCTCTGGCTAGTTTGAGGATGGTTTCTCGATCTCTGAAATTCAGGAGCTTTGTTATAATCGGGCGAGGTGGCGCCCCTGGGAACGGTCGGTTGGAATGGACCCTTTGTGCCCGTTCCACCACAAACATTTGTGAGAATGGCGCTTCTCCGAAGATGTCTTTACATAATGACTCCACAAAGTCCACGGTCCGCGTTGGGGCTTGCTGTTCTCTAATGCCCATCAACCATATATTGTTACGGCGGGGACGCCCTTCTAGATCTTCGTTCTTGTTGACGACCCCTTTAATTTGCTTCTCAAGCGTTGTGACTGTAGCCAGTAGGGATGAGGTGTTATCGTCAAGGTCTGAGACCCTCTGTTCTACTGTGCCAAGCCTTTCACCTTGTTTGTCCATGCAGTATTGTAGAAGGTCAACTTTAGATGATAGAGTGTCCATTTTGGAATCAAGGTTACCAATACCGTCTTTAAGTTCAAGAAGGTTTTACTGGATGTCAAACGCTGGTGTCTGCAGGGACTCATCAGCTTGCTCCATATCTGAGGGTTGAGTCGTCATTTGGTTCGGTTGTTATAGATTTTTGACAACGCTGCCGGATTCAAATGTCAATTTTCATTGTGATTTGTTTGATTTGCCCATTTTGGGCCATGGCGAAGCGGGCATGTCTGTTCTGCCTTGTGGAGAGCGGGTTGCCAGTAGTCATCCTTGCGGGATTGATATCTATTGATCAAGTGGGGTCAGTGGCCTCCCGATGTGCGAGCCTTCAAAGGGAGCTCTATGGCAGACTGGTGAGGAAATTGCAGTTATTCTTGGCCTTTACTGGGTGTTGGTAGAGGGTAGGGCTCCCCCGGACCCAGACCTACACGAGGCAGGTAAGGCTGACTGTTGTTACTGTGGTCCGGAGGGGCAAGCGCAGCGGCTACCCACCGGGCCCCCAGGGGGGAAGGACCAGGACCCCATGAGCTACAGGGGGCAGAGACCGCAGTGAGTTAGTACTGGCTCCTCAGTGGTCACTGGAGATTGCTTGGCTTGTACAGCTCAGCTGGCGGATAGCAGATTCCAGCTTCCACTGGTAAAAAGTCTGTCCGTGCGCTGGGGGCGAACTGTGGCACGGCACTGCTTAATACATTTCCCCTGTTTTTGTGTGTGTCCTGTGAACAAATGAGTTTGAATAAGGTCACCAGGCTTGCGGGGGGCGTGTTGCTGTGCGCCCCCTGTGCTCACTGCAGTATGGTGGGTCTGAGGCCTCAATGGTTTACGGGGAGCGTGATGGATAGTGCTATGGCCTCCTTTGTGGACAACGTTGTGGCGGTTGGCAACTGGGGGGAAAGCTCCCCAGTCTGGTGCTCTGCAGGGCGGCAGTAGGCGGCAGGGAGTGCGGGCTATGCTCTCACTGGGAGGGCTGCAGGCCTTCCCGCGCCCGGCGGCGGCGTTGGTTTGACTTGTGCAGTTCTGCTGTATTAGCCGACTCAATCACTTTCCAGGTCGTTGTGCAGCGCTCTTAGCGGGTTACTGGGCGACGTGGCCATGTGCCCCGACTGAGGGGGGACCGGCGTCACACGGCCGGGCATCCTATGCCCTTTCCAGTGCGGGCGGGCTCCCGACTGCCTCTGCCCCGCGTGTGCTCAGGCCTCGATAGGCTGTCACCGCGCTCCCCCGCGATTACTCCACTGAACAAGCTGGGGCAGCTCCACAGGCTCACCCACCTGCCTCCGTTCCAGGTGTAGTCCAGGCAGGTTGTATCGTAGCCGTGGCGACTGAGGACTCCGGCACTCGCGCCCTCCGGTGTTCGTGCCGCCACTTCTCTGGGCCGCTCCAGGGCCGCCCCCCCAACCCGCCGAGGCCGCCTCACAAGTTTGCTCAGCGGTGCCATCAATTCCGTTGTCTGCAGTGGCTTGGCGCTGGGGGCTTCTTGGGGGTTTTGTTCACCTTCCCAACCCATTTAGAACGAGAGATTGCGTTGAGAGCACTACTTTTTTCAGGATTTTCTGGGGGTCCAGCACAGAGCTCCTTAGCGAGCTGCCATCTTAGATGGCTCACTAGCGCCCTCATCCTATCTCCAATACCCTTGACATCCTTTCCCCTGTCATGAAGATCTGCATGGAGCCTGCCTCCAAGTGCAACAACTGGTATGATTCCCCCTTAGCCTCACTGAACCGAAAGTGCAGAGTTTCTGAACGGAAGTGGCAGACTTCAAGCACATCCACTGACAAACTGGCTTTTCACCTTCTCCAAAGGCAATACCATCTCTCCATGAACTCCAAGAAGTGGGCCAATATCTAACCTGCATCTCTGGGGCCACCAAGAATATGGCTGAATTGTTTGAAATCTGTAAGAAACTCGCCAATCCCACTGCAGTCTCCACTTCTCCTCTTCCATCCCAGGCCCTCTGTTCTGCACTGGCCTCCCATTTCACAACCAAAACACAGGACATCCTGCCCTCACTCTCCTCTTCCCCCTCCCTACTCCCCACCTGCTCTCAGTCCTCCCCTGGCCCCACTTGGCCTCCCTCTCTACCACCCTCACACTCTCCTCTTTTTTGCCCATAGCACCAGATGAGGTCTCTAAAGTTGTCCGCTCTATGAATGTCTCCTCTAAACAGGTGCTCCCCTGCTCCTCCAGAACTATCAAGGACAATTTTCCCTATCTTGCTCCTGTCTTGGCTGACTTCTGTAGCCACCCATTTGCCACTGGCTCCTTCCCATTACCCCTCATGCACTCCCTTGTTCACCCTCTCCTAAATAACCCATCCGCTGACCATTCCTGCCCGGCTAGCTATCGCCATATCTCCACTACCCCCTTCCTGGGCAAACTCTTGGAGAAGTTGCTCATCGCCCAACTGATCCACCACACTGAATCTGTTGGAAGCCTCCATGACCACCAGTCTGGCTTCAGAGCATCCAGAGGCACGGAAACTGCTCTCCTGTACACCTGTGAAAACCTGCTCTCAAATCTTGACTCCAACTCTCCTTCCGTTCTCATTCTCCTCAATCTTTCTTCTGCCTTTGACATGGTCAACTATTCCATCCCCACAAAATGGCTCTGTGATACCCTTGGCATCATGGACCGGGCACTGGATTGGCTGACTTCCTGTCTAATCGACCTTCCCAGGCCAGGTGCAACTGGGCCCTTTCCTTTCCTCCACCTCACTCTCTACCTGCGGCGTCCCTCATGGCACTATCCTATTGCTGTGGCTCTTCAAAATCTACCTTGCCCCTCTGGCCCACTTGATCTCCTCACTTCCAATGCTGTGTTGACGACAATCAGCTCTTCTTCAAGCTGCGGTCCACTACCTGCTCTTCTTCCTCTCTAATTCCTGACTGTCTGACTGCTATTCATGCATGGTGTACGGTGTGACTAACAATCTCTGTCTTAATCCCAGTAAGACAAAGATCCTTCTCATTTGGGCCCCTGCTCCCTGTTTCCCTCTCACTCTCTGGCTGCCCTCCTTGGGTCCTCTCGCCTTACTATCCTTTGAGGCCAAAAACCTTGGTGTCCTCTTCAACTCCTTTCTCTCCTTCTCCCCTCACATCACGTACCTTGCCAAGAAGGCCCACTTTCAGCTTCACCTCCTCAGACACATTCTCCCCATCCTCACCGTCTCCCAGAAACTCAATGTCTCTAGAGCTCTAGTCCTCTCTTAGGCTGGACTACTGCAACAGCCTCTTCTTCAATCTGCCTCTTTCCTCCCTTTGCCCCCTTCTACTAATCCAGAACAGGGCTGCAAGACTAATCCTTGGCCACAAGCCCAGGGACCGCATCTCTCCTGCCCTAAAATCTCTACAGTGGCTTCCGGTGGTTGCAAGGATCAAAATCAAGACCCTCTGCATCATCCACAAGACTTTCTTTGGGCCTGGGAACCCGCTATATCTGACTCTCTCTCCCAAAATACCTCCCTGCTAGAGCCCTTCGGTCCTCTAGCTCCAACTCTCTGTAGACTTTTCTCCAAGCATAGAGTGGGGGATAGATCTCTCTATTTGGCAGGTTCCTCCCTCTGCAATGGCTTCCCTGCCCATCTCAGACTTGGGACGGACCTCCTTAAGTTCCCGGAAACTTTTCAAGACCCTGGTTTTCTCTACTTCTTTCCCTTTCGACCTTCTTTGCTAAGGTCCCCATCTGCTGATGAGGCTGGCAGCCTGGACGCTTATGAGTCTTAGAGGTTACCAGGCCTTCCTTGACCAGTCTATAAGAGGTCTCCCACATACCATCACTCCCCTTGCGGGCCCCCTTACCTGCCTAACCTGGTGGGATGGGCATCCCTCCAGAGCCCACCCCCGTACTCGCACTGAAACGGTGGTCCACTCCCGGCATCCCCTGGCATTTACCCCCCCCCCCCCCGGGCTTCCCTCAGCACTTGCCTAGCCCCTGGTCCCCCTCACTCTCTGCATTTTATGCAGTTCTCCCCCTGCCCCACCCTTGGACTTCACGTTACTGCATTTGCACGATCCTAATGTCAGAAGGCCTGGTAGGACCGTTATTGTTATGATTTCCATTGCCCCCCACTCTTTTTTAGACTTTTGGTGTCTGGAAACACCATTTGCTGTGTAGACAAATAAATAAACACTTCACATCATGGGTTCTGTAATGAACACCAATGCCTTCAACATTGGTGTGCATAACCATTTTTCAACACGGCAGCATTATTTGTACATGACACAGTAAATAATCATATTGCAAAGAAAGATGTGCGTGGCACATGGTAACTCGTATGTCCACCATCACACACCTGCACTGATTATGTTATTTACTATAAAACTGTTGTCCACCAAATAACCCCCCCATTCTCTGCAACTGCACTGAACACAACTTCAAGCCCAACTGGTCAAGAATCTACACTACTACACAACGGTGCAAACAGGCCAACAGTAGGACTACCCCATTGCACCTTTTGTGCTTAATTATTGACCCTTGTCGCCCTGCTCGTTCCTGCACACTCGCTGCGGTCTACTTGACACGGTAACTTCCTCTGGAGAATCGTTTACAGAGGTACTTGGTGCATTGCACAACAGCACAGAAGCACTTTCCTCTTCAGTAACCACATCAGCTGGCACAGCCAGGCCATCTCACAGTAGCCTGCATTCCTTTGCCTGCACTCGTAGCAAATCTGTGAAAGCTTGCAGGCACAAGGCAATGGCCTTAACAGCGGCACAGCATATGTCCATTGCCTCCTTTAAACCATTCGTGATCCGTGCATTTTCCTTACAAATTTCAACTTGCATTTCAGCACTCTTGGCAAATATTGTTGCCCCACAATTAACCGACAAGCACAGCTTGGCCATGTCACGCTGATTGTCACTCAAGGCCCCAGCATGAGTTAACATGTAACATGTCTGCGTGTGCCGCAGAGTTCCGCTTCTTAACAGTAGCTAATTATGCTTTCAAATGACCACGAATGCAATCTTGCATGTTAATTGAATTATTGGCATCTTCAACAATGGGGCACCGGCAAAAATAAAGAGAATGTAAAGTCTGTCTCTGCGCATCACTTCCATAGAAATGTAGGGGACTGGCAATAGTATTCAGCCCTTTCACAAACATTTATGTGGCATACTTGCAAATAATTGGTAATCAATCACACCACATGTCCTTCCCATTCCTGCAACCTGCGCCCTACAGTGTCCTTCCCATTATTACAACCAGCACCCTACATATCAATCTCTGCAGCAGATGCACTACCCACTGTCAGTGCATTCTCATACATAAAAAACGTTGATCTGTTTTCGTATGCATAAATGAATTAAAGTAGCAGATGTTTTTCCACTTAACACCGACCAGTGTATCCATGCCTCCAAGACCCTCAAGGTTGCCAGTGTCCATAACAGCAAGCACTTTCAACTCTGTGGCTGTGCAATGTGGGTCATATGTTGATCGACCACCGCTGCCCTTGCTGCACTCCTACCTCTGCAGGTATTTATCTCTGACCCTTCGCCGAACATCATACCACACGATTTTCATATCCTCAACCGTGTGCAAGGTGTTTGACACATCATTCTCTTTTTTTAAAAATGGTGTCCTATAAGTGATTTTTCGTGAAAAGAGTGGTCCTGTAGGCCAACGCGCCAAATAACACATCCTCATGTGTTATGACCTCCAGTGCAATTTCACTAAACTTGGCCTTTGGTCCTCCAAGTGTTGGGCATCCATCACACTGGAGGTCAATTTCTACCTTAATAGCCTTGAGGCAACTTCTTTTGCTGCCACCTGTACTCCTTTTTATTTTTCTTACTGCACTAAATTGCCTCTGTCCTGCAATGTCTGTGACACCTGCGTCAACTTTCACCCTCTTGAATCTTCACACCTTTCTTTTATACTGTGGTATCTGTGTGCACGTCCCTCTTGTGCTTATGCTGCCTGCAGAAAATAATTTCCTTTCAAGGATGCAGTTATTTTTGGCTCTCTTTACAAATCTTCCTTACTTTACTACTCTCCTTGCTGTGAGCTGAAATGCCTTCTATCCACCCGTTCTCCCTGAAAACAGGCGGATTGCAGACAGTGCGCTGACGCCCAGGCCCACTTCCGGATATGCGTGGTGTCGGTGCCTTAGGAAAAGACGCAGTGAAGCGCACGGTTTAGCCCGCTCACTGCGCTTAGAAGAGAATTGGCGCCTGAGACGGCTGCCAAAAGTCTGTGTATGCCTCATACACAGAAAGGGTGGGTTCCGGTGAGGCGTTTGGGGTGGCAATTTAGGGTTCACATGAGGTGCCAAAAGTCTGTTTATGCCTCATACACAGAAAGGATGGGTTCCGGTGAGGCATTTGGGGTGGCAATTTAGGGTTCACATGAGGAATAGGGAAGGGGTGGAAGTGCAAAATGGTACACTGTTATTATGACATTCCTAATTTGCAAAAAGAGTTGGATTGGAGTTGCAGTGTAGCAAGGGTTAGACAATAGCAGCACCTACCACGATCAAAGGGGGTAAAGTGGAATGTATACACATGAAATATCAGCAGGTGGCGTACATGCAAATACGACCAAAATCAAGGGTAAGTGGTCGGAGGCAAGAACGATCTGGTGATATGGTGTTGCAGATTAATTAATTAATTAATTAATCTTTTGTAGTGTGCTCAATACTAGAGTCTAGTCTAAGCACTGGACCAGGATTTGAACCCCTGTTGCTCTGTGTCAAGACACATATATTGCCCCTGAGCTATCCCGCGGACCCCGTGCCATAAGGGAGTGGGGCCCTAAGGGAATGATAAGAAATTAAAGCCTTCACACAGCGAAATCTGGAACAGGCTGTGATGGGAAAGGTGACATGTGCTACAATGGAGCAGGCAGATTCTAGCACACATCAACAAAATGGGTGCCAGAATAGCTGTGCTGCAGGAAGCACAGCATGCTAATGTGCAAAGCGGTACATTTGCAACAGAATGGGAACCTGATCAATTTTCGACATCTCACAAATCGAACCCTAGAGGAGTGACGTCATTGATACATGAATCGTTGAAGTTCGTATTCCTCTTGATTAGATGGCACACATATGGCAGATAGGTATGTGTTAGAGGGATGCCAACCAATCATAAAGCGATGATATTGAATGTATGTGGCCAAAACTCTCATATCACCGAACCCTATGAGAAAGTGCTGCAGCTGGGGAATGAAGTGCTTGAGGACATGTGGATCATAGGCGGGGATTTCAGTGTTGTGTCAGACACCATGCTTAACTGGTCAGCTAATTGTATTATACGGGATGCAATAAAGTTCTGGGGGCTAGCGGATGTCTTAAGAGTGTTAGACCAAAAGGAAATACTGTATTTGTTCTATTCGGCGTAGTTACGTCATCACGAATAGATCATTTTAATCTCCACAGAGTTTAAGGACAAAGGAAAAGGAATGTTTGCTATTACCCAGAATGCTTTTGGATGATGGACCAGTGCTCATGGAAATGGAGCTAGATGGGGTAGTGAGAGGCATGGAGGCCAGAGATTTAAGTGAGAGGTAATTAGTGATTCACCCTTCTGTGCCCCTTTGGAGGATGTGGTGAATATTCTTTTCGAAAGAAATGTGTCAAAAGAGGTAGGAATAGATTTGATATGGGCAGCTTTTAAAGGCTATGCCAGTGGGGTGAGCATCTGGAATGGAGGCAGACTCTTGATGGCTACAAGAGCTGAAATCTCAAGGGTTGAGAGTGAAATAGGCAGAAGTGAACTGGAAAATGATGTCAACAATGACAAAGGGTCAGAAAGGGTTATTAGCATGCCTACAAGCGCCGAGACATACATTTGAAAATGTGCCACCGAGGGAGATTAAGAATACGGAGGCCAGGACTAGTCTAGTTAAAGGAGACACGTGGAAGGAAAGATACCAGACTGATCAGTTCTGATTATTGAAGCAAGGGAAGGTTACCCCATACATGGGCAGCATCATACAGAACCATGGAACTCCAGAAAGCATGGACAAAGAGGCGTGCGGCACCTTTTTACAGTCTGTGAAGGTCTGTAGGTCAAGTGAAGTTCTAGTTAGCAGGGTAAGGGGCAAGGAAAGGGTAGAACAGCACAGAAGCGCACAATAGAACAAGAATTGCTGGCTTCAATTAGTGCCATTAATGCTGGTAAAGACCCTGGGCCCGACGGCCTAAGAATTGAATATGGCAAACATTTTACACAGATACTGGTGCCAATACTAGTGACTGTATTAGCAGATGCAGTGCAAAGTGAGAAAAAAACAATCACCATGACGGAACCCTGTGTAATAACGCTTCCCAAATCCAGTACTGATAAGTCACTGTGAGGGTCCGACAAAACAAAATCACTGTTGAGTCTGGACAATAAGATTCTTGCAGCCCAAATGAAGACTCAACTTGTTCATCCAGATTAAGCATGAATTATGCCAGTCAGGTCAACTGGCATCATCCTATGAAGACTGTTCAACGTACTATCTGAAGATGGTGATGAGTTGAGGGTGGTAGTACTATCAGTCTTCCATGTAGCTTTTGACATGGAAAAAACGCTCTGACTCTTTGATCTCCCACTTCCCCTTCTTGATTGTGTGGCATCCTATTTGTGCATCCCAGTATCTTTTTGCCTTTCTCTGCCTTGGCAACAATCGCACAGATCTCCCATGCCTGGACCCGCAGTGGGTCATGAACTGTCTCCACTCCTCTTGGGTTGATGTCAGGGGTGGCTCGACCATAATCCATGCTAGGTGCCAAAATGCCAGCTTTATGAATGAGACAAGGCAGCCCAGTGAAAACTCTGGGCACTCCCTGACACATTAAAACCCTGCTTGTCAAAAGACTATTGGCTAAATAGACTTCCCAGAATGGGCCTAATTTAAAGTGCAATCTAAAGCACAAATCCATCAACAATCTGCCGAAAACGCAGGATTGACATGTCCATGTGGTTGATGTATCTGTGTGATATAATAAATAAAGTCTAAAAAAAAAAAATAACTCGGCGGGCATGAATCCACCATCCATCTGCTTATTATGACCAGTCAAAAGAGTTGTACACTCCACCATCTGCAAGAACAATGATCTGCCAAGGGAAAACTGGCAGAAATCCATCTGTTATATCAGCCACTGGTGTAACTGTCACTGCCAATAAAGGAACATCCAATCCACCAGTAACCATTGCAAATAATACTGGAAGACACGACCACTACGGAGCCAGTGTAAAAGGCTCAACAACAGACATGTCTCATCACACGACTCAGGGCAAGATGGCCATAGTAGGGGAACATCTGGCATTGGTGGCAGTACACCTGAGCATAGGCAGGCCCAACAGGTTAGAAGGCTAGCAGGAGTGGCAGCAGTAACAGGAGAGGTCCTATCTGCGAAATACCCAGCAGCAAAGGACCAAGCTACACCACGTTTGGGGTGAGTTTGGCAATTTAGATAAGGACTTGTGGGGAACCACATACCTATCAGGTGGGTTGGATGAATAGGAAAACGTGCATATTATGTACAGCAGAGTGGAGAGACAACTGACCGTCACACCCCACACTCCTATCTCATTAGGTGAATCCTGCCAATTGGAGCTGTGAAGGCATCATGAAGCAAGACACAGACAACAGATTCACTTTTCTTAACAAAAAGGACTTTATTTTATTTGTCAGAATGGAGTGAGGCCTAACTTGCCCTATACTAAGGTGAGATTTCTGTACCTAAATAACCTAAAGACAGTCTGTGTCAGTGAGTTGCACTTAAAAGTCTGCGTCCAAAACCTATATTTGCTCTCACAACTAAAGATATACAATGTGTAGGGATGTCAGCACCAAAAGAAATAGTGTTAAAAAATAAAGTTCTGTGCTTCTTCCAGCTCTGGCGTGTTTTAACCTACACTTCCCTAAGTTCAAATAGTTCCACAAAAGGCTTGAGGTTCCCTTCCCCAAGTGCAACACAGTTCCAGTATATCTTGGGGTTACTTTCCGGTGTTACAGTTCAAGTGTCAAACAGTAATTATAGAGGGCCTCCTTAGTATTTATATTGGCCTAAGCCCAATTGCTTTACACGGAAAACCGCGTTGCAAAGTTCAGATTTTTGGGTTAACTTCGCCGCCATTTTAAGATTCAGCCGCCATTTTGATTTCTACTCGTGTGTTCTTCATTCTAAAATGGTGGACTATGTTTTCAGCTTGCAAATACAGATGGTCATGTGACCTTTCGTCACTGCAAGCAGTACCTTGCGGGAAAGGTAAAAGTTCAGCCGGATTAAGAACACAACACCTCCTAACTTGTATGTAGGGAGCAAACAAGATCAATTTGTATCTCGTCAACCGTGCGGAAGTGAGGTGTTGCGTTTGAGTTCTGTTCAATAGAACATCTAAAGAGTGAAGCACCATCAGGGTTAGGGGATGGCCTAGGATCATTCCCTCACTCTGTTTTACAGACGCAGCAACAGCAGCGACAGCTCGCAAATATTTTGGCATAGCGCATGCTACAGGATCAAGGGCAGAAGAAAAGTAACCGCATGGCCTATTCTTCCCTCCATGTTCCTGCGTTAATACAGCCAAAGCACATCCATCACATTCATGCACAAACAACACAAAGGCCCTTTCATGGTTTGGTATGCCCAAAACCGGTGCCGAGCACAATGCAGTCTTGACTAGATCAAATGCTTGTTGGTGCTCCATGTTCCATGGCAATGGTGAAGAAATGCCCTTCTTCGTCAAAGCCAACATCGGCTTAATAACTAGTGAGAAGTTCGGGATCCATAACCTACAGTAAGAAGCCATTCCTATCAAGGCTCTAACTTCTTTCTGCGTATTTGGGACAGACATGCCAGAAATGTGTTTTATACGTTCAGGTGTCAAACTTCTTCCCTTCTTTGACAGGAGATAACATAATTAGGCGACCTCCTGACAACAATATTGAAACTTTTTAAGCAAAGCTTTGTGTCCATGTTTAGCCAGATGTATAAGTAATAACACAGTGCCTTCCTTACAAGCGTTCTCAGAATCGGCAGCCAAAAGCAAGTCATCAACATACTGAAGCAATGTACAAGTAGAGGGCAATTCAAGGGTATCAAGCTGTTCTTTCAGAGCCCTACTATAAATGCTAGGACTTTCCGTGTAACCTTACGGTGCACGGGTAAAAGTGAACGAGCGTCCCCCTAAGGTGAACGCGAACAAGTATCTACTGTCCTTGTGTATAGGAATACTAAAGAAAGCCTTCTTCAGATCCACAACACTAAAGTAAGTAGCTGAAGCCGGAATCATAGTTAATATCGTCGTCACATTAGGCACAATTGGAAATTGCAGAGCGACAACCTCATTGATGGCACGTAGATCAATAATGACACTAAATGGAATTGCATTATCGCCTTTTTTTGTACACGGGCAAAATTGGACTATTGCACAAACTACCTGCAATTTCCTCAATCACCCCTCGATGCACAAAATCGGAAACAATGCATTTCAAAGCTTGCTCACCCTCAACTGAAATCTTATATTGTGGAATACGTGGCAGTTTCATTCCATGTTTCAAGACTATTTTAACAGGCTCGATCTGTAAAACACCGACATCATTGTCGTCAATTGCCCATAAACTCTCTGGTACATCACTGAATTCTGGCGGTAAAAGTCTGGTTAAGAATTGAGAGGCAGGGGGCGTGGCTTGGAGCGCCACCGATGTGGCTGCTCCCCTGAGGCCCGCCGTGCGGAGCCCGCCGCTTCTGGGCCCCTGATGCGGCTCCGCGCCCGTATACCGGAGCCCAGCTGATCCCAAGGACGTCGGAGGACCTGAGGCCCACCCGGGCTGAAGCGGGGACCACGACGATCAACGGAGACGAAGTTAGCCGCTCCGGTTCACCGAGCCGGCCCCAGCGACGATCTCCCAAGATGGCGGCCGTGCTCGTCTCCTGGCCCTGGAGGGCGGTGAGAGCTTTCTGAGGCCGCATTCAGACGCGGCTCAGTTTCTCGAGCACCCGGGTCGCGGCGGAGCAACATCAGCCCCCCGGACCTCTCCTCCGGGGCTCTCCCTGGGGCGACCCTTGCTTCCTACACTACCAGCCCGAGCCTGCACTGCCCGACGAGGGACGATACGGACGGTGCCCTTCACGTAGGAGCTGCTGGGGGTGAGGATCGCCGAGGCCACGCAGAGAAATCCCTCCACAGCGCCTGAGGTGGGGGCCGCGCCATCACCGCCCCCCCCCCCTCCGCCCTCCAGCGGGCTCCTACCTCTCACCACCTAAGACCCAGAGATCCGGTCTCCATACGCCACACTCCTGGGGCGCCCCGGCCCACACCACCATCTGGAGCCCCCGCTCGGACCCGGGACCCCTCCCACTATCATCCCCACCAGGCGATTCAAGCCTGGGTCCTCGGAGGAGGAGCGGTCCTAGCTGGGTCACATCGAGGGACCCACAGCTGCAAGCCCCGAGAAGGGCCTGACCAACGCCGCCCACCTGGAGCCTCGACCTGGCCACACTCTCATCCCGGGCTGCCCCTGACGGGTAGGCCCCTTTGGCCTCGGAGGTGACCTGACTGCCTACTTCTTGGGGCGACCTGCTCTGCTCTCTCTGGCCTAGTCTCAAGGGGGCGCATGTTATTCAATCCCCCCACCGGAACTTACGCCCCACATACCTGCCCACCATCAAGATTTGGAGAGTTCACCCCCTCACTCGAATCCACTATACACCGGCCAAGCTTGGAATCAGCTTTCCCTTTTCTCAATCAAGAGCCTCGACGCTCATCCACAGGGTGGGCCGCATAAACCATCTCCCCACCCACGACTCACCAACATGTCGAGACAGTCGAAAGCTATTAAAAATGTGGACATTGCCACCATGCTCACCGCTCCTGATAAGGGAAAGAAACCGGACTCAGTTACTCCCACCCCAGGGCTCTCCCAGGAGGGGGGTGACTCCCCAGCCACCAGAGGTGATCTGTTGGCGTTTATGGCAGACATCAAAGCCGAGTTTCGGTCCTGCATGTCGGAACTTACCTCCAAATTGGAACAAACAGACCATAGGGTGACCGAAGTGGAGCAGAGACTGAGTGAGATCGAGGATCGCTCCCAAGACCAAACAGCCGCCATGGGAGATATCCAGCAAACAGTAAGAGCCCTCCAGGACAAGTGCGAAATCCTCGAATACAAACAAGAGGACCTGGAAAACAGAGCTCGTCGGAATAACCTCCGTATTAGGGGAGTTCCGTCCTCAGTCCCCGACCAAAATCTTGCAGGATACATAGGAGACCTCTTTCAAATTCTCCTCCCGCATCTAGATAAATCCCAACTGCTGCTGGATCGGACCCACAGACTTCGTCCGCGACGAGGAGTAGACTCCGACCAGCCCCCAGATGTCATAACGAGAGTACACTATTTCTCCACTAAAGAAGCTATCTCCGCCATCAGTCGGTCCGGAGATGAACTCTCCTTTCAAGGTCACCCTCTCCAAATTTATCAGGATCTCTCCCTCTCAACCCTACAGAAAAGAAGGGCTCTCCGACCTTTAACCCTCTTCCTCCAAGAGCGTAAAGTCAAATACAGATGGCTTTTTCCCACAGCCCTGCAATTTTCGTATAATGGCTCCCTCCGGAGAATATCCCACTTAGAAGATGCCGCTAAAATCATGCAGATATCCTCCCCCCCTGAAGGAACCACCTCCCCAGACTTGGAAGCCTCGGGAAGCCCTACGTCAGCCCTCCCCCCCCAACCCAGACGTCCTCCATGGTCCAAGGCCTCCCGAAACAGGAGAAGATAACCCGAGTCCGAGCGGCCCCGGATGCCTCCCGCACCTCCGGCGTCCCGGACGCCCAACGTCCTTTCAGCTAAATTCAGAAATAGTAACTCCGGCCCAACACAATCCCACGCTCGCCCAGCGCGGCGGGCTTCCTCCACGGCCTATGCCCCCCCTCCAAGATCCGCTCCATCTTAGAGCCCTTGGATGCAAACGTTATTTTGCCAGACACAAATGGCCCTGTTGGCCTGGGGTGGGGTTACACCCACAATGTTTCCCACCCCGCTAGTTAAAAAGTTGGCCTCCCGTTGGGGGCCTCGGTTAAAACTGCAAGTGCGGTACAGTTCACCTCTCCACCCTCTTCACGATGGCAGCTGATGAACAACCTGGAGTCCCCCCTCCATCCCCTACGCATGGAACCCCTAGCTCCCCGATCCCGGAACACCGGACGCTGAGATGCCTTTCCTGGAACGTTAACGGTCTCAACTCCCCCCCCAAGCGCAAATCGATTCTCCAGAAGCTACAAGATGAGGAGGCCGATGTGGTGTTCCTCCAAGAGACTCATCTCCTCCCGGCAGACTTTGGCCGGCTTCGATCCAGCATATATCCACACCAGTTCTTCGCCTCGGGGAACTCCAAAAAAGGGGGCACAGCGATTATGTTCCGGAAAGACCTGCGCCCCCAGACCCTGGACTCCATGATGTGCCCGGAGGGCCGCTTTGTGGCCATCAAGTGCCTCCTGTTGGGGGACCTCTACACCTTGGTATCGGCATACGCACCCAACTCAGGACAGGCAACCTTCTATGACTCCTTGGGCTCCTCCCTCTCAAGCTTTGTGGAAGGCCAGACAATAATCGGTGGGGACTTCAATGGGGTCCCAGACCCCACTAAGGACAAATCTAAACCCCCCGCCCTTGGCGAATTCGGCCAGGCCCTCAGTCTGCTGCGGCTCTTCAGAACCTTAGAGGTGGTGGATACATGGCGGGTGCTTCACCCCACCGAGAAAGATTACTCCTTCTTTTCGGGCGTACACCGAACTTTCTCCAGAATCGACCTCCTTCTGGCTTCCCCTCAAACTCTCGCCCTCGCTAATGAGGTATCGATAGGCCAGCGAATCCTATCGGACCATGCCCCAATAATAATGGAACTGAGCATTCAGAACACCCACGCCAAGGCAACACGCAGATGGGCGCTCTACGACCCGATCCTCAATGATATGTCAATCAGAGACAACATAACCACCACCATCAAGAACTTCTTTGAGGAGAACCTAGCCGCGGACACCTCCCTGGCCAATAACTGGGATGCAATGAAAGCTGTAATTCGGGGAACGTTGATAGCCCAAGGCGTGGCATACCACCGAAACCGGAAACAAATCCGTCTATCCCTGGAGGAGGACCTGCGAGCAGCTGAGGAAGCCCAGAAGAAGAGTGGCTGGTCCCCCAGAACACAGAGAGCGCTCCGCTCGGCCAGGAAGAAACTAGAGGCCCACTACGCAGAACACACTGCGCAACTCCTGGCGAAGACCAGACAATTCTACTATGCCAAAAGCAACAAGGCCAATAAGCTGCTGGTGGCCAAGCTAGCTAAAACAAGACGGACCAACACCATTATAGGGCTCAAGGACCCACAGGGGGTGATACACCACTCTGAACAGACGAAATTACAACTAGCCTCAGACCACCTAATCCAGGTCATGACAGCGCCTCCCCGGGATCGATCAAAGCAGGAGGCATACCTACGGAACACAGCCTTGACGCGTCTCCCAGACTCCACACGGGAGCAGTTGGAAGCCCCAATAACAGCTGAAGAAGTTGACGAAGCCATCAAGGCCCTCAAATCACGGGCCCCGGGCCCAGACGGATTCCCCCCGAGGTTCTATAAGATTTTTAAGCTCCAGCTCATCCCTCACATAGTGGCCCTGTTCAACTCTTTTAAGGTCTCGGGATCCGTGACCGCCACAATGCAGGAGTCGGTGACGGTTCTCCTTCCTAAGCCGGGGAAAGACCCGAGAGATCCGGCGTCATACAGACCCATCGCCCTACTGAATATCGACGCCAACCTGTACTCGAAGATTTTAGCTAACCGCCTGGCACTCATCCTCCCGGATATAATCCACCCCGACCAAACAGGCTTCATTCTTCACCGAGCGGCAGGGGACAACATCCGGCGGACTCTGAACCTAGTGAACATCGCCCACCGCAACTCCCAAGGCCTTGCCCTAATGGCCCTGGACGCAACCAAAGCCTTCGACAGAGTCGATTGGTCCTATCTGGAATGCACTCTGGAGGCATTTGGGTTCGGCCCCACAGCCCGAGCCATGATCCTGGCGAACTATAAGCACCCTCGAACCATCCTCAGGATCAATGGCATCCACTCAGCTCCGATACCTCTGTCTTGTGGGACGAGACAGGGCTGCCCGCTGTCTCCCCTACTCTTCGCCCTCACAATGGAACCCTTCGCCCAGAAGATCAGGTGCAATGAGTCCATTAAGGGTCTTCAGGTGGGCTCCTCCCACCACAAGATCGCTCTCTACGCGGACGATGTCCTATTGACACTCACCGAACCCAACACCTCAGCGAAACACGCTCTGGCCGAAATAAAGGAATTGGGGGAGGTCACCGGCTTCACTGTCAACTTCACCAAATCAGTGGCTTTAGGAGTCGGCCTCCGCCCAGAGGACAAGGAGGCGTTAACGGCTCTGTGCCCGATCGAATGGCGGGACCACTCGATCCCCTACCTAGGAGTTCTCATCCCAGCGAACCCAAAGGAGACCTATCAGGCGAACTTTCCCAAACTGACCAAGGAGCTGGAGGGGGACTTGAAACGCTGGTCCACGCAGGAGATCTCATTAATGGGCCGGATCACGGCCGTCAAGATGAACCTGCTTCCTAGGTTCCTCTATGCCTGCTCATCTCTATCGGTGCCCTTCCCAGCCCAGGCTCTCCATGACTTACAGAGGAAGATATCCAAATTCATATGGAAAGGCAAGAAGGCCAGGATCCCCCACAAAACCCTGATTGGCAACGCCAGGCTAGGAGGCCTAGGGGTCCCGGACCTGCAGACCTATAGGACAGCGGCGCAACTGTCACATCTACACGCCTGGCAGACGAGCACAGCCCGCCCCAGATGGGTGGAACTGGAGCAGGCCCAGCTTCCGCTTCCCCTCCGGTTCCTCCCTCACATCCAACCCTCCCTCAGGGCACGCTGGAAGGACATCCTACTAACAACAAAGCAGACCCTAAGCTCCTGGGATTGGGCTCTAAAGCAGAAGGGAATCCCGAGGGGCCGAAGCCCCCTTTCACCGATCTTTCACAACCCCGACTTCTCCCCGGGATCTCTCCCTCGCAACTTCCAGAATTGGATAGACGGAGGCCTGGAAACCCTGGGGCAGATGTACTCCGAAAACAGACCCCGGACCTTCGAGCGGTGCAAGGAGACTTTTCGGCTTCAAGAAAGGGACAGATTCACATACTGCCAGCTCCGCCACTGGTGTTCGCACCCTCAGACCCTCCAGGCGGCAACTCGCCCCCCGACTCCATTGGAGCTAACTCTTGCGGACCTGCCGGCTAGAGGAAGAATCTCGGCTATATATAGACGTTTCCTGGGGGACTTCTTGGCGACAAAAACTCGATCTATGGCTCAGTGGGAGGCGGACCTAGGCCATCCGATCGATGACCAAGCTTGGGTAGACATATGGTCCCGCACCCACTCTTCCTCCACTTGTGTCACCAACAAGGAATGTGCATATAAACTCACCCTGCGCTGGTACTACCCCCCTCTCAGACTCCACCACATGAACCCACAAGTGGACCCCGCCTGCTGGAGAGGCTGCAGTCAACCAGGCTCCTACTTTCACATGTGGTGGACATGCCCCAAGATCCAGCAATTTTGGGCCAGGTGTCTCTCCACCATTGAACAAATCACCGGCTCCGCCCTCCCACTGGACCCTGAGACAATTCTGCTGGGGATCCCGGTCCCTGGAATTTACCCCCGCTCCGGCAACAGGGCTAAGCTCCTCACACAGTGCCTCCTGGCGGGCAAGACGGTTCTGGCCCGCTTCTGGAAGTCGCGGGACGGCCCCTGCCTGGCCCACTGGTGGGGAAAATTGTGGGACATCTTAATAGCGGAAAAGGTTACCGCTGCGAGAGCGGGGTCTCTGCACCGCTTCCAGAATGTGTGGGCCCCAGTGCTGGACTATGATCAGCGATATCCCGCAATGACGTTCAAGCCAATCAACGCCCGTTGGGCCCTGAGAGACAAGGAGAATACGCATCAAGCGGGGGAGCTAAACTGAATCTCTGGCCCGGGAAAACCGGAATGAGGGGGGGAAAGGGACTCAAAACTAGAATCTTTTCTTTGCAATATTATACTGCCACCCGATACTGTCTGTAACCTTTACTGCCTTGCTATAAATAAACATATTTAAAAAAAAAAAGAATTGAGAGGCAGAAAGTTGCTGTGGTGAAATCGTCAAACGCACTCCGTCAGAAGAACAATGAATTACCGCATTTAATTCCTTCAACAGATTCAACCCCAACAAATTCTCTCCACAATTTGAAGTCAAAAGGAAAGGACAGTGGTCCGTAAAGGGACCCAAAGAAATAGGTACTGGCGAAGAAACTGGACAAACAACTGGTGTGCCAGAAAACCCTACAGAAACATTGGTTTGCCCTGACAGTAGAATGTTTGGAACCCGAGAATGATCATAGGAACAGTTCTGTGCCCCTGTATCTACCAAGAATAGATGTTTCCTATTTCCCACTATCACCTCAACGTAGGGACCTTTCTATTTAATGGGAATAGGCATCGGTTCCAAACCCTGCTTCGGGCAATCCTAATGAAACATAATGTCATCAAAAGGAAGTTCTTCAGAGAGGTAAGCAGGAGAAGGATGGTCGAATATGTTTCTAGCATCCACACTTGGTACCTGATTATCCTGCGAAAAAGGATGCTGTGAATCCTGTGCAAACTGGCTTCTACCAGGGCCCCCTACACCCGGGCGACCTCTGGATCGTCTACCCATGTTTCCGAATGCATTATTCGACCTTTGTCGAAGGATCGGGCATTGTGCACGCCAATGACCCTCTTGCCTACAATAGGCACACTGGTTAATGTTTACAGGACCCAAAGGCATACTTCCTTGCAGAACATGCTGACCTCTAATCTGCGAACTACCCCCTCTAGGGCCCCTAACAATTTGCTGCAATAATACTTTTGTCTTCAAATCACCTTTCCTTTTTTTGAATCTTTCTTTTTCATTATTGACACAATTCTCATAGTACTGAGCCATGTGCAGTACTTCTGATTGAGACCTCGCTTGCCAAGCGCTCTCAGAAGACATAATTTGCGACTGGATATCAGGCAACAATCCATGCACAAATTTGTCTACAAATAATCTTTTCCCAGACTCTGTGCCTAAGTCTTGTCCACTGAAATCCGAGAATACCTGTTCAAACCGATTAAAGAACTCTGTAGCAACCTCAGACTTCCCTTGGACCCAGGCCGTAAGCTTGTCCCAAATAATTCTCTTTTCGGGAACTATGGTTTTCAATTTAGCAATAATTCTGTCAGGTAAAGTTAGTATCACCTGAGGCGGTCTCTCACCAGATGGCCTTTCTCCATCGAGTCTAATTATATTAGCCCATGTATCTCCTAACCCTGCTACATGATGTAAAGTCCTAATTTGCTTCCACAAATCTACGGGCAGGAGTACAGGAAATAACAGATCGTATGGCACCGGGTGTGGAAGCCTCTTGACATGCGTCGCATGGATCCAATGTTTTCTGCCTGCGACACGCACTGCAGTCTGTGTGACCAGCAGGACCTGGAACGGGCCCCACCACCGAGGTGCAAGGCAAGAGGATCGTTCAAATGCCTTTGTTAATACCCAGTCTCCAGGCCGGATGCTATGACCTGGGCCCTCGTATCGTACAGGTAAAGCCACTCGCTCCTGGTGATAAATCAAATACAGGTTTCTAGTCAACTGGCTACAGTAATCTGAAAGAAGTATATTTTCAACATTATTTAAGATCCGACATTGCGACAAAATGTGGTCTATTGTCCAACCAGATGCCTCTTGGTAGCCCAAACCTAGGAAAATACTCTTTTAACATGGTTATTGCAGTAGTCATGGCTGTAGCGTCTTTAACAGGAAAAGCCTCGACCCATTTGCTAAAAGCACAGTTGACAACTAACACATATTTCAAGTTATTGCACCGTTCCATTTCGATAAAAATCAAAGTGGATAACGTCAAAGGGGACAGAAGGTGGACCAAAACATCCCCTGGGAGTTGATGTTCCCTTTCCCACATTATGCTGTAAGCAGATCATACAATTCTGAACATAACACTCAGCTATTTAAGAGATTTTGTCATTTGCCCAAACTTTCTCCAACATTTGTGTAAGCTTCCAGGCACATATTTGTGTAGGGCCATGAGCCATGACGACCATCATTACATATGCGTTAGGAAGTAGCCATCTTCCTTCAACTACATCCACCCAACACCCATCATCATCGAGTTTCCCCAAGCCTTCTGCCCATTTCTTGGATTCTTCTAATGTGGCATCGGCTTGGATATCCCTTACGGATTCAACACCCTCATCCATTGCATAGGCATTTACAGTCTCCCTTGAAACATACATATCCGTAAAGAGATTGGTTGCAGTCTGTTTAGCTATCTGATCAGCGAAAGCATTCCCTTTTCCAATCTCATCTACAATCTTTCGCTGTGCTGCACATTTCACGACAGCTAACTGAGTAGGGAGCGCAAGCACTGAGAGCAGTTGTACTATTAGGGAGCCATGCTGAATCTTAGTACCGTGTGAAGTTAAGAACCCTCTTTCTGACCAAAGTCTACCAAAGTTGTGAACCACCCCAAAGGCATACTGACTATCAGTATATATGTTTACTGTAAGCCCTTTGGAATGTTCACAAGCTCGGGTCAATGCTATAATCTCTGCGGCCTGGCAAAGTTATGCGTAGTTCTCTTGGTTTCCACAACCGTGCTTAATGTGGTGATTGCATGAGCAGCTGTGGATGTACCATCCGGAAGTTTGAAGCAGGAGCCATCGCAAAACAGCTCCCCTTGTGGATTATTCAAAGGAGTGTCCTTTAGATCAATTCTACCCTGTGTCTCTTGTTCGGTAGTGTACAGACAGTCATGTGACTCTTCGTCACTGCAAGCAGTACCTTGCTGGAAAGGTAAGAGTTCAGCCGGATTAAGAACACAACACCTCCTAACTTGCATGTAGGGAGCAAACAAGATCAATTTGTATCTCGTCAACAGTGCGGAAGTGAGGTGTTGTGTTTGAGTTCTGTTCAATAGAACATGTAAAGAGTGAGGCACCATCAGGGTTAGGGGATGGCCTAGGATCATTCCCTCACTCTGTTTTACAGACGCAGCAACAGCAGCGACAGCTCACAAACATTTTGGCATAGCGCATGCTACAGGATCAAGGGCAGAAGACAAATAACCGCATGGCCTATTCTTCCCTCCATGTTCCTGCGTTAATACAGCCAAAGCACATCCATCACATTCATGCACAAACAACACAAAGGCCTTTCCATAGTTTGGTGTGCCCAAAACCGGTGCCGTGCACAATGCAGTCTTGAGCAGATCAAATGCTTGCTGGTGCTCCATGTTCCATGGCAATGGTGAAGAAATGCCCTTCTTCGTCAAAGCCAACATCGGCTTAATCACTAGTGAGAAGTTCGGGATCCATAACCTACAGTAAGAAGCCATTCCTATCAAGGCTCTAACTTCTTTCTGCGTATTTGGGACAGACATGCCAGAAATGTGTTTTATACGTTCAGGTGTCAATCTTCTTCCCTTCTTTGACAGGGGATAACATAATTAGGCGACCTCCTGACAACAATATTGAAACTTTTTAAGCAAAGCTTTGTGTCCATGTTTAGCCAGATGTATAAGTAATAACACAGTGCCTTCCTTAAAAGCGTTCTCAGAATCGGCAGCCAAAAGCAAGTCATCAACATACTGAAGCAATGTAGAAGTAGAGGGAAATTCAAGGGTATCAAGCTGTTCTTTCAAAGCCCTACTATAAATGCTAGGACTTTCCGTGTAACCTTACGGTGCACGGGTAAAAGTGAACGAGCGTCCCCCTAAGGTGAACGCGAACAAGTATCTACTGTGCTTGTGTATAGGAATACTAAAGGAAGCATTCTTCAGATCCACAACACTAAAGTAAGTAGCTGAAGCCGGAATCATAGTTAATATCGTCGTCACATCAGGCACAATTGGAAATTGCAGAGCGACGACCTCAGTGATGGCACGTAGATCAATAATGACACTAAATGGAATTGCATTATCGCCTTTTTTGTACACAGGCAAAATTGGACTATTGCACAAACTACCTGCAATTTCCTCAATCACCCCTCGATGCACAAAATCGGAAACAATGCATTTCAAAGCTTGCTCACCCTCAACTGAAATCTTATATTGTGGAATACGTGGCAGCTTCATTCCATGTTTCAAGACTATTTTAACAGGTTCGATCTTTAAAACACCGACATCATTGTCGTCAATTGCCCATAAACTCTCTGGTACATCACTGAATTCTGGCGGTAAAGGTCTGGTTAAGAATTGAGAGGCAGAAAGTTGCTGTGATGAAATCGTCAAACGCACTCCGTCAGAAGAACAATGAATTACCGCATTTAATTCCTTCAACAGATTCAACCCCAACGAATTCTCTCCACAATTTGAAGTCAAAAGGAAAGGACAGTGGTCCGTAAAGGGACCCAAAGAAATAGGTACTGGCGAAGAAACTGGACAAACAACTGGTATTCCAGAAAACCTTACAGAAACATTGGTTTGCCCTGACAGTAGAATGTTTGGAACCCGACAATGATCAATGGAACAGTTCTGTGCCCCTGTATCTACCAAGAATAGATGTTTCCTATTTCCCACTATCATCTCAACGTAGGGACCTTTCTATTTAATGGGAATAGGCATTGGTTCCAAACCCTGCTTCGGGCAATCCTAACGAAACATAATGTCATCAAAAGGAAGTTCTTCAGAGAGGTAAGCAGGAGAAGGGTGGTCGAATATGTTTCTAGCATCCACACTTGGTACCTGATTATCCTGCGAAAAAGGATGCTGTGGATACTCTGCAAACTGGCTTCTACCAGGGCCCCCTACACCCGGGCGACCTCTGGATCGTCTACCCATGTTTCCGAATGCATTATTCGACCTTTGTCGAAGGATCGGGCATTGTGCACGCCAATGACCCTCTTGCCTACAATAGGCACACTGGTTAATGTTTACAGGACCCAAGGGCATACTTCCTTGCGGAACATACTGACCTCTAATCTGCGAACTACCCCCTCTAGGGCCCCTAACAATTTGCTGCAATAATACTTTTGTCTTCAAATCACCTTTCCTTTTTTTGAATCTTTCTTTTTCATTATTGACACAATTCTCATAGTACTGAGCCATGTGCAGTACTCCTGATTGAGACCTCACTTGCCAAGCGCTCTCAGAAGACATAATTTGCGACTGGATATCAGGCAACAATCCACGCACAAATTTGTCTACAAATAATCTTTTCCCAGACTCTGTGCCTAAGTCTTGTCCACTGAAATCCGAGAATACCTGTTCGAACCGATTAAAGAACTCGGTAGCAACCTCAGACTTCCCTTGGACACAGGCCGTAAGCTTGTCCCAAATAATTCTCTTTTCGGGAACTATGGTTTTCAATTTAGCAATAATTCTGTCAGGTAAAGTTAGTATCACCTGAGGCGGTCTCTCACCAGCTGGCCTTTCTCCATCGAGTCTAATTATGTTAGCCCATGTATCTCCTAACCCTGCTACATGATCTATAGTCCTAATTTGCTTCCACAAACCTACGGGCAGGAGTACAGGAAATAACAGATCGATATCTCCTAGGGTGAATACTAAAGATTGCAAGACAGACTCCATTTATTTATAGAATCCTGTGGGATTTTTCCTAATGTCGGGAATAGATTGTCTAACGGTGTTCACTTCTTGTCTTGAGAACGGGACGTGAACAAACTGCGACACATAATGTGCAGGAATTTCTTGAGCAGGTGTACCTGGTACAGCATCAGCTGCAATCTCAGCTTTCGGAAAATATGTCGGAGGGACCTCTCCCATAGGCAACTGAGAAGTAGGCAACACCGAACGCTTACTAAGCAACAGAGCCAAATCGAGCGCTAAAGCAGTCGAAGAAGTGTCAAGTGAAAAAGCACTCTTATAAATACTCAATAATTCTGTGGGACAACAAATCTTTCTTTTCACACAATCATCCTGCAGGTACTCTACCATTACCTGTGTCACCTTTCACTGCATTTCTAGCGTATACTGAATATGCGTGTCATATACTTCAACTGGAGTTATCGATATGTCTGAAATCCATCTAATCGCATCTTTCGTACAAATTCGTGTTTCTTCGGGTATCGATTTACGACAAGGAAGGAACCGTTTCTGTACATACATTCTATCTTCATCATCATCCTCATTCTGTAACCTTTCCAACTCCTTCCTATACTGAAATATCCTCTCAACATGCTCTTGTACTTTCTCCACAGTGTCTCTAGAAAGCGCTAAGGTGTTCAGATCCCTCAACCCTTGTGGGAGATCTGTATTGTTTAGTCTGCCCCACATTACACATAAGTGTATCCCTAATCCCTCAATAAAAACATTTTTTTTCAGGAAAATTGTCCATATTAGAAAGTGTGGCAAAAACATTAGCTCGATCATCTCTCTCCATACAATGCTTAGCCCATGCAATCAAGTTCTGTTTTGTCTCTGGAGGTACAGTATTATGAGTAACAACCCCCGATCCCGCTCCCTGATCGACTACAAGCGGTGTAGGACCACTTGGAAGAGGGAGAGCAGGTAAATTCAATGGAGGTACTGCCACTGGTGCAATAGGAAGAGGCGGAGGAACAGGTGGAGGAACAATGACTGGAGGAAGAGGAACAACAGGAAGAGCAGGGACAACAGGCACAACAGCAGGAAGAGCAGGAATAACAGCAGGAAGAGGCAAAGCAGAAGGAAGAGGAACATACGGAGGTGGCGCAGAGGCACCAGGCCTTCGTTCATTTAACAATTTGTCGATAAATTTGTCAGAAACATGAGAGTCTTTAGAAGGATAGATTTTCTGGATGCCAATTGAGAAAGCCCTATCGATATTCCTATCTGAATCAGACTGTTTATCTTGGTCATATAACAGCACCTTTTTGGCATTCTTCTTATGACGGCGCGCATGTTTTTCTCTACTCTTAAGCAGTGACAAAGCTTCTTTCTTCCAATTTTGTAAAACATCGAATGCTGCAGGTCTAGCCTTTTTCTATAATAAAATGGATTCTAAATACTCACTGCGCGGGATTTCAAAACTACCATTGATTGGCCACTGAAGTTCGGAAGCATGTCTGGTTTGTCTGTGCCAAATATCATTAAACACTATACTACCAATGCCATGCTTACAGTACATAGTACAAGCCGGCGACCCCTCCTGTGGTGCCGGATGGCTAAATTCCAAAGATTGCCTATCACTGCGGAATAACGCCCTGAAGCAGGTAGACAATTTCCCAAGCATATCAAAATATTTTTGTTACCTGGTCAATAATTGTATTTGCAGATAGAATGGGCCAAAACAAATTATCAGGATACTTAAGAATCGGATCACGACTCACCTGATCAATCCTAAGGAGGTCCAATCGGATTACAAAGATTCTTTTCTAACTAATCTTACCTCGTGTTTGGTGATTTCGGCAAATCTGCCCACCTCGATAAGTGGACCCTGGTCAAGATGCCGTCTCAGACCACAAGCTAATCATCCAGGGATCAGGTCGTGCAGCGCTGCTGATGTGTCGTGTCTCTTTCAGAAAGGGGTCCCTTTATTTTTTCACACCGTCCGATCCTGGTCCGATAGCGTGTGTCAACCTTCGACAATCCGGCATCAATCTTGAGGGTCCCTATCCGGGCGCCAACTGTGAAAACAAAAAGAAGATATCGAGGCAGAGTACCCCAAAAGGAAATACACCAAACATGGGTTAAAAAGGAACATACAAAAGATCTTTATTTTATACTGAACAGTTTCAAAGGACAAAGCAACAGATAGCTATCGGCCCTCAGTACAACACAGCGAACTCCAGCATGGTTCGGTGTGCTCAGTAAGTGGGGCTGTACATTAGAATAGTCGCACCCTTTATACCCTCGAAATCACAGTGTTCAACCCATTTCCCAGACAATATTGGTTAATACATTACGGATCTAGGGTTCGTGCCGAGTTCGTGCATCTGTACATTTAGGGTTTACCTTTAATGTATTCACTCACAAGCCTTAATGGCAACGGTATATCTTAGGATTTCATATTAAACCTTTTTAAACAGTTTTATACAATGTAGTCAAGCAAGTATTCACACTTCAGTATTTGAATACATTGTGTTTAACATATGCTCGTGGATTAGCTTCGTTGGTGCAAGTAATCCTCTACACACAGGTCAGCGAAGGTCAAGGTCTCTGTTCATGACCCCAACATATAGCCTGCAGGCAAGTTATACATTAGTTTACAAACAGAGGTCAAGACGGCCATGTTGCATTCGGAATGACATTGTCCACCATCTTAGAACACAGGGTGACTTTAGAGGGAGAGCCTAAAATGGCGGATAGATCAAAAATGGCGGCTTACACTGATCTAAGGTCAAGACCTTGCAACGCGGATTTCCTCGCAAGTGGCTTATAAACAGCTTGGCGTAGGCCAATACACATATATTCATACAGTATAGGAGGCATAATACAATTTTCCGTTCAACAGATTTTTAGGATTCGTTTTTGTATTACCAAATCTTGTTTTGGTTTTGCTATGTTTTGTCTTCTTTTGCTTTCAAAGTGTTGGTCAGTTAAGATAACCGTTTTTATGAAAGATGTTTAAAAATGCATTCTAGACACCTTTTGTTCTTTGCATTTCACATAAAAATATGGTGTGCGCTATACAAGGTATTTTTCCTTTCCATTTTCAGCATGTGCTGAAAAGTGAAGTGGGGCAGTGCTCCAGAATTGTCCACCCAAACTATTAAAGTAGAAGTGTGATGCTCCATCTTTCCCTTCTAAGTGGCGCATCTTCATTGGCGCCAAGCACACCAGTGTCTGAATCACTGCAGCGTAGATACTTTTGGAAGAAATGTCATATCTGCTGATGGGCTTTCATCTGTGAGGTACAATTAATAAATGAATCTTGAACTCTTTGGTGCGTCAACCCATGGGCACGATCTTGTCCGGTCATGGTTTCCCCCCCTCTCTGCATTCCTCGCTGGTAATAAACACACACACCCCTCTAGACCCCCTGAACCCTCCCCTGACAGCGGACACCTTGAGCAATCTGGGCATGGTCTGCCGATTCTGCAAACGGCATAAACCTTTTCTTACACTATAGAATTATGCAAATGTCTCCAACAATAGGTTTCTGCAGCGCATGCAAAGATTCTCTATAGAAAAAGGCCATGTTTTCCTTCCTGCTGCAGAATCTTTAGAACTCTTGACACACTCTCTGGCTAAGAAGCTACAATTGTGACCCACTCTCTTCTCCTCTGGCGTCTTTGCAGGGGAAGCGGTTAAACTGGAAACATTACATAAAACTGTGCAGTGTGTTTATTTCCTTGGAAAAGAATGCCTCTTCTGTGAGTGGAAACAGCTGGGCTCCCTGTGACCCAGGCTCGACCCCCCACACCTCCACCTGTCCGGGCTCTCACTGCAGGAGAAGAGGCCGTCAACCAGGAAAACCAGCTAAACACCAGGCACTCTCCTTTACATGCCTGCAAAGATTAGATCTTTAAGTATGTTCATTCACAAGAGTGTTTTGTTCTTGTGTCCTCAAGGGAGATACGCCTTCTTTTTTTTCAAATGTCACTGTGTCTTTATCTCCAACATCAGTGAAAACCCAGCTGTGACTTTCGCCCAGGGTTGTACAGTTCTGTGCAATCTCCCCCTCCCCAGGGGGCGCGGTTTGGCTAACGTTTATACCATTTTAGCACTGAGGACCCTTTACAATATGTGCTCACTTATCATACATATGTTAAACTGCACTGAACGCATCAACAGATCAGAAAACCTCTATGATTAGGAGAGATTTCGTTTTCCGATTTCAGAGCTGCCCCCTCAGGCGCGGCAGGAATGCATGCGTCTGTTTAAGCTCGGCAGTGTGTTGCGAAATGGCTCTCGGAATGTGGAGTTTGAATTTAACCTTTTCATGCTCAGGATTCAGGAAGAAGAAAATACAGATGGAGCAGTGTTTTTTTAGGGATGGCCGAGTTGGCACAAATACTGATGAGTGGATTGTCCAGGGGGCAAAGGCAGGAAGAACACACAGATAGCAGCCTGAAATATACGGTCATGCTGATGCATGTTAGAGCCGTCTCTGCACATCGTGGGTGGCTTCAATGGAAAGGGCTGTTTAGATGGTACCATTTTCGGACGGAAACTATTCAGACGAATTCTCATCTGTGACAAAAAGGCCATGGAACCCGTGCAAACTGCAGCAGGGATGCAAAACGAAAGGTTTTTGCTGCAATGTTTTAACACAAGCCTTTCTGGAGCAGAGCAGGGATTGCTAGTGAACACACACAACTTGCAATTCAAACTTGTTTTGTATTTTTTTATTTTTGGATTTATAGCGAGCACTGCAGCCCACGGGCATCGAAGCGCTATGAGGAACATAAGAAGGCTTGATTCAGGGTTACAAGAATGTGGCCCAACAGGTTATTGCTTGGTACAAGTTCTTTCGTTGCATATAAGGAGGTCCACAGAGGGTTCAGGAGTGCTGCCAAATGTTGGGGGTCTCTGGGTGCCCCCACGCGTGCCCGTGAGCCCCTCCACCCACAGACTCAGACTGGACACGTCTGTGTGCTTCGGGCTCCCCGGTCGCTCTGACGCGGCCGGGAACGCCCCGTTTATTTAAGACGCACGCGGCGACGTGCAACGTCACGTCGCCGCGTGCGCGTCTGCCTCACGGGGCAACGCCACACTCCTCCTTTTTCCGGGAGGAACAACAACAACAGACACTTCCAAAAATTGCACTGCACACAACACAACAATTACAAACTCAGAGCCCATGCCCCTTTAATGTCAGCCTCCCGGTTCCCCTTACTCCGGCACACAGTCAATCGGCCCCAGCACATAGTCTCCGAGATAGGCAGGTCTCCCTCGCCCAGCCCTCTGGGGGTACCTCCCGCCTACCTCAGCCGCAGGAGTCCCAGCTGCTCCAGTGCCTCGTTCTGGCGACCCCACGAGTTCCCCCCGGGGGGTATCTTCATCCGGGAGGACAGTCTCATCCGGGTCAGGCGGGAGCTCAGCTCGAGAGTCCCCCAGTTTCTTAAAGAAGCTCACATTCCGAGTGACAGTCGACTTCCCGTCCGAGGCCGTTACCATCGATCCCTTTACTGCCACCACGTCCAGCGGCTCCGGTTCATATGGGAGCGAGAGTTTTCCGTGGGGATGCCGATTCCTGATCAGCACTTCGTCGCCCGGTTCCAGCCGCTGCGGACGAAGACCCCGCCGTATGTTCTCTTGATGTGTCCTTGCCTGTCGCTCCGCTTCCACCCGTTGGTCATCTATTACGCCGGGTTCCTTTTCATGTACCTCCGGGAGGAGACCTCGGGGACACCTTCGGAACAGGACTTCAGCCGGGGCCACCCCCGTTGAGGCGTGTGGGGTGGTGCGGTACACTCTCAAGAACTGGTAAAGCGCCCGCTGGAGGGGCTGGCCCTGTCCCTGGGCAATCCGGAATGTTTTGTTCAATGTCCTCATCAGCCTCTCCGCGTCCCCGTTCGCACGGGGCCACAGCGGGGACACCTTCCGGTGCGCCACTCCACAGCTCTCCAGAAATTCCGAGAACCTAGCGCTCTGGAATGGGGACCCATTGTCTGAGCACAGAGTCACTGGAAACCCATGGGTGGCAAAGATTTTCTCCACAGCGCCCACCACGTGCTCAAATGCCACCGACTCGACGAATTCCACCTCAGGGTATCGGGAGTATTCATCCACAATGGCCAGGAAGTGAGTGCCTACGGCCGTGGATCCGAAGTCCGCATGTACGACCTCCCACGGCCGGGTCCCACGTGGCATTACTTCGATTTCAGGCTCCCGCTGGACTGGGGAGGCCGCCTGGCACCACACACAGGCCGCTACGAAGTCGTCCACTTTTTTTTCTAGCTCGGGAAACCACACCTTCAGCCTCAGTCTCGCCTTCGTCTTGGCGGCCCCTTGGTGCCCCTGGTGTGCCAGGTTGATGACTTCATGGATCTTGGAGCCCGGCACCACCAGGCGATCGCCCCGCAGCAGCAGGCCCAACTCCGTGAAGGACAGTTCGTCCTTCACCTTCCAGAGTTGCTCGAGGGTCACTTTAGCTTCTTGAGTGCGCCCTGCCACCAATTCCAGCACGGACTTCCAGGACCCCGACCGCATCGAGCTCCTCAAGATGCGGAAACACTCGTCGTTGGCCGCAGCACTCTCCAGTTCGGGTAGCGGCATTGCGTTGGGGGTGGCACCCTCTACCACCATCCTGACGTGGTCATCGGCTTCCTCAGCACACGAGTCTTGTGCGGGTCCTCCACCGCCCACCGGGTGCCTGGACAGGTAGTCAGCCGCATTGTTGGTACCCGGCCGGTAGATCAGGGTGACGCTATACTCCAGAAGGGCCAACATCCACCTCTCGATTCTGGCTGGTGGTTTTGAAGATGATCCGGCCATGATCGGAAGCAGCGGCTTGTGGTCCGTTACCACTGTCACGGGTCTCCCCAGCACATAAAGCCGAAAATGCCGACAGCCCCACAAGACAGCCAGGGCCTCGCGTTCGATCTGCGAGTATCTCTGTTCGGTCTCGGAGAGGGCTTTGCTGGCATATGCCACTGGCCTTACCCCCCCATCTCTGCCCACTTGGGTGAGCACAGCACCGAGGCCAAACGGGCTGGCGTCCACCACAATCTCGGACTCCAGGGCGGGGTCAAAAAAAGCCACGGTATCATCTGCTGTCAGGGCGCCTTTGATGTCCTCGAACGCCGACTGTTCCAACGGGCCCCACTGCCAGGTGGTATCCTTTTTCGTCAGGGCCCTCAGAGGCTCCGACCTCGAGGCGAGATTCCTGATGAAGCGCCCACAGTATGTTACCATACCCAGGAAGCTCCGCACCTCTGACGCCGACTCAGGGGGGCGCGCGGTCCTGATGTCCTGGACCTTCCTGGGGTCCGGAGATACACCGCCCTCCTTGAAGATGAAACCAAAGAACTCAATGGTCGGGCGGAGGAACTCGCACTTGTCCCTGTGGAGAGTGAGCCCCAGCGACTGCAGCCTCTCGAGGGTCTTGGCCAGACGTTTCAGATGTTCAAGTTCCGTCCTGGCAAAGACCAGAATGTCGTCACTAATGTTTAGGACGCCCACCAGATCTGCGAGAGCGCCTCGGATCAAGTTCTGAAATACCTCGGCTGCTGACGACACTCCGAAACTCAGCCGCTTATATCGGTAGAGCCCCTTGTGGGTAGTGAAGGTTGTAATGTATCGGGACTCTGGGTGGAGGACAACTTGGTGGTATCCCGCTCGTAAGTCCAACTTAGAGAAGAACCGGGCCCCCTGCACTTCAGCAATGATGTCATCGATTGTCGGGGTCAGGTGTCGTTCTCTCCTGATGGCCTTGTTGGGCAGCCTCATGTCCACACAGATCCGGACGGAGTCCGGCTGTTTTGGTTTCCTCGCCACTACGATAGGGGATACCCATGGAGTGGGGCCCTCCACCTTTTCGATTATATCCAGGTTCACCAGGTTGTCTAGTTCCCTGTCCACCTGGTCCCTTAGATGAAACGGGATCCGCCTGTGTTTCAGAGCCACGGGCTGCACCGACTCATCAATGTGGAGCCTCACGGGGTCACCCTTCATTCTCCCAATCCCTTTAAAGATGTCAGCATATTTGTCCAGCAGATCGTTGATGTCCTCTAAGTAGACTGAGTACGCGAAGCTCACTATGCCAAGAGCCTCCGCTGCCGCACAACTCAACAGGGTGTTGCTGCTCACCGGAGTCACGTAGAAGCGGGCCTTGATCTCCGACCCGTCATGCTCCACCTTGGCGACAAACGCACCGTCCAGCGGCAGGGGCTCCCGCCCGCCAAATGCAAAAATGCGGGCCCTCGGCGTCGCCAGCCTCGGGGGTGGGTTGAGCGCGGCATAATGTCCTCTCGCCATTACGTTGACTGAGGCCCCCGTGTCGACCAGCACCGGGACCGGCGAGCAGTTCACCTCCACGACGCATCTCGGCTGTCTCCTGCTCCTCCCCTTGAGGACTTCCATGCTGGAGACGAAGAAGATATTCTCCTCATCCTCTTCCTCCGCTTCTTCCGCCGGCGTCTCCTCTCCCGCCTGTTCCACCTGAGCTACATTGGGCGGGCGGTTTTGGCGAGGGGTCCACAGACGGGGTTGTCCCCTCGGAATCAGTACAGGCAGGGTCGCCCTGCACACCCTCGAGAAGTGGTCGGGCACCCCACAGCGTCCGCAGATCTTTCCTATTGCCATGCACTCAGACGAGTGGGGGAGGTCATAGCCGCACTTCTGGCATGACTCCACTGGCTTACCAGCTCTGTCTCTGGGAGCCCCACCGGGCCTTCGCACCCCTCTGCCGCCTCGCCAGACAGCGCACACCTCTTCCGGCCTCGCTGCGCGGGATCCGGCCTCCATCTTGTTGGCACGGGCCTCCGCCACCTCATGGCACCGCCCGAGCTCCAGGATTCTGGGCAGGGTGAGTCCGGGCTCTCTCAGGACCTGTCGCCTCAGCTTGCCAGACGAACATGCCTGGATTAGCATTGTCCTCATCATATCCTCTGCATCCCCCCACGCACACCCTTGGGATAGGCGGCGCAGGCGGCCATAGAAGGTGTCGAGCGTTTCATCCTCCTTTTGTCTGGCCGAGAGCATGACGAACCTCTCATAGTCTACGTTGGCAAGGGGAATGAAATGCGCGAGGAGGGCGGCTTTGGCTTGGTCATACGAGTTGTCCACCGGAGTTAACGACTCAAATATCTCCTGTACAGCTGCTCCGGCCGAATACAGCATCGTAGCCACCTTGCTGTCATTGTCCGTGACCTGGGCGGCCCGAAAGTACATGTCCAGCCGTCCAATCCATCTTCTCCATCGGGGGCCCAGGCTGGACGGAGGACCCGTAGCGTCAAACTCCGGAATGGGCTGCAAGGCCGCTTGCGCCCTGGCTTGGGCCATGGCCAGGGGTGGTGGTGGTTGGTTCGGGGGAAGAGCGGCACCAACCGTGGGTGTAGGCAGCCCAGACGTCGCAGGATGTGGGGTTGGCTGTGGGGGATTCTGTTGAAACAAATCTGCCAGGCTTTCGTCCTGCGAATCCTCCGATGCTGTGGCAGTCGCACCCTCCAGGGCGCCGAAATCACTCATGGGCCCAAGCGCACAGGCACCCTCGTACTAGTCCTGAGGGCCGCAACTTGCACCATTCCCCACACTGCCACCACCCTCGTGATGATGAAAGGGTTAAAGAGGCTACCTTGAGTCGTCTCGTTCCAACGTGGATCTCAGGAGCGGGCATGCCATCACCCACGTGATGATGAAGGGGTTGAAGAAGGTCCTTGAACCAAATGTTCCAAAAATTGAGCTTCAAAAAAATGGAGTGGGCTGAGAAGGCCCAGCCACCTCAGTCCATCTTCCAGCTACCACACGACGTTACAGACTGAAAATTGGCTAAAACATCAAAATTCAGGCATGGGCCTGCGGGTTAGGCTGCCCGCAGTCAGCAAATCCAAAAATTGGGCTTGGATGGCCTTCCGACTCCAAACCGGAGCTTTCGGAAGTTTCTCAGCCACGTGCGCAAAATGGCCGCCAGCCGCGTGTATGGTCCGCGGCCACAGCGTGAGACGAAAACATCCACGGATGTTTCGTCGTCGAAGAAAAATTATCCGGGATCGCTCTCACCGCCGGGCCCGGGCATCCAACACTCGTCGCCACTGTTGGGGGTCTCTGGGTGCCCCCACGCGTGCCCGTGAGCCCCTCCACCCACAGACTCAGACTGGACACGTCTGTGTGCTTCGGGCTCCCCGGTCGCTCTGACGCGGCCGGGAACGCCCCGTTTATTTAAGACGCACGTGGCGACGTGCAACGTCACGTCGCCGCGTGCGCGTCTGCCTCACGGGGCAACGCCACACCAAATAGGGACAGCTTTGATGAAAGTTACTTAGATGCATAAACAGAGATACATACTGGTGGTAAAAATGCACTTACAAGCAAAGAGCCTAGTTGTATTTTCACTTGCAACCAAACACCCTTTTCGCACTCATTTCGTCTCATTCCTTAAACGGCCGCATGCAGTTAATTTCCTAGACGATGTTACAAGTATAAACTAGGATGGGAATGCATGCAGTGCTTGTCACGGAGGCGGACATGTTTTGGGCCATGCATTTTACTGTTGGAAAGCATGTCACTGCTGCGAAACAACCTGATTGTGTATTTTTTCGAACCCTGTTCCTAAATCTAAACTAAATTGAGGTCTTGTGAGACATGTACATTGCATTGTAACAGCTCTGTGTCTCCACACAATTAATCAGAATTTTTTTTTTTTCGGCCGCTCAAAAAACTCTGGAAAGCGTTGCAGTGATGAGGGCACCTCCAGGTCTCCCATGAATAGGGCCAGAATGCAATGTTTTTAGTTTAGCTGACTTGTGGCTTAAACCACCATTGGTCCATTTTTTTTTAGTTTTTACAAAAAGCGTTTAGGGAATTAAATGGACATAGAATGGCTTTCTTCAAAATTAACTTCTAAGTGGCTGTCAATGGGGGTGATTTGCAAATGACTGGTTTGCAAAATAAAAGTGTAAAAGTGCCTTCATACTTTCACTTTGTGCTCCATCTAATTTTTGTACCTTTCCAAGAAAAAGGTGTGCAGCAGTTTGCATATCCGCTTTGCTTTCCACCTTTCATGCAGCCGTAGAACCAAATGATTCCAATGGAATATGCCTTTGCTTAGCACCAGCTAAAGACAAGCCGGATTTAACTGAAGTCCATTAATAATTCTGCCAGCAAAGCGTAATTTGCAGGCAGCATTACATTTCGCACAAAACGGATTGTAAAAGTGATGAGAAAAGGCGATTTAGCCATCACTTACTGTTCATAATTACATTCCGCCTTGTGAGTGTTGACAATTACATGCAGGAGACCAGCAACCTGTACGTTCAAGCGTTGGTGCCCCCCTGCATACAATTTGCTTTTCTACAAAATGGCCGCCGGCGCCAATGTTTTCAAATATTGACTTGGATCCTGGGTTGTCTGCATCAGTTGTGTGTTGCTGCGTGCCACTTCCCTCCTTATCTGCCTTCACTCACCCTCAAGGGTCTAAAGTCAGCAATCATGCTGCTCTGTGCTGAAAGAGTCACGTTAACTCAGTAATTCTGTCGTGCACAGCATGATAGGGTTTTTGTATGTCTTGGAGAAATTGTTTCTAGATTTCTGATCTACCTGAAGGAGGAGGCAGCCAGGGAATTGCTTTGCACTGGTTTCATCCTTCCTTGATTTGTGTGCCAATTTCCCAGGCTTTCCCAACCTCTAAACCAGCTGTGAGATGCGGGCCTGCCTGACATTGATGGAGGTGTCCTTCTGTGTAGGGAGGCGGGCAGTCACAGATTCTAGATACAACATATTCTCATTCATTGAGAGAGGCTAGAGGCTGCAGCTTGCACCCCTCCTCGCCCTAAGTGCCTTTACACAGAAGCAGGGGGTGGGGGGAGCCCAGACGCAGCTCTAGCCCTGACTCCAGGCCCAGGGGATATTAAATGAAAAATAGAGGGCGGAGCAGGGCAGGGAAGATAGTCTGGGAGAGGACTGGGTGCAAAAGGATACAGTCCAATTTGAGGATTGAAGGGGAGCAGAGATAGTAAATTGGAATGGTGATAGTCCTGAGGCAAAATAACAGAGGATGGTAAAAACAGAGGGCTAGAAACAGACAGCGAAGTACTCTAAGAATAGTGGGAGGGATGGAGAATCTGGAGAAATTAAAGAGGTAAAGAAGCAGAGGAGAGTAGATACACCTGGCTGGTGTGCATTACACCATAGGATGCCTGGAACGGTGAAATCAGTGGAAGGAGGAAATAAAGGGTCTGGGATGAAAAACAAATCTGAGTGAGAGAGCATCAAGACATAGGGGCGTCTGGAGGAGGGCAAGCAACACAGGTGGAAGAGAAAGGGGGAATGCTGGGAAGATGAAGCAGTGGGGGATGGGGGGTGGGGGGGCATGAAGTAGCCTAGCCTGGAAGTGGCATGTCAAATAAAGTTTAAGGGAAAGAGTAGGGGAGTGGCAATGTCCCTGGGGCACTAGGAGTTCATAAACCACAGGCCGGCCGAGAAGGAACAGCAATGAAGGGTTAAGGGAAAGAAAGATGAAAGATCGCACTTGAAGTCACAGGGAGACACCAAGGGGTCGAGGGGCAATTAAGGAGTTGCAGGAAGAGGCATGGTTGGAAAGTGGAATCTTCCGGGGGCGCTGGAGAGCATGAAGCCACACAGAGTGATAGAGAGGGAAGGGCAAGAAAGAGACATGTGAGGAAACAGGACGCTTTATAGAGCATTGTGAAGTGGGAGCAGCACAAGAGAATGGGCAGGTGCGGCAAGACGGATTTAGCCAATACAATAGACAAGACGTGATTTAAATCACACTATTTGACTTTCTGTTTTCAAAATGTGCTCTAGTAAAAAGGTACCATTCCCCCATCCCGCCCTTCCCTATGCCACACTGAAACACAATGAAGGGAATGCTGCTAGGACATGGGGAATGTGCCAGCTATTTTGTACTACCCAGGTAGCAACCCAACTGTACACCATAAAGCTCAGTCACTGACTTCCCACAGGGCTACACGAGCCTTCATTAATGGCTTCCTGAAATGTGCAGACTTGGCCGATACATAATAGCAAATCTGATTTATTTAAAATTGAAACGTGGCTATTTACAGGCCGAATATATTTGGTTGAGGATATGTAAACCTACGATGTGCAGTTGTAAGCAGCCACCCTGCTGCACTGGCGTCACACTCGGTGGAGGGGCATAAATATTTACCAGAAATATGCGTGAGCGACCAAGCATAATGTGGGAGCCTAAACCAACAAAAGGGGTTCCGGGGGAGGGCGGGTTGTCCATCAAAATATTTGTTGTAATAATGGGTTGAAATGGTTCATTATACAGCATAATTTTTGTGAAAAAGTGGGTAAAAAGCCAGAGAGTTTCCAATCTGTTTCATAGGGCAATGCATGACTAAAAATCCCGTAGATGCAAGTCACCAACAGGGCACAGAAGCATTTCCCAAAGCATTTTCATGATGCCTTTCCCCACAATATATGCCAATATAAAAAACATGTTTATGCTGGCCGTGCCCATACATTTCTATGCTGGCCCCACCTAAACATGCCAGTATTCCCATATAATAACATACTCATTTTTGCTTTGTGCATAATGCCAGTAATTATACTATAAGAAAACATGTCCAAGGTGGCTATGCCAATATATGGCAGTACATGCACATAAGAACATACTCCTATGGCTTTGCCATTAAAAATGCCATGCCATAGTATCAAAACATGTCCAACACATAATAACAATTATGTTTGCTTTATAATAGATGCCCAGTAAAAATGCCATTTTCACAATAAGAAATGGTTAGACAGGCTGCACCAATATGTGAGTGTAGCCACACAATAACAAATATCATGCTTGCTTTATCACAGATCATCTTTGAAAAACCAAGCATCATGACAGATGCCTAGTGAAAATATCATGCAACAGTAAGAAAGACTACACTGGTGGAACCAAAATGCCAGTTTAGCCACGTAATAACACTTATCATGGTTATTTTATCATAAAAGCCTATTAAAACATGTCATGCCACAGTAAGAAATGGCTAGGCTGGCTGCACCGAAATGACCGTCTAGCCATGTAATAACACTTAACATGCTTGCTTTATCATAGATGCCCAATAGAAATGTCATGCCACAATAAGAAATGGCTAGACTGGCTTTACCAAAATTCCCATCTATCCATGTTATAACACTTAACATGCTTGCTTTATCTTAAATGCCCAGTAAAATATATACCATGCAAGATGCTTAAAACGTAACCAGGCTGGCTGCAGCAATGCAGTTCAGTCTATATACGTAACAACACTTACCATGCAAACATGAAAAATATTTTTATATGGCTAGGCTGGACTGCTTTCCTGCAGCCATTCTGGTTATGTTTTATGCCTCTTGCATGGCATTTCTTTACTGGGCATCAGGGTTAAAGCAAACATAGTATCAATTGATGCCCAGTAAAAAATGCACCGCCTCTCCCTAAATCCAAAATCAGAGGATCGCTCACCAGCACAGTGAGCAGTGCTCACAGTGCTGCTCACCATGGGGGCCCGGAGGGAGACGTGCATCTTTCACACACATACTCATTCACTCACACATCCACACAATATACACTCTTTCATTCACACACAAACACCCAAACATACGCTAATTCATCTCACACGTAGCCATGCACACATTAACTTTATTTCTTCTTACCTGTAACCCGGGTCCACAATTTGCTCTGGCATGAGGATCATCTGCTTTGCACAACATGAACAGCAACCAAGGAGCAGGGAGCTGCATCCTGATTTATGCCGATTCGCGCAGGAGTTGGGATGCCCCCTGGAGTACACCCCAGCAGCTCTGAAAGTGCAGGGAGTTGTAGGAGCGCCCGCTTGGCCATTCACAGTGGCAGTACCCCAGCCTGCATCTCCAATGGGCCATGCAAGGCTGAGAAAGCAAACCATCCCTGACATTGGATTGTTCATTCGACATGCACAGCTGGGGTGTGAACTGTCAAAAGGAAATCATATTTCCCTTTAACAGTTGAAGACAACCCGGGAGTGCTCCCTGAGCTGCTTCTTGCTGCTCAGGGAGCGCTTATTGTTTTCACTGATCTGGGTTTGGCGGAGCATCCAAAATGGATTGGTCGATGCCCCGTCACCCATTATGGATCAGAACCACCCCTGATCACAATGGAAAATGCCAAGCAATTGTGCCACAGCCCCGCTCATGTCCTGGTCACTGGGGTGAATAATGGCCATTTCTGACATTGTGGTGTACATTCTACAGGAATCGGACTGTCATGACTATCTTCAAAGTGAGGGTGGTGGAGGGCTGGAAGGAGCCTTTCCCTTATCAGAATGTACAGAGTGTGTCTGCAAATATACGAATTTCCTGCAGCCAACACATAGCATCCAAACACACCATCTTTTTGAGATATATTTGGTTCCGAAGTGCATTAATATTTGGTGTCTAGTTGAGTCCGTTTGCTACCCACAATGCAACAGAGAGCATCCTGGGATGGGGCATATATTTTGCTTGCTTAGTCTTTCTTAGATATTGAAACAGTATTTCTTCAAAATTGGAGATCCTTTTGCAATAGAAATGTATGTTGTAATTAGTGATGTTATATTTCTGATACGGTTGTGAGATTTGACCAAGATGCATTGATGATACTGAATGCTGCAGTGTTGCTCAGATGTTCACAGCAAAGTATTGTGAGAGCTGTGCTGAACCCAGTACTCGCACATGGTTTATGGAACTAATGGAACAAAATAACACTCAAGATGTTATCCCTGACCCACAAAGCCCTTAATAATTCCGCTCCCAGATATCTGATTGACAAATTCCACAGGAGAACATCCCTCAGACCGACCAGAGCTGTCAATTCTAATTGCCTGACAATACCGAACTTTAGACTCAAAACGATCGGAGGAAATAGCTTTCCGGTAAAGGCCGCAAAAATCTGGAACTCACTACCACAAGACATGAGAGTGGACTTGCCCTACCCTCGCTTTAGAAAAAATGTCATCCAATTCCTCACCTCGACTGACCTCAGCTGACCTTAGTTGAACTATGTCACCTACAACCATGATTGTCCTCACTTTGAACTTTGTATATTTTGTAATTATCTGTGTTCCATGACCTTACGGTTTTTTCTACTGTAAATTTTGCCATGATGTAACCTGTAAGTTGATTGACCTTTCTTGAATTTTGTATATTTTGAAATTATCCGTGTTCCAGGGACCTTCATTGTACTTTATACTGTATGTTATGCTATGATGTAACCTGTAAGCTTTGCATTCTCTTGCCACTGCGCCTTGCTACCCTTGGGTCTGGCGCGCATAAAAAGTGAATAAACAAACAAACAAACAATGCATGTATTTTTATTAGTACCAGAGACTATCACAAATCACACTAGCCTCTTTATGGGAATATGGAACAGATATGCTGAGCATCTTGCAGGGAAGGGGATAAGGGGGTGTTTGTGTTGAGCTAACTTATTTTTGTTTTGTTTTTACTGGCATTTAGGAATTTCGAAACTGCTGTAATTCAAACAGAAAAAGAAATACAGTAGAAAATACCCACCCGCACGGTCTTCCCCTGTGAGTACAATAGCCCAAGTGTGGTGAATAGTATTCACAGTACCAATACCAGATCCATTGTGCTCTAGGTTATTTTTAAAAGATTCAACCTTTGCGGGCATGGTCGGCTAACAAAGTCATCTTGTAGATATTTCAGGACTGGGTCCTAGACCTTTCGGAATAGGGCGTACTCCATTTGGAGGGAGAACGTTAACCATTCCCTTGCAACAAAGTCCCATATTCTCAGTTTCCAGTTTTTTGCTGTAAGTACATGTCCATGATAGGATCAGCAGCATATGAGCCTTGAAATAGCATTGGGCATATTAATGGAACCCAGGACCGCAACAAGCATTCTTCAGCCCCCAAAATTAAATGAGTGCCAAACATTTTTTGCATTTGTTCGTGGACAGCCGTCCAGAAAACCGTGCATTTGGGACAGGTCAACCAATGTGATTCCAGTCTCCATGTACATCACAACCTCGGCAGCATTCGGGAGACATCTGGGGGAACATTTTCTTTCGGTTGATAGTGGTAGAGTGTCACTGTGCCATCACCTTAAGCCACACCTCTCTGAGTTGGATTGCCTGATTAGTTTAGGTATGTTGTCCCAGAAAAAATCAAATTTTTCCTGCGAAATGCTATGTCCCAGCATACCCTCCCAAAATGACATATACGGCTATTATACTTTCTGAATATTCTCAGACAACAATATAATGTACACATCCGTTTTTTTTAACCAGATTGGGTGATGACATTTTTCGAATGGTTTAAGTGGTCGGGAAGCAGCCTCCTTAAACATTGGGTTTGACTCCCAATGCCGCAATTGGTGATACTAGAGTCTTTCCTTTTCACTTACTTCAAAGGATAGCTTACAATCTTCAAAGGTTTTCAACATCTGCCCCCCAAACAAATCCCTAAACTTTACACGTTCCGTTGCGGCTGTGGAATAAAGTCTCCTTATTCCAACCCTGGTAAACATTTAGGGTTTTCGAAAAAGGGGAGTGAAAGGAGATGGAAAAGAGGTAATCCCATATTTACTGATCAGAGTATCCCAAGTGTCTCCCACCAGACCAGTGATGCGGCTTAAGCACATAGTTTTGGGCCTTTGAGTTCTAGGCCACCACAGCACCTCCTGCAAGGGAATCCATACCACTGCCCTGTCCATTCTTGTCCTAGATCTTGCAAACATCCCGAGAGAGCCATTCCCTTACTATCCGGATCTGAACTCCTTCATAGTAAATGGTAAAGTTTGGAACTGAAAGCCCTCCCTCAGTTTTAGGAGCTGTTAGGATTGTATAGGTGAGATTAGGCTTTTGTTTTTCCACACAAACGCCATGGTCAATGTGAGTACCGTTTTAAAGAATGATGTGGGCAGTGGTATAAGCAAACCCTGACGATCCGCCCAAAGCAGAATATGGAAACAGGGCCCCAACATGAAAGGTCTGGCTTAACCCTTTTCAATAACGTCAAAAGTTGACATTGTAAAGAGACTGTATGTTTTTCGTAAGGCTAATACCTAGATACCTAATGCCTTCAGAAGTCTACCGAAAAAGTGAAGTTGATTTGGCTTGCTCAGGGCTTTCTTCCTGAATGGAAAGATAAAGTATTTCTGGCGTATTTAGGTTCCCCTTTAGACCAGCCACCTCTGCAAAAACACCAAGCTCGCGCACAATAGCAGCCTGTGATTGAACGGGGTTCATCAGAGTCAATAGCATGTCATCGGCAAACGCTGTCACAGTGTGTTCCTTCCCTCCAAATGGAATACCATGAATATCTGTGGCAATTCTAAGGCAGGTAAAAAAAGGTTCTAGGTAGATTTTTAAGAGAAGAGGGGAGGGGAGAGTGGTAATCCATGCTTGGTTCCCCTGTTAAACAAGATCTTCTGGGATAGCTGCCCATTGATTAGCAAAAGTATCAAGGGGGCTTGGTATTCTCACTCACCATCCAAAGAAATGAGGAACCGAATCCCATACAGTGCAGAGTTTCATAAAGGAAGGACAACTCCACACAATCCAAAGCCTTTTCAGCATCTAGGAGAGAAGGGAGAGGAGGAGAGACGGGATCCCCCTTTTTGATACCTTTTCTATCCTTCTAGTATTATATTATCAAAGATTTGGCGATGCCTGACAAATCCAGACTGATCAGGCCCTTTGTAAAGCAAAGGGCCCAACCTTTTGGCTAGGATTTTCATTTACATTTTGGCATCCATATCAATGAGTGCTATTAGGCAATACGAGATACACAGGGTAGGGTCTTTATTAAGCTTAGTAAGTAAGACTACTTTTGCCTCATCAATGGACAAAGTGATTATACCAGATACACAGAGCATGTTGAATAGACCAGTGCATTTAGGGGATAAAATATGCTGAAAGATTTATAAAAGATTGCAGGGAAACCATCTGGACCGGGTGATTTATTGATGATTTTAATGGCGTCTAGCATCTCTTCTTCCATAATTTCAGCATCCATACTTTCCCTCTCTATCTGAGAAATCTTTGGTAATGGTAGATCTCTCAAGTAGTCAGATTGAAGGGATTTCTGGGGCGAGTCAGAGGAGTATAGGTATTTGTAATAATAAGTGAATTCTTCAAGTATTAAGGTGATATTCGTAATCCTATTACCCTATTGGCCTCTCTGTGCTCCAATAGTTCTGGAGGGGTTTTCACCAGCAGCTTGTCTGCTTTGTTGGCCTTAACGTAATATTTTTGTTTGGTATACATTAAAGATTTCTCTGCCCATCTTGTATGTAGTAACTCTAACTCAACGCTAGTACCTCCATATGCTTTCAAGTTAGCCCTCAAAGGATTGTCTTTCAGGGCCTTTTGAGGAAAAAAGGGGTTGGAAAATGCTTCACTATCCCTAATCTTGTAGGAATTTCGGTAACTCAACCAAAAGCTAAGGAGTCTGTCAAAGTCTAGATGTCCAAATAAAGTAGGTCCTATGTCCTTACTCCTATTCTGGCCCTCACACTCTAAAATAACTCCAAGGTGTAAATGGTAATGATTCCTGTCTTCCTAAAGTGTTACACATGTTCAATGTTCAACACAAGAGTTCAAAATCCAACAAAAAGTGTTTCTTCTCAGACAAAGTACACAGTTCTAGGAAGAACTTCCTTATCTAGGTTATTTGCCTAAAAGCAACCAGTTCCAAAAAGAATCACCAAGTTTCTAAGAGGATTTCTCTCTCCCCTCAGAGCATTCACGTTGTTTGATTACTTTCCTTTTGATTTGTTTCTAAGTAATGGCATCAGTGCGCCGGCAACCTGGTAACCCGGTAACCCTTTTACTTTCCCTGGGTTTACCGGTTGCTTTTGGCACTGCTTTGCCTTTCCTGCTTTGCTGTATTGGATGTGTGTGCCCAGTTAATCACATCCTTGCTACTGTTTCTGTTTCTCCGGTGCACAGCTCCCACAGCATTTGCCTTTCTCGTGGTAAACCGCTGGCACTTCCTTCTCTTCTCTCGGGAAGTCATGTCGGCCTCTCTGCTGTGGCAGTGTGTCTTCCTTTCGCATGGTTTTCAGCTGCATTCCTGACCAGCAGACAGACCTGCATCTGCAGATTTCTCTGTTCCTTCTTCTTCTCATCATCAGCTGTGTTTCGGGTGATATTTAAACTTCCCGGCTGGGTTATTTCTCCTCCAACAACTGATCTTCCTCGTGTTGGTGGCTAATATGTGGTCTCTGCTTGCATTTTGGGGGGGAGCACAAGTAGCTTTCCTAAAAGTTTGGAAAGGGACATGACAAGATGCCATTAAGGTTTGAGGGTTGAAGGAACATCCTTAGAAGGGAAGGGGGTGTATGTGGTTTCCTCCAATGATGTCACTGCAAATCCCTGAGGGTCACCTCCCTCCAGGTGGTTCTACCTCATGTAGCTACCCCCAGGGTTAGGATCGGGTAGTGGCTGCCGTCTCCTTGCTACATGAGATGAAGTTTCCTCTATATCTATCTCCATTTGTCTTAGTTGTCTCTCCCTTGAGCCTTCATGGAGATCAACTCTCTCTTTATGACTGACTTAAGGCGTCCCATCTAATAGATTAAGAGGTGTGAGATATCAGGTTATTTTCAAAGTAAGCCTTGATCACATCCCCAATCAAGTCCGTAAGAGCCCTAGCTTTAAAAAGTCAGATAGAAATCTCCATCTCCACAGATTGTCTCTCACAAATGGGAGCATGAGTGTAGCCATAATAGGAGCATGGTCTGAAAGTGGTATGGTGCCTAATTCAATTCCCTCTACCCTAGCCATGAGCTGAACCGATACACATATGTAATCAATTCTGGAATGACACAAACTGAACCGATACACATATGTAGTCAATTCTGGAATGCAAACTATGTACGTGCTAGTAGAAAGTGCATTCTTTCTCCTGTGTTCTAAGCCCTCTCCACATGTCTCTAAGTTACTACCTCTCCATACAATGTTTAAGGGCTTTAGAAGTAGCCTTACTCCCTTGATGGCCGTACCTGCTTTATCTAACCTCAGGGACCAAGCTAAGTGAATAGTTCCTAAATTTTACCACGCTCCTGTCTGACCTACGAACACTGGTCTCTTGTAAAGCCTCATTGTCAGTCTTTTCCCTTTGAAGAAAGTGATCCACCTTCCCCCTTTTCACAGGAGAGACAAGGACCCTGATGTTGTATGTACAACATTTGAATTATAAATCAAGTATTTAATGAGCTTCAAGGGCATGTCCAGTGCTGGAATCTGGTGAAATAACTGTGCATTGTGAAGAGGTGTGGTGGAATAAAGTATGTTACTCTTGGTTAGGGAAACATATACCCCATTTTACCCATTAATCAGCCCTCCCATATCCCCCCTATTGAAATAACAGGTTAACAAAAACATTCCCATTAACATCAAGATGACCTGAACATGAAACAGAATGAACTTCAGGTTCACTGTCAAAACACCTTCGGTTCCAGTGGGCATATTGCCCCTGGTATTGACCTGAATGACCCCTGCAGATATGAGTGTACTCTAAGACCCTCCTTTTGAACCCAAGAGGAGATGTGGAAAGGATAGAGACATATGAGAGAGCTCACTCCAGCTGATCATTTAACATATCATTATTACCGCCATTGCTTCAAGAGGGGAACATATCTTTCTCACGTCCCGGCCAGGCCGGTCAAATTCTTAGAACCCTTCTTCGTAGCATCCAATGAACCTCCAAATAATATCCCTGGAGGAGCTTCCATGCTGTCAAGCATGTTCTAGGGCCAAGGGGGGGACATCGCCTTTTCTCCAACGATACGTGTCATTGTCTTCGACCACTCCCAGGGTCTTTTCTTCAGGGGTGAGTTCCTCTGAAGAGTGTACAGTTCGGGCGTGTAGTCCTCTTCAATCTGTAAGATATTGTGTCCCTCCCCAAGAGTTATGATCCGATGTTCTGTGCCAATTTGCTAAGAATTTCAATCAGGCGACGCACACCTTAGTCTCGGCCAGTATGCAGGGCGCGATTGAAATGCATATGTTTTATGTTGGATTCAATATTGAGATGGTACACCACTCATATCACACACCCTTTTCAAATACCCCGGGCCACAATGGACCATGTACCAGGATGGTTGATAAAATGTAATATTTATTTATTTATTTTAAAATTCAAAATAAATCATACCATTTTTAATATGGGGCAGCAATCACCAATGGGGTGATAAGAACAATAGGAATGTAAGCAATGCACTTAGTTTAACCTTCTATTGACACAACTACAAAACACCTGGGAATAGGAGCACTTTTGAGTTTAGGCAAGATAGCACTTGAGTTTGAATTTCCCCCTGCAATGTTCCCTCAACCCGCAAATAATCAATTCTAAGTGGATAAACAGAAGAAGCAGGTAATCAGGAATGACAAATTGAAAACAGAATTGAAATATGACTTTCCTTCCCCAAACAAGAGAGAAAAACAGATTTTAAACCCTGGCAATGCTAAAATGACACCCGGAAATGGATGAATACATGAATGAATGTGTATAAAACTCTTGAAACAAAAACAATTCTTTACTTGAGCAAGACTGGAAAGATACTAGAAATCACAAGCAATGGATTGATCAAAAGCAGACAATTCAAAATTGAATGGAAGATTTAAAACAGTTCATAACCAAAATGACATGTTGTAAATTTAGCAACTTTTGCAATTCCCGCCTGAATTTACCAAAACGGTTTTTAATAAAAACGGGTGAAATATTGTACATCGCGATGTGCTGCAGTGTACCTATGGATCATAGGTACAATCTGGAAGTGAAATTACGTCTCTAGCTGGTAAATTGAGTGAGTTATGCAAGATCTTCTGAGGTGCGTTTTGAGAAAACAAAGGCGCGAAAAAGGAAAAGGAATCAGTTTTGACAGGAACAGTTTTACTCTACACTAGAATTTTCAGGCTAGGCTACCAGATTGAGACACAGTAAGCTCCAGAGTTGACTCGCAAATTCAACCCTAGCACCTCGGCGCCCGCCCTGGTGGAACCAGTCCGATCACTTGAAAGAGGAATAAGGGCTTAGGATTTCACAAGACAAAATTATTAAAGATATGGTGCTAGCACAAGAAATCAAAGGCAGGGTTTCAAGAATGATTTTTGACAATATTACAAGTTATCAGGATAATGATAGGATGACTTAGAGAGTGGAACTAAGGACAAGGCAAGGCAAGGTATACTATGGTTTTCTATTGTTCCTATTGATACTCACAGTCCACTTTTTAGTTTGGATTTTGGACAGTCAGCGGTTCTGGTCACCACACAGATTTGGTCTAAGAAAGGACGGCCGGACAAAATCAGCGGGACAGGATCAACTGGGCATTGACTGGATACCAAAGGATAGTTCTTCTGGACTGGCAATTCTGGTTACTGGATACCATAGGTCATCAGAGTAGCAGGATAGCAGCAGCATGCAGTGAGTGGTGGGAAGCCAATCTGGATTAGGATGCCAAAAGTACCACAGTTTCTCCTGGTTACTGGGAGATTAGTGGGTTTTAATATCGTTGGATAGGCCTTGCTGGAGCATGATCAGCAATGCTTGGGTTTTGCAGTGGGCCCTGGAATAGGATCAGCAATGCTTGGCCTTGTTGTTGGGATCAGGAGTCTTGAAGAAGAAACAGGAACAGGAACGCAGCACAGGAAATCAGGAAGAGTGTCTGTGTGTCCCGGGTCTTGTCAGGGACCCTTATTTATAATGCAAAATGACATCATCAAGGTAGAGGCTGGGCAGGGTTAACTACGCCTGCACCTAAACTACTTGGATTGGACAGGGGAGCTAGTCTCCGCCTCGCTCTCAGTTGTTGGATTTCTAAGAGAATGATGTCAGATTTATGAGGTGAGGTTTACAATGTTCAAACACTCCCACATTTACTTTACTTAAAATCCGATTTTCCCAAAAACATACATTTCTTCACTTGCAATCTCTTGGCAAATTGTACACACATCTTACATATTTTGTGCAGCCCAGATCAGTCCAATCCTCAGGTCTGTGCGACCTTGTTTCACCTTTCTGACACATTTTGGTAATTTTAAACATTAAAAATTTGGCCTAAAATTCCACAATTTTATACACAAATGCGAATTGTCCCAGGGGATATATGTACAAAATGTTATGTTTGCCACATTAATACTTTCCTTGGAATCTGGCATATTTCATAACTTCTGTTCCCCATGCGACAATGAGTTCTACCAGGTTTTAAAGGATAGCCCACAAAATTAGATTTAACACTGCAAACTTAAAAGTTTCTTTATAACATAGTCCCTGTAAACAAAAGGCAGTCCCTTTGTTACTAGATCCGGTTTTTTTTTCTTCCTCCAACTGCAAGCAGCTGTCATTTCCTGCCAGGCAAGGGGGTTTCTAGTCTTAATTGAAGGATTTATTGCCCCTTCACACTTGACAGGTGAGTGTCCCAGGACTGCTGTTGTCCCAGCCTGGAGCACAGACGAATGTCTGATGAGCGTGTGAACTTTCATTTTCCCGTCCCATAAAAAGTTTTTCAAGCTGGCACTTCTCACCTAGGTGTCCTGGATTTATGGTGTAGTTCCCTTCTTTGGAGAAGTTTCATGTCTGGCAACTGGAATAACAGGTTTTTCTGAGAGCTTGCAACTACAGCCTATGTGTTTTAAACTGTTTCATTTTTTACTTTGGGGGTCTTGAATTAAACAAACCTATGACAGAAGATACCCTATGTGTGTATTATTACCACTAACATAATCCCTTTATATTGCTAAGTAAACAGGCATTAATTAACAATTGAGTTTTAAACAGGCCAATTTTTTCTCTTCACTCAGCACAGCCCATTTTTCCACATGTGTTAAAAACTGCTAGCATTTCTTTCTTTAATTCGGTTTGCAGCTCTTCAGATTGCCACTGTCTTTGCAGCTGTAGTCATTTCCTTGCATGCAGGAGTTTTATCTAAAGCATAGATACATTTATCCTTGACCTGGATCAGAGAGTAAAAAGTCTCTTTGAACTGCTGCACCTGGATACATTTTGGCAAAAAATAAACGCGGATCCACCAGGGGGCGCAGAGATGGACTGACGCATCTCCGCTCGTCTCCTCGACAGGGCACAGATCGCGGGACCTGAGCCCCCCCCGACGCCCCAGGAGTGAGGAGCTGACACCACCCAAGCCTGTAGGAAGGTGTCGGGCACCCCTAGCCCAAATTTGAGCTCCGGAGGTGGAACCGATCCAGAGTTCTGAGCATCTGCATCCCCGCGGGACGGAAGCCCCTCCTCCCCGCGGCACCGCGGCTCCGCGGAAATCTACGACGAGCCCGGGCCCGAGCGCGGCCCGAAGGAGGCCTAGGCGTCCCCGGCCGGCGGATTCCTCCCCCCGCCTTTCTGGTGGGGGTGACCCGCGGCTCGCTCCCTGGAGTAGAGGATAGACGCATAGTGAAACGGAAGGCCGGGACAGGGCCCGCGCCTGGGAGTGGCGGGGACTCGCCCACAGGACCAAGCGGAATCCGGTGAGCCCCGTCGGGGCACAGGAAGTGGGCCCCCACAGAACCAATAACCGGAAGGACTAACGCGGGTGGAAGCGGGCGGGCCTCCGCTAAACCCTTGGCGCGGCAGTTGCGCGGCCCGGAGAACACGAATCACGGGAGGCTATCATCCAAGTAATACGGCCTGGCCTGAACAGCTTCCGCACCACCTACAGAGGGAACCTGCTTGGCCCCCCGACCCTACCAGAACAGAGCCGCCGCTTTAACCTCCGAGGCTGCCGCTGGCCCCTGTCCCTAGCGTCGCGATCCGCATCCCGGGTCCGCTGGGGCAGGGCCCTATGAAGACCTGTCACAGCTATACCAGTGCAATTTCCCGGGGATCCTTGCCCAGATCAGCAGCGACCTCAAAAGATGGGCTCCCCTCACGCTTTCCTGGCTGGGTCGCATGGTCACAGTCAAGATGAATGTCCTGCCCCGCCTTCTCTACCTCTTCGCAGCGCTCCCTGTTGTGATACCCGAGACTTTCTTTGAGATACTGCAGTCCCGTGTCCTCCATTTCATTTGGAATGGTAAGAGACCTAGAATCAAAATCTCCACCTTAACCCTTCCAAAGACACATGGTGGTTTTGGCCTCCCCGACTTCCAACTCTATTATAAGGCAGCCCAGCTCAGGGTGATGTTGGAGCATATGCGAGACGACATGGGCACATACTGGACGTATGTAGAAGACATCCATGCCCACCCGAAAAAGGTTAGAGATTATTTCTGGGCCTCTCCTAAGGCTCTCCCACCCCAGCTAAAAATGCATCCTACCTTAGCAGCCCTGTGGGCGTTATGAAAACCTAGCAGAGCCAACAAACCCCTATCCAGCTGGCCTTCCCCGCTATCCTCACTCTGGGGGCCCCCTATTGACCTGGACACAAGGGGCTTCCGCGACACACAATCCTGGTCTGACTTGGGCCTGGAAAGAGTCTCCCAGCTGTCAAGAGAGGAGGGCTTCATAGAGTATGGTGGCCTGCTCGAGGCCCTGGTGGATAGGCCCCCCACGATTTTTGAATACTTACGATTGAAGGGGATATTGTCCCAACCCCGATGGTCTGAACAGCTGAGCCGCCCCCTCACCCCATTTGAATCCATCCTGGCCAAGAGTACATCACGGAAGGGTGCGCTGTCCAAGTTTTATAAGGTTTTGATAACGTCCGACCTAGAGGGCAGACAGCCCTTTAAACGCATATGGGAGGAGAGACTGGGGATGCCATTGGATGACCATACCTGGAGGGCCGTTTTTAAAGGTATTTTCACGGGTTCTCTGTACACGGCTGCCATGGAACACAGCTTCAAAATTCTTCATTCTTGGCATCGCCCCCCATCCCTGCTGTCTAAAATGTTCCGAGATGTGTCTCCTTTTTGCCCCAGGGGATGCCACCAGAGGGGAACCTGGTTTCACGTGTGGTGGGGTTGTCCAATTATACAGGTTTACTGGTCAGAACTTCTCAGCTGGATCAAGGGTATTGAGGGGTTCGGTCCATCCTTGCACCCGCAGGAAGTCTTGCTGGGTACCCCTTTGCCGGAGACTGAAACAAATGTATACCCCAAGGTCATTGGTGCCATGCTGCGAGCGGGTAGGTTGGCGCTCGCCCAAAAATGGAAGAGCGGCCAGGCCCCCTCCAGGGAAGAATGGCTTCGTAAGCTCAGGGTGATATTCTCGTACAAAAAGCTTACAGCAATAGCAAATGATACCATGACAGATTTTGTACAAGAATGGGCGGCAGTCCTTTTGCACGACGATTGTGTCTCCATGCGCTTATAGAAGGGGCATTGTGCTGGCCCACAACAGAGGGGTCCTGATCTGTTGATTACTAGTATCATTCGCCCCACCGCACCCTGCAGAGTTATCTACTGCGGCTAACGTCGCCTGTCTTTTACTTCTATGCTGTGTTTATGTTTGGTAGTTGATTGGTTGCGTCGTACGCACTGGACCCACTCTGGGCCCACATGCAGCTGAAGAACTTGGGAGAAGTGTTGTGCCGCTGCTATATAGTTGGACATGCAGACCACTGTAATTGTGCAGATTCGGCAGGCCTCCACACACCCCTCTCAGACCCGGCCCAACCTCTGCTCACCAATCTCTCATATGGACCCCACTGTCTCAAGTGCTACTCTTAATAACCGAATGGCTCGCAAGTGTTTTTCCCGAAATTTCATAAGTTTGTAACTCCTCTAAACTTGGCTTGTTAATTGTTTGGGGGGGTGGGGTGGGAGGGGGGGAATTGGGAAAAGATGTTAAGAAAAGTGTAACTGAAAATGTTGCTGACAATGTGATTCTTTCTGATGCTTTTATGGATCAGGTCGGCTGTCCGGCCCGACCTTATTTCTGCCTATTGTCAATAAAAAAACTAAATTTAAAAAAATAAAATAAACGCATGTTCCCGTGCAAGTGAAGAGAAAGTTGCTTGTTGATGTCTTTCCAATCTACTTTGACAGGACCTGTCATTCAGGAATTATGCCCAGTTTTTGTGAGGCACAATGACTTATCCTGGGCCTGGCAGGGCCGTTTCCATGACAGTGGTTTCAGAATGCACAGATGGAAATAGCATAACACAGCATTTTGAAGGGGTGAAAAAAGGTTTAATTTTGAAGGGGAATTTCTGGCTTTTGCAGCAATGCAGTGCTTTTTCAGTGTGCCCCTTTGTTCCATTTTGCCTGAAGTGTGCTAGGCAGGCTGGTGCAGCCATTTTTTTTTGTTGCTGCCAAAATGCAGTTTTAAAGTCCTGGTGCGCACAGAAACCAGCGCAGCCAGGTTGCTGTTTCTTGCGCAAATGCAGCTTAGTGATGTGAGGCAATGCTGTTGAGTGGGTCAATATATCCACAATCCCAAGTAAAGAGCAAGTCAAATGAGAAAGTCCATTTGCATTTGATTTGCTTTTGGACAAGAATTTTCAGCAGCGAACCCATCTCTCTTCACTTTTTTGAGAGTGAGAAGGGCAATGTATTTATATAATTGTATTTCCATCCCATTTATTCAAGAATGACCTAACCTTCTATCTGCTCTCAAGATGTTTTATTTTCCTGAGGATATGAGGACATTGCTACCAAGACATCTCTTGGTTTTCCCCCAGGCCCAGTCTCCTAGGGTCAGTGCGGTTAAATCTGTCCATATGGATAGTTTCTGAGCGCGTGACCTCCAAGAGATCACTGAATATATTTTGGACAATATCTTTTAAGTCCTTGTCCGCAACGTCTTCCAATACATTTTTCAAGTAAATATTCGATGACCGCTAGCGATTTACAAGATCTTCGCACTGAATCTCTAAGTTTTGTTATTCTTGATATGTGTGTGTGCAATTTCCCTTCGTTTCACACCTCCTCTGTGATGTCTTGTAGACCCCTTCATTGGTATTCATCATTTTCTCCAGCTTAGCCATTTCCCCTTTTATTTCAGCCATTGATTGCTTCAGATCAGCCTTAAGAGATGCAAATTGGTCCTAAAACGTCACAGAAAACTATTCTTGTAAAGAGGACATACATTGTACCAGGTCATGTTTAGTTATAGTCATGCTTCCTTAGGAAACACTCTTTTGTGGAGTAGCCACCATTACTTAATTTAGTTTACCTTCTGCAGGACCATCCCCCAGGCTCTAGCAACAATGCAAGCTCCCATTATGTGATGGTCGTGGGGGTCTCGGGCAGACTGGGAATTCCTTCCCTCTAGCAATCTTCAGGACTCCCCCCCCATGGGGCATGTTGTGGGTAAAGTCAGCGTAGGATGCTCCTTGTTGACCCAGCAGGTGAGGTTTAATCCTTCAGGCTGCAGTAGGCAGTAGGATAATGTGCATACATTCCAGACTTGTTACCCCATGACTAGAGTCTTTTCAGCGTTCTGCGCAATCATTCCCCATGGCCTAACTGAGAGAGGAAAACTGGCAGGCCCAGGAACAACAGGGGGACTTCCGTGTCAGCTGACACCCCTGTGGTATAATGAAGGCAAGCAGCCTCCTCTTCCAAGCCTGAGATGGATGTAGCAGCTTCAGAGTGAGCATGCTCCTCAGATTGGAGTCTCCCCACATCAGCGGAAATCAAGTGAGTTACCCGACACCCAGGGCACAGATGATTACTGTCCCGCCTTGGCCCCCTAGCTGTGAAGGCCAGCAGGCAGGGCGAGCTTCAACGGAGCAAACGGCAACCAGAGGGCTACAGCATTCCTCAAACCCTGCCTTCTTAATGGCAGCATGGCAGCATGGCTACACCTCCCAGTGGTAGTTAGGGCATCCTCTTGAGGCTGTCAGATCACACCTCTAGCTTTCCCGATGGTGCTCCCAAAGTGCCACTGGAACACACTGTCTACGTGGGGAGGGTCTCCACACCCCTGGTCGGGCAAAGTCCCCCATCATGCAGCACTTGTACTGGTATTGGGGGCCCTATTAGAAGAGCTCAGACACTCACATCTCCTTTCCACCATGCACCATCTTGGATCTCCCTTATTTTCTTTTTAATGAGGTTTATCTATCTGCTCTTTCGATACCTCTTGTATTGTCCTATTTCTGGATTCATAATATCCAAATAGTCTTCAGATCTGTACTTTATGATTACAATATTATTTATTTTATATCTGCTAATTTTCTGAATAAAGAAAATAGATAGTTCTTGAAAATGCTTCTGTTTCCTTACTGATGGGAGCTGAAGCATTGGCTATGTCCTGGGGGGAGATACAACTTTGGCCTGATGTTTTTACTACATAAGGTGTCTCCCAGGTACTCAATTGTTTCTTCCTAAACAAATGCACACACTTTTCAACATGCTTAACACTATATACAAGGCTTCAATGTGACTGGTCCAATCTTCTGCACATCAGGACCACATCATAGGGACTTGTGGTCCATAAGATGCTGGGGACCTTTTCCAAGTCCTCCTCGAGAAATGGTGCCGGTGCTTGTAGCATCATTGACATTCTGTGCAGTAACTATCTGTAATGTATTTTCACCCAGTATGTAATGCTAATCTCAAACAGTACCTCGTGATCTGATCTATTGTCCTTGAACAGTTCTTCAACTGCAACTGTCATCAATCTGTACCCTTCTGCCACAACGATCACTGATTGCCATGCTCGCCCTGTGCCGGCTGTCCCATGTACTGCTATGCAGCTGCCCCCCACTATCACTGCCTCTAATTCTAGTGGCACCATTGTCCCTTCCTTTTCATCTAATGGTATTTCTGGCCTGAACATGTACTCACTTGGAAGATGCCACATCTTTCCCTGAATCCCTGGAAGTCACGCAATAGTTATTTCAATCCCATATCGAAATAGTTCCTCATCTGCTGGCACCCCCTCTGTACCTTGCGTCCATAATAAGCTTGAATAATCTCCCTCACGTTTAGAAGGTGTATCCCAGGTGTGGAACATACTATCCCTTTGTCAGTGAATGAGATGGCCATGGTGAGTTTGCTCATGATGTCTCTCCCCATTATGTTTACTGGTGTCTGTCGAGAATACAGTGAGGGTAGAGCTAGCTCGCGCTCTCCTATAGAAAGTGCAATATCATCTGTAAATGGAACCAATTCCATTGCCCCAGATTATCCTTGAGCATTCATGGCACCGCCTGACATTTTATACTTCCCTTCCCGGGTGCAGGATCTAGTCGCCCCTGTGTCTACAAGAATGGAGAACATTTTGTCACTTATCGTCACCCCTACACATGGTTCCTCCACCGGGTTGGGTGTAATCGATAGTATGGAACACATCAGGTCCATCTGTGGACTGTCCTATTGCGGGTACCATGACATTTCATTTCCTGTTAAGGGGTTGCCCCACTACAGTAACCCCCCCTAGTTTCCTAATAGGAGTTGTTGCCATGGAGTCTGTGTGTGCCAGTGTCCCGTCATTTTGCTGTGCTGTGTATGATGGCTGTGTGTTATTCTGCATCTCCGGTATCTGTGGTGCCTGTGAATGCTGTTGCGCTGGTGCCTGAATTTGTGTTGTCTGTGTAATGGGCTGAAGTGTCTGCGGGCATGCGTTTGTTGCCTGTCCTTATTGTTGTGCCTGATCCTGGGCATATAACTCAGTCTGTTCTCCTGGATATGTTGGCTCCCCTCTCTGCTTCTATATACACTAGAGATATGTCCTATCTGTCCACACACCCAGCACTGGGGTGGGTCTCTTATTTGCCTCAGATATCCTCCTTATCGACCTTGCTGCATTTGTTGCCCATACCCACCCGAAACCCCCCCTTGACTTTGTTGCATTTGATGCCTGTAGCCGTGTCCCCTTGGTGGCTCCCTCTTCCTCGGAACCCATGCTGTACATCCCCTACCCCATGAACCACCCTCCCGCAGGTTGTGTTGCGTACTTTGCATGTGGTGCTCTCTGTCCTCCCATACTTGTTAATACTGCTCCTTCAATGGCTTATTTAGACAGTTTCTGCTGCACTAACTTCACCTCTTCCTGCTTTCTTTCTTCCCACTTTTTTCTTGTGCTTTCTTGCATTATTGAAAAATAGATGCAGCCTTGAGACAGCCGTGGGCGAATCCTTAATTAGAATTTTTGATTTGATTAAATTGATATCTTAGTAGACAAAGACTGCAATGTAGGATCCCTACCACTGAGGCTGCACAGTAGCGTGAAACATAACATTGTAAAGAAAAAAAGTGGAATCCTTATGTTGCGCCAAATAGATTTTGTATTTAATTATAAATGTTCAAAGAAAAAGGCTCAGGGTTGACAAATTGCCTTTTGTGGCTTGTGTTAGTGTCAATTCACCAAATACAAAGTCTTGTTAATTATGTAATTCATATTCAAAGTCAAAAAAAGCCATCTTCAAAGAAATTGTTTTTCTATTATCCTTAATGTCCTCTGGATTAGTTTCACTTCATCAAATACAGAGTCTTGTCAATGTTCTAATTAATATTCAAAGTCAAACAGTCATCTTCAGAGAAATTATTTTTGTAGTATCCTTAATATCCTCAACACGTGTTTCCCCGCATGAGTTTATACAGTTCATCAGGTGGAATGATACTGTGAAGAAAACAAACAAATGGAATATTGTTGATAAGCTCCATCTCAGGTCAAAAAACTCAATTTGCTCTTATTAGAGTCAGAATGTTTTTACTTACTTCATTTTTCTGATCTATTAACTAAATAATGTTTTGAGTGCTTTTCATTTTAGTACAGATATGGTACACCACATAGTTCCATTTTCTAGAGTGGAAGTACCTGAGAATAGAAAGACAGCCATATTGAGAACATTGCTGTAGCTGTAGCAGTTGTTTCTCATTATCATTTGAAATTTCAATAGTATTTGTCTTCCCACCCAGTCGTTCAATGCTATATTTTCCAGCTCCTCCCGTGTGCCTGTCTGGGTCTCGCTGTGCACTCCTTTTCCACCTCCTGCTGTTGCGACCCCTTTCTGCCCCTCCTCCTTGATGCATGGTGGAGGTGCGACCATTGGATTTGTGCACCTCTTTGCTGCTTTCAATTCTCATATAGGGTAGAATCCCTGGGCTCCTACTGCAGCCCCTTCGTTCTCATGGTCAGGAGGAGGTGGGGAGGTGGGCCGAGGGCATTTTGCCCGGGGTTTCCTGTTGGCTCAGCATCCATTGACACCTCTCCACATCCCCTCCGTCGTCCGTTAAAGTTTCCCAGAGCTCAAATATCGCCATACGATTGCTCAATGTTTTCCCCTTTAAACCTTGTGTATGCGTGTGAGTGTGTAATGGTTGCTGCACATATTTAGAAAAGCTTCAGCCCTTTGACCATGGCTTAGTCAATTTATGTTCTGTGCTTTTTGTCCATTCCACACTATATCTACAAATCTTGTCCTTATATCATCGAAGGGCCTTACATAGGTGCTGTAGGGACGTGTCCCCTGCACTTTTACCACAATACATTGGTTTTTAATACTTACTTGATCTCAAGTCGAGGATTTTGACACTTCTGTTGTTATTCAGACATAAACATGCAATTTATCTTCAATTTCGTATGTACCAGCTCTTTATAAAGATATCCAGAGCCTCTCTGGCTCCCAACCAACTTCTCAGGTGTGCTCGGCCACCAACCTTCTGCTAGTCTCTGCCTCCTCAGGCACACCCATCAATCTCGCATATGTGCCTTCTGCGCACCACCACAGAACAGCTTACTCTGTCAATTTTTTATTGCCAAAACCGAATTCTGCACCTCCTCGTGGTCTCCGAATCCTATACACAAACCTTCCTGGTGAAGTCACCTCTTCAATTAGTAAGGGAATGGTAGAAATCACTAACTGCACAGATATTGTTAAAACCCCAACCAACATATACCCACGGCTGTCGTCCTGAAACCTAACAGGGGATACCAATATTTCATGTGCTCATTTTGTACCTACAGCATTTCCTTGTAGATAAAACGCCTCTGCAAGACTTAACCAGAAGAACACCCTCTGCAATTCAAGATAGCTCCATTTGACAAGCCCTATAAATGAGGATACCACCATCCACGACCTGAGCAAAATGCCCAATCCACAGGAAATCCATTATTTACATAGCTTCTGACATCCGTACCCTTAAGTCAATAGTCTAGGCTAAGGCTAACAGCCTGAACATTTTACCTCAAGATTGAATGTTCTCTAACCATGAACAAATGACATCTACCTCTTCTCCTTTCTCCACTATACTCACAATACCTAACAATACTTCAACGGTACTCATAAATACTCATTATCAACCCACACCCAACATTGCTTTACCACCACCCTCAATTGCTATGTGGCTGAGTCAATACTTACACTCTGTGATCCACTGACGCTGCTCAGAGACCGGCCCTCGCCAAAACTGCTACACTGCCCTTCTGGTCTGTTGGGCTCCTCATGGCCCACAGGCAGGATATTTCCCAAGATGGCTCCTGTCAGCCTCTGCACGGGGTGCACTCCCGTGTGATCTCGCTCTCTGCAAAGTGTCTCACAGACCTCCAGGCACTGCAACGGAAGAAGTGGCTGTACTCCAAACGGATGTAGCGAACCATCCCTCTGCTATCACTTTGTATAGGTATACCAGAGGACCAGGGTTCACACTAGACAAGCACCGTTAAGAGCACCCAGTTCCCAACGAACCCTCCCCCAGTATTCAGATGGAGGACTCAGACAAGGGCAAGTTATAACTGTCCTTTATTTTCCATAACAGACAGGCATTATTCAGGAAATAGGAACATCTCCCGCAATCACAGCTCCTGAGCCCTTGTCAGGAGGTTTTATTTGGAAAAATCATCGCACGCTAGGGCTCTTCCCCAAAAACCTATGAGCTAACATGATTGGGTGGCTGGAGTGGTATTACCTATAGCCAGCCCCTATAGAAGTTATCTGACTGGCCCTCTCATGTCAGGTGGTTTTGCCTGAGCCTTCCCTGAAAATGATCTATTACATTGTTGCAGGGTCGTAGGATTTCCATTGGCCCTTGCCCTTTGCCATCCACCCCTGGATTTGTATTCCCTGATTGGCTGGAGCTGGCCCCCTCTGGCCTGGGACCCACTTCTGTTCTCCGTGTACCTTCTCATGGTGATGAGAACGACTATGTGTCCCCATTGTTGCTGCTGGCATAACCATTTTGCCTTATAAAGTGCCTGCATGGTAGCAACATTGTTAAACAACAAATGTATCAGTTTTGTCTGCTTCGCTGGGAACTGCTCCTTTTCCTACCACAGTAAATAACCATTGTTCGGCTCAGCCAGATCACGTGGGTGAAGACAGCAAAATTAAGTTTTCTGGTCAGCAATTAGTGAGGATTTATTCTGTTATTTTGCAGGTGGCTCCTTCTCTCTGGTGCCAGAAATGTTCCGTTAATCTCTGACCTTCGCTGTAAGCAGCAGCCCTGGACAGTGTCTGTGTTCCTTCGTTCCATATTCTGAGGCCTTTGGCTTCATGTCATTCTAAATTATATGGTTATGCCATGATTTTTTATATGTCTATAATATAGTATTTTTCTTATGGGTTAGTGGTACTTCGTCCTTTCAGGTTCCTTATACAATCCTGTTGTTGCATATGGTTATTTGGAATGAGCAGCTACAAGCTTGCTCTGCATCTCTGCCTTTCTTGTGTTACTGCTTTTCTACATTTCTGCGTTAGGCTAATGAGAGGAAATAATGAAGGCTTTTGACAGTATGTATATGTATCTGTCCTCTACAGAGCTGTGTAAGCATGCTCTTCATGTGTGCACCTGTGGGTCTGTGTAACTTCGTGCAGGGATGCAAGTTTGCTTCATGGCTAACGTTACTATATCATGGTGTCACTAATGACGTCAGCACAGCTAGATACTTATTTTTAGTCGATCAGGTCCAGTGAGGCACCTGCATCCATGACATCAGCTGGATAAGGTTTGAATGGTTGGCTGAGAGAATATCTGTTTGAATATGTAGATGTCACTGGCCCTCCTGGAGGCTGGCCAAAGAGTGACTGGCATCTTGCATTTCTGGCTCTTCGGGCTGTCAAGCTTATGGGGGTGAAGGGGGGCATTCCACTGACCCTCTCTTCAGATCACTCAAGGGCCTCCAAAATTGAACGGTCAGAAAGAACCTTCTGCCATGAAGATGCTAGTCTCGCTGTCTCAGGTTCTGTTTGTGTTTCTATCACTTTACCCACTTGAGGGGGTTCAGAACGGCCATCTGCCTGCTCCATGGGCCCTGTAAAGCTGCCGTCTGAAAGTTTTACATTTTAGGGGCAGATGCCAGCAATGGTGCTGGCCTCCAAACCATTTATTATGTCTGAGGCAGCCTCCTTTATTAGTCATATCTTCAGAAAGAGTACTGCTTCACCCTCACCTCTCTCTAGTCGCCGGGATTACAGAGAGCACTTGGCACAGCGGATAGCCCTGTCTATAGATCAGAGCTTCCCTAATCTTTGGGGCAAGTGTGATAAGTGAATTGGGCTCCATAACCGACAGGTCCATACAGCCCGTTCGCTACAGGTATCTCCTCCCTGATTTTGGCCTTGCTTTCCTGCCAGTGCTGTCTAGCTTCTCAGTGCCCACTTGATTTGCTGATTGCATAAACTGCCTTATATTGCGCATACTCTGTGATTGGGGATGTGGGTTCCTCCTTGTCATTGTTGTAGCGACTTTCTTGAGTTTATTACACCACTCCATTATACAGTTGTGCCCCTAATTTACTTTCACTGAATAGCGGTTATATGTACCTCGTCCAGTAATGACCTGATGCTCAGTATATGTTGTTAGGTCTCAGTGCTTATAAACCTAGAGCATTTTCATGAACAGGTGTGTAATACACATAATTTAAAAATACTGAAAAAATCAAGAGTACATGCTAAAATTCCAGCCTTCTGTATACAATTCCATTCCCACTAGTAGGACAAAGGAAAAATGCCAGTGTACAGTTAAGTATCATTAAAAGTCATTTAAGTGGAGTTTTCGAAGGAGGTTAAAGTTCCGCATAAGAAATAGTGGGACAGTCTGCAGGCAGTGGTTAAAAAAGTGGTTAAAATGCAGTGAAAACATACTTGGACAGAGAATGTTTGCCCCGATGATGGACGGCTTTCCGAAATGCTTTGCCAAATAATATCCAAACTGCTTCTGTTTTCTCTGGATAAAAATCACACATTAAAAAATCTGACTACAAATTTGGTTGCATTATAATTTCAAATTGACTGCTTCAAAGTTTAATTCAGGGAAATAGCTGTTTCAGCATCATTTGTGAGCACACAGCTCTCTAAAACACTTTTCAGGGTTTCTTTATACAGTCTGTAGGTAGAGCCATAGTTTTGGGGAAAAGAAAGGTAAGTCTGATTTCCACCCAATAGGTACAGAGAAGACAGCAGCCAGCTATAGGTGACTGTGGAGTAGGCCCTCTCAAAGAGCTCTCGTTCAAGACCCAGAAGCCCCCAGAAGAATATAAGTAAAGCAGGAGTATGGCCCATGTAAATCTAGGGCAAAATGTGGTAGACGAGTCAAGATGAACCCTCCAGCCCAGGGCCGAGAGATAATTACTTACAATGGCAGTTCCACAAAACATGCCTCTGGAAAGTCGGAACAAAATGGTGTCTACAGATCTTCTCCTGTAGCTCAATTTACATTGTCCGGTCATCCAGGGAAATGGACCCCAGACTAACGACAACAATGATAACCGAAAAGAAGAACAATCAGCCTAGACTAGGGTGACCCACCAGCCAGTAGTGAAAACACTGGTGAGGGAAGAACCCGACCAAGTGGATATGGACAGTTCAATGGACGAAAAGGTGCAGAAAATCAGCAGAAAATAGTTGTACAGAGGGAACAACAGGAATACCTATGGTGGCAAAAATGGTAAAATAGTGGTGTCCCATCGCCCTTATGGATGAAGGCAGCTTAATACCTCATGTGGCATGACAGGCCTGAAGCTAGCCAGGGGGCTTGAATCCCCCCCCCCAACAAGTCTTCTCACCCCTCAAGAGGCCTCTATAGAGGTACTGATACTGTTGGGGCCAGGGGTTTTCTCACCAGTTCTGCCTGGAAACAGCAGAGCCATTGATGACACAGTGGCTGGCCTTTCTTGTGTGTTGGCTCTAGGCAATGATGTATGCCAAACAGCAAACAAAGATTGGAATTAAAAGCAGATGACCCACTAGCACATCGGTGAAGTAGCACACTTGCTCCAGCAGGCTTGTATTATATCTGTGCACAAACCTGTTTTTTGTGTATTTTTTCAAACCAGGAAACGTAAAAGACATGTTTTAAAAAGAAAAGTATTTTTTTCTGAAATGGAAAAGAACCAGTTGATTTCTGTAACTTAATACATGTTTAGTTTTTGTGGGAAAGGAACATGTAGTCATATCAAACAGTACATAATAAATACATGTCTGCTCCTTCTCTCTTCTTTATCCACTTTCATGGAATTCTCTTCCCCTAGACATCCAAGAAACAACCCACACAGATGTGTTCAAAACCAAACTAAAAGCCTACCTCCTTGCCTCCGAATTACTTCCAAGCAGCCTGGCCATGTGCTTTGCTCTCAGAGGAGCCACAATTCAAACCCCAGACTCATTTGAGAGTGTCTTTAGCTTCTCCCACCTTTCATGTGTACTGAGTCTGGTCATTTGTGTCCTAAGGAGTTATTAGACAGACGCTGTGCTCCAACTCCCTTGTGCATGGTTTCAACACAACAGGGCTCACAAAGACAACCTGGTACTGTTGAAAGCATAAATGTCTGATCACCCTGTCCTAAAGACTTACATCACAGCGTTTACAGATGGACAGACAGACATAGCATTAGCTACCCTCTTTGTAGCCATCCACATTCGCCTTTCACTGGCTATTCATGAGTTGGCCAATCCTGTCCAATAGGCTTGGCAGTCCCACAATTACTATTCTGGAGTTTGTTTTCTTTGAGAAATTAAACATACTCCTGTCATAAAAAGCTATACACTTCAAGAGTCCACTGGAACACGCGTCAAGTCCATCAGTCATCCACACACTACTTTTAGTAATACCTATGTATTTCTCCAAAACTGCCATCACTCAAATACTCCCTTCTCCTTCTGACACCTAAGAATTTAGAATCGTAATTTCCCCCAATCCTGATTTACGATCTACCTTGGCTGGATAGGCATGCACCCGACTGTCATAAACATGATCCATCCTTTAAACTGCACCATCTCCTTTTGCAAACCCATGCTGGTTTAATCTGTGCCTCTTTTCCCCACATCAATCCCCTTTTCCTTTCTGCGCAGACTATGGTACAGAGACTCCAAGACGGGGAACATGCTCCACATTTAAGTCACCTCTGAGCACTTTTAAAGTTGTGATGTAATGCATGTAGCCGCTATGGGAATATCCCATACTTGGAAGTTTGTCACTATAAGAATGCCTACTACTGGGTTTGAAAGGACAACTAATGGTATACAACGTTCACAAATGGGCACAATGGTATTGTTCCCTCTGCGTGATGAAATAGAGGAGGCATCTTTTTCTTAGGCCATTTACCACAGCAGAGTATGGAGCACAGGGTGTATTTTCTTATAATGGATGGGTACATATTACCATAATTTGACAGCATTCTCCCAAGTAAGACACCACAGTATTCTCACATCATCTAGCATTGATTTGTCTGTCTCATCCCCCATCAATTGGACAAGCAAGTATGGCTCTTGGAGGACTGATATTACTCCTTCCTCCCTGTCCTCTTCTTTTTTTGTGTTCCCTGCATTCTCTAATGCATGGCCAAATCTTGCTTCTGCACATCTACCAGGAGGTCTGGTTATCTCCTGGTTTACTGAGAGGGACATTTAAAAATGTTATGTGCTGAAACTTTACAATTCAAGGGCCACTCAATCAAACATTGAGTCCATCAGACAACCATACACTGACTAATTCTAGTAGCACAAAATCAGTATTCTCGAAACTGCCCTTACAGAAAATGTGTCTTCGGAGGCAGGTTTTACTCCCTTTCTGTCCGGTCAACCTTTGTTGGATCAAGTACCAGTGAATTCACATGCATAACTACCACCACCATCATATACTCTGCTCTACAACTACCCTTGCATCTTTGCATTTTTTTGTCTGTTCATTCCTATCCTAATCATCATATTCTTTGTGAGGCGTCAGGAATGAGACTCAGACACAAAGGGTTCACAGTTTTGATCAAGGACTTTTATTGAAAAAAAAAAAAAACAAAGGGTGGAGAAATGCCTCTCTGTCCCTGCTCTAAGGGTGTTTCCTTACCAAAAACCAAAACTAAGGGTCTGTCAAGGTCAGAATGTCCAATAACAAAACTGCCCCATGTACAAAGTTCTAGTCTGGCCTTTAACAAAATAAACTCTAAGGTGAAAAGGGTAATGTCTTTGACCTTGAGTAGTTGATAAATGTTCAAAAAGGAAAATGTGTAACGCCAAAACAAAAGTTCCAGAGGGACAGAGTTCCTTGTTCCAGAGGGTGGTTCCCTCCGCCTGGGTCTTTCTTCCCTCTGTTGTAGGTTTGAAGATATCAGCTTCTTGAGTTTATCTTGATCCACAACACAACTGGTACACAAAACAACTTGGCTGTTTATCTTTATCTTGTTAGGCTACCTAGTGTACTCTTGTGCCTTGTTTTCACACACCCTTTGGGCTAGTCCTGATATATTCTTCTCAGGATCCCTTTAGGTGCTGTATTTCTTATACACTCTTCATTTTGTTCATTTTGCACTTGCCTGGCGCATTTCCCTACAAAGACTTTCTCACATGAACACTGTTGCACTTGCCTGGTACACTCTGCTGCCAAGACTTTCTTGAAGGAACAAACTTGCAATTGCCTGGTATACTCTTCTGCCAGAACTTCCTTATATGCACACACTTGCAACTGCTTCGTATACTCTCCTGCCTGGACCTTCTTGATATGCACACACTTTCATACTTGTTTTACTTTTACTTTTGCTTTTTTTCTGATATAGCATCTGCCTGGTACACAATCCTGCCAGGGCTTTACTTTTATGTGTATCGCATACATTTAGAAAGTTGAAGGTCTTTTGCTCCGAGCCCGGCTGCTCTGGAAGTCCGGATGGGCATCAATTTGAAATTCGTCTCCAGTTGGGTCTATAAGGAGCCCGGACGCTTTTGCCGAGAGGTCCCCCTCTGTCTCTCCGGGCGCGCACATTACAAGATACCTCAGTCACCTTCCTGCGGATTACTATAGACAGGGGGAGAGGGACCTGTCTGCGCGTCCTCCAGGGAATTGTCGCTGCTCGCAGCCCGACCCGGGCTCCGTGGTGAAATGACTGCACCTCCCTGGGCCTGGCCGGCCGGGGGGGCGTGCCACGCGCGCAGCACCGCAGCAGAGACTGGCCTGCTGCGGGCGCTCTTTTCTGAGCACTCCATGGGATTGATTTGGCACACTTGGTCCGTCTAGGGTTGGACTGCTTGGCCAGCCTTGGCTGTTGTTTCAAGCAATTCGCTTTCACCTGCCTAGGGACCATGTCGAGGGTATGCCCCCGTCTTCGGGGAGGGCCCCTGCCCCCGCGTGGGCAGCTCTCCCCTCTGAGCAGAGCGAGGGCCGATCACAAAAGTGCTCACTGGCTTCTTTTCTTTCAAGCTCTTTATTTACTTCTTCAACAGATATTTGCATGTTAAATTGCTGCCAATATGACCCTGTATGCCTGCTCCCCTTTCGGGGACTTGCTGTCTTCTGCTGGCGTACTTCACTCTTCCTGCAGTAAGCTGGTGATGGTGGTTCACCGTCTCTTTCCATCCTGCCACCTTCATCCCTCGGCTTCTCTGCCTCTCACAGTGGCTGATGGGCTCTCCTGTTTGGTATTAGGCTCCACTAAGGTAAACACTCCTGCTCAACACCTGCGAATGCTCAGGAGCCCTGCACTGGCTTCTGGCATTCCCGCAGTATGTTCCTTCTCGCAGTCAGTTTTTCTCTTCTGTCCCCTTGAGCTGGATGGCTCCAAGGCAGTCTCTGCAGCCCCACAGTCTCCCGGTGCATACCGAGAGAAGCAGATTTCTCCCTCCAGCAGCACAGCTCAGTCAGCTGTTGCTGCTATTTAAATCTCCCGGCTACAGGAACACGGTCATAGCAACTAGAGCACAGCCTGCCCTCTTGGTCTTTTCTACTCTTTATTGCTCAGCTCATCTTCTTCATCCCAGTATTCGTGTAGTTATGAGAATTGTAGTCCATTTTTGATGTTTTACCTGTAAAGTCTGAAAAGTCTGGGTAAGTGTTCTGAGTGTTCTCAAAAGGTACGACAGCTCTGTATGAGTTGTAGAAAGAATCTAAGACGATGTTTTCATGAATTTTTTGGAGTAAGTCAGATTTTGATGGCTTACATACAGATCCTGTTAGAAGGTCTTCAGTAAGCTTCCTAGGGGAATGCAGGTAGTTGTAACAATATGCCATTAAGGCATTGGGTATGAATGGAATGCCCCCAAGAGAAAACTAGGATTTCATGTCTTATCCAATGGTGCCCTGCTACTCTCCTGGAGGTTTTGGCCCCCATGTTATCCTCCCACATATAGCCGCCCCCAGGGTCAGTGTCAGGTTGTTGCTGCTGGTCCCTGACCACATGGGGAGAGGTTACCGCCAGGAAAGGAGTGATGACACCATCGTATTCATCACACCTTCCACTCTTTTCTCATTCTCTTTATGGTCCACCAAAGACCATGGTCTAGTTCACTCCAGGAAGGACAACAATATAATACAAAATTTGCTGACTTCCCCACCACAGGGAATGCCTTGTGACTCCTGGAATTATTCAACAATGCCGCTATGAAATTGGTGGATAGTCATGCCCCCTAAAATGTAGCCGGGCTAAGACAAAACCATCTGCCCCATGGTACACCCCTGAGCTAGCCTCCAACAGATGCTCAATCAGGGCCCTAGAGAAACAGTGGTTCAAAACCATAACTCGTGAGACCTCACCAAACCCAAATCTCTGCGCGCAAACCGTAAGATTCTGATTGCTGAGGCCAATGATGCTTACTACTCCACCACCATTGTGGCAGTCTCTAACAGAAGCAAAGCCCTCTTTGAAGTAGTAACGCATTGTACCAAACCCTCCCACAACACCGAGGTACCAGCAACTCAGGAGAAATCTGACAGAATCAACACATATTTTATTGAAAAAATGGCAAAATCCCAGAGACCATTGAATCAACCGCCCAATGAATTTGTATCCCCTGCACCCTAGACTTTACACTGCCTCTCTGGAACAAATTCTCTGCTTTCTTTCCCCCAAATCTCCTAATAATGATTGCCTTCCATAAACCTACTTCTTACACTGACGCTGTAATTCTGGCCTCCATCATTGTACAATTGATAGGGCCTGGTGCTCCTCAGCATCATCAATGCCTCCCTCACAGAAGGATCATTCCTGGACAACCTCAATACTGGTTTCATACGACCTCTTTTAAAAAACCCAAACCTAAATCCACACAACCTGGCCAACTACAGGCCCATTACAAACCTCCCCTTTTGTTGGCAAAATCTTGGAAAAAGTAGTTGCAACACAACTACTCACCAGAATCGAACAACTCCACCTCCTACATGACAATCAGTCAGGGTTCCGCCCAAAGTGTAGCATAGAGACGATGATGCTCTCCAAATCATGAATACAGTCGACTCATGCTTCTTCATCCTACTTGACCTCTAGGCTGCATTTGACACTGTCAAACACGGCATCTTTCTCTCCCTCCTTGCTGACAGGATGGGATTCTCTCGCACTCTCCTGAATTGGTTTACCTCTTACCTCCGTCCAGATGAACCTGTTGCATTCTAACCAACTCCAGGACTCTTGCACAGTCCCCCAAGTCTCCATCCTCTCACCAATCCCTGTTAAGCTTTACATGGAGTCTCTGGGCACTATCCTCAAATTTCCCAAAATAGCCATCCACCAATACGCAGACGATACTCAGTAGTACATGAGAGTATATAACATGAAAGATAGCATTCATCTCTGCCAGTCCTGGATGTTAACTGCGTAGCCCAAACTAAACCCATCCAAGACTGAATTCGTCCTAATCGGTCCACCAGCTATAAAACAACTTTTCCAACACTGGCTCAATGATATGCACCTAGAAGGATTCGATCCATAACTATCAGACTCAGCAAAATCCTTAGGCTTCACCATTGACAGCAATCTGTCCTTCTAGAAACTCACTGCCAAGAAGGCTCAAATAGCCTTGATTTGAATCTCTACCGTTTGAAAAATCAAACCCTTCATACTGCCGCAAGACTTCCTGACCGAAGTGCAGGCCCTTGTGGTCTTGCACATCGATGGGGGAAATGCTCTCTTGACAGGGCTTCAAGTTGCTCACTTGGCTCCCCTAAAAGCAGTCAACCACACTGCAACACGTCTTATTATGGGAGCATGTAAATTTGACCAAATTACCCCTATCCCCCGCAAACTACATTGCCTTCCTCTCTATGCCAGGATACTGTTCAAGACTACATGTATCATCTACAGAGCAGTCACGAGTATCACACCAGTTTACCTGGTGGCTAAGCTCCACATATCTGGTGGCACACGCTCATCGTGAAGCAAATCAATCAACCGCTTGAACCACAGCTCGTTTGCAAAGAGAGGACCCACAAACAAACCTCTTCTTGTCATGCAACCACCTTCTGGAACTCGATCCTGGTGACGGCTCGGAATGGCCCCAAAATTCTCCAATTTCACAAATCTCTCAAAACATGTCCCTTTAAACAACACCTGACCAAGGACTAATTCCAATGGAAGCACATACTGACACACAGAACTCACAGTACTGCCCTACTGTTAAAATATGCCAGTCCAAATGCCGGCTACCCACACTCTGTACAGTGCTCTACTGCTCTCAAGCTAGGTCTGTGCTTTAAACAATAAATAAAAAAGTATAAATTAAAACACTTTCTGGTCAAGCCTCAGTGCTGTAAGACCACTATCAATGTTGATTTAATGGGTGCAGTACAACATATTTATATCATAGCATAATATAGGTTTTGAGGTTTTTTGTCCAGTGTCGCCATGCAAACTTCCTAATAGTAGCACACTCTGGGGCAGAGTGCCCTGCAATGGGTGCAGATACACTTTCAGGAAGTCAGCGGGCAGCAGAAATGGCAAAATGGCAAAGGAACAAAAAAAAGGGTGGAACACATCCACAGTAAAGCAACAGTGGGGACCACCAGGAGGAAATCACAGTGGAGTTAAATAGCAGTGGGGAACTATGATGATTTACTACTAAGTTGGGTATGAGAGTGTGCTTGCCTGGTACCGAGCCTTGACTTTGAAGGAAGTCTGGCTGCATGATTTCTATTACTCGCTGTTCCTTTGGGCTAGGACCTGTGGCCCTGGGGTCTATGCCTGCTACTTAGTTTGTGAGTGGATTGATAGAGGGGCACTTGTCTTGGAATAAGTGTGTCACCACCACACGTTTTTCTTCCCCTTCTTCCAACATCCAGGACATTTAGATGCCCCCTGCTCCTTCCACTTTTGCCTGCTGAAGACTTAGTTCCTCAAGAGTTTATGCCCGCTAACAGCTCTGTTTGCCACTTCCCATCCTCCCCCAAGACAGGAAGGCATGACACGTTGCAGTGTTACTCATTTTATCACACTCAAAATAGCGATCTGCCGCTTGCGTACAGACTCTGCACCTGATGCATCAACCAATTGAGGAACTGTATATGATGTTTCCTTGGGATTTAATCTACTCCCATGCAAAATGGAAATTGCTCCTGTCCCCATGATTGCACAGCTGAATCACCCAGATGCAAATTCCTAGTGCATGACCAAGACAGTAATTCGGGTAAGCCGATGAGCTAAAAACAATCTCAGGACAGCCATCCCATCCAATTAGGAGGAACATGTGAGAAAGACGGACAGCCCAGAAAGAATGTTCAACAGCTAAGAAGGAAAAACAGAGCTACGGGTAGTGTCCTGGGGCCAACCAATGTGGCAAAACCTGGTCCTAAAATTGCAGAAGGAGATTTGTGGCAAAATCCTCCGGCAGTTAAGTAAACAGACAGAACTTCTACATCTAATCCAGCAGAATTGACAAATGGTTAGGGTCTCCCTTATATATGCACATTCACTCTTAGGATGGCCTAGGCCAGCCCTCCAATCACACACAAGGGCACTCACACAAAGGGCCTGGAAGTCAGCCAATCAGGCTGGCCCTAAAAACTGTTGGTCACTTAGGGCCTCCCAAACAGTATGTGTATCTGCCTTTCTAGAGCCAGGGTCCAGTCTAACCTAGTCCCAACCACAACAGAAGTGCAGTCGTCGACTCAGAGTGAGAGCCCTTTTAGTCCTGTCAGTTGGTTTCCGTGAGCAAGGAAAAGACCCAAAAACAAAACAACTGAGAGTAGAACTTAAAAACAAATGCTATCAAGCCGGTACAATCATTTACTAATGTGGGATTATCGGCTATGCCCCTGGTAAAGTTAAAACGAAATTACAGCTGTGACCAGCCTACCACAAAAAACAATGTAGGGTGGTATAATATGTCTGTGTATACCTATTTGTGTATCCAAAGTGAGACTAACATAATCTGATACAGGATCATATTTTCTTTGCCTCATTGTTCCTACAACGACCACTGGTAGGACTGTTAAACATGGTCTATTTTCCTGCAGCAGACCTCCCATCAAAATACCTCAAACCAAACCTTTGCAATGGGTTCTCTTAGCTCAGCTTTATTCACGGGTTTATGGATCTGCTGCAATTGTCCTTTGAAGTGCGCCCATACCATTTCAATCAGATTTATGTGTGCATGCTCAGGACTCATTCTGGCATAATGAAGGCCCTGCCTCCTTATGTATCCTGCAGCCAAGGAATGTTTTGTATTATGGTCCTCTATTTTTCTGAGTTCGTTTTTAGGTGCCCTAAGCATAAAACGTTTGTACAATCAGGGCCACCACCCTACAGATGGGCCTCATCAGGGGTTGGGCAGAGCGGCAAAAATGTGACGTTATCGCTATTACCACAGCATTACCGCTTCGCTCAATCGCGAGTTTGGGGGAGAGTCAGAGCACTCACCTCCAGCTCTGAGCTGGGGGTGAATACGCCAACCTTCCATCCATTTTCGAAGCAATTATTGCGGCACAATTTGCGCCACAGTAATTGTGCTGAAAATGCCCCATAGAGTCCTAGGGCCTTAAAATAAATGGGGATTTACCATGGTACCACAACTTGGAAACTGGCACTAATAGCACTGGACCAAGTTGCGGTAACGCTAATTGCACTGGGCGGTATCCCGGCAGATTTACTGCCGGGATACCACCCAATTTGTAATGAGGCCCATTGTGCACCATTGAAGAACAATGTAGCCATTATATCTTGAACGTTGACCACGAGATAGATGTGGGCCATTCTCAGGGATGCTCTCTAGACAGGCCTCATCACGTGTTGGGCGGTATCCCCGGCAGTATTACCGCCGGGGTTGTTAGCGTTAGCGGCAAACGCCCCCCGGCACTATTAGCGCCGGATCACGGGTTTGGTAGAACGGTAAGTCCCCATTCCCCATTGGGCCCATTTGGTAATTCCCCATTCTCCATTGGGCCCAATGGGGAATTTTCGGCGCTACTACTGCCGGCGATATTAGCGCATGGTAATAGCACTGAAATTCGGCAAAATCGCGGCAGATTTGCTGGGGGTAAATCCTGCCACACCCATGATTTGGTAGACCCTTAAATGCAGCGGTAATAGCGTTACTGCCGCATTTAAGGGTTACTGCCAAATTCGTGATGAGGCAGATGGATTTTCACCAGTTGCTTCAGCTCTGCTTTTCTAAAGAGTGCCCTTTCTTGCTATAACAAATCCCGTTGAACTGTTCTAGTGTGATGGATATCTCGTCCATGAACAGCATGTCTTCGAACCCCTCACCTGTCTCGAGCCACTGTTTTGGGTGTAGCACCCACTTTGCCTTATTCATGTCATGGATCATAGGTGCCAGTATAGAATCTAACACAAAATGCAGCACTGCTGTATTATATATAAACAGGACATACAAGCACTGCACAATGTAATGCTATAATGTAAAGCGTTACCCCACCCCCTCGGTCCAGTGAAGTCTGCCAACCCAAAGTTCACAGAGCACAGTAAATGTCTCCGTTTGTGACCTGAAACCTGTGAAGAAAGGACAGCACAGATTTTAGCTGAGAGACTGGTATCTTGTCATCCTTCTCAATCAAGTAGCCACTGGTTTCACAGAGGTGCCTAAAAGTACTGCACAGGAAAGGGAATGTTATCATAATGCTCAGAACCATGCAAAAAGGATACAAGGCATTTGACTTACCATACACAGGTCTGGTACACAGAGTGGTACAGCACCTTCCCCCCTAAAGTATATTGTACAACACCCCTCAGCACCCAATACTCTGCAATACCCCATAGCATTCCACAGCTTGTACTTGTACTGATGCTTAATTTGCCTCTTGCCCTTTCCCACATGTGCCGTAATAGATAACAGACGGTGTGAGGGACATCCTGAGAGTTATGAGCCGTTACTAGATCTCTTTAAGGATATGGCCAGCAGCAGAAAGCTCTTTCAGCTTGGTAATCATTTCCGGGCTGAGGTTTTGGACATCGCATAGTAACAGATAGCTGGGAAGCATAGCAGATAGTAGATGATGAGTTGCAGTGCACCAAATATAAATGTATGATCATCTTTAAAACTGGGTTCTTTAAAGGGTTAGAACAAAGAGGAAGGGGACGCAAGCCATTCAAAAGTCGGGAGAGTAATTCTATCATAGAGTATCATGTCGGGTACAGCCATCCATGCTTGGTGCCATAAACGGGCCTTATTGGCATTTTCATACTGGAAAGAGAGAAATCGCCCATGTGAATATGTTGCAAACACCTTGCAATAGGTGAGACACCGTTCTGGGCTCTCTACAGGATGTTAACACAGGATTCCATAACAGTGGGGTGCTGCACTCAGCATTACAATAGAATTCATTGGGGGCTAAAGGGAAAAGAGAAAAAAGAGGGAACGCAATTAAAAGCACATATCCAAATGTTGCTCCCTTTTCCAAGTTGAGCATATTTACTCCTCAGTTACTTCACAACACGTTATCCACATTCCTCACCAGAAAACCTGTTCTTTACTACATGGGAAAGCAGGTATGACACCTGGATGGACGGGCTCTCCCTCTCGTCCCTTTCCTGTTTTTCCCTATGTGTCTTCTTCGGCATTCATATTTTTTTACGCAGCCTTCTCTTGGCCAGTTCAGACCTGTCAGTTAACTTGGCGACAATTTTCTGTGGGTTCGTCATGGGACTCGTATTCTTTTAATCTCTACTAAATGCATTATGGGGCATGTAGTTCTAAATAAATAAAACACTAGAATGATTGTAAGGAAAGATTCCACGAATCCATGGGGCTAATTCTTCCAGAAAAGAAGTCCACATATAGTACATTTCATTGTTAGTACTTCATCTTAACTATAACCCATTAAGTAAGTTTGTAAAACATATGATGGTGGTCAGCAAGAGTTTCTGAACTTGGGCACTTTGATCCATCATCAAACGACATTAATTTATTTAGTGGCAAAACACCACCTTGGTTAACGACCTGGGAGGCTAAGTGTTCTCCCAAGCATAGTGAGGCTTCAAGCACAGATGTTCATATACCCATACATCACCATGTACTCAGCAAAAACCGTGTACATGGGCAGTGTGGTTTGCATCTAGTGCCACAACACATGGAGACTGCAGTGGTGCAGTTAATGTGCTTCCAGGCAAAGCGTGCATTCTATCATAACCAATCTACACCCATATTAGACATTTGTATAACAAGTACTGTATTTCACAGGAGATCCATTCAATGGGGGCATTCCAAGTTTGCTGGTATCCTGGAGGTAAATGTGCAAGGACACTGGCAATCGGCAATACCGTTACCAACGCCTGACCTACCGGTATTACTAGCAGATTGCAGGTGCTGGCAAGGATATGGTATTCCCCATTTCATGGAGTCCATAGGACTCTGGGGAAGGTGGAGGGGACGGATGCTGGCATTACTGGTGGCAGTAATACTGTCTGTTTTTGCCAGTGGTGTGACTGATTTACCTCAAGCTTTTAGCTGTAGGTATATCAGGCAAACCCACTTTGCCGGTCCGGAAAAGTGCTGGTATACGTTATTAACTACAAGTGGGGAGGATACCCCGTGGATTAAGAATATGTATCTTCCCATCATTTGATGAAGAGGACACAGAAGTACTACAAGACTGGGAGGCTCTACTAACACAGACCTCCAAAGAAACAATGATTCGGATCATAAATAAATCAGCACAAGTTCATGAAAAAACAATGAAAGAAATTAATGAACTTAAAGAAACAATTGCAAAATTAAACCTACCAGAACTAACATTCAAAAATTACCAAATTGTAGATGATTACCTCAATAAGTTCACAGAAGAAATTAAAAACAAGAAACAGAAAACCTTTATAAGGGATGAAATAGACTAAAATTGGAAGAATGTATACCTATCAGCGGAAATATGATACTAAGGGCAACCAAAAATGTAAACCTAAAGTAAGTCCAACAACTAATGCAGACACAACTACACAATCGTCAGACACTGAAACCAATAGTGAATCAGAAAAAGATAGCAGTTCAAAACCAAGTACGTCTACAGACCCACTAGACCTTCCTTTTTTAGAAGAATTTCGACGACACAAATTAATAAATCATTCAAATACTGAACAAACAATGTTCCCAAGAACAACTTCAGAACCAAACACCGGCGGAAATATTGGACCCAGTTCCACAAAACCAAGAGGGGGAAGAGAGGAGGATCAAGTAAACATAGGCACAGGACAAAGAGGAATGCAAACGAGATCAAAGAACAGGGAAAACAGAGGAAATCAGTAAATCTGGTCCTGAACCAATCGAAACATGATGTTGACCAAACACTCACTACAGCATTTAATAGAGGACTAAACTTCAGTCCCTCCAACAGAGCAGACTACCTTCAAACACAAGTAGATCTCTTTAAATTCTGTCGAAAATTAAAACTTAAAAATACTTTGGAGAAACCCCAATGAAATCAAAAGAACGTAACACCAAAGATATTTCACCCCTAACTGTGGAACTAGTGGAAGGATCAGTAAACATCATGAATCTAACGGAGGAAGAGTATTCAATGGACAACTTCATGGCAGAACAAAACATAAATACTTTTCAGACAGAAGAAACATATTTGAAACCGAAATCGAAATTCACACCAACTCTAATGGAAAACAACGCTATAGATCTTTTTCATAAAGCTGTAAGCACAGATCTGAGGAAAAAATATCTAAATAACAAAAAAACAAATATCAAATACAACTTGACGAAGGCAGAGACAAAAGCAATTGATGTACTAGCAAAAAATGAAGATATTGTTGTAAAATCAGCAGACAAAGGTGGGGACATTGTTCTTATGCAAAAATCAGACTACATCGCTGAAGGCACACAACAGCTGAAAAACACCAAATGCTACTCAGTACTACAAAATAATCCAATTAAAACTTTGCAAGCAGAATGGCACCAGATAGTAAAACATTGGGAAGAAATAGGTTTACTATCAGAAGAAGAAACAATCTACTTGGACATCGACAAACCAGTCATGCCCATTATCTATTTTCTTCCAAAAATACATAAAAAATACAAGACTTTTCCACCATGCAGACCTATCATAAATCGGATAGGCTCTTTAACGGAAAGAATTTCCCAATACATAGATTTACATTTACAGCCTCTAACAACAGGACTAGCTTCATACCTATGCAACACAAAACATGTGATACAGCAAATGGAATGTATCCCTTGGGAGACGGATTACTTATTTGTAACTCTTGATGTGGTGTCATTGTACACCAGCATCCAACATACTAAGGGACTGGAAACAACCGAATATTTTTTGAAAACACTATCTATTTCATTCCTTAACCAAAATAACATGATCCTAGAGATGTTAAACTTTGTTCTATCAAATAATATCTTTCTGTTCAATGACATCATCTACAGACAAGAACAGGGGATGGCCATGGGTGCCAAATTCGCCCCTCTATATGTGAATTTATTCATGGGCCATTTCGAACTGAATCACGCCTGGCAGCATCAAGCATTTATTGAAAACAAAATTGTGTTTTGGGGCCGCTACATCGATGATGTACTTGTAATATGGAATGGGAACAAATTGAGTCTCAACAACTACATTTCATACCTTAAGGATAACAAGTACAACATCAAATTTACAGAGAAAATCAGTACCAAAGAAATAGAATTTTTAGATCTATTACTATACACAGACGGGGAAAAGATACTAACAGATCTATATATCAAACCAACAGCTGTCAACAATAAGCTACATGCACAGAGTAACCATGCAAAACACACTATGAAGAATATACCATATGGAGAAATACTCAGAGTCAAACGAAACTGTAGTTTGGACATAAAATACCAAATACACCTAACTGAGTTAAAAGAACATTTCCTACAGAGAGGATACAATGAAGATTCTCTAAATTATGCTATAAAGAAAGCAGAAAAAGTATCAAGAACCAGCCTCCTAATCAAAAAACAAAAAACTGGAAAGAAAAAAACTAAAATGAACCTCATTACAACATACAGCAGTGAAATTACCAGTGTGAAGAAAATACTCAATAAGCATTGGAATATTTTACAAATAGACGACACATTCAAAACCGTAATTGAAGAAAAACCTACAATGGTACAACCAGAAAGAGGAGGATATAGAGAACTTTTATTACAGAGAATGGAATTGAAATGGATTTGCATTATGGACACATGCCATACTGGACTTAACACGGAACCAGAGATGGTATATTGGCTCTAAAAACATGAACCTGCATGACCACACTAGCACTTTATTAGAAAAAAATCTTATTTTGGATTATACTAAATAGCTCCTTTGTTCTAAAAATATTTTCTATTCTTTTTTTTAATTCTTTTTTTATTTTCATTTCGTTTTGCCTTTTCTACGTACATTGTTGATATGTAATAGCAGTCACTTACAGGCTAGACAGTTACAAAGAAATTCTCTTTGTTTGTGGTTTTGCATTCTTAGCCAGCATTTATCATGTATCAAATTGTTGTTTCTTCAACTTACTTGTATTTTTGTTCATCCTCCTCTCATTTTCTATTTCAGCTTATTAACATTATATGCTTTCTTTTCAATCTTGAAATATCATAACGATTTATTTTACAAATAATGAGAATTCCAAAAAATAGGTGTAATATGTCTACTCAAGATGGCCGTGACTACCCCACAGATAGATTTGTAGTTATTAGGGTTTTCATGGTAATACACAAATTGGTGCCGATAGACACAGTATCATGAAGCCAATCAATAGATACACATTTTTATCATATTAGTTTCAAGCAGATATAATTATATGCTACCCAGGAATTGGTCGCTTTCATACAAGAACAAAGTTATAATACATATACAGTGTGTAAAATGAAACAAATCACATTAAAAAATGGCCGCCGCACGTTCCTACGCGTATGACATCATCACGGCACGCTAACGTGATGACATCATTACACGCGATGCAGAACGGCGCTTAAATGGAAGGGTCAGACAGTGCTCGATCCATCTAGCATCGTGGAGCAAACAAAGCAATCGTACCTTGTTGATGGATCTGCACTAACCTAAAACAAAAGGTAAAACTTTGACTGTAGATGCCTTAATTATTTCTAAATACTAATGGATAGCATATCCTAGACTTTGTTAAACTTGGCAAGTTGTATCTTTCATTTTAATCTAAACAATTGTCGTATATAATCTGAAGCACTAAAATGCTATGAAGCCCAGCAAAATAGAGTTTTAGAAAAATAATTAAATGAAAAAAAAGCTCTGTGCATATTATACTCGCATGGAAATGAAGTTATTTCTAGCTATTCAATAGAAAATTACCGGAACCAAAACTTATCACATTAAAAAAAAAAAATACTGTGCACTCATTTTTTCAGATTTCTGATTGATGATCTGAATTTTTCGGTAAATAAAGGATAACACAAACAACCAAGGAATTTAAACCAAATTGTGGAAGGAAGAAAATATCGATAAGGGTGAGTTGTGATTTCTTTTGTTGTTCATTTAGAAATCTCTCCTGAAGAACCATGCTAAAGCTATGGGGAAACACGTGTTGGGAGATTAACAGGAGATTAACCAAAGTCAGAAGGATGAGCAATGTATGAAACTAATATATGGACTGAGAAATGAACTAGAGGGAGACTAACCAGTGTTAGAAGGATTATCTATGTATGAAACTAATACATGGAATGGAAAATTAACCAGAATCAGAAGGATGATTAATGTATGGAACTAATACATGGAATAAATTGATGATAGATGTATGGAACTAATACATGGAATACATTGAAATATTCACAATTTTGACTACCATATTTTCTCTGAGGATCGCAACAGGAGTACCAACTTTATCTTTTTTACTTTAAGTTACATATTGTTTCAGCCGCAATATAGGCACTCCAAGTGCAGACCCTGGAATTTCTAACCTGAAAGTAAAGCACATAGGATTTGCTATGGAGAGGTGTTATAGCTGGAACTGGCTGAAAAATATTCTTTAAGTAAACGTTATTAACTACACTTATTTTTCGTTCTGGCAAACTTGGAATGTTATAATTATTATAATTGATTATATATAATGGGCTTAATAGTGGACAGGGCTTCGAACCTCTGTTGCTTTGGTCATCTTGCTTCCAAGAGGAGCGCGATGCCACTGAGCTACCCTACCGTGCTACACTTCTATACGTTTCTGTCACCTCTGCCCTCAACCATGGAGAGCTGTCACATTCTAGGCTTCAGAAGTCACAGACAGCACTGCAGACACAGAATATACATCGGTTTCATCTAAACAATGAGAAAAAAAAGATGGGAGTGCAGAGTACCACGCTAACATGGTAGAAGGTGCCAATCATGGTAGATATTTTGCAGCCATTTTCAATCAATGAAATCATGCAGTGAAGGCACATACACTTGCAAAAGTGTGTAAGCATATCAGCCAAAATTAAAACATTGCACATGAACATTTATAATATTTCATGAAAAAAACATTGGGGTTGATTAAGAGGTTGGCTGTAAAACACCTGGAAAAGGGCAGCCCAGGAATTACCGTTTCTGCATGCAGTCAAGCAAAGTGTTCTGGTTAGCACAGAAACACTGCAGCCAATAAAACCAGAAACACGCCAATACGTCCAGTAATAACATTACAGGAAGCAGAAATACTGCACATGTGCAAGAAAATCCATTGCTTGATGGTCATTTAGGGATCACAATCCAGTGAATGTCAGGCCCTGAGAACCCCATCCACCAAACATGTCACACAGGCAGGAATCGGGGTCCCTGCAGAAGGCAAAGCAACCAGTGGGCAGTAGTGGAAGTTAAAGTGCTTGGAGTGGGTGCTTGCAGTGCAAGTGGCAAAGGAGGCACCCGTGGTAGTGTACCACCTGACGGTCAGAGCTGTTACGGCCAAATCTGGGACAGGGATGCATGAGAGATGTTAAAAAGAGTTTATATGGGCAGGTCCAAACCTTCATATCTGAGCACAGGAAGGAGTGCAAGGTGACTAGAGGGGTTCCCAGTGCCAGACCCATTTGTGCACCCTCAGGTGGTGGTGGACCACATCATTGTTGACATGGCAGGATTAATCCAATCCGGTGATGCTGGCAGGTTGCTGCCAGTGAGTACCACACTGAGATAAAGAGTTAATTACCAATGTCATTGTTAGTGTTGTACTGCACACAGTATTCCTTAGGAAACCCACATGCAGTGTGGCGTTGACTGCCACCATGTCAATATTAAGAGAACATACGAGGAAAGGCAAGATCCAACCAGAAAGTCTACACGTGCGCAAACCCACAATGTACTCCCCAACATGCACATGTCAAGTGAGTCCACAGAGAACATGTATAGGCAGGGCCACTCCCACATATACTAATATAGTAAAGTCACTAATACTGTCACTTGAAGCACACGCAAAAATCACACACCTTCTCCACCATCAGCAGGTTGGGTGGAGGGGATGTAGGGCGAGGGACAGAGCGGTTGTGGGTTGATTTGGGCTGATGGTTGGTGAATTTTTGGCTGAAATCTTAGGTGATTTCTGGGCAGGGGTAGGAACTGGTGGGGCATGTTGGCCTGATGCTTGGAAACTATGATGGGGAGGAGTATGGAAATGTGTTATCTCCAAACTTGCAACTGATCCCATTAAGTTCAAAATGTTGTAGAGCTAATGTTTTCTGAGTTTGTAACATTTATCCTTGTGGCGGGAGCAATGGCATCCTTTACAAAAAATCTTTCAGCAGCAAAGTTGTAAAGAGTAAAAAAATACTGAAATTCATTGCAACTCGCATCTTGATCAGAAGCAATATGATCCAGTATCTTCATGAATGCTATAGCATGCAGGTGCTTAGTCAATAGCAATGCTGTCTAGTGCAAAGGCACGGTCGGCCGCGATGCACTGAACTCTTGCCAGATTTACCCTCAAAGTATTTTGCTGCATGGTCACTGGTTCACAGGCTAGTTCAGCAGAATTGAGCATCAATGCTACCCAGTGAACTTTCTTAATCGGATGCACAGGCTCCACCAGAAAGAATTCCATCCAGGGCAAAGACTCAATGAACAATGCTAGCAGCCCACAGGCTAATTCAGCAGCAATGCAAGCAATCCAGTACGCAGGCAAGCCCCTCAATTCTCTGGGAGAGTCTGGATCTATGAGCTACAGGCGGAGCCGAGCCATTCAGGGAAATGTTATGTAAATTAAGCAACAAACTGCTCTGAGGGTAAATCTCGCAAGTGGCACACAAGGGTGCAGCTGCTGTCAAGCTCGAACTGGCCTAAAGGGCAATAGACCCAGGGCCGAACCAAAAACACAAAATGCTTGTGTGCACACATTTTTTGATCAAAGTGGGCCACTTTTCTGGCCAATTTGGGCCAGTTTGATGACTTAATTCACCCTGTAGCTAATAGTTGAGACCAGTGTTGCTGAATAAATGTACAATTTGCACCAGACTTCATAAAAAAAACTCACCCTTGGTTACTATTCAAACAGTGTCACAAAAGGAATGAATACCCATTTGCAACTGTGGGCCACTTTTACATTGGTGCCCGAGACAATTGTATGACCCATGACCCAGTCCAACCCTGGCTGCTGTTATTATAATATATACCAGAAGGCATCCCAAATGCACAGCCTAGTAAGCTTAAGAACTCACTGCCTCACAATGAATCTGTAGTTTTTAGGAACCGTCATAAAACACACTATTGTTTTAACTTGAAGCGCAAAGTGTCTGTTTAATAGATTTACAGGCCGATTCATGGAATGTACGTGCGCTGAAAAAAAGGCGCACGCGTGCGAAAAAGTTCGATTCGCAGAGAAACAGCGAAAATCGCAGTGCAAGTGCGATTATCGCACAGAAAACATCGCACATCAATTCATGGAAGTCCGTGCACGTGCGAAATGTGGGATGTGCGCTGAGAAAGTGCGCGGTGCACGCTGGCGCACAGGTCAACGAACGCCGTGCGATAAGGCCACAGCGAATTCGCACATAGCGCGGCGCACATAACAAAAGTAGGCGTAACACGGGGCGTCACATGCAGAATGGGGAACAACTCGTGAAAATGTGGGCGTCACGGGGGAAGTACAGGAGGCAAGTGCGCAGAACGCCCACACGCTCGCCTACAACACGTATTCATGGAATCGAACAGGGAAAAACAGCGCACGGCCAAAGACGCGCACAGGCCCATACGTGTCCGCCACACGAAAGCAGGCGGTAGCGTCCCTGCGCAGGAAAAAAATGTGCGCCAAAGTCCTACATGCGCGAGAAGGCCCACACGCGATCGGGCCTGGGGGAGCGTGTGCGTGTATATCAGGGGTGCGCGTGAAGTTCCACACGCGATTGGGCCGCGTGCAGGTATTCCAGGGGCTCGCGGGTGTTTTAACACGCGACCGCGCCTGGGGGAGCGGGGTACGTGTATTCCAGGGGTGCGCGTGAAGTTCCACACGCGATTGGGCTGCGTGCGGGTATTTCAGGGGCTCGCGGGTGTTTTTACACGCGACCGGGCCTGGGGGAGCGGGGTACGTGTATTCCAGGGGCTCGCGGGTGTTTTAACACGCGATCGGGCCTGGGGGAGCGGGGTACGTGTATTCCAGGGGCTCGCGGGTGTTTCAACACGCGATCGGGCCTGGGGGAGCGGGGTACGTGTATTCCAGGGGCTCGCGGGTGTTATTACACGCGATCGGGCCTGGGGGAGCAGGGTACGTGTATACCAGGGGTGCGCGTGAAGTTCCACACGCGATTGGGCTGCGTGCGGGCATTTCAGGGGCTCGCTGGTGTATTTACACGCGACCGGGCCTGGGGGAGCGGGGTACGTGTATTCCAGGGGCTCGCGGGTGTTTTTACACGCGATCGGGCCTGGGGGAGCGGGGTACGTGTATACCAGGGGTGCGCGTGAAGTTCCACATGCGATTGGGCTGCGTGCGGGCATTTCAGGGGCTCGCGGGTGTTTTTACACGCGATCGGGCCTGGGGGAGCGGGGTACGTGTATTCCAGGGGCTCGCAGGTGTTTTTACACGCGATCGGGCCTGGGGGAGCGGGGTACGTGTATACCAGGGGTGCGCGTGAAGTTCCACATGCGATTGGGCTGCGTGCGGGCATTTCAGGGGCTCGCGGGTGTTTTTACACGCGATCGGGCCTGGGGGGGAGCGGGGTACCACTCACCGTCTGCCTTGCGTGTAGAAGAACGCGTAGCCAACACCCGCTGTGAAGTAATAGCGTGTGAACCCCAACGGATGGAAAACACACACACCGCACGAAAAGCACGTACAGAGCAGTGTAAAGGCACGCGGGATCTCCAAGCCCTGCCAGGGCAACGCCCGTGCGCGAAACTCCACAGACGCGCTTACGCTGTAAGGGCCTTTGGTCCAATGAAATTGCGTACGCGTGCTGACGCGCTTATGCGCTAAGGCCCTTTCCTCGAATTTCATGCTGACGTGCAGGATTTTCACGTGCCAAATCACTCCGTATCAAGCTGGCCACGCGAAAACACACGGAAGACCACGCTCCTGCCCAGAAGGCCGAATCACTGCCCCCCAGTGCCCCGAGCAGCCTCCCACGTGCCATCTGCTGCTGCCTGCCTGCCTGCTGCCACCGTGCCCTGCCATTTGGTGCCTGCACATCAGCCATCTGCAGGGGTCCAGTTGCTGTGTCCACCCCTGCTGGAACAGAAGACTCCCGACTCGGATAACATCGCTCCACAGCCCAGCCCCAGAACCCAGTTGCCCACCCACTCCTGCCCCTGGGGTTGCCATGTCGAGCACATCAACATCTGACACCAGTGGCAACCCCCGGCCAGAGGGGCAGAGGGGCACCAGCTTCACTGCCACCGAAGTTGGTGTCCTGGTGGAGCAAGTCCTGGGGCAGTATGATGCCCTCTTCGGATCGTCCCGCGCCAACAAGGAAGGACCGGAGAGGATCTGGGCCGACTGTGTGGTTGCCATCAACGCGGAGGGGGTGGCAACCCGCACCATCCAGAAGGAAAAGAAGCGCTGGGAGGACTTGAGGTCCAGGACCCTCATAAAGGCCCGGCGCCTCGTGGAGGGGGGCCGGGGCCGCATGAGTTCCATCCAGATGAGGGTCCTGGAACGCATACACCCAGCGCTCCACGCCCAGGTCCTTGAGAGGGAGACCCGTCTGGAGTTGAGCGGTAAGTGGCCCAGCATTGCTGTGTGAGACAGGGCATGTTGCAGTGTGCCGGTTGTCTGATACTTGCCTGCATCTGTGACATAGGCCATGTACGCATGTATGTGTGCAGGGACATCATGGTAATGCATGTGCGACCAGTAATGTGTGAACCGCACGGTTGTTGCATGTGTTTAAATGCGACATGGGGAGCCCTGTGCAGATTGCACACATGAGAGCATGGCAGCCTCTGTTCCTGGACATGGGTGGGGGTGAGGGATGGGTGCTGATGCCAGGTACATATATGGTATCCATGTCTGTGTGCCTGACCTGCGTGTCTGTGACTTGTGAATGCCATGGATGCATGACACATGTCTGTGACAATTTACAGATTCACTGATGCAGCCTAGTCATCCTTGTATGCACTGTGATTGGGGTGTACGGGGCCAGATGGATGTGACTGAGGTGAAGTGTGTGCATGTGATGGGCATGACCCATGATGCATGTGAGTACCATTACATAGTATGATTCGAGAGTCCATTGGACATGTATGGAAATGTCCATGGCATGCACCATGACTGTCACTGTCTGTGTTTTGCCTGGACTGACACATGTGTTGTGGAGTGACATGATGGAAGTGTACTTTGACAGTGGCACTCATCTGCTATTGCTTCCTGTCTAGGGGACCATTGTACAGTACCCTGATGCTTGTGTTCTATGTCTCCCTCTACGCAGCGGCTAGTGAAGAAGAGGGCGAAGACGGAGCAAGGCGGCAGGGATGCCCCCACGGCTGCAGCGGAAGGGGTGGGTGAGCCCCCACAGGGGCCTGCTACGGCGGTAGACGGTGAGGAGCCATCCAGGTTGGTGGTTTCCACAGAGGAGGAGGAGGCCGCCACTGAGGCGCACATGGGGCCTGGTGGGGGCATCCCTGCTGGTGCAAGTGGTGCAGTCCAGGGGCAGGGGCAGGAGGCAGCACAGGTCACTGTGGAGGGGCCTGTGCATGTCGCTGTCCCTGACCCTGTGGGTGCACCACCATGCACCAGCAGGGATGCCCCGTCCCAGGCCCGTCCGCAGGTAGAGGGGATGTCCATGTCATCTGACTCCCCTCCACCTGCGGACGAGGGGAACCCTGGCCGTATGGAGAAGGTCCTGATTGGGGTCGCGATGCGCACGGCTGTGATTCGTGATGCCGTGCGTGCTTCCCAGGAGGAGCACGCACGTCATCATGAAGAGCACCGTGCCGACGTGGCCCAATTGGGATCGTCCATGTTCGGGGGTTTCCTGCATGTGTCGGCCAATCTGGCGGCCCTCTCCTCCTCTGTGGAGACTATACGCCAGTCGTTCTCCTTGCCGTCTTCCGGCCCAGATGCCACCAGGGCCCCCTGTGGACCTGCCCTGACCAATGCAGCCAGCTCGGTGGGGATCCCATCCCTGCCACAGTCGGGAGTCAGAGGTCCAGCAGGGGTGGACACCACAGCAACTGGACCCCAGCAGATGGAGGATGTGACGGCATCATCGGGCAGGGCACGTGCGCGACGGCATCGGTGGTTTCCATCAGCCTGGATGCCGTCGTGCTGGCACAGGCAGTTGCGTCGGAGGCAGCAGCAGGCTCAACGTGGGAGGCATCATGGCTCGGGACCATCAACATCAGGGGTGCAGGCATCGGCCGGAGGGCAGGAGAACCCTGGAATGGGAGTGGCTTCCGTGTGGGAGCGGTTGTGCCAGCAGATAGGTGCGGAGCGGCAGCGGGCAGAGGAGGAACGGCTCACAATGGTCAGGGCGGAGGACTCCATGCGGAGGGCGCTGAGGCGGGCTGAGTGCCTCGAGGGTCTTCGCAGGGAGTTGGAGCTGGACACTGCATTATCCCTGTGGGACCTCGGGGCCTGGGAACATGCCCGCCTCCAAGCCATTGACCAGGAGTTCGATGATGCCCTGGCCCATGACAACAACCAGTGAGCCGTCGGACTAGCCCGCTGCCTTTGTATATAGTTATATAGTTAGTGTTAGGTTTCCTTTAATTTCTTTTTTTTATTTGGTTGCGATTGGACAATGCGCCACATTTTTGTATATAGTTCAGTTTTTAGTTAGTTGTCATAGTTAGGTTTCATTTGGTTGGGCTCATGGACCCGGGATTATCTTGTAAATAGTTCTTCAATGGCTTTTTTTATTTTTTTTATTTTTTTCATGGACATTCATCTTCTTTTGGTTGTTTTGCTTTGTGGTTTTTCTCATTTCATTTCCATTCAAGTTGATTTTCAATACATTTTTATTTTCATCCTTCAATGTGTCGTATCATCTCATTGCTTTCATGCATGTCATGTTGGGTGTTTTAACATTAACTTGCAGCCATTGTGTGTGACAGACATGTGTTCATTTACATTATTTACATTGGGTGTGTAACATGTAATTGCCTTTGATATGTGGGTGGATGTGATAGTTGGTTGGGCCTTTTGGCAGGGGAGGATGGCCATTACGGACATGATTGGGGATTGTTGGGACCCAGGTGCAGGGGGGCATGGATGGGACATGGGCGAGGGCCTGGTGGAGGGTGCCCCTGCACTGCTGGGGGGTAGGAGGGTAGGGAACATGAGTTGGACATGGGTGGGGGCCTGCTGGCAGGTGCACCACAGTGCTGGGGGTGGGGGTGGTGGGAGACATGGGTGGGGGCCTGGTGGAGGGTGCCCCTGCACTGCTGGGGGGTAGGGTGGTGGGGAACATGAGTTGGACATGGGTGGGGGCCTGCTGGCAGGTGCCCCACAGTGCTGGGGGTAGGGGTGGTGGGAGACATGGGTGGGGGCCTGGTGGAGGGTGCCCCTGCACTGCTGGGGGGTGGGGGTGGTGGGGAACATGAGTTGGACATGGGTGGGGGCCTGCCGGCAGGTGCCCCACAGTGCTGGGGGGTGGGGGTGGTGGGGAACATGAGTTGGACATGGGTGGGGGCCTGCTGGCAGGTGCCCCACAGTGCTGGGGGATGGGGGTGGTGGGGAACATGAGTTGGACATGGGTGGGGGCCTGCTGGCAGGTTCCCCTACAGTGCTGGGGGGTGGGGGTGGTGGGGAACATGAGTTGGACATGGGTGGGGGCCTGGTGGAGGGTGCCCCTGCACTGCTGGGGGGTGGGGGTGGTGGGGAACATGAGTTGGACATGGGTGGGGGCCTGCTGGCAGGTGCCCCACAGTGCTGGGGGTGGGGGTGGTGGGAGACATGGGTGGAGGCCTGGTGGAGGGTGCCCATGCACTGCTGGGGGGTGGGGGTGGTGGGGAACATGAGTTGGACATGGGTGGGGGCCTGCTGGCAGGTGCCCCACTGTAACACTCACCTGAATCCCTCGGAGGCGCAGGTCTGGGATGGGGGTTCTCGGAGTCTTCTAGGGTCACGCGCAGGCCTCGAATGCCACCCTGGAAAGGCCCTTTCCTCACTGAGATCTTGATCTGAAGGGTGAGGTGTCTGCAATTATGAGAGCAAGGGGTTAATATGGATATATAAGCCTGACTGGGTAAGCTTCCTCCCCTTCCTGGTACTCCCAAGTAGTTCGTAGGCTAAATGTGCTCACCTTATGTAGGTGAAAGCGGAGCTCTCCATCCTGCGTCTGTGCAGGGGCGCCGAAGCCAGTTACTTCACTGGTTAATTGTCCAGCCTCTTGGTTGCAGAGGATGAAGATTTGGAGCTAGGCCGTTGTTAGCAGCATGAACGGCGGTTGCTTGAATATGAAGGTCCGGAGAGCGATGGAATGGCGAAGGTATTGCAGGCAAGTAAGTAGAAAATGTCAATTCGAAGTTAAAAGCACTTCTTAATGTCTCTTTTCCTTTTTCAGGTCGCAGAAGCAGCTGGGTAGAAAAATGGATGTCGAGGAATGCACCGAGGAGTGAGAAAGATGAGCGCTGCCCAAAACACGTGCGTATAGATGGAGTTTTGTATTTCTTAATGATGTCCTTTTGTTTTGCAGATGCCAGTAGCAGCGTCGGCGGAGGCGAGAAGAATGCAGCGCAGGTAAGGAAAGTTTCACGGAGGTTTACTAACCAATGTCTTTGCTTCCACAGGGTGCCGGAAAAAATGGAAAGCTGCAGCCCGTGGCTTGAGATGCACCGATGGACTGGGTAAGTGCTGCGCTGGTTTTTATCTCGTGCTAACCTGGTGTTCTTTTCCCTTTTCAGATGCTGCTGAAGACGAAGATGGTATTTCGGAAGGTAAGATTGTGGATTTTTCTTCCCCAGATGCAGAAGTTGAAGATTCTCTGGAGCTGACACGGTGAGCGTCCTGCTGCTATTGCAGAATAACGCGAAGCACGTTGCTCTGATCGGGCGTGGCTTAAATAGCTTACTGGAGTGCTTAGGTGTCTCCTTCCACAGCAGCCTCGCCCAGGTAAGAAGTCCCAGCTTCCAGAATAGTTCCAGTATCCAGTCCCAGGGAGTGGTGCTGGCCACACCCAGAGGTAAAGTAGTTGCAGCCATGGATGGATGAGGATTTCATCCTGCAGGTGATTGAGCAGCATGGTCTGCAGCAGGTAGGTCCACCCAAGCACCATTCCTTACATCATGAGCCCGGCACGTCCTGTGCCGGGACTGAGTCCCCTTATGAGCCTGGCGCCACTGGCGCCAGGACAAGGTCCATAAGGCCCCTATGGGAGCCGATGGGTGCCTGGAAATGAAGTTGTGACCCAGCTTCCGAGGCAGTTGGGCTAAACCTGACTCCTTGGAGGCTGCGGTCATGACAGCACCCCCCCTCAAGGCCCCTCCCAAGCTTGTCTTTTCCGGAGGTTTTGGCTTGTTGGGAAAAGCCCGATGAAATTTTTGGACTAGACGAGGTGCATGCACATATTCTGAAGGTTCCCAAGATCTCTCCTGGGGTCCATATCCCTTCCAATCAATCAAGTAGTATAGTTTTGATTTGGAAATTTTGGAGTCCAAGATGTCTCGAATTTTAAATTCGGATTCTCCGTCAACTTGGATTGGCTCAGGAGGTTTAGTCAAACGGGTTCCGGGTTGCACAGGTTTCAGGAGAGAAACATGGAAGACAGGATGTATCTTCATTCGAGTAGGTAATTCTAGTTTGACAGCCACTGGGTTAATCACGGCCGTGATCGAGTAGGGTCCTAAATATCTTGGGTTGAAGATGCGTGGCCCTTTTAACGATAAATGTTTAGTGGACAGCCAGACTTGATCTCCTTTTTGATATTGAGGAGCCTCTTTTCGATGTTGGTCTGCTCCTTTTTGGTATGATTCTTTAGCTCGTTGAAGCTGAGCTGTGGCTTCTTTAAATGCTTGAGTTATCGTCGAATGCAGATGGGCAACAGCAGGTGTTCCTAGAGCTTGAGGTGGGTCCAGATTTGAGGTTCGAGGATGACTTCCATACAGCAGGAAAAAAGGGGGTTTTCCCGTCCCAGAATGGATTGAATTATTGTAAGCGTATTCAGCAATCCAAAGGACATCCTTCCAAGTACCCTCGGATTGATGCAACATGCAGCGCAGATATTGTTTTAAAGTTTGGTTAGTTCTCTCAGTCTGCCCGTCGGTTTGAGGGTGATGGCTGGTTTGAAAGTCGTACATCAATTTGTGCTAAACGACAACAACTCCGCCAAAAATGGGAAATAAATTGGCTCCCTCGGTCAGAGATTAGTACTGAAGGGAAACCGTGCAACCGGACAATGTTTTCAAGAAATTTTCGGGCTAGAATGGAAGCTGTAGGTAAACCCTTCAGTGGGATAAAATGAGCCATTTTTGTAAAAAGGTCCACGATCACTAGAATTGTGTTGTATCTGGAGCAAGGAGGTAAATCCGTGATAAAATCCATCGAGAGCGTGTGCCAAGGGCCTGGTGGAATGTCTATTGGACGTAGTAATCCTGCTGGTTTTTCCTTCTGACTCTTGTTTTGTGCGCAGATACCACAAGAAGCCACAAACTTTTTAACATCTTTCCTCCAAGATGGCCACCAAAAATGCCTTTTAATTTTCTCTGGGGTTTTGGCAACTCCAGGATGTCCTTCCATTAGAGAATCATGGTAGCAGGTGATGACCTGTTTTTGTAAGTCAACGCAGGGTAAGAATAGTCTTCCTTGGAAATACAATAGGTTCTGATCTATTGTAAAATCCTTTCCTTTCAATTGCCAATTCGATGAATCTTCGGGAGTTATGAGTTGATTGACCCTTGCTTTAATCTCTTCGAGGGATAGTGTGTTGATTGCTCCTAGTATCTTTTGTTCAGGAATTATTGACACCGGCTCCGGATTAGCTGTAAGTTCGTCTACCCCTATCCGGGAAAGGGCGTCTGCTTTTCCGTTCCTAACGCCTGGTCGATATGTGATTACAAAATCGAATTCTGCGAAGAATAAAGCCCAGCATAGTTGCCTCGAAGATTGAGCTTTAGCTGACTTCAGGTACTGGAGGTTACGGTGATCTGTGATTACAGTTACTGTGTGCCGGGCTCCCAAAAGATAATGCCGCCAGGCCTTAAAGGCGGACTTAATTTCCAAGAGTTCTTTGTCCGTAATTGTGTAGTTGATCTCAGGAGCCGAAAATTTGCGAGACCAAAAGGCTACAGGGTGTAACTGGTGCGTTTCGGGGTCTCTTTGTGACAGCACCGCCCCCATTGCAAGACTGGAAGCGTCTGTCTCGACGATGTAGGGAAGTTCTGGACGGGGATGCCTTAAGACTGAAGCAGAGATAAATTTGGCTTTTAATTCTTGGAAGGCTTGTTCGGCTTCTGGAGTCCACTCAAATTTTTTATTCTTTTTCAGAAGAGCCGTGATAGGTTGGACTACCCGAGAGAATTCAGGAATGAACCTTCGGTAAAAATTAGCGAAGCCCAGCATGCTCTGTACAACTTTCACGGAAGTTGGGGAAGGCCATTTGGTGATAGCATCCACTTTTCTTGAGTCCATGTGAACTCCGTTGGGTGACAAGATGAACCCTAAAAATTCCACTTCCTTTGCGTGAAAGGTGCACTTCTCCAGTTTAGCAAACAAGCAGTGTTGGCGAAGTCTCTGTAAAACCGCTGTGACGTGTCTACGATGATCAGTTTCTGAGGCTGAGTATACCAGGATGTCGTCAATATAAACGACTACGCACACATCAATAAGTTCTCTGAGGACATCATTCATGAAAAACTGGAAAGCGGCCGGTGCGTTACATAGTCCGAAGGGCATTACTTGATACTCAAATAATCCATATTTAGTGCGAAAGGCCGTCTTCCATTCGTCGCCCTCCTTAATGCGTACCAAATGGTAAGCTCCTCTGAGGTCTAACTTTGTGTATATGCAGGCGCCTTTTACCTGGTCCAATAATTCAGGAATCAAGGGCAACTGGTATCGGTTTTTGACTGTAATCTGGTTCAGGGCGCGATAATCGATACAAGTTCTTAGGTCACCTTCCTTTTTCGGGACGAAGAACAAAGCTGAGGAAGCCGGGGATTTCGAGGGGCGGATGAATCCGTTAGCCAAGTACTGGTCCAAGTATTGCCTGAGATGGAGGTTTTCTGGTTCAGTGAGGGCATATATTCTACTGCACGGAGGGGTGGACCCAGGTATTAGGTCTATCTGGCAGTCGTATGACCGATGCGGGGGCAGGGTGTTGGCTTGATCTTTCTGAAAGACGTCGCTGAACTCTTGGTATTCCAGAGGTAATCGGGGGTCCTCGGAAGTGATGGCTGCTAGCTTGATTTCGGGCTGAGGATAACAGGTTGAAGCGCATTCTGGAAACCGAATTACCTTGGCTCGCCAGTCTATCTGAGGATTGTGCTTTTCCAACCAAGGCATTCCCAGAATCACCTGAAACTGCGGGGCCTTGATTACATCAAACACGATCTTCTCCCGATGTCCGTCTTGACATAACAACGTTACCTCCATGGTGGTATGAGAAACTGGTCCGGAAGCTATTTCAGTACCATCCACTGTAGTGATTACGTCCTTTACCATCTTGGGACGTAGGGGAAGATCCATCCTGATAGCCAAGTCTTGGTCCACATAATTACCGATTGCTCCGCTATCAATGTATACTTTGATAGCATGCATGCGATCTGGTCGATTGGGACTTATGAGGACCATAGGCATTACCAAATGCGAGGTCAAGGAACTGGTTTTAACGCTCGGCAAGCGGACCTCTACGCTTGTCGGGCGAGGTCGTTTCCCGATTCCAGTTTCTCAGCATTTTTATCAGAAACTCCTACGGTCTTCTTGACCGGTTTCACTGAGCAATCACGAAGGAAATGTCCAGAATTCCCACAGTATAGGCACAGCTGTAATTGCCTTCTTCTTTCCCGTTCTTTCTGAGTTAATGGTCCTTTTACTACTCCTATTTGCATTGGTTCCACGGAGTCATTCCCTTTAGCGGAGCTCTGAGGTCTTGAAAGTACCCGGGTTTCAAATCTGGATCGATCGGTCTTCCTGTTCTGTAGCCGATGATCTAATTGGACTACTAGGTCGATATAGTCTAAACAGTCTTGCGGCGGATTAACCACCTGTGCTAAAACGTCTTTAAGTTCCCCACGTAGACCTCTGTAGAAGAGCGTGATTCTCTTATCTTCAGGCCACCTGGTCTCAACCACCAGTCTATTAAAGGACGCTATGTAAGCCAGGAGATCCTGATTACCTTGTCTGAGTGACAGGAGTTCATTGTCCAAGGCCTGCCCCTGTGAATGTCTTGCGAACAACTTTTCCATACTGGTCTGAAAGTCTTGAAAGTTATAGAGGAGCGGGTCATCCTGTGTCACGAGAGGAATGGACCAATCTGCAGCACTACCGCTAAGATAGGAAAGTACAAACGCTACCTTGGCTTGGTCCGTTGGGAATGCGGCGGGTCTACACAGAAAGTGCAAGCGGCATTGATTGATGAATACTGCATATCGCTTTGGATCACCGGAAAAACGTTCGGGCGGGGCCAAAGGCACATTCCCTGGCAGATTAATTTGCACCGGATTACTTGAGGTTGTAGGAGTGCCGCCCCCTCCATAGGGAGGCAGTGGCGTCTGTCCCGCTTGAGCCTGTAGCAACTGTCTGGCCAGATCATCCGTCCGTTCCTTGGCAATGATCAACTCCCTTCGTAAAGCGTTTGTTTCTTGGCGAGATGCGTGTACTTCTGCCCTTAGTTCCCCAAGTAATTGAGCCAGTTGATCTGTGTCCGAGGTTTCCATTGCGCCTGGGTGGGAAAATTGCGGTAGGCTTCGCGTTCTGTAACGCTCACCTGAATCCCTCGGAGGCGCAGGTCTGGGCTGGGGGTTCTCGGAGTCTTCTAGGGTCACGCGCAGGCCTCGAATGCCACCCTGGAAAGGCCCTTTCCTCACTGAGATCTTGATCTGAAGGGTGAGGTGTCTGCAATTATGAGAGCAAGGGGTTAATATGGATATATAAGCCTGACTGGGTAAGCTGCCTCCCCTTCCTGGTACTCCCAAGTAGTTCGTAGGCTAAATGTGCTCACCTTATGTAGGTGAAAGCGGAGCTCTCCATCCTGCGTCTGTGCAGGGGCGCCGAAGCCAGTTACTTCACTGGTTAATTGTCCAGCTTCTTGGTTGCAGAGGATGAAGATTTGGAGCTAGGCCGTTGTTAGCAGCACGAACGGCGGTTGCTTGAATATGAAGGTCCGGAGAGCGATGGAATGGTGAAGGTATTGCAGGCAAGTAAGTAGAAAATGTCAATTCGAAGTTAAAAGCACTTCTTAATGTCTCTTTTCCTTTTTCAGGTCGCAGAAGCAGCTGGGTAGAAAAATGGATGTCGAGGAATGCACCGAGGAGTGAGAAAGATGAGCGCTGCCCAAAACACGTGCGTATAGATGGAGTTTTGTATTTCTTAATGATGTCCTTTTGTTTTGCAGATGCCAGTAGCAGCGTCGGCGGAGGCGAGAAGAATGCAGCGCAGGTAAGGAAAGTTTCACGGAGGTTTACTAACCAATGTCTTTGCTTCCACAGGGTGCCGGAAAAAATGGAAAGCTGCAGCCCGTGGCTTGAGATGCACCGATGGACTGGGTAAGTGCTGCGCTGGTTTTTATCTCGTGCTAACCTGGTGTTCTTTTCCCTTTTCAGATGCTGCTGAAGACGAAGATGGTATTTCGGAAGGTAAGATTGTGGATTTTTCTTCCCCAGATGCAGAAGTTGAAGATTCTCTGGAGCTGACACGTGAGCGTCCTGCTGCTATTGCAGAATAACGCGAAGCACGTTGCTCTGATCGGGCATGGCTTAAATAGCTTACTGGAGTGCTTAGGTGTCTCCTTCCACAGCAGCCTCGCCCAGGTAAGAAGTCCCAGCTTCCAGAATAGTTCCAGTATCCAGTCCCAGGGAGTGGTGCTGGCCACACCCAGAGGTAAAGTAGTTCCAGCCATGGATGGATGAGGATTTCATCCTGCAGGTGAGTGAGCAGCATGGTCTGCAGCAGGTAGGTCCACCCAAGCACCATTCCTTACATCATGAGCCCGGCACGTCCTGTGCCGGGACTGAGTTCCCTTATGAGCCTGGCGCCACTGGCGCCAGGACAAGGTCCATAAGGCCCCTATGGGAGCCGATGGGTGCCTGGAAATGAAGTTGTGACCCAGCTTCTGAGGCAGTTGGGCTAAACCTGACTCCTTGGAGGCTGCGGTCATGACACCCACAGTGCTGGGGGGTGGGGGTGGTGGGGAACATGAGTTGGACATGGGTGGGGGCCTGCTGGCAGGTGCCCCACAGTGCTGGGGGTGGGGGTGGTGGGAGACATGGGTGGGGGCCTGGTGGAGGGTGCCCCTGCACTGCTGGGGGGTGGGGGTGGTGGGGAACATGAGTTGGACATGGGTGGGGGCCTGCTGGCAGGTGCCCCACAGTGCTGGGGGGTGGGGGTGGTGGGGAACATGAGTTGGACATGGGTGGGGGCCTGCTGGCAGGTGCCCCACAGTGCTGGGGGGTGGGGGTGGTGGGGAACATGAGTTGGATATGGGTGGGGGCCTGGTGGAGGGTGCCCCTGCACTGCTGGGGGGTGGGGGTGGTGGGGAACATGAGTTGGACATGGGTGGGGGCCTGCTGGGGGCCCGCAATTCTGGGGGTGGGGGTGTAAGGGGACATGAGTTGGTGATCATTAGTGCAAGGAGACATGTGCCTTTGCTGGGGGGCATGCCCATGTTGGGTGGGCTGCCTGCGGGACATGACCAGGGATGCAGGGTAGTCCCCTGTGGTGTGGGCTGCCTGCAGGGGCCATGGAGGGTGTACAGGGAACACCTGGGAGGACCCACACTGGCAAATCACATGTAGGACTCCCCGGCACCCCTGAAATACACGTACCCTGCAGAAATCGCGTGTGGAACTTCTCGCGCACCCCTGAAATACACGCACACGCTCCCCCAGGCCCGATCGCGTGTGAAACCACCCGCGAGCCCCTGAAATACACGCGCCCAGGCCAATCGCGTGTGGAACTTCCCGCGCACCCCTGAAATACACGCGCCCAGGGCAATCGCGTGTGGAACTTCTCGCGCACCCCTGAATTACACGCACACGCTCCCCCAGGCCCGATCGCGTGTGAAACCACCCGCGAGCCCCTGAAATACACGCGCCCAGGCCAATCGCGTGTGGAACTTCTCGCGCACCTCTGAAATACACGCGCCCAGGCCAATCGCGTGTGGAACTTCTCGCGCACCCCTGAAATACACGCACACGCTCCCCCAGGCCCGATCGCGTGTGAAACCACCCGCGAGCCCTGAAATACACGCTACCAGGCCAATCGCGTGTGGAACTTCTCGCGCACCCCTGTAATACACGCACACGCTCCCCCAGGCCCGATCGCGTGTGAAACCACCCGCGAGCCCCTGAAATACACACGCCCAGGCCAATCGCGTGTGGAACTTCTCGCGCACCTCTGAAATACACGCGCCCACGCCAATCACGTGTGGAACTTCTCGCGCACCCCTGAAATACACGCACACACTCCCCAAGGCCCGATCGCGTGTGAAACCACCCGCGAGCCCCTGAATTACACGCGCTCAGGCCAATCGCGTGTGGAACTTCTCGCGCACCCCTGTAATACACGCACACGCTCCCCCAGGCCCGATCGCGTGTGAAACCACCCGCGAGCCCCTGAAATACACGCGCCCAGGCCAATCGCGTGTGGAACTTCCCGCGCACCCCTGAAATACACGTGCCCGGTGCAATCGCGTGTGGTACTTCTCGCGCACCCCTGAATTACACGCACACGCTCCCCCAGGCCCGATCGCGTGTGAAACCACCCTCGAGCCCCTGAAATACACGCGCCCAGGCCAATCGCGTGTGGAACTTCTCGCGCACCTCTGAAATACACGCGCCCAGGCCAATCGCGTGTGGAACTTCTCGCGCACCCCTGGAATACACGCACACGCTCCCCCAGGCCCGATCGCGTGTGAAACCACCCGCGAGCCCCTGAAATACACGCGCCCAGGCCAATCGCGTGTGGAACTTCTCGCGCACCTCTGAAATACACGCGCCCAGGCCAATCGCGTGTGGAACTTCTCGCGCATCCCTGAAATACACGCACACGCTCCCCCATGCCAGGTCGCGTGTGTTACTTCTCGCACTGGTACAGGGTTGGCGCAGCCCTTTGCGATGGTTTTGCGATCTTGATGGCTTTTCCTTGCGCAAGGGCGTTCTCGGGGGCGTAACTGGCGCTGCTGCAGGGTCGCTGCGCCACTCTGCGCCACGTCTGCTTTTGGAGGTGGGAATCCATGAATACGCTGTGCGTGGAAATTGGTTTTATCGCACGCGGCTGGCGCAGACATTTGCACGGGCACGCTGTGCGCCAGCCGCGTGCGACACTTTTGGAAGGAATTACATGAATCGGCCTGTTAAACTCACAGGGCTTGATTCTCAAAAATGTGCGTAAAAAGAAATCGCAGATAATGTGCTTTTTTATTTTGCGCTCATTACTGAAATGCGCATGCCACCTTATTCTCAAAGGTGACTTCCTCACGTCAGGATGTGCTGGACGGTGGGGGAAAGGTGTGCTCCCAAGCCCCCTCGCATACATTAGTGGTGGGAGCGTATGGAAGACTCCCAGCAACCACATTTTGGCTGGAAGCGGATTTCACAGAGAAGGCCCAACTCTGTGAAATGATCGAGTCAAAAAAACATGTGCATTCCCAAGTGTGAGACCCGCAGTTTAAACCACAGCTGTGGCTCTTAAAATAAAATAATAACAAAGTCAGAAAAGACCCTGCCATGATGTGTACCTCATCTTGCACCTGTTCCCAACAGGCTCAGGGGAATTACCCTCATTTCTGCAAATTGTGTGAATTCAGGGTGCGATTTTAAAAAGGCAGCAATGTCCCCTTATTTACGCAACTGTGCAAAGGGAGGAAAAATGAGATGCTCCTTTTTTGGCACAAGTGCATATCTACACTTACACCCAAAAATGTTCTCAGGATCTGGGCCAGAGCCTTCAAAACCCCTCCTACCTACATAGCAAAGCTAGACACCAGTTAGCAAATATGTGTTTACAAACCCTCAATCCGAAAGCACATGGGTCCAAAGTGTCTGTCCGTCAAAACAAATCCAAAGTGAAAAAATAAGACAAAACCATTGATCCATGGGAAAAAAAAAGAAGTGAAATCCAGTGTAGAACTATATACAAAGTACAAATCCAGGGTCCTTGAACCCAACCATTGAAAGGAAACCTACAGAAAACCCTACCTAATGAACAACTATATACAAAAAGGTGGGGCATTGTCCAAGCGCCCCAAAATAAATAAAAACAGAAAGGAAACCTAACACTAATTAACTATATACAATGGTGGCGGGCAAGTCCTACGGCTCACTTGTTGATTTCCAGGGCCAGGGCATCATCAAACTCCTGTTCCACGTCCTGGAGGCGGGCCTGCTCCATGGCCCCGAGGTTTCGCAGGGATGTAGCCATGTCCAACTCCCTGCGAATTGCTCGAGGCACTCAGCCCGCCTCAGCGCCCTGCGCATGGAGTTCTCCGCCCTGACCATAGTGAGCCGTGCCTCTTCTGCCCGCTGCCGCTGCGGATCTATTTGCTGGCCCAAACGCTGCCACATCCACATGGAAGACACTGCCAATCCAGGGTCCTCCTGCCCTCCGGCCGATGCCTGCCCCTCTGGTGTTGATGGCCCCGAGCCATCATCGCTCCCACCTTGAGCCTGATGCTGCCGTGCTTGTGCCCTGCCTCTTGATGCCTGCACGTCCTTCTCCTGCTGGGGTGCAGTTGTTGGTGTGGCCACCCCTACTGGACCTCCGACTCCCGACTGTGGCAGGGATGTGTCCTCCACCAGCCTGGCCCCTGGGTCAGAGGCAGCTCCACAAGGTACCCAGGTGATACATGGGCCGGAAGATGGCACAGAGGACGACTGGCGCATAGGGGGTTCAGGTGAGGAGGGGGTCGGTAGAAGGTCCAGCACACAGAGGAATCCAGCACTGGTGACCCATCCTAGTAGGTCGACGCGGTCAAAGAGGCATCCGAGATGACATGCAGAGTCTTCATGAAAACACTGCAGGTCATCTCACATGCCCCATTGACGCAATGCCATTCCAGCCAGGAAAGGCTCAACACGGTCCCGGATTGCCACATCCGCAGGGAGACGAAGGCCAGTTGTGCGCTCATCCCCTCCCTGAGAACGGGTCTGGACGTAGGCATCCCTGCTGGTGCGGGATGATGCAGTCACAGGATCAGGGATAGGATTACACACAGGCACCTCCGCGGCGGCCTGTGCTGCCTCCTGTCCCTGCCCCTGAAATGCACCACTAGCACCAGTGGAATACCCCCTCCATACCCCGTGTGTGTCCCTTCCACGGCATCCTCCTCAACCAAACCCCCCACCAACCTGGATAACTCTGTGCCACCTTCCTCCATTGGACCCTGTGCGGTCTCAGCTGCCCCTTCTGCTGCCGTGGAGTCCACCTCCGACCTCCGCCTCTTGGACCTACCCTCGGCAGCTGCGGCCACGGTCACGGCACCAGACTCCTCACTCCCCGACGAGATGACAACATGGGAGGGGAGCCGGGCCTTGCATCTCCGGCTGGCGGTGTGATCCCTGCCGCTTTGCTCCACAGCATGTGCTCCGCCCTCTTCATCAGTTGACGCTGCAGACAGGGAGCGATAGAACACAGGCATCAGGGCACTGTACAATGGTCTGATACACACAAGACAGTTGTACATGAGCGGCAGTGTCAAACTTCAGACATGGCATTGCACTCCCCAACACACATGTCATTTCAACTCACACACATGAGCAAATCAACAGGAATGTTGTACCAGGCAGCACCATCCATACACACACAACACCATGAGCAGCCGAAGGTGAGCCTGACGTCACATGCAACACAGGGAGTGCAGAACACATGCACACACGCCACCAGACATACATGCATCTGTACATCTCCACCACCTGTCACAGTGATAACATCGCCATTCATGCCACATCTGGCAATCAGCCTCCTACATGTCAGTGTCACATGCATCCATGGTATATCACAGTTGTGTTCTTGTCAAATACACACACATGCAAATGTACATAGTGCAGATACATGCAGGTGGAAGCAGCATCCTTGTGTGACACCACAACCATGCCACAGTACATACACAGAAATTTTAAAATGTATGCACCCACACCTGCATTTGGCCAGCATGCTTACCAACACATACACCATTGATGTGTCTCACACATGAGAGGACTCACATGCGGCAGGCTCATGTCCCTGTACATACACATCCATACATGGCCCTACAAAGACATATGTGCAACCTGCTCACTCCTGCCACACCTCAACATGCACAGCGTCCAATAAGTATGCATGTACACTTACCGCTCGACTCCAGACAGATCTGCCTCTCAAGGACCTGGAGGTGGAGCGCTGGCCGTATACATTCCAGGACGCTCATCTGGTTGTTGTTTAGCTGGACCAGGCAACCCTCAGCATCCGCTGCCTTCAAGAGGCGCCGGGCCTTGTTGAGGGTCCTGGACCTGAAGTCCTCCCAGCGCTTCCAGACATGTTGAATGTTGCGGACTGCCACCCCCTCCACGTTGATGGCAGCCACGATATCCATCCAGATCCTCTTCCGTCCTTCATTGTCAGCGCACAGACTTTCAAAGAGGGCATCATACTGCCCCAGGACTTGCTCCACCAGGATACCAACTTCATTGGCACTGAAGCTGGTAGCCCTCTGCCTCTCTGGCTGGGGGTTGCCAGTGGTGTCAGATGTGTTGTGTCCGACATGGCAACCCCAGAGGCAGGTGTGGGTGGGCAACTGGGTCCTGGGGCTGGGCTGTGGAGCAATGAAATACCAGTCGGGAATCTTCTGTTCCAGCAGGGGTAGTCACAGCAACTGAACCCCTGTAGATGGCTGACGTGCAGGCACCAAACAGCAGGGCACGTGGGCAGCATGCAGGCAGGCAGCAGCAGATGGCAGGTGGGAGCATGCTCAGGGCTCTGGGGGGCAGGAAAATGGCTTTCTGGGCAAGAGCGTGGTCTTCCATGTGTTGTTGCGTGGCCAGCTTGATACGGAGTGATTTGGCACTGTAAAAAACTGCACGTCTGTGTGTAATTCGATGAAAGGCCCCTAGCGCGTAAGCGCGTCTGTGATGTGACACGCAAGGGCATTTCCCTCAACACGGGTGCATGTTGAAACTGCACGTCCGGGTGTCACTGCGTGTAATTGGAGGAAAGGCACTTAGCGCGTACGCGCGTAAGTGACGTTGCACGTGTGGGCTGGGTTAAAAGGTACGCGTAGAACGCCATTTTATTTTATGTGCTTTTTGTGGAGGGCGAGCGGGTGATTCTTTTACTTCTTGTCGGTTCACACGCGATTACTTCACACTGTTTCCAGTTCGTACTCCCTGTATACTCAGACAGCGTTCAATTCTTCTTTTGGCGGGGTGTTGCCAACGCGCACACGCACGCCTTTTTCACGTTCTTTTTCCAGGCAGATGGTGAGTCGCGCATGTATTTTTCAACTGTGATTGCCCTGTGTGTCGCGTAACCCATTCAGAGGCCATTGTAGGCTGCGTGTACTACGGGTATGCTTATTTATGTGTTTCTGGGTGCCACAGCGTAGTGCGGTTTCTTTATTCCACGCACGTGGTCTACCAGGGGTCGCGTGCATGTTAATTTTTGTTTTCAGTGTACCTGTGTGTTGCGTGACCCGTCATCTTCCCCCAGGGGTCACAGACAGCCTTGCTAGAGCACTAGGGTAGTATTCCATGTAGTACCCTACCCCTTTCACCCCAATTGCCCAGGACAATTGTTTACTGCAACTCTCATTCGCACATCAACATCAGTGCCATGGTTGGGAGATGACCAAGCAGTAAGGGAGGCAAAGGTGGCTGACCTCAAAGAGGTGGGCACGGTAGAGGACATGGACAGGATGTGCCGGGTGGCCCAAGAGGCCAGTGTGTGGAGGACCAAGCAGGGACACCTATGCCCCCCCCCCAATGGGTCGGGGATCATGTAGCTGAAACCATCCCAGCTCAGGCCTTGTTAACCCAGCCCATATTGTCAACCGAACCAGCACAGGATGACTCCCAGGCTGACTTCCGTGTTACCAAGTCGAAGCCACGTGTGGTGGTGAAAGTTGCTGTCACCAGGCCACGTGGTTCTGGGACAGCAATGTCATCTGCTGCACCAAGTAGCCAGGGTGAGGAGGCTGCAGGGGCAACTGCAGCTCAATCCACCCCAGCTCCAAGTATCCCAGCCGGGACAGTGTTGTTCCAAGTCCATCATACCGAGGTTGGTCCTGCCAACAACACCCAGCAGCCAATGTCTGCAGTGAGACCTTTGGTCATCGTGCCTTTGGCAACTTCCAGTGCCCAGTCCACCTGTGCTTCTGCCCCTACCAACCAGAGCGGCGTAAGCCACTCAGGGTCCGCACCACCTTCCAAGAGGAAGAAGCTTGCTTTTGCGGTACAGGCTGGGACCCCAAACATGGCTACCCACTCCGGCACGCCAAGGAAGCCTAGTTTCAATGATGCAGAACTAGATGCACTTGTGGGCTACGTGTCGGCCCATGGCCGCAAAATGGTGGTGACTGCAGGATGCAAGACTACGACTGCTCAACGTAGGGCCCAGTGGCAGACCATCGCGGACCACATTAGTTCCCTTGGATTTGTGAGGCGCACAGCTGATGATTGCTCTAAGCGGTGGAATGACCTGTAACACAGAGCAAATAACAAGCTGACTTCCAATCATGCCTCTACTCTGGTGAGTGGCGGTGGGTCTCCAACAGAGGAGGAACAACTCACTGAACATGAGTCTATCGCTGGAGCATTCATCACAGAGGATCCAAGGCGTGGGAGACCTACCAGATCTTGAAGCAATGTCCGCGCGTGACCATGCATGTGTGTGCAATCCATGTGTATGTTACTTGGGTGATGTGTTCTGATTGAGTGCCAGGTGAGGCTGTGTAGTCATGACTGCTATGGGTCACCCATGTGGTCCCTCCAAACCATTCCCCATCCTCAGAAGGGATGCTGTGAAATGGGTTTCCATTTCACAGCATCCCTTCTGACCGCAGTTGACAATTTGCACATGATTACTGCACTTGTCCTTCAACTGTCCTCTTGCCACAACATTGCTCATACTGTTTTCTTGTTCATTCTGCCTGATTGATGAAATAATTAGCATTTTTACCACACATTTTTGTGGCCTACTGCCCCAAATTTGACATACTTCAGTCATAGATTACACCCGGCAATGGCCCATATTTCTCAATTTATTATGGGAATGATTTGAACAATCAGGCTGATTGAGTAATGTGCACCTACACATGGCCTGCACACAATCATTTTGAGGCCCTGTTTGAATGTTGAACATGACAATTGTATTCTGTCATGTCGAAGTGAGCAACCATTGATGTATCGATGTGCCTGCCATCACTGCATCATTGAACACTGGCTTTGTTGCAGCATGTGGCACATGCGTGTTTTGTCACACTTTTATCCATGTTTAATTTCATGATGTCCATCTCACATGGATGGGTGACAGTAGTGATTTGCTACCATCTGGGTGTCCTTGTCAAATCTGCCATGGGTATGCTACGTGACATCTGTGTGCTGGCATGTGTCATGTATGTGGATTGTCCATGCCACTCACAGGCTAATGTGTGATGCCAGTTCTATCCAGCATGCAGCAGATGTGTTGGTTTTCCATCTTGGAGTCATCAGTGTCTACTTTTTGCCTCCCCTTCCAACTTATTGATTGATTGATTGATTGATTGATTGATTTGCATGCATGTCAGAGTTATTGTCATGTGTGACATGTGTCATTTATGTACTGGATGTCTGCCTCGTCATGCCTATGTATGTGTGCTTTGGTGCTCATGGCTGTTTTCATTAGTTATCTTTCATGTTTTTGCAGGTGATGAGGCACTTGATGCTGTTGAGGAGGAGATGGCGCAGAGCCAGGAGTACTCACAGCCACAACCGGGAACCAGTGGAGGACGTGGGGTGGTGGTGGTGGTGGGTGAAAACCCAATTCTCCTACAGACCATACTGTCCACGGGTGTCTCTGGGTACACCTCCAGGGACCTCTATGAATCAGGTGCTGAATCGGACATTGAGACATATGTCCCGTTTCAGGTGAGTGTTTCTGGCAGGGATGCTGTTCTGTCCAACCCACCTGCACCGGGAGTAGACCCCTCTATGGGGATTTCAGTGTTGGAAAGTCTGCCTGTGGCGGTCGCGGATGCAGGGTCATGCTCCACAATATTTGCTCCTGTTACTGGGCTAGCAGATCAAAGGAGGAATGCAGTGCCAGCACAGCAAGGTACACATCACCTTGCCCCAAACAGGTGTGGTGGCCGCCAACGCGGTGGCCGTGCGCCACTAGGCAATACTGTGTGAGAGAACTCCATCTACACTATAGCAGCACAACAGGAGGCATTGTGTGAAATGATGACTCAGGCAATGGATAGGGTGGCCATTTCCATTCTTCCCACTGAAAGGCAGATGGAGCTCCAGCAGCAGGCAACAGAGTCCATTTGCCACTCACACAGGGAGGATATGTTGGCCTGCGACAGGGTGCGACGGGCTGGACTGGAGACTCTGCGCACAGCCATATCTGTAGAGTCACAGGCCCACAGGGAAGCCCGCCCCTGAGGTTGGAACACAGCTCCCTCAGAGATACTCTGTGTGAACTTGAGGTGTCCCAGATTACAAGGGCAGAACAGCAGCTGGGGCAGCTGACACACACACTCTCAGCTGAGCTCCAGGTAACCCGTCAGGAGATCCGGCATCACGCGAGGCCATGCAGGCAGAAATGCGTGCTACCCGTTAGGTGCTGCATGGGGATCTCCGTACCATCATCCTGCAGAACCAAACCTTTCAGACCTGCATGCTTACTGCCAAGGAGGAGCATGCAGGGCTTTGCGTGGTCTGCCTCCCATATCACGCCCACCTTCTAATGTACCACCAGAGGGTGATGACAGCAACGGCAGTTCTCCCACTGTAGCGTAGCCATGCATGCCATGAGCCCATGGAGGGTTTTTTTTTTCTCAACATCCATGCATGTGGGTGTTGGGGTGCACCCTGTACCTCATCCCTCCTGGGTGCCCCCCCCCTGGTCCACACATGGCCATTATTGATTTTTCTTTTTTTTAATATTTTTTTTTTACAGTGTGTTGCTTTGTGTGGCTCCCGTAGGCATCCACTGTGTATTCCAGGTGAGCACATGCAGGCTTGACCTGTCTTTGTGTTAGAAACGTGGGTTCCTGACACACACACCCCTCCTCCTTCCCCTTTCTATGGGCTCGCAAAGGATGTGACCAAGTGACAGTAACTTACACAGTGACATTGGGCTCCCATACATTGTGTGGACAGTCTGTAGTCAAAACAGTGTATACATCCCTAGTGGGTATTGTTGTTGAAATCTCCACTGCATGGTGGATTTATGTATGGTTCTACATCCATGACTTTTTCCTTATATACATGTACCTTCTTCATGTCTTAAGAAGCCCGTCCACTTTGCAGATGCAGTTCATGTTGTAAGCAGTACACTGAAACATTTGCCTACCATCAACAATCTGTAGTTGGAAGGGGTCGATGTGCTGCCTTAGTCAGGTTGTGACACTTGTAATACTTTATTTTTTTATTCTCATACATTGCCACTGTTTGATCATGTACTGATGTTTTCTCTTGCTGGTAAGTATTTGTTCATGTGTGTTGTTTTTTTATTCATTATATCAGAGAAGGGCATCGTTTACACTTTTATTAGATCTTAATTCGATTAATTAAGCAGATCACCTCCTCAGAAAACTAAACTAAGCATTTAAGGAACAGTGCAACCCCTTTAAAACATTGCTGCCCTGTGCACTTGCAGTCAATTCCATATTCATTGTCTTCATTCATCAACTTGGAAGCAGGAGGGAGGTTCAGTATAACAGCCATTGCAAGGAATCTCATGTTTAATTGCAAACCTGCAGGGAAATACATTCGCATCTTTTACAAAGGGATCGAATCTATGTACGACAACAATAGAATAAGCTGCAGTCAATGCAGACATGGATCAGAAAAAATCCTCCTATGCATTGAACGTTCTTCTCTGCCTGTTCCAAAAGATGCAGAGCTGCACCTTTCACCTTTATTTTCAATCTCCGATGAACAGCGGCCTCGTTACAAGGCATATGTAGCCTTTTCGTTGGACAGACTTCCATTAGCAATAGCATTAGCAATATATTTTTCTCACTATACTGTACATCATACTGCACAATTTGTGTGATTCATCCAAAAAGTATTGCAAACAAAACATCTATGTTTACATTTCTAACCAATGCCACTCAACAAAAATAAATCAAACTACACCAAAGAAATATTGCATATTATGTTATGATGTAGATCTTGATGAGCAGGACAGTCAGCACAGAGGAGTCCTCCTGTAAAGCTCCAGTGATCAGGAACAGTATGGAAAAGCCAAGGATTGTTATGGAAAAAGGATAGTCCATAATTGTTCCTGGATTTAATGTGCCCAGTTTTCATTGTCTGCAGGACCGGGATCTCATTCCACATTCTAGAGTCTATCACGGGGATGCCAGAGTGCCAGGAATGTAGTGTGACACTTGTTACAAAGAAATTGTAGATCCTGCCCTTGAAGGGCGCATTGCATCATGCAGGGGAAGAAACATTTGATCCTTACACAGATAGGCAGCTATTGTGTCTAGGGACCAAAGTGCCTCAGATGTGATAATAATAATGATTTAGTATTTGTATAGCGCTACGAACCCTCAGGTATCTGAGCACTGCTTATTATTACCCACGGTGTGTGGTGTTTATTTATTGACCGACCGGAAGAAGCGAAGGCTGAGTTTGGCCCTGCCAGGATACGCAGACTCTGCACAGATGTCAAAGTGAGCGCTCTACTCGCTGTGCTAGTGGATCATGCTACTTTAGGTGGGGAAGGAAATGTGAAACCACATTCTGGAATCATTGCAACCTAGCTGTTTGGGAGCTCTACGAAGAAAAGCAAAATCACCACCTGGACCATGTGCAAGGTGTTATGATGTTGGATGACAGCATCACAGCACGTCCGTCATCACAGGTAGTGTGATGAATAAAGAGGCCCCGCGCCTTATGTGAAGGAGGCAGTTATCAACTAAACAGCCGCTGCGTTGTTCGTGCCTCATGTCTCTCCATACTTATTACTTAGGCTACCCTGGGATGGGAATACAATAACTGACGACAAGAGAAAGGAGAGTGCAGCGCATCATACTGCTCTTCTCTACATTCACTCATCATCCTGGCATGTGCCAGCATTCTCCTACAAGTGTTCTGGTCGGTGCGCACGCAGTGGAGTAACTTTGCTGAAAATGTTGGGGTGGACATGACATCCGTAGAAAAGGTGCCCCAGCCAATTGAATGGGGACAAAATAGTGTTCCTGAAAGTTGGGGGGGACAAACACCACGTAACACTGCTGAAAAGAGTTCAGTGGCTCCTGCAGCAGTGCTCGAGCGAACCGCATCTTTCGCACCATTTAAAAAGTACAACTAGACACTACAATTGAAGACTGAACACCCCACTGGCACAGAAGCAGGCAAATGATTATCACACAGACAATATAAGCTGCAAACCTTCCAAGACCACACATAGCGATCACACTGCAGAGAACAACGCTTAGATGGATAGTGATGAACAGGGTGAAGGGGATGGTGTGTCCTCGTCCACTACCAAATCTGCCACCGAAAGACCCTCAACATCCCTCAAAAGACCCTCAACGATGTGGCAGGAAGCAGGTATGAGCCTGCTTCCTGCCACATCGTCTCGGGAGCTCAGCAGCAACGTGCTCGCCTTGGCAACAAGACGACACGGAGAAGCACAAGTTTGATCCCCGGCTCTGCGCTTATAAACCTCTGGGTATTAAACGCGTTATAAATAACCTATCATATCATACATCAGACCAAGGCTGATTTTCATGGGATGCCTGTCCAAGAATTTGAGGTATCACAGGCCCTGGCAATATGGCTCCATGTGGTAATATCCCCACAAAAATATCGCCATACAAGAATGCTGCGATATTAACCCATGGACACCCCGACAACTCCCATTTTTTTTAAGGGACCGAGGGACACCCTCGCTCCCATTTACCCCTTAAATTATCCCCATAAATAATGTCGCCTTTGGCCTTTCCCAACAACCATATATATGGTGACATTATTTATGGGGATAATATTACCTGATACCGGCAATATTGGGTCAAAGTTTGAAAATGTGGGTGAAGCATTTGGAAAGCTTTTCACTACCTTGAGAGAAACAGGTGATGGCACCCAATGGTCCCTGCTGTTATTCTCTACAGGAGGGGGAAGTACACACAATATTTAAGACTCCCCCTGTAGGGAACGGGCCCTAAAGAGCAACCAAAGATGTCCTCATCACCTATTTCAGCCCATTAGTGGATAAGGATTATGAGTGAATTATATATTTATTTATTTATTTCACTTTGTATCGCGTACATACAACCCAGAGGCATTGAGGCGATGTTGAAAGAACATGTAAATTGGACAGAGTAAGATGTACAGTATTTACAGTATTGTATTATTGTGGTAGTTATGCAATACAGTAGGTCAAGCATAGGAACATTTGCAGAGGTAGTTACAGTTTGTTACCATAGTGTGAAGGAAGTGGGTGGGTTGGGTGGGCGTGGAGGCGGAAGTGAAATGTTAGTTGAATAGCTGAATTTTGAGTGCTTTGCAAAAGACCCAATAGTATTTCTCAGCTCTCAGGGTGCTGGGTGCGGGGTCATTCCATAGTTTAGCAGCAATTTAAGGGAAGCTGGAGCCTCCAGCTTTGGATCTTTTTATTTTAGGCACAATTAGACCATCTGTGTAGGGGGCCCTAGTGGGATTGGTGGAGTGAACTTTGGTGATTCTTTGGGTGAGATATGGGGGAGCTGTGTTTGAGAGAGTCTTGAAAGCGATGCGCTCCTGAATGGGGGGCCAGTGTGCTTCTCTTCTGGCTTTGGCGATGTGTTCTCTTTGGGAGATTGAGGGCTGCTCTGAGAGCGTTATTTTGTATGACTTGTAGTTTTTTGTATATTTCTAGTGCAGATACCTGTGAATAAGACATTGCAGTAGTCGATTTTTGAGCCAATGATTGCACAAGCAATGGTTAGGCAATTATTTTTTGTGAGAAAGGGTCTGTCAGCATTGAGGATCTTGGAGGCGTAGGCTGCTGAGGAGGCAATGGCATTTACTTGCCTAGTCATTGTGAGTGAGGTGTCAAGGTAGACTCCTAGAGTCTTTACAGAGGTAGAGACAGTGATTGTGCAGTTGTCGATTTGGAAGGAGGTTATTGAGGGCTTTGATGGCATTATGGGTGCCGACGATCAGGATTTCTGTTTTCCTACTGTTGAGACAAAGGTGATTTGCTGCCATCCAGGCCTGAATTGTGGCATAGATCTTGTTGACGGTGTTGGAGTCGTCTGTGTAGTTGCCAGAGAGGTTGATCAGGATTTCGGTATCATCAGCATAGTTGGTGTAGGCTATGCCGAGGAAGTCTAAGATGTTAGAGGCCTGGTGAAGATGTTGTAGAGGGTTGGGGCAATGCAGGATCCTTGGGGTACTCCACAAGTGATGGGAGAGGGAGAAGCATTGTCAGTCTCCGAGAAGACCCTCATAGTCCTACCTTCCAGGAAGGAGATGATCCAGGCCATAGCTGGTTGGGAGAAAATGTCATTGGTGGTGAGGTGGTGGCAGAGGATTTGGTGGTTGACTAAGTCAAAAGCAGCAGAAAGGCCCAGGAGGAGTAGCAGGGCAGAGTTCCCCTTATCCCTAATAAAGTGAAGCTGATTTTTTTTGATCAAGAAGGGCAGATTCTGTGCCATGACAGGGGCGGTAGCCCGACTGTCACATTCCTTGTTGTCTTCCAGAAATTGCTTAACTTGTAGGTAGGCTGCACGATCACAGATTTTTAGTAAAAAGGTGACATGGTGATTGGCCTATAGTTGGAGGGAATGGCATGGTCTAGAGAGATTTGTTTCAGAAGAGGGAGGACCCAAGCTTCTTTGGGGCTAGCTGGAATGGTGCTATTTGTGAAGGATGCGTTTATGAAGGCAGTGATAATGGGGGCTAGCAAATCAGTGCAGTCTTTGATGAGAGATGCAGGATATATGTCGCCTTTAAATTTAGATGGATTCAAGCTTTTGTTCAGTTGTAAGTCTTCACTTCCAGAGATTTCTCTGAAGAAAAATTGAGTGGAAGATGGAGGGGGCAGAGTGAGGCTGGTGTCTATGGCTAGGGGGATACTGTTACATTTTGCCTGCTGTGCAAGGATTTTCAGATTTAGGGTGTCAATTTTGCCTAAGAGTGCTGCTTGGATATCAGAGCATTATGTTTTGTCTTTGGTAATGGTTGAGGGGGTGGGGCAGGAGATTTGAGTTCTCTGAATATGGCGAAAATGTCTTTAGCATCAGAGTTTGCATTGCTTATTCTGGCATTGTATGAGTTGGGTTTAGCAGTGATTATAGCGGATTTATAGAGTCTGGATATATTCATGAACTCATTTTTCAAGGTGTCAGTGGGATCTTTCAGCTGAGTTAACTGGGCTTGTCGTTTCTGGTTGCGCAGAGAGAGGAGGTCAGGCGTGAACCAAGAGTTGGAATGTGACTGTTTTGGCTTTGTGAGGGATTAGGGGCGCTATGGTGTTCACAGCATTAGCTAGAATTGAGGTGTATGTATCTGCAAGTGAGATGGGGTTGGCATTGAAAAGGGGCTGGAGAGTGGGTATGTTGAGCAAAGGCAGCATGTTGACTTTTGTGAGCTTCCGGGAGCTATGCATTGTGGCTGATGGTAATGGGTTGGGAATAGTTTTGATTAATGAGAGCAGTGGGATGGAGAAGTGGATGACATCGTGGTCAGACCATAGACACAGTGTGATAGCACTGGTGGCGACCTCACAATTATGGTTTGCAATCCAGTCGAGGGTGCAACCTTTTCTGTGGGTAGGATAAGTAATGCACTGACGAAAGTCTCAGTTGTCAAGGGCTTCCTGAAGTGATATTGCCGGATGGCCATTTGGATCATGAGGGCCCAGATTGAGGTCACCTAGCAGGATGATTTTGGAGGAGGATTTTATGTTGTCCTGTAGGATGTGAAGTACGTTGAACTCAAAGTTGAGAAGGGGGCCGGGTGGGTGGTAGATGAGGGGTAAGGTGATGTTGCATGTGGGTGAGGTAGTTAGTTTAAGAGATAGCAGGTCAGTGGTGCCCTCGATGGAGGTGTTGCACCGTCTAAATGGGAGGGAGTCTTTTGCTATCAGTGTGACGCCTCCTCCTCTGGAGGACAGTCTGTCGTTCAGGAAGATGGTGTACCCTGTGAGCAGGGCTAAGGATAAGGCAGGGCTGCAGGCCTCGTGAAGCCAAGTCTCTGAGATGGCTACAGTGTCAGGGTTGTGTTTGGTAATTAGGTCGAAGATGTCCAATGCATGGGCAGGTAGGGAGCAAGCATTAATGAGGGTGCAGGTCAAGAGGGACTGATTGACTGTAGTGGTTTTGTGAGGGCCTGAGTCTGGGGGAGGGGCTCAATTTGGGGATAGAGTGCTCAAAGTCTGTGGCAGGGTGTGTAGTAACTGATAGTTTGTTGAGAGTGCAGTTGGGAGTTGTGGATGTCTGCTTCCCTGTGTGGGGAGGTAGTTAAAGGCCATGCAGTTTATGGGTGTTGAGAGAGTGTGGGTATGGGTGCTGGTGTGGTCTTCTCAGTGAGGTGTTCCAGAAGGCCTTGTGTGAGCTCGAGGAGCTGACATTCTTAATATGAAACTATCATGGCCGGACCCTGGATAGTTGGCATATACTGAGGTGATGATTCCCTTCGCATCACATACAACCTGCACGTTGATGGAATGGCAGTGCTTGCGGTTTCGATAGATATGCTCAGTGGCCCTGGGAGGACATAGAGCCACATGGGTGCAATCAATGGCACCTAGCACTTTGGGGAAGTGTGCCACCCCATAAAAGTCCTGGACAGCAGCCTGCCTTTCTGCAGGTGTTCTAAGCATGTATATGTGCCTGCGGACTGAGGGGCGTGCAGTCATGATGGCCAACACCTGGTGTAGGCAGCGTGACTGCGTGGCCTGTGACACACCCCCACTATGGCACTTGTCCGCTGAAATGACCCAGTAGCCGAGAAGTGCAGTACATTGAGCACCTTTTCCAAGGGGCTCAGTGCTTGGGAGCACAGGGTGGGTGATTTGAGGTCATCCCCCCACCCCCTGACCAGTTCTAGGATTATGTGTGGTGGAAACCTGTACCTCCCATACACATGGTCATCAGGCATACCAAAAAGGCTGGTCCTGGGTAAATAAAGCGTGGCCTGGCTATCCTCCTCCTCCTGCGGTGTCCCACGACCACAGCTGCGAGGAACGGTATATTCATCATAGCGTCTGAGCTTGTTTTTTGTTTGCGCGCACTTTAATGCTGCGCGGGGCTGCTTACACCTGCTTCCTGCTGGCGTACTTGTTTCCGTATTAGCGCGTCTTTTTTGGCGCATGGCTTTCCCCTGTTCGATTCCAGGAATACGTGTTGTTAGCGCGCGTGTGGGCGTTGTGACCATTTACCTCCTGTACTTCCCCCGTAACGCCCACATTTTCACGTGTTGTTCCCCATTCTGCGTGTTAAACCCCGTGTTCCGCCCACTTTTCTTGTGTGCGCTGCATGATGTGTGCTTTCCCTGTGCGTGTAGCGCACGCCGTTTAGTGACGTGTGCGCCCGCGTACGACAACCACGGATTTGGTGCACATCCCAGGTTTTACTAGTGCAGCGCATTCCATGAATCACTGAACGGCGGCGTGCGCAGTTTTCGCACGCGTGCGCTGCGATTTTCACGCTTGCGCTCCCCTTTTCAGCGCACCTTTATTCCATGAATTACCCTGCATAACGCCACAGTGCTTAATGAAGTGGGCATCTCAGAGAAGGGCATCGTTTACACTTTTATTAGATCTTAATTCGATTAATTAAGCAGATCACCTCCTCAGAAAACTAAACTAAGCATTTAAGGAACAGTGCAACCCCTTTAAAACATTGCTGCCCTGTGCACTTGCAGTCAATTCCATATTCATTGTCTTCATTCATCAACTTGGAAGCAGGAGGGAGGTTCAGTATAACAGCCATTGCAAGGAATCTCATGTTTAATTGCAAACCTGCAGGGAAATACATTCGCATCTTTTACAAAGTGATCGAATCTATGTACGACAACAATAGAATAAGCTGCAGTCAATGCAGACATGGATCAGAAAAAATCCTCCTATGCATTGAACGTTCTTCTCTGCCTGTTCCAAAAGATGCAGAGCTGCACCTTTCACCTTTATTTTCAATCTCCGATGAACAGCTGCCTCGTTACAAGGCATATGTAGCCTTTTCGTTGGACAGACTTCCATTAGCAATATATTTTTCTCACTATACTGTACATCATACTGCACAATTTGTGTGATTCATCCAAAAAGTATTGCAAACAAAACATCTGTGTTTACATTTCTAACCAATGCCACTCAACAAAAATAAATCAAACTACACCAAAGAAATATTGCATATTATGTTATGATGTAGATCTTGATGAGCAGGACAGTCAGCACAGAGGAGTCCTCCTGTAAAGCTCCAGTGATCAGGAACAGTATGGAAAAGCCAAGGATTGTTATGGAAAAAGGATAGTCCATAAGTGTTCCTGGATTTAATGTGCCCAGTTTTCATTGTCTGCAGGACCGGGATCTCATTCCACATTCTAGAGTCCATTCGTTGCCCCATCCAAGGGAAGAGGGCAGGAGCCCTTTCCCCATCGTCGGAAACCGCAACAGCTGGTAAGCTGCAACGAAGGCCTGCCTGGCCTTGTCCTACATCCTGCCTGACCCCCGCATGCCGGGCGCATCGCGGCGCCACAACGAGGCTAAGCCTCGCTTATCCACGCCACTACATCCGCCGGCAGGCGGATCTGCCGGCGGCCCTTACGAAGGCCATACAAAGGCCTGTTGAGAGCCTGACTGGCCTCACTTCGTTGTCCCATCCAAGGGAAGAGGGCAGGAGCCCTTTCCCCATCGTCGGAAACCGCAACAGCTGGTAAGCTGCAACGAAGGCCTGCCTGGCCTTGTCCTACTTCCTGCCTGACCCCCGCATGCCGGGCGCATCGCGGCGCCACAACGAGGCTAAGCCTCGCTTATCCACGCCACTACATCCGCCGGCAGGCGGATCTGCCGGCGGCCCTTACGAAGGCCATACAAAGGCCTGTTGAGAGCCTGTTCGGAGCCACAGGAGCCAGGGGCCAGGAACTCTGCCCTTACCGCTCCAGCCGCAGCAGCACACCACGAAGGAGGGGCAGGAGCACTAGCCTCCTGAGCCGAGGAGCATCTCCAGCTACACACGGTTCGGCCGTGCGTCAGATCACCCTGCCTCACCGATTTCCCTCAAGGGCGAGGGTTGCCATCTTATCTCAGTCAGGTATGGCCATCGTGCATATTCATTGATCTCCAGTTGCTCGTCGATTGCTAAAGCGCAACGCTTCTTGGAATCGACTGACTCCGTCAGACTCTTCCGCCTGGCCCAGCAATGGCGGGCGCATCACGGCACCAGAGCGAGGCTCTGGCCGCACGAATCAGCTGTTGACCTCCCCATTCATAATTATCCCCTCCGCCGGCAGGCGGGAACGCCGGCCTCTCAACAAAGGCCCGCACTAAGGCCCCTGTTTGCCCCCTGTTCGCCTCCGGAGCCTTGGAGCCAGTGTCTACTTGGACCTCTAATCCATTGTGAGTAGAGGGGTTACCCTCAGTCTACACTATTGTGCTTTCTGGTATGTCTTCTGCTACTCCGCAATCACAAACATTTAAACTCGGTTTTTCTTCACCCTCGATAACTGTTTGCTACATACACTTATGCTTCCAACTCTGTTGCCTCTTTGCGTTACTGCCACCTCTCAATAGTACAGTCACTTTCTGCCCCTAATGTGGTATGTCTCATGACTGCTACTGGCTGTGCCCTTTGGTCGTTAACCAACCACTGCTATTGTGTTGTGCCTTATGGTCGCTAACTGACCACTGCAATTGTGTTGTGCCTTATGGTCATTAACTGACCACTGCAATTGTGTTGTGCCTTATGGTCATTAACTGACCACTGCAATTGTGTTGTGCCTTATGGTCGTTAACTGACCACTGCAATTGTGTTGTGCCTTATGGTCGTTAACTGACCACTGCAATTGTGTTGTGCCTTATGGTCGTTAACTGACCACTGCAATTGTGTTGTGCCTTATGGTCGTTAACTGACCACTGCAATTGTGTTGTGCCTTATGGTCGTTAACTGACCACTGCAATTGTGTTGTGCCTTATGGTCGTTAACTGACCACTGCAATTGTGCTGTGCCTTATGGTCACTAACTGACCACTGCAATTGTGTTGTCCCTTATGGTCACTAACTGACCACTGCAATTGTGTCGTGCCTTATGGTCGCTAACTGACCACTGCAATTGTGTCGTGCCTTATGGTCGCTAACTGACCACTGCAATTGTGTTGTGCCTTATGGTCACTAACTGACCACTGCAATTGTGTTGTGCCTTATGGTCGTTAACTGACCACTGCAACTGTGTTGTGCCCCTGGTCACTAACAGACTAGTGCTACTGTGTAAATGTCATATGGTCGCCCTCGCATTCCTTACCAGACTACGCGCGCTTAGACTCTACCAGGTCAACATGCCCCCCACCAACAGTCTAACTACTGCAAACTCACCACTGTACTCTTTCAGTACCCTACTTACCAGACTGCTGCCTACCCTTCTCATCCTTATACTGCACCCTGGCTGCACTGCACTATACCATACCACCACCTCTATCTACCACTCTTACTTGCATCATACCTCAACTATGCCATCCCACGCTCACCACACCAACCCTTATCTTAACAACCCAGCCCTCTGGATCCAGCACTTCGCCACCAGACCTTTACCTAACCTACCCTGCTCTATCTCCTTGAGAAATGCTAGACTTGGCTCGCGTCTCACCCACGCTTCCCATCATTTAGCTCACCGCATCAAACTGCCTCTCCCTCTGTCACCACCTACACTTTCACCTAATCTACCACCCTCTTCCAACTCCCCTAACTTAAACAACATCAAAGGCGCGCTAATCAACGCCAGATCACTCCCGGCTCACGCCCTAGAAGTAGCTGACTTGATCCTCAACCTTGACCTCGACTTTATAGCAATCACTGAAACCTGGCTCCACCCAGCTTCAGGTCCTCTTCTCTCCCTCGCTATCCCTCCTGACTACAACATTATCAGACATGACCGTAATTCCATCCAATCTAAAGGAGGTGGCATCGCCATCATCCACAAAAACGCTCTGAACTTCCACCTCTCAGCCACACATCACTCCTCCACTCTGGAAGCACTGACAGCTAAACTAGCTCTCACACCCAACCATTCTATCACCTTTCATCTACTCTACCGGCCACCCGGCCCACTATCTACCTTCGCGGAGGACCTCTCCAACATCTTCACACACAACACCAAAGCTACCTCCCAGGTCATGATACTGGGGGACTTCAATTTAGGCCTCCACGACCCCAAGGACACCGCTGCTTCGTCTATTGACAACATCCTCACTAATGCTGGATTCACTCAGTTCCTAAACCAACCTACCCACAACAAGGGCAGAACCCTTGACTGGCTAGCCGCCCTCAACTGTCCCATCAACATCACCTCTAACCAACAGTGCGCCTGGACAGACCACAACTTAATTACATTCAATATTGAGTCCAAACCTATCAGCCTCCCTCACAACATTGCCCCGGCTATGGCCACCCGTAACAAACGCAACATTACCTGCGATAGACTCCTCCCCCTCCTCCTTCCAGCTCTTAATGTTCGGGATCCATCATGCTCTGACCCTACGGCCCTGGTCGACACTTTCAACCGGGCCATGCTTACAGCCTTAGACACCATTGCACCCTCGAAACTGAGAAAATCTAAACCTCGAGCCCACCTAAACTCCTGCTTTACACCCCATCTCAGAGCACTACGCAAAGAAAAACGAATTGCAGAATCCCACTGGAGAAGCAATCACTCTCTAGCTAACAAATCACGCGTACTCCTGGCCACCCTTAACTACAAGGAAGCTATATTCCAGGCAAAAAAAGACACATATAACAAACGCATCGAGCAAGCCAAATCTAACACCAAAGAATTGTTTAAAATCCTAAAAGAACTTGAAACTCCTGTTACCCCACCTGACACATGTACCAAAGATAGCACCTGGTGCTCCAAAATCCAAGAAGCTCTCCTAGGTAAGATTGCCACTCTCCAAATTAAAATCAACAACAAACAATCTAGCCTTCAATCCAACCCTCTACAGATCCCTATACCTACCATAAACCCCTCTATCACAGACTCTCTGACTCCTTTTAGCTTCTCTCCACTCTCCATTCTCGAAGTGGAAAAGATTATCACTAGCCTTAAACCGTCCAATTGTCAGGGTGACCTTTGTCCTGCACCTATTATTAAGGAAGCTGCTCACGACCTAGCACCTTTCATCACTACGCTCATCAACTCCTCCTTTAGCTCTGGGATTGTACCGGACAATCTTAAGGATGCATGGGTCATCCCGCTTCTGAAAAAACCTACCCTGGATGCCAGTATACCCACAAACTACAGACCAATTACCACTGTACCTTTTTTACTAAAAATCCTTGACCGCGCGGCCTACCTACAAATTCAGGAATACCTTGAATCAAATAAACTTCTGGGACTCAGGCAATCAGGCTTCCGGCCTCGCCATGGCACTGAGACCGCCCTTATTGACTTAAAAACGCAGATCGAAGATCTCAAAGACAAAGGCAAACTGGCGTTATTACTTCTCCTGGACCTCTCTGCTGCTTTTGATCTTGTCAATCACAAAATTCTCTGCCATCACCTCAAATCAGCCGCACACTTCTCAGAAAATGCCGCCACTTGGATCAGATCCTTCCTGGATAATAGATCAATGCGTGTGTTCTCCCCACTTGCGGCCGCACCACCCGCTCCGGTCTCTTGTGGTGTGCCTCAAGGGTCCTGTGTCTCGCCCACGTTATATAACGTGTTTACCAAACCCCTTTTTGATATTTTGGACCATTTGGGCGTCACGTATACCAATTACGCTGACGACACACAGATACTAATCCCCATCACAGGAGACTACACAACTGACTCCCTTGCCATCAACGCCATCTACCAGGTCATCCAAGCGTGGATGGCCCAGCACGGCCTCTGCCTAAACGATGAAAAGACAGAGCTCCTCATTCTTGGTTCACCACAAAAACTCACTAAACTTGACCCTGCCTTCAAGTCTTTCACCATTGATGGGAACACCATCCCGATTGCTAAGGACACGAAAACCCTAGGGATTTACATCGACTCAACCCTATCCTTGACTAGACAATCCAACGCAGTCTCATCTGCAGCAGCGCATACTTGCAAGCTCATCACCGCCTGTCGCCCGTTCCTAACCACTGCCAACTGCGTAACCTTGGCCAGGACCCTTGTACTATCCAAGGTCGACTACTGTAATGCCCTCTATCTAGGTACTAATCTCCGCAACTTAAACAAGCTACAAATTGTCCAAAACAATGCGATCAGAGCGGCCCTTAACATTCCTAGGCGCCAGCATATATCTGACACCAGGCGCAACCTGCACTGGCTCTCTATCCCACAGCGCATCTCCTTGAAGTCCTTGGCTCTCACACACAAATGCCTCCACAACCAAGCCCCTCGCTACCTGGCAAACAGATTCTCTTTCCACAATTCCACCAGACCTCGCAGAGCGGCCCAAGCCAACTGCCTTGACATCCCGCGTTTTAATCTCCAAAGATCTGGTGGAACCAGCTTCCCCATCCTGGCAGCCAAACTTTGGAACTCACTCCCCAATGACCTTAGAGCAGAACCTTCCTTCCTGAAATTCAAATACCTTACCAAAGCATGGCTATCCGCCCAAGACTGCTAACACCAGCTTACTGCCCTACTTGCACTTTGACCTACTCTGCATCCCTTATTAACTTTCCTGTAAATCACTGCCTTATCGATATTCATTTGAATGTATATTTTGTAAATTTTGTAAATCTTCCTGTAATAATCTTGTAATACTCTGTCACATTGCCTTGTCATGCTGTCATCTTGTTGTAACTAAGTTAAGCGCCCGGTTGCCCCTGGGCCTGGTGCGCTATAGAAATAAATAAAATACTAAATACAGGGATGCCAGAGTGCCAGGAATGTAGTGTGACACTTGTTACAAAGAAATTGTAGATCCTGCCCTTGAAGGGCGCATTGCATCATGCAGGGGAAGAAAGATTTGATCCGTACACAGATAGGCAGCTATTGTGTCTAGGGACCAAAGTGCCTCAGATGTGATAATAATAATGATTTAGCATTTGTATAGCGCTACGAACCCTCAGGTATCTGAGCACTGCTTATTATTACCCACGGTGTGTGGTGTTTATTTATTGACCGACCGGAAGAAGCGAAGGCTGAGTTTGGCCCTGCCAGGATACGCAACCTCTGCACAGATGTCAAAGTGAGCGCTCTACTCGCTGTGCTAGCGGATCATGCTACTTTAGGTGGGGAAGGAAATGTGAAACCACATTCTGGAATCATTGCAACCTAGCTGTTTGGGAGCTCTACGAAGAAAAGCAAAATCACCACCTGGACCATGTGCAAGGTGTTATGATGTTGGATGACAGCATCACAGCACGTCCGTCATCACAGGTAGTGTGATGAATAAAGAGGCCCCGCGCCTTATGTGAAGGAGGCAGTTATCAACTAAACAGCCGCTGCAATGTTCGTGCCTCATGTCTCTCCATACTTATTACTTAGGCTACCCTGGGATGGGAATACAATAACTGACGACAAGAGAAAGGAGAGTGCAGCGCATCATACTGCTCTTCTCTACATTCACTCATCATCCTGGCATGTGCCAGCATTCTCCTACAAGTCTTCTGGTCGGTGCGCACGCAGTGGAGTAACTTTGCTGAAAATGTTGGGGTGGACATGACATCCGTAGAGTAACTTTGCTGAAAATGTTGGGGTGGGCATGACATCCGTAGAAAAGGTGCCCCAGCCAATTGAATGGGGACAAAATAGTGTTCCTGAAAGTTGGGGGGGACAAACACCACGTAACACTGCTGAAAAGAGTTCAGTGGCTCCTGCAGCAGTGCTCGAGCGATCACATCTTTCACGCCATTTAAAAATAAGAACTAAGTACAACTAGACACTACAATTGAAGACTGAACACCCCACTGGCACAGAAGCAGGCAAATGATTATCACACAGACAATATAAACTGCAAACCTTCCAAGACCACACATAGCGATCACACTGCAGAGAACAACGCTTAGATGGATAGTGATGAACAGGGTGAAGGGGATGGTGTGTCCTCGTCCACTACCAAATCTGTCACCGAAAGACCCTCAACATCAGGTATGAGCCTGCTTCCTGCCACATCGTCTCGGGAGCTCAGCAGCAACGTGCTCGCCTTGGCAACAAGACGACACGGAGAAGCACAAGTTTGATCCCCGGCTCTGCGCTTATAAACCTCTGGGTATTAAACGCGTTATAAATAATCTTTCATATCATACATCAGACCAAGACTGATTTTCATGGGATGCCTGTCCAAGAATTTGAGGTATCACAGGCTCTGGCAATATGGCTCCATGTGTTAATATCCCCACAAAAATATCGCCATACAAGAATGCTGCGATATTAACCCTTGGACACCCCGACAACTCCCATTTTTTTTAAGGGACCGAGGGACACCCTCGCTCCCATTTACCCCTTAAATTATCCCCATAAATAATATCGCCTTTGGCCTTTCCCAACAACCATATATATGGTGACATTATTTATGGGGATAATATTACCTGATACCGGCAATATTGGGTCAAAGTTTGAAAATGTGGGTGAAGCATTTGGAAAGCTTTTCACTACCTTGAGAGAAACAGGTGATGGCACCCAATGGTCCCTGCTGTTATTCTCTGCAGGAGGGGGAAGTACACACAATATTTAAGACTCTCCCTGTAGGGAACGGGCCCTAAAGAGCAACCAAAGATGTCCTCATCACCTATTTCAGCCCATTAGTGGATAAGGATTATGAGTGAATTATATATTTATTTATTTATTTCACTTTGTATCGCGTACATACAACCCAGAGGCATTGAGGCAATGTTGAAAGAACATGTAAATTGGACAGAGTAAGATGTACAGTATTTACAGTATTGTATTATTGTGGTAGTTATGCAATACAGTAGGGCAAGCATAGGAACATTTGCAGAGGTAGTTACAGTTTGTTAACATAGTGTGAAGGAAGTGGGTGGGTTGGGTGGGCGTGGAGGCGGAAGTGAAATGTTAGTTGAATAGCTGAGTTTTGAGTGCTTTGCAAAAGACCCAATAGTATTTCTCAGCTATCAGGGTGCTGGGTGCGGGGTCATTCCATAGTTTAGCAGCAATTTATGGGAAGCTGGAGCCTCCAGCTTTGGATCTTTTTATTTTAGGCACAATTAGACCATCTGTGTAGGGGGCCCTAGTGGGATTGGTGGAGTGAACTTTGGTGATTCTTTGGGTGAGGTATGGGGGAGCTGTGTTTGAGAGAGTCTTGAAAGCGATGCGCTCCTGAATGGGGGGCCAGTGTGCTTCTCTTCTGGCTTTGGCGATGTGTTCTCTTTGGGAGATTGAGGGCTGCTCTGAGAGCGTTATTTTGTATGACTTGTAGTTTTTTGTATATTTCTAGTGCAGGTACCTGTGAATAAGACATTGCAGTAGTCGATTTTTAAGCCAATGATTGCACAAGCAATGGTTAGGCAATTATTTTTTGTGAGAAAGGGTCTGTCAGCATTGAGGATCTTGGAGGCGTAGGCTGCTGAGGAGGTAATGGCGTTTACTTGCCTAGTCATCGTGAGTGAGGTGTCAAGGTAGACTCCTAGAGTCTTTACAGAGGTAGAGACAGGGATTGTGCAGTTGTCGATTTGGAAGGAGGTTATTGAGGGCTTTGATGGCATTATGGGTGCCGACGATCAGGATTTCTGTTTTCCCACTGTTGAGACAAAGGTGATTTGCTGCCATCCAGGCCTGAATTGTGGCATAGATCTTGTTGACGGTGTTGGAGTCGTCTGTGTAGTTGCCAGAGAGGTTGATCAGGATTTCGGTATCATCAGCATAGTTGGTGTAGGCTATGCCGAGGGAGTCTAAGATGTTAGAGGCCTGGTGAAGATGTTGTAGAGGGTTGGGGCAATGCAGGATCCTTGGGGTACTCCACAAGTGATGGGAGAGGGAGAAGCATTGTCAGTCTCCGAGAAGACCCTCATAGTCCTACCTTCCAGGAAGGAGATGATACAGGCCATAGCTGGTTGGGAGAAAATGGCATTGGTGGTGAGGTGGTGGCAGAGGATTTGGTTGTTGACTAAGTCAAAAGCTGCAGAAAGGCCCAGGAGGAGTAGCAGGGCAGAGTTCCCCTTATCCCTAATAAAGTCAAGCTGATTTTTTTTTATCAAGAAGGGCAGATTCTGTGCCATGACAGGGGCGGTAGCCCGACTGTCACATTCCTTGTTGTCTTCCAGAAATTGCTTAACTTGTAGGTAGGCTGCACGATCACAGATTTTTAGTAAAAAGGTGACATGGTGATTGGCCTATAGTTGGAGGGAATGGCATGGTCTAGAGAGATTTGTTTCAGAAGAGGAAGGACCCAAGCTTCTTTGAGGCTAGCTGGAATGGTGCTATTTGTGAAGGATGCGTTTATGAAGGCAGTGATAATGGGGGCTAGCAAATCAGTGCAGTCTTTGATGAGAGATGCAGGATATATGTCGCCTTTAAATTTAGATGGATTCAAGCTTTTGTTCAGTTGTAAGTCTTCACTTCCAGAGATTTCTCTGAAAAAAAATTGAGTGGAAGATGGAGGGGGGCAGAGTGAGGCTGGTGTCTATGGCTAGGGGGATACTGTTACATTTTGCCTGCTGTGCAAGGATTTTCAGATTTAGGGTGTCAATTTTGCCTAAGAGTGCTGCTTGGATATCAGAGCATTATGTTTTGTCTTTGGTAATGGTTGAGGGGGTGGGGCAGGAGATTTGAGTTCTCTGAATATGGCGAAAATGTCTTTAGCATCAGAGTTTGCATTGCTTATTCTGGCATTGTATGAGTTGGATTTAGCAGTGATTATAGCGGATTTATAGTCTGGATATATTCATGAACTCATTTTTCAAGGTGTCAGTGGGATCTTTCAGCTGAGTTAACTGGTCTTGTCGTTTCTGGTTGCGCAGAGAGAGGAAGTCAGGCGTGAACCAAGAGTTGGAATGTGACTGTTTTGGCTTTGTGAGGGATTAGGGGCGCTATAGTGTTCACAGCATTAGCTAGAATTGAGATGTATGTATCTGCAAGTGAGATGGGGTTGGCATTGAAAAGGGGCTCGAGAGTGGGTATGTTGAGCAAAGGCAGCATGTTGACTCTTGTGAGCTTCCGGGAGCTATGCATTGTGGCTGTTGGTAATGGGTTGGGAATAGTTTTGATTAATGAGAGCAGTGGGATGGAGAAGTGGATGACATCGTGGTCAGACCATAGACACAGTGTGATAGCACTGGTACCTCACAATTATGGTTTGCAATCCAGTCGAGGGTGCAACCTTTTCTGTGGGTGGGATAAGTAATGCACTGACGAAAGTCTCAGTTGTCAAGGGCTTCCTGAAGTGATATTGCCGGATGGCCATTTGGATCATGAAGGCCCAGATTGAGGTCACCTAGCAGGATGATTTTGGAGGAGGATTTTATGTTGTCCTGTAGGATGTGAAGTACGTTGAACTCAAAGTTCAGAAGGGGGCCGGGTGGGTGGTAGATGAGGTGTAAGGTGATGTTGCATGTGGGTGAGGGAGTTAGTTTAAGAGATAGCAGGTCAGTGGTGCCCTCGATGGAGGTGTTTCACCGTCTAAATGGGAGGGAGTCTTTTGCTATCAGTGTGACGCCTCCTCCTCTGGAGGACAGTCTGTCGTTCAGGAAGATGGTGTACCCTGTGAGCAGGGCTAAGGATAAGGCAGGGCTGCAGGCCTCGTGAAGCCAAGTCTCTGAGATGGCTACGGTGTCAGGTTTGGTAATTAGGTCGAAGATGTCCAATGCATGGGCAGGTAGGGAGCAAGCATTAATGAGGGTGCAGGTCAAGCGGGACTGATTGACTGTAGTGGTTTTGTGAGGGCCTGAGTCTGGGGGAGGGGCTCAATTTGGGGATAGAGTGCTCAAAGTCTGTGGCAGGGTGTGTAGTAAGTGATGGTTTGTTGAGAGTGCAGTTGGGAGTTGTGGATGTCTGCTTCCCTGTGTGGGGAGGTAGTTAAAGGCCATGCAGTTTATGGGTGTTGAGAGAGTGTGGGTATGGGTGCTGGTGTGGGCTTCTCAGTGAGGTGTTCCAGAAGGCCTTGTGCGAGCTCGAGCAGCTGGGGTGTTGGGCGGATGAGTTCAGTCACGGACTTAGCCCTGGGGTAGGGGTGGGGCTGAATGCAGTGGCATGCATGTGTGTGGGTGTGTGCAGCATTGCAGAATTGTTGTTGCAATTATATAATGATGTGGAGGTATCTACCTTTAAACTGATGTTGTCAGATAGTTCGTGAGGGCAATCAGCTAGCAGGATATTGATGGTTGGACTCGTGCACTGCCTGAGTCTTGCGTTCCTTGTCCTCAAGCTTATGGTTGTAGTTTGTGGTAGATTGCACCCTGTCCGGGAACGTGGTCTTGCGTTTCTGGGTGCAAATTTGCTGCCAATGGGGGACAACAGGCTATGCAAGGCATGTGGGATTGGGGGCTCCTGAGGTCAGTACATGCTGAATTGTAGGTAGGAAGAGTGTAATGGCTGCTTGTCTCTGGGGGGAGTGTCCCTCAGAAACTGCCGCATTCGTGAGGTCCTGTAGTTAGTGTGTGTGCAGAACGCAGATGGCAAGCCTAGTGAAGGCAAGCGCTTCAGTAAAAATTTTCCTGAGGGAAGCTTTGTTGTGCAGTTGTGAGAGTCCGTGGATGATAAGATTGTAACAGCTGTTTGAGGCTGTTTTAGCTCTTTCACATGCGCGCGTGCAAGGGAGCTTGGGACTGGATTTGTACAGGGTGCGGCAGTGACGCGAGTCTTGAGACTGCACTGTGTGAGTTTTGGTGAACTACTTGCGGGCATGGTAGGTCGGTGAGTGTGTGTGTGACCGCCAGCGAGCTTATGCCGGCGGTCTTGTTGGTTGTGCTCACGGTGCTTAAACTCTCGCGGGGGTTACATTGTCGAGGCGCAATGGCTTGTAAAGTAGGCTGAGCAAAAGATTGTTATTTACTAGACTTTACATATCAAGTACATTCTGCTGGACTGACAGCTGGTGTGGGGAAGCTGCTGGGAAGGGCCATGGAATTGCTTGTGGATTGTGCAATTGCACATGTATGTGGGAGTCTGAACACAAGAGAGTAGGGCAGCAGATCCTGCTGGCTTTGTAGTAGGTAGACAGCTTACTATGGATTTCTAAATCCCTTTTCTAAGCAGTGCACGTTGTAAGGAGGTGTATGGAGCCCACGGATTTCATAAAAGCTCTCTTCGTGGACAATTCAGATTTGTGGGATGTGGTGGGGGGATAGGGAGATCATAGTGTGGCAATTTAATCGAACGTACAGTGGAGCATTGTCATTGGCATTGAAGAGGATGTGTTTTGCATGTGCATAACAATCTAGAGCGATATCTGAATTAAGTTCAAGCAATGTTCTAGAGTTCAGTACCTGTTGCATAGAATGCGTAACATCGCGTTCAACACGGCTGAGACCGGCGGAGACTGCAGTTAGAGGCCTTGAGTGTTAGGCTTCTGCTTAAGATAAGCCAGCCAGGGTGTGCCTCGACACTAGAAGCTTTGCATACTCACCTACGACAATTAGCCATGTGTGCTCATCAATGAATATGAAATGTGTGCGCAGATTATTCATAATAGCTTTTCAGTTACAAAGGCAGATCTTATGAGAACCAGACATGTCATTGCAGCAGATGTTTGAAATAGGCCAGGTCCATGGGCGGGCAACTGAAAATGCAGCACACATGTAAGTAGCAATGAAAGCGATACAAGAGCACTATGTTCATGCATAAGAACTCGCTCAGCCACAAGGCAACATCGGTGAGGAGGTAATAGAGCTAGACCACAAGCAACGAAACATACAGAAATAAATAGTGATTGATGCGACTCATGCCAGGGATTGGTAGTGTACATCTAAAGATGCGTGGCAGCAGGCCATATATGCAAACGATGCAGCAAGCTGAACCATTTTGCAAATGTCTGCAGGGCAATGTGGTTGGATCACGCCATGGCTGGCTCCTCTCAACAGGCCCCAACAAGCCTGTCACAAAAGAAGATCAAGCACCCACGTCAGTGCCTGACAATGATGTTGAGGATGTATTATCTGTCTCAGCAATTTTCCAGAATACAAGACACAAGCACCGGACATCATGATGTGCTGTAACAGTTCTGCTCAACCAATGGCCAGTCCTTATAGATACTGGGGCATTGGTAAAGGTTATGCCGAGGGCCCTATTTATACTCCTCCACCCATCATCAAGACTGGCTGTCACAAAGATCCACATCTTTATGTATGGGAGTACGCCTCCACCCTCCTGGATGGAGCTTTCCATATAAGGGTAACCCATGAGGATCCGTCAAGTAAATGCTGCTCAGTCGTGATACAGTGGAGGATGTAGGACTGGTACAGTATGCCTGTCTACAAGGAGTACATTAAAGCAATCCTGCGCACACACCAAATACTGTTTGATGGAATAGTATCTCTAAAAGGGTAAGACGTTAACCTATATTGACCCATCAGAATCCCATTTCACCTGTAACGTTATGTGAAAATAGAGCTCCCGAAGCTTGAGGAGACCAAAATTATTGAAAGGAAAACTGTCCCAACTCCATTGGTCTCTCTGATTGAAGGTGCCAAGAAACCAAAAAAGGCGATTGAAGTATCCATCTGTGTAGGCAAGCGGTTACTCAATCAAGTTATCAGGTAACCAACACAAACTTGACAACATTTTGGCTTACAGGCAAGGTTCCAGCATATTCTCCACAAATGGTTTAATAGAAGGGTATCAATAGGTTCCCTACTAGAATACTCCAGAAAGATTACGATGTTTGTCACGTGTAGGCCTTTGTTGTTATAAAAGGCTCTGCTTTAGGATCTCGTCAGCGGCAGAGTTGTTCCAACACACCGTTAGAGGGATGGTGGTGGGACTACCAGGGGGTCATAAAGTCCAGTAACAACATTTTTCTATATTCTAAGTCAGAAAAGGAACATCTGCTATGACTGCCGGTCATCTTTCAAAGACTTGAGCAACATGGGCTGACACGCAATCAACCAAATAGCAAATGTATACGGCGCAAAAGCAAATTCTTTGGGCTTGTTTTCTAAGGCACAGGAATTTCAGTTGCTCCTCACAAAATACATGACATAAAAACAGGCAAGCCAACCTCTTCACCATCAGAGGTGAAACGTTTATTGGAAATGGTACGTTACTGCGGGTACTTCATCCGGAACATTGCAATGTTGATGGAGACAATATGTGCTCTCACAAGGAAACAGCGTGCATGGGTATAGGGTCATATTGAGTAATCGCAGTTTGACAATACATGGCCCTCTTTTACCCTAGCGTGCAATCTGAGATTATTGTATCACACCAGTCCTGTGGGCCTAGCAATTGTCCTCCTTCAGCTTGAACATGAAGGTGCACAATGACCCCAGGCATACCCACGCAAGGTTCTTAGGCCTATGGAGTGATAATACTCTCAAACAGAGAGGGATGCGTTGGCAGTGCTCTTAGGCTTCAGACATTTTCACTTATATACCTTTGGGCATCCCATTACAGTGGTCACCGACCGCAAACCACAGAGCATGTACTGCTCTGCACTGTGACCCCCCCCCCATCAGACTTGATTGATGGTTACTACAGCTCAAGATTATGGTGTCACATTCAGCGCCTGCACTGGTGCTGATAACCTGGTGGACTATCTGTCTGGACATCCGCCCAACATCTCGCATTTGACAAAGCTGTAGATGAAGCAACAGAAGAATGTGCCCAGATGCTAACAAGGGAGAATGTTCCCAAAATCATTGGAGGATATAGCACTGTCCACGAATCACCACAAAGGTATGCAAGGTACTAAAGCAGCTTCAGCAAGGTGAATGGAAGACTTTACTAGCTTGAGTCTGTGGGGGCATCAGAATAATATCAGGTACTCTATACTTACTGATGTAGCCAGGCTGGATTTGCACACAGTCACATGTTTACACTGATTAATATTTTGCACAATATTGTGTCGTTTGCACAACTAAGTAATCTTGAACATTATATGGTTGTATCTATTGTATATTGTGTATATAATTATTGCGCTGTATAATGTGTGGCTGCAGACTGAAAATGTTATGGGCGCCTTGATTTGAAACGTCTTAATAGGGTGGGTCAACTATTAATTGAGTTATTCTGATTAGGAAGAGGTCCCACATCTCTTACACAGTTAATGGGTTTTTGAGGCATGGTGTCTCTTGTAGAGGTGTATAACTCTTGCATAAGTCTCTACTAGGCATGTGCTAATTTGTAGGCAAGGATAATTTGCCATATATCATTGCTTTTTTCACTTTTTTTCTGTAGGTAAAGGAATTATGTATTGATGTATATTTATGCCTTATTTTAAAGAGTATATTTTAACCTATGTAATTTGTAATATGTGTAAAGTTTGAATTTGAATTTGAATTATTTTCAATCTGTATCACATTAAAGTATAATTATTATTATTGCGTATATGGTGATTCTGACAGGTAGTTGAATGTATGTTTGATAGTCTGTATGTCATTCTTAGTGTTGTGATTGAGAAACCATGAAAGATGCCTGTCTACTTGTTTGTTTGTTTGTTTATTCATTTGTAACGTGCTCCAGACCCGAGGGTATCAGGGCGCAAAGGATACCTGTAGGTTCTCAGCTTAGTTGCACAAAAGATAATATAACAAAACAAGTACAGATATACATGGAATATTTACAAGTACAAAAATACATAGAATGGTTACAGGAGACAGAAGTTATACATTTTTTGCTGTCCACTTAAGGAATATTACATCTTGTGGACAAATGCTTAAATTAGATATCTGAGAATTTAATCCAGATGGTACATTTGGATCTGAAGTTCTGGTATGGCTGATCTTCTCGTATTGCTGGTGGCAAGGAATTCCAGAGCTGGGCCGCTTTAATGGGGAAGCTGTTACTGCCTACCTTGGAAAGTTTAAATCTGGGGTCGAGGAGAGAATTGCTATTTGGTAGTCTGGACGGTCTGGTGGAGGTCCTTTTATGGAATCTTTCAGTGAGATAGCTGGGGGCAGCGTTGTTCAAGGATTCATGGGTGAGTGATGTGATTTTCAATTTGATTTTATCATTGGAAGAGAGCCAGTTGTTTTGGCGCCTGATTTCTGAGATGTGGTCTCTCTTGGCCACTCCAAGGGCCGCTCTAAGGGCGTTGTTTTGGAGTGTTTGGATTTTCCTGATGATTGCTTTATTTGAACCAATATAGAGGGCGTTACAGTAGGCAAGCCTGGACAGAATAAGGGCTCTGGCCATGGTGATGCAGCTGTTGTTTGAGAGGAAGGGTTTTCCATTTCTGAGGAGTTTACACGTGTATCCGGTAGTGGAAGCCAGAGTGTTAACTTGTTTGGAGAAGGAGAGGGTTGAGTCGAGGTAGAAACCTAGAGTTTTAACCTCGTTGGCCACTTTCATAAGGTTGCCATCAATTATGAAGGAAGCATATTCAGTCCCTAGTTTATTGAGGTTGGTGGGGGTGCCTAGGATGATGAGCTCTGTTTTGTCATCATTCAGGCATAGACCATGATTAGCCATCCATGGCTGGATGATGAGATACACCCTATTCACCAAGGCCAAATTCTTGTCGTAATCCCCTGAAAGTGGGTTGAGAATCTGTGTATCATCTGCATAGTTAGTGTAGGTGATACCAAGACTGTCCAAGCCCCTGTCGAAAGGGGCTTAGTGAATATGTTGTATAGCGTAGGAGAGACACAGGATCCTTGGGGGACTCCACAGGTGATGGGGATAGGGTCTGCAGCTGCTGATGGCGAAAACACTTGCATGGTCCTTTCACTAAGGAAGGACTCAACCCAGTTTATGGCCTCCCTAGAGAAGTAAGAAGCTGAGTCTAAGTGGCTGCACAGGACCTTGTGGTCGACAAGGTTGAATGCAGCTGAGAGGTCGAGGACAAGGAGGAGGGCAGTTTTCCCCTTGTCCCTTCATTCATCAATTAAGGTCTAAGAGGGCAGTCTCAGTGCCGTGTTGTGGTTGGAAGCCAGATTGGAGTGCTCATAGGAGGTGGTGAAGTTCCAAGTATTTCTGGATTTTAAGTAGGCGACCTTATCGAGAATTTTTCATGGAAAGGGTACAGTCATGATAGGCAGGTAATTAGTCGGTATTGAGGGGTCGAGGGTTTGTTTTTTTAGTAAGGGGAGCACCCAAGATTCTTTGTGGTTGCGAGGATACTGCCGTATGCATATGCAAATGAAGCATTGATGAGCTTGGAAACAATGGGGGCTAGGTCCCTTGCTGCATCATTGATAAGCTGGGCTGTGCAGGGGTCACCCTGACAATTGGAAGGTTTAAGAGAAAGTATAATTTTTTCAACTTCAAGGATGGATATTTTAGAGAATTTGAAGCGAGTAGGTGGTGAGTTGGGTGTGGAAGGTGGCTCAGTGTTCGACTGTGTGAGGATGGTGGGGGGAGTGTTGGGTGGTGTTGAGCTAATGGGCGTGTTTTACGGATGCTTTCTTTTGGGCTATTTTGAGTTGGAGGGTGGTTATTTTATTAGTAGGTGCATGTTGGACACCGGAGCACCAGCTCTTGTCTTTTGTGCAAGTGTCTTGCGTCGGGATAGGGTTTCTATCTCTTTAAGAATGGTGAATAACTCCTTCATTCTAGAGTTAGCTTGGGAGATTCGGGTGTTGTAAGATTCTTTTATGGCCATGCAGATTTCTTTTTTTGTAGAGGGTGGAAATCTTCATGAGTTTGGTTTTTCTGGCTTCTGAGGGTAGTAGTCGCCAGGTGGCCTCACAGGTTATTTTATCTTGTCTTAGCTCTTTGAGGTGTGGGGTGAAGCATTTGTTCAGGTGAGTTTTAGGTTTACTGAGTCTCAGTTTGAGCGGGGCAATTGTATCTAGAGATGTTACCATGATTTTGTTGTACTCATCGACCAGAGTACCTGGGTCGGTATTGTCTGGAAGGGAGTTAAGAGTGGGGAGGATGGCTGGGATGAGCCTATCGGTGGTGATGTTCTTTTTGCTTCTAGTTAAGGTGGGTGGGGCCGAGGGGATCTTGTTGGGGAGAGGTCTGGTGGTGGTAAGTGCAAAGGACACAATGGAGTGGTCTGACCAAGTTAAAGGGGAGTTGGAGGTGATGTTAGCATGACAATTGTAGTCAGCCACCGAGTCTAATATTCTTCCTTTATTGTGGGTGGGTGAAGAGACTTTTTGGAGTAGGCCAAGTTCGGTTATGACGGTGGCGATGTTCAAGGCAGGTTTATCAAGGGGATCATTGTATCCCAGGTTGAAGTGGCCAAGGAGTAGAACCTGTGATGAGTTATTGAGGTTATTAGAGAGTATGGAGGAGATGTCCTCCTCGAATGAGCCGATAGGACCAGGTGGTCGATAGATCAGGTGTAAAGTTAGAGTTTGGGAGTTGGCCAGTGGTAGTTTGACTGTAAGCATTTCACAGGATTTGAAATTTTGGGAGGGGGAGAGTCTCATGGCGAGGCTGGATTTGAAAATGATGGCGATACCTCCTCCTCGGGACTCATGTCTATCTTGTCTGAGAATGGTGTAGCCATCAGGCACAGCTAGCATGAGAATGGGTCCTGCTGCAGCATGTGGCCATGTTTCGGTTAAGGTGAGAAAGTCGAGTTTATCAGCTAAGATCAGACCTGCAATTTCTGTGGCAAGTGGTACTAGGGACCTGGTGTTTAATAAGGCTCCCTTAAGCGGTGGTATATGTGGGTCTTTATTTGCAGTCTGGTGTATGGGGTCAGAGGTCTTGGGTTGAGGCGCTGTGCTCTGCTCAATAGAGACCTTGTTGGGCGGCTGGTTATTGTGGGGTTTGGAGTTGGTGGCATATTGATTCGGGTAGGGGTTAAGAATGGCGCTAGAGCTGGGTGAGAGTCTGGCCGGGGGTTCAAATAGTTTGTTCAGTCTTGATCTAAGTCTGGAAGACCTGGTGTTGGTGTTGCAGGTATAGGAGATGGCTTGCCTTTGTGTGGAAAGGTTGGGCTGAGTGGCAAGCCTGGTGACAGCTGCAGTCACAGTTAGGCAGGTCGGGCTCGGAGGTGCGCAAATGTAGTGACTAGCAGGGCCCAGTAAGTTATAGATAGTGATTAGTATACCTAGGGAGAAAAGGAGGGCTGCTGAAGGCATGATAGGAAGATAATCTAAGTGACAGTGAAGGCGATGACGCGGTCCATGTTGATGGAGCTCGATAGATTTTAGCAAGGTAGCCTTGGCTAGATAACACAATAGAATATGTTGATTGGGATATCAATGGGCTGGTAGCACAGTGGGGCTGAATCTGTTTGTTACAGGACTAGATGGCACAGCAGGCAGGGCTAAGTCAAATATTAGCGTGTAATGTATAAATCATATACATAGGAGACTGGGCAGGGCTAATGTTAAACAAAATAATCAAGACTGGCAAAGTCTAAATACATTCAAATAGGCTAGTCCAGATTAAAGCAAGGCTAGTATTAGTACTGAGCGAAGGAGTTGCTAGGGGGGGCTGAGGGGGCTAAAGCCCCAGGTCTTTTGGTTGTAGCCCCGGATAGAAGCTCAGGGGTTGCAACCGAAAAGGCTAGCTAGCCCCCAGTTCTGACAGTGACAAAATTAGCATAGCCCCAGATCTTTTTCAGACCTAGCAACACCCCTGGCACTAGTACAGAGTAGTCAGGGATTAACAAGCGATTATGTGGGGTTTGGGATTGGGCTAGGTGGCATGTGATCACTGGGCAAGTACAGATATATATAGTCTTATTCATATATATGTGTTCTAGGCTGAATAGGCAAGGGGAGGGCTAATCAGGCATAGGAACACTACAACTCAATGGATTATGCTAGCAGTGGCGGAGTAGTGCCAAGGAGAGTCAATTACGTGCAACTGATTTACCAAGTGAGCATATCTAGGGTGTAAATATACATTAGTCATTCGCTTGTTATTAGCGATTGTCCGTTCTCACTTAGGAGTCGTGCATAATGAATCCGTTGAAGCTTGGAATTCTTTCGTGAGAAGCCTTGTATAGTAGGAGAGGGTTCAGTTCGAGGAGAGCTATAATCAGTGCGCCCTGGTGCGAACAGGGGCAAACAGGGCTTAGCCTTATAGTGGCCTTGTACGTGGTCGCCGGCTCTTCCGCCTGCCGGCGGATGTTTAGGTTTAAATCAAATTAAACATATGTTGCCTTGCAACGCCAACGAAGCTCAGCCTCGTTGTAAGGCCGCATCGCGCCTGACATTTTGGATGCCAATTAAGTCGGCACGAGCGGTCCTGAGCGGGTATTTGGCCTTGATGGGGTGGTTTCAGAGGCAGGTAAGGGTGCAGGCTGTGGCCCAGGCATGGCAGGGGGCTGATCCTAACGGATTCTTCGTTCAGCACGAAAGTTGCAGTCGAAGTGGCACACAAAGCTGCTGGGCAGTTGTGGGGGCTCCTGCCCCCTTCACGCTGGATGCACTGTGTCTGGGGCAAACAGGGCTTGGCCTTATAGTGGCCTTGTGCGTGGACACCGGCTCTTGATGCATTGTATTGATTCCATTGTGTGAAGCCATATTAGAGGTTGCAACCGGTATAATATTTTGAATAAAATCACTCATTGTTTCAAATTGTGTGCATTAAATTACATACCCTCCTCTTCTCTGCCTTCTCTCTCTCGCTCCCTTGCTAACTTACCTGTCCGCTGCACCGACTGGTTGCTTGGTTCCCTCAGAGTCTCACTGAGTACCAGGCTCCTCCACGACCAGTCTTCCTTTGTACTGCCTCATGGCTGACTGCGCACTTAGGGTCTGTAACTGTTACCCCAGCAGGCCCTGTGTTTCCTTGCACTTACCCAGAGCTGTGCTGCCCTGGCTGCACTTACTCAGTGCAATGCTGCCCTGATCGCACGTCCCCCTTTCGTCTCCTTTGCACTTCTCACTCTCCTTCCCCTTGCACTTCTTTGTCGCACTTGCACGATGCGAATGACACAAGGCCTCACAAGGCCTAGTAGGATTGTTTGTCTTGTCATCTCTATGTCTTCCCTCCCTTGTCTGTGGCGCTAGAAACCCTTTTGTACAGGCGTGTAATAAATGCCATATCATATATCATACACATATCTTCAAGTTAAAATGCTTTAAAACTAATCGTATTCTTGGTATGGGAAGTTGTTTTTGTGTTTTTTATCTGGAAGGTCCACCCTGCATTGCAGTGGCAGAACTATTTAGCAGCAACCATAGCATAGGGTGCGGTGGTGTGAGACAGAGGTCCAACCATGTCCAGGTTCATCAGCCACGACTACCCGGCATGTATTGCCTCCCAGCCCCCTCTGATGGAAAGGCTGGCAGTGTCCCTTCCCTCCTCCCATACAGGAATAGCTGGCGTGACCACGTCTTCTGAAACGGCCTCATGTAGTACCAAGGTCCCTTTCCTCTTTGCCCCTTTGCTTTTATAACAAATCTGCAGCCTGCACTTAATCTCCTCCTGTGATATCACTTCCTCTTGAAAGGATTGAAAAATGGAGGGCAACTTTACCAAGAAAAAAGTGAAAAAATGTGGAAAATAAGATAAATGGGAACATTTTTTTTTAAACTGGAAAACGGGCACACAATACAACATTCAGAGTTAGGAACAACAATATTTTATATTTGTGAAAAAATAGATGTCCCTTTTAATAATTGGTAGCTTGGACAACTAAGGGACCAATGGATGATATTTGCTGCCAGGGCATAAAAGGTTGCTGTCATCGAATATATCCCTGTATTTATTAAGTGTCTTGCCAAAAGAAATCTTTTTTGACTACTTTGGCTAACCGTCAAAGATTGTATCATTTTATCATGTGATTTATTTCTGAAGATGCGTATGCGCCTGATCCTGCTGGCTGAACACAGTCTGCAGAAAGGGCCTGCTTCTCACCACAGTGTGTAAAAGAGTGCACGGGAACAGGGCAGATATTTACATGCACCAACGATAAGTTGAATGCAGTGTTTGCTGAAGCAGGATATCTTTTCCCGCCTCGGCTCCCATTTGCAGCCCTATCATGAGTTATATGACCTTGGGCGCAGATGTGGCTTGTATAACTCAAGGTGTGTTTCTTAGGGGTGTGGCAAAATTCCTGAAGTAGATGGTGCCGACGTGTTTTGCTCATTTCTCCTTCTCGTGCCCGACCAAACACAGTGCCTGCGCACGCCCTCAGAGTCAACAGATACAATGGAAAAACCCAGCAGAGCGACAAAAGCTAACTGCGCAATTGATTCACGTGCTCTCAGATCCTGTAAACATCCCTGTACACAGAGTGGCTCTGAGCTTTCCTGGGAAGGTTGTGATTATTATTAATTATTATTTCAGTGTGCCCTGCCCCTTTGTGAATGTGGCAATCAGCGCCCTAATGTATGTTACTGTACAGAATTACAAGCTGGACCCAGCGTGTCATACGCCGATCTAGTTCTGTTGCTCTCTGTGCTCTCCTTGCCTATCTCTATGCCTCTGTGCCTCTCTGTGTAGGTGGCAGACATATTGTGAGGTCTAGTTATCTCGCTCTCTGTGCTCTCCTTGTCTCTCTCTTTGCCTCTGTGCCTCTCTATGTAGGTGGCAGTCACATTGTCAGGTCTAGTTCTCTCCTCTCTGTGCTCTCTTTGTCTCTCTCCATGCCTTTGTCTCTCCATATGTTGCCTTTGTGTCTCTAAATGTGTAGGTGACAGTCACATTGTCAGGTCTAGTTCTCTCACTCTCTGTGCTCTCCTTGTCTCTCTCTATGCCTCTGTGCCTCTCTATGTAGGTGGCCGTCACATTGCCAGGTCTAGTTCTCTCGCTCTCTGTGCTCTGCTTGTCTCTTTCTATACCTTTGTGTCTCTATATGTAGGTGACAGTCACATTGCCAGGTCTAGTTTTCTCGCTCTCTGTATTCTCATTGTCTCTCTCTATGCCTTGGTGTCTCTCTATGTAGGTGGCAGTCACATTGTCAGGTCTAGTTCTCTCCTCTCTGTGCTCTCATTGTCTCTCTCTATGCCTTTGTGTCTCTATATGTGTAGTAGACAGTCACATTGTCAGGTCTAGTTCTCTCACTCTCTGTGCTCTCCTTGCCTCTCTCTGCCTTTGTGCCTCTCTATGCAGGTGACAGTCACATTGTCAGGTCTAGTTATCTCGCTCTCTGTGCTCTCCTTGTCTCTCTCTATGCCTCTCTATGTAGGTGGCAGTCACATTGTCAGGTCTAGTTCTCTCCTCTCTGTGCTCTCCTTGTCTCTCTCCATGCCTTGTGTCTCTATATGTTGCCTTTGTGCCTCTAAATGTGTAGGTGACAGTCACATTGTCAGGTCTAGTTCTCTCACTCTCTGTGCTCTCCTTGTCTCTCTCTATGCCTCTGTGCCTCTCTATGTAGGTGGCCGTCACATTGCCAGGTCTAGTTCTCTCGCTCTCTGTGCTCTGCTTGTCTCTTTCTATACCTTTGTATCTCTATATGTAGGTGACAGTCACATTGCCAGGTCTAGTTTTCTCGCTCTCTGTATTGTCCTTGTCTCTCTCTATGCCTTGGTGTCTCTCTATGTAGGTATTAGTCACATTGTCAGGTCTAGTTCTCTCCTCTCTGTGCTCTCATTGTCTCTCTCTATGCCTTTGTGTCTCTATATGTGTAGTAGACAGTCACATTGTCAGGTCTAGTTCTCTCACTCTCTGTGCTCTCCTTGCCTCTCTCTATGCCTCTGTGCCTCTCTATGTAGGTGGCAGCCACATTGTCAGGTCTAGTTCTCTCGCTCTCTGTGCTCTCCTTGTCTCTCTATGCCTTTGTGCCTCTCTATGTAGGTGACAGTCATATTGTCAGGTCTAGTTGTCTCGCTCTCTGTGCTCTCCTTGTCTCTCTCTCTATGCCTCTCTATGTAGGTGGCAGTCACATTGCCAGGTCTAGTTCTCTCCTCTCTGTGCTCTCCTTGTCTCTCTCTATGCCTTTGTGTCTCTATGTGTTGCCTTTTTGTCTCTAAATGTGTAGGTGACAGTCACATTGTCAGGTCTAGTTCTCTCACTCTCTGTGCTCTCCTTGTCTCTCTCTATGCCTCTGTGCCTCTCTATGTAGGTGGCCGTCACATTGCCAGGTCTAGTTCTCTCGCTCTCTGTGCTCTGCTTGTCTCTTTCTATACCTTTGTGTCTCTATATGTAGGTGACGGTCACATTGCCAGGTCTAGTTTTCTCGCTCTCTGTATTCTCCTTGTCTCTCTCCATGCCTTGGTGTCTCTCTATGTAGGTGGCAGTCACATTGCCAGGTCTAGTTCTCTCCTCTCTGTGCTCCCCTTGTCTCTCTCTATGCCTTTGTGTCTCTATATGTGTAGGTGACAGTCACATTGTCAGGTCTAGTTCTCTTATTCTCTGTGCTCTCCTTGTCTCTCTCTATGCCTCTGTGCCTCTCTATGTAGGTGGCAGTCACATTGCCAGGTCAGGTTCTCTCGCTCTCTGTGCTCTCCTTGTCTCTTTCTATACCTTTGTCTCTCTACATGTAGGTGACAGTCACATTGTCGGGCATAGGCTTGCTAGAGCCCCCACAGCTTGTGCTGACAGCTGCACAACAGGACGAAAATAAAAAGATATCTCGAGAGGCTAGAAGGTTATCATTCCAAGATGGACAGTCTGCATTAATCCTAATGCACTCGTTCAGAATACCAGGGTCCAAGAATCATCCTGTGTTTTCAGGGTACGGATGGCTTTGCACATGGTCAGTACACTGTGCATAGACTATGCATAGACATCCAAAAAGAATTACGTACATAGCATTATTTTTTACAAAAGATTTCGCAGTTAAGATACACGCCAAAACTTTAAGAGCCCAGAAAGGTTCAGGATAATATCATGTCTTCATTCTCAACACTTATGATATCCCTAAAATACATCTTGATGACAGATTTCTTTTGGTATATAGTTTGAATAAATGCCAAATCACTGAGACAGAGCGCATTCACCACCTTTGCAAAAACGAAATCCTGGCAAATGCAATCCGTGAAGTGGTTTAGGATGCCCCAGACAATTGTGTCACTACCCTCCTTTAAAATGGTATGATTTTATGGAGAAAAGGTCTCCCAAAGGTGCCTCTCGGCTTGTGGCAACCTAGACAGCCTCCTAGAGTTGCCATACTGTTGCACAAGCTCTACTCGAGAAGTCTCATTCAAGAGATAGCTGATCATTGGGATATGGTACTAGAAGAGGGCAATGCACTCTTTGCCCGTTCATTTCATATTTCTGGCCCAACTCCTAGTTCAACAAGGTGACTGGGGTTCTGCCTATCCTGTGAATCCTATAAGACTTGTGGGCCTTGGCACCTACCAGTTTTGACTCTTTTGGTAACATTCTTAAATATGAAAACTGGAAAGTTGCCAAAAAATGTACTTCTCCCCTACTCCCAAATATGGGTAAATAAAAGAGGCAACAAAGAGACTCCCATTATGAACGAGTTGCACACCCACTTCTCTATGGTGCTCTGCAAAGAGAGCTGATCCTATATTGTGATCATTTCGTTTCTACAACACCAATGGCACTGTATTAAACAATACTCAATTGGTTTCAGTATGTTAGGTGAGGTAGATAGAGTAAGCAAGAAAGCCAGGTTTGAATTGATTTTGAACTCACTGAAATAAGATTCTCTCCAAATATGTTTACGGTAATTGCCCACACAAGAAGATTCACACTAGCAATCTGCACTCCTGATTGCAACAAGTGAAATGGTCTGGGCTTTGCAGAAAGCTGTTTGGAGTACCTCCGCAAACACTGAAGACAGAACTTTTAACTAGGGGCGTGTGAAATTGGGCAGTTTTGCTTTTGACAATTTTCTAGAAATGTTCTAAAACGTTGACCTTTTTTTACATTGAACAAAATCCATTCATTACACTTGGGCAAATAAAGACTGCAACAGATGATATTTTAAATGTTTTAAAAGTTGCAAAAGAAGTGCAAGAAATGTGCAATGACACTGTTGCTGGAGATTTTCTTAGCAAACGAAGTGAAAGCTATTTACTTAAGTGTTCACATTATTGAGCTGGGAGGAAATCAGCAGACAGGCTCTTACTGGTGGTCTCAAAAACAAGCTAAGGGGGTACTCTTTACTTGAGTTTTCAAATTACTTTGGCAGAAAAAAAACCTATAACCATGCACCAGCTGTTTTCTCACCAACATTGCTGAAAACGGTCAACTTTAGTTTTTCACTTGTTTTGCTGCTAATATAAATCCTGTATGTTTTACTGGATTTGTTTTCAATACATTCACCGGAGGCACAATTGGAAAATAAATTCACAATTTTATAAATTTGTAAAGTACAAAATATATACATTTTTCCCAATTGCGCTGGGGGATTTTAAATGTGCACCCTGATGGAAATACTAGCATTTGAGTAGTGGAGAGGTGGTGGCATGAAGTAGATTAAGGCATCTCTGGGACAGCCAAAAGTGACACTAACTTTAAAATGATCAAGTTTGAGATAGCAGGCATCATAGGGTTGATGGGATGAAACACTGCATTAACATTTTGTAGATCAAAGTTGGGCATCTCAAGAATTTATAGATTAAAATGACTCATCTTGTTACAAATGTGAAGAGCATGCATGCTTATTTAACTGACTGTATGTCTATGTCTATCCAATATAATATATTTTTGTTTGATTATAGTAGGCATTTTGTGTGTCTGTACTCCTGATTCTGGCCATACTGAACAGCTCCTCTTTTGTCATCAGTCATCAGTCAGCAGACCAAACATTTTGTTATTGGCTGTCTTCAAATGTATGATGCCAACTCGCTGACTGGCATGGAGGGTCCCTTCCTCTAGCCTTGTTTCTGCCCCTCGGATTCTCTGCTCCTCGCCAGCCCTTGCTGCAACAGTGCACCCTCTTAGCATGCTTGCTGATTGCGGTGGTGGCAGAAGGACGATTGGTTGCCACTGGGTGGCCGAGGTCAGGGGCAGTAGCAAGATTAGGAGCCTGTGCACTGGTGGAGCAGATGAGGCAAAACAGGCGAGATTGGCCATGTCTGTGGCTGAGGGAAGGGCTTAGCAGCAGCTGTGAGATATGGGTTGACTCTGTTCAGCTGACTCTCCCATGTGGGCTGCCTGTATAGGCAAAGCCTTACCGTATTATCAAACACGTGTAACATTGCTTTTCTTGCCACAGTGCTGATTCATTGGACAACACTTTGTGAAAGGTGTAAAAGGACTAGTTTGCTGCATGCACGCTTGTGGCAATTAGCCTTGCACAGCACAGCACCCAGCCCAGTACTCAGGGGCTCTTGCGTCCCTACACCCCTGTTATTAGCACTGTTATTAGCCCTATCCCTTGCCAGCCATTCATTTAATTATGGGCGTGGAGTGGGTGGCGAGGGAAGGGCAATCTTCTGGCAGTTGTCCAGAAAGGCTGACGGCTTCATCTTTTACCTCTAGCTTGTGCCTTGTTTTTGAGCTAAAGTTAGACTTTTTCTCACCTCTTCTGCCAATAGAATGAAGTATCTCACACAGACGGAGCAGACTGTGTCCCTGATTGTTACCGCACTGTTACGCTGCGAAGCCGGCGGAGCTGGGGAGCAGGCTCAGTCACAGCTGCAAGCCCTTAATTACCTCACTCGTAAGCTAAACTTGATGATATCTTCCTAAGCTATTCCTCAGGAAGGAGATCTCTACCCCCTGCTTTCATCGTCTTGCCTATGACCAATTTTTTACTGACACAACACTTCAGTTGCTTCTCACATGGCAATGTCCTGGGAGATTTTGTTTGCTACCTGTTTGATATTTGAAGCAGATAGTATTCACAGTCGTAATTACCCCATGAGATTGAGTGCATAAATGTTGGCACCACATGAGGAAGTTCCTAATAGGACCAAAACGTACACTTTTTTCTTATCTTGGATCCTGGTGGATTCTGGTGGTCACGGCATAGTGGTGCCTTTACTGCCCTTACTACGAGGGAAGAGAAGGAGGGGGTGTCGGACTATGGTCATCTCTCAAGCTGTCAGGTGTTCTTTGAACCTGCTTATGGTTCTGGCCGGTTTTAAGGCATGGAACATTTTTTAGACTTTTTCTGCATTTTTCTCCTATATCTGCTATATCTAGCCACAATTAACATTTGAAAGTGTGTTATTTATGTCTGCATATGGGTTTTTAAAAATTGATATCTTATGTTTCATTGAGTAAAATGTCATGCCGTCCATTGCAATGTGACTAGACGAAAGGCCACAACGTACCCCTCGCCAAATAAATTGGCTAAACGTACTGTAGCATTAATGAAACTGATAGCTCAGGCTAACATTCTCACTGGGGGAATAGAAACATTATTGAGGGGGAGGTTTCTAGCCTTACTGATGGCGGTTTAAACTCCATCCCAAGCTCTAAATTTGTAATACATGATACCGCTGAAGTTACCGTAATATCCATACATGGGGAAGATGTTCTTAATGACCAAAAAGGGAAATCATGGGCCATGTCCAGCCAATCCACTAAAAGTATAACATGGCATATAGGCAAATCTTTAACATGTGCCCAAACAGGTTCACATGAACAGGATAGACAGAAGGAACAAACCTATCTTTCTGTGACCTTAAAAGACACAGTAAAAGCCCCCCAACCCCGGCAATCTATGAGATATCTATGAATAGCCTACACGAAGGTGGTTGTAATTATTATATTCCAGCTACCATTAATTACCAAATTATTATACATAAATCTATGATCATGCTAGAACTATGTGATGGTAAGAAATTGAAACTGGATTTGGATAAAACATCAGTAATAGAGGCTACCACATTTACCGTACCTGTTTCGAACATATCAGAGCTCCCTATCAATGAACTGCTTTTCATTGAGCCTATCAGCACTCTGGAACTGGCTCCTGAACTGAATTGAAGCACCAACCATCCATTGCCTATTGAAACCTCTGATAATGGTCTAGGGATTGAGTACCCTAACAATGGTAATTCAAATGTTAGTGTTATCTCACCTTTAGTCCCTGTAGTGATGAAGGTCATGGATACTTCAGTGTATAATAGTTTGAGCCGAGCATAGGATTCCTTATCTATATCGTATAAATGTAACAAGAATGTAATGAAGTCCATGGAAGAAATAAGTAATGAAGTGGGACTCCTTAGAAATCTGGTCCTGGAGCATCAGATGGGACTCTTCGCATTTAAAGAAGACATTTCTATCCTCTCTAATAAGACCATGTCCATCAAATGAGGCTTGGACTCTAAAACTCATTGATGTTCTTCAAGGGACTCACCCCTCTCAAATGTGTCTAATACACTTCCAGAGTTAGTAAGCAAAGAGTCATCCTAAGCAATCAATAGATCTTCCTTTACTGATAGGGTGGCAAATAATATAGACCACTTGACCCAGCCCTCATCAGCCTTAACTGGCTCTCACTGCATACATGAATCACCTTCAAGACTTGCTAGATCATCTATCATCTATAAAACAGTCACCCTACAGCCACCCAGCTACGTCACAGAGAAACTCAGCATCTCTGGCTGACAGCACACCACCAGAAGCCAAGACATGTGCCGACTTGAAAACCACCACTGCAAAAAGGACAGGATCTGCCTACGCCCTAAGACTAGGGAACCTCCTCCCCATCAGACTCACCCCCACGCTCCTACAATTTGGAAAATAACTCAAGACCCAACTATTCAAAGAGTCTCTCCTCCTCAACACCTATGTCTTACCATCATCCCTGTGCCACCTGACTCACTAAACACCATCCACCCTCTCCTCGCTGCCACCCTGTACAGCCATAGCCCTCCTCTGTGCCCCTCTGTATGCTGCCCCACGCTGTATATCTGTTCTGTTATTACCTCTGAAAAGCACTCCATTATACTTCTGTACTGTTGTATCCCACTCCAAAGCGCTCCGGTGTGTATCTATATTGTTTTATACCCCAGTAAAACAGTTGCTTCTCAAAGCTAGGTCTGCACTCAATAAATGTAATAATAATAATAATAATAATAATAATAATAATAATAATAATAAACAACAATATGGTGGAAAATACTCCTCCGACTAGGCAGATGTCTTATAAAAGAAGTAAGCAGCAACGTCTACCCCCTGTCCACAATGCTAGGATGGCTAGTATTCCTAATACGATATCACATGTACCTATTCCTGGAACACACATGGGCTATAGTCTGGTCCAGATCTGCACTAAAGATTTTTCCATTAAACATCATAGGGAAAATAAGGTTGTATAATGTGTCTAGACTGACCAGCGGCTCATTTTAAAATGAGGATTCCCTCAGGAATAAATGTATTAGTTGGCTGAGTCATAAGCAAGGATTTCTGTCCGTTATACGGGAGGATATTGTGACATGTGACGGACACCAGACTGATATTTGTAAGAAATATGATTAGATTACGATGGTTCTTAGTAGTGGGTTGATTGCACCTGGGCTTTTATCTTTGGAACATAGGACTTATCCCCATGCTGACAACCCAAATGAACTAGGACCATTCCCACGGCAAAGGGATTCTGATGCGAATGCTGGCCCTTTGGATCCACGGGCTGGCCTATTCTTTAATGTTACTTCTTCTGATGACCCTATTTCACTAGGTCTGGGAATTAATACAACTCACTTAAGGACTGCTTATGTTGATAATAATGAACGGAGTGATATTGATTGACAAACGAAGAACCCTGAGGAGAAATCTCCTGAATTACCTGGAGCACAAACTGTTGCTCATGGTGCCCAGGAAATGAACATATTTTCATGGAGCATAGCTGGTCTACAGTGACATATGAATAGTGATGCCTGGTGTACCTACATCAGGGGTCACCATACTGTATGTTGTCACGAGATTTGGAGTTTAGGACTGAATTACCTCCCGGGTTATGCGCCTTTCACTATACCAACTATTAAAGGGGAAATAGGAAGGCTGAATGGGGTACTGGGAATTTGGGTCAATGAATCATTAAATGCCATGGTTCAGTTGATTGATACATAGTCAGCTGACTTACAACAGTTATATATGTACTTGAATAGAGAAACTGAGGGATTGCTGTTTAATCTATGCCTAAAACCAACAATGGACAATGGATTAAGATATTCCAATGTATTCAAAATGCCATTGAAAATGGCTGTATGCAGGTGTTTGAGGATGTGATATTTTAGGAATGCTTGCATTTCCTCAGATATTAATTACACTCTGTTATCTGTGTTGATATACTCAGAAATGCTTTCTCTCCCAAATATGGTGGTGAGAAATGTGATCACTTTTCTTGTGTTAACTGTTTCTCTGACCGTAGCCCAATAAACCCATTTCGAGGTGTAATCCATCAAAACTCATATATAGATTTTCTGTAGTTGTAGAATCTTGAATGGACCCACACGGTCCATTATAAGTTTCTGTGTGGCTATAATAGACTGTTTTTCAAGTGTATGCGGGTGTTGAGTTCACTTCATTGTTTTGTTGTTCCTCCCATGGCAATCAGGAAAGGCAGTCTGGGACCATGTTTACTTTTCCCTGGTGTGCATATTATCCTTGCTTTGCACTTCATGAACGCTATCATCCATTGACAAATCATGGGGGATGATGATGTTAAACCCTTAGTGCTCAGGATGTGGATCAAAGGCTTGTGATCTGCTCTAATGAGTATGGGTAGGTCCCAAGTGAAGGTTTTGAAATTTCCTAGAACCCAGAAAACACCTAAGGCTTCTCTCTCTGGTAGAGTATTTAAATCCAAACCCACTGCGAGCTCTGGGGGTGAAAGCTATTGTCAATTCCCTACCCTCTTCAACGTGGTTCATTACACCACCTAACCTCACACTGCTTGCATCTACTTCTGACATGGAGAGTACTGTCTGTTTGAGTACATTTATGGTTGGTGCTTGGTTTATGTCAGTTTGTATCTTTTCTAAATCTTCTTGACACTGCTCCAACCATTCGACTTTGGCATTCTTTTCATCAAGTCTCTTAATATTTTGCTGTTATCAGCAACGTCCTGGGTTAATTTGGATTAGTACTGATCTATGCCTAGGAACGATCACAATTAGTCTTTGTTGGTAGGCGGTGGTACTTGAACTTTATCCGGTTTGATGCATTTTTGATTTATTGTATGGCCTAGGTACTCCATCACATTGGAGACCCTGATTCAGCATTTCACAAGATTCAATGTGAGTCCCCTTGTCTCGATCATGATAGTACCCCATGCAAGCAGGAATTGTGTTTTTAAGCATCCTATCATGTGGTGAATATATCGTACTGGAAGAAATGTAATCCCTACTGGTCCCCAAATAGGTGGTGGATCAACCTTTGGAATCAAGGTGCAGCTGAGGCAAGCCTAATAGGAAGCGCTCAAATCTAAAGGCTCTTAGCAGTGTCACAAATGGCATAAGAGATTTCGATTCTTTGTCCAGTTCCATTTGGTGTTATGCCAAAGAGAGGTCTGGGCTTGTGAAGTATCTGGCTGGTTTCATGGTGGTTAGAGTGATTTTCCAAACATATCTTTGCATTCATATCTCGTAAGCCCACACAAATTCCAGTTGTATTATTTGGCTTGCACACTATTATAATGGGTGTTAGTCATTCAGAGCCTAGGACTCTATGAGCTCTATTGTGCCATCAGCGCATAGTCTCTCCAGCTCTTCCTCAAGTTCTTGTTTTGTTCCTATAGATATGAATCTACCTTATGCACTACTGGTTTAGCTCTGTGTTTTCAGACAGTTCAGTGCTTGAAACCTCTAAGGGTTCCAATCGAATCATTGAATATCTCAGGATACTCCTCTTGTAAACTCTCCCTGTACTGCGACCACTCACTGAGACGCTAAGATGGGATATGCTCCTCCTGGATGAAGTTTTATTTTCGCGGTTGCTTGTTACTCTTAATCAACAACAGATGATTCATCTTTTGCAACATACAATTCACAGAATATGTTTCCGTTTTGAAAAGGAAGGGTCGCTCATTTGTACCCTAACACATGTAGTATTGGGGTCTGGATCATGTGTATGTCCACCATTGTGTATGGTGCCCTGAGTCTATTATCATCTTAGGTTCTATGTTGTTTATTCACAGATGTTCCCATGTGTCCTTCTTTGGCTTAGAGGATATGGTTAATAGGAAATGTGGGCAATCATCCTCTTCAATCATCAACAGGATGTTTGGCCCACCAACTTCTTCTCGGGCTTTTAGTATGTCGACTTTTGGTCTGGGTTTAGAATTTCAGCATACTTGTCCTTAGCTTCCCACTATACTGCATCCAGTGCATTTGCCATTGGGACGCTTGCATTGTCTGCACCAATAGCCTTTTGGAATGTATCATATATTTTGGTTTGCTTGACATCACTCTGTCTGTCATTTTGTGCTGGTCTGTTTCTTTGCCCTTTATTATAGTCCCATCTGGTTTGTGCTATTTCTTTAGTTGCTATAACGTCTTCCTCCATTTGGGTCTTTTTACTCTCCATTGGGTTTGCATCCTCGCTTTGGACTGCTTTGATGCACTTGGCTCCTAGATCTGTGGTATGTGTGATATCAATGTCTTGTTCGTATGGGGTCCTTGGCCTGCCAAAGCCACTTCTGGATGCTAGGGTTAGCCATGTGAAGCATTAATTGCTCTCCCAGTTATTTGTCTATGTTGACCATAAATTTGCAAGATGCTATTGAGCCTCGGGGAGGGGGATGGAGGGCTGCAATGTATTATCTGGTCACTGACTCAATTTTCAGTTGCTTCCAAAGGAAAAAGTAATGTCTTTCTAGGACAAGATTTGCTTTATTCCTGTAATGTCTTTCTAACTTGGTAATTGCTGAGTCATTGTTTTTGGCAGTGCTACTTGCAGATGTGTCTCCTGCTCCCTACTGTGTCAGGTAGGGTGCAGAATACTTGAACCCACTCTGCATCTTTAAGGTTGTCACAAAATGTGATCGCCCATATTGCTCTTATGCAAACTTGAAAGTTATCCACCCATTGTTCCTGTAGGATGGATGGTTCTCGTGGTGTCGGAAGAAAAGCGCATCAAGCATGAAACAGTTCAGAAAGTTGTGTTTGTTAATTAAGCTTTCTTGCTTTGTGTGTTATTGTGTGGGGTTTCAGCTAAACATTGCTTGTGTGCCATTCAGTCCATTGTATTTCTTAACCAAGTGGAATGAGACATTACAGGCATGGAATATTATAATGATTGGGGCTCCAACCCAATTTAGCTATGCATTATTATGATGGCACCGTGCTGACTGATGCGGCTGTATTGGAACCTAGAATTTGTCATAAATCACCAATGTATCAATTGAAAAGGATACGGTAACCAAAAAAGGATACAATTGGTAGGGCTCTTCCAGATCCTTTTTCACACGACTTGATTGTAGTTAAGTCAAATTAGACCTTCCAAATGATACAACTCTCAAAAACAGGCAGAGAGATGGATCACTGGAAAGGGCGTGGGTATTGTATCGGAAGTCAGCCTAGGATAGATAAAGTATCATAAGAAACTGTCCCAATCTCAACTCACTATGATAGCACAGTATTATCATAAATTCAAAACACTGACCTTATGGCAAAAACTGAAGTATTCAACGAAAGTCTCTTGAAGAAATCCAGGAGATAAACCAACGACAAAGGAGGGGAAGATTAGTAAGGGAGACTTATCCTGAACGGCACGAGGCTCATGCTAGATACCGAGTTGGTGCACCACAGGATAGCGTCCAAAGTACTGTGCACAATCACCTTCCAATAGTTCATGAAATACTTCCTTTCCCACGAAGAACAAAAATAGAAGTTCACCTGTTAACTATCACAAGTACCAAAAGTTCAAAGAAGTTCAGAAAACCACGTGCAGGATTGCACGCGACAGCGTACACCCAGCCAGGACAGCCGCGCTTGGAGACAGCATTTCCGCTTGTAGATTTGGCACGCGAACAGGATGCATGCAGCCCAGGGCAACCGCGCTTGAAGACAGCGTCCGCGTGTGGAGATTTGGCATGCGAACAGGATACACGCAGCCCAGGACAGCTCGCTTGGAGACAGCGTCCGCGTGGAGATTTGGCATGCGAACAGGATACACGCAGCCCAGGACAGCCGCGCTTGCAGACATCGTCCACGTGTAGAGATTTGGCAAGCAAACAGGATACACACAGCCCAGGACAGCCGCGCTTGGAGACGATGTATTTAGGCAACAATTTCTTTTTTCCGGGTATCCTCAAGTTTTTGGTGGACAGCCATACCTTCATACCTGCTTTGTAGACAGGTGCAGGGATTCTATGATACAGGTGATAGGTCTTATCTCGTTTCTTAGCTTGCTCCAATTGCTGCTTAACTTTAGTCTGTAGACTCTTTAGATCTCTAATATTACGTCCTGCTGCAGGAGTATCCACTGACAAACTGGAATCCCAAGGAATGGATCGGGGGTGTTGGCCATACAGAGCATAGAAAGCCGAAGTACCTATGGCACTATGGTATGAATTATTATAGGCAAACTCTGCTGCCGGCAGGAAATTGAGCCAATCTGACTGAAACTGCCGGCACAAACATCGCAGATATTGTTCCATAGTGCTATTGACTCTCTCAGTCTGTCCATCCGTTTGAGGGTGATAAGCACTAGACAACCTGTCATTAATTAGTAATGCCGAATTTAGTGCTCTCCAAAAACGTGACGCAAATTGTGAGCCCCTGTCAGTGATTATCACTGAAGGTAGGCCAAAAAAAGGAATATATGCCGGATGAATAAATCAGCCAGACCAGCAGCTGGTCAACCAATTGGTAAACCAATACAGGGGATAAAAAGTGCCAATTTTGTAAAGTAGTCTACCACAACCCATATGGTATCGTAGCCATTATTTCTTGGAAGCTCTACCACAAAATCCATTGATATCATGTCCCATGGTTTTTTTAGGAACAGGTAGGGACTGGAGTAAACCCACTGGTTTGCCAGGAGTGTTCTTGCAACGTAATTTATAACATCTTGTGCTATGGACGGCCACCAACACCATCTTTTAAGCAACTCTAGGGTCTTCTTCTGTCCAAGATGGGCTGCAATCAAGGAATCATAACCCCAACTGAGGGCCTTCTCCCGAGTGGTATCAGTTGGTAGATAGAGTACTCCTTGTTGGAAAGGCAAACCATTGTATATATCAAGATTCAATCCCTGAATCAATTGTGGATTTAGTTTCACCCACTCCTGTAACTCGTTTTTTAGGGAAGGTTGTGCAGAACAACTACATATCACGTGATCTGCCAACAATTTATTTTGCACCGATGGTTCTTCCTTCACCTCTTCACCGATGCGAGACAAAGCATCCGATTTGACATGTTGTCTGGCAGGGCGATAAGTAATTTGGAAATTGTATTGATCAAAAAAGACATGCCATCTGGCCTGTCTGGCTGTAAGACATTTCATAGTTTTGAATGCCTGAAGAATGCCTATGATCCGAGTACACCAGCACCTGATGTTTGGCCCCAAGAAGATGATGTCGCCATTCTCGGAAAGCATCCTTGATTGCAAGTAATTCCCGCTCAGTGACAGTATAGTTCTGTTCGTATGAGGTAAGCTTACGTGAGAAGAAAGCAACTGGATGCTCCTCCTTGGTTTCTGCACAAACTTGCGAAAGTACAGCTCCTGTAGCGACACTGGAAGCATCTGCTTCAACGAAAAAACTGACAATCCGGATCAGGATGTTGAAGTACAGGTGCAGTGGTAAATGCTTCCTTTAACATCTCAAAAGATGCTTGGGCATTCTGGTTCCAACAGAATGGAACTTTGGAACTAGTTAAAGCTGTCAATGGGGCCACTGTTTTGGAGAAGGAACAAATAAATCTGCAATAAAAATTCACAAAACCTAGGAATGATTGTAATGACTTGACATTGTGTGGAACGGGCCAATTCAATATGGACTTCACTTTGGAACGACTCATTCGAACACCTTGATTGGTAATGTCGTAACCCAGAAATTCCACTTCTTGTGTATGAAAGACACATTTCTCGGCTTTAACAAAAAGCTTTTTCTCTCTGAGTCTTTGTAAGACAGCTAACACGTGTTTAACATGTTCTGGAAAAGATGATGAATATATCAAAATGTCATCCAAGTAAATCACCACGAATTGGTCCATCATATCTCTGAAGATATCGTTCATGAAGAACTGAAATGTGGCGGGAGAGTTACAAAGACCAAAAGGCATCACTAAATATTCATAAAGGCCGTACCGCATCTTAAAAGCGGTCTTCCATTCGTCTCCTTCATGAATGCGAACCAGATTGTAAGCACTGCGCAAGTCCAATTTAGAGAAGTACTTGGAAGTTCCTAATTGATCTAACAGAACATTTATCAGTGGTAAAGGGTACCGATTCTTTATGGTGATGTCATTAAGAGCCCTGTAATCAATGCACGGCCTTAGATCTCCTTCTTTCTTCGGAACAAAGGATAAAGGAGAGGCAGCAGGTGATTGAGAGGGTCGTACAAAATCCCATATCAAGAGCTTTATCAATGTATTCTTTCAAGACAACATCTTCTTTGGGAGTTAAAGAATAGACTCGACCAGTAGGGATTTTAGCTCCAGGAATTAGTTCAATTGGACAATCATACTGCCTATGTGGAGGCAGCTGTTCTGCATGGCCTTTGTCAAACACATCAGCAAAATCTGTATATTCACTTGGTACATGTGTACCACTCTGATGTGCCACACTAATAGTGGAAATTCCCTCCATAGAGGCCAAAATATGTGATTTATTTGACACCTCCTGACTGGTAAAGCAATGTTCATTGCAAAAAACGGAAGGATATTGGACCAATCCCGTAACCCAGTCAATGGCGGGATTATGAAGAGTCAAGCAAGCAAGTCCAAGTAATATTTTGTACTGAGGAGCTGCAATGACATCGAAGACTATTTCCTCCGAATGACCATTTAATAAATTCATCTGAATAGGTACAGTCTCCTGAGTTACCATACCGGAAATCAAGACCGATCCATCCACAGTATTAACAGTTTCAGGTTTGTTCTTGTCTACAAGGGGTATAGAACATTTCTTGGCATATGTGATATTGATGTAATTATTAGTGGCTCCAGAATCAACCATAGCCTTGGAAACCAATTCTTGATCATCAAAACATAAAGACATCTCAACAGCTATAGGTGCGTGTGCTGGAAATGTAATGGAGTCCGATGTAACACTCGACACAGGGACTCCTGCTACTGCTGAGTTTTGGCGTTTCCCGAAGGCTTAACTAGTTTTTTAGGACATGCCGCCAGTAAATGCTCTGATGAACCGCAATACTTACATAAATTGTTTTTTCTTCGGTTCTCTCTTTCTGCTCTAGACAACCGGCCTCTCACTGCACCAATTTGCATTGGTTCAGGATCAATCGAAGAAGCTGCCGGAGTCTCAGAACAAACCGGTGCATGCAGGAAAGGTTTTCTCTCGCCTTTGCGAGCATTTCTTCGGGCATCAATTTGTAGAATCAAATCAAGAAATTCTGAGAAACCTTTAGGAACCACTGGGACCGTGGAGAAGGCATCTTTGAGTTCTTCTGAAAGACCCTTGTAGAAAACAGCCGTCTTCTTGTCTTCAGGCCATTGGGCTTCGGCTGTTAATTGGTTGAATCTGGCGATGTAAGCCAACAGAGTTTGACTGCCTTGTTGTAGATTCATTAACTCCAGATCTGTGGCTTGAGTAGCATAGCGCATATCACAGACTTTACTCATAGCAGCCAGAAGATCATCACAATCGTACAACAAGGGGCTATTTGATTCCAATAATGGATTAGCCCAAGCAGCAGCTGTACCCCCCAAATGGGAAGCACGAATGCTGCTTTAGTAGTTAGGTTGGGAAACAAATTAGGTCGGCAAAGAAAATGGAGTCTGCACTGATTAACAAAAGTTCTATAGGTTTTAGGATCACCTGTGAACCTTTCTGGGGGAGCCAAGGGAAACTGTGTCGGCATAACCACTTTAAGAGTTTCCTGTGGTAATGATGGTGCGTAGTCCCAGATCCAGATGCAGTGGCTACTGGAACCTGTGCTCCATGAGGAGTGGCATGCATGGCATCTTGCATACCATCCATTTGATGCCGCAGCATGTCCTGTGCCGTAATCATTTCATTTCTCAAGTCAGTGATTAACTGAGTCAAAACAGTTAAACGATCCGCACCCTCCATGGCTTCCGATTATGTCATAAATCACCAATGTATCAATTGAAAAGGATACGGTAACCAAAAAAGGATACAATTGGTAGGGCTCTTCCGGATCCTTTTTCACAAGACTTGATTGTAGTTAAGTCAAATTAGACCTTCCAAATGATACAACTCGAACAGGATACACGGCTCCAGAAATTAGCCTGTGGCGGAAAACACGCTACAAAAGGCCAAAGAAGTTCCTGAGGGAATGCGAGGACGCAGGTCCAGAGTTCAGCTACAAAACGCCAAAAATGAATTAATCAGAAGCAGCGATCGACGTTTCCATGCTGCTTATGTACGTACTGCCGTGACACACGTGACAGAACTAAGTCACGTGAATTTAACGACGTGAAAAATGCAGACGTAGTTTTCCTGGCAATGCATCGAACAACCTCCATTTCCAATAGAACGGTCTCACGGTTCTATGGGCATAACTCATTCTGTATGGAGAGGTTGTTCCCGGTCCAGAGATATGTCCAGCAGGCATGACAGAATTCAATTAAACACTCTGTTGTGATGTCACAATGAGGCTCCGAACTGATACTTGGTTTCACTTGAGTGCTTAGACTAAATGGGGCTGGGCTTACAATGGCTATGTTCGTTTAGGGTCCTTTTTTCTAATGTGGCATGATGCAGATCAGCCTTTGTACATGTTAATAGAAGTTTTATTCGAGGACCCCACTGGCGAGACACTCTCTTCTCTCAACGTAACAAAACAAACTTTCTTCAAGTCATAACATGCTATGGTCCTGGTTGTGTTCTAAAACCTACCCCATCAACGAATGGAGATTGCTTCCATTTTGAGAAAATAGTAAACAAACCTTTACGCCATCACTGTGGTGATAGCAGCCCTCCATGCATGAGAGATATATAAAGGTCAAAGTGGAGGTCAAACACTTCAGACATTTCTCTCTCCCTGAAATGCATCCATGAAGGGCAGTAAGGAGGAATAAAGTATGAGACTGATGTGCGAAAGAGGGCTCTGAGTTTCTATGGGACAGGCCCTGCCTGCATCCCTTTCAGAGGAGGAGTCCTTATTCCAGGCCAGTAGACTCCTTGTTTCATTTGAAGAGTACTCAATCACCATTTACACTAGCTGAGAGTTTATAAACAGGGGTGTGAAATAAGGACTCCAGGCAGACAAGACTCCAACGGGAGTTTATTGATTAAGATCAGCGTGACAGAAGGCACCTAACCAAGCGGCAGCTCCAACTGAACTGAGACAACCGCACCAGGCAGGCACATCAAATCAAAACATTCTTAGAACACTATGACTCATAATAGAGTTGCTCTGTACGAAATACACACCACACAGTACTCTCGTGAACCAACATACAAAGGTATGTGAATACATAATAGTGCTGTGCACTTTGCCCATCACAACAAGGGGCCTTGTGAATTGCTTGCAACTGCACTTCAAAAGTGACCTCTATTGCAAAAATAATATAAAACAGAGCTTAAATGTTTTGTGCGAGAGAGTGAGCTAGTTAAATGTGGTGGGCATGTTTTTTGTTGTGTAGTAGATATGTTAGAAGTACATATGTTAGAATCTTAGGTTGGATTGGAACATGGAATGTGAACGGGGATCTAGAAGGCTGGGGGTACTGATTGAGGGCAGTTGAAATATGGTAATAAAAGGATGAGCATGAATTACAGTGGTGTCTGTGACATTGTTGTCAATTACAAACACTACAATTGGTCAACGAGGAGAAACAAAGACAAAATATAGAGAGAAGGTGGCTAGTTGAAGAAAGTGAATGAAAGGTGTATACAGGAAGACGGCACGAAATAGACAACGCAAGACAGAAAAAAAGCAAAGGACCCAGAGGAAAAGAAAAAGAGAAAGAATTGGCGAGGAGCATGGCATGGCTGCAGTGAACTTGTTTGGATATATATATATATAAAAAAGAGACTGAAGCGAAAGGTGAAGTATTTTTTAAACATAGAGTTAACGTATTTGGAGTGCGAGAGACGGCGCGAGTAGTGTGACAAGAAAGCAGCGCTGGAGTAGTTAGAAAAAAGAACCCAGGTACGGGAAGTTACATGCCACCATTTTAAGGAAATAAGAAAGACAAATTATTAGAGAAATTAACTTAGAAATGTCAAACTATGTGCCGCCATTTTAGAAAAAAAAATTAAAGGTTGTCGGAACAACGAAATACGATAACTGTAACTGAGTGAAACAGTAATAATTAATACAAGTAAGTGAAAGTGAAAACAATGAAATGAAATTTATTTCAAATGGGAAATGAATAAACAGTGAGAGCGTGAAAGTAACAGGGAGAATTGCATTATAAAGCAGTGTTGGTGCTAAGTAAACATGCAGCTGTATTTGACTATTACACAGAGGCATGAACGTTACCATTACATTAGCAACATTCAAATGCAAATAAAACGCTAGTCAATGTTATATTATGAATGTTGAGTGATAAATAAAATCAATCAAAATAAAAGAGTAGATGCAAGACATGATGAAACTAATATGATAAACACAGCCCATGGAAAGACAATAATGCCTAAATGAAATTTGATAATAAAGCAGGGGAGTAACAACATAGCAACATAACAACATAGTGGAGAAAACATAAACACAAAGGGACAAATGAACAAAGCTGTACAAACGTGAAATGTCATGCTACCTTATACAGCTCAAGCAAGTTATAAAGAGTGTCATGGCAATGTAGTGAATTGAAGCATCACATAGAAAGAAACTGAAAATAAAATTAACAACTATATCTGAAGTGTGTCATAGAAGTGTGCATAGAAACAAGACAATATAAAGATATAGGAGAAACAAGACAAAAAGTGAGAAGAAGAACAAACACTATTTAAAATGAATGGAAGAGAAAGACTCAGTATACAACAGACAAATATGTCAACGGATAATGCAGAGGGAGACATACATTTACAACAAGGCAATTTTCAGGGTATATCTGGAACGACCATGTCAACAAATCCATTAAATTACCTACGCCGTCCAAATCCTTTCAATTCAGCGCCACAAGAAAATCAAGGACAAAGGTGGCAGGAATGGATTGATGAATTTGAGGAATTCTTAAGAGCAGTGGGAGACCAAAATGCCACAAAAAATTGGACATTTTTACAAACCTCGTAGGGAAAGAAATTAAGAGTATTGTCAAAACAATACTGTCTGAGGAGAAAACAACATGTCAGTTACTAATAGTAGCCATCAGTGCTCAACTGATAATACCACCCAATAGGAATTATGAAAGATATGTGTTCAACCAATGTATACAAAACCACATGAGACCATAGCTCAATTCGTGCTGAGGCTACAAAAGAAAGCGACATTTTGTGAATTTATGAATTTCAATGATAATGAAGCAATAAGGCTAAGGGTATTTGAAGGATGATTGTCATCTCAATTCAGAAAACATCTGTTAAAAAAACCTCTGCCCTTAAAAGAAGTATTAGAGCTTGCCAGAATATACGAAAGAGTAGACACACAAGCAGCAAATATTGAAAATCCAAAGAGAATGGACACCAATGCTGCTATGAATCAAAGTACACAATGGCAAAAGAGATATGCTGGTTGTGCATAAGGACCAGTACGCAGAAACATAGGGGAAAGACAATGCTATAGATGTGGATTTGAGTTTGCCCATAAGGGTCCGTGTCCTGCCATGGGTCAATTATGCTTACGATGAGGGCAGGAGAATAATTTTCAGACGATGTGTCGAGAAAGAATGACAATGCCAACAAGTCGTTACAACACACAGATGATGTCAAGCAGTAGATATGATGGTCAGAGGAACTTTGGAGGACAAGCCTATACAGGAAAGGGGGTGATAAGACCTAATGTGATGTCAAAACCAAACCAACAAGTAGCTCAACCAGGATTTGTCAGAGCTATGGACAATTTACAGATAGAAACAACAAACCAAGATGGTCAAGAACTGAGTGAATCTTTAGTGTCCCATCAAATTCAAATTCAAGAAGAGGCACAATATAGAGATCCATATGAAAATCCACCCGTCTCTGGTGAAGAAGAGGAATTGTCAATGGATCATTATCAGGAATATGATAGATATAGTAAAGAATATGTACGGTTGATATATGACACCGCAGAGGGTAAAACAGCCATAAAAGTAACAGTGAGCTTATGTGGACAAGAAATACCGTTTTTAGTAGATACTGGAGCGACAGTAAATGTTATGAGTGAAGAGGCATATGAGAGGATTGCTAATCTATGTCCCTTACAATCATCTAGAGCTGACATTTTTCAATGGGGAGCAGAACAACAACTGTCTAATAGAGGACAATTTCAATGTGATTTAATTCATGGAGGACAATGTGTGCCAACTAATATACATGTCATAAAAAACCCTGTTGTAGGAAGATGCCTCATTAGCTGTAAAACTGCCACAGAACTGAGACTCATTTATGTGAAATAAAAACAGTCAGAAACAATAAAGGGAATTCCACCACAACGTCATGATCTGAGAGTCATGTCTAGGGAAGTGCTGAATATAGAAAAGTTAAAACAGAGATTTCCAAACTTATTTTAAGGAGTTGGAAAATTGAAAGTCGATTCAACCTGTTCCTCAACATCCAAGACGCAAAAGATTTCATTTACAGGCGAGAGTATCACAAGAGTTAAAACAACTAAGGGACAATGACATTATTGAGAAAGTTGAAGGTGGTCCGACACCTTGGGTATCTCCATTGGTAGTGGTGCCCAAGGCAGATGGGTGTCTTTGTCTCTGTGTAGACATGAGCATTTCTAATACTGCCATTCAGAGAGAAAGGCACCCGGAACCTAATATTGAGGACATGATAATACGGCTAAATCAAGCCACTAGATTCAGTAAATTAGATCTGAATCAAGGATATCATCAGTTGGTGATTGATCCTGAGTCCCGACCCATAACCACGTTCAGCATGCATGAAGGCCTATTCAAGCTATGAAAACCATCCTCTTCACATAAAGTCTCTCGCAGCACCATGTTTGCCAATAAACTGTCTGTAATGTAATAACCAAAGATGCATGAGCTGTAATGACTAATCTGTTTGTAGCAATCATAATGTGCCAACAACTGCTACCAATCCTGTACCCCCTGTAACTAAGTTCCTGCAAGTAACAGCGCCACAATGCCCCTGGGCTGTCTGCACGCTATATAAATATAAATAAATAAATAAATAAATAAATGTGGTAGAATTGGGATCATTCTTAGGAATGGCGGATACTGTGCATGATATTTACCGAACTATGCAACCCTCACTGATGCTCTGAGGCAACTATTGAAAAAGGGTATAGTGTTTATGTGGAAGGAGGAATGTGAGGAGAGCTTCAATAAAATTAAAGAAGAGTTGATTAGTGATAGGCGATTGGCATACTTTAATCTGGATCTGGAAACTGAAATCATAGTGGATGCCAGTCCGGTGGGTCTAGGAGCTATCATGTTGCAAATAGATCCGAGAGATGGACATGAATTTGAAAGAGATATTGTTGCATATGCTAGCAGAGCTTTCAGTGGTATTGAACAGACTTATTCACAAGCCGAAATAGAATGTTTGGCGGATGTGTGGGCATGTGAAAAATGTAATCATTTTGTGATTTGGAAGCATTTCACTCTGGTTACAGATCATCAAGCTCTGTTGTCCCGGTTTGGAAATCCAAGAATTAAAATGCCTCCCAGAATTGAAAGATGGGGCATAAGGTTACAGGAATATGATTATAAAATTATTCATAAGCCTGGAAAAGAAGCAAATCCATCTGATTATTTGTCGAGGCATCCAGCAGGCGTGGCAGAAATTAAAATGCAGAAAAATGCTGAAGAATACATATCATATTTATCTCTGAATGCTTTGCCGCCAGCAATTAGTAAGGAGATATTTAGGGAAAAGAGCAAGGCTGATCTGATGATTCAAAGAGCGATCAGGCTCACCAAAACAGGAAAGTGGCATTGTCTTGACATGGAAGAAGGAGTAGAGGAAGGAGACGTGAAAGATCTTAAGAAATTGGCAAAAATGAGCAGTTAACTATCGGCAACAGAGGAATGAGTGATTCTTAGAGGAAATCGACTAGTAGCTCCAAAAAGTTTGAGAAAGATCCTTGTGATGCTAGCTCATGAGCGGCACAGAGGGGTTGTAAACGTGAGGAATCAGGTGTGGTTTCCTTGTATGGATGTAATTGTTGAAGAAATCTTGCAAAATTGTTTTGCATGTCAAGTGACAACATCAAGTGTCCATGTAATGCCCCTACAGGTGGTGCCACTTCCTGATGGTCCTTGGGAACGCGTGGCTTTGGATGATGGACGATACTTATTGGTGGTTATTGATGAATGTTTAACATTTCCATTAGTGAAGCATGTGGCATCTACAGCTTTCCACAATGTTGCAGTGGTGCTGGATGAGCTATTTAGTGAGTGGGGTGTCCCTAAGGTGGTGAAAACGGATAATGGACCACAGTTTCATGGTCATGACTTTATCAAGTTTGCGGTACACATGGGTTTTAAGCATCAAAAAAGTATGCCATTATGGCCTCAAGCCAATGGTATGATTCAAAAGTTTATGAGTACTCTCAAGCGAACTAGACAGAAAGCATTGGTGGATAATATATCAATGCCACAAGCTGTTTCTCAGATGTTGAGAAGCTATCGCAATCCTCCTCATGATATGACTGGCCATTCTCCTTCAGAGTTGATGATCAAGTATGAGCCTCGTACAAGGCTTCCATATGTGGATGATTACACAGTTGCCGAAAACACTGACATTAGAGAGAGAGATAAACTAAAGAGGATGAAGGTAAAATAGTGAACAGATTGTAAGAGGAAAGCTGGAGAGATTGATCTTCAGTTGGGATAGTCTGTTCTGGTTCAACAGAGACAGCGTAAGAAGTTGGATTCTAAATATTGTCCGATACCGCTGAAAGTTAAGGAAGTCAAAGGACCCATGGTCACTGCTGAAGGAAATGATTGTGAGATAACTAGGAATGCTTCCTTTTTCAAAAGATTGTTTCATAATAATTCTAACGAAGAGGATTTTGAGTTGGGTAATTCTGGAGATTCCTGTGACAATGACTTAACTATAATGGATGATGATGATGACGTTGGAGTGTCAAATTATATTCATACACGGATATATATTGGTGGTGAAGGGAATGGGGTTGGTCCTGTAAATTTGGAGGATGGGGGGTCTGAAAATGGTGTAAATCCTAATCCTAATTCATCAGATGTGGTCTCAGAATCAACATGTTGTCCACATAGAGTGGTTCGCAAGCCGACACCTTTAATTGCACAAATGTAATTTATCTGTTTGTTTGGGTATGAATTCAGATGATAAGTAAGGGGGGGTTGTTGTGTAGTAGATATGTTACAAGTAGATATGTTAGAATCTTAGGTTGGATTGGAACATGGAATGTGAACAGGGATCTAGAAGGCTGGGGGTACTGATTGAGGGCAGTTGAAATATGGTAATAAAAGGATGAGCATGAATTACAGTTGTGTCTGTGACATTGTTGTCAATTACAAATACAACAGTTTTCACACCCTGCTAAGAAGCAGTGTGACAACTTGCTCGCATTCTCTGCCCATGGTCTGGGCAGAACTGTACAGGTAAGGTGGTTCAACTCTACTGTAGATAGGCATTCAGGGTTGCTATTTTCTCCTGCCACACCAAAAGAGAAAACGATAAGACAAAGGGCAGCTTTTTTAAAGGGATTCAACTCTTGCACGCCCTTTATTAAAAGAAAGGCGGTACATCATATGCTTCAGAAGGCCAAAATAAGAAGCCAGTACCGTCAAGCCTGTATAAAGTGTAAAAATGACAGAACCATTATTGTAATTAATCAAATGTATGCAGAGAGTTTTGTTAAACTGTTAAGGCAAGCATGTATTTGAAATGTCACAAGAATATTATCTCAATCTTCATGACACAGGCTCAATCACAATCCTTTGAATACCATTTTCAGTTGTCAAGAAGTGTTTTGTTGAATGCAAGCTTCATCAGGAAGAAATTATAGTGAACTTATTTGACCACTGGGCAACAAGGTGGTCATAGAACAGCAACATTTCAAATCTCAGTGTGGAGAAATGCTCCGTTAATAAAAAAAAGTATCAGTAACAGAAAAACGGCAGAAAAACACCCTCCACGTTGGAGGGGAAATTTCAAGATGGCCACCTTGCTCCTGCTCCTCAATAACCCAATACACAGAATGAGGAGAGCTGGTACATCAGCCACAAAGTATTCTAAAGACGGCAGTTGACAACATCACTCACACACTCACACAGAGATAAGTGCAGTATACACAACTGAAGTAATAAGCAAAATAAGTAAGAAGGTTAAAATCACCTGATACCAAAAACAGGATATAATCTATGATTCAGGTCCCGGATACATTGTTCTCTCCTATCCAAATGGCACTGGCTCCCAGAAAGTGCAATCAGGGAATGTCCCAGCATATGGCACAATCGGGACAAATCCATTACAGAAGTTACATTTCACACCAAACAAACACATCCCTGCAGCAGGGCACCATCTGGCAAGATATTTCACACTTTTTCATGTAGCTAGCCACCTGTTAAAGGTAAAGCTCTGTTAACATCAGCCTACCTAGCCTATCCAAGCTGTTCAAGGATGTGGGTGTGTTAACTGGCTTTCTTCTCCACTTACCTTGTGATCACTGCCTATCACTGTGAAAGCGAGGACCCAGCAGGTGAGATGGAAAACCTGCAAATGCCTCTGTTTCCTCCAGCCTTTAAACCCCTTCTTCTCTCTGCTCCTTCCAACAGTCTAAATTCTACCCTTCTCTGGCGGTTCAAGCCTCCAACCAGAGACCCAGGTGTTATCTGGAGTGCAAAGGGAGAGGCAGCAGGCAAAACAGAAAAAGCTTAAGAGCAAATTGCTGAATGTCTACCTGAAACTGGCACAGGAGAGCAAGATGGGGTCTACACTGGGGAGGCAAATGACCATGAACAGGTTGGTGGGATGACCCAGCACCAACCATACGGCAACAGAGTGCCATATTGCTGGCACGCTACCTATGTGTTTCTCATAGATTTACTGGAAAACAAAACGTTACATCTTATTTTATGAAACACAGCAGGGAACTGGACATTTGTTGGCAGGCATCCCTCAGTCGGAGATTATCATCAACATCGCCATTTTAACTACGGTAGCACCTCTGCATACGGTGATGACTTTTATGGATGGGATACATGGCAGGAGCATTGCCTGGATCACAGCTGTTCTGTACTCTATCTTTGGCAGGGCCGACATCAGTTATATCCAAAATACATCAATCACATTAAGAGAATAATGTACAGTATGGCATAGAGTACATCAGTATACTGGGTGGGTCCCAGCATTGGGCCACAGTCACAGCTCCACTCTTCCCTTTGATGGCAAAAAAGGGACATACAGGTCAGGGGAAGAGAAAGTCAGCAATGTGGGTGTGATTGAGGCAGCGGCACAGGTGGCTGGTGAATGAGTACAGTCCATTACTGTGTCGTGAGCACATAATGCCTCTTTGGTTGTGACCTATGTTTAGGTTTCTGTTCTGTACACTATCTTTTTTGTGTGGCCCAAAATTCTTCCACAAATGGCAACCTGATTAGCAAGCCTGGACCAGTCTGGACATGACCCATATTATCCAGAATTACTGCTTTTCCGACACACAATACTGTAACGAATGGCTGTGCTGCAACCATTCTCCAAATAAAGCAGGTTTATTTTTATTCAAGTAGCCTTTGATTTGCTGCATTTTTGGCACACTTCCATTATGGGATATTCATAACCTTCAGCCTCACTGGTGCTGTTGCTTAGTTACACAAAGTCAATGCTCTACCGGAGAGCAAAAATAAGTGAATGCTTTATCAGTGTAATGGTGTCCAGTTCAGTACTGTAAAATGCTGGTTCTACGCATTGAGGAAACATTGATTTTAATTACTGCATTTAAAACCTTCAAAATTGCTGAAATTAAGGAACTGAAACCAAAGATGTAAAGATACATTAATTGGATTGACTATCACAGGAACATGACAGCATCGTCCAAAATGCAGTTAGCAATCAAAACTAAGACTACTCTGCTTTCTGGCCCTTGGTTGCAGTGGCTAGTGGGAAATCTACACAAAGAGAGCCACCCTCGATTTCCGATACGGTTTGGGTTGCCCATTTGCACACCCTTTTTCTTACACTAATAATTATCATTGTATAACCCGGTCTCGTTGTAATAACTAGAATGCATCCATAATAATTCTTCAAGTGCAAATATCAAATGCTATAACTTCCTTAAAGTTTTCTCATGTGACTGACCCTGGGGGGAAAGATTTACCAACAATATGGGAAAATTAACTGTTTCAGAACTATTAGGCTGTAGCCAAACCAAAATTGATCCATGCTAGCAGACAGGGAAGCGCTTGAATCACACAATATAAACAAGCATTGAGAAAGCCAATAGGCCTGGCTTTGTAAATGTAGAGGGTAAGATTTTTCTGTAAGCCTCTGCAAAATCTATGCTTTAAAAGGAATGTGTTATATGCATTTATTTCACAGGAGGGATCACATCTTCAGTCTTAACCAACCAAATGTCTGCATTCCCTGAACACATTTGAATGAATATATATATACATTCACTGACAAACCTTTGTTATAGGGACGTTATGGTTAAGTTGCATTAACAAAAAGCCATGAAATGAAGTGTAAAACATTGTTAAAGGGACCTTATGGTTCAACGTAAAACCAGAAAACCCTTGAAATTCAGTTATGGTACGCTAAGCAACCATAATTCAGGCCATCTCCGTGCACTGCTAGAACTAATATGCAGGACATCAAAGATGACATTGAAAATGTCATTGATGACATCACTGATGACATCACATATCTGGCCCGCTTCTTTTTGTTCACTGTAATATGTAGGCCACATGATTTGTTTCACTGATAGAGACGCTTTTACCAATTAAAATGTGTTACATATGTACACATTAACCTTCATGTATGTTGTTAAGGTACTTTCCTTAGGATTTGGCCTCAGTTCATGGTACACATACATGGCAATATAAGCAAGCCTCAAACACATACATCATTTGTGTACTTCATGATGAAGTCTAATGTTACTGTCATTTGTTGTTGGTGTTGTTTCTTTCCTCTTTACTTAGGTTTCCTTGTATGTGCCTCAGATTTGCATGCATTGTAGGTCTTGATGTGTATTGTTTGTACTAACACAAGTACGTAGTAAGTCTTCCGTTATTAGCTATAAGCTATTGATTCCATGTTTATCATTACTGAAAACTCTGATAAGGTTCTGATGTATCTTGCTGCTTTCAACGTGATAGGCTGTGACCACAGGTTATGTGGAGAAGAAAGGCAGATGGCAAAGGTAGTCCAGCAACTGCTTACACACCAACATCCTTGAACAGCTTGGATAGGCTGGGATATGTCTACAGCATTCCTACAAGGGGTATGCTGATATTAACATAGCTTTACCTTTAACAGGTGGCTATCTACATGAAACAGTGTGAAATATCTTGCCAGACGGTTCACTGCTGCATGGATTAGTTTTTTTGGTGTGGAATTTAACTTCTGTAATGGATCTGTCCCGATTATGCCATCTGCTGGGACATTCCCAGATTGTACTTTATGGGAGTCAGTGCCATTTGAATAGGACCTCAATCATAGATTATATCCTGTTGTTGGTATTAGGTGATTTTAACCTTCTTACTTATTTTGCTTATTACTTGAGTGGTGTATGTTCATTTAAAAATAACTTACTACCCTGCAGGTTATCACTGACTTCATAAAACACTACAAAATGCATCACCCTTTGATATACTTCTTGAATAACAACGCACGATTGCTCAAGTCCTCCTAGAAATTAAACGTGTCGTCAACATTAATTAATAAACATACTCCTTTCTTTTCCTCAAAGTGGTAAAATAAATGCCAAATAAATGCTTATATTTTTCAATAAAACAAAATCCTTTTGTTCCTTCACAACCGTAACACAAATCACTTCCTCCATATGCATCATCCCGCTGAAAAAATCCTTAGAGCCCTTTCTCTGATGTAGGCCCTGACTGCAAGAGAATCCAATGCACAGCTCCGGGGCTCCTGACGATGACAACGAAAGCCATGATTCTGTGCGTTCTAGCCCAATCGCCTGGGCGCGCGCCACCCACAGCCCCCTAGCACCCTCCATTACCTCGACAATAGGGCACTCCTCCAAGGACTGCAAATACCACAAGTCCCTTACACGTCAGGAGCGCAACAGCGCTTGTATCTTCATTGGTGACAATGGATGCTCACCAGTGGCAACTTCTTCCTGCCACACGGCCCCCAACACTTTTCCAGGGCCCGGCTCTCCTTCAGTATCATGGATGGGCTAAAAACTTCCTCCATGGCTTGTCTGATGCCTGTGTTGCAGCCATCTCCTTGCTTTGGCACCAAGTTTAGTTTTTTATCACCAGCTCACCGTGAAAACACTTCTCCGAACTGGTACTTCTTCTCTTTCACTTCTCCTTCTCTCCTAAACCGATTTCCCTCCGGGCTCAAGTAATCCTCGTCGCCAAATATATGTATCTTGTCTCCTGCAAGATGTACCCTGGGCCAGTGATGTACAAGGAGCAGGAACCAGTCTGACCCAGATGAGTAGAAAAAGGACCATGCTTTATTGTCTCTTATATACATAGATTAGATCAGAAAGTAGGAGAGAAGATCTACAGGCCTCCAGCCTGGTTGCCTGCCCAGCTCCAAATCCCAACCGTCAGTTCCTGGAACTCTCAGGCGCCCCAACACTCCAAGCTCCACATGAGCATTCCACAAGGCCCTGCACTCACACAGACAGTCAAACACTACATTCAGGTTACAACAGGTTCCATTAATTATTTCACTATGCAAAATGACCAGATAAAAAATATTGTACTTTTATAGTGCATGCTGTAGCCATTGCATATCTGTATGTATGATTAGGTTCCTGTATTAGCCACACTTGAATATTATGTTTAGTTGAGATGAGTACATTGTTTAATACGTTGTGAATTTCATTATAGATCTCAGAATCACCTCTCACCATATCTTGTTACTAACATTATAAACACAACCCCTTTTACAGACTTTTTATCAGAATTAAATTCATATGTGATGTGATCAGTGATGTCATCAATGACATTTGTGATGTCATCTTTGATGTCCTGAGTGTTAGGCTTAGCGGTGCATGGAGGTGGCACGAGTCACGGTTGCTTAGCGTACCATAACTGGAGATTTTCAAGGGTTTTTCATTTTTACTTGGAACCATAACATCCCTTTTAGAATGTTCTTTAAATTAATTTCATGGCTTTTTGTTAGTGCAACTTACCCATAACGTCCCTTTAACAAAACATTTTCAGTGAATTTAATGGGTTTTTACTAGTGCCCATTCAATCTGCTACTGGTGACAGGAAGTCACTGTCACCAGTACTCGGAGGGAGTCCTGGGTGTGGCAGTTTTTTACGACCATTGGAAATGTCCCAAAGTTTCGTGCAAGCAATGTTCGATGCATTGAGTGCACTCAGTCGTGGGAAACCTGGCTTGTATTCCTACAAGACTACTTCCATGAGGTGCCACACCAAATTGACCCACCCGACTGCTCTGAGAAAGGCGAAAGCACTCTCAGGTAAGAGCAGCTTGACTTCCTCCGCCCCATCATCTTCATCTGCTCCTGTCACCACAAAGGATACTCCTTTGCAGCACAGAATCCCAGTAGAAGCTACACAGGCCTGACAGAAGGCTTTTGACCCTTACCTTTTCAGGGTCACAGTGCTATGCATATACTGTGTAGCAACGATCTGTACGGGGGAGCAGTTTCAGAGTGCTTTTGAGGCTGTGATCAAGGAGCATGAGAAACACTGCCACCTACCTGATTAAGGCCCACCCAACATCTTCCTCTTTCCACCTGCTCCTTCGTCCACATGGTTGGTGCCCCTTCCCCCCGTTCCCTCCCCTACCTTGCCTCTCCTGAAAATAAAATGCCCAAAAAATACAAAATTGAAAAAACACAAAATAATTCCTTTAGGAGCCACCTTTCACTGTTAAAAAATAAAAGTGAGAAAAAAGTCACAGGCCCCTGTACAGCCTGCATAGTCCAGGGACAGCGTGGTAGTCAGCAGACATCTACAAAATTCAAGGTGTGGAACAATTTAAATCATTTATATTGTTTGCACTCAAAAAGGGGTCTCTCAAAATAACCTTTTTTGTGTTTTTGGCTTTTATATATTTTTTTAAAAAATTGGTTTTACAAACTGAACTAAAAATACATTTCCCTGAACTTTTTTATTTCTTCTCACTTTCACAAAAACTGCTTCAAAGCGTTTGAATGTTTTCCACACAAAATCTGATTACCCACATCAGTTAGATGGTCTCCATCTCTCCAAAAAATGTTGACCCTATAAAATGTAATGTTCTCATTATGAAATGATTCATGGCAACATCTCGAACAAGGCACACACAGCTTTATTGACGTTGCGGCTCACTTTTTCCATTTGCGGACCAAATGAACTGGAACGCATGCACATCTGTCTCTGGTTAATACGTGAAAAAATAATTTTGGAATTAGGAAACATTACCTTCAACTTTCCTGATGTGTCCTTCATTGGAAACTGCAATGAAATTCTAGTCATGTTCCCAAAACTGTTTCCACCACAATGAATGATAATAACGTCCACCCACGTCATGCCTCGCACTCCATACCAGAACACTTCCAATTAACAGAGAATTCAAGATTGTTGGCTATTCTACGATGCTCAGAGTACACCTTCACCAAGTGGACCCAAGAGTACCCCAAAATCCAACCACCCGGCCTGCTGAAAGACATTGCCATGGCCATTTTTGGCTAATCCTCACAGTCCCTGTTCCATTCCAGGCATTCTTAAAAGACCGGGATGAAGCATAAAGTCAAGGATGTTAGAGGTGTTAGCGAAGGAAGTTTGGCACCTTTGCCTGCAGAGAGGTATATTAGTGAAGGCAGAACACTTACCAGGCCACCAGAACGAGGTAGCAGACTGTAACTCCAGATTCCTCTTGAATGCCAGCGATTGGAAGCTGGATAAAAGGGTCTTTCAGACACTGATGGAGAGATGGGGTCCATGCAAGACAGACATTTTTACATCGAGGTTGAACAGGCAGATTGCTTGTTTCTTCAGTTGGAGACCAGACCCAGAAGCAGAAGTGATTGATGCATTCCTGCAACAGTGGGGTCTGAGCAAAGAATATGCTTTTACTCCATTTGCTATGATCACGAGGACTCTGGCGCAAGTGAGGAGGCAACCAAAAGTCCATGGTATTGATTATGCCAGATTGGAGGGGTCAAGCATGGTTTCCAGATCTGCTGCAGATGTCATACAACAACCCAATAGCGCTACCCAGGTTAGATCTTATAGTGAGAGGCACCACGGGGAGGGTCGTCCAATGGTGAACACATGCAGCCTCAAGTACATTGCATGGACAATTTCAGGGGATCCTGGACTAGGCCAGGATTATCGGAAGAGGCTGAACAGATTATCAATGAAACCTGGGTTCCTGGGATCAGGAAGGCTTACAGAACAGCCTGGTCAGTCTGGCACAATTGGTGTGTGGAAAGGAACGTACATTCACTGGAACAGATGTAGTTCACGCAACCAATTGTCTGGCACAGTTTGCAGCTCAGGGCAAAGCATACAGGACAATCAACACAGCCTGCTCAGCTATTTCTGCAGGACATTCGAGAATAGAGGGGATTACAGTGGGAGAACACCCTCTGATTTGCACACTTTTGAAAGGAGCTAAAATAATTAGACCACCAAAAGAAAAATATGAACAGTATGGGATTTAGATAAGGTACTGAGAATGTATATATCATGGGCAGATAATGCAGAACTGACAAGGAAAGCATTATCAGCTAAGTTAGCTATGCGTTTATGTTTATTGTCGTGCAAGAGGGTTTCAGATATCAGAGCACTAGCGATCAATAGGAAGACCATATCCCCTTAGGGAATAACATTTGATAAAGTACCAAAACTTGGCTAAGATCAGTATCTTATCAAGCATTCCCAGATCAACCCAAATTATGTCCAGTGAGATGCATTGGAACCTATGAGTCAATGACTAGGGAAATGAGACCCCCAGGGTGAATCCGCTATTTATTGCCATAAGGAAACATTTTGGGGCAGTAGCGTCAGCCACGCCAGCTAAATGGACTGGATGGGTTATTGCCCCAGCGGGAGTAGATACAGATTTCTATAGAGCACACTCAGTGAGAGGAGCAATGGCCTCTAAGGCATTCCAGGCAGGGGCCAGACTAGAAGATATCATGAAGGCAGCAGACTGGTCGAAAGAATATTTTAAGTCAGTGGAAAAGTGGCAACGTTGGTGGTAAGTAAGCTTTGAACAAGCATAATACGAGCCTCTGTGTCTTGCCATAGAATTCAGAGTTTCCATACATATGTTACAGAAAGTCATTATTCTATTAAAGGCACAGAGGTGAAGGATTATCCCTCCCAGAAATCGATGTCATAAACTGTTAATGAATTAAATGTCTTCAGTTATGATAATAATGTTTAAATTATATGTTGGCAAAACAAATCTGGAATGTTTTTTTTCTACTCATGTCGATTACTCAACCTTGGAACAGAAGTCTGAAATATGATTTGTGTTTCAGGTTCTATGGCGGATAATAAATCAACAGGAACATGATGTCAGGATAAGAGACCAGTTTACAGCGTCGACTGGTTGGGATGCTACAGTTTACAGAAGACCAGATAAAGAAAGAGGAAGAGTCATCATGGCGGAATGGATTTATAGGGATGGACTATGGACTCTGATGATTGGTAGTTAAGGTCACATGGTTTTAAAGTCCAATAACAGATGAACTACAAAAAGACTTTAAACTGTTGCGACTTGTAGTTTTTGCTTTTCTGAGTTATTGTTATTGTTTTTTTAATGATGCTGCTTTAACAGTAAAGTTATGAAAAAGCATAATATAAGCCTCTGTGCCTTGACATAGAATTGCAGTGCTCTGTGCCTCAAACTGTTTCTACTTCCAATCCTTGTGATGAAAGTAAAAAAATATTCATGTGTGCATATATAGCAGCACCGTGGCACTGTTTCATAGAATAAGGGGATAGCACATGAAATACATCTGTAGACCATTTTTAAATGGCACTTAGTGTCTGCCAGTTTAATAAGTTGGCAGCACATGCATACATCCCAACATCACCCATTCCAATATATTGGTGCTTCTTAAATCTTTCTTTTCTCCTTTTCATTCCATCACTTCCAGTTCCACTTTCCTGTTATGAAACCAAACTACAAGTGCCAGAATGCAAAGAAAAAAAACCATGTCTCTGACATATAAATCAAATAAACATGTACAATGCTGTGCTTTTCAAAATATTCTTTTGAAGCATTTTTAAGAAAGTACAAAAATGCATATCTGCATTTACAGTAGCCCTATGCCACTTTTCCATAAAAGAAAGTAAAAGCAGATAAAATAGATGTGTACATCATTTGGAATGAGCACTCAGTGTGTGCCAGTGTAATATATTGACAGTACATGTATACTTCCTAACATAACCCGTTCCAATGTTCAGCTGCTTATGCAGTCCTACTTGTTTTCTCTACAGTCTGTGACTTGTACTCCAACTTTCACAACTGGGAAAAGTGGAACTACAAGTCCCAAAACGCAAAGAAAAATATGGGACTACATAAACAGTTACATATTAGAATGCATCATGTTGACAAGTATGCATATACTCCTAACATATTAAAGTTCCACACACCAACTGCCATTGAAAAGTGTACTACAAATCTTTGCCATCAACTTTTCTTCTCTTTTACAAACTGTTACAGATCTTCTACAAATGAACATATGCATTTCTTAACTTTCATGAAAAAGCTCCTAAAGGCTACCATTCTTAACCATCCACCAATTGTATTAACAGTTTTTTTCCCACAACTCATCCTTCCTTCATAAATATCAACCTGGCTTACTAAAAGTACTTCGACATTACCACATATCCCCACTAACTTTCTTTTACAATTACAGGAAAAAAGCACATCACTGAAGACAACAACCAAAAAATGCCCTTCGCATCCAACAAAGTAAGTACGTACCATGTATATGTATGTAATTACAGCAGCACAGTTCCACTAAATATTACCCCAGACTACTCTTTTCGAACCAACATTTCTTTCACTCTAGCCCATTATATTCCACCATTCACACTCTTACTATTCCCATCTATACACCACCATTTCAACACCCACTATGTTGCTCTAAACAGCCCAATGACCCAACACCATTACACCTCTGCAGACTCTTACTCTTACAACCTTCCCAACCACACCAAATATACCACTTCACAATCAAACAGCACTCTATTAATCTCTATAATCACACTCACAAGCCCATGCACCATACATGCACCATACATGCATTTACATTGCACAACTTTCCAACGTAAACTTTCTCTTTTCCAAACAGACACAACAAAATGCCCACTAAAAAGCAACTCTGTAGAAAAGAAAGAAAGAGCAGATAAGAATAAAACTACACCATATAGTCATCCACCTCTAAAACAATGTGTAGAAAACATTAAAACAAAAGAGCTAGTAAACTCACTCAACAAAAGTAAACCAGGCATGACTGAAAAAGGTAAGGCCCCTCTTGCAAAAATTAAAAGTAAACAAATATGTACAAAGAAAAGCAGAGCTACTAATGAACCTAACCCTCTATCTACCAGTAATACATTCAAATACACCTTCACGGTTGCGTGCTTGTCCCTTCAATTGTTCTGACACACAAACTAGACAATTGTCGGCACCTAACAAACAACATATAGAAATGGTTAAGAATGTGTTATGGTTTACATTGAACAATAATTATTTTCTATTTGACCAGAATTATTATCTCCAACCTAAGGGGGTAGTGATGGGCGCGAAATATGCTCCATCGTTAGCACACCCATTCATGGGACAATATGAACACTCCCATGTTCTGACAAATTTGAACTATAAACACCAAATAATCATGTGGAAATGCTTCATAGATTATATTATTATAATCTGGAAGGGAACTTCAGACACTTTTCAACAATTCATTGCCTATCTCAATGACAATAGCTTTGGATTGGAATTCACAGGACACAGTGAGAAAACTAATATAGATTTTTTTTACTTTAATATATACATTCATGCTGGCAAAATTGAAAGCAAAGCATTCAGGAAATCAATGGAAGTCAACTCCACCCTTTTTGCTTCTAGCTACTATCCACAATATCCCCAATGGGTAATTCTTCCTTGCTTGCAGAAACTGCAGTTCAACTAAAGATTTTGAGTTACAATGTGACATGTTAATCTAGTGAACCCGGTGACGTGGGTCCTTTAGGACGAGGTAGCAATATTTTGAGATGGATGTGGGATGCAGAAGTTACTCAAACATCAATAATCAAACCGAATCAGGAAGTGGGCAAAACTGTGCTGTTTTATTTGCAATTGTCTAAAACAGGGAGTTACAACGGACATCAACGGACGTTCGCTCGATTTCGCTCAAAGAATTTCATAAAAAACAAGTCTTTTATATCAAAAACTGATCATAAATGACATCACAGTACATGGCAAACTACAAAAACCTACTTGGGGAAGTGATAGGATTACAGGGAACATCTAAGTGTATGTTCCATAGTCACGGGGGAAGTGATTGAGTCTCTACTGTCAGGTGCAAATCATCTTTCGTGACACTCTAATACTCAACACTTCATTGGTTATACAAACCTTAGTGCTCTCTAATATGTTATGCCTTATCATTGGTTTGGTACCTTTTTACCCCTCTGGAATATTCCACATGCTAGCAGCACGCAGGCTACCATTCCAGGTGTATGGATGGTCGGCGTGATCATGCCTCCTCTTCCAAATAGCCCCACATCTATCATCACTCTTGCAGTCTGCCAGTCAATTAAGCTTTGAACTTGGCCTTGTAGAGGCTCTATGCGCCTGAGTAATAAAGGGAGTATCTACTTGGTGTCGGTGTAGCTCGACCCAATTTCTATTTTGATCTGACCATGTGACTGGGAGACCGCATTTTCAAACATTTTGCGGCATTTAATTCTATTAAATGATTAACTCTTGACACCTTCAGTGTTTTTCCATTCCATTTCAAAAAGGAGTTGTTTCTTTCTCGCGTTCATTGTAACTACTGGATGGACACCCAGGCTCACGGTGGCCTTGTCTTCTTGGTGCTGGGCCAGCCAAGCCTTTCTTGAATTTCTCTCTCGCCATCAGTAATTTTCCAACTAAGCCACACTGAAAACTCTTTCCAATCACAAGTTTCAGCCTTGCTTTAAGATGCATTATGGAATATCCAGTTTCTATACATTCCTATGTATTATACATTGATGCGTTATCACAAAACTATTCACTTCGTAGCCAGCCTTAAGATCACTGTGCCTACTTGTGTTAATGTTTCTGTACACGTGTAAACTGTTTTAAATATTCTTCAATGTTTCTGTAGCATGAGCATCTTCATCTCAAACCTGTAATGTTGCTCATCTTTACCATCTTCTCTTCAGAGTTTATAGAATGTCTATATTATTCTGCCTCGTGCATCTTTTCCAAGTGTGTCATCTTCTACTCTGCATGACGTCACCACTATTCTATCTTGTTCAAATGCACACTTTCTCTGGAACTTCATCCAAAAGAACACTATGTCTTTGTGCATGTATATGGGGTTTTCTCAATGGATACCTTGTTTTTCATGATTATCTGTGGTACATGCATCCTTACTGGCACTGCGTGTGTTGCAATTTCCGGCTCCCAACATATAGGCAGCATGGGGGTGCGACTTTTGGTGGGGGTACTTAACTTCTCCTCTACAATCCCCCTCTGTGCGATTCATCGACCACTCTCTCCTCATTCTTCACAACAAGACATCCTTGTCTGAAGAAATGCTTCTTTGGTACCCACATCTTCATAACTCCTTTCAGGCCTCCTGCTGATTTCACATGCTCATCAAGACTCCATGTCATAAGCATGCATTGTCCATTTGGGCTGCAGTAGATCCATCTCCCTCATACTTCTTGTGGTTCCTTGGGTACAGGAACGTCATTCCCTTAGGTGCATGGATGCTGGCCTTCATGTAGTCTCTAATTTCTTCATTTGTCAGCTCCTTAGGTTCCATTCCTGATTCGACATCAATTACAATCTTCATTCTTACTGTTTTCTTTGCAGTCTTCTTGCACTGTGCGATTATTATCCTGATCACACAGAATCCAAACATGATCATCACCAATAGGGCTCCAAGCAACTTGAAAATGTTCGCCATGCATTGTGGAACCCATGAAAAGATTGACCCAAACCAGCTGTCATCACCAATGTCTTCCACTTCATCTTCCATCTTGACGTGCATGTTTGTCAGCATCGTCATGGCCTCTGTCAAGGTGCCGTTCTCGTCGTGAGAAGGTAGAATGTGCAACATGATTCTCCGATTTTGGAACAAACACCTCCATCCATAGCTGTGATCATGTCCAGGACATATCCGTTCTGTATAGTCATCAGTCTTATGGCTCTCAGGTCCTCCTTGATGGCATTGAATCCTTTCATAGTGATATTGATCGTCTGCAAAAGCTCCCATGTGGTTATTTGTAACCATTTAGTATTTTCTTCCCTCTAGATCCTAGGCATGAAGATTATTGTGAATATTGATTAAGTCTTACAGAACAGTCTATGTTCATAGGGGATGGAATCAAAGACTTCTATTCACTTGGCAGAGAAATAATTCTCCCTCTTCATCTGATTCAGAGCTCAACAGATCTCTTCTTCCTCAGGTGAGCATCTGCTTTAGGAAATTCATCAGTGTTCAAGTCACTCTTCGGGATCACTAGTGCTGGAACATGAACAATCACTATAGAACACATTCCTCCCCAGTCCCTGGGCAGATTCATGTAAGCTCAAGATCCACAGGCCCAGTAGTGATCCATTACACTGCTGTCCCGTCCTTCTTTCTTTTACATTTTTTATTATTATTTGTATTTAATCATTAGATTTTTACAAAAAGCAAACAGAACATCTGAATGGCAATCATCTCAAGAAAACTTTTTTTGTTGTAAATTCTAATCGCCAACTTCCTGTCCCCTGGTTTTGTCACTAAGTAATGAACTTGAATTATGAAGTCAAGAAGTCACTGTGTTGAATGGACAAGCTACGGCCTCAGAAGGACTGGAGGAAACATCACTTTTACTATATGTTGCATTATGTTTACCGCCGCCAGCTGCCATGAAGTTCTATCACCTCCTATCAGTTTCTGCCAGCATGACTCTTCGTCCATGAGTGAAAAATTAGACATGGTGCTATGTAGGTATTTGAAACATATCTCTCGAGTCTCAGGGCATACAAGAAGCAAATGGCGGATAGTTTCTATAGTCGTAGATGACTTGCAGAGTTGGCGGTTGTTTGTCGATACTAAACCTCTAATGGCAAGTATCTCTTTTGTTTCTAGCAAGTTCAAACAGATTCTCATTAAGAAGTTGCACGCTGTTCTATTCGGGAATTGTTTGATGTAACTTTGGAGCACTTCCAATTTTTTGGTATTTGGCGGAAGATGGATCGTCAGTTTATTTTTGTTAGCCATTTCAAGAGTCGTCACCCAGTCATGTTCTCTGATCTTTTTTAGCACTTTTACTGGGTTGGTTATAAGTTCCTCTTCACCACTCTCAACCGAGGCTAAATGAACCACATTATCTGTGCTCCATCTGGTTAACATATTGCAAGTAGAAGTTAGAAGTTGTAGGCAAACGGGGTGTCCTTTATTCAGCATTTCCTGTAAAGCATTAGACTGTTACAGTTTATCGATGCCTGGAGAGATAAAAGACTGAGTTCCCTTCTGAACGAAGCTACTGGAGTTGACTTGGGGAGGCCTAGCACCGATAGTATTTATTTCTCAGCGCATAGGCAGCAACATAATACTGCCCTGTATTACTGGCTCACATTCATTGAAACAGGAGCCCAAACTACACATTGATTGCTTGAGTTAGTGACTTCACCTAAAAAGAGAGTTAAGCACAAAGGAAGAACAATTCAGCCTATTGTAGCGTCCTCTCTCTTCAATGTACAAGGACATTAACCAAAAATCAAATGCCAAATGTGTATGTAGTTCCATGGTGTTGTTTGAGGGCCTAGCAGAAACGAGAGTAGGAGTTTCAAATGGTGAACTGATTAAGGTAATAAGGTTTCTTTTCAGAAGCAAACAGAGAAAGATTCAATGAACCTTGATGCTGCAGCTATTGTAAGATACGTCCATTCTTTTAACTGAGCCGTACGGACATGTGTTTGTGTGTTGGGGACATGCATGCAAAGGTTGATTTTAAAAAGCGCCTAAGTTGATGCGTGTGTTCGACTTTAGCTCATTGCTCTCTTGAATTTCTCAATCCTCCTCCTACTTCAAGCTGGACGAGGGCCGAGAGCTAAAATAGTACTTCCGTTTCTGGCGGGTCTCAGACTGAGAGGAGCGTGGAAAACAGATACAACTGAGCCCCGTATGGCCCCACTGCACGGTGCTGATGGCTGTGACAGACACTGCTAACCCGGATTGGCGCTGCCACATTTCTGTCCTCAATGGTGATGGGCAATGATTGGCTCTATGGCAGACTCTGGCAGAGTTTTCTTGTGATGAAAGGGCAGGATGAGGAAGCAGATATGCATAGCTCTCAACCATTTGTCTCGCAAAGGCGGGTGAAATCACCCGATTTTGTTTTTGGCCGGGTGAGACGCCCATTGGAATGAATGGGCGTGCAGGAGGCTTGGCGGGTGAGCCAGCCCTTTGCAAGGCGGGTGACACCCGCCAAAAGCGGGTGAGTTGAGAGCTATGGATATGCTCAGAGAGTGCCAGAAGTGCAGCACCTCTGGAGCTGTGACGCATTCACTTTCATTAACGTCGTTCCTTTCAGGCAGGCTCAGGCAGATCCATAACATATTTCAATACGAGTCCTGCCAGCCCACCTGAGCAGTGACCCTACCTTCTTGAGGGGGTGGGAGGGCAGTTGCCCCTCTGCCCAGTCCGCTGCTGGAGGGGTCTCTGCTCCCCTGATGCATCCTTCTGACAGGTGCCCTCTGAGCTGTTAATACAGCAATATCATATACACAATTCTGTAAATGTACTCTTGACATATGTACACTTTTTAGCACAATACATTTTTAACAATGCTGCATTTAGCACAAAGCAAGGATTTCTTTTAATAAGGCTCACACAAGGCTTCTCAGTGAGTGTTAGCCCGAATGGGGGCTTCAGATGGAGGGGATACAATCATAAACACCGACCATTAACTCCCCACTAGATATCACTGTACTCCGCATGTTCCTGGGCCTGTAATGAAACCTGGACTCTGCGTGTGGGGTGTTGCTAGGTCTGAAAAAGACCCCGGGCTGCGCTGATGTCGGGACTGGGGGCTAGCCAGCCTTTTGGTTGTAGCTCCTGAGATTCTATCCGGGACTAAAACCAAAAGACCTGGGACTATAGCCCCCTTCCCCTCTCAGCAACGCCTCTGGGTGCATAACAAGAATGCTCAGACCAAGTCATGCACCTCGTCCTTCGTCCTTGCCCTACCTAACCCGTGCCGCTGACATTCTACCCCAACCCTCCACTCACTCACACACACACCTCACATCTACTCACTACATTGACTCAAACAGAAATTTGGCACGTACAATCTACAATTATTGACATGGACAGACGCAAGCACTCAGACAGTAATCATTCCCATTTAAACTAGTTCACACGCATTCATTTACACAAACATTCCTTCAAATACACACACGTCTATGAAATTGTATACCCTTACCTTACCTCCTAATCGACACCGCCGCCATAGGTCTAGATATCCGTGCCAGACACCACACGCTGCCCCTGATGTCCGCCTTAGAATTTCATTGGCCATTGTCTGCTGCCACTCCGGGCCAAATCCCTTGCGCTAATTGCGCAGAGGCAGAGAATACAGCAGCAGGGACGTCATTTGGGGGTCACCATTGCTAGCCCTGTGGTCTCTCTTGCTACCCCAAAAGAAATAAAAAAAGAAATGTATTTTATTTTTAAAGATTTAAGCTCCTGGGTGGTGGCCAGTGCAATGCACTCTTTGTTTATGGACCGGCAGGCTTTCTTGTTCAGACCTCTTAAAAAAGCGGGGTACCAAAAGTATAGGCCCAATTGCCATTGGGAAGGGTGGTTAGTGAGGAAAGGGGTCAGCCAGTCCAGTGCCCAGTCATTGATGCAGAGGGTGTGACAAAGTCGTTTTATGATGATATAATGGTTGACCGTGTCATAGGCAGAGGAGAGATCGGGGAGAATGAGAACAGCAGGAGAGTTGAGATTTGCCAGCATGGTTTCACAGGTGTTCAGGAGAGCAGTTTCCGTGCCTCTGGATCCCCGGAATCCAGATTGGTGGTCACAAAGGCAGCCAACAAGGCCAGTGTGGAGGATCAGTTGGGGGAGGGCCAACTTTTCCAATAGTTTACCCAGGAAGGGGGTAATAGAGATAGGGCGGTAGTTATCCCAGCAGGAGGGGTCAGCAGACAGCTTTTTTAAGAGAGGGTGCTCAAGCGAGTGCTTGAGGGATAAAGGGAAAGAGCCAGAGGTGAAGGAGTGGTTACAGAAGTCTGCAAGGGCTGGGGTGAGAGAGGAGATGTTGTCCTTAATAGATCTGGAGGAGCAGGGGAGCACCTGTTTGGAGGGGGCCTTCATAGAGGGGACCAATTTAGAGACCCCATCTGGTGTTATGAGCAGGAGTGAGTAGAGTGTAGGGGGTTGTAAGAGGGGAGCCAGGGGAGGCAGGGGAGTAGGAGTGGGAGAGGATATGGGGGTGGAGGAGAGTGAGGCCAGGATGTCCTGAGTTTTGGATGTGACGTGGGAGGTCAAGGCAGTGCAGAGGGCCTCGGAAGGAAAGAGAGAGATGGATACTGCAAGTGGATTGGCAAGTTCCTTGCAGATTTTGAAATGTTTGGCCATGCTGTTTAAAGGCTCCAGTGATGCGGGCTTCGATGTGAGCTTGCTTTTTTGAGAGAATAGGAAACTGAGATTGCCTTTGGAGCAGGTGGCAGGTACGTTTGACAGAGGAAGAGCACAAGGACTGCCACTTCCATTCAGCAACTCTGCAATTGCTCTTCAAAGATGCTAGATCAGAGTCATACCAGCTGATGTTCTTGGTGGCAGGTTTTAGACAAATCTCCATGTCAGGAGAAAGGATGCTGGGAGTGTTGGAGATGGCAAGATGCAGATTAGCAAGGACAGAATCAAAGTGAGAGTTTCGAGCGGGCAGTAGAGGGGGGATGAAAGTGGAGGCAAAAGCAGCAACTGGCACTCGCTTCATCGGTCAAATGACAGTGAAGGAGGCTGGCCGTGGAAGTAGTGGCTCGGACAGAGGGCCAAGGGCACCAGATAGGAGAAAAGGAGAGAGTGGTCAGATTAGAAATAGGAATGTCACTAGAGATGAGGGCATCAAGAATATGGGCAGCAGAGTGAGTCAGGCTGGAAGGAAGAATAGTGAGAGAGAGGGAGTCACAGAGGATCAAGAACTGAGAGGTAGAAGATTCAGGAGAGTTGAGGTGGATGTTGAAGTGACCAAGGAGGAGGAGTTTGGAAGAAAAGGTTGAAAGAGATGGGGCAAGCTCGGCCTATTCAGAGAGCAAGAGGGAGGTAGTATCAAGGGGGTCTGTAGACAGTGGCATGGGTGAGAGAGAAAAAGGGGGCCATCCCCAGCCTACAGAGGAGGCATTCAAAAGAGGAGTAGGATTGAGTAGGAATGATGGAAGCAGGGACCCACTCAGGGAAGATCATGGGCACTCTGCCTCCTGTCCTGTTGGGTCTGGGTTTGGAGAGGATTTTGTAGCCCTCAGGAAAGAGAGTGTCAAGAGCAGTGACAGAGCTGGCATTGAACCACATCTCGGTAAGAGCAAGGATGTTCAAGTCAAGGGCTTTGAGAAGAAGACAGATGGACGAGTGTTTGACAGCAGAGCGAGCATTCAGAGTAGCTAAGTGGAGCTGGTTACCACCGTTAATGGTTTTCCGAGGGGGTGTACAGGGGCGTGGTACTCCCATCGGTGATGGTGGAGAAGTGAGAGGAGGGGAAGAAGGGGCGGCAGGAGAATAGAGGAAGTTTATGAGAGAAGGCAGGCGCTGGTCGAAGAAGAGAAGAGCAGGTTGAGAACCTTGGGCCATAATAGTGCCAATGTGATAGACATTAATGATGCACCTAGAGGATGAGACGTATGCAGTGAGAACTTCCCACCTAGTACCACCACTAATGGGTGTGGAGGAGAAGTGGAGACCAGGTGGGGGGGTCCATAGGTCAGGAGAGGGGACAGTGAAGAGGATGTCTGTGAAAGTCTGTCTGGAAGTGGCATTGACGTAGGTGGGTATCAGGTAATAATATTGCCATATATATGGTCGCCGTAAATAATATCACCGGGAAAATGTCGTGGCGATATTATTTGGGTGACCATATATATGGGGACAGGGGCAAAAAAAAAAATGTTTAAAAAAAAAGAAAAAAAAAAGTTTGGGGGTTGCGGGGGTGTCCCCCGCATGTTCCATGCAATAATGTCGCCACAATAAACGGCCATTTTTCGGTGATATTTTTGCATGGCGAGATTTTTGTGGCGACATTATTACATGGAACCCGTAGGTGTCAGCGATGGGAAGGCCTGTGTTCGAGTCCAGGAGAGCCTTTCTCAGCTTTTTTCTTCCAGACTTCGTGAGAGAGGAAGGATATGTGATAGAATAGCTGCTGGAGTAGATGGAGGGTGTCATGGGAATAGCGGGGGAGAGAGGGATAGGCAAGGGAGTGCACAGTGCACGGGAACTCACCAAGTTGCCTTTCAGCCAGACAGGCACCGTGGATGAGGAGTGCAAGGGAAGATAGTCAGTGCACAGATTGAAGAACCCTCCTGGATTAAAATGTCCCCAAAAAGGCAGAATACAGCACAAAATGGAGGATGTAACAATTTAAATAAGCACACCTAGATTTCATGTTTCCAAAGAACACTAATACAGCACACAATGGATGATACAACAATTTAAAAAGCACAACTAGATTTGATTTTGCCAAAGAGCATTAATACAGCACAAAATGGAGGTTGGAACAATTAAATGTAACCCTAGATTTGATTTTGACAACGAGCACTAATACAGCACAATACAGCACAAAATGGAGGATGCAACAATTAAATGTAACCCTAGATTTGATTTTGACAACGAGCACTAATACAGCACAATACAGCACAAAATGGAGGATGCAACAATTGAAATCACACCTAGATCTGATTTTGCCAAAGAGCACTAATACAGCACAAAATGGAGGGTACAGATGTTTAAGGCGCACTTAAGTAGGAAAAATAGATTTGGCACTAGTAGGCAGCAGAAAGTAGGCTAAAGGTGAGAAGTACAGCAGAAACACATGTCAAGTGGTAGGAGGATGCAATTTGCAGTCAGGCTGTGAGCCAAGGCAGGCAGGAGTCAACAGGCAACACGATAGAGGGTTGTGGTCCAGGCGCAGTGGATCCAGTGTTCTTACCGGTGGAAAGTAGAGGTACATTTTTAATTGTCCTGAAATGCAGGGATGCATAAAGTTTGATCTGTGTGAAGGGTGGGTTGAGGAGCATTGCAGGGACGGCAGCATGGACGGGGCTCCCTCCAGCTCCAGACAGGTCCAGACAGGCCTTTGTGCTGGGAGCCGGCTCACTCCTGATAGGGCAAATGCAGACACGTCAGGCAAATCCGAAGCCATGTGAACCGGGCTCCATGGCAACCCTTGGAGGCACTCCGGTGCCAAGGATGTGGGTGTCCATTTCAGAATGTTGAAAATCAGAACAGGGTGAATGAAACCCACACATGATGCCGGAAGAAAAAAAGAAGGCAAACTGAAAAGTTCTACTGCGTTGTTTTGGAGGTCTCCTGCTGCAGCTATCACGTTAAAGAAATGTAAAACACACAGCTGATCTTGCTCACGCACAGAATGGCTTACCTGATGGGGTTTGTGCTCTGTAACCCTCCGGTGGGCAGAAGGTTCTGCTGGGTAAGGTGGGGAGCAAGGAGGAGGCAGAACCCACTGCGCTGACAGTGGTAGACTTTCCCGAATAAATATGGTATAGAGCAGCAATAAAAAACAGAAGTCCTTAATGGGCTGGTGGACAATGAAGACAAGTCAGGCATCTCTGGGGAACAGGAGTGAAGAAGAAACTCTAGATAGAACCACCAACCAGTTACCCAAATGAGTGTCACAGGTGGACAAATACCTGGGGATGTTAGGGTACATCAATCCCCTTCCTTTTCAGCAACTAAATAGCGCTGGTGTTTAGCAAGCAGCCAGTGAGTGGCAAAGGGTGGCAGACCTTTGCCTTTCGGCTGCATGAATTAACGCACCGTTCCTCTGAAATCTGGTTCCTCAGTGATGGTCAACCTTGTGTCTGCTATCTTGCCACGATGGCCCATGTCGGTCCAGCCATCTCAGCAGAGATGGCCCATCTGGTTTCCAAAATCTCAGCAATCAGACCCTTCTGGTGCACTTTAAGTGAAATTGACCTAAAGTCCATCAACTGATGAGAACCTCATTGATGGTGATTTCCTCCTCCGAGGTATAAGCCTGTGTGGAGCATTCATGGGGTGTGCAGGTGTGTCATGGCTCCTGTTGGAGGGTGCCTGGTTGTGGCTGAACATTTGATTTCATGGTACAGGATATGCCTTGTTCTTGTGATGGCAGACCAATGTCTTGACCTTTCTGCCACTGCCTTTTCTAGGGAATGCTCGTGCACATTGCAGCTGTTCTCTTTCTCAACAGCTTGAAGGGATGCATCCCCATTCTCGCCCTCATCTCCTTCTCCCTTGATTGTTGACATGTACTCATAGAGGTAAACTTCCAATTCTTACTATGATGCTGCTTGTTTGAAAGAAGGATGTTGACCAGTGACATTAATATGTCCACTGTTGTGTAGGTCATAGTTAGCACTACAGGTGAGTGGTGTAGCAGGCACCTTTACTCCTGTCAACAGACATAGTATGCCAACACTTAAACAATATGGAGTGAGTACACACCTAACAAAAATATTATTTGATTGACACATTGGAGTCAGCCCCCATGCTTCCGCCGACGCCGACACAGCAGTAGAGATATGCTTGGTCAGTGGTACCAACAGAACAGTCCAGCAGGAAGGAAGTACACACTTTTTATTGCATTATCTAGAAAAAAAAGTTGTAGGTTGGAATACATTATTGCAGTACCATGAAGTATGGATTCCCAAATAATATATGATTTCAAATTTACCTTAAACACCCAGGTTATTCAAACAGGGAGTTGTTAAGCACCACTTCAATGCGTCAATCCACATGTCCAAGAGGGCAAAGCAACATTTCACCTGCAAACGCCCATTAGACCCATCATTCTTTGATGCATGTCTACTGACCATTTTGCAGGTAACCACATCCTCGGCCCATTCCAGGCTCACCTACATTACACCACACGAGACCTCTTCCACACAATGCACACACATCACCATCTAAATAGTTCTGCACATGCTCAGCGGGTTTAGACTCGGCAGTTTCAGGCCCTTCAATTCCATTGACCACAAAGGCTGGCACACCTTCAGCTTTGCATGGCAGATGATATCACCCTAGCGCTTCTTGGCATCATTGACACTCCATTGGTATGCACCTAGGGTATTTATTTTGGTGATCACCCCCTGCCAGAGGGTGATGCACAATGCAGTGCTCAATCTTTGCCCATGCGGGCTTAAGATAGCATTCTCATGCTCCTCAATGAGGGCATCTAATTCTGGCTCAATGAAATTGTTAGCATGTCGTCCCTTTTCCCCATCCTCATCAAACGTTTCCTCTTTTTCTGTCATTGCTGCTATCAAAGAGGACCTGATGTGTACACCACAGTGGTGTTGTGAGGAACTTTTGTTCATTTTAATGGTTTTGCTATGGGCAGACACACTTTTTTCACACACCTGTGAGGCACTCGCTTTTATTCCCAATCTTACACGTGATGACCTTTCAGTGAGAAACGTGCATGAGCGGGTTTCTTGCGCATTCAAACAGATGTGTCTTTCTTCATGCATCGGGGCAGATATGAGGTCATTTTGACTTATTGCACAAAAACCCAGACTCGTTAGAGTGGAAAAGGTCGCTTTAATGTGACATGTAAAAGCTTACAAATAAACGCTTACCTGGTTCCCTGGCCTTACAAACTAACAAACTATTTACACAACCAAATAACAACTACAAATTTCATTTTCCCAACAATTAAATAATTAAAGAAATCAACTTGCTCCCTAAACATCCCTTGGTCCCAACAGTCTCCTTACCACTTCTCAAGGCGTCCTGTTTTTCCCCTGGGGCCATGCCCCTTGAGGTTCAATACCAAATAGCACCACCCCATCCTTTCCCACGCAATTCCCCCATTGTGCTTCCCTCCCCCTACATCTAAAGGGGCCATGCCCCCGCCACCACAACAATTTCCCAGACCCATCCAAACTCCCCTCTACACCAAATTCCTCTTTCCTATGACCTGCAGCCAGTCTGACCTGCCACATCAGCAACGGATAATATACATCATGCAAATCTAATGCCCCAATCTGTCACATAAAACAACCAAAAGTACAAACTGAAAACGGTACCCTAAAGCCCCCCAGCAACTTTTTACAGAAATTTGATCCAGAGAAAACAAAATTAAGAGATGGAACCCCCCCCCCCATTAAACTAAAACCTGATACCAGAACCCAACAATAAAGGAGGCGGGCGGGCGGGCGGGTCAAACCAAAGTTCCCAACCGTCGCCTGCTTCCCGAACCTTCCATGTCCTTTAAATACCCCTGAAGACGCTCTGCACACGGCCACCTCCCTGGCCTGTGCAGCGTCAAAATAACCCCGGGGGGAAACGCTTTGCATTCCCCCCGGTGCCCCCTTTTTGACTTATTGCACAAAAACCCAGACTCGTTAGAGTGGAAAAGGTTGCTTTAATGTGACAGGTCAAAGCTTACAAATAAATGCTTACCTGGCTCCCAGCCTTACAAACTAACAAACTATTTACACAACCAAATAACAACTACAATTTTCATTTTCCCAACAATTAAATAATTAAAGAAATCAACTTGCTCCCTAAACATCCCTTGGTCCCAACAGCCTGCTTACCACTTCTCAGGGCGTCCCGTTTTTCCCCTGGGGCCATGCCCCTTCAGGTTGAATACCTGCTCCCCCGGGGTAGCCCGCTTGTGCAAACAGCACCACCCCATCCTTTCCCACGCCATTCCCCCATTGTGCTTCCCTCCCCCCACATCTAAAGGGGCCATGCCCCCGCCACCAGAAAAACCCTCCCCCGAGGTGTTCTTTCTGCCCCACCCTCCCCAATCCTTCCTACTTCCAACTCTTTAACATATCTCTCACCAACCAGATCACTTCCGACAGATAGTAAGTATTACCAATCATAGATAAGTGGACACCATCCTCCCTAAATAACATAAATTCTTCCTGAATGATATCCTTGTGGTCTAAAACCTGCACCGACACAGCGGCACAAAATTTTACCATCTCCCTGTTCATGCCCTTCCATGCTCGCTCAATTGCTCCTTCACTTCTCGCTCCCCTCCTAACTCTCCTAGGCAACAACTTGGTCCAAACTACAGATGCTTGTGGCCACATTTCCCAAACCCATAACAAATCCCTTTTCATTTTTCTAAGGAGAGCCACACCAGTATCCCTAACCAGGTCATTTTCCCCAGCATGAATAATCAGCCCATCTGGAGTCCCGTGGCGCTCCCTCAACCCAGCCAGCATTGGGAGTAACTGATCCCAGCGAAGCCCCCTAAACCTGTCCATCTTACCAAAACATCTCCATAGCTGCAACCCAATTGCCTGCCAAAAACTCTTCTCAGCATCTTTCCCAGCCCACTTAACAATGGAATGACCCACAATCCATAATTGTGCCATCTCCCCCGGCCTCCGAGCAGCATCTGAAAAAGAAATTATAAATTACTGACAAAAACCAACATTATGTTTAATACAACACTCCTGAAAATTCTTATAACTATTCTTTCAAACATCCCGTTTATCCAAATCCCTGACATACCCTTTGTATCTTTCAGACTTCCAACGCCCCAAACTTTTCACCTTGTCTTCAGAATAGCCCAACCTGCTACCTTCAGATGCTGCCCCAATTCTAAATGAATGAGTTCCAAAATCCTCTGCCTTCTCACCACCGCTAACAAAGCTTTCCTTAACACCCCCAAAACTTGTTGCGCTAACAGTGGCTCTCCCTTCTTCTGCTGAAAAACCAAACCTAACCTACCCCCACAACGCTCCTTCCAAGCCAAACCTGTCCGAACCGGGCATAACTCCTTACTCCCCCGCCACAGCAAAACCCAAGAGCCCTTTCCTTTCTGATCTGTTTTAGACCTCCTGATCTTGATGTCCAAACCCACGTTAGTGAACTGAACATCTTCCTATTGCAGACCACCAACTCCCTTCTTCCCCCCCACCAACTCAGAAACCCTAAAAGCCCCAAAGAATAGCCAAGTAAAACAGATTGTAAACAATTCACCTTCCCAGTCCGACCAGCAAATTCCCCCTACGGCCTGACATAGCCTACCAAGCAATTCGGCAGATATCGGTCTCCTCTTAACTTTTTCCCTTTTGCTTTCCCTTGCCCAACCTTCAATGATCCTGCTTGACGTTTCTCCCCAGCTCGGTTGAAAACCCCAAAACCACTTCCTGTAGAAAGCAATCCCTGCCATTTTTCCCAATATAGTTACTTTGGACCAACCCCTATCCATGCACCTCAGTAGGAAATTAGTGACATTGTCCCTTCTCCACTCTTCCGCATCCCCCCAACCTTTCCAACTACGAGCCCCTCCTCTTATAAAATCCTCCCAAGCACTCCTGTAAGCCTCTCTAGATGCCGGAGCCAGCGAACCCTCCACCCATGAAAGCGCTCTCATCTTCCTATTTTCCACAGCTTCTCCGGAATCCTCTGCCCCCACTGTTCCGCATCTGGAGCCAATCCACGGAATCGTTGCCATTGAAAACTAGATAACGCATCAGCGATGCCATTATCCTTGCCTGGCACATGTGTTGCCTTGAAAATCACATTCAATCCCATGCAACCTAAAAACAAACTCTCTCATCAGCCTCAACACCCTCTGATCCCTTGCTGACTGTCGATTCACTACATGGACCACACATTCATTGTCTATGTTGAAATTCACCTTCTTGTTTTGCAACTCCTTCCCCCACAACTCCAACGCCACCAACAAGGGAAACAATTCCAGGAATGCAATGCTAATTCCCTCCTCCAGCCAAAGCGATGGCCACTTCTCCGCGCACCACTTTCCTCCCCAAAACACTCCAAAACCTCCTGCGCCTGCTGCGTCTGACAAAATTTGCACTTCCCAAGAAACCGGCTCTCCTTCCAACCACATGGAAACTCCATTAAAATTCTCCAAAAAACAAAGCCAAATTCTACAATCTTCCCTCACTGCACCTGTCACTCTTATCCGATGATGTGGGCACTTTGCTCCTGCCATCGACCTTGCCATTTTCTGGAAAAAATCCGCCCTGGGGCCACCACTTTGCATGCAAAATTCAAATGACCCACCAAACTCTGCATTTCCACTAGCATCAACTTCTTGGCCCCTACCGCTTTCTCCAGCAATCCTACCAGTTTGCTCACCTTGTCGTGCGGCATGCGTGAGGTCATTGCCAATGAATCCAGCTCAATCCCTAGAAATGTCAACATCACTGCCGGCCCTTCTGTTTTGTCTTCCGCTAAAGGCACGCCGAGCTCTCCCATCAAAACTTGGAACAACTTCAGCATCTCTTCACACTCTCCTTCTCCTTCTGCCCCGCTAATAAACAGGAAGTCATCTAGGTAATGCAGAACACTTTTACAGCCAGAGGTGTATGAAAAGACCCATTGCAAGAAGGAACTGAAACGCTCAAACAAGGCGCAAGAAATTGCACACCCCATTGGTAAAGCTTTGTCGATGTATATCCTGTCTTCAAATTGCAAACCCAACAGCCAAAAATCCTCTGGGTGCACTCGCAACAATCTGAAAGCCACCTTAATGTCACACTTGGCCATAAAGGCCCCTCACACAGCTTTCCTCACCAAGTCCACAGCCGGATCCACACTTGCATAAACAACCCCACATTCTTCAGGGGCAATGAAATCATTGACAGACATGCCTTCGGGCCATGACAAATGGTGTATCAATCCGAATTCCCCAGGGGCTTTCTTAGGCACCACTCCCAGTGGGGATACAACTAAATCACCCTGTAAATCAACAAATGGCCCTACTATCCTTCTTGTCGCTATGTCCTTGTCCATTTTTTCTCTCACCACATCAACATTTTCTTTGGCTGACCTCAAATTTTCCGCCCACTGACGCACCCTTGGCCCCTGATAGCCCAACCTGAAACCATGTCCAAAACCTTCACTCAAAATTCTCGCTCCTTCCCTGTCCGGATAAAATTCCAACCACTTCTCCAACACATCCAATTTAACTGGAGTAAAAGCCTTTCCCACAACCCCTCTGCCAGATCCTCTCGCCCTGCCCCTGTCTCCCTGTTGGAAACACTGAGTGAGAGAGTGTTTTCCTGCAGATTTGCTACATTCATGCCTAAACCTACAGAAGTTCCTTGTGCAGCCATCCTTGTTAAATGCCCAACACGCTTCTGAGGACTGCCCTCTACTTCCTCCCCCGCCCCCTCCTGGGCGGGGCGACCAAGAAAGGGCCGGAAAGGCACGGGCAGCCCACTTGCTGTGTGCAAAGTCGGGGCAGGTCTCGTTGGAGCCATCCATTGCAACCATAAATCCATGTGTATCTCACCCCAAACCACCTGACTGTCTTCAGCCATCCTCGCTCTAAATTCCTCATCATAACGCACCCACACAAAACCCCTGAAACTTGTAAACGCCTTCCTGATCACATCCATATATTTTAGCAAAGCCACACACCGCTCCGGAAATTTCTCACAATATACACTAGCGTAAATAATTAACGCTGATGTCCAGTTTTCAATTGTTACCGGGACTCTTGGACGCAAAGCCAACTCTCTCTCCTCTTCCTTAGAACCCTCCTTTGCTTTCACTTCTCTATGAAGCAATTTAAAAATGTCCACAAATTCCCCTGCCTGAATCTTGTCCTTAGTTGCTGCCATTAAGTGCACCCCCAAGGGTTTCGTGATGCCCATGTAAGGTAGCTTTTTCCCCTTGCTCTTCACTTCGACCTCATTTACTTTTGAAACCTGTACCTCGAGCGCCAATGGCTCAACCACTTTATTCGTTTGTATCTCCACCGAGCAAATTCCCTTGTCACCCCACATGGCTCCAATAGCCTGTACACCAATCTCTTTCCTTGTCTCTTGCAAACCAGACCCTTCATTTCCTACCCTCGTTCTCGTATCCCCTCTCTGCCATGCAGATGATCAATCCCTTTCCCGCTCACCTCTTTCCGTTCCGCCATCTGCTGCCTGTGGTCTGGCCTCCACTCCAATGCTCCTAATTTCTTTTCTCACTGGGCTCCTACTGCGGGGACAAAACATTACAGCCGTCTCGCCCAACCAATTGCTCCCCCGATATCTTGCTCCCCAAACCCCTTGCTTCCGTCTTTCCCGAACCCACCTAGAACCCCGCCTCTCATTACCCCCTCTCATTATTGCTCTATGACCTTCATCCTCCCAGTGCCCCACATATTCCTCAATCCCAACTTCATCATTCCTGAAATCCCATTGTTGATGAGAGCTCATGCTCGGGTCTCGTGGGTCATTTTCTTGTGAGCCCAGGGGGGTCCGCCCCATCACTCGTTTGCCGTCTTCTCGGCGGGGCTGCGGAAACCCCTTCCTGGTCCTCTTCTCTCGGGCGAGGTGTGCTCCCCTCCACCCTGTGATCCTCCTCGCTAGGGGCCGTGCTGCGCCCTCTAGACTGACCTTGCGCTGCCCAAGGAGGGGCCGTACCTCAACCTTCTCCATATTCATCCTCTCGAACAATGGGGGCTGCGCAGCACCCTCCGCTACCCATCCCCCTTTTGGGTGGGGCCGTTCCGCGCCCCTCCCTAACCTCACTTAATGATGGGGACCTCTCTCTCCTTCTCCCAACTACACTTTTCTTCAGGTATTCTCCACCCTTGCCCCTCTGCCCGGCTGCTCCGCCCTGCGCCCCATCACCCCCACTGACATGGATCTCTTGTCCTGTCCCTTCTTGAACATTCCTCAAATCCTCCACCTCCTCCTGGCAGACCTTTGCCTTTCGGCTGCATGAATTAACGCACCGTTCCTCTGAAATCTGGTTCCTCAGTGATGGTCAACCTTGTGTCTGCTATCTTGCCACGATGGCCCATGTCGTTCCAGCCATCTCAGCAGAGATGGCCCATCTGGTTTCCAAAATCTCAGCAATCAGACCCTTCTGGTGCACTTTAGGTGAAATTGACCTAAAGTCCATCAACTGATGAGAACCTCATTGATGGTGATTTCCTCCTCCGAGCTATAAGCCTGTGTGGAGCATTCATGGGGTGTGCAGGTGTGTCATGGCTCCTGTTGGAGGGTGCCTGGTTGTGGCTGAACATTTGATTTCATGGTACAGGATATTCCTTGTTCTTGTGATGGCAGACCAATGTCTTGACCTTTCTGCCACTGCCTTTTCTAGGGAATGCTCGTGCACATTGCAGCTGTTCTCTTTCTCAACAGCTTGAAGGGATACATCCCCATTCTCGCCCTCATCTCCTTCTCCCTTGATTTTTGACATGTACTCATAGAGGTAAACTTCCAATTCTTACTATGATGCTGCTTGTTTGAAAGAAGGATGTTGACCAGTGACATTAATATGTCCACTGTTGTGTAGGTCATAGTTAGCACTACAGGTGAGTGGTGTAGCAGGCACCTTTACTCCTGTCAACAGACATAGTATGCCAACACTTAAACAATATGGAGTGAGTACACACCTAACAAAAATATTATTTGATTGACACATTGGAGTCAGCCCCCATGCTTCCGCCGACACCGACACAGCAGTAGAGATATGCTTGGTCAGTGGTACCAACAGAGCAGTCCAGCAGGAAGGAAGTACACACTTTTTATTGCATTATCTAGAAAAAAAAGTTGTAGGTTGGAATACATTATTGCAGTACCATGAAGTATGGATTCCCAAATAATATATTATTTCAAATTTACCTTAAAAAACCGGGTTATTCAAACAGGGAGTTGTTAAGCACCACTTCAATGCGTCAATCCACATGTCCAAGGGGGCAAAGCAACATTTCACATGCAAACGCCCAATAGACCCATCATTCTTTGATGCATGTCTACTGACCATTTTGCAGGTAACCACATCCTCGGCCCATTCCAGGCTCACCTACATTACACCACACGAGACCTCTTCCACACAATGCACACACATCACCATCTAAATAGTTCTGCACATGCTCAGCGGGTTTAGACTCGGCAGTTTCAGGCCCTTCAATTCCATTGACCACAAAGGCTGGCACACCTTCAGCTTTGCATGGCAGATGATATCACCCTAGCGCTTCTTGGCATCATTGACACTCCATTGGTATGCACCTAGGGTATTTATTTTGGTGATCACCCCCTGCCAGAGGGTGATGCACAATTCAGTGCTCAATCTTTGCCCATGCGGGCTTAAGATAGCATTCTCATGCTCCTCAATGAGGGCATCTAATTCTGGCTCAATGAAATTGTTAGCATGTCGTCCCTTTTCCCCATCCTCATCAAACGTTTCCTCTTTTTCTGTCATTGCTGCTATCAAAGAGGACCTGATGTGTACACCGCAGTGGTGTTGTGAGGAACTTTTGTTCATTTTAATGGTTTTGCTATGGGCAGACACACTTTTTTCACACACCTGTGAGGCACTCGCTTTTATTCCCAATCTTACACGTGATGACCTTTCAGTGAGAAACGTGCATGAGCGGGTTTCTTGCGCATTCAAACAGATGTGTCTTTCTTCATGCATCGGGGCAGATATGAGGTCATTTTGACTTATTGCACAAAAACCCAGACTCGTTAGAGTGGAAAAGGTTGCTTTAATGTGACAGGTAAAAGCTTACAAATAAACGCTTACCTGGCTCCCTGGCCTTACAAACTAACAAACTATTTACACAACCAAATAACAACTACAAATTTCATTTTCCCAACAATTAAATAATTAAAGAAATCAACTTGCTCCCTAAACATCCCTTGGTCCCAACAGTCTCCTTACCACTTCTCAAGGCGTCCTGTTTTTCCCCTGGGGCCATGCCCCTTCAGGTTCAATACCTGCTCCCCCGGGGTAGCACGCTTGTGCAAACAGCACCACCCCATCCTTTCCCGCGCAATTCCCCCATTGTGCTTCCCTCCCCCCACATCTAAAGGGGCCATGCCCCCGCCACCACAACAATTTCCCAGACCCATCCAAACTCCCCTCTACACCAAATTCCTCTTTCCTATGACCTGCAGCCAGTCTGACCTGCCACATCAGCAACGGATAATATACATCATACAAATCTAATGCCCCAACCTGTCAAATAAAACAACCAAAAGTACAAACTGAAAACGGTATCCTAAAGCCCCCCAGCAACTTTTTACAGAAATGTGATCCAGAGAAAACAAAATTAAGAGATGGAACCCCCCCCCATTAAAATAAAACCTGATACCAGAACCCAACAACAAAGGGGGCGGGCGGGCGGGTCAAACCAAAGTTCCCAACCGTCGCCTGCTTCCCGAACCTTCCATGTCCTTTAAATACCCCTGAAGACGCTCTGCACACGGCCACCTCTCTGGCCTGTGCAGCATCAAAATAACCCCGGGGGGAAGGCTTTGCCCCCTTTTTGACTTATTGCACAAAAACCCAGACTCATTAGAGTGGAAACGGTTGCTTTAATGTGACAGGTCAAAGCTTACAAATAAACGCTTACCTGGCTCCCTGGCCTTACAAACTAACAAACTATTTACACAACCAAATAACAACTACAATTTTCATTTTCCCAACAATTAAATAATTAAAGAAATCAACTTGCTCCCTAAACATCCCTTGGTCCCAACAGCCTGCTTACCACTTCTCAGGGCGTCCCGTTTTTCCCCTGGGGCCATGCCCCTTCAGGTTGAATACCTGCTCCCCCGGGGTAGCCCGCTTGTGCAAACAGCACCACCCCATCCTTTCCCACGCCATTCCCCCATTGTGCTTCCCTCCCCCCACATCTAAAGGGGCCATGCCCCCGCCACCAGAAAAACCCTCCCCCGAGGTGTTCTTTCTGCCCCACCCTCCCCAATCCTTCCTACTTCCAACTCTTTAACATATCTCTCACCAACCAGATCACTTCCGACAGATAGTAAGTATTACCAATCATAGATAAGTGGACACCATCCTCCCTAAATAACATAAATTCTTCCTGAATGATATCCTTGTGGTCTAAAACCTGCACCGACACAGAGGCACAAACTTTTACCATCTCCCTGTTCATGCCCTTCCATGCTCGCTCAATTGCTCCTTCACTTCTCGCTCCCCTCCTAACTCTCCTAGGCAACAACTTGGTCCAAACTACAGATGCTTGTGGCCACATTTCCCAAACCCATAACAAATCCCTTTTCATTTTTCTAAGGAGAGCCACACCAGTATCCCTAACCAGGTCATTTTCCCCAGCATGAATAATCAGCCCATCTGGAGTCCCATGGCGCTCCCTCAACCCAGCCAACATTGGGAGTAACTGATCCCAGCGAAGCCCACCTAAACCTGTCCATCTTACCAAAACATCTCCATAGCTGCAACCCAATTGCCTGCCAAAAACTCTTCTCAGCATCTTTCCCCGCCCACTTAACAATGGAATGACCCACAATCCATAATTGTGCCATCTGCCCCGACCTCCGAGCAGCATCTGAAAAAGAAATTATAAATTACTGACAAAAACCAACATTATGTTTAATACAACACTCCTGAAAATTCTTATAACTATTCTTTCAAACATCCCGTTTATCCAAATCCCTGACATACCCTTTGTATCTTTCAGACTTCCAACGCCCCAAACTTTTCACCTTGTCTTCAGAATAGCCCAACCTGCTACCTTCAGATGCTGCCCCAATTCTAAATGAATGAGTTCCAAAATCCTCTGCCTTCTCACCACCACTAACAAAGCTTTCCTTAACACCCCCAAAACTTGTTGCGCTAACAGTGGCTCTCCCTTCTTGTGCTGAAAAACCAAACCTAACCTACCCCCACAACGCTCCTTCCAAGCCAAACCTGTCCGAACCGGGCATAACTCCTTACTCCCCCGCCACAGCAAAACCCAAGAGCCCTTTCCTTTCTGATCTGTTTTTGACCTCCTGATCTTGATGTCCAAACCCACGTTAGTGAACTGAACATCTTCCTATTGCAGACCACCAACTCCCTTCTTCCCCCCCACCAACTCAGAAACCCTAAAAGCCCCAAAGAATAGCCAAGTAAAAAAGATTGTAAACAATTCACCTTCCCAGTCCGACCAGCAAATTCCCCCTACGGCCTGACACAGCCTACCTAGCAATTCAGCAGATATCGGTCTCCTCTTAACTTTTTCCCTCTTGCTTTCCCTTGCCCAACCTTCAATGATCCTGCTTGACGTTTCTCCCCAGCTCGGTTGAAAACCCCAAAACCACTTCCTGTAGAAAGCAATCCCTGCCATTTTTCCCATTATAGTTACTTTGGACCAACCCCTATCCATGCACCTCAGTAGGAAATTAGTGACATTGTCCCTTCTCCGCTCTTCCGCATCCCCCCAACCTTTCCAACTACGAGCCCCTCCTCTTATAAAATCCTCCCAAGCACTCCTGTAAGCCTCTCTAGATGCCGGAGCCAGCGAACCCTCCACCCATGAAAGCGCTCTCATCTTCCTATTTTCCACAGCTTCTCCGGAATCCTCTGCCCCCCCTGTTCCGCATCTGGAGCCAATCCACGGAATCGTTGCCATTGAAAACTAGATAACGCATCAGCGATGCCATTATCCTTGCCTGGCACATGTGTTGCCTTGAAAATCACATTCAATCCCATGCAACCTAAAAACAAACTCTCTCATCAGCCTCAACACCCTCTGATCCCTTGCTGACTGCCGATTCACTACATGGACCACGCATTCATTGTCTATGTTGAAATTCACCTTCTTGTTTTGCAACTCCTTCCCCCACAACTCCAACGCCACCAACAAGGGAAAAAATTCCAGGAATGCAATGCTAATTCCCTCCTCCAGCCAAAGCGATGGCCACTTCTTCGCGCACCACTTTCCTCCCCAAAACACTCCAAAACCTCCTGCGCCTGCTGCGTCTGACAAAATTTGCACTTCCCAAGAAACCGGCTCTCCTTCCAACCACATGGAAACTCCATTAAAATTCTCCAAAAAACAAAGCCAAATTCTACAATCTTCCCTCACTGCACCTGTCACTCTTATCCGATGATGTGGGCACTTTGCTCCTGCCATCGACCTTGCCATTTTCTGGAAAAAATCCGCCCTGGGGCCACCACTTTGCATGCAAAATTCAAATGCCCCACCAAACTCTGCATTTCCACTAGCATCAACTTCTTGGCCCCTACCGCTTTCTCCAGAAATCCTACCAGTTTGCTCACCTTGTTGTGCGGCAAGCGTGAGGTCATTGCCAATGAATCCAGCTCAATCCCTAGAAATGTCAACACCACTGCCGGCCCTTCTGTTTTGTCTTTCGCTAAAGGCACGCCCAGCTCTCCCATCAAAACTTGGAACAACTTCAGCATCTCTTCACACTCTCCTTCTCCTTCTGCCCCGCTAATAAACAGGAAGTCATCTAGGTAATGCAAAACACTTTTACAGCCAGAGGTGTATGAAAAGACCCATTGCAAGAAGGAACTGAAACGCTCAAACAAGGCGCAAGAAATTGCACACCCCATTGGTAAAGCTTTGTCGATGTATATCCTGTCTTCAAATTGCAAACCCAACAGCCAAAAATCCTCTGGGAGCACTCGCAACAATCTGAAAGCCACCTTAATGTCACACTTGGCCATAAAGGCCCCTCACACAGCTTTCCTCACCAAGTCCACAGCCGGATCCACACTTGCATAAACAACCCCACATTCTTCAGGGGCAATGAAATCATTGACAGACATGCCTTCGGGCCATGACAAATGGTGTATCAATCTGAATTCCCCAGGGGCTTTCTTAGGCACCACTCCCAGTGGGGATATAACTAAATCACCCTGTAAATCAACAAATGGCCCTACTATCCTTCTTGTCGCTATTTCCTTGTCCATTTTTTCTCTCACCACATCAACATTTTCTTTGGCTGACCTCAAATTTTCCGCCCACCGACGCACCCTTGGCCCCTGATAGCCCAACCTGAAACCATGTCCAAAACCTTCACTCAAAATTCTCGCTCCTTCCCTGTCCGGATAAAATTCCAACCACTTCTCCAACACATCCAATTTAACTGGAGTAAAAGCCTTTCCCATAACCCCTCTGCCAGATCCTCTCGCCCTGCCCCTGTCTCCCTGTTGGAAACACTGAGTGAGAGAGTGTTTTCCTGCACATTTGCTACATTCATGCCTAAACCTACAGGCGGGTCCAGGGTGGTCCGCCCCATCACTCGTTTGACGTCTTCTCGGCGGGGCTGCGGAAACCCCTTCCTGGTCCTCTTCTCTCGGGCGAGGCGTTCTCCCCTCCACCCTGTGATCCTCCTCGCTAGGGGCCGTGCTGCGCCCTCTAGACTGACCTTGCGCTGCCCAAGGAGGGGCCGTACCTAAACCCCCTCCATATTCATCCTCTCGAACAACGGGGGCTGCGCAGCGCCCTCCGCTACCCGTCCCCCTTTTTGGTGGGGCCGTTCCGCGCCCCTCCCTAACCTCACTTAATGATGGGGACCTCTCTCTCCTTCTCCCAACTACACTTTTCTTCAGGTATTCGCCACCCTTGCCCCTCTGCCCGGCTGCTGCGCCCTGCGCCCCATCACCCCCACTGACATGGATCTCTTGTCCTGTCCCTTCTTGAACATTCCTCAAATCCTCCACCTCCTCCTGATCAATATGCCCTCCAACCCTAACCAGTTCCTCACCTAAATGCAATTCCCCCTAGAAGCTCTCATATCGATCTCCCTCCTCACCTTTCTGCCCCTGGATTCCCATGCCTCCCCTGTGCCAGCCGCTGCTCTGCGCTGCGGTCTACCACCACCTACCTCTATTTCTCCTGTAACCTCCCCTATCGCCCCTTCCAGTTGGGCTTTAGATGCCCTACTAATAATCTCCAGGGCCTCCCTAAGTGCCCTGGCATCCACTAAACCCTTCTTGCTGGCGCCCTAGCCCACCATTGTACACTAAAAAATCTGGCCCGGGTTCTAAATAATGCCCCTATATAATTAATAACTACGCTAAACCCCCGGGCAGCACCTAACTGCGGACAACTGACCCCTGTGAAGAAAATGGAAAGAAGAAATGAGGTGAAAACCAAGATAATAAAGAGAAAGAGTAAAATAACTGTCAACCTTCCCCAATTTAAAATTACCCATAGTTCTTATATAAAATTACTAACCCTTGCTCTTTTTTGCACTATATTATTAGGGTGACCTCATTAGGATGAAAGGCTGAGTTTGGCCCTGCTGGGATTTGAACCTATGTAGGCAGGCTCTGCGAGCTCTACTCACTGTGCCACTTGACCAGCTCTAACTCCCAACCACTGCCTTATCCTTGTAGACAACCATTATAGCAGACACAAAACTTGTCAATCACAGCAAAACAAAAAACAAAGCACAAAATGTAAATTCTGTTAATAAAAGGCAGAAAACACACTGTACGGTCCCATTAATAAATGGATTTTGCCCCCTAACGGGATACGAATCTCCATAGGCAGGCTCTGCACGTGTCAAAGCGAGCACTCTGCTTGCTGTTCCACTTGACCATCTCTAACTCCATAAATGGATTTTGCCCCATAACGTACTCTACCTACGTTCCGGGCTCTTAAGAAGGACGGATAACGTCCTTAACCTCCTGCACAGCTGTACTTGAAAGGAGGGAAAGCCGCTCACAGGAGCCTGAAGCGGCAATTATTTAATAAAATATACAAACTAAAAGTACTGTCGGAACCGCGCACCCCCAAAAACGGACACCGCCCAAAAACATGTGAAATACAAGGTAAGTGGGGGTACCTTATATACGGTACCCCCGGCTACGTGAAACTTTTTTTTTACAAAATAATATGTTAAATAATTCTCCTAACCTCCCTTAATACAACAAACTAACCTATCTCAACTCACTTTACACTAGTCTCCAAGTCCTCACTGCCAGGGAAGGCTCGGGAGCAGGCGATAGGACTTCTCAAACCAAAGTCCCAACCGTCGCCTGCTTCCCGAACCTTCCCTGTCCCTTAAATACCCCTGAAGACGCTCTGCACATGGCCACCTCGCTGGCCTGTGCAGCGTAAAAATAACCCCGGGGGAAACGCTTCGCGTTCCCCCCCAGGGCTCCCTTTTGGACAGTTAATGTGTGTCTATTTGGGATTTGCATTTTCACACAGATGCGTGGCAGGAATTGTATTGCATTCAGAAATGAATCATCGCAATGGCATGTGTTATTGTGCAGGCCCAAATTTGCATGGTTAGGCATTTTGTTGTGAAGTACACATTTTTAAAAATAGGGACCTTGCAGTTTATCCACTCCAACAAACGAGACCTGACAGCTGAAGATGTACCACATGCCAGTAACAGGAGAGAAAATGTCCACCGCTGCAAACAGAGTTGTCTAGCTGCTGTGACCAGCGCATCAAAAGACGGGAGGTGCAGCGCAATATATCATTTCACTTCAATACAACACATTCTGAGAGGAGCTAAATCAGCCCAGATTATGTTGTGGAAGCTAAAAATGAAAGTCAGACCTGTCGGCTATGACAATGCACCCAGCCTAGCACTAAGGGTGTCTGAGGTGGTTTCACCCACTTCATAATGTGAGGCCTAAGGGTGGTATTGTGGCCTACCCTGGTACCCACCACATCACTGCTGTCTTGGGCAGAGGCCTGCCACATCGAAACAACTCCTACTATTAGCCCATTAAAAGGTTCACTGTGCCAGGCAAAGTCAAATGATGTGGGCCGCATTGATGGAGATCTAAAGGAATTATGTTTGGATTATAGGAAAGCGCTGTTTACTGATGTGACTTTCCAACCTGACTTTTTTTCAGGGACAATACGCTCATGAGCAGAACATAAGACTGTTGCCATCTCTTCTGCCTGTCCTTTGTGAACTCTGCATGTGCATTGAGAGTTTCACAATGACAGGCCCATTAAAGGCACACTCCGTGGAGTGGCGCACCCTGCCAGACAAGTATTAAACACCCCTAAACTTGTACCAAGTAACAAGGGTCCTGGATTACCAAGTAGGCAAAGTAGCCACCAGCCTATGGGCCCCACTACAACGGATCAATATAATATTGATCTGATCTTAAAAGAAAATTACAATCAAGCGTTCTTAAATTGTTTTCTAAAGATAGAAAAAAATGAATCAGCTCAGAGAAACTAAACGTTACATTAAAGACTCTATGGAAAAAATACTCTATTGTAATCTACCCATTAACAACTTAAAGTACATAAACCAGAGACATCAGATTCACATAACAGTTTGTCTCTTAAAAGCACATCTACTGGCAGCTATCGGTTTGTAAAGATATATTGTGGCGCAAACTACATGCGTGTAATGTACAGTAGTGATGGTCATCTTTATCTAGCGGCCGACGTGCACACTACCTAGTTCAATGTTATCCCACTAGAGCGTTTGCACGAGAAACCTCCAAAAACAAAGTTTTCTGTGAATTTGTGTGTCGCGAGTTCCTGCAGACTCCAGACCCTAGTAGAATATTTGCAAGTAGAAGTGACTAGAACACATACGGGTATTTATACCCTGTTATACCCTGACGTGTGTGTTACTAAGTTAGCTTTTGTGAGTTATAATGAAGTTTGATTAACTTCACCGTCTACCAGAACAGAACCAATCTATCTTGTTCAGGCACTTTTACACATTTTTGGCTGAGATTTAGGAATGCTTTTATTTTTTTTTAAAAAAGCGTAAATATTGTTTGTTGTTGCTCTTTTTTAGACCCATAATGTTGGTGCCCCAAAAGAAGAGGTAACAGGAGATCATTTGCAAGGGGGGCCCCAACATTTCGACTGCCTAAGGGCCTCCAGAGGGTTTAATCTGGCACTGGTAACCAATCATGAACAAGGAACAATTACCAAACAAGTTTATAAGGCACAAACAGCAGCCTAACCCAGGAGGAGAGAAAAGGGTCCAATAAAAACCTGCACTTCTCTACAGTGTGTGTATGGAGCAGTGGATCGGCAATGCGTGGAGAGGTGTAGGGGAGGAAAAAGGTAAGGTGCTGGAGGATGAGGTGAATGTATCGGAGGAGGTAGAGTGGCAGAGAAAGCTAGGTGCAGGAAGAGAGGGACATGGCGAGAGGTCTGAAGTTGCAGGAAATGGTGGAGGTGCAGAGAAGGCTGAGGTTGCATGAGGCTTTGGCGGTGTAAATAACGTTGAAGGTGCAGGAGGAGTTGGAGGGGTAGAGAGAGCTGCTGGTGCAGGAGGTGCACAGAATAATTTGGAGAAAAACATCAACATGGATGAAGGGCAGTACAGACGAGGTTTGAGGAAAATGTGAAGATGAGTGGGGCGATAAGAATACGTTTGAGGAGGCAAAGAGAAGGCAGAGGAGGAAAGAAAGTGAGAGAAAGAACATTGGGACACCTAGGGAGAGGAACACAAATAAGTAGTTGGGAAGAGAGAATCCTATTTGGAGAAGGGGAGGGGAGTTGGTGGTAAAACAAGTAGAGTGTGGCAGGTTTCCTAGAGCTACAGGGCCAATACCAGTGAGACAGACAAAACCAGCCTACTCCATGTCTTGGAGTATTGAGAGGAGGAACACATGTGTGGTGAAATGGTAAGGAGGTCAGCCAACAGAGAACCCGAGGGTCAGAGCTGAGACCTAGAGACAGGCACCCAGGAATGAGTAAGCATTAGTTTGACAAAGAGTAAAGTGAGATGGGATTGAGTAATAGGATCAGACTACCGAGGCGGGGAAGCAGTGTAGGGACTGATCAGACACCTAGACACCTTGAGAGACGCTGTGGACCTTACTGCAGCAGAGCTTGGAACTTCAACTGGAATGATCGTTTTAACTAAGGCACACTACCTGACCTGACCACAGGTGAAGACCGAAGAGGGTCCAGGTCATCATTCAACCAAGCAGAGTTGTGCCTAACAGGCAGTGAGTGACAGCCAGGAGATAGACATTTTATGTGAACATCTTTCTGAAGAAAGAAGATTGTTTGGGGATAATCATTCTGAACTCTTCATTTTCATTTTTATTACCTGAAATACCTTGTTAAAAACAGACATCAGCTGGACCAGGCCTACCAGCTTGCCCAAGTCCTTGCTGAGATAAATGCCATGAAAAATACAAACAGGACAAGCTCGTCAGGCTCTCCCACATGGAGATTGAGTCTTAATGTGAAGATTGGGCCAATGGGCAGAAATAAGCAAGGAGACAAGCAAGAGCTGAAAATGTGCATCATTGAATGCCAATTGCCCCATCTGTATAGAGCACTGAATCCAGTAGGAGAGACGACCAAGAAACAACGAGAAATACCTAGACGTTTGCCAATAGGGGATGATGCACAGATTACCACATCTGATCAACCTGAAGCCAAAGGATCCAGAAGCCGCCAACAAGGAAATAAAGTGATACACAATTGACTCTGGTTCAGTAACACCCTGGAAAGCAAAAATACCCAAACAGACCATCCACAGAGAAGATCATGAGAGAAAATCCTGTACGAATTGATCTGACACAGACTTTGAGTCTAGCGATGCCAAAGATCAATTAAAAATATGAGGTCCTCATGAATCAAAATTCTAGAAGGTTCCACTTCCACCACACTAACAGTGCCAAATAATGATTTCCTGTGAAGAACATGGGTTACCAGGTGTACCAGGCCCTGATGTTCCCAATCCACCAGGCAGTTACCTAACACCCTAGAAAATCCCCCTATACTCTCTTTTGATCTATCATGGAGTAGCCATCTGTTATCAAGCTCAGTTGAATGTCACCTGGGGTGCAATGTGAAGTTCCTGCATTGCCAGAGACAAGACTTTATATAAAAGTTATTGATCGTGCTATTGTACGGGTGTCAAATAAATGAGTATTGTGGCAGCTCACCAAGCAGCAGAGATTAAGCATGGATGGTGATATCTGTGACGGGAGGAGGGGTGAGAACTATTTTTCACAAGTAGTCACAAAACGGTATGTACATGGTATAGCTGAGGAATGAAAAACACATGAATAATATGCATTTAACATAATTATGCACTGTGCTGCACTCTTGATTTAGGTTCTCAGCTGACGGAGAACAGATGCCTGATACAGATGCATATTCACATGAGAAATTAATAACACACAATGTGGAAAGGTTTTTTGAAGTCTCCTTGCAGGGGATTTCACATCCTCGGTGCTGGGAATGTGATGTAAGGTTGAAAGACACTGTATAACATGAACTGAAATGTGAGGCGACGCAATCCTTGGCCAAGACACACTGCAGGTCTAATTAGGATGGGACATAACTATTTCGATCTCCTCGCTGCTACAAGTCTTTATCTATAGTGATTGCCTTGTGACCTAATTGTAACCGCATTTGTCACCACCCTGCAATGATAACGCTCAAATGTGACCCGACTGCCACAATGCATATACTGTTTTGTGACCACCACTAGCGCTGTGATACCTGCGGGTCTGGCAGCAATCAACAAATGAAATGAATACAGAAAGAAAGAAAGGAAGAATGAAATAAGAAATGCATAAATAAATAAATAACTCTGGATCCTGGAACACCCCTCTGCCTCCCGGGCAAAGGAGATTTCAAGACGCATGGAAGGTGTTGCTCTCTCTCTTGGCTTTTGAGCATGAGTTGCTGAGTTTGGAGATATCCTCTACTTATGCTTGCTGCACCAGGGATCTGACATGGTGCTCAAAATGTTATGCAGTCCCCACTGTGGATACCACCGGGCACAGAAGCGAAGTCAGAGCGACGAAGAGGCAAACATCAGTGGCACAGATGGTGCAGAGAGCGTGAGTGACATAATCCATGACTACTCATTCCACTGCGTTCTTCTGCCTGTGGCCTACAAGCTGGCTCAGTGTGGTGGAAATGATAAGAATGAGGGGCACAATCAGAGAGCTCCTTCTGAACTGAACTACCTCTCAGGTGCCACACGGTTCTTCAATAAGAGAATAAGCACTGCAGCACCAGGTCGATTTTTGTACTGGTGTGACATTTTCCAAACTTTCGACCAGTGCCACCACCCTCCCCTTCTGTCCATGCTTACAGGATGCTTTAAAGAGTGTGAGTGTGGGTCTTGTGCTCTGAATTGCCTGGACCAAGCACTGTGTTCAGATAAGGGTAAAGTAAAGAGGCTCGGGTGGTACACTGTGTATATTTGTTTGTGGTGCCTTTGGATAATCTGAAGCATTTATTTAAAGTGAAGTGCACAAAACCTTATAATGCAGCTTCAGTTTCCTTCCCGTTGCAATGCTCATCCCTGGACTCGGGGTTGTCTGGAGCCGTCCCTTTATGTGCAGGTGGAGGAGCCTTATTTAACGTCATTGACAGATGTAACCCATCAGGGGTTGCAGACCCTTCCAGATACCGTGCATCACACCTGACGCCCCTACAGCCTCTGTGTCAAATAGTTGTCCCAGATGCATCTGGAGTAAAATGGCTACACAGATATCTTTGTATTGACTTCATGTTGTAAAAGGGAGAACAGCTCACCCACCTGCAAACAGATTGAAGATCCAACTCTGACAGTATTTTCAATTAGAAACATTAAGTAACATCCAGAAATCCTGTCCGAAAAGAAATGAATTGAGTTGTTTGCTTACACAATGAATAACACTGGTGAAAATATAACCAGGTTTTGAAAGTACTTGTGTGATGGTGTCCCAAATGTGCAAACAAGTGACTGGAAAATAGGCACGCTTGTGGGTGTGTTGATTCTCAAACGGAACTCTGCATGCGAAAATGCACCCGAGGGAGTGTTTTGTAAGTGGCTGCAGCATCTCAGCTAATCCATATTGAGATGGTAAGTGAGACCCTTGTGGCGCTGGCCCTGTAAGGGCGCGCACGCGACAGGGTGATGTTCACTCCGTCGCGTGCCTCGTATAAATAAACGGGGCGTTCCCGGTGGCGTCAGAACCACCGTGGAGCCCACACGAGAATCATCTCTGTCTCCGTGTCTCTGTGCAACGGAGGGTGGGGGGCTCACGGGCATCGGTAGCGGAACACCACTAACAACCCTGATATTTTGATATGCCTGGGGCTTCATGTAGAACCATTGCACCCTCAACCAACCCTTCCTCCATGCACGTATGCTTCTTTTCTGTGTCAGGAGATTTCCAAGTATGGGGCTGCCGATGCAGATTGTGAGGTGCCTTTTGCATTTGCACTGCAACCCTCCGGCTATTCCCTCCCTGGCAAGAAATGTAAATGCGCATTCCAGTCCTTCATCTAATGGACAGAGGGTGATTGTGTGTTCCCAATGTGTCTCTGCTGCACCTTCTGCTGTGCCTGACATCTCTCCATTCCACACAGGGGTTCAGCTGAACTTTGTAATGTGCTGGCATTCCATGTTTCCAATATCCAACAGGACATTAAATATATGAATTGGCCGGGAACCATATCACAATCAGAAGGCTGTTTGTTTGTGTTGCTGTCTGTGGGCCTGTGTGGGCGTGTATTTGGTATGCGTATACTTGGAAAGCAGCCTCGGATTTTTCCAGTAGTCAATCGCCAGTTGCTACTCACAAACCCTGCAAACACGGTGCGCTCCTTGCTGAGTGTTACATCTCAAAATGCCCCCGTCCTCTTCTTCCTGATTTCCCACCATAGCTCTCAACTCACCCGCTTTTGGCGGGTGTCACCCGCCTTGTAAAGGGCTGACTCACCCGCCAAGCCTCCTGCACGCCCATTCATTCCAATGGGCGTCTCACCTGCCAAAAATAAAATCAGGTGATTTCACCCGCCTTTGCGAGACAAATGGTTGAGAGCTATGTCCCACTGTTGGCCATTCTTCCTTAATCGATGGCATTGTGCCCGCCATTTTGTGCCCCCTCTCCTTAGGTAGTGAAAGGAGCTTGATGAATCCTTTACATTTGCAGACAACTGCAGGGCTGCAGCCAAATCGAACAGCCCTAATTAAACAAACGTTTCCTGCCATTCTCCAGTTTTTTTTCTTTTCTTCATAAATAAACTAGTGTTTCCCTGTGACAAATACTTGGATCCTGCTGCGCAGCGCAATCAGCAGCAGCTTTTGTTTGCTGTTTAGAAAAATACTTTATAGGACGGGAGGGGCTGCAGAACCAGCTGGAACCAGACACAGCAGCGAGCATGTCCTACGCAGTTTTCTGCTTGGAGCTCTGGCAGAATGCCCCGCTCCTATCCTGTTCCATGCAGCGTGTCGCGATCAGTTTTGAGAAAAGTTGCTCCGTTCTACACATTTAGATTTCGAAATCTTCAAAAATATTGTCTGGCAAGCAAAATATTCTTAAGGGCTTTAAAAGTCCACACATGTATATGTAGTTTATGAAGAACAACATATTTTAGCTACTTGGACAAGTCTGTTCATGTAATGTGAAATTGCGATTGGGTCACATCGCCCTTACACACTCTTGGCTTAGTACACAAGCAAGCACAAGCCCTGCATGTGAAAGAAACTGCTCCTTGTGCATTCCTCACCAACATCTCTGTGTCCGTAAAAGCAGTGACCAGACTTAGAAGTGTGAGAGGCTTCGACCACAATGGACCCTCATTTAGCCCCAAAAACTGTCAGGTGTGAGGCCACGAATGACATATGAATTGGCCCCTGACCCTCTTGGGTGGAGGGCTGGGGTCAGTTTCCCACACACATGGGTGAGTGGCCCACCCTGGCAGTGCCCAGACCCAAAGGGTATGCCACTGCCAATGTCGTTTTTACATTTCAGTCTTTTTTACCTCACTTCAAATGTAAAATAATGATGGAAATGCGTGTTCCTTGCATGCATGAGTATTTATAACTGCAGCTGCAAAATGCATGCATTGCCATGTGTCTGAACTGCAATAGGGGAGAACCGGCACATGGGAAACAGACTGTCACATTCCAGGTGCTGTCGATTCCAGAGTGCTTCCTTTATTAATTCAGGCCTATGTTTTCTGAGCCATCATCCACTCCTGTGGCACACTGTTGGTGTGTGTGTGTGTGTGTGTGTGCGCCACACAGGAGACTATGCTTGCACGATTGCAAACTAAAAATGACTGACACCCAATGCACCGGTTCACCTATCAGTTTGCTTCTCCTGTTCTTGCATGAGGCTACTTACCAGGATGTGACTTACAGGAGCAACAGCCCAGGCTTGGCTGTATCCTTCAATGTCCTGGCTGCTGAAATAGCAGTCACTCCATACCAATCCAAGCGTGAGCTGATGAACATCATCCCTTTAATGAAGTGTCACAGGATGTCTTCTTGCTTTCCAACGTTCTATCATTCACTGTCTCAAATTGTTCCACCTGAGGTAGGAATGTGACTCAAAAATCCAATGCGAAAAAAAATCAGCTCCAAAGGACAGAAAATGCACTTTAACAGAAAATCAAGTTTATTGCATGCTGTTGGCCAGAAGGTGTTAACCAGCCTCATGAAGCTGAAAACAAACATTTCCTTTCAGTGCTGTACAAAGTTGCAGCTTTTACACAGTTTGAATAATTTACATAATCACACATATTTTGCTACAAAATCATCCCTCAACATCGTGTTGGCTAACCCTTTACAAGTAAATCAAATACCCCTTTTTCTCAACCCCCAATGAACACATTGACAAAACAGATTCCTATTCCCCATGTGCTTTCTTTCCATAATCAGTCATGACATTCTATGCATAATTTCCTTGTTATCTAAACTCAATTCAATTTATGATTTGTCCGATTTAGTAGGAAACTCAGTATGTGATGTACAAAGCTTTTACAAGAACACTTCAAACAAGAGTAGAGAGAGAAACCACACTCTCTAAACCCTACACAAAACCCAGCTATGGGGGAACGTGTTCTCTGATATTTCCATGTACTCACAACAAACTCCATATTCCCCTAATATCCCAGAACATGTATCCCATCTAAACCATTATTGAATCTCACATGTACATTGTTCAGGACTACCACACTCCTCAAAGAGGATTTCTCCTCGTGGACTTCTCTTTCTTGCATGCATAAAGCTCCTTGCTTCCCACTCTAAGCACTATAAATTATATATTGCACAATTACATTTTGTCCCCACAACTTCTATTATGTTGCTATGTGATGCAAATCTAAAATGTATCCAAACTAAACACAAAGTAACACTTATAGTAATATTCATCCCAACCCATTTATATACATTGAACACATGTTAAATTGCAACATCACATCAACATTGCATTCAACCTAGCCACACCATTGTCCTAATATGACGTGTGCAGAGTGAACCTCTTCCCTACGTTGGGACATGAAACGTTCATCCCAACATTTCCTCCTTTGGGTAACACATTAACTAACATATTTAATTCTCACTCTTTAATAAAATCTTCTTGAGGAACCCAAAACCTATAAACATCATGCATGCTCTTTCCACTTCGGGCATACTCCTCCAGTGTACAAGACAAAATCAACCACCCACCATTCCTTCGGCAATCTACTCAATGCTCCACATAGTTATACAAATCTAGTGAAGGACAGCAAACACTGCTTGGAGGCTCAAATAACCATCTATTCATCCCTGACGTATTTGTGTGCCCATGTGATTTGAGATGGAAGTGGCCCTACTGTCAGGCAGAGTAAACAACACCATCACAACTGTTCTAGGTATCTTTGCAGAACGGCATCTCTAGAGCACCTGACAGGAACAGAAAATGATAAGCAAAAAGACATGAATAAGCATCAATATCTTCACAGTTATGCCCATCCAGGAGGGCACCCAGGAAAATAATGAGTCTGTCCAAGCATGGTCTTCAATCCCAGCCTCCTTCTTCATGGCCACTCCAAGTTTGTGTAGTGGTCTAATTGTTTGGGACAGGGTGCCATTAGCCAAATCGTTGAGGGGCACGTATGTGCAATACGTACTCCCTATGTTTTGGCACACCCAACCTTCCATAGCTCTCAGAATGTCAATGGCGTAGCGGTTCTGCAATGTCATAGGACGCAAGGCTCTCGTTTCTTTGTTTATAGAACTGAACACAAATTCTGAGTGGTTCATGAAAAGGAGTAACTTCTTGTTTGTCCCAAATAGGCCCAAACATACCCAAAGGAACTGGAGTCAGTCCAAACTAGACTCAAATGAAGAAGTAGACCAAGTGTGAGGCAATACCCAGCTTTATTATCATTGAAATAAATCAGGCACAACATGCAAGCATTCAACAACATACAGCTTCTTTAATACTGCAAATGACATCATTACATAAACCTGTTTACAAAACCTATGGGGAACAGGCATAGGTTAGTGGGATTGACTACACATAGACTCTATATGGGTTAAACATTCTATTGGGTTACAACTAACTGATGGCTTCACCTAAAACCACTTCTATTTTGATAAAAATGAAAAACATATCATCCTGACAACAAGTAATTGGTTGGCATACTACTTCATGGGCAGCATAACACCTAATAGGTTGGGTTCTTGATAACCAACCCTGGACAGGTCATCAAGATATGGCCAGACAGGTAGTAGGGGGAGAGAGGCCCATGGACTGTCCTTTGTTCAATTAAAGAAGTTACCATCCCTTTATCCAAGGCCACGAGCCAAGGTGATCATTTGTACTTGGCCTTTTATGGTGTCTTGTGTCTATGTAGAGTACTTGCAGGTGTCCTACCTTTGCATTTCCTAATGAATAGACAGTGGGCCTCATTATGAGTTTGGCGGCTGCCGCCAAACCGGGCTCCTTTACCGGGTTCCCAGAATGGGGAATTATCGGGCCATTCCGAGTATGGAGGGCCCGGTAATTCCTCCCTCTGGGAACCCGGGCCCGGATCGTCCCCATTTCCATCTGAGCCCCCATAGGGATCAGTGGGAATGGGAGAGGGAGCTAACAATGGGCCGATTACGACCGGCCCGTTGTTAGCCCCCTCTTCCCCTCGCGGACCTCGTCCTTACGCGAGGGGGCCTCATAATTTCGCGGGACGGGTTTAACGGGTCTGCCTCCATTAGCAGAGCCCGTTAACCCGTACCATGAAAGTTATAATGAGGCCCAGTGTTTTCTAATTATGGGTCACGTGCTGCAAGACCATGGCCCTCATTCCGAGGTTGGTGCTATGACTAGCACCAATACCGGTACCGCCACTGACTTGGTGGTATGGGGACTTACCGGTCCAGTCCGACCTTGGCGGGACCAGTAATTCCCCATTTGTAAAGCCATTCCCCATTCCCATTTGAGCCCCCATAGGGCTCAGTGGGAAGGCGTAAATAACGGTACAGCAAATTGCAATACCGTTATTGACCCTGGTATCCCTTTCCGGGTCCTGTCCTTAACGCCTGGTGAAACCAGACATTAAGGGAAGGACCCGCAAAGGGACCTCGAAATAGGGCGCAAAGGGATTACCGCACCGGTGTCATCACTGGTGCCCGGTATCCTTTTGCGCCCACCTTGTAATTATGGCCCATGTATGCAATGGCATTACCTCCTATTTATTGAGATTTTAGCTTATATTACTGTGTGTCATGTTTTCTGTTACATCCAGGGACACTTTTGAGCTATTATTCATGGAGCCTTTTGGCTTTTTATTTTCCTGCTTCTGGCTTAACAAAGACTGGTTGTGTTCTTATAAAACTTGAATTAATCTCAGAGTAACGTGCTTGCATCTTGGAAACTGCTGTCTTGTGCCTGTGTTCCACCTTGCCTATTCTCCCTATTCCATTGTAACCTTGGCAGTACTTGCCAACTACTGTCTGAGCTCTGCCTGGATCTGTGTTTCTGTAGATTCAGTGTACTGAGTTCTCTCAAAGTCTTGAGGCCTTTGTCTATTTAAAAGTATGCTGCGGCTTCCATTTTTAAGCGGATGTCTGCCCACTTATACTTGTATATCTATGTTAAAATGCAATGCTTGTGTGTCGTTCATGTTGCATTCAACTTATACTTTGGTCATGTTAGGCTTCTTCATGTCTGTGGATGCTATATTAAAATTCTTCAGGTCATGTAGCAGCACTACGAATTGGAATCACAATATACCCAGTGCTTGGTGTAATTGTGAGGGTCCTGATGATGTATACATTTTGAACCCGGAAGGTGCAATAGGGCTCTCCATTGTCTGGGAGCGGGGGAAATCATCTGTTTGTGTATACTCATGTACTTGAGTATCCAAGTTTATTATTATTTTCATTCCTATTGTCTTCTTGGTAGTCTTTTTGCATTGGTTTATGGCTATTCTTAGAACACAAAAAGATAATAGTACTAGCACCAGTATGGCCAGTAGTATTTTGAATGTGTTAGCAAACCAGGTGGGTATCCACGAGAGCAGGTAGTTTAACCAATCATCATCTGCAATGTCTTCTGTCTCTTCCACCATTTTTGTGTGCAATTCTGTCAAGGTGACTATTGTCTCTATGATGGTCACATTTTCTTCATCAGGGGCAGGTTTACATGTGCAGCATGAAGGACCAATTTCTGCTCACATGCCCCCCTCTATAGCTGTTATCAGATTGAGGACGTAACTCTTCTAGAAGGTCATGAGCCTTATTGCTTTCAGCTCTTCCTTTATGGCATTAAAGCCATTTACAGTCATACTTATGGACTGCAACAATTCTCATCAGGTTATTTTCAACCATTTGGCATTCCTTCAGCCTGCAATCCAGGGCTAAAGAGAGAGGTGAAGAACCGCTCTGCCCTACTGAACAATGTATGCTCATCTGCTATGTCGCCATACCAATCTGCACCTCATTTTGGGGCACTACTAAAGTTGGTGCACTTATCAGCACCAGGGAGCACAGCCTCCCCAATTTTGGGGTAGCTGCATTTAGGCTTTTGGACCACATGCCTAATAGCGGTCCATTAATCCAGCTGTGCCTATTTCAATGCCAGTTACATAATAAAATGTGTTTGGACCCTTTATTGTCCCCTACATTTACTGTGCTCATATTTTTGAAGCATAATGTGACATTCTTCACGGTTACTAAGGGTAAGGGACCTGCTTCATTCTCTACCCACCAGAACAATCTGGAATATTCAGTCCATTCCTTTAGGTATATATCATTTGCATTCTGCACAACCTCTACTGGTACTGATAGAAGTGTTTGTGCCTAACATCGCATCAGCCCTGCGGCCCATCCTTTTGAGGTAAACACTTCTCCATATATTAGTAACTGGGTCTTTCCCAGCAACCAGGTATTTCTTTCCCTGCTGCATTAATTCATTGTAACAACTTATGGTCTGTTATGTTAACCTCTCCTCTATCTGGGACTTCCAGTGTATTTTGCATCACCTTATTTTTTTATTGTAGTATCTACCATCATGGATTTTTGTTTTAAATAACTATCCTCATAAGTGAACATTCTTTTTGTCATCCATCGCAAGGTGGTCCACCTTCCCTGAAACTGCCCTCTTGTAGAGCAGAGGGCTAAATGTGTTAGACATTGTGCTCTGTGTGCAGGTATTTCTGTAGTTATAAATATTCTGGAAGCACTCATGGCGTAGGGGATGAGGGAACACACAAAACAACTCTCATCAAACGTCTCTCTCCCTTCTTTGGCCATGTGTTTATATGATATGTTATGTTGATTTATACCGCGCACCAAAACCACCCAAGGGCAGTCTCCAGGTGCTCACGTAGCTCTGCAAGAAAGAGCACAGGATTGGAGATTGAGGGGAGAATGATAGGATAGGTCCAGAACCAGGAGAAACTGGCATCTGTGTGTGTTGGCTTGCAGATGGTAGGTTGCGTGCACTGGCTTGTTGTATGCATACAGGTAAGGCCCAATGCCTGAGATGTTTTCTGTATGGCTGTTTCTTGTGTTGGGGTGTGCCCGTGTGTTGTTTTATGTGTAGGTTGCTGGTATTTAGGGTTGTGCTCACTGACGTATCCATACGGTTTGTGAGAAACCTGATGGTATTCTCCCATCTACTCCCTGGGGATCTTCCTTTCAGGTGGCCAGGGAAGGGCTTTCGCTTTTGGAGCATGACCCTGGGGGTGGACAAGTGAGCGAGGATCACCTGAGTGGGGCGTCATGGGTGATTGGGAGGAGACTACCCGAGAGCGAGACATGGTATTCCCCCTTTACCAATTACACACCAACCCAGTGGGACGAAAGCAAGCGAAAGGTGGAAAGCGGTAAAAGAAAGCAAAGCAAAGCAACGCAAAACAAGAGAAAGGTAAAAGAAATGTAAAACAAGCGAAAGTTGGAAAATGGTGAAAGAAAGAAAAGCGGAATGACAGAAAAGGTGCACTAGAGGTGCAGAAGTAATGAAAGACAGCCAGTGCACTGGTGCCGCCGAAACAGAAAGAGACCTCAAAGTAAGGAGAGGGGTGCAAGTGACCTGAAACCGAGAGAGACAGCAAAGAGACAGTGAGAAGGAAAATGTACAGTCAAGAGAGGGTGCGAGCAAAATGAAAGTGAGGAAGAGGCTGCAAGTGACCTGAAAGAAATATAGAGAGTGCAAGAGGCACGTTAAAGGGAAAATGAAGATGCAAGAGAGCACCGTGAAAAGTAGTGAGAAACGTGCAGGAAGGTGGAAAAGGACAGAGTGAAAGAGGCAAAGAAGAGGAAACGGTGCCTGAGAATAAGGAGAGGGGTTAGAGGTCAGAGTGGTCGCACCTGGGAGAGGCAAAGAACCTGGTCTACTCAATAGTCTCTGATACTACCTCCCGAAAGAACTGTACATTGAACAGTGTATCCTAACAAGAGGAACTTTTTGTTTGTTTGTTAAACTTTGTAAAGCAGGGCCTAGGTTTGGGGAAGGGAACTCTAAGAGGCCTATTTAAGACATTGTTGAAATGGTGAAAAGAGGCATAGGCTTGGGGAAGGAAACCCTGAGAGGCCTAACAGGAACTGTCTTTTGTTGTTTGGAACTGCAAGGGTCAAATCTTGGAGAAGAGAACCCCAAGAGATCTAGAGACATTTTGAACTCATAACTCATTTGAATTACGGCAAGAACCCAGCGTGGAAGCTTCCAAGGGCAACCCTTTTGAGTTGAACTATTTTGAACTGGCCGAAATACACCTATTGGTAAGACTACCTGAAACCAGCTGTGGTTTACATTTCCTTTCTTTTTTGAGTCACCATTTTTCCTTTAAGAACACCCCCTCACACAGCCCTTAGAAGCAGCATCAGTTCAGGGAATAATCCCCTTAGAGTTCAGCCACTTAGGCATTACACCAACCCCACAAATTCTGATAATAAAGCTTTTCAAACTGTTACCTTTGAGTCTGTGTCTCTCTTGAGACCATGCCGGTCTCATAGGGTAAGGTACAATGTCTGGGATGTTTCTATGTGACTGTTTGTTATTTTGGGCTGTGTATGGGTGTTTTATGCGTAGATTAGCAGGTGTTTAAGGTTATGCATGCTGGCTTATTGTGTCCATTTGTATAAGGTCCAGTGTGTGAGTTTGTTTTTTGCAAGTGTGTTTTGCTTGTTTTGGATGTGTGTTAGGGTATAGGTTGGTTAGCCCAGTGGGCGTGTATAGTGTTTGGGTGGTGTGTTTGAGAAAGTAGAAGCGGGATGGTTAGTGCTTTGGATACTCGCTAAATTCTTCTATGTGGCTAATCTACACAGTCCTATCAGCTGTGACAAATGACTAATCTCCATAATTGTAAATATGACTCATGGCTAAAATTCACAATTCTATCTAAGTGTGATGCATGATTAATCTTCTCCATTTTATATGAATGTGAAACATGGCTAATCTTCACAAATGTATCTAAATTGACACCTGGCTTAACTTCACAATTCGCTCTGAGTGTGATGCATGGTTAATCCTCACAGTTCTGTCTAAAAGCCATGCATGTTTAAACTTCACAATTCTATCTAGCTATGACGCATGGCTAAAATTCACAATTCTATCTAAGTGGGATGCATGCATAATCTTCACATTTCATTCTATGTGTGATTCATGCCTAAACTTTATAATTATATCTAAGTATGATGAATGGCTAAACTTCACAATTCTTTTTAAATGTAACGGATGGTTAAACTTCACCTGGGCAGATGCTGATCTCCTAAATTAGAGGCACAACAATAAATGTAAAACACCTAGATTTGAGATATCTGGATAGAGGGAAACACTAAAGTATGGGAGAAAACAGTAAAATAAAACCATCTAAAGTTTGGTACACAGCAGTGACAGGAATACTATTTACTAGCTGGCTAATGTTGGTATGTTATGTTATGTAGGCAAGAAGAGTGTCAGGGCTTTTTGGAATACAGTGGTTACAGTGTTGCCAAGACCACAAGTTATTAGTGACATGGACAGACTCATCAATATATTTGCTCAACTGCCTTGAGTCATTAGGCAAGTGTTATGCTTAAGGTATTTCCCAGGGACTGTTTCACTTGGCATTACTATCCATCTTGTACTGGTGTTAACATCATGGAGAACAGAAAAGGCTTGTCTTGTTCAAATATATGCTATAGTGTTGTACTGAGAACCAGCAAATAAAATACAGACACAATAAGGCAGAAAATGCTGCACCTATCATTATTGCTGGGGTGTCTACCTTTTGCAGATCCCAATGGGTATACAGTTGTTTGGGTTGTAAAAGAGAATATCTCATCTAGATCAATGAACACATTTTCCTGTCAGAGAAAATCTCTCTTTTGTTTCTTAAAAAGGGCACGTTCTTACAGAAATAAATCTTGTTAAAATTGAGAGCATGTTTCTTTCCAAAACAATGTACGTATTCAAGTTAAATAACAATACTCTGAGGCAGATGTTCCAGACTGCTAGAAAAGGATACATTTCCACAAAAAACAATAAGACCAAGAAGAACAGCATATCTATGGGGATCATTTGTTGTTTCATTTTGTTTTGATCTGTTTTACATGACTGCCATTAAAGGATGGTGGATCAACTGTTTTTGTATGCAAAACCTCAATGTGATTTGTATTCTTCTTGTTGCTGGATGGCTCTTGTCATCAATCTTGTCTGGGGTCACCAAATTTCTTCTTCACCTTCAGCCTCAGTATTTGAGGACAGGGTGGTCTCTCCAAGGTACAGCTTGATGTCACTGAGTTGGATCCATGTGCCTGCCGTCCACTTTCACTGCAGATGATGTAAATGCGTCCTTGATATATGGTCCACGGAAGTGTGGCTTGTGCCGCTTCCTTATAAGATTTCAGCACAGCACTCTGTCCCCTGAATACAATTAAAGAGGCCTCACCAAAGTATCTGGGTCAGTTTGTTTGTAATTTTCATCAATATTTTTCGTACCCCCATGCCGTGTCTGCACCCGTCGAGACATAGATTTAAGAGATTCCATCATAGCTGTCAAATAATCGGGCATTTCCTTCCCTAACACATCAGCAGCATTCTCAGCATTAGTTTGAGCCCATGTGGGAGGAGCAATGGGAGTAGGGACTCTGCACCCCGTCACCAGCTCGTGCAGACTCAGGTGATGGTCAGAGCCTCGTTGATTATATAAGGCAAATATGGTTAGAGGAAGGCAATGTAACCAGTTCTTTTTCAAAGTCTCTTTTAGTTTGGCAATTCATTCTTTTAGGAGGCCATTGAGGCACTCACAATTGTTGTTTGCTTGTGGGTAATAGGCAGATGAGAATGTTGTGCCTTATCCCCAAGAGGATAGTGATGTGCTCAAATATTTCATTCACAAAATGTGGTCCATTGTCAAAAGGTAACACATCGCACACTTCTCATCTTGGAAATACCTCACATACTAGGAAATGCACTGCACATGTGACATCTGGATGTTTGCAGTGACAATCTTGGATCCATCGGGGAAAAGGGACTTATGACCACTAGCATATACCTGTAGGCATTACAAATTTGGAGCATATCCACATAGTCAATATGGAAATGCTAAAATGTTCCTGTGGGATGGGGTATTGTTCCTTTCACTGTTCTCAGAGTGTTATCAGCAGTGAAATTCTGACAGATCAAACAATGAATAACAAAATGTGCAATATGCTCACTGAAGTTAGGTATGAATCATTCCTCCAAAATCACCACTGCAAGACATTCCCTTGTTATGTGTGCTGGGTAGTGCAACTGTTCTAGCACTACTTTAAGCAGCCCTAGAGGCATAACTGGTTTCCCTGTGCTGTCCTGCAGCCACAAAGCAATTGTGGCAGACATTGAGTACATACTTCTTTTCCAGAAGGGTACCCTCCCCTGTAACTTGATAATTTGTGTTATTGGTGGCATATTAAAACCCTCCTTCATCACCATGTTGTGTGCACGTATATGCTTGTCTGGTGCAGTCGCAATGCCAAATAAGTCTGGAAAATATGCTGCTCTTTTTGCTTCTAGTTCAGTGGCCTCATTGCCATGGGAAATCAAGTCCACACATCTGGTGTGCAATGCGCACTTCACCATGCCGATAGCCAATGGAAGTTGAAGTGCTTCTATGAGCCTTTCTAGAAATGGCGCATGCTGCACTCGTGTGCTGACTGCAAGCAGGTAGCCCCTGCTTTTCCAATGTAACAGACCTGCGTGTACTGTTGACATCACATAGGTAGAGTCAGAATGCACTGTTACTGACTCATCTCCATGCGCTTCAAGTGCTAATATCAGTGCTACCAACTCTGCCGCTTGTGCTGAAAAATGCGCTGGCAATCTCTCACTTGTCACCATCTCAAAGCTGTCAATCTCTCTTGCGTGCACCACTGCTGTTCCACTATTTCTCTCGCCCATGCTCTGATCTATTGGCAATGACTCATCAAAGAAGCGAATGATCCCCACAACTAAGGTATTTTCCTTAGCATGTGGTACATCATCATGGTACTCAGTGTACTTAGTGAAATCATGCGCATAATCTTCCTCTTTCACTGGTTCTGCTATGAATCTGGCTGGGTTAAAAACTCGGCACCTGACCATTTTGATTGATGGATTTGATATGATTACTTCACAACCTGATGATCTCTGTGTGGTCAAGGTACTTTTCGACTTTTCAAGAATTTGCGAATGGAGCATGCTCAACATAACTGCACAACCCATAGTTCTTCTCAATTGCAAAAGCTGCTGCAGCCAATGCTTGATCACCTGGGTAATGGCCTCTCTTTACTCGGTCTAAGATTCCACCATGAAATGCTAATGGGTTCCATGGTAGTTTTCTGTGCGAGGAGGCCGATATCACTACTCCATTTGAATGGAAAAACAGAAATAAAAAAGTCTTCATTGTAACCAGGGATCCCTAATACTGGAGCCATAAGTATTGCTAGCTTCACCTTATCAAAGGCTTCTATCATTTCGCATGTCCAGGCTATGCCACTTTTGTCCTTCTGTGCTTCTTTTAGTCCTTTTAAAAGTGGCCTAACATATGTTCTGTAGTCAAAGACCTATGCCCTACAGTAATTGCAAAGGCATAGTAATTTTTGTAATTCACTGTCTCTGGCCTGCATGATTTCCTGATTGCTTCTGCTCTTTCATGTGTCACCTTCCTCCCTTCTTTTAATATTAACTGGTGTATGTATAGAACCTCTTGCTGGCAATATTGTAGTTTCTCCTTGTGCACTTTATACCCCTTTTCTGACAGTACTGTCATCGGTTTCACTGAGCTTCTCCTGCACTCTTCCTCTGTGGTGCTACACATCAATATGTCATCCATATTTTGGATGACCACACCTAAGTCTGAAACACTTGGTTGACGACTGAGGGTGATTCACAGTTCCCTTAGGGTAAATGGGTATGTTCCAATCGAATTCAATAATATCGTGGCTGTATTTGGCACTAAAGGAAATTCTGCCTCAACAATATTGTTTTGGGGTCATAAATCCTGTAAAAAATCTCCATGACTCCCCTGTTGCTTTTTTGATCAGGTACACAGCTGTGTTGCATGACAATTCTGAAGGTACTAATATCCCCTGTCACATCAAGGCGACGGTGATTTCAGAGACACCCTCGTCAGCTTTCTTTGACATGGATACTGTTTTACTCATGTTAAAATGGTTCCCTTCTTTAGTTTAATTTTGGCTGACCCTTCCCCTTTAATTAGACCCATATGGACTGCTGATCCACAGTGTGCTCAGCACATGTGCAGAATACTATTGAAGAAAGGATGTAACTTTCCTCACTAATGGCATTCTCTGGGGATTTCCCTGTCCTCAAGTTGTAACACATATGTGAGACTGATGCTGAACATCACTTAGTCATCTGAGTCTTCGTCTATAAACAGTTTTTCAACTGTCATGTCAGTCAGTCTATGTACCTCATCAAGCACTATTACTGTGTGCCAATTTACCCCTTCATCATCTATTCCATCCAGTCTTCCCTTAATATTGCTGCTCTTCCAACTCAATTGTGATTATCTGCCCTTATTCCATGTCTGTGGGTACATCTGGTCGAAACAGAAATTCTGTGGTTAATCTCAATAATTTATCCTGTATTCTTGGGAGCCATGATAACAATATGTGTACCCCATACCACCAGGTTTAATGACATTCCTCTTGGTGTTTTCTGCCCATAAAATGCTATTATACATTTGTGTGCTTTCACATAGTGGATCCCTGGGCTGGAACATATTATCCCCTTGTCAGTAAATGACAATGTCATATTTAGTTTACTCATCAAATCCTTCCCCAATATATTAACTGGTGTCTTGTAGGAATATAACAACGACACAGCCATGTCGTGTTCTCCTATGGTTATAGCTAAGTTGTCTGTAAAAGGAACCTTTGGTATCACCCCAGAAAACCCTTGTGCATCCATGGATATACCTGACATTGGGAATGTGCCCTCTTGTTCCTGTACGTTCAGGATAAAACAGTCTTCCTGGAGGTCTGCCACTGTTTGTTATCGAGAAGTGTGCGACGGATAATGCAGCTGCTCCAGAGCCATCGTAAGTAACTCTAGGGGCATAACTAATTTAATTGTAAGTTCCTGTCTCCACAATAAATTAGTGGGACAGAAGACGCACCCTCTTCGGACCCACAGATCCTTCTCATCCTTCGGTGCTCACTCCTGTATTCTGTAATCTGAATTAAGGGAACTGCAGTGTAAGGAACTGGTAATTGTACCTGCTGGGACATAGGTTCTGTGATTTGGGAATCTTTAAATGGTAAATAGGTGGCCTCCTTTGCCGCTCTATCAGCTGCATCATTACCCAGTGCTATTTGGTCAGTCCGGTTAACATGTGTGGTGCATTTGATTAAGCTCCCTTGATAGTGCATCAACTAGACAGGACAGTACTGCAGCATGCTGGGTAGGAGTCCCATCCGATCTTCTTAACCATCTCCTATGCCATCTCAACAACCCTGAATGCACGGTGGAGGTGACATACGCAGAGTCAGAGTGAATGGTGACTGCCTTCCCCTTACTTTCTAGTGCCTCTATGAGAGCTAACAATTCCACCACCTGTGTAAAATAATTCCTAAGCAATCACTTCCTCATCCTGACTTGGTATTCACCGTCAACGAGGCCCACAACTGCTGCACCCGTATGCCTTTCTCCAGTGTCTTCATCATTTTTCAATGAACTGTCAACAAAGGGTACCTCTCCTCTCTCTAGTGCATCTTCCTTGGCCTCTGTACTCTCGTCCCCTTCACCTTCATAGGTCACACAATCATATACAACATCATCAGGTTTCACCGGCTCAGCTACAAATGTTGCGGGATTGACTATGTCACACCTCTCTGGGCCTGATTCACAGAGTGTTTTCCAATGGGGGTTTGCCGTTAAAAAATGCTTCTGTGAATTAGGCCCTCTGTGTGCTGATAATTGATTTGGAGTTTTCCAAATCACAAAAACTCAAAATACAATATCATTGGCCAGCCCATATTAATAGTCAAAGTGCCAGATCACGAGTTGGCTGGTATCCAGGCTTGGATACTGCCTATTTTTATCAGCATTAACGCCCACCCATCTGGCGGTGTTACCACCGGATCATGGGTTGGACACTAATTGTTAGTCCCCATTCCCCATTGGACTCAATGGGGAATTTTTGGTGCAATTGTAGTGTGGTAATACCGCCAGCGGTCATTTTACCAAAAATGGGCATTTTTCTGGCATGTTCAAACCCAGGTATGAGCAGGGGGTAAACACTCCAGACTCGAGATTGGGCAGACCCTTAAATGCAGTGGTAACACCATTACCACCACATTTAAGGGATACCACCCAAAACATGTCAGGCCCAAAGACTTTTAAATAGCAAAAGCTACTGCCAATAGAGCTTGCTCGCACAGGAAATGACCCTCCATGAGCGGATCTAAGCGTCTGCTATAATAAAACAGCGGTTTATGTCCCTGGGTGAGGACCGCCATCATCACCTGCCCATTTGAATGGGCAAATGGCTTCTTGTAGTCTGGTGTCGCCAGGACTGGAGCATTACTGGTCGCAGCCTTAAGCGCCCGGAAACAAGTTACGATCTCTTCTGACCACTCAATCAGACCTTTTACTTTCTGCGCTTCCATGAGTCCTTGCAAAAGGGGCCTTGTGTAACTAGAGTAGTCAAAAATCCAAGATCTACAATAGTTACAGAGTCCCCAAAACTGCTGCATCTGTTTTACGGTGATTGGCTTTGGTGTACCAAAAACTGCAACTGCTTTCTCAGGCATCACTGTTCATTCAGCGGGTGATATTACTTGCCCCAGGTACACTACCTCTGCCTGACAATACTGTAATTTATCCTTGTACCCCTGCTCCATGAGCAGGGTGAGATGCGTTATTGAATCTCCATGACACTACTCCTTTGAAGTGCTACAGACTAGCAAATCATCCATATAATGAAGCACTGTACTAGGCACATACAAATTCCACAAATCCATCTGAACCTCCCGATTAAAAATACTTGGGGATTCACAATAACCCTGTGGTAATCTTGTGTGCTGACATCTTTGCCCAAAATGCATAAATGCAGTAAGGTACTGACAATCTGGTTCAAGGGAACTGAGAAAAATGCATTCTTCAGATAAATAACAGTAAAGTGGGCAGAACCAGTAGGGATGTTACAGAGAATGGTAGCAGGATTCGGAAACACTGAGAACTCAGCCTCAACAATATTATTGAAAGGACGCAAATCCTGCACAATTCTCCAACTGGACCATTTCGCCTTCTCCACAGGATAGATAGCCGTGTTGCATGGGAACATGGAAGGCTGGCTTATACTTTGCTTCCACAATGCTATAATGGTCTCATAGATCCCCTCATCTGCCTTCCTAGACACATGGCAATATCACACCAGGTTTCAACTGTATCCCAACTGCTCCTATGCTTTTCAGGAAACCCACATCATGAGGATTTCTAGTCCACTGTGACAAGGCACCTTCTTCAAATCTTCCTTCCAATATGGCGATGTAGTTCTGAAAATAGCCATAGTCTGAGGCATCTCCCTATGCCCTATCATTATCTAGCAAGTTACAACAATCTCAGAAAACATCTCCCTTCTGTCCTCAGCATCCTTGAACACGTGTTAATGAGTCACCCCCGTTTTTGATAGTGTTGGATAGATGCACATAACTGTACATCACTCCTCTCCTTCCTCCCCAGTGCCTCAGAGAACCACTTTATCCTTTTTGTAGATTATCACTTCTAGAAGAATGGTAACTATGGAGCCTGGTGCAACCACTTGTGGAAATGCAGGATAAAATACAAATTTAGCTGCTACCCGCCATCCCCTGTTTCTGATCCCAGGCACCCATCCCAGCACCCCCATCACTCTGTAGAGGAACACATCCGAATGTAGAGGGAACCCCCTTGGCACGCTGTCACTATAGCATGCTCACAAACCACCATTGTCCCGGCTAGATACAAACCTGGAGTTGAGCATACTATACCTTTTTCTGTGAATAAGATTGTCATATTCAAGTTCCTCAAAATATCCCTGCCCAAGAGATTCACTGAGGTATCTGTACAGTACAACAAAGGAGCTGATATATCCTGTGTAACTGCCTTAATAGGTAAATCATCCATATAGAGAACTGACAGGATAGCCACAGGGAATCCTTGCATGTCCATCATTTCTCTTGAAAGGGGAAACTTACCTTCCGTGATGCAAGATTTAGTTGACCCTGTATCGACCCTGAATGAAAAAGCTAGGTCAACTATTGTCACACCTACCTGGGTTCCACTTCCAGATCATCAGTACCAGATTGGACTGGACACGTCAGAGCTCTCCGTCGGCTGTCCTAGTCAGGATGTGTGTTTGTACCTGGGAGCAAGAAATGACTTCCTCCCAAAACGTATGCTTCAGTATAATGTGTTACTCTACCCTAAGGCAAAGAATTCTGTGAGATACCTGAAGGTGTCTCACGCGCAAGTCCCCAGGGATCTGTCATCCAGGTGGCCAGAACAAAGCTATCACTTTTGGATCCAGTTCCTGGGGGTGGGCCAGTGTGGGAGGATCACCTGAATGAGGGGTCTTCAGGGAGTGGAAGTGGGCCACCGGATGGTGAAACGTGGTATCCCCTTCCATGTAACACCTTGTCCCCATCCTACCAGGTAGGATACTTAGGAACTCAACCTCCCTCCCTTTCCCGACACAAACAATTTCTCACAGACAGCTCACCATGAGCGAAAACAGACTAACACCAGAGCCATACAGCTGACATGCCCCAATAAAATGGTCAGGCAAGGTCAGACAATTACTGATCATTAAGCACAGCAGGCTTCCATCACACTTCCCCACTCATATAAAAGGCAGAGCAGGAAAGCACACTGTGAGTAAGGCAATGCAAACGAGGAAGCAGTGATTCCCAGATGGCAGTTTCATACAGGGAGAAATACGGCGAGACCAGAGAGGGTTGCAAGGAGCGATGTGCCCTTGACCCTTTCAGACTGTTATTTTTGTGAACCTTGGAAAATAAGAAACCTAAGACTGGGGACTAAAGCTGAAGAAACCTGCATTGTGTCTCAGAGGTAACCGGAGCACTACCGCATCGATAACCAAGGCAGGGAGGAACAGTTGCTGCCGTGGTACTGTTCTTGGCTCCTACAACAAAGCAGCACCAGTAAATACAGCACAGCCGGTGAGTTGGAGAGACTGATACAAGACCAGCCTGTGTCAGAACCAAGATTGCAAGCAGCAACATTGTATGAAGAAATCTAAAGAGAACTGTGTGCGAAAAGTATGTAATAAGCAACACAAATATAATTGAAAGCCAGAGGAGTGGCTGAACTTTTGGAAGCCAAGAAAGATACCGTTTACAGAGTAGTCCAGCACCACATGGGTGCTCATTCAAAGGTCTCTCTTAGGTATCCAACGGATTGGCAACTGTGAAAAGGGAAACTGGAGATCGAAGTGGTCCTGCAATGGGTCAAGCTAAACTCTGTGCACATTTGAAAGTCTTTGATAGTTTTATGTGAACTGAAATGGTCTAAGCCCAGCTGAGGGAGACTAATTGTATAGGAGGAAGGATCTGAGCCCTGCTGAGGGGGATCCGGGGTGAACAGTGAGTCACCCCGAGAAAGAATATTCTCTGAACATTGTGAAATGGGGGATCTGAGCCTGGAAGAGGGTGATCCAGGGTGAATCACAAGAATTGAGTGTGTATTAGAGGAAAGGAACTTTGTGTTTTGTTTTGGAACATCAGGCCCTCTGAAACAAGAGACTTTGAGTAAAGAGACTTGGGTACATAAGGCCCTGATGCTGGTAATGAAACTGTATCCTTGTGCCGAAAGAAGCTGGAGTGGGTGCTTTGCTTGAGTGAACAGCCTTGTCCCATGCTGAAAATATGGGGAAGGGAGGCTAACAGCCTGAACATCCTGACATATCATTTTTTGAACACTTCTTTCTTTTTCATGAACACTACCTCACACTATTTGTATCTAGCGGTATGATTTGGCAATAGTATTTTTTTTAGTATAAGCCTTTTTACTTTGATGAGACTCCATTAGGACTGCTTCATTATTATTTGATTGCCGTAGCTTACTCCCATCTGTAGTCTTAGCGTTAGAGAGGCATTCATTACACCAATGTTGAAGTAATCTTGAACTGTGGTCACTTATGTCTGTCTTACTGTTGATACCATGTCTTCCTTCCAGTACTGGAACAACTGACTTTGGCACATAGGTCTGTGCAGCCTAAGATGCTGGGTTGTGTCCTACCCGTGCTTGCTGTGACTGAACATAACCTGGGGCATACAGCATTGTCAGAGGTTGCATCTGTTGAGAGGTATAACCCAAAAACCTACTTTCTGGTCAATTGGAATTGATATGTGGGTCATAAAAACATGATGGCCTAATTCTACAATCTCATGACAAATTACCCATCCTCGCGCAGGACCAACACTGGACTCCATACAGTCCTCCAAACTTTCCTCCCATCTGCCCACCAAACCTAGGCCTCATTACCCCAAATCCACCAAATGCACCTTCTCCCCATCTCGGGAAGCCTCCTCTGCCCCTCATAAAACCTCCCATTTCGCTCTGGTCGGGGGTTTGGCCCTCCATCCATCCTGGTGCAAAACTTGATTCAAATTGTCCAAGTTGTACCTGCTGTCCTTCAATGGGGCTTAGGATTGTTGCCCCTTCTAAACTTATTTTTGCCAGTTTCCTTTGAACCAGCTTCACTTTGGCTCTCTGCGCCTGCTCCGCTGTCTCCTTTTTCTTCTTATGCCTCCATTTACCAGGATTCACTTCTATCCCCACAACTTTATCCAAATCACATTGTACATCCTTGGGGAGTCCCTTCTTTAGCATATGATAAAATATGGCCACATTTTTATTCCATGCTCACCCTCTATCCTTTCTCCACAACTCCTGAATCCGTTGTATGTATGTAGCGAGATCATCATCCGCCTTCATGGTTTTAGCCATAATTTGAATTATTTTCTGGCGTACCTGGATACATGACTCTCAAAGCTGCCCAAACATTCGCCCTGCAATCATTAAAATGTGACTCCTCATGATTATTATTTGTCTAGCTGTACCCCTGGTGCCCTGCTTTTTCCCAACTGTCATCAGCTCATTCCCCAATAAGAGCGATGGTCAACATAACACTAGCTCTTTGTTATTCTAATGCTTAGATTCACTTCCCTGCCCCTGCAGTGAGAGAGGGTAGTGATTTAATTAGACTATTTGGTCCATATGTGACAATGGGACATAATGTGCTCTCCTCAACTCTTTCTGAAGTAGCAGGAACTGCATAGCTTTCACCATTGTTAGGATCTTTCTCGTTTCCCCTTATACGTCATTACTGCTACACGACCACCACGGCACATCCTAAGACCCCATGAAATGATTTCCCTAATTGTTGGTTCGGGTATTGCTCCCTGTTCTCCATCAATTTCCCATGCTTCCTCTTGTTCTACCTCTACAACATCACTTTGCCCTTTCTCAGCGTACCGAATCGTAGCCTATGCTACCATGGTGCATCGGTTTTCTTGCTGGTGGTTTAAGTTCCGCTTTCAGAGCAACACCTCCCTCTGCAAGGTCCACCTTGATATCTTTGATGACTGCACTATCTATTTTAAAAAGAAACTGTCCGACTTCCACTGATCCAACATTGTCTCTGCTACTTGCTCAATATCTTCTTCCTACTCCTCGCTTCTTCGCTGCCTTACTTGTACCAATTCTTCCTCTGCCTTGCATAGTGGTTCCTCTAGGCTTCTACGTACTCGATTTTCTACCTCCATTCTCAAACGTTCCTCTATCCTGGCCGTTGAAGGCATTATTCTATCTTCTACTAACCTAGCCAGTGGGGGTGTTGTTTGTTTTCTCCTTACAACTGCTCTGGTGGAGGATTGAGATGATGGAAGCTCATACTGGGTATTAGTATATCCGGCAGTGGACGATAAAGGGAAACACCCATAAGGTGGCGGGGGGATAGGGGATGCATCTGCCCTATTTCCCCAGCCTTATCTCCAGGGGCCTTCCTTGTCTCCGCAAACATCCTCCACAGCTCTAAGAACTCAACACAATTCTTAGAGAAATGGAAGCGCCCATACCACCCCAATCCACCTGTGACAAAGATGTCACCTGGTGTGGCAACATCCAGAAAGAACTCTTAGACAAAATAGCGCTCCTCCAGACCAAAATAAAAACCAAAAGAAAACTCCTGGCCTCCAAAAGCACCAACACTACCACCCCCATCCAGAGCAAACACAACACCGACCTCTTTTCACCCGTCACCTCCACACAGGTAGAATCAATAATTGCCAGCCTCAAACCCTCAAAATGTGAAGGAGATATATGCACAGCCTCCAACATCAAAGAAGGAGCTAAAGACTCCGCACCCTTCATCACCTCTCTTATCAATTCCTCCTTTGCATCATGTACTGTCCTCAAGAATCTTAAAGACGCATGGGTCAAACCTCTGATAAAGAAACCCACTCTAGACCCCAACATTCCCACAAACTACTGCCCCATCAGCACCATCCCATTTCTGCTAAAGATCCTTGACAAAGCAGCCTACATCCAAATTCAGAACCACCTCGAATCACAGAACATTCTAGGCCTCCGTCAATCGGGCTTCAGACCAAGGCACGGCACAGAGACAGCCTTCCTCGACCTGAAGATCCAAATGGACGAGGCCAAAGACAATGGCTACCCATCCCTCCTTCTACTGCTAGATCTCTCCGTGGCCTTCGACATAGTCGACCACAGCATACTAACCTCACATCTTACCACATCAGCCTCCTTCTCACCCAATGCAGCCAAATGGATATAATCCTTCCTTTCCAAAAGATCCATGAGAGTCTTCTCAGACACTGCAGAAGCTGACCCCTCACCCATTACCTGTGGAGTACACCAAGGCTCCTGCATGTCCCCCACACCCTATACCATCTTTACCAAGATGTTATTTGACCTCCTAGACGACATGAATGTCCCATACACCAACTACTCTGATGATAGACAGATCCTCGTCACACTCACAGTCGTCCCGCCTCAGTGAAATCTACAGCAAAATCCAAGACTGGATGACTAAGCACGGGTTGTGCCTCAATGACGACAAAACCAAGTTTTTACTCATTGGCTCCAGGCAAAGACGAAACAAACTCAACCCACAATAAAATGCCTTCAACATAGACAGAAACGTCATTAATGTTGCCAAGAATGCCAAAACCTTAGGGGTCTACCTCGACTCCACCTTATCTCTCTCAAAACAAGTGAACGCCACAGCCTCTGCCTCGGTCTACACTACCAAGTTAATAACTGCCTGCAGACCATTCCTGTCTACACCAAGCTGCATCTCACTGGCAAGAGCCCTAATCCTATAAAAAATTGGCTACTGCAACTCCCTCTACCTAGGCACCAGCAAACAAAACATCCACAAACTTCAAATCCTCCAAAACAATGCTCTTAGAGCAGCTCTCAATATATCACATCACGACCACATAACCCAAGCCAGACAGACAGCCAAATGGCTCCCTATAAAAGACAGAATCATCTTCAGAACACTGATGATCACCCATAAATGCCTCAACAGTACAGCACCGAAATATCTGTCTGACAACTTTACCAGGAAAACCTCAGCAAGACCAACAAGAGCAAATATGCCCACTGCCTCAACATTCCAAAATTCAGACTACAAAAATCAGGTGGATCCAGCTTCCCTGTTCTAGCTGCCAAAACCTGGAACTCATTGCCCCCTCCGCTGAGAGATGAACACTCCTTCCTAGCTTTCAGATTCAAAGTAAAATCCTGGCTCCTCTCCCAATCCAACCCCACTTGAGCCCCTTCCATCCTACCACAGCATGTACAACTTTGTAAATACTATATAAATGACTACTGTGGGATGTATTGATCCACTCAGCTATCTTATGCAGCACCACTCTGATAGTTATGGCGCAAGAAACAGCAACAATGGCGGCAAAACTCTTGTGCGCGCCAAAAACCTACAAAAAACGCACGTTTCAATACACAAAAAGATGGATGCACAACCTGCCACCCAGGGGGCATGTGTGGTGAATAGAGCAAATGCTACAGAAAATGTGCCAGTTGGCTCCATGACCAGCAAACAGAGTGCAGAGAGAGAAGCAGCACTTTGCAAATGAAACTCCAAAATGCCTATAACACAACACTTCTCAACATTCAAAATCTTGCTTGACGCTAAAATTCATGTAATCTTATGAAGCATTGCAAACATAATAAGTCCTAAAGTGTAAAGAATAAAACATTTCTTCAGAAAAACTGATTGTCTGTAAACTGACAGCCCTGTGTCAAAATCTGGGTGCGGTACCCTGGGTTACCTGTGAATGACAGCTGCCAGATGAGCTCCTGATGAAACTTCAAAGTATTTAAACTAAAAGTCTGCCGGATTAGCAAACATAAAAGGATTGTTGCTAAATGGAATATAGATATTATTTGTGTTTTTGATCACAGAGATGTAAAGCTAAGAAAGTAATGTATTTATATGATTTGATGTAACAAGTTTGGTTACTGCTGGATTTTCAATTAAGAATAAATTAGCCTGGCTGAGCTATAACCCTTTGGAAGTGGAAAAACAGGTTTCTTCCTAGGGGAGGTGAGATCCTCTCAGCAGAAACTCACTGGTAGATGATAATTGTGGATTAGACCAGACTCTTATCTACAGAAAGAGAATGAACAATAGCAGAGCGTTCAGCCCAGGAAACAGAGGTGTGAAAGGGGTCATAAACTGCTCCTGCAACGAAGTTCCCAAAGGAAGGGCACTGCTCCTGGACTGCATGGAGAGACAAAGGGGCAGGTCAATTTGCTGTTAAGGATGAACAATGAACAATTTTTAAAGACTCATAACTTCTGATTCAAAGTGGTGAAAAATATACAAAGGACAGATTTGTTAATCTAATTTTTGGCTGCACGTTTTAAGAGGCAGTAGAAATGTGTGACATATTCTGGACAGGAATGGCAATATATGTGGTTTTATGTGAACTGTGTTAATGCTAAAATTATGAAAATTATGAAACTTTACACACACATCCCCATGTTAAACACACACATTTGTGGAAAGTTGCAGAAGGTTTGGAAATTGTGTTCATGTTAAAGGACAAAATTCTGCAGAAAGGTGAAACAAGATCCCACAGTTGCCGGATTTTGATGAACAGATGCTACATAAAATATGGAATCTTTGTGTGTGATTTGTGTAGAGGTGACCAATGTAGAAATATGTGTTTAGGATGAAATCCGATTTTGAGACCAGTCGCTAAAGGGAGATTTCTAAGGACTGTAAAGCAAACCATAAAATGTGACATCATCCGACCTTGATCCAATCACTCAGATGCAAGGCAGAGATGAGGTTTTGATCCAATCACAGTTCACAGGCGCAAGCTTAGTTAAGCTGGCCCGTACACCCATTTTGTGATGTCATTTTATGGGATAAATAGAGACAGCTGACAACACATAGGGACTGACTGATTCACTCACTTTCCTGATTCTGGCGAAGCACTCTGATCCAGCATTATACATCCAGCTTTAACATCCTTCTAGATCCAGATGCCAAGATTCTTGCCAGCAGTAGAGAACTATTGACTTCCAGCAAGGCCTAAATTCTCAAACTTTTTCTCACAACCCAGTGACGCGCTGTGGTGTGGGAAGTCCTCTTGAACCAGTATCCTGAAACTCTCGGGCTTGCTACCAGAAGGCTTGCCTGAGGAACACGCTATCCAGCTGATTGAAATACCCACAAACAAGAAGGACAGATCCTGTGCAAGTCCGGTGACCGACCTAGCTGATCCAGTCCCATGCCTGATGTGATGTCCTTCCTTGACAGATCCAATCCATGACCAGAACTGATGGTCCAATTTAATAACTTAATCTGTGAGTGTTAATAGGAAGAACAGTGACCCATAACATATCTGCATTGTATGATCCCAATCTCAAACCCATCCCATCTCTAATTCAGAACCATAGTATTGCTATAAATATCTTTGCACTAACTCTTTTCTCATCTGTGTAGTAAACCCTAAATTCTTATTGATTTGATTAAGAAAAGTACATTCCTGGAAGAAGTAGAGTATCCACAACCGGCGGTTTAGGCTGGTCACTTGATTGTAAGATCCATCTGTGACTTTCGCTTTTTCATATCATAATCTAGTGTAATCGACCCATCTGTCATTTTCAAAAGTGCATTTCTGTTTTCCATTCTCGTGCCCATTTTGCAAAAACGACTCTCATGGAAACCTCTATAACACCCTCAGTTTTTATGATAGGAGCGAAATTTCAACTCCTACTTGTACCTAACATCCTTAGCTATTGACCAGTTATAGTGAAAATCACGCAAGGAAAAGTTTGCCGCAAATTGAAATTCAGAAAGATTTTTACACATGTGAATTAGCTTTAAACTGCTTCCCTCTTGGACTTTGAGATTTCAAATGTTTTCTTTTGACTAAATCATTGTTTGTGATTGTTTGCATATGTTCAAAGCGGCTCCCATAGGAATTTGTAATATTTTAAGTATTTTTGACCACATTTGGTGTTTTTCTCAGCCAATTCCAAAGACAATTTCAAAGCTATCCTGGCAGCTGAAAAGTCAATTCTGTTTTCTCTTGTGTTTGAAGGGGGAAGGTAGGAGTGATATTCTGTTTGATTGGTGCTATTACTGAATACCTGCTCTCTCCTCACAACTATTTAATTGCCTATTGGTGGGTTGAGGGGTGTTGCAGGGAGAACCCCTAACCATAGTGCCATCTGTTTCAAACCAAACCAAAAGTAGTCTTTTCTGTGCTGCATTTGCGTTTGTGCTTATTATTTGATTCCTAGTGTATTAAAGATATTATTCAGTGTTCTGTTACCCCATTGGTGGTTGTTGTTTACCTATTAAAATATATTGTGATTCAATTCTAAATACATAAATAAATATTTACCTTTGCAAAACTAGCTTGATTCCTAGTTCAGTGTGACCGGGGGAGGAGGGGTCTCAGGAGAAGCGTGTGATATTAGTGGTACATCGTTCAGAATATTGAACTTATAGATAAAATAAATAAGGGTTTCATTTGTGCACTACGTGCTGGGCGTGACTTGGGTGTGTGCCAGATTGAAATCACTTACACTACCCCAGCTGTACATCTATCTTTGTAAATACTGCATAAATGATTACCCCAGCCACTATCACCCTACTCACTACACCTCACCCTCCTCTCTTATTTATTGATTTTCACCCCTTTATGTATATTACCTTATCTGCATACTGTACTGTACCTAATACGACATCTGCACCTCCTATTGTACGTATTGTACCCTGTACGTATATAACCTGAATGTAACTTTAACCAATTTCAAGCGCCCAAATACCTCAGGGACTATTTTATCTACTGTACTGTGTATATGTATAAACATGTATGTATGTATGTAACTCCTACCACGTTAAGCGCCTCGCGACCTCAGGGTTCAGTGTGCTCTATAAGCAAATAAAAACAAATCAAAAATCAAATAAAATCATACGTCACCCCTCTGGGCCAAGATCTGAACATCCTACCCTTAGTCTCTTGCACCCACTGTTTGTGGTACATCAGAATCTCTTCCTTGTACCTTGGAAGCATTTAGCATATATGATCCAGTGGAGTCTCCATACCCCATAACAACCTTCATCAAACAATACCCCAAAAACAATACTTTAACAAAAACATCCTGTGGCCCTCCAGAAATTACAGAAATTCCACCCAAAAGTCAACTGTTTCCCACAAATTCTTTTAAACTTCACTCACACCAAAATCACCTTACTCAAAACTAATCCACATAAAAACTTTTACACAAAAGCAGCATAATATCAATAAAACACAATTCCTCATTCAGATATCTCCTTCACTTGAGCACAAAGCACTGCAATGATTTCCACTACAACAACGCTCTCTCTCTCTCTCTTCTTAATGGACCTATAGTTCAATAGATAGTCCTGGTGTACTCTCCACTGCCAAGGACTATCTTGGGTCCCAGATCCTGAGTCTATTGTTTCTTCGGTTGCGGATCCCAGATGCCTTCACTTTGATTTCTCAGTTGTGGGTCCCAGACCCCTTTACACTGACTTTTTGATCATGGGTCCCATACCACATTTTTCTTGTTTCTCAATCGTGAGTCCCAGACCCTGTGTGGGTAATCTTCCTTTCCCCCTTCTATTGGGTAGAACCTTCTTAATTGCCCCACCCTCCTTTGCCCTTCGCATACCTTGTTTCTTGGCCTATCCAAGGCGTCTGGCTGCAGCCGTGAAACTGCTGGGACTGGAGGGGACATCTGTGAGACTGCAGTCTTGCTGAAGTCTCCCTGGATGTGTGGTTCTCCTTATCCACAGATCACTGACCTCCAAAGCACCACGAGCCTTGGTCCACTGGATTGCATGGTCATACTTGCTATCCGGACCAGCTACGGTCCCTCCTGCTCCTCTCTCGGTGTCTCGTCAGTCTCCATGCTTCTCACGCCTACCGGCTCCTCAAGGAAAGAGTAGACAAAAAATAAAGTGATTCTTCCCTTTTTATTGTATGAATGGAGGTTGTTGTTCCAAGTTGTCTAATCTGCTCACATGGGTTACTTGGTGCATTCCACGTTACTGCGTGCCTCTTCCTCGTCTCAGTAGTTATGCTCTCACTCTCTACTAAGTTGTCAGTGTTCTTCTTTGTCCTAGTTTCTGAGAGTATTCTTTCTACGTAAACCATACTCTTCCTCATCTAATTATTTCCAGAGGGTGGGATACTATCTACCATACAGAAACATATGGAGGTGTCTGGGATAGATGGAGTCTGGGTAAAGTAAGTGGGTGAGGAAGGATGTAATGCATGGCTGGCATACCGTGTTCTCTCCGAATGGTTGTCACTGGTCCCATAGGGAGTTTCACCCCCCATTAGTTCCTCCCACTGAGTACTACCCCAGAGAGACTATAGGGTAGCGGTTTCACCTTCATGGCCTCATGAGAAGGGGCTCCCCCTATGGAAGCGGTGATGACATCCTGAGATTCATCATGTACCCTTCCTCTCATGATGCTAGCTTCCTCGTCACATAAAGGGAATAGGGATAGGACATCTAGCTCCCCCTTTCCCTTACCATTGTGATGTTCTACTCCAAAACAAAAGGGCTGTAGGTCAAGGAACCAGAGCATAATTTGAGGGTTAGTGACTTTTAAACTAAACCACGTGAGTGGGTAGTGGTCCATGACTAGTGTAAACATCCTCCCAGTGAGTTAGTACCAGAGATGCCCTACTGCCCATTTTATTGTCAACGCTTCTAGGTCTATGGTGGCAAAATTTCTCTCCCTCATGTGTAACCTTCTACTGATGTAAAGCACAGGATGTTCTATTCCATCATAAATTTGGGGGCAATACCACTCCTAATCCTACTTTCGAGGCATCAGTTTGGAGTATAAATTTCATATTGAAGTTGGGTACTTTTAGGATGGGTTCACTACACAAGACGTCTTTAAGGGAGTCAAAGAAGGCCTGATCTTCTTTTCCCAATTTTATTTTTTGCGGTTCTAAGTTCTTCAGTTTGTCAGTTAGACATGACATGATAGATGAAATTTTAGGAATCAATCTCCTATAATAACCCACTAGCCCTAAGAAAGCCCTCTTTTCTTTGTCCTCTGGGTTCAAAGAGACCAGCCAATAGCCCTTGGTCAGATCAATTGTGGACATATACACAGCTGTGCCCAGTCGATCAAACAGGTCATCAATCCTTGGCAGAGGATAATTATCAAAATGGGACACTGCGTTCAACTTTCGGAAGTCTATACACAACCTACACTATTGATCTGGTTTGAGTACCAGGACTATTGCGAAAGACCAGGGACTCTGAGGTGGGTCTATAATGTTGGCTGCTAGCATCTTCTTCATCACCTGAATGGCTATTTCACTACAAGGTTCCAGGATCCTATGTGATCTTGGATTTATAACCTTTCCAATGGGTTTTTAAATGTAGTGATAGATCCCATTGACTCACCCTGGCTCTGATTTAAAGACATCAGGAAATTGGTTCAGAAGTGTTTGGATTTTTTCTGTTGTGATTTAGGAAGGTCAGGTGGTGTTAGGTAAGGACCTTCTACATCTTCAGTTAGCACACTGGCCATTACCACAGAAGAAGATTCGACAGGATCTTTCCTGCATGTTAATATGATAGATCTGTGATTTGAGCCTTCTATCCGGTTTGGATACTTGTTCATTACAAGGCCCAGTCTGCTCTAAGATTTTAATATGGGCCAGGCCAGTAAGATAACATCTTATGTTATGGCATAGGTAGGAGCACTAGGACTTCTGGGCCAGCAGAAAAGGAGTGTGTTACTGTTTTGGTATCATGATTGCCCTTTTGATTTTCTTGGGCTTTGGCCAAATTGGAGTTTACTATGTCCCAGAGAAATGCCTTTTATGCATTGCCAAGGTACACAAAGACATTTCACCACCACCAAGTTGACCAATAGTGGCTGGCATCAATTCTATCTTAGAGCCGCTATCCCAATTCGTGAACTTCTTTCTCAAAGCTGAAGTTCCCATGATGTGTTCTTATTTAAAAGATACCACAGGTATACTCAGTGTGGTAAAAGGATTACAATCTAATCCACAGATGCAGTTCCTGATAACTCTTGATATTGAATCATTGTACACGAGCATTCCACAGATGGAGACTCTAATGATAATTGATAAGGTACTTCAAGATTTAGTACCTGCCTTGGAGATCCCCAGAATGTTTGTTTTACAACTTGCCGGGATTGCTCTAACCAGAAACATCTTTATGTACAAGGATGGGTTTTACCAGCAATGCTCCAGTACCCAAATGGGGGCAACGTTTGTACCTTCTTTGGACAATCTATATGTGGCAGACTTTGAGAACAACCACATTTATAGACAAGAGAACCCTTTTAGAGAGCAGATTGCTCTATGGACAAGATACATAGATGACATACTGATTGTCTTTACTGGAGATTACACAACCTTTGCTGAATTTATCGAATGGCTCAACTCTAGAAACAGATATCTAAAATGTTCCCACACTCTAAGTAAGGAGGTCATTCACTTCCTCAATGTGGAGATTTGACCCTCAAATGGGAGACTTACAATTACCATCTTCTGACAACAAACAGATCAGAATTCCATGTTGGAATACGCCAGTTTCCACCCAAAAAGTCTTCAAAATAACTTACCCTTCGGGCAGCTCATGATATATCGGAGGAACTGCTCCACACTTAAGGAATATGACACACAGGCAACCATGCTGACAAGTCGCCTGAGAGAAAGGCAGATACCCTGCCAAGATGATCAAGTATGCTAGGAAAAGAGCATGGAATATTCCTAGAGACATCACGTTGCAACAACACAAGAAGCCAAAAAGGCAACAGCTGATAATAGCTGTGTTCAGCTATTCAGACAAGACTAACAAGATTAAAAGAAAGATCCTCAAATTATGGCCAATGCTAAATGTGGGCCTATGTAATCTACAGACACCGACATTTGCAATTAAAAAGAGAAAAGATCGACGTGATACATTAGTACAATCCTCTCAACCACTGGATCCAGTTGAGCTTCAAGGTACGTTGTGGGACATGGACCCACTCTCGGGACACTCCCTGTGTGGACAGTGCAATGTATGCCCCTTGACAACACGCACAAAAACATTGCATCTAGACCTCAGAACACCATGGAAACAGAAGTCCTTTACAAATTGCAACACAACAAATGTAGTCTATCTAATTAAGTGTCCATGTCAGTTGAGGTAGGTTGATATGACAAGCAGACGATTGAGAAATGTATCCATGAACATATGTCATGCATTTGACTTGGATGTGAACATGGTGGCACACTTTCAACAACATCTTCATGCACCCACTGACATACAATGGACAATGATTGAGACAGTGATTTGTCCTTGGAGGGGAGGCAACATCCAATTCATGTTACTGAAAAGAGAACAGAACTGGATATTCCGTCTCAAAACAGACCGAGTGGGCCTCAATGAGGCTACACCCTGGCAGACCTTGCAGATGCTTCAATAGAAACTGACTGAGAACACCTATGCCATAAAAAGCTGAAATGCCACCAATGGAGAGAGGGTGATTATGCACATATTGTCGTGTGATCTACCAATAGATCCTATTTCCCTGCACCCTCACCATCCCACTCCCTTACCATGCCAGTTTACCTCAACAGGATCTTTCCTCCAAGTTAATATGATAGATCTGTGATTTGATCCTTCTATCCAGTTGGGATATTTGATCATTACAAGGCCCAGTCTGCTCTAAGATTTTAATATGAGCCATGCCAGCAAGATAACATCTTATGTTCTGACGTAGGTAGGAGGACTAGGACTTCCGGTCCAATAGAAAAGGAATGTGTTACCGTTTTTATATCTTAATTGCCCTTTTGATTTTCTTGAGCTTTGGCCAAATTGGAATGTACTATGTCCAGGACAAATGCCATGCATTCCTTAATTCTTTGCACTGTTTGGAATAAGGGTAATATAGCTTCCCTGCTCTCTTCCCATGTCTCCTTGAGCATATCTAACACATTCCTGGGATCTTGTCCACATAGGAGCTCGAATGGGGATAAATCCAAGGATGCTTGAGGGACTTTGTCGATGGTCAATAGGGCCCAGGGAACCATTATATCCCAATTTCTCCCATCGACTTCAACTAGATATTCAAGGATGGTTTTCAGGGACTTGTTGAAACCTTCGACCAGGCCCTCTATGTGCAGGTGATGCACAGATGTTCTGAGAGTTTTTATCAGAAGGATCTCCTTCACGTCAGCCATCATTTTACCCATGAACGTTGTACCTTAGTTGGTAAGGATTTCCTTTGGGAACCCTACCCTGAACAAAAATGGGATGAGATGTTTTAATATCTGCTACAAGGTGGTACTTCACATGAGAACGGCCTCTGGATATTGAATGGCATAGTCTAAGATGAGCAAGATGTACCGATTCCCAACTTGGGAAGGCTTGAGGGGTCCCACAATAGCGATCCCAATACGGGAGAATGGGATGTCATTTATTGGTAAGGTGTAAAGGTGGTGGCGCAGGTTTTTGACGGTTGGCCTTATGAAATAGGGGGAAGGGCAATACATTTTTTATGTCAGAATAAATGCTTTGATAATAACATCTGCTCACTACTTGACTCTGGGTCTTGGATGTTTCTAAGTATCCAGAGGCAAGATGAGCCTGGGCAATCTGTAGAACTGCAGTGACTTTTTGGAGCCATAATTTGGGACTGAGGGACTCCCTCGCTGGTGTTGTCTCCCCTGCACAACAACCCTTGTTTGATTAAAAAGAAGGGGCTCTCTTTCTTCCTTGCTTCATCCTCAGACCCCACTTTGAGGAAAGCCTCTGTTAAAATTGGATCGTTGCACCACACAAAGGCTAGATCTGGCATCATTTCCGGTTTCTCTGTGTTAAATCTATGGGCCATTATTTCTGGTTTTGGGTCGATCCTTACACCAGCTTCCCAAAACCCTTTTGTCCTCCTATCAGTTTGATTTTGCTCGGGGACCTCTATCAACTCAGGCAATACTGCTCTGATATGATTGCATCTGATTATTTTTCAACAGGATTTTGACATCACCACTATAATCGGGATCAACCATCCCTACTAGGACATCTAATCTATAACTGCAGGCCAATCGGGATTTAGATGTTAAACGTATATAGGTACCTTGAGGGGCAGGTGGTGTAAAGCATGTTGGTATGATCTGTCTTTCTCCCTTCTCGTGGCTTTCCTGGCTCTTTCCAGGCTACTCACAATGCCAAGAGAATGGATTTTTACAATGTTCACAAACAGACCAGGGGATATGGCTTCTTTCCCCTGGTTCTAAAGTGGGAGAGAACAGAAGTGCAATATTAAATATTAAAGGCTGCTCCTTGCAAAGCCAGGATAAAAGCAGACATTGAGACAGGGAAGTCACATGGGGGTCACAGCACATTTGTCCTCTTAATTTATATGCTTTCATGCATTGTTTACCTGGGATAAACATAACGACTGAAGAAAATTGATTCCTTCCCACCCAATTACTTAGAATGGCACATAAAGAATTCAATGACAGGGACTAGGTGCCTCCTTCATAGTTCCTATAATTAAGAAATACCCTGCTGTCCAGACAACTCATGATGACCTGACACCTGAGAGTAGAACAAATGATAAGAGGGCCTCATAATCTCATCAAGCGGGGCCACATGGAGTCTGATGATGACCTCCATCGCCATCTCTCCTGGTGTTGGAGGGACAACCATGTGGTTCCCTCACCCTTACTACTTGTATCTCTCATTAAGAGAAGTGTAGGGGAAATGGGAAGAAACAAGTTACTAGATTGTCCTGAACGAACCACCACTGCAAAGCATCACTAATGTCCAGAGGATATGACAGTATTGAACCCAGTGACTGGAGAGACCTCATATCTGAGGTTGTGCATTACCATAAGGCAAATGTAAAGATGGGCCCAAGGACAATATTGTCTTCCAAAGATTGGAGTCATTGGGGGTCATTACGACCCTGGCGCTAAGGGGTTAACGGCGCCGTAAAAGGCTGCGGTGCCTTTAACCCCTTAGCGCCTAATTACGAGGTCCCTTTGCGGGAATCGACCTGAACGGCTGGTCTGGACTAGCCGTTAAAGTAGGGACCCGCAAAGGGACCTTCGAGGTAATTACGGTACCGCAATTTGCAGTACCGTAATTACCGCCTTCCCCAGTCTCATTGAGCCCTATGGGGCAAAAATGGGAATGGGGAAGGGCCAATGTTCAATGGGGAATTACCGCCCCGCCAACCTTGGAATGGGGTGGTGATTCCCCATTGAACATTGGCTGACTCGTTACAACACCGGCAGCAACCATGGTGCTAATAGCGCCATGGGTTACCGCCAGTGTTGTAATGATGGCCATTCTCTTTCTGAAGCTGGGTTACACGAAACAAAGCTTTGCAAATATGACTGTAGATGAACAATTCTTTTTACAAAAAGAAATAAAACAGCCTTGGATCTTTCCTAATCCTTAAATCTTTGAATTGTTAATTGTGAGTTTCAACATGGTGTGATTTCTCCCAGTTCAGAAGTATACCAACTACCTGACCGTTGTTCACCACTGCCTGAGTGCCATTTCCGACTCTCTGGTGCAGGCTTGTGTAGATGAACCAGACGTCCATATACGAATTGACAGTGGATGGTGTGGCATGCAGGAGACCCACTACCAAGGGAAACACCTTGAAAACCTATATGAGAATGCTCTTAAAACGGAATGTATGAACACTGAATTTGGAATTATGTTCTGGAAGCAAGAATTACAGAAATCTATTCATTGGCTGTTGGTGGAAATACAGATATAGGTATTCTTCATATCTAGAGAATAGATTTGTGACACAATGGGCCTCATTCCGAGTTTGGGGGCAGCCATGGCGCTATTTGCGCCATGGCTGCCTCCAAAACCGGGTCCGACTCCGGTTTGGTGAGATGGGGACTTACCGGTCCATTCCGACCTTGGAGGGACGGGTAAGTCCCCATTTACCAAACCATTCCCCATTTCCATTTGAGCCCCCATAGGGCTCAATGGGAATGGGGAGGGCGCAAATAACGGCCCGGCGCATGCCAAGGGTGTTATTTGCGCCCTGGTCCCCTAACGGGAACCGTAAGGTACGTTTGGTCCGACCAAACGTACATTACGGGTCCCGTTGGGGGACCTCGGAATAGGGCGCAAAGGGATTACCAGTACTGGTGTCCTTACCGGTGCCCGGTATCCCTTTGCGCCCGGGTCGGAATGAGGTCCAATGACTTCTGCTCTATAGGACTGCAAGGATTAGTAAATGCTAAACCACCTACTCAGCCTTCACATTTCTACAAACCAAAACTGATCCCAATCAAAAAAGGTAAAACAGGCACAGGCAAGAGATGTACTTCTTTCGCCTTTTGAGGTAATGTGAGCTGGGGAAAGGCAATACTCTTAGAAGGGTTGTGAATGTGATCCAATAGCAACCATAACAGCAAAGAACCACAGTCCAAACAATGTAGAATCAACGATCTGTAAAAATATATATACTTTAATTAAACACACCAATGTACAACTAACGATTTAACACTATAAAAACGCAACTCTGTAAAAGAAAGACAGGCAAATGCAAAATGTAATATCCAGTACTCTGGGTTTTCAGCAGGGGGGAAAACAGTCATGAAATGCAATAGGAACTCAAAAGGATGTTTCTTTCAGTGGAAAAAGGGTCGAAAGGATCTTAGTCAGTCTTTACAGCTCCAAAAAAGATGAACCAGTGGAACAAGATTAAACAGTACCTTAATTAAATGTTTGGTGGTTCTATAGTGTAGTACTGGGCGTCGAGCAGTACTGTGCTGTGAACTGAACCAAGTTTGGGTGCTGTGCGATGTGATCCTACTCACCGGGTTAAGCTGCGAGCTAACGTCTAGTCGGTTTGAAACAGGAGGTCAGTGCTGCTCGAGTGCGGTGTTCGAGTCGTGCAGTTCCGAAGCCTCAACACGGTTGGATCGAGAGATGAGTCATTTGGAGACATTAGTAACCACTGTTTCATGACCGCGAGTGACATAATGCTCCAGCTGTGCAATTCAAGGTCTGTTGGTTGGATGCAGTGATCGTGGTTATTCGATGCAGGGTTCAAAGCGGCAGCAGTTCGAGTTGGTCCACAAAGTGAGCAGGTTGTTCGAGCCAAACAGGTGCAGTGCTCCGTTTTCATGATGCAGTTGTGAGCCGGATTGGTTGGTGCAAGGCAGTGCATCTTTCAAAGGTTCAATGAAGTGCCAAAAGTAGCACTAGTGTGTCTCTCTGGTTCAAGTGTGCTGAACACTGTTCATAATGCAGTTCGACTGGTTTGATGTGGTAGAACAGGGATCCTGGTGGATCTGGCCCTCCAGATGCTGGGAGACAATGAGCAGGAGTTCTTGGAAAGGTGAGTCTTTTCAGGTTCTGCTCTCTGAGCCTAGGGAGGTTTGGTGCAGAGTGAAAGGTCCTCGTCCTCAGGTACGATCATTCCCAATGTGGCAATCAGAGAATTAAACGATCACGCTGTGCAAGTATAATTTGTAAGATTTTGATCAGATTTAATCGAATTGACTATAGCCGACAGGTGTTTCGACCACAGGTCTTTTTCTGGGCTGATGTCAACAAATGAAAACATCCAAAATAATATACATAGTCCCACGCATACACACATTTTTGGCATTTTTGCAAGTTCCCTTTGGGCAAAAAACAAGGTCATTGGGGGTGGGGAACACAAAACAGAGATTGTTGTTTCTTTGCAGAATTCAATAACATAAAGTAAATTTACATTGGTTGAACCCAACCATGGTTATCAGAAAAGGATACAATTGTCACATGTCTCAATCGTGGAGGAAAAAACATCATATATCATGAAATATAAATGCAAGAAATCAGGACAAGGATACAGTTGTCACATGTCTCAATCATGGAGGAAAAAACACCATAGATCATGAAATATAAATACAAGCATTAAGGACATTATTCGTCCAAAAGCACAAGTCTTATATAGCGTGGTAAAGTTACCAGATTGATATAAATCTATGATACCCTTAACTGTGACCCGTCGAGTAACATCTGAGCCGAGTTCACCCTGACGCATGCATTATTCATGCAATGTGTAGTCATGTTACCTTTTAAGACACATGGCTGGCCACACCCCTGTGTGTTTGTAAGGACAATAAAGAACATAACCTGCATGCCTTCCAATAATTGCCATCTACCTTTAGATAATTCCTGTATTAAAATCCCATGGCATCAGTCTAACTGAGACATCTTAATCACAGATAAGTCACGTTTACTTTGCAAATTTACAAGAAGACAGCAAATTTGTGGTCTGTGTTAAGACCATAATACACCAACCTGTATTTGCAGATGAGACGTGCTTCCATTTTCCTCAACTTGAGTTGTTGGAGACCACCTCTCGGTGGTAAGGTCACTTGTATCATACTGACAAATCGTATGTCTTTAGTATTATCCATTTGGTGATAACGTTGCCAGTGCGAGCCAAGTGGATATTTGGCGTTGTCATGATTCCACCACGGGCACAGAGCGAGCAGGCCAGGGCAAGGGGCGTTTCCCCTCATGATAGAGTAGGGAGGTGGTGGACAGGTTTGGTGGCTTATTGGCGCAAGTGTACACGAAGGAGCAAGGCCTCAACATGCACCAAAGTGCCCAACAAGGGAGAGACCATTGTAGCGCCCAGAAGGACGCCGGGCATGTGCGAAGGAATGCCCGGCACGTGCGAAGAAGTAACACCCCTGGCAGTCCAGTGCTGACAGGGCATAGCCCAAGGGTATAAAACCACGCCCAGAACCACACCCTGTGCCTAGCGTTTCTTCTGCTTTTAGCACGAGCAGTTTCTCGCTTACCGCTCCTGTTCCCTTCACACGTGCAGAGGACTTCCACGTGGGAGGGAATCATCGGACACTAACCTGAAGCAAGGATCTGCGTGCCTTCGTACAGCTGCTGCTTCCGTCCTCCCCGAACCTCACCTGAAGTCCAGCAAGTGCTGTCGCTCATCCCGGACATTGTCTCCTCACCGCCTCAGCTCCCTTTTCACCAGATTTCATCTGAATTCTGCCGTGCCCGCTGCTTCCGAGGACCTGAAAGTAAAGAGATAGTGCGAGAGATCACATTCCGTTTTCGACCCGTTCACTGACCTGGTGCTTTGTCTACTAACCTGCACTCTGCGACTGGCTCCACTTCCGCAACTCTCTACTCCTGTGTTGGCAGTCAGTTGTTCTGCTCCTGAAAGGAAAAGACAAAAACACATTATTAGAAGAAAACTTAGCTATAGTACAGAGGAAGTTTCACCTTGACAAGTTGGAGAGTGGGACTTACGTTGCAACCAAGGCTTACCTGCTCACCTGTTGTATCCAGTGTGTTGCAGCTGGTCTGGACCACACATCTTGAATGAAGTAACTAGAGTGGGATACGTACCTGAAGACCACGACCTTCATCGCAACCATGAGCAGCGCTTGCTATGCGCCAGCCAGCCAACCTAAACGCTGGAGGGGTTGGGAAAAGGGGTGGGAAGGAGCACAATAGGACCAGCACTTACTTTATATGTACCTTTAGGTCACCCGACCCCCAGAACGCCACATTCCTGAAGTCCCAAAACCACCTGAGTCCCTCCCAACTTCACTGTCCCCTTGAGGTCAATCCCCGGCTGGCCAGTGGGGGAAGGAGTGACTGGGTCAATCGTCAGGGTGAAGGCATCCAGCGAGAAGGAGGGGGGCAACCCTTTGGAACAGACCAGACCAGGCACTCCTGCAGGGCACCAGAGGTAAGTGTGACAAAACGCTAAACCCATGTCACAAGCCCTACCCGAGTAGCATGGAATCAGGGGCGGACCAGTTGGCAACCCTTTTGGGGGAACTGCGGGCAGAGGTGCATGAGGCACGCTCTGAGACAAATGCTATCAGGAAGGAGGTGGTAATCAATAGAGAGAGAACCAAAGATTTAGCCAATCGGTTGTTGATCGCTCATGCTGACCAGGTTCCCCTGCTGTGTCCCACCGATAGAGTAGCAGAGGGGACACCTCATATCCAGGTCCCCACACCTCCCACTGTTGCCCTGTTCCCTCCCGGGCACTTCTTAGGCAATCCCCATCGGTACGCCATTTTCAAGAACCAGTGTAGGATGTCCTACTTGTGTCGGCATGGGGCTTTCCTACTGACCAAACTAAGGTGGCCTTTGTCTTGTCTTATATGGGGGGTCACGCGGCCAACAGGTCCGTGCCACTAGTGAACCGAGATGACCCCCTCTCGCATAATTTCTGCGAATTTCAGCAGGAACTGGACAAGCTGTTTGCCCGCAAAAATCAAGGGCAGCCCTGGACGGAGAACTGTTGGCCTTACGGCAGAGGTCACAAGATTTATTGGTATACGTCACCGCATTCAATTGGCTCATGGCTAAAACGAATTGGCCATAGGAAAAAAGAACCACCCTCTTTTATCGAGGACTCCGAGGAGAGTTGCAAGTTGTTTTAGCACAAGTAGTCAATCCGCCTGAGCGCTGCACAGAATATATAGACATGGTTATACAGTTGAACCATCGCTTGCAGGAGAGAAAGACGGATCAAATAAGGGCGGAGGCCCGGCCCGTGTACGTGCGCCCATGTGAAGTACAAGCTTGTCACCAAGAAAATGCCCAGGAACCCATGCAGCTGGGTAGTGTGAGAAGGCACCTCTCCAAGGAGGAAAGAGAGAGGTGTCACCAACAACAATTATGTCTATATTGTGGCAAAGCAGGCCACTTCCTGACAGACTGCCCTAGCAAGCGAGTAAACGAATCCTGGTTGCCGCCAGGGAGGCAGTGAAAAGTGCAGAGAACCCTCTGCCACTGTTGGAAACGTCCTGGACTCGACAAGAGTAGGGATCAGCTTGTCGAGGGGAGAAAAAGCAACCACGGTCTCACATCTTACCTTGCCCGTTATCTTGATCAGACCAAGGCAACCTCAACGGATATACTCCTTGGAGGCCTATATTGATTGTGGTGCCATCAGCAACTATATCGATATCGGAGTAGCTCGAAGAATCGGCAGACCGGGGCAGCAAAAGGGTAAGGTTAACAACATTGTCTCAGTGGATGGTTCCCCATTGTCATCAGGGCCTGTAACACAGTGCACAGAAGAAGTGGAACTATTGTGCAAGGACGGCCACCGAGAGCGTATGACCCTTGATCTGATTAATGTCCCGAAGTTCCAACTCATACTCGGCATGCCGTGGCTAGAATACCATAATCCTGTTATCACTGGAAAACACATGCAGTGATCTTCAGGTCAGAGTGTCTGCGCACCTATTACCCATACCTGCCTCCAGTCCATAGAGTGTCAAAGCTAAGGGCTGTGGCGTCACCCAGTGCATCTGGGCAATTGCCCCCAAGCTACCAAGAATTTGAGGACGTGTTTCAGAAAGAATCAGCTAACACCCTTCCCCCGCATAGGCCATATGATTGCCAAATTGATTTGATACCCGGAACCCAGCCGATGTGCAGTCAACTTTATGCGCTTATCGAGAAGTAGAACCAGCACCAGCGGGAATATCTGAATCAATACCTAGCCAACGGGTTTATCTGGCCATCCAAGTCTCCGGCCTCATCAGCTCTGTATTTCATACCAAAGAAAGAGGGGGATCTCAGGATGTGCATCGATTATCGAGGGCTCAATAAAATCACTGTGAAGAACAGATACCCCCTACCTCTAATTCCTGCATTGTTAGACCAAGTTAAGGACGTGAAAATATACACTTAATTGGACTTGCGCGGAGCATACCAATTAGTCCGCATAAAAGAGGGGGACAAATGGAAGACGGCCTTTCACACACAGTATGGGCTGTTCGAATATACTGTAATACCCTTTGGCCTGTGGAATGCGCCGGTGGCATTCCAGTTCTTCATGACGGATGTCCTGCGAGAATTATTGGATGTCTGCGCCATGATCTATATCGACAATATATTAACCTATTGTGCCACAGAAGAGCATGTACATCATGTTAGAGCCATCCTGGAAAAGCTCCGCCAGCACCACTTGTACGCAAAACTGGAGAAATGTTTTTTTCCGCGTGACCACAGTGGAATTCCTCGGCTTCATCTTAACCCTGCAAGGTATCCAAATGGATAACAGGAAAGTGGAGGTGATTTTGAATTATCCCTCGCCCACCCCGATCAATACTGTACAAAGCTTCTTAGGCTTCGCTAAATTCTACAGGCGATTTATACCCGGTTTTTCGGATATCGCACACCCCATCACCTCGCTACTCAGGAAGCACAAGACCTTTAACTGGTCCCCGGCAGCGGAGCAAGCCTTCAAATTGAAAAAGGAATGGTATCCACAGGTTGTGGACCCCTCGCTTCCCCTGCATACTCAAAGTTACTGTCAATAGACAGTCAATAGGTATACTGTTCAAGGTAAGGTTCTATAATGAGATATAAGTCAAAATGTTAGGAAAAAGGTTTTTTTTTTTAAACAAATGTTATTTTGAGAAAAATTCAGGTGAGTAGTTCCAGAAGTAATTCTTTTGCTAGTATAATGCATATTAGATGGTCTACAAAAAGGAAGAAATGATACTTCCATAACCAGCTGCTTTTTCATCAGTGTTTTAAATAGATTGTATTTACTGTGATTTCTAGAAAGCAGATATTTGTTTATTCACAAATATTATTCTCTCTGCAATTGTACGATTTCACATATTAATGTACATTAACATTTATCAACAGGTAACTTGTATGTGATACAAAGTTATATAGGTATGTAACAATCTCTGTTCTGTTTCACAAGTAATGATACAATACGCTCATAAACTCAACGCGTTTCGGGAAGGAATCCCTTCATCAGGAGTGGATATTAGGGTTTCTGGATGTATATTCATGTCCATAGAACTTCTTCATTTTTCTAAGCTTCAATTTTGATGTTACAGGATATCTATAATAGAAATCATAATTCTCAGAGTGTATCTAATTCACATTGCACAGCTACTTATTTGTACTTGAATCTGCTATATAATTTAGAGGTTCCTACCTCGCAATGGTGCCCCGAGGTTGTCTCTAATGCTATAATGTAGCAGTTGTTCCTGATAGCTTGATAGTAGCTTTGCTAAGGTAAGAGTATCACCTACAATTCAAAAGTGAATCTCCTTAGTACAAGGGAATTACACACTTATGCGCTGGTACTGGAAGGGATAAGAGAGGGGAAGTAAAGAGAAGTACCTTCAGTTGCAGGTTGTCTGGGATTCCTACTAGGAAGCTTGTCGGTCACAGATTCCAGTATTTCCCGGTAACTTACCCAGGAGCTATGAGGAGTAAAAGAAAATGAGAAACGCAAAGGGGTTCTAATTGCATAGTGAAGAAATAATTGTGCATAATTAATGGATGTTAAGTTTGAGGCAGCTTACCTGCCGAATGAGTGCCATAAATTAGGTAAGTGTCCAGGAAACCATTAGAAGGCAAGCTCTGTGATAAAGTCAGTCTCCTATGGTGGACAGATAACAAGTGGTGGGAAAGGGTAAGTCATCCGGCTAAATGCCATGATCTGGGGTTTAGGACTAACAGAGTTTAAGGTCCAGCTACAAGGCTTACCTTTTAAAGATCACTTGTAATGATGTGGCATTAGCTCCTTCTGGGGTAACAAATCAGTGGAAAACCGCTCGTTTTCACTGGATCCTGCTGTGTGAATAGCACGAAAGTAGCGTGTTTTAAAGAAAGGGGCGTATCGGCGTCATGTGCGCGATGATGTAAACATGTGACGTCACTACGTCGCCACTTTGTGTGACGAAATCGCGCTGCAGTAAGGCGCTGATTCTATGTTGCTAGTAATGGCCAGTAGTCATCTACATTGTAGATAGTAAAAAGTTAGAAATGTTTTTATTACATTTATTAAAATATTGGGTAGACCTGGAAAAGGGGTGACAATATTTAACTATAATAAGCACTGGTCATGGTGCTTGAGAGCAGATGCATCCCAAACAAGGATGTGGTCCGGCTGTTTGACAGTGAATAATTGTGGTAGGGAAGTTAAAAATCAAAACTTAAGGCAAATACCTGAAGGAGTAGTGTGTCTACTTCAAGAGAAATAGCACAGAGGAAGGAGTGCAGAAATTAAAGGATGACTAACGTGACCTGTCATCTACATGGATGCTAAAAGTGCGGTTTTTACCTATGAGATAGGATATTCGGCCGGGATCTACAGAAAGACTGTTGGAGGTCCTTAGAAAATTGGTAAAGACGCAATTCACAACAGCTCCCATCTTAAAACATCCAAACCCTGAGCTGCCATTCGTGGTCGAGACAGAGGCCTCTACTGTTGCAAGGGGGGTGGTGTTATCTCAAAGAGACCTGATGACCACTCACCTGTACCCTGTGGCGGTTTGGTCAAAGAAAATTTCACCGGCTGAGCTGAATTACTCTATAACCGACAAAGAACTGCTAGCCATCAAAGCTGCGTTCAAGGAGTAGCATCACCATCTGCTGAGCGTGCAACATACCATCATGGTTTACACTGATCTTTGGAATTTGCAGTACCTACGAATGGCGCAAGCCCAATCCCCACACCAACTCAGGTGGACCCAATTCTTTTTGGAATACGGCTTTGTCATCATGTTCCGCCCGGGAGACAAGAATGGGAAGGCGGACGCACTTTTGCGCATTGGATGGAGCCTAGAAGGAAGAGGTGCCTATGCGATCCCAGAACCCGTGTCCATCATCCCAGGGAGTAAGTTGCTGGGGCTGACCAGTCCTACGTTGCCTCCGTTAGACCAGCTACAAAGCAACATCAAGCAATCATTAACATTGGAGCAGCTGCAAGAATGGGTCGCTCAAGATCTGCAATGGACAATCAAAGAGGGACTCCCTTACTACTAAGGGCGGCTGTATGTCCTTGAACCTGGATTTCAAGGCAAGATTCTCCGCAACTACCACGACACCCTGACAGCGGGGCACCCAGGAATCACCAACATCCTAGGGAAGATTCAACAACATTATTGGTGGCCTATGTGGCAAAAGGACGTGAATCACTATATTAAGACCTGTGATGTATGTGCCCGCAGCAATACGCCTAAAACTAAGCCATCAGGGTTGCTCCATCCCTTGCCTATACCACCAGCCCCATGGCACACCATCTCCCTGGACTTCATCACGGAGTTCCCTCCGTGTAATGTATACAATACTATCATGGTGGAAATAGTCCTTTTAACCAAGATGGCGCACTTTGTCGCCCTAAAGGGTCTACCAAACGCAGGAACCCTCGCACACACTTAACATTGTGCGGGTGCATGGATTCCCCTCAGTCATCATTTCGGATAGAGGAATTAAATTTGTATCCAAATTCTGGAAGCATTGCTGTGATGAGGCCCAAATTGACATCCGGCTATCCACCAGCCATCACCCGCAAATGGATGGTCAAACCGAAAGAACTAACCAGACCCTAGAACAGTATTTGCGGTGCATGTTCACTCAGGACGAATGTTGGTCACCGAATGTTGGGTAGACCTTCTTTGGGCAGCAGAATATGCCTACAACAACAGCCCGGGTCATGTGCAAAAAACAGACTGATTGAGCGCGAAAATCACACTCTGTTCACATGCATAATGCCCTTTAATTGTATACAACCACTTCAATCATGTGACCGCACAATGTCATATGCGGTCAACACGCCAGATGTCGTTTCGTAATAAATAGTGCCAGCTCGCTGCAGGATACAAGTGAAAACCGTGACACGAGGAAGCGAGCCAAAACACTGCCGCTTTGGAAGGTAATCTCTTTTAAACTCGCATTTCGAGTGCTAATTTAATAGTACGTTCTCTCTGGCTGGTATTTTGAAACAGTATGTTGTAACACTGTTACCGGTCTGTTTGGATACGGCTTTCCATGTCCCTACATGCAGCCAACCATTAAGATGTCTTAAAATTTTAAAAAAGGGGTGATTTCTCTCGTATCCAAGTTAAACATGATTTTGGATCTGTGACTCACTATGACGATGCTGTATCGCCATTTGTTTCCAACAGTAACTTTGCGGGCTCCCTTGCGGCCAAGTGTATGAAAATACTGTGACGACTGGATTACACTAGCGACATTCTTCCTGATCCACTGCTTGATGTCAGCAGACCAGTGTTGAAACTAAGATCAACCTATGTAAGAAAACAAGAAAGAAAATTCATAATAATTTAGAATATAGACAAGAGTATTTGTTTTGGAATTCACATAGTCATTCTTGCCCCTATCTTGCATTCCTTTTTGTCTTTCCTCTCCTGATATTGCAGATATGTCATTTAGGAGATCCTTCTAAAACCGTATGTCTTTGGTTGAACAACTTCTCCCATGTTGAGGTGGACGCCACCCCTGAATCAACATATGTCACATGTAAGAGTTATAGAAATAAGTGAATCTAGGTAATGCTTGACAAATAATCACAACAGCACAATATAATAGGCTTTTGTAAATAAGAAACAAAATCTGCAATTAAACCTTTTCAAAAAGACAATTTCTGAACAACCTCATGAAGTTAAAAATGTAAAAACATTTTAGAATGTACAAAAATTGATTTGATAAGAGCTGATCCATCAAAATGTGTTCCACTCAGATTGGTCTGTAGGAAATAAATACTTCTCCATTTGGTGATTAGAAACCAGTCCCTTGTGAATTACTTAAAGAACTCGCTGAAGTATTTTCTCATACCGGCATCGGAAGTAAATTAAGGATTGTTTGTGCTTATGATTTCTGCCTAAGGTGTTAACAAGTGGTAAATTGAACGATAACCACAAGATGTTCTACTTGAGGTCGAGTTTGTGTCCCTGTAGTAATTAAGAGCATTTTGAATATCCATAAAGGCAGTGTAAAATATACCAGATTGCTATAAGTGTTGAATCTGTTTTGTAGAAAAAATGTATGAACCAGTACCCGTGTGTAATTGTTATTTTATGTAATGTTTTTAGATTCCACAAAATAGGCTGGGATTACAAGATGGTATTAGTACTAAATAGAAGAAAGTCATATGTCCTGAAGAAGGCCCGAAACAGCAAAAAACATGAAGTGCCACTAGAGATAGTGTCTAATGTCTCCCCAAAGGCTGAAACATGTCGATGATCTAACAAGACTTTCATGCGTTAAAAGTCTATATAAATTTATCTCCATTGACCCCTGTATGAATTGTAGAGATTGTTTTCTCAATATCAGTGTTCAGCTTTTTATGACTGTGCCCTATTTTTTATTCTAAACAAACATCCATGGTTTGAACAAGTATGTGATAGGTGTGAGCCCTAAATTGATGTATTGTTAATTTTTTAATAATAATTCTTGAATAAAAACATCATTTTTTGACCATTTCTGCATGTGTCTGGTTCTAAAAATGTTTTCAGTCTGGTTATGTAATCGCGCTTTGCGATACACCCTGAAAGGTTAGATGGTATGTTGATGTTTGGTGTAAAAGCACAATGAATCCATTCCGTACCTGTATACAGAGGGGTAATCTGTTTCTCACCCTTTACTGTTGTTGTTACAACAGCATCCATAGTTCCACTGGGTTCTCACCTTTCTACTTCCTTTACTGACGAGACCCACAGACCACAGCTCTTGATCCACCCACGAACCTGGAAATGCCCGCAGTCACATCATTGCATAGCAACATCCAAGAAACCCTACAAAAGGTCATCAGGACCCTACAAGAAACAAAACACGCCCAAAAAACCTTTGCTGACAAATGACGAAAAGAAGCACCAGAGTACCAAGTGGGCGATACAGTCTGGCTCTCAACCAAGCATATTTGGTTATAAGGCCCAAAAGGTTCCATCCCAAGTTCATCAGTCCCTACCCAGTAATGGCCATCATTAACCCTGTTGCGCTCAAACTTAAGCTTCCCCCAGCCATGAAAATTCACCCAGTCTTCCACGTATCACTGCTTAAACCAGTACACCCAGGCACACGAAATTCCTTGGTTAACCCTTCTCCAATAGAAGTCAAAGGGGGGAAAAAGGATACAAAGTTAAAAACATCCTAGATTCCAAAATTAGCAGGCGGAGCTTATATTATCTAGTTGATTGGAAGGTGTACAGCACCCTGACAGGACATGGGAGCCAGTAGAACACATTCATGCCCCACGGTTAGTGGCCTGATTTCACTGCAACTCTCCCAATAAGCCAGGACCCGGGGTGGCTCTCCTTGGGGGGGTTTTGGAGGGGAGTGCTGTCATGATTCCACCACAGGCACAGAGCGGGCAGGCCAGGACAAGGGGTGTTTCCCCTCATGATAGAGTAGGGAGGTGGTGGAGGGGTTTGGTGGCTGGCTGGCGCAAGCGTACATGAAGGAGCAAGGCCTCAACACGGTCCAAAGTGCCTGCCAAGGGAGAGACCATTGTAGCGCCCAGGAGGACGCTGGGCATGTGCGAAGAGATGCCGGGCACATGCGAAGAAGTAATGCCCCTGGCAGTCTAGTGCTGACAGGGCGTGGGCCAAGGGTATAAAACCACGCCCAGGACCGCATCCTTTCCTTAGCGTTTCTTCTGCTTTCCAACGAGCAATGTCTCGCTTACCGCTCCTGTTCCCTTCGCACAGCCACTGCTTTATCCTCCCCGAACCTCACCTGTCGCTCATCCCGGACATTGTCTCCTCACTGCCTCAGCTTCCTTTTCACCGGATTTCGTCCGAATTCTGCCAGGCCCACTGCTTCAGAGGACCTGAAATTAAAGAGACAGTGTGAGAGATCACATTCTGTTTTCGGCCCGTTCCCCGACCTGGTGCTTCGTCTACTAACCTGCACTCTGCGACTGGCTCCACTCCCGCGACTCTCCACTCCAGTGTCGGCAGTCAGTCGTTCTGCTCCTGAAAGGAAAAGACAAAAAGAAATTATTAAAAGAAAACTCAGCTATAGTACAGAGGAAGTTTCACCTCGACAAGTTGGAGAGTGGGACTTACTTTGCAACCAATGCTTACCTGCTCACCTGTTGTATCCTGTGTGTCGCAGCTGGTCTGGACCACGCATCTTGAATGAAGTAACTGGAGTCGGATACGTACCTGAAGACCACGACTTTCATCGCAACCATGAGCAGCGCTCGCTATGCGCCAGCCAGCCAACCTAAATGCTAGAGGGGTTGGGAAAGGGGTGGGAAGGAGCACAATAGGACCAGCACTTACCTTATATGTACCTTTAGGTCAACCCGACCCCCAGAATGCCACATTCCTGAAGTCCCAAAACCACCTGAGTCCCTCCCAACTTCACTGTCCCCTTGAGGTCAATCCCCGGATGGCCAGTGGGGGAAGGAGTGACTGAGGGAATTGTCAGGGCGAAGGCATCCAGCGAGAAGGAGGGGGGGGGCAACGCTCCGGAACAGTCCAGACCAGGCACTCCTGCAGAGCACCAGAGGTAAGCGTGACAGGCGTCTTGACTGGGTATGGTACTCACATGTTCTCGAATCCTACTTTTGAGAGCACGAATTGCGCTACCTATATAGTTAGGCCCACAGACGCATATATTGCAATATATTACACATTTGGAGTTGCAATTAATGAATGTGTTTAATTTCTGGATCCTATGCTGCCAAAACTATTCTCATTAGTTTCTAATACATATGGACACATGGAGCAACTGACACATTTGTGAAATCCACCTTTCTGTATCCCCTGTAGCCAATCGCCATTATGCGTTGTGTTTCTCATGAATTATGGCATAATACATTTCTCAGTGTGGGAGCCTTGCTATATGTGATACACGGTTTGTCATCAATATACTCTGCCAGATCTTTATCAAGTTGTAATAAATGCCAATTCTTGTGTAGAATTTGAAATAGAAGCTGGCTGTCTGAATTGTACCTTGTAATGAGTCCAAGTTTTTTAGATCTGGACGCTTGGTCCTTTGCCTTAGGTGTCAACAGAACAGCACTCTCCATCTGATTGACTTCATGTTCTGCAGAGTCCAATGTTGCCATATGGTAGCCTCTGGCTAGAAACCTTGTTCTGATGTTGTCACATTCAGACTGGTGGTCACACAAACAACTAATATTAAGTTGAAAACATGTGTATGTTATTGTATACATCCCTCTCAAGTAGTCTAATTGTAATCAGCAAGAGGTGTATCAACATACAACCGCTATTAGGTATCAGCATAATTGCTACCAAAATTAATATTATGGTACCTTTATCTATATGGTTTTATCACAACTTCGTCGTGAAACTTTACCAATAGTCCGGGCTATATTCAAGTGTTACAGTCCCATGCAATTCCCTTCCAAGATGGTGGACCGTGGTGCTTAAAATAGCACTTCTTGGTCAGTGTTTCTGTCATATGACGGTGAGGCACCAGTCGCCTCGGAAAGGTAGTGTTTGTGAGGGCTATCAGCGTGAGACAGGAGGTGAGTGCGTGTAACAACATGGTCAAAATTGAGCATTTTGATCTGATTATGAATAGTATATAAACATGTCAGTGTTCCTCCCTGCCCCTTCTCTTGTTTGCATCTTTCATTGTTAGACTTCCAATCCGCACAGGCAGTGTGATATAGTTCATGTTATCAGGTAAGGACAGCATCCCTGAATATTTGTTCACAGTTGACCACAGTGTAGCCTACTAGGCCGTGTTACAGATAATCATTTTAGTTCATACCTTCCATAAAATGGGATGTTAGTATGAGAATTATCTAACGGTAGGCGGCAAATATTGAAAGGCATGCTGGTTACGTTCTTTACTGTCCTTACGAACAAACAGGGGTGCGCCCAGCCGTGTGCCTTAAAAGGTAACATGACTACCCATTGCATGAAAAATCCATTTGTCAGGGTGAACTCAGCTCAGATGTCACTCAATGGGTCACAATTAAGAGGATCATGTATTTATATCAATCTGGTAACTTCACCACTCTGTGTAAGACTGGCGCTTTTTGACGAATAATGTCCTGATTTCTTGTATTTATATTTCCTTATCTGTGGTGTTTTTTCCTACACGATTTTGACATGTGGAAATTGTATCCTTTTCTAATAACCAAGATTGGGTTCAAACAATGTAAATTTACTTTATGTTATTGAATTCTGTAAAGAAACTAAAATCTATGTTTTGTTTTCCCCTCCCCCAATGCCTCTGTGTTTTGCCCAATGTGACTTTTCAAAAATGCCAAAAATGTGTACATGCGTGTGACTACGGATATTGTTTTGGGGTGTTTTAATTTGTTGTCAGCCTAGAAAAAGACCTGTGGTCGAAACACGTGCTGGCTGTATTCAATGCCATTAAATCTGATCAAAATCTTAAAAATTGTATTTGCGCAGTGCGGTTGTGTAATTCTGTGATTTGCAAGAATTTCTCAGATTCCTTGGGCAGAGGATCCTACTTGACACAACAACCCGCAGCATTACATCCTTCTACTACCTTAGTAACAAATGTAACATGCATATTTAATTCTCCTATAGATAGGTCACAGACCCGACAAGTGCTTAGAGTTCCAGCCTTTTGCCCCATCAGATTTTCTTTCGTTCATAAAGTGCCCTGGGAGTAGGTATTTAGCAGAACTTGCCTCTGTCTTAGAATGCTCCTTCTTCACCTCAATGGCACCTCAGATGGCCTTGGAAATATCACCTGTCCCAGAAAATGTCCAAATGAATTCCACATTAGGCCGATTCATGGAATAAATGTGCGCCGAAAATCCCGGCGCAGAGGGGCCAATGCGTGCGCTGCGCCGAAAATCAGCGCAAAGCGCAGGGAAACCAGCGCACGTCGATTCATGGAAGTCCCTGCGCAAGAAAAGCAGAGGACGTGCGCGGAAATAACGCGCGGCGCAGGCCGGCGCACAGGTCAACCAACGTGGTGCGCCACGGCCACTGCGCCATCACTCCGAGCGCAGCGCACAGCTCTAAAGTAGGCGGAACACAGGGCGGGACACTCGGAATGGGGAATAAAATGGGGCACAACACTCGGAATGGGGAAGAATGTGGGCGGCACGGGGAAAGTTCAGGAGGCAAGTGCGCGGAACGCCCACACGCTCGCATACAACACGTATTCATGGAATAGAATAGGGCAAAAAAGCGCACGCTCAAAGCAGCGCACAGGCACAAACAGGCACAAACACGACCGCCACAAGAAAGCAGGCGGTAGCGTGTCTGCGCCTGCAAGAAATGTGCGCTAAAAGGCGCGCCAACAAATAGCACCTATATACAGACATGACCAATGTACAATACTGTTGCCCTCCTGGACAAATGACGTACAAAGGGGTACCCACAAACACAGACACGCGCAGAGAGAAAAAATAAACGTGTGCGTGCATACCGGGGTGCGCGTTAAGTTCCACACGCGATATGGGCTGGGCGGGTACGTGGATTGCAGGGGTGCGCGGGAAGTTCCACACGCGATATGGCAGGGAACGTGGATTCGAGGGGTGCGCGGGAAGTTGCACACGCGAAATGGCCGGGTACGTGGATTGCAGGAGTGCGCGGGAAGTTGCACACGCGATATGGCCGGGTACGTGGTTTTCAGGGGCGCGCGGGAAGTTCCACACGCGATATGGCCGGGTACGTGGATTTCTGGGGCGCGCGGGAAGTTCCACACGCGATATGGCAGGGAACGTGGATTCGAGGGGTGCGCGGGAAGTTGCACACGCGAAATGGCCGGGTACGTGGTTTTCAGGGGCGCGCGGGAAGTTCCACACGCGATATGGCCGGGTACGTGGATTTCTGGGGCGCCCGGGAAGTTCCACACGCGATATGGCAGGGAACGTGGATTCGAGGGGTGCGCGGGAAGTCGCACACGCGAAATGGCCGGGTACGTGGTTTTCAGGGGCGCGCGGGAAGTTCCACACGCGATATGGCCGGGTACGTGGATTGCAGGAGTGCGCTGGAAGTTGCACACGCGAAATGGCCGGGTACGTGGATTTCTGGGGCGCGCGGGAATTTCCACACGCGATATGGCAGGGAATGTGGATTTGAGGGGTGAGCGGGAAGTTGCACACGCGAAATGGCCGGGTACGTGGTTTTCAGGGGCGCGCGGGAAGTTCCACACGCGATATGGCCGGGTACGTGGATTTCTGGGGCGCGCGGGAAGTTCCACACGCGATATGGCAGGGAACGTGGATTCGAGGGGTGCGCGGGAAGTTGCACACGTGAAATGGCCGGGTACGTGGTTTTCAGGGGCGCGCGGGAAGTTCCACACGCGATATGGCCGGGTACGTGGATTTCTGGGGCGCGCGGGAAGTTCCACACGCGATATGGCAGGGAACGTGGATTCGAGGGGTGCGGGGAAGTTGCACACGCGAAATGGCCGGGTACGTGGTTTTCAGGGGCGCGCGGGAAGTTCCACACGCGATATGGCCGGGTACGTGGATTGCAGGAGTGCGCTGGAAGTTGCACACGCGAAATGGCCGGGTACGTGGATTTCTGGGGCGCGCGGGAAGTTCCACACGCGATATGGCAGGGAACGTGGATTTGAGGGGTGAGCGGGAAGTTGCACACGCGAAATGGCCGGGTACGTGGTTTTCAGGGGCGCGCGGGAAGTTCCACACGCGATATGGCCGGGTACGTGGATTTCTGGGGCGCGCGGGAAGTTCCACACGCGATATGGCAGGGAACGTGGATTCGAGGGGTGCGCGGGAAGTTGCACACGCGAAATGGCCGGGTACGTGGATTTCTGGGGCGCGCGGGAAGTTCCACACGCGATATGGCAGGGAACGTGGATTTGAGGGGTGAGCGGGAAGTTGCACACGCGATTTGGCTGTGAGCTCCCAGGCATTACCTGTACACCCTCCACGGCCCCTGCAGGCAGCACACACCACAGGGAACTACCCTGCACACCTGCTCATGTCTCCCACCACCCCCACCCCCAGCACTGTGGGCAACCTGCCAGCAGGCCCCCACCCATGGCCAACCCATGTCTCCCACCACCCCCACCCCCAGCACTGTGGGGAACCTGCCAGCAGGCCCCCACCCATGGCCAACCCATGTCTCCCACCACCCCCACCCCCAGCACTGTGGGGAACCTGCCAGCAGGCCCCCACCCATGGCCAACCCATGTCTCCCACCACCCCCACCCCCAGCACTGTGGGCAACCTGCCAGCAGGCCCCCACCCATGGCCAACCCATGTCTCCCACCACCCCCACCCCCAGCACTGTGGGGAACCTGCCAGCAGGCCCCCACCCATGGCCAACCCATGTCTCCCACCACCCCCACCCCCAGCACTGTGGGGAACCTGCCAGCAGGCCCCCACCCATGGCCAACCCATGTCTCCCACCACCCCCACCCCCAGCACTGTGGGCAACCTGCCAGCAGGCCCCCACCCATGGCCAACCCATGTCTCCCACCACCCCCACCCCCAGCACTGTGGGGAACCTGCCAGCAGGCCCCCACCCATGGCCAACCCATGTCTCCCACCACCCCCACCCCCAGCACTGTGGGCAACCTGCCAGCAGGCCCCCACCCATGGCCAACCCATGTCTACCACCACCCCCACCCCCAGCACTGTGGGCAACCTGCCAGCAGGCCCCCACCCATGGCCAACCCATGTCTCCCACCACCCCCACCCCCAGCACTGTGGGCAACCTGCCAGCAGGCCCCCACCCATGGCCAACCCATGTCTCCCACCACCCCCACCCCCAGCACTGTGGGGAACCTGCCAGCAGGCCCCCACCCATGGCCAACCCATGTCTCCCACCACCCCCACCCCCAGCACTGTGGGGAACCTGCCAGCAGCCCCCCACCCATGGCCAACCTATGTCTCCCACCACCCCCACCCCTAGCACTGTGGGGAACCTGCCAGCAGGCCCCCACCCATGGCCAACCCATGTCTCCCACCACCCCCACCCCCAGCACTGTGGGGAACCTGCCACCAGGCCCCCACCCATGTCCCCCTGGCCCCTGGTCCTGACGATACACAATAATGGCAGTAATGACCAGCATACCCAGCACAAACACCCAGGCAAGGATTGCATGCACCCACATAGTGAATGCAATCACATGACACAACCCCAAAGGCAAGTAAGCAAAAGAACACATGTCCGCCACACACACATACACAATGGGTGCAAGTCAATGTCAAAACCCATATCATGGCATGTAAGAAACCAAAGAAAAAATGACACAAGTGTAAGATAATATCAAAATGTATTAAAAAATAAAAATAAAGTAAACTCTGACAACTATCTGGTAAAGCAAATAAAAGGTCCATGTCCGGGAACAAAAATGAGAAACCAAAAAACAAAGGATAGAAAAATGAATAGATTTTGTCCAAAGTAAACACATGTAGAATGAAATGAAAGATAAACCATTACGACATGGTGTGACCAATATGAAAGTTAAAAAATTTATCTCACAAAAAATAACTATATTTACAGGATTGTTCAAGGGTCCATGAGCCCAACACCACAAATTAAACCTAATACTAACTATTTAAAAAAATATGTACAAAGAAGTGGCCATTGTCCAAGCGGTCCAAAAAAAAAAAAATAAAATAAAGGAAACCTAGCACTAACTAACTAAAAAACTATATACAAAGGCAGCGGGCTAGTCCTGCGGCTCACTTGGTGATGCTGGCCAGGGCATCCTCGAACTCCACGTCAATGTCCTGGAGGCGGGACTCAGTCCTGGCCCCGAGGTCTCGCAGGGACAACCCCATGTGCTCTCCAAATTCCCTGCGAGCCTCCTCGAGGCACTCAGCCCGCCTCAATGCCTGATGCATGGAGATCTCCGCCCTGGCCATGGCGAGCCGCTCCTCTTCCGCCCGCTGCCGCTCCGCACCTATCCGCTGGCCAAACTCCTCCCACACGGAACACACCGCCATGCCAGGGTTGCCCTGCCCTCCGGCCGATGCCTGCCCCTCCGATCTTGATGGCCCTGAGCCATGATGCCTCCCACGTCGAGCCCGCTGCTGCCTGCGACGCCACTGCCTCTGCCAGCACGACGGCATCCAGGCTGATGGTAACCACCGACGCCGTCGTGCACGTGCCCTGCCCGATGATGCCGGCACATCTTCCATCTGCTGGGGTCCACTTGCTGTGTCGTCCACCCCTGCTGGACCTCCAACTCCCAACTGTGGCAGGGATGGGATCCCCACCGAGCTGGCTGCATTGGTCGGGGCAGGTCCACAGGGGGCCATGGTGGCATCTGGGCCGGAAGACGGCAAGGAGAACGACTGGTGGATAGCCTGCACAGAGGAGGAGAGGGCCGTCAGATTGGCCAACACATGCAGGAACCCCCCGAACATGGCCGATCCCAATTGGGCCACGTCGGCACGGTGCACTTCGTGATGACGTGCGTGCTCCTCCCGGGAAGCACGCACGGCATCACGAATCACAGCCGTGCGCATCGCGACCCCAATCAGGACCTGCTCCACGCGGCCAGGGGTTCCCACGGCCGCAGGTGGAGGGGAGTCAGTTGACATGGACATCCCCTCTACCTGCGGACGGGCCTGGGACGGGGCATCCCTGCTGGTGCATGGTGGTGCACTCACAGGGTCAGGGACAGCGACATGCACAGGCCCCTCCACGGTGACCTGTGCTGCCTCCTGCCCCTGGCCCTGGACTGCACCACTTGCACCAGCAGGGATGCTCCCACCAGGGCCCATGTGTGCACCAGTGTCGGCCTCCTCCTCCTCTGTGCAAACCACCAACCTGGATGGCTCCTCACCGTCTCCCGCCATAGCAGGCCCCTGTGGGGGCTCACCCACCCCTTCCGCTGCAGCCGTGGGGGCATCCCCGCCGCCTTGCTCCACAGCGCCGTCTCCGCCCTCTTCTTCACTAGCCGCTGCGTAGAGGGAGACAAAGAACACAAGCATCAGGCTACTGTACAATGGTCCCCTAGACAGGAAGCAATAGCAGATGAGCACCCCTGTCAAAGTACACTTCCATCATGTCCCTCCACAACACATGGGTCAGTCCAGGCAAAACACACACAGTAACAGGCATGGTGCATGCCATGCACATTTCCATGCATGTCCAATTGACTCTTGAAACATTCAATGAAATGTAACTCACATGCATCATGGCTCATGCATATCACATGCACACACTACACCTCAGTCACATCCATCTGGCCACAATCACACCAAACACAGGCAAAACAAGGGTAAGGTGGGTGCGTCACTGAATCTGTGCATTGTCACACACATGAGTCATGCATCCATGGCATGCACAAGTCACAGACATGCAGGTCAGGCACACAGACATGGCTACCATATATGTACCTGGCATCAGCACCCATCCTCACCCCCATCCATGTCCAGGTACAGAGACTGGCATGCTCTCATGTCCCAAATCTGCATAGTGCTCCCCATGCCGCATTTCTACACATGCAACAACCATGTGGGTCACACATCACTGGTCGCACATGCATTACCATGATGTCCCAGCACACATACATGCATACATGGCACATGGCACACATACAGGCAAGTATCATAGAACCAGCACACCGCAACATGCCCTGTCTCACACAGTGATGCTTGGACACTTACCGCTCAACTCCAGACGGGTCTCCCTCTCAAGGATCTGGGCGTGGAGCGCTGGGCGTACGCGTTCCAGGACCCTCTTCTGGATGGAACTCATGTGGCCCCGGCCCCCCTCCACGAGGCGCCGGGCCTTCACAAGGGTCCTGGACCTCAAGTCCTCCCAGCGCTTCTTGATCTTCAAGACGTTGCGGGTTGCCACCCCCTCCGCGTTGATGGCAACCACACAGTCGGCCCAGATCCTCTCCCGTCCTTCCTTGCTGGCGCGGGACGATCCAAAGAGGGCATCATACTGCCCCAGGACATGCTCCACCAGGACACCAACTTCGGTGGCAGTGAAGCTGGTGCCCCTCTGCCCCTCTGGCCTGGGGTTGCCACTGGTGCCAGATGTAGAAGTGCCCGACATGGCAACCCCAGAGGCAGGTGTGGGTGGGCAACTGGGTCCTGGGGCTGGGCTGTGGAGCGATGTAATCCCAGTTGGGAGTCTTCAGTTCCAGCAGGGGTGGACACAGCAACTGGACCCCTGCAGATGGCTGATGTGCAGGCACCAAATGGCAGGGCACGGTGGCAGCAGGCAGGCAGGCAGGCAGGCAGCAGCAGATAGCACGTGGGAGGCTGCTCAGGGCACTTGGGGGGCAGTAACTCGGCCTTCGGGGCAGGAGCGTGGTGTTCCGTGTGTTTTCGGGTGGCCAGCTTGATACGGAGTGATTTGGCACGTGAAATTCCTGCACGTCAGCGTGAAATCCGAGGAAAGGCCCTTAGCGCGTAAGTGCGTCAGCACGCATACGCGATTCTATTGGACCAGAGTCCCTCATCGCGTAAGCGCGTCTGACGTGATCCGCACGGGCGTTCCCCACTCAGCACGTGAAGACGGAGCACACGTGGAAATCCTGCACGTCAGAGTGTCATCGCGTGTAATTGGCCAAAAGTGCGCGTACACGCCATTGGCCTATGTACGTGTATTTCATCGCGTGTAATTGCCCAAAAGTGCGCTTACACGCCATTGGCCTATGTACGTGTATTTCAGGGGCGCGCGGCCACTTACACAGGCAAGTACGTCAGCGCACCTGTATGCCTGCAGCGTGGGAATTTCCACACGCGATAGGAGTGGGAACCCGATTCCAGGGGTGCGAGGCTCACACGCTGCCTACTACACGCGCAAGGCATTAATTTGCGCACTTTTCAATAAACAAGCCAGATGCCAGGATGAACATACCGTTCCTAGCAGCAGTGGCAGTGGGCTACCAAAGGAGGATGAGGAGGAGAGTCAGGGCCAGAATATTCACACCCAGAACCAGCCTATTCGGGATGCCTGATGACCAGGTGTATGGGAGGTACAGGTTTCCAGCACACATCATACTGGACCTGGTCAGTGAGTGGGAGGATGACCTCACATCACCCACCCTGTGCTCCCAAGCACTCAGCCCCCTGCAGAAGGTCCTGAATGTACTGCACTTCTTGGCCACTGGATCCTTTCAGCGGACAAGTGCCATAGTGGGTGGTGTGTCACAGGCCACGCAGTCACGCTGTCTACACCAGGTCTTGAACATCATCACTGCACGGCCTTCAGTCCGCAGGCACATATATCTCCCCAGGACTCATGCAGAAAGGCGGACGTGCATCCAGGAATCCTATGGTGTGTCTCAATTCCCCAAAGTGCTTGGTGCAATTGACTGCACACATGTGGCTCTACGTCCACCCAGGGCAACAGAGCACATCTATAGAAACCGCAAGCACTGGCATTCCATCAACGTCCAAGTTGTATGCAATGCCAAGGGAATCATCACATCAGTATATGCCAACTATCCAGGGTCCACCCACGACAGCTTCATCTACAGAATGTCTACCCTATGCCGGGACCTAGAGGCTGGCCAGCATGGAGATACATGGCTGCTTGGTGAGCATGAATGCCACTCCACATGCATGCATGTCAGATACTGGGTCATGACACAACACCACTAATGATACCCATCACCACCTCCGCAGGGGACAGTGCCTACCCTATCAGCCCCCACATGATGACCCCAATCCGGAACCCCACCACGCCACCCCAGGTAAGGTACAACACAGCCCACATTGCTACACGGGGCATAGTGGAGCGCACATTCGGAGTGCTCAAGTCACGCTTTCGCTCCCTTGACCGTTCTGGCGGGCAGCTGTTATATGCTCCCCGAATAGTGTGCAGGATCATAGTGGCAGCATGTGTCCTGCACAACGTTGCAACACGCCGGGGCCTGCCCGTGGACATGGTGGTGCCCCCACATCCACAACCACATGCACGCCCGCTGCGCATGGGAGGGGAAAGGGCACGGGGGGAGGCAGCCCGTACGCAACTGGTGGCCAACTTCTTCACCTAGGAATCACAGTGCTGGCTAGTGCACACTGCTCTGGCACATACCATCTGACAATCAATGATGACTCTACCTGACAATCTCCGAAAATTACTTGACAATGAACTGTCAGATACACATCAGCCTGAGATTGTTAACATGGAAGTGTCAATATGTGTGCACCCCTAGCTACACATACACCAGCTATGCATCACAACGCAAAGACACAACTCCTTCAATCTAAAATGCATTGCCACGGGCGATTCACTACATGACAACATTGCCATGTCACCCACTCCCTTCACAGTCCCGCCACTGAGGACACCATGTCATGGTATGTGACAGCAAACAAACTGGCCATCACAACATGACACCAGTGTCACAAATAGCAGTGCCCCAAATGGAACATAGCCGCACTTGAGCAGCTAACCGCCCTGGAGCCACTACTACACACCTGTGTAAGAGTAATTTCTATCAAATTACACACCAACCCACCCTGAAGCCCACCCAAACAAGACACATTGCATGTAATCAATGGTAGTCTCATTACCTGATTCAGCTGGTATGTCCTCACCGTCCAGATGTACAGTGATGGCGCCATGCAAAAGTGTCAGTGCACATCTACCGACATGTAGTGTGACTCCAGAGAGTATGCCCTTGTGAAGATCTGTGTGAAATACCTGCAAAACATGAGCAACATATGTAAGTAGAGGCACATATCATACCATCATGCATAGTTAGGTGCAACAACAATGAACACTATGAATGTCTACACAGTATTGACTATGGACTGGCCAACAGCTCATGGGAGTCCAATGTCACCGTGTAATTTGCTGTCACTTGGGCACACCCTTTGCAAGCCCATGGAAAGGGAAGCAGGAGGGGTGTGGATGTCTGCTACCCAAGCATCGAAACCAAACTCAGGACAAGCCTGCATGTGCCCAGCCACAATACAGTGTATGCCCAGGTACCCACACAAGGCAACACTCTTGCAAAATAAAAATGAAAAAGAGAAAAAATGGCCATGAAAGGGCCGGCGGGGGGGGGGGGGGGGGCACCTATGAGGTCCGAGGACAGGATGCACGCCACAATCCACCTGTGTGGATCATGGGAAAGGAAAACACCCCATAGGCTCGTGGCCCACACGGCTACTCTGTTGTGGGAGATGAGTCGCTATGGCTCTGCCCAGACCCTGCAGCTGACTCTGGAGGTGGGGGAGCTGCCTCAGAAGATGGTGTGACAATGGGAGGCAGCCCACGCAAAGCACGAGTTTGCTCCTCCATGGCTGCAAGCAGGCGGGTCTGGTAGTTCTGGGTTATAATCATGCGGAGGTCCCCATGCAGTAACTCCCGGGATGACCTGACCTCCGCACGAGTTGCCTGCATCTCGGCCGAGAGCGTCCGTGTCAGACGCTCCAGCTGCTCCTCTGTCCTTCTATGGGATGAAGCCTCAAGCTCTAACAGGGTCGACCTGAGGTGACGGAGTTCTTCCCTCAGGGCTTCCCTGTGGCGCTGGGACTCCATGGAAAGTGATTCCCCCAGAGTCGCCAGTGCCGCCCGCCTGTCCATGTTGGACGCCAACATATCCTCCCTGTGTGCCTGGCAGATGGACTCTGTAGCCTGCTCCAGTCGCTCCATCAGCCTTTCTGGGGGGACAATGGAAGTGGCCACCCTATCCATGGCCTGTGCAATCATCTCGGATGATGCTGCCTGTTGGGTGGCCATACCGTAGATGGATTGCTCCCATACGGTATTGCCAGGTGGCATACGGCCACCACGTTGACGGGCACCACACCTGCCTGGGGCAAGGCGGACTGCGCCTTGCTGTGCCGGCAAGGCCTCAGGCTGCAGGACTGCATTCCCTCTCTGATCTGCAGCCCCAGGAACAGGATCAGAGATTGGGTGGTGTGGCCCTGCATCCGTAACCACCAGAGGCTGATCTGCCGACACTGACATCCCCATTGAGGCCAATGGCCTGGCTGCAGGTGGGTCGGACAGAGGAGATTCTCTCCCAAGAACACTCACCTGCGACTGCACGTAGGTGTCATCCTCCGAGTCTACACCTGAATACTGCTCGGGGGAGGAACCCCCAGAGACACCCCTCGACAGCACGGCCTGCAGCACTTGTGGGTTTTCACCCACAAACACACCACGTCCCTCACTTGTGGTAGGTCGGCCCGGGTTGCCCTCCTGGGACGGCTCCACCACCACATCCCCAGCATCAACAAGTGCTTCGTCCCCTGCAAAGACATGAAAGAGAAAAATGGAAACAGGCATTAGCACCATGGCATGCAACAAGGGCTGATGAACAACATAGGCAGTAGTCCTACGACACATGTCCTACATGACTGGGAGTCCTCCTATGCATTCACCATCACTGGGTCTGTAGGGGAGGCTCAGGGCATACTATGTACTGATTGGAGAGCAACGCCTGCTCACCTTGATGCCTAGCACTGCCATCACACATTGGGCGGTGATTGCCATGTCAAAGGCACATGCCATCACACACATGGCATGTGACATAGCCACCAAGTGAAGAGGGAGAGGAGGGCTACTTTTTTGGATTTCAACCACTCTGGTCCTGACATTGCATCGTCACATCAATTAGTATACATGTTGTACATGGATCTGCTAGTCCAAATTGGCTACGATGCACAGTGCCTTGTCTACATCAACATAATGCAGTAAACATTGTGATTCCACCTCCCCAACACCTGTAACGGAATAATTTTGCATTCGTGAAGCACCGGTCAAGTAATGTTTGTAGGTGCAGCGGAGCACTGAGGGGTGGTGGGGCAGAAGGGGATGCCAGTCAACAATACTACTGGTGCTGGTGTCATTCATGTCACGCAAGTGCAGGGGTGGGTGGCACAATGAAGTGCAAGGGGGAGTGGCGGCTGGAAGTGCTGTACAAGGTAAGTAGGACTTGACGTCAAGGGCAGATGGTGTTAGGTGCAGACAAGTGCTGGGGGGGTGGCCTATAGGGGTACAGAGACAATCATGCTGTGCTGTGGGCTCGGAGGGGACAGGGGAGGTACACACTGCCTCTGGCTCGGCAAGGTCCTTTCAGATTTCTATGTGTCCTGCAGAGTTGTCACATGCCGCAGATATGTGCCCTTGGATTGGGGATCTCATCTTGGTGAGAAGGGTGAGGCGCTATTGCCTTTGGAGCATGTGGCAGGCCAGTTTGCCAGAGGATGGCCATGATGCAGGACATTCCCTCTCTGCCACCCGGCACCTGTGGTTTGGGTTCCCAAGATCCGAGTCATGCCAGGACTCTGCATTGGCATGGGGCTTCAGACAGGTGGTCATGACCGTGGCTAAGACATCCAGTGTACCTGACATGGAGTGGAGCATGGAGTGGGCCCTGTCAGGATGGGAGTGAGCCTAAGGGGGAGCTGGATGGGGGGGAGATTTTGGCAGCATGAGCCTCGACTGACACACACTTCATGGGTCGGAATACCAAGAAGGTGTGTGACAGTGGTGAGGGTGGCTTTGCCTGTGGGGTGTTGAGGGTGAGCTGGGAGGAGAGGAGAATGTGATCACTCCAGGAGAGAGGAGTGCAGAGATGGACGGAGAGGGGAAAGTCAGATGAGATCAGAGCATCAAGAGTGTGCCCTGCAGAATGAGTAGGGACAGACGGGAGTCTAGAGGGTGAGAGGGAGTTGCTGAGGTCACAGAAAGGTCACGTGGGGGCGTCAACAGGCATGCAGGTGGATGCGTACCGCACCAAGGATGAGGAATTCTGTGTCTGGGGACATGAGTGAGGAGGAGAGGTGAGGACACTCAGAAAGGAAGTAGTACATTTGACCAGTTTTCCCAGACACAGTACGCACTGTTTGAGAATGTCAAGGTGTGGTGGACAGAAACCTCACACAAGCCATTCCAGAGTGGAGTAGGTCTAAGTAGGTGTGACAGTGGCAGGAATACCCTCAGGGAAGCCAAGGGCACACCCCCCCTGCACAGTAGTGGCGGGCCAAGGAGAGGGTCAAGGATGCAGACAGAGCTGGCCGTCAGACATGTTTCCATGAGACCAAGGATGTCAAGGTGCATAACCTCATGTAAGTGACAGTTATCGGAGGAATGCCTGATGCAGCCGCAGTGAAAGGAGTGTAATTGTGGAGGAGGTTGACAGCCTTGTAGGACTTACGGGGAGTGCTAGAGATCAGAGGTGCCGCATGTGTAGGAGTTGGAGTGGGAGGCGGAGAAGGTTCATGGGAGGGTGCAGGGAGGCAGTGCAGGATTGATGAGGAGAGAGGAGGGGGGACAGCAGGAGAGGTAAGGAAGTTGATGAGATGTGGGTAGCATTTCTCAAGGAGATTGAGGTTGGCCTAAGGGCCTTGGACTGAGACGCTCCCATTACCATGCACATCAATAGTGGTATCTGAGGATTGGAAGGAGGCCAGGAGTACACCCCAACGGGTCCCACCTATGATGGTGGAAGAGGAGCAAGGAGAGAGGACAGGGACCATGTGAAGGATCTATGGGACAGGCAAAGGCATGTATGAGCAGATGACAGTGAGAGTTAGCTTAGAGTAGGCTCAGATGCACTGGTCAGCAATAGGGTGGGTCGCATTGGAGGGCAGGCTGCCCTCATTTGACTTTTGGCAAGCAGGTGTCGTGCGTAGGGCACGATGGTCTGAACTGTAGAAGTCATGGAAGATAGACCATGAAGAGCAGCATGGAGTGTGAGGGAATGGGGCTTGGAACCAGACGGTACCAAAGAACCCAGGAAGGAGGTGGATGTCAAGGCTACATCCACAGTATGACTGCATGTTGGTAGGCATTTATATACAGAGGACGCATTAGCATGTGGTATCATTGCATGTCAGGCATGTGAAGATGAAACTTGAATGGCTGGGGGAAAGGAGAGGAATGGTATGTAAGACATCAGATGAATAGACAGGGGAGTATGAGCAACAATGTAGTGACAAAATTACTAATCAAGGGCGACTTCCATGGTGTTGGCCCATATGTGCACTGTTGCCAGTAGGGATAGTGCTGTGGCCAGATGGTGTTGCACTGAACATACTGGATGAGGCACATGGGTGCCACTATCAACTCTGCCACACACCCCCTTGACAGGCACCCAACATGAATGCTTCACACACACACCATGCACATGGATAATACACACATGCATGTGCACTCACCGGATGATGCCTCGTAATCAGGGAGGTCTCCCACACCTTGGAGTTGTCCCTCGGTGACGTAGGATCCAGCTACGGACTCGTGTGGTGTGAGTTCTATTTCCTGTGCTGGGGACCCACCTCCAGTCACCAAGGTTGCGGCATGACTTGAGGCCAGCTTATCCTTTGCCCTGCGCTTAAGGTCATTCCAGCGCTTCTGGCAATCACTAGCTGTGCGCCTCACTACTCCAAGGGCACTTATTCTGTCAGCAATGGTCTGCCAGTGTGCCTGGCGTCTGGCATGTGTGGTCTTGGACCCTGCAACGATGACCATTTCCCTATCATGATCTGACACATACTGAACAAGTGCATTAAGTTCGGCGTCTGTGAAGCTTGGCTTCCTTGATGGGCCGGACTGTGCAGCCGTGTCTGGGGCATCAGCCTGTGCCGGACGTGCACTCTTCCTCTTGCGCTTGGAAGGGGGTGGGGATCCAGAGTGTCCTACGCCGCTGTGGACACTAGGGGCAGGAGCCGTGGTGGACTCTGTACTGGGTGTGTGTGATTGCCCACTCAGCATGGGAGTAGGTGCAGGCATTGGGGGTAGTGGGATGGGGTCAGGCCTGATCTGAGGTGCATGAACTAGGACCGACACAGTCTTGGCAGGGTGTATGAGAGGTGGGGTGGATTGAGCCACACCCTGGCTACGGGGGCCAGCAGATGACCTATCTGGCATAGATGCGCGTGCCCTGATGACACCAATGTGCACCGGTGCACGTGCAGTGGACCTGCTGACCTGGATGTCAGCGATGGAATCACCCTCGGACAGGTCTGGTGCCACAATGGCCTGGTCCGACATGGGCTGATCAGGGTTGGTATCAGCCACATGACTCTCAACTGGGGGGGGGGGGGCATGGGTGTCCCTGACTGTTCCTCCAGACTGGGGGGAACAGGGGCGCCCTGCAAGTCACAACCACGTCCCCTGTTGGATCCTCCACGGCCACCACGTGTGGCTCGGCCACCTTTGCCACCCTTACGGCTTGCACGCCTCCCAACCATGGCACTGATGGTATTGTGCGTATGGGAGTGGGTGTGCACAATTGTCCTGGGCAATTGGGTGTCAAAGGGGTTGGGTACCAGATGGTATTCGTACCCTAGTGCAGTGGCAAGGCTATATGACACCCCTGGGGAAAGATGACGGGTCACGCAACGCACAGGCACCCCAAAAAAGTTAAGGAACGTGCACAATACCCCTCCTAGACCACGTGTGCTGATGGAAAACCCTGCACTACGCTGTGGCATCCAGTAACACAATGAACGTATGCGTGTCACACGCGGCCTAGATTGACCTCTGAAGGGGTAGGCTACACACGGGGCAAGCACCGATGTTAGATACGTGCGTGACTCACCGTCTGCCAGGTAAAAGAGCGTGAAAAAATAGCACTTTTGGTTGGCAACACCCCCGCCAAAAGAAGAGGTGTACGCTGTCTGAGGAGACAGGACAACTGTAGAAGGGGACACTGTTTGAGGGAACAGGCCCAGGAAAACCAGTACAAGAGGAAAAAGAGAAAAGAGCTGTCAGAGGTAACAGGGAGTACGAACTGGAAACGCCTTGAAGTAAATCGCGTGTGAAACGACAAGAAGTACCGAATTCACCCACTCGCTCTCCACGAAAAGCACGTACAAGGAAATTGTGTTCAACACTACCTTTTATACAGGCCCACACGTACATCGTCACTTACGGCGTGTACGTGCTTGGCCCATTTTCACCAATCACACGCTTTGGCACTCCTGCGTGTAGGTATCTTTTCACCAATCACACGCTTTGTCACTCCTGCATGTGGATCCTTTTTCACCAATCACGCGCTTCGACACTCCTGCGTGTAGCTCACTTTTCACCAATCACACGCTTTGTCACTCCTGCATGTGGATCCTTTTTCACCAATCACGCGCTTCGACACTCCTGCGTGTCGCTCACTTTTCACCAATCACACGCTTTGACACTGCACGTGCAGGTAACTATTGACGCACATATGCTGGTGACGGGTTTTCGCGCGATGAGTGTGGGGTTTTCAGGTGCAAAATCACTCCCTATCCTGCTGTCCACGCGTTCTAACACGAAAGACCACGCTCCTGGCCAGGAGGCCGAATTTAAGTCCCCAAGAACCCTGAGCACGCTCCCACCTGCCATCGGCTGCTGCCTGACTGCCTGCTGGCCACGTGCCCCACAGTGCTGGTGGGTGGGGGTGGTGGGAGACATGGGTGGGGGCCTGGTGGAGGGTGCCCCTGGTGGATGTGGGTTGGGGGTGTTGGGAGACATGGATGGGGGCCTGATGGCAGGTGCCCCTGCACTGCTGGGGGGTGGGGGTGGTGGGAGACATGGGTGGGGGCCTGGTGGAGGGTGCCCCTGGTGGATGGGGGTGCAGGGGGACATGATCAGGTGTGCAGGGTAGTCCACTGTTTTGTGGGCTGCCTGCAGGGGCCGGGGAGGGTGTACAGGGTACACCTGTGGGGGCCCACCCAGCCTATTCGCATGTGATAATTCCCACGCACCCCTGTGATACACGTACCCTGGCCAATCGCGTGTTGAACTTCCCGCTACCCCTGTAATACACGCACCCTGCCTGTTCGCGTGTGATGATTCCCGCGTACCCCTGTAATACACGTTCCCTGGCCTATCGCGTGTTCTACTTCACGCGTCCCCCTGTAATACACGTTCCCTGGCCCATCGCGTGTTGAACTTCCCACTACCCCTGTAATACACGCACCCTGGCTGTTCGCGTGTGATGATTCCCGCGTAGCCCTGTGATGCACGTTCCCTGGCCTATCGCGTGTTCTACTTCACGCGTCCCCCTGTAATACACGTTCCCTGGCCCATCGCGTGTTGAACTTCCCGCTACCCCTGTAATACACGCACCCTGGCTGTTCGCGTGTGATGATTCCCGCGTACCCCTGTAATACACGTTCCCTGGCCTATCGCGTGTTCTACTTCACGCGTCCCCCTGTAATACACGTTCCCTGGCCCATCGCGTGTTGAACTTCCCGCTACCCCTGTAATACACGCACCCTGGCTGTTCGCGTGTGATGATTCCCGCGTACCCCTGTGATGCACGTTCCCTGGCCTATCGCGTGTTCTACTTCACGCGTCCCCCTGTAATACACGTTCCCTGGCCCATCGCGTGTTGAACTTCCCGCTACCCCTGTAATACACGCACCCTGGCTGTTCGCGTGTGATGATTCCCACGTACCCCTGTGATGCACGTTCCCTGGCCTATCGCGTGTTCTACTTCACGCGTCCCCCTGTGATACACGTTCCCTGGCCCATCGCGTGTTGTACTTCCCGCTACCCCTGTAATACACGCACCCTGGCTGTTCGCGTGTGATGATTCCCGCGTACCCCTGTGATTCACGTTCCCTGCCTAGTCGCGTGTAGTACTTCCCGCGTACTCCTGATTTGGAGATTGCCCGCTTTGCTTTCCTTGTTTGCCTGCCCTGTGAAGTGGTCCGGGGTTAGCGCAGCCCTTAGCGATGATTTAGCGCTTTTGATGGCTTTTCCGTGCGCGAGGGCGTTCTTGGGGGCGTTACTGGCGCTGCTGCAGGCTCGCTGCGATTCTCTGCGCCACGGCTGTTTTGGGAGCTTGAAATCCATGAATACGCTGTGCGCGGAAATCTGTTTTAGCGCACGTGCCTGGCGCAGACTATCGCAGGCGCACGCTGTGCGCCAGCCGCGTGCGCTACTTGTGCGCTGGATTCTATGAATTACCCTGCAAGTTCTGATTTATCCAAAAGTGAATCAAAGGAGGAGTGGGAGGCCAACTCTTTTATAGAAAAAAGGCTGCAGGTGATTGGACAAAAGCAAGCTAGTATTAAGGAGATCAATCCCTGTTCTTGTGCAAGTGGTTGTTGCCTGCTTTCAACACATTGAAAGTGCTTTGTTCTATGGGAAGTGGAGGAGACAGGAAGGAAGAGAAATACAGAGAAAAACAAGATGGTGGAACCCCTCCCCACTTTTGGCAAGCTCCCTCTGGTTGCACTATCCTCACCCCCTTCTTAGACCCATAGCATCAAAGGTCCTTTGATATGCAATCCTCTGGTTTGAGGTTAGTCCATTTTTGTAGGATATGTCCTTTGATTTCTGCGTCCCAGGATAACTACCCTCTGAGGGGCTGACTTGCCGGAGAGAGGTGTTACCTGCCCTCACAAAGGATCAAATGAGAGGCAACTGCCACTGGATCCTGCCCTGCTGGTGGCAGCAGAGAAAGCCATTCTAGGAAGATTAAACACCACATTAATAACTATATAAAATACCAGCCACCACCCCCCTAACTCAGGTATGGCTTATGTTTAAGGATTATAACTACTTATAACTATGCAGTTTGGGAACATAGGTGGGTATTTTAAATGCTTCCTCTGTGCTAAAGTGGCATGGCTGTCACTGCAGCTGTCAAGAGGGCACCAGTGACCTTTGAGAATGTTCTGTGACCCTGGAGAGCAGGCATTGCAGATCAGTAGATTAATGTAGCAGGGCACAGGTGTACACCATGCTTTCAGCATGGAGTTTGAAGAATTGGGGTCTGGTAAGCAGGCCTCCCTTTCTGAGACAGAACTACCTGCATCATTCTATTATTAATCAAATTAAAAAAGCCAGATGCCCATTCGCCTTTGCCAATTGGAAGTATTATACACTTAGGAGACTCCTTCTTTAACAAAGGGAACTGTTCATCCTCTTCTGACCTAAATCCTTATGCCAGTTTGCTAGGGCCATTGCAACAATACAATGGGCCTCATTATGATCCTGGCGGTAGCCGTGCCTTTATTAGGGGCACGGATGCCGCCAGTAATGATTTTTTACTGGGTCCCAGAAAAGGGCAATAACCGGGTCATGCCAACCTTGGCGGACCTGGTAATTTCCCTTTTCTGGGACCCGGTAAAAATGAATCCCCATTCCCATATTGGGCTCAATGGGAATGGGGAGGGTGCTAACAACGGGCCCGTTGTTAGCATCCTGGACTCCTTGCGGGACCTGCTTAGGACGCCTGGTCTGACCAGGCATTTCTCAGCGGGTCCCACAGCAGTCCTCGTAATAGGGCAGCCCGTAATGAACGGTGCCGGTCCCCTACCGGCACCGTTCATTACGTGGCCGCCTGCCTCCTAATGAAGCCCAAAGTATTGACTGGAAACCTGCCACAGGCTCTTTCTGGGAGCAGATGAGATGTGTTTTGCTGCTGTGTAAGCAAGATTTATTTGACGTAGAAATCAGGCAGCCCCAAATAAGCAGGTTAGCAACCCTGGGGACTTTGAGATGGCAGGCCTGCCAATTGTTAACCCACAATGATGTAGAAATAACACAGCATACAGGTAGTTACTCTTCATCCTGGGAGACCCAGCGTTTTCTCGAATACTCCAATCTGTCTGCAGCTCCAAACCTCTCAATCGCTACTCTCCTAGCTTTATAAGTGTACACCTTGGCTAATCGTCATTGTTAAATATTGGTGTACTCTGGAGGCATACTTAAACTGGATTTCTAAGACATTCCTCCATTACGCAACAAAGGGATTTGATAAATAATACCAGCCACTTGCCTGGTACAAGATAGACAGTTATAATTTTCTGTATCAAGGTCAAATTAAGTAACATTTGTATGCGTGTGTTTTGGTGACTTTTCCACGTGTATCAGAGGGTTGTCCATGAAATAATCCCATGATGAATGTCAGAGGGAGAAAAAAACGAAACTTATTTGAACGAAAATGCCTTTAGTTTTTTCTCCCTCTGACATTTCTGGCAACCTGCTCCCCCATCCACCCTCTTACTCAACTTTCTGCGGCACACCTCGCTGTGTGCCGCCGACTCCCTGTTTCCGTGCGACGTCTGTTCCGTTCACTTCTGTGGATGGGAACCGGTACCGCAGGGTCATTTTATTCCCCAAAACTGTATTGTATTGGGTGCAGCAGACATCCCTGCAGACCCTGATGTCATTATAGCTAACAAGGGTGCAGGGTACATCACCGGAACTCCTGCTCCCCTTGTTTGCCAGAATGGCACAGAATGGTATATTTGTTAGAAATGTTTGGCTGCTCCAAATTTTTGAACGGCTGAAATTCGAACAAACATACCATTTGTGGGTTTCTTTCAGTCATTTTTTCGGATGTCAGAGCGATAGTGTGAAGTTTGCACATATCTCCTTTAACTCTTAGGACTTTGGCTTGCTGAATAGAAATATTCCTACAGCTGGTAGTCATCCCATTACCGTTTCGTCGGCTTCCTCATTACAGTCCTTACTTAATTGAGGCAAAGGGCCTCATTACGAGGTTGGAGGTGGCCATGGTGCTATTAGCCCCATGGCTGCCTCCAAACTCGTGTCCGGGTCCGGGTTCTTTGAATGGGGACTTACCGGGTCATTCCAACCTTGGAGGACCCAGTAAATCCCCTTTCAAAACCCCCTCCCCCATAGGGCTCAATGGGAATGGGGAGGGTGCTAATAACGGGCCCGTAAATTACAGGCCCGTTATTAGCTCCCTGGTCCCTTAGCGGCTCCCGCTAAGGACGGCTGGTTTTACTAGCCAGCCTTAATGGGACCTGCTTAGGGACCTCGGAATGCGGCGGTAAGGGGGTAACTGCACCGGCATCCTTACCGGCACTGTTAACCCTTTACAGCCGCACTTGTAATGACCCCCAAAGTCTCCCCCAACAGACTCCAAACCTACCTCTTTCCTTTAACCACTCTACAAAGAATCCTCCCACCATTCCCCACGTCTGCTTCACACCAAGTGTGACCCACAAGGAAGGGTGGGTTGGAATGGCAGGGACAGTGACGAAGAAGATACAGACTCGGAGTAATGAAGATTGCTGGTAAGTAACCACAAATATTTCCAGGGCAGCTTCTCCCTACTCAGAATATGCCAGAAACACGGGCATGTACCTTTTGTATCCGATCGAAGGAAATGTGCCTTTTCTATTTGAAGTACCGTCTGCACACAAGCATGTGTGCGAATCCGGCTAAAATGCATATTTCAGAATTGGGATATCAGAGTTACATACAACCCAATATCTCTGCCTCTTACATACGGGTGCAGAGTCAAAGGAGACACAATCAAACACGTATTGTGTAGGTGAGCCAAACTAGCGATCATTTTTGAGAATAATTCATTTTAAGACACGGTAGTTTGCAACATTTCTTAAGTTTAAGTGAAGATGTATTCAATGTGCAAAACAATTCCCTCAGATAAAAAGCAAAAGTGTTTGACCAAGAAGATCAAAAGTTGCATTGTAATGCAGTCCTTCCACCACCTCAAACTGCTGATTACTTAACCTACATATGGGCGACAAGTAAGGGGGTCACTTCATGGTGGCTGATAAAAATCCATAAATATCGCACGTGACTACAACTTGACTGCATTTAGTATTGTTTGGTCACCAGACCAGTTATTAGCACCCATGGCAGGTGCGTCAACCACTCAGGTTCTGTGCAACCAGTGCAGTGGAGGCACCCACCGGCCATCTTTCCTCACTCCCTACTCTCCCCCCTCTCCGTTTCTCGCCACACCCGCCACCATCCCCCACTTACCTGTAGAGGGGCCATGGCGCCACACCTCACCGCACCGGACTCCACCGATGGATGCCATGGAAGTGGAAGATGGGCTCCGCACTGGAGACCCGACTTCCAGTTCCACGGCAGCCATCTTAGGTGAGGAATAGATGCCGTTGTATGCATCAACGGGTCCTGCGCGCGCCACAGAATGTTGACTCATAGAAATGTATTGCTGTTAGCACCCCAATGGTTCGTTTCGGGTGCTTATAGCAATAACCACCTGCTCTGTGGGCTTCACTGGGTGGTAACGGCACCAGGGCCCGGCGTTAAGGCTTGGGACCCCAGGCCATTACCATCTTGTGAAGACCTCAGAAAGGGTGCTTATTCCTATAGTAGTGCATTACGGCAACAACATTTAAAGAGGAGCTTATATTTGTTAAATCAGAAAGCCTAAATTTTGCCAAAATGAATAAATGCATACAATATTTCATTATCATATATGTGCTGTATAGGAACGAAGGGGACAGACATTTTAAAACAATCCATTCCGAATTAAGCACTTCCAACAGTCATTCAAACAACATGGAAGGTTCAGCTGGCAGTATACAGGATAGGTGACTAAGCAAGGTGACATTTGCAGACCATGGGTCTTGTCAAAGGAGGTGGCAAAGGGGACTTACGTGCTTTTCAGCCACAATGAAGGCCAAAAAAGTGTGGGCATGTAGAGTGTTGGGTTAGGGAGGTGGAATGGGTTTGGCCGTGCATGACATATTAGAGGTGCTCATCTGGGGTGGTGGGCGTCATGGGGGTATGGGCTGTGTTAGGGGTGCTCTGCGTGCAAGGTGCTACAGGTTTGGCCAAGTAAGAAGCAGTAGGGGTGTTGGTCTAGGCTAGGGAGAAGGTGGTGGGCATGAGCACATGGGCAAGCTTTGGGATGTAGTGTCATGATCAGGTGTGTGGTCCAGGTATGTGGGGTATGCAGAGGCACTTGATACACGACAGGGAGGAGTTATTGCCAGTTACAACCCAAGTCACATGAACAACATGATGCGGTGTATTTCCTGATGGGATCTTCTATTTCTGTCATACAAAGCAAGACATGACGGCGGTGAAAAGAGCACAATATAAGCTCACATCAAGACATTAGGCCTCATTCCGAAATGGTGGTATCTGGGCAGTAAATCTACCCCGATACCACCAAATGGTAATACTGTTACTCACTTGGTCTGGCGGTATTAGCACATAATTACAAGTGGCGACAATGGTGGTAAATCCCCATTCCATGGAATCCCATTGTATTTATTTCCTCAGGGGATTTGCCGATATTACCAGCACTGGTAATACCGGTGCCGAAAATACCTGTGATTTTTGCCGGTAAGGTGCCTAACTTACCTCCAGATCTTAACTGGATGTAAATCAGGTGCCCCACCTGTGCGGTAACGTGCCGGTTAACGTTATTACCAGCAATTTATTACCACACCAGAATACTTGTAATGAGGTCAATTATGTGTGGTATCTCCTGCCTTTTGGAGTCCATGCTCTTAATGAAAATCTGTCAGTGATATCCTGTGGATTGACCGCCATCACAGGCATCAGGCTCCACTAGTGGCTGCAGTCCTTCATTATCATCAACATAGTCCACATCCTCCTCCAGCACCTTGCACTTGCAAGCGTGGGCAAACGATGTCTGTGTCGTAAGGGATCAGGCGTTCAAAAACTGGTGTCATAAGCAGCTGGAGATATACGGGCTCACGTGTACCATGCCACAGGAGGATATGTGTGAGAAGGTAGCCAGACATACTTTCTAGAACAGGTACATTCTATGTGTGGTAATGCCGTATTCACTTTTTTGGGCATACTCATCTCTGTGCATGCCTTCCATTTTCCCCAACAATGGAAACCACGGATTGGTGTGTATGATAACAAGAGTGGGGAAGTAGGTATTGGGTGAGTGGACCAAAATATGTCCACATATCTAGCAGTCATGAGTGTCAGTCAATGTGGGACTCCATTGCCATCAGCAGGCTGCTCTTCACCATCACCATTGCATCATGTTGGATCATTGAAAGTGGGCACAGCAGTGCATGGTGCAGTGGACTGCATCTCTTCATTTGGAAATTGATTGTGCGATGCTGCATCAGTAGGACACCATCTCACTTGCCAGGGTGACAAAGGAAGATAGCTCAAAAGCAATGCGCTCATCTTAGAAGCATGACGACGCAGAGCAACACAGGTTCGATCCCCGGGTCGCACTTAGAAACCTCTGGGTATTAAGTGCGTTATAAATAACCAATTACAATAGGTTACAATGGAGGACGGGAGGTGGGCCAGAGCAATGTGTGGGCTCAAAGACATTAGATTACTAACTTTACTTTGACAGCAGTCAAAGTCAGTGGCCTGAGTAGAGTAGAGGGAAATGTGATCTTGAACATCAGCAAAAGGGAAACCAACACTTGACTCAGGGTATCTGAAAAGGTGGACTCTAGAAGGTTGTCCAGTAGTAATCCCATTTCACAATAATGCAGCGCAGACACACCTTCAGGAAAAGAGCTGTGGAAGTTCAGATAACGATTACTACTATATTACCCTGGGTGTTAAGTGAAGAACAGAGGTGCTGTTGGGTCTACCCAGCTAATAGAGTGTAATGTGTTGCTCATTTGTGAGCGTCCTTGTAGACTGTTTCCAGCTTTGAACAGTTGGCCTCCACCTCTCCTCTGTGCCACCTGCACCGTCTCCTCCTATATCACATGCTGACTGACTCCACAGGGGAGCTCCTGAGCATGCATGTTATTAACTCTGTCAGCATGCTCATTGATCTCTGGTGTGCTTCCACTGTCTCTGTATCCTTTGCGAATGACAGGATGCATCAGAGCCTGATGTTTTCTCCTTGATGTGGTTTGGGTGTGTGAGGTAAAATCACAGTATTGCCATGAATTTTCTGGCGGTTGCAGACTCATCATTATGAGGTTTTTCCACATGCAATGTCTTTCATATGTCGAAATTTGGTCACACTGCATGTGGGCAATATCACATGCAGTCCCTACTCATGATCAGGGAAGATAGGGGCCCATTCCCGCCCAACCAATAATAATCCCTTTTAGCGAGGCAACTTCTGGGGCATTCTGCGTGGAGCACGGGGAATCAATCACACAGTAACCTTACAAATGCCTGCTTAACCTGCACCTTAAGGTTCCTGATAAGACATTTTTAGAGGGTTTCAAGCCTGATGGATCCCATGGAAGCTGTTCTCCTTGGCATGAAGATTTTGATTGATTGATAGGTTATCTATAATGCGCCTATACACAAGTGCTTCAAGGGGCAACCAGGCAGGGAGGGGAAAACAGGGGAGAACAAGACAAATGATCTTACTAGGCCTCGTATAATTTAGATTGTGCAAGTGCACAGACAAGACGTGCAGGGGAGGGGAAGGGGTGGGAGTGCACCCAGTGGAACAGTGCACTGGGTTAAGAACAAGGAAGGCAGGGTCTCCAAGGGGAACATGCCCCGGAAATGCAAGGAAGGCCAGGTGGCAGTGCAGGAGAGCCCGAAGGCAAGTGCTAGGAATTGGGTGCGCAGACAAGACGTGCAGGGGAGGGGAAGGGGGAGAAGTGCACCCAGTGGAACAGTGCACTGGGTTAAGAACAAGGAAGGCAGGGCCTCCAAGGGGAACATGCCCCGGAAGTGCAAGGAAGGCCAGGTGGCAGTGCAGGAGAGCCCGAAGGCAAGTGCTAGGAACTGGGTAGGGGGGTGCAGGTATCCTATATAACTCAGAGGAGCACCAGGCAGCCAGTCAATGTAACTGAGCAGGAGGAATGGAAGGATAGTAGAGGGAAGGCAGAGAGAAAAGGAGGTGGGAAATGGTTATCAGGGGAGAGGCAAAGAGAAGGAAGAGGAGCAAAGGGACGTCTTGAGGAGCTTCCTGAACTTATGGAGGACTGGCGCAAGGCAGAGAGTGGCAGGGAGGCCATTCCAGAGGGAGGCACCTTCAAACGAATGAGATCTACCCCCCAATCTCTGCTTGGAGAAGCGACTCACCCACAGAGAATTGGAAGCATACGAACGGAGGGTTCTGGAAGCAAGGTACTTAGGAAGAGAGCTTTGGAGATAATACGGACCCTGGCCCCAGAAGCCCTTGTGGACAATGCAGAGGGTCTTCAACTTGATCCTTGCAGCCACCAGTAGCCAGTGGAGGGATTTCAGAGCCGGAGAGATGCAGCCCCTGGGCTTGAGACCAAGGATAAGTCTTGTGGTCCTGTTTTGGATGAGCTGCAGAGGGTGGAGGGTAGAGTTAGGTAGATTGAGAACAAGGTTGTTGCAATAGTCAAGCCTAGAGAGAACCAGGGCTCTGGAGACAGTGAGTCTCTGGAAGAAGGTGAGAAAAGGTAGAATACCTCTGAGGAGGTGCAGTTGGAAATGGGACTTTTTAGAGATGTCTGTGATGTGTGGAGAGAAGGAGAGAGTTTGAGTCGAAGATGACCCTGAGGTTTTTTGCCTCACAAGAGGGTGAGGGCACATGGCAAAGGGAGGCCGAGAAGGAGCGCAGTCTTACAGGCATTAAGGCAAAGATCATAAAAGGCACACCATGCCTGAATAGCGGAAATTCAGTCAGGGATGAGCAAGGAGGAGGCCAAGGGTAGCCTTAAAGAAAGCTGTGTGTCATCCGCATAACACTGAAAGTTATAGGGAAAGGTAGAGATCAGGCGGGCCAAAGGGGCCAGATGGACATTGAAATACCAGGGCGAGAGGATAGCTCCCTGAGGAACACCACATGTTGAGAGTATAATGGAGGAGAGTAAGGACCCAAGTTCTACCTGGGATGGTTGCTTCAAGAGGAAAGAGGATAGCCACGCCAGAGCCTGATCTGTGATGCCCAGGGTATCTCAGAGATGGGTGATCAAGCTGTTGTGGTTCACTGCCTCAAAAGCAGAAGAAAGATCGAGGAGGATGAGGACAGAGGGAGAGTTAGAGTCAAGGTTAGAGAGTTAATCTTCACAGGTGTTCAGGAGAGCAGTTTCCATGCCTCTGGCCGCTCTGAAGCCAGACTGCTGGTCATGGAGACAGCCAACAGATTCAGTGTGTAGGGTTAGCTGGGAGATAGGCAATTTTTTCAGGAGTTTGTCCAGGAAAGGAGTAATAGAAATTGGTGATAGTTTGCAGGGATGGAGGGGTCAGCAGAAGGCGGTTTGACCATGGGTGCACAAGGGTGTGCTTGAGAGCAGAGGGGAAAACTGCAGGGGAAAATCAGTGGTTGCAGAGATCGGCCAAGATTGGAGCGAGAGAGTTAATGTTTTCTTTAATGGTTTTGAAGGGGCAGGGCGACACCTGTTTGGATGAGACTTTCATAGACAAGACTTGTCTGTAAACCTCATCAGGTGTGACAGGAGAGAGGGAGGAGAGAAGGAGGGGAGAAGGGGTGGCCAAGGAGGGCCTGAGAGAAGTACAGGGAGGGAGGGAAGCAGATGAGAGTGAGGACAGAATGTCCTGACCTTTTGGGGTAAAATGAGAGGCCACGGCCAAGCAGAGGGCCTGGGTGGGTGTGGTAGAGGAGGATCCTGCAGTAGGCTCCTTGCAGATTTTTAGCAGTTTGGCCATGTTGTTAGATGCCGCAGAGATGCAGGCTTGAATGCAGATACTATTTAACCCATATTTTTGAAGACTGCGCAGTTGTGTCCTTGAGTGTTCAATTTTGACTTTCTCCTTTCCTTTTCAATGATTGTTGTTTTTGCACTGTGTTCGTGAAAGGAATTTCACCATCTGCACAGGGAGTGTGTGCTCGCCTGGGCTTTTTGAATTTTGGAAATGAAAATGAATGATGGAATATGAACCTCTGAAAATGTGTGGGGCCATTCCGTGCACATTTTCCCTGCTCACTGCACAACAAATGCATAGTCGAGTGTACTCAGGGAGGACACAGACTACAGGCGCCATCCTCCCCTGTCATGTTCAGCTGGAATGTGACAGCCATGGGTACATCAAAAGCATCTCAGAGGGGAAAGAAACTCCTTCAGCTGGCCATGGTCAGCCTAATTAAAATATCAAAGGAACCATGGATGTGCCTCTCTATTGTCTAAATCTGCGGGTGGCAGCGCATACTGATAAGAGTTCATTGAAACAGGCCTGAGAAAGGTTTGCTCAGAAAACAGACAAAGGGGAGGCAGGACTACCACCTCTTGGATATGCAATGTGTGAACTTGAAGCTAGCTTCCACCCCTCTGTATGAAAAGTGGTGAATGGCATATCTGGGTCCACTATTTACCATCGGCAACTCCTGCAAAGAGGAGCCCTTTCAGAGGGAAGAAGGATGTGGTTTAAGAGAGACAGGAAGTTTGCTCTGCACTTTGATCAAGAGTCACAGAGGGCTCACTTAACCAGAGAGACACTTATCTACAAAAGACAAGAAGATGGGTGGTAATTAGGAGTACATGTTGTCATCCCTTACCGTTCCTGTTGCAAAGCATTCTGGTCCTGACCTCACGCATAACAGAAGATGTATGGTGGGGACCCAGGATCGGTTCCTTAAGGTAGGCTTAGCCTGCACAAATCACTGGGGTCCATTTGGCTTTAAAAGAGGGCTGAGACCTCACTTAGCAGAACATTCAATGACTTTGAAAGGAGTAAGAAGAAGGATTAATTTGAACCCTGGCTGAAGGTACAGTCTGCCTTACAGCTTCCGCCAGTGAAGGAAGGACAGTATTTCCAAGAGGGAGGCAAGATCCCTCCCCTAAACATCTCCCTGGGAACAGAGGGAGATACCGGACTCAGAATACTCATCCAGCAGCTCCAGAACCGGTACGCAGCCAGCACACAGCTTGCCCTGCGAAGTTCTGTCAGCAAGCCTCAAAGGTGGGAAGTGCCAGAGAGTCTCTGAACAAAGGACAAGAGCGTTGCCTGCAAACACTCTCCTCAGCTTTGGGTCGTCCGCCTTAAAGGACGACACAAGCCATGCGAAAAAACTTGGAGGAGTGCCACGACAAGCATCAACCAGTGTCCACCTTTTAAGGAAATTTTCGAGACAGTCGAGCCCTCGAACTGCAACCAGCTGCACGACTGACTGTTGTCACGCTTCAGTCACTAAAGCCATCAGAGACGCCTTGACCAGCGTTCCAGATCTGCCAACCAGCATAGAGACAACGTTTCTTGGACCTGAGCAGCCGTGAAGGCCAGTCTGCAGCAATCCGTCCAGCCTTGCTTGCCAAACTGCCTGCTGCCTGATACCCGCAGCTGTCTCCTGTCTTGAACTCTGTCGCAGGACCTACAAAGCATCTTGGAACCGACTTGACACTGTCGAGCATCAAGATCATCTCAAGCACCAGGTACGTTGTTGTCATGATGCCTACCACAGGGGACCCAGACCAAGCCAGCAACCCCGGAAGCAGGCATCAAGTTATCCTAAGCAGGCCCAACAAACCCTAGTAGGGGCTATTTGGGTCCAGTCCTGGCGCCTCGGCTCCAGGCTCATATGGAGAGTCAGTCCTGGCGCCATAGGCTGCAAGAGCTCCAAGCCAAAAGAGGCTTGGAAGGGACTACTTTACTTACGGACTATTTTTTTACTCGGGCGGGGCTGGGGAGCAATATTTACCTGGGACTACTTTGGAGGCTATTTAAACCACGCCCGAAGAGCAGCGTTATTCTGCATCCAGCAGCGTAACGCTCACCGTGCCTGCAAGTCTGCATCCAGCCTTCTGCCACGCCCGCCTCGAGTTTGGAGCTCCTTGAAAAAGGGAGAAAGAAGGAGAAAAGGTTAGAACAAGAGCAATACCTTTGATCCTTACCTGAATTCCCGATCCATCGCGCCTCCAAGCTGGAAGAAAGAAGCTACTTATGCACGTCGCCTCACCTGCTGCAGCGCCGCGCTGAACTCACCGGCCTTCACAGCATGTTCACATTCCACCGCATCCTCCTGCATGTTCCCGCCGCATTCCGGCACCTAAGGAGAAGACAAGAACAGCAAGGTGAGCCCAGGGAATACACAGAGGAATATTAGTTACCCCCCATAGACTTACCTGATTTTACCACGGGGGGTACTTTTCCTCTTCACGGGTCGGTGCAGCTTCCACTGCATCTTCGCCGAACCCCGGCCCCTAAAGGGAAACAAAAGGACAGCAAGGTGAAACAAAGGGACTAACAAGGGGAACCCTCCTCACTACAATAGTCTTACCTGATTTTACCGCCGGAGGTATTATTCCCTGAGACTTTATACTTTCTCTCAGCGCCTGAATAAGGGAGAAAGCAACTGGTTACATATTGACATTATTTTATGGAACTGTGTTGGAAAATACAAATCCTTACCAGAATACTACCGGTTGCCACGCGGAACTCTTCATTAGGGTCAAGCTGCAACCTGCAAGGAATCGGACAAGAGTGAAAGTCAGGCATTTGAACTCTTATGAACTTTATACTTACGGCGTCTTGCCGGGAATCTCGGAGTCAATATTGTTCTGGAACTCACCAATTCCTTCGAGCCAGTGAAGGAACTGGTTATCAACGTGCCCCTGCGCTCAATGCAGGATGGAGAGCTCATCTTTTCAAACCATCAGGTGAGACTATAAGAGGGGACATCAAAGGTGATCTGTGGGGAGAACAGCGGGGGTGGGGGAATTTACGCTCAACTCCATGGGTGGTTAATTCCCTTTCTCCATTTGCAGAAGAATATTCCTATGGGCCAAGCAAACGAAACTAGGTTGGCCAGTCCAGTCCGTCATCTCGGCCCTACGCGTCACATTGGTGGAGAGCGCAGCTGTCCAGTTCTGATCGACGCCTCTATGGGAGCCAGGTGAGCGTAACAGTTGTGTTTTTGTCCCCCTGGTCCTTCATTGAAGGCCCCCTAGTGACATTTATGACTCCTTGCTCCCTTGGTGCTGAAACCAAATAACCTTGAACAGTTAAGATTGATTGATTTACCACCTTCCCTACTGTCCATATCCAGAGTGCACCCCTTTCCTTTGTGAAACTGTCTGTCCTCTGTTTTCCTTTACAGGGTGGGTTGTATTTTGTAGTGTGCTAGAACTGTCTGTTGTAATAATAATAAAGTAGATATGTGTATACAACCTTGACTGGACAGTCACTTTTATCATTGGGTAATAATTGCATTTTCGCTTTGTTGCAAATAACCAACGATCCACGACCTTGCAGATATAAGCCTGCCGTTCCATCCACAAATTGGGGATCCCTTCTGGTGCACTAGAGGTGTGGGGCTAATTGATGGTTTTAAAATCGAAATTCATCCCTAGACCACTGGTGCCCTAGAAGGTGATTAGTCACAGTTCATAATCCTGCCGCCATGCTTTCTAATGTGGGATTTCGGATGCATGAGTGTTGTCTCCCTTATACGTGCCAGCCAGCACTGCTTTTCTTGGAATCAATTGATCGATTGTCATGAAGCAGAACAGTGATGTCAGCATAGAAAGGCAGGCTTTACAAATGCGGAGTCACGATCTATGCATATCTCCCTTTCCAGTCACAATTTATGCATCTGCTGGAGAAAAGGATTGTATTTGGGAAAAAAGAAAATGTTATAAGGGATAATTTCAGGAAGCATGAGGTCTGCATGAGAGCAGAACATTATAGTGCGTTACTAATGCGATGCCACCTGCCGGCCAATGCTGGAATAAAGATTTTGCTTGTGAGGCTGGAAGGCCGGGAATTCAGACTACGTTAGGGTTGTTTGCTCGCCTCCCCCCATTGTTTTTGGCCGCTGTGCATTTTGAGAATATGGCCCTGCAGCTGACAGACCAAAATGGGGATCTCCAGCAGCGCCGCATTGCACGGTTGTCGGCTTTTTTTTTTGAATGCCTGGAGTTAATGAGGTCTCTAGGTACACCTGTCACCATAGCAACATTAAATCTACCGGTGAGGCAGGCTAGGCTGGTTACTGAGTAGGATGAACAGTACATTTTGTTTGTTCTTTTCATGAGGTCTCGTTCGTTTCGTCCCAGAAGCTCCAGCTCCTCACTGTGCTAAATCTATCTGAGGATTAAAGAGCTCTATGGGCGGCGGTGGCCGGGTAGTTTTTTTGTAACATGTTTTAAACATACACGTATTTGTCAAAAGTGTAGGGGCTAAGAAAAAAGTTAGCCATGTTTTAAAAAAAGAGAACAGGAAGGGTTTGAAACCTTCTATTGGACTATCTGGATATATTATACAGAAATTGGATGAATGTTGAAACGCTATTATGCGTATGATACTTTTAATGTTAAAGTTACAGTACAAGTTGTACAACGATCCAATGACAGTTATTATATAGGTGGCGGCACGCGGCATGCGGGTACCGGTACCTGCATCCTTGGTGACATCATGACATTCTGGAAATGGAATACTGGACTCAAGAGGATGTTTGAGAAAGGTGATGGTGTGACATGGGGCGTAAAGAAATACACTTTGTGTTACATAAAACTCGATGCATGAGGAGCAGAGTCGGGCTGGGACCTTAAATTGTCTCTGGCACCAATGAAAAAGTGGCCCGCAGTTGCAGATGTCACTTCATTGGGCCTCATTACGAGGCTGGCGGTAGCCGTGCCTGTAACACAGGCATGGCTGGCGGTAGCCGTGCCTGTAACACAGGCATGGCTGGCGGTAGCCGTGCCTGTAACACAGGCATGGCTGCCGCCAGTATTAATTTGTTTCCGTGGCCCAGAAATGGGCAATTACCGGGTCATTACGACCCAGGCAGACACAGTATTTGCCCATTCCTGGGCGCCGGAAGAAATTCTTCCCCATTCCCATTTGAGCCCCATATGGAACTGGGAGGTCGGATGCACCGGCACCGTTAATAACGGTGCCGGTGCATCCGACATGCTGTTCTCACAGGTGCTTTTCATTCCACCAGGTCAGAAAGGCACCCGTGAGCACAACTCGGAGTTTGCCAGTCCGGATACAACGGTAGCAGCAAGCTTACCAGTACCATGTTATCCGGACCTGCAAGCTACTAGTTAACCCCATTCCTTTGTGACTGATTGAGTAGTACCCAAGGGGAAGGTTTTTTTCATAAAATGTGATGCAAATTGTGCATTTTAAAGAATATTCAATAACACTATCTATCTATCTGCATTTTTCCATAGCGCCACTAACCCAGGGGCCTCAGGGCGCTTACAAAGAGAGACACGGAAACACGAGAAAGGGGATAGCGGAAAACAGACCGAAAGTCAAAACAAAGGAGGAAAAAGGATATTGGCTTATCATTCAACCGAGTTCAGCATCGAACACTGGTCAAAACTACTAGCTGCATGGTGAAGTAATTTATGAAACTGGCCCATTTTGACCCAAAAAACGGGCCCACGCTATCCTTTTTGTGTTTTTGGATCAGGCATTGTTCTATTACCCTATAGGTCATTCCGAGCCTGCTGAGGAGTCAAATATGCATTTTTGTAACATGGGACAACACATGACATGGAGCTAAGCCACAGGAAATACGTGAGGATCAGTGGTAAGAACTGACAACAGTTCACATCAACCCGACTGACAAGACAATGGGCCGGTGTCATAATCTGAGTTCGGGATGATTTGTGCTCTCTGTGGGTCAGGCGCTGGGACTGTGCTTATCTTGGGTCTGTGGCCAGAGGATGGGGTTCTGTGCTCCTGGGTGGGTTATGAGGTCATAGTGGAACCTTTGGGGTTCCTGGAACGTTGGCAGGGTCAGGCTTCTGGGATTGCACAGTTGACAGTTAGCTGCTGTACTGGCCGGGTGTGGATGTCCCGGCATTCTTCCATTTACTATTTATCTTACCAATAAACCCACTTTATAACTTACCTGATGGTGGTTACTTCACTGGGGATGAGGATGTTTTGGCTGCTGGGAAGGGGCAGCAGGTGTTGAGTGCTGCCTTCCTGAGGTGACATCCATTCATCTTTGTCAGTTCCGGACGGCCAGAAGCAGTTGGCTCGGCGGATCCTGCAGGCCGGGCGGTACAGGAGCAGCAGTGGTGCATTATCAGGGCCCGGAAAGGGGACCTGGGGAAGTGGACGGATTACGAGGTTGTGTGGTCCATACTTGGAGGAGCAGCTATTGGTGCTGTTTGACGTGCGGATGCAGAGTTGACAAGGGGCTGAGGTGGCCTGTGAATCCTTTCGGGTCATACCAGCTGCGAGTTGCGGTCTGGTTCTGGTGGCCAGGCGGTGCTGGTTGGAGCTGACGCATCCCGCCATGAGTATTATGTGGTGGTTGTCATTGTAGCAGAGCGGTATCAGCGACATTGTGGACAAGAGTTTACTTGGGCTGGAAGAGGAGGAGAAGGTGAGGCAGAGCTCCCACCTATTGCTGTTTCGGTGCTTGGAATGACGGCGGGACAGAGGCATGACTGATACCGGTGTAGGTGAGCCGGTCAGCGATGTTTACTTCATGGTGCCGGGGACCGATGTGATGATGTTGGCAGTCGTACAGGGGGCGTTGCAGCAATTCTCTCTGGAACGCGCCTCTGACTCTGGAATGCAGCGTGTGTTCTGAAGGGCCTGATTGGAGAAAGGCTTCTCAGGACTGCTTGGGCCACAACGCTGTGGTGGAGCGCAGCATGGGATTGGAGCGTATTCTGGGTAACAAAGTTCCCAGTACTTCAGGCGCTGGAGCACTTTTGGTGCTGCGATGGGCATCCGTATTGGTGGCAGAGCCCATCACAGGAACTGCTGGTTCTCGGATTGATGTTATAAGGCGGAATAATGAAAAGTGTGGCAGGACACAGCAATTGTTCCCCAGAGGGGCAAAACGAACGGAGGACAGTTCCAACGTATTCGTGGAGGAGAACGCATGTTTTATGTGCGCCAGGGGATCGAGCCTGCAATGGGGGTTTTGCAACAAGTGCCGTGGTGTCGGTGAGGGATTGAGGGAGTTGGACCCTGACTTGTGGGGCCTATACGTGCGGATGAAGGCTCTCACGAGGACTGAGGACTAATGGTGGTAGTTGTTGGGAGAGGCCTGATATCTTGGTTTGTGTTTGTTTCATGGCCTCGGGGATAGTGTCGTTTGGGTTGGGGCTTTGGGCTAAATGTTAGACGTTTATGGCCTGTTGGGGTTACATGGAACGTGGTTTGTGCATGTTTGTGGCCATTCCGGGTTTAGGACATTTTGACTGGGGTTTCCGTGGACTTGTGGGTGCGGGGTTCAAGGTCATTGTGTTGTGTTTTTTTAAACATTGTTTCTTTTGCAGGGGGGGTGCAGACTCTCTTCTGCGGGGTTTTGTAGCTGTTTTGCTTCACGTGTACTAAAACGGGGTATGGGCAGTGAGGTGCTGTCTCATTTTAAACGGTCTCATTTGAAATGGGGTATGGGCAGTGAGGTGCTGTCTCATTTGAAAAGGGGTATGGGCAGTGTGGTGCAGTCTCATTTAAATGGGGCATGGGCAGTGAGGTGCTGTCTCATTTGGTAATGTTTGGTATGTCTCATTTCAGAGTGGCCGGGTGGTCTCTGGGGGCTATTTTATGTGCTGTCTCATTTGAAACGGGATATGGGTGGTGAGGTGCTATCTCATTTGGAATGGGTATGGGCAGTGAGGTGCTGTCTCATTTGAAAAGGTGTAAGGGCAGCGAGGTGCTCTCTCGTTTGGTGGCGTTTGGTGTGGGCAGTTAGGTGCTGTCTCATTTGAAACAGGGCATGGGCAGTGAGGTGCTGTCTCATTTCAGAGTGGCCGGGTGGGCTTTGGGGGCTATTTTGGGGTACGTTTGGTCGGTGTTATGGTTGCAGGGTTGAAGTTACGTGGGGTGGGGGGGTGTTTTAGCTTGAAGTTTGTTTGAGCTGGTTGTTGATTTCACCAGATGGTTGCTGGTGGTGGATCCTCATTTCTTATGGGTTTAGCTGTGGCGTTGTTTCAGGAGGTGTGGAAATTATGTAAGGAGGGAGATGTGATACAATCTGGGTTCAGGTGGTGCAGACGCTGTGTAAGGAGGGAGAAGTGTCATAGTTTCAGTTCAGGATGACTGTGCTCTCTGTGGGTGATGATTATGTTCTCTGTGGGTGCAGGCACTATTACAATCTGGGTTCAGGTGGTGCAGCCGCTGTGTACGGAGGGAGAAGTGTCATAGTTTCAATTCAGGATGACTGTGCTCTCTGTGGGTGATGATTATGTTCTCTGTGGGTGCAGGCACTATTACAATCTGGGTTCAGGTGGTGCAGACGCTGTGTAAGGAGGGAGAAGTGTCATAGTTTCAGTTCAGGATGACTGTGCTCTCTGTGGGTGATGATTATGTTCTCTGTGGGTGCAGGCACTATTACAATCTGGGTTCAGGTGGTGCAGACGCTGTGTAAGGAGGGAGAAGTGTCATAGTTTCAGTTCAGGATGACTGTGCTCTCTGTGGGTGATGATTATGTTCTCTGTGGGTGCAGGCACTATTACAATCTGGGTTCAGGTGGTGCAGACGCTGTGTAAGGAGAGAGAAGTGTCATAGTTTCAGTTCAGGATGACTGTGCTCTCTGTGGGTGATGATTATGTTCTCTGTGGGTGCAGGCACTATTACAATCTGGGTTCAGGTGGTGCAGACGCTGTGTAAGGAGGGAGAAGTGTCATAGTTTCAGTTCAGGATGATTGTGCTCTCTGTGGGTGCAGGCGCTGGGACTGTGCTTATCTTGCATCTGTGGCCAGAGAATGGGGTTCTGTGCTCCTGGATGGGTTATGAGGTCATAGTGGAACCTTTAGGGTTCCTGGAACGTTGGCGGGGTCAGGCTTCTGGGATTGCACAGTTGACAGTTAGCTGCTGTACTGGCTGGGTGTGGATGTCCCGGTATTCTTCCATCTACTATTTATTTTACCAATAAACCCACTTTATAACTTACCTGATGGTGGTTACCTCAGCCGACTTAACAACGGACAAATCTTTGGAGACTGTTGACCCCATATGCTCTTCATTAGAGGGGGGCATTAAAGATGTTCCTGTTCAGATAACCGTGAGTGGTGCAAGGAAGAAGCATACAATGGAAGAGGCACACAATTAGTGGTTACACGAGACACCAAGGCCGTTCCAATTGCAAGTTTGCTGCAATTGGAAAGTATGAGGAAAGTACTTTGGTGTGCCACCTGTGGACACATCGAGAAAAACAAACATTGGAAATGCCAACAGTGTAGGCATGGGGAAGGGACTTTCCAGGCACTGGCATAGTAGTATTAACCGGCCATCGATGGTAGCAGGTGAAAAATGGTGCATCCCTGTGGCTGGCTGGCACTTCTGTCAGTCACTGTAACTTCCTCTGGTGTCCCTGTGCACGAGGGGGTCATCAGAGGATGTTACTGTGCTTTTGTTTCCCATCCCCAGGTCACTGAGGCGTCTTTAACCCTCGGCGAACATGGGGATTGCTGACATATTTTGAGGTTTATTAAAGATGGCTTGAAAAGTACACAATTCAAGCCATCATTAATAAAGCTTTATAAAATATGGATTGAATTGTGTACTTTTCAAGCCATCTTTTGTAAATCTCGAAATATGTTAGATATTTCTGTTTAATATAGAAAGCTTCACAAGTACACAAACCATAGTAAGACACGCAAACAAATATATAAATGTAAGCATTTATATATTTATGAGCACACCATACTATGGTTTGTGTACTGTGCAAGCCATCTTTTATAAACATAGAAATAAGCAATATATTTCTATATTTGTAAAAGATGACTTGCAAAGTACACAATCAAATATATAAATGCTTATTTACATTTATATATATATTTGTTTTATTGTAAAATTATAGTTTATTACAAACTTTCTTTTACACGTAAACAACAATTCCAATTCCATTGTTCCTGGACACTTCACATCAATCAATTTCTGAATCCTACAGGTTTACAATAGAGCAAAACAAGAAAACAAAACACTGCTTCAAGTTTGACAACTGAGCATTCCAGTTGCTGGTTTGAAAATAGATCAACAGCATAAGGAACATCAGCATCAAATCTAATCCAGAAGAAGAATGTCCAAATAGTCAATTACTGCACAAGTCAATTTGAAATTTGACCTGGCTAACAAGTTTAACCACCACTCCTCCATATTGGTGTTCATTGGGGTAAATATTTCCAGGAATAGGCTTCGTTGGGCCTTTGTTATCAGACAATCCGTGACCAGATGTTTTGAAGATTTGGTTGCGATTTTACAAAACCGACACTTATCATCCAGGGTTGCTTTGTCATGTCTTAAAAATAACATTTCATTGGTTGGAAGCAGGTTTAGTCGTAACCTCAGAAATTGATCACGGTGATATCGAGATGGACATTTTTCCAAAACTTTGGAAGTCTGCCTTCCGCCCGTCCTAGATCGAGGCGGGATACAAGTTTTGCTCTGGTGTCTATTGTGTTGATCCAGTCATAGTTTAGGAGTTTCTTCTTGACTAAACATGGGTTTGCTCGAAGAGCCTCTTTGTTTGTGACAATTTCATCCAGATACGCATACAAACTTTGTGACCACACTCCTAACAGGCCTTAATACGACTTTTCAGCCGGGGCATGCAGTATTTGGTAGCATATTGCTGTTGACTTCATGGACATTTCTCTCATTAATGATAATGATTTCCATAATATGGTTGCAAATAAGGACTGCAGCCTAAGTTCACACTGTATGGCAGAGATTGAAACGTTCGTAGGTAGACAAAGGACCTTATGCCAGAAGCATCCTTCTAGTATATTCAAAATATTTTTATTAATATTAAAGCCAGCCTCACTTTCAAAAGTTATTGTTGCTACTACCTTTTGTCGGTAGAACAATATTACTGGAATTAAAGAGAATTTTCTGTAGTTTGAATGTAATTTTGCGGCTTGCAACTTTAGGTTGTTCATTTTCATTTTTAAGTCTTCCGTCCAGTGCCATTCTCTTATGGATTTATTAAACAAAATGGCAAGATATTAAATACAATCCGTTCGTTCATGTTGTGACCCTGCTGTACACCATTTGAAATTTTTACCTCTTTTGCCAGCATTTGAATCAAAGGAAACGATCTTGGTTTTTCCGCCATTTAGTTCTAGATCATTCTATTCCAGGTAGGCATTCAGGCAATTTAACAGGCATTGGAGCCCTATTTGAGTGGAATCAATGAGCACCAGGTCGCCTGCATAGGTTACCCAGCTTATCTGATGGCCGTTGATCTTCACAGGAGAAGATGTACTCTCCAAGAGTGCCTCCGGCAGATCTGCAATGTACAATATGAAGAGCAAAGCCGCCAAGGTTGGATTGTCACTGGCAAACATTGGTTTATATATTTTTTGGCGTACTTTACTATGATTTGTGTACTTTTCTGGCCACGCCCATCAGGCAAGCCACACCCCCACATGAGGGATCCCCCCTCAGTTTCCTACCCCACTTAAAGCCCTGTGTATACACATTACCTACATTTAACTTGTTTAGACTGGAACGAAAGAAAGGTAGAGGGGAGATCAATTTTGCCAAAAGTAACAAAGGGGTAAGTGTACTGTGTGTCGTGTCCGGAGAGGACACAGTTAACGGATCGGCACGTAAAGCAGGGATAAATGAGAAGTGCAAGAGTGTGCATGCGCAGTGGGGGTTTTGCCACTTACCGCAGTGTTGTAAGACAAAAATGGGAATAAAGAAGACGTGTTCATTCTGGCGTTGTCTGTTTATTATTGGCATGCATTTTCCGCATTACACGAACGCATCAAAGTAATTATCTTTTGATATTAGAGAGGACAGGAAACTGTGTAGAAGCTGTGGTCGGTACAGTGACAGTATAGGGGCCACGGCGTGCCCGGTGGGGAATGTAGCGTGTATGCAATGTGGCAGAGAGGGTCATTTTGCTGGGCAATGCAAGGTATCCATTGTGACTGTCAAAAATATGGAACAGGACAAAGCGTACATGGTCAGATCTAGTGTGGGAATGGTGGAGTGTGAGAGTGCTAGAGGTTTGGAAAGAGAAGGAGTTCTTTTACAAGTTCCGAGCAGAAGTGGGCCATGTGATGTCTTGACGGTCAAAGGCGTGGACATGGAAATGCTGGTTGAATTAGGTTCCTGGTACATTGCTGATTTTTGCTCATTTACATGAGAGTAGTTATATGAAACTGGTCGCTGCTCTTGTACCAGAGGACTTTAATCACACTGCATATGGGCCAGTTCCCTTAACAGTATTGGGTTATGGATAGGCCCACATTGAATGCAAGGGGCCGACAACCAGAGGTAAATTGTACGTAGCGCACAAGGGTGCTAGCGTATTGGAATGGGAGGAGCAGGCAGCGTTAAATATTGAAATATGTCCTGGCAAGGAGGTGGCGATATTGTGTATAAGTGAGGGTGGATTTGTGTTTTATGAAGCATTGGAAGCAGCGAATCACACCGTTTTTGCTGAGAAACTGAGAAAGATGAAAGGATTTGCGCACAAAATAGTTTTAAAGAAGGTATGGTACGCAAGGTACAAAAAGAAAGACATGTTCTGGAGCTGGCAAGGGAAGCTCTCAAAGCTGAGGTGGAGAAACTCAATTTTGTAGGGACAATTGAGGAGACTGAGTCTTCTGAGTAGCCCCCCCCTGTATTGGTTGATGCGGGTTTGCAGATGTGTGTGGATTTCTGTGAGTTGAACACCAATATTTGGGTGGACAGGCACCTGTTACCAAATGCCAATGATCAATTAGCCACTGTGGAAGGGTGTCTTGGTTTTCAATGTTTGATTTGCCGCCAACATATCAGATTTAATTACATCAGGCATCACGTCATCTCACTTTGTTTATAATGCAATTGAGGCTTTCAGGTTTTACAGGATGCCATTTGGGTTGGCATCCGCGGCTCCAGTTTTCCACAGTAGTGAGGGGCAGATCAGAATGTTAACATGATGAAGGGAATGTTAAAGGACAAGGGGTTCACAGTCCTTTTAACTAAATGTCAAATCAAGGTGCAAAGTGTCACACATCTCTGGCACACCATAGACAGCAAGTGGATTAAGCTTGTGGGAGTGTCTGAACAAGGTTATGTTACAGACAGAGGCTGTCATCTAAAGTATCCTTTGCATGGTCACAGTAAAGTCAAGAAGACATTGAGGCAGTCAAACCTGATGTGGATTGGCCACCATAATGGTCCAGTTTGATGAAAAGTGGAAAACTGTCCTCACAGTGGATGCCAATGATGTGAGACCAGGTGCTGTGTTGCTGCAGTGGTGGAGGGGGTATACCACCCCAATGCCTAGCGTTTACGGTTTTGAGGTATCCTGAGAAGAGATACGAAATTATTGAATAGGGGGGGGGCATCAGCAGTATAGTGGGCATCAAGGCATTTCCTCATGTTGTAATGGGGTATACCATAAGTGTTTAGAACTTATCATAAGCCTCTCAGTCTCAATATCTCCTCACATAGGTAGGTGGATGACTGATTTGCAGGATTATAATCTCATGGTGGAGTACATGCCAGGACATGTTGTGATGGTTTGTCCATCAAGAGTACCTGCACCAGGGCAAATGTTACAAGATGAGGATGATGCACAGGTTGCTTGCGTAATACCTCCTGTGGGCAAAGGTAAGTGGTGGTAGGAAGCTAAAAAAAAAGATCCCAAATTACAACGGATTAGTAAGGGTCTAGGTGAAGGGTGGACAAATGTAGAGAACTTGTGTGAATGAGATTGTATGACTCAAGTTGGGATTCATTGGCCAAGGGTCCTTGGGGGGGTGGCCAGCTCTGAAAAATTATATCTGCCCATTTCTTTCAGGGATCGCTTGGTGAATTAGCAGATGAAGGGCATATGGGCAGGAGCCTTAAGAAAATATGGTCCCTTTTTCCTTTTCTGACAGGATCAGTAGGAGAGCAGGGTCCGGATACAATGTTCTGGTCCCTGACAGGTAAGTGGGGAGGGAAGGAGAGGTTGAAAAGTGGAAGGGTTTATTTTGGGGTAGGTGGGGAGGTGGAGAATCAGCAGGGAAAACTTCCCTGTTGCACCCGCCCCCCACATACTTTTTTTAAAAAATATCGCCACCCGGGGTAGGGCCTTGGGTGGGTAGAAGCAGTGGGCAGAGAATGTCTATACTCACCCGTTGTTCAAGCCATCTGATTGGCTGATGGGCCTTCCCCGAGTGTGAATAATGTGCCACCTCTAGACTCCAGCACACCTGTGAGTGAGCAGGTTTTCCTGAAAACAGTGCACATGGAGCCTGATGGCACCGCTCCCTCACCAGCTCACGGCGGGAAGCTCACTCACGCTTTATGCCAAATGGCCTGCGGTGCTTTACAAATGAAGAGAGAAGCCTCCATGCTTCTCATGATGCATGTGCCCTGAAGGCATTTGCCTGTTCCAGCCATCTGATTGGCTGATGGCGCTTCCCCGGGTGTGATTAATGTGTCACCTCTTTTTCTAGAACACCTGTGAGTGAACAGGGTCTCCTGCAAACAGTGCACATGGAGCCTGCTGTCACAGCTCCCTCACCCAGCTCACGACGGGAAGCTCACTAGCACTTCATGGCAAATGCCATACAGTGCTTTACAAATGAAGAAAAAAGCCTCCATGCATCTCATGATGCCTGTGCCCTTGTTAGGGAGAATTCTCAGAAATGTGCTAATTCCCTTCTACCTTAGAGACACCCAACTCTTTTGCTGGACTTTAGGACTTTTAATTTCTAACCTGGAGAGAGTGAGACCTTTTTCCCACTCTCTCATGTATTTTTCTGTGATTTGGGCTCCGTGTTTCTTTTGACTTTAGTGTCTGACAAACTGCATAGGCATCATCTTTGCATTGTGACACATAGCACCTTCATTGCAGTGATACAGGGAAGTCTCTTAGATTTCCCAAAGGTTTACATACCTTCTCTTGGTGAAACTACTGTTTCCAAGAGCAGTGAAGTGAAATTGAATTTACTTACATTTTTTAACTTTCTAGATCCAGCACACACTATCTCACCATAGGGTGCTGGATGGGTTACTTAGAATCCCCTCTGTCCAGTTTCTCATGTAACAGTTTTATGTTACCCGTTCTACAATTAATGGCTGGTGGCAGTGGTTTACTTTCTACTACCATTGTGTGTCTTTACCGCAGGCTGCGTTCACAACTGCAGTAAGGCGCCCATTGGTGCCAATTTTTCGTCAAAATGGCTGCTCTTCCTTTTTTGCCATTTCTTGTTGGAAAGGTCCTTCTTGAGATTTACTCTGCGCGCCAAACCAAGTTTGGTCCCTTTGTTTGTTTTGTCTTTGGCGGGATTCACGAGTGAAGCCACCTCTTGCTCCAGCATATCTGGCAGGGGCAGGAAGTGAGGGAGGTGCCTGAACTCCCTGTGCTTAATCCCCTTAGTTACAGGAATGCACCCAAAGGTGATTGGCCGGCTGGCTGTCTTCGGAGGACAGTCAGCCTGCTGTGTGATTGACAGCTGGGCTTGAATGAATGGAAGAAACCTGCATAAAAGGAAAGGTTTTTTGGCTTGGAAGGCAGAGTTGACCACTGGATGAAGGAATCCAAAGAAGAACTTGGAAGAGGCACCTGCTGCAACTCCTGGACCATTGGTTTGCCTGGTGAAGCCCTGATGCTGTGCTGAAGCTTCAAACTCATTTTGACTAGAGAAGCCTTGCAAGGACGACTTCTCCCCTTGGGTTGGTGGGACCAATCAACCCCAACGTGAACTCATTGGGACATCCTCTCAAAGCTGGCTGTACTTCCACTGCTGCTGCTGCTGGAAGTGAAATGCTAGGGAGAGCAACACCAGATCGAGTGCATCACTTTTAAGTCAGACCCGAGCACCAGGATGATCCTCCGGACTTCCCTGAAGCAGGACTGACCAAGCCTGAGCCACCTCAACAGAGTGCTGTAACCCAGATGCGAGGAAAGTCTGAAGTGGTATCCAAGAACCACAGTGTTGCTATTTGCTGTAGACATGAGGAGCTGAAACCGCAAAGTGCAGCAGAATTAAAGTTTGCCCATTGCTGTCGCTGACCTTTTGCAGGAGTACCCAGACATCCTCCCTCTTGTCCCCACGACTGAGGCCCAGGAACAACAGGATCTGCAGAGCCACATAGGAACAGAAGCTCACTGGAACCATTTCTTCTAACCAAAGGTACTGTAGACCTAAGAGGACTTACCTCTTGTTGTGTAGCCTTACTTGCTCTCAGTTGAGACTTGTCTTGGTTGCCATTGCAGAGTTACTTGCAGCTTTGACCCTCACAAACCTCCCAGCTTGTGGCCCTTCAAGTGAATCTTATTTCTACAAAAATGTCTACAAATATTGTGCAAGACTTTTACTTACCTGCAAAGAAGATCTTCAGCTCTCTTAGACTTTGCTCAACTAACACTGGCTGTCCTGGCTCCCCGAGACTCTTCTGACCTCTGACTCTGTGTGCTTTTTATCTTTCCCACAGGAAAGGGTTGAATTTACTTGACATTGGAAGGTTTAAAAAGTACATACCTGTTTATGAATTATTTGTTAACCTTTGTTTTATTCCCCAATCTAACCTTTGCACCAAACTCAGCATTGCTCTAAATGTACCAGTGATAAATCAATGTCCACAGTGTCCTAGCTATTTGAGTCACCTGAGGGTGTAGGATGTGTCTGTGTGCCATCCCCAATGGGTATCATCTGATTTAGAGAAACTAAGAGTGTGTTTTGAAGTATGTTTTGAAGTGTTACATATTTTGCTCCCTACTGAAGAAGGCTTATATAACTGATGTTAAATAAATGAATACTTGTTTAATCAAGAAACCTTGAGTGTGTTTATTTGAATAACTGCCACCGTTAAACTCTGTGTTACTACCCTACTGCTCACAGTGACCCCCTTGAGATAAGCCTGGCTGCTCAGCCACACTACCAACCTGTGTAGTACAGACTTATACCAAAGGTTGGGTTCCTATTGCCAGGATGTCAAGGTTGCTGTCATCTTCAGAAGGATTCTACACACAATCTTGCCTAACAGCCCTGAAGACCGTCAGAGACACCCTCGGGTGCTCCTCTTCCAACTCTTTTTCTGCTGAGCATAGACCACAGCTTGACATATGCCACTCTTTGGAGGGAATGGTGTCTCTCCATGGGCCCCATTCATGTTTTTGTGTCAGATTTCAGCTGCCGGGAGTTTTTTTTTTTGACAATTTGGGGGTTAGGTGGGTAAGCAATCAGAACACTGGTCCTGGAACGCAAAGGAACTTTTACAAAGTCTTATACAAGGATATTTATAGCTAGAGTGGCACGGACATACAGGCAAGATGTTAAACTGTTCAGAAAGGAGGGCGATAAAACCGGGATTCAAGATTAATGATATTTTAAAAAACAGTTGCTGATAACGCATATGCGGTTTTTTATCCATTGTGTTTGTGAATTTTAACTTGGTTTGGACGCCGCTTTACCGTCCAGTCCTCTGTTTCTTTCTGGAGTGGGCGGTCCTTCTGCCATACTCCCGGCTCCCTCTGGCAATTAATGTGCTGAGGGACTTGCTTGCTCGAGAGTTGAGGTGAGGTCTATCCCTCGGGATTGCCATTTTAAAGCCTCTGCTTCCCGTGACTGCAGTTTAGCTACGATTACTTACTGGTGCTAATGATATTTTAAAAAAAATAGTTCCTCATAATGCATATGCTTTTTTCTATCCATTGTATTTTTGTGAATTTTAACTTGGTTTGGACGCAGCTTTGTGGTCCTGTCCTCTGTTTGTTTCTGGAGTGGGCAGTCCTTCTGCCTCACTCCGGCTCCCTCCGGCATTTAATGTGCTGCGGGAATCACCTGCACAGCGGACGGACGAAGCGGGCACCCCTGTTGGGTGTCATGACCCACGTTTGAGTCATTATGCTACAACATTTGGTGCTGCGGGCTTAGGAAATCCAAGATGGCAGAAAAGCCCACATGTGCGCCAGAATCCAGGAAAACCGTGCAGTTTTTGCGCATACCAAAATGGTCGCCTAACCTGCCACCCACCAGTGCGAGCGTGCTGGGTCAGAAGCGCCATGAGTGAAATGTGGTGCCAAAGGAAAAACACCAATGCCATGTTAAGCAAGGATTATATACTATCAAGCAAAATCCCCTTTTTGAAATGCATTAATTCAAGACAGAGCCCAAAAATGGGTGCAGTACCTGTATTTTCCACAAGCCGGTGCTAGCGGTCTAAACTCTGACAGGAGAACTGCTACTTCAGAAGCTAATCAGCCTGCTGAGACAGCTGGAAACCTCAAAGCCTTTTTGGTTAATTAAACATTTTAAACACCTGCTGTTCCCTGAAGACAGGCTGATTCAATTAACATTGCAAGAGGCTGGGAAACCTTCTCACCTCAGAACTACACACAAGAAGGCAGGATATCACGTGGCCCTGGTGATTGAGAGGGAGGGGACTTCCTGCAGCCTGCTGAACCCAACATAATAGGCTCTTGCAATTGAATTGGGTATGTTAATTTGGGTGTGGACTGTAAACAGAGCTCTGCCAGCAAGAAGAGACATGTGATCCTTGACTCCCAAGTTTCTGGGGGCGGACCCAAACACTGAAGTGAATTGAATTGAAGGCAAATATATGTTTTATAAGAACACTGATAACTGATTGTAACCAGATGACTGAAATGTACAATTTGGAGATCCTTAATCTAAGAAATGTACCCACAATTTAAGACTAGACTCAACTCTGTACCATGTTCTGAGGCAAAACCCTGCTAATTATTAATACTACTGACACTGTATGTATGCTAGAGACACGATAACTTAGATTAATATGCTCAGGAAGAGGGGACAGGTCTGTGTAAAGATTTGATGAGAAACCAATGTTGCAAAAGCTACCAAAAACGAAAATAAGTTGTCATTTTTGAATGCAAGCTCTTAGGAAGATCAGATTTGAACAAGCATGGACCATAAGTAATCTGTAATATGTACATGTAATGTCAAACAACTGTGTATCTTGGAAATATGTGTAGTTATGAAAATGATTTTCTAAGGTAAAAGCAAAGGGGAGTGTTCTTTCTGTATGCCATAAAGATGACACCTCATGACTCACTCTGACACACAACTCTGTTCTCCAGTGAGAGCACAGAACATTCTTCAACCTATCAGAACCCTGAGTGGGTTGGGCATAGAAGATGAGCCGACCCACCCACTTTCAAAACACATAAAAGGAGACAGTGCAGGACAGGCAGGACATTCAATTTCCATTTCCTTGCGGAGCACGCTGACAGACGACTTCACATCCAGAGATCCAGACTTCAAATCCATCAATCTCCAGAGACCAGGGAGACCAGACCCAGACCAGATCGCTGAGAGCTGACCCATATCGCTGTGACCAGAACCAGAGAACCAGTACTCAGTGGCGAGAGAACCGCAGCCAATCCTGACCCGATCCGTGATGAAGTCGCATTCCAGTCCAAAAGAATAGTGTGAGTACTCAGCCAGAACTGTGCACAACCAATCTCTTAGTTTAAAATAATCTAATTCAAACTATTTTAACCTATTGAGAACTGCATCAAAGAAATCGTGTCCCTTCTTTTGATTCAAAGCTGCAAAACTGTCATCTGTCATTTTGAAACTTTTAAATTTCATTTCTGAAAAACTACCTTCACTAAATCGTCCGTATCTCCGGAACCGTTTGTCCCATGAATGAAACTGCGCTCGACCCACGCGACTAAATTGCTGCGATTTGACATTTTGCTTCATTCCAGCCACGTGTAAAAACATTTGCCTTTTGCTTCCATCACGGAATTCTGTTTTCAACTTGATAACCATCCCTGAATCATTGATAGGGCTGGCCTGAACTGATTTAAAGTATCTCTCACTCACCCTGAACCTCCTAGAGGGAATTAAAATCATTTTAGCATATTTTTCCCTTCTTTGCATACCACATTTAAAGTACTTTGCCTGTGTTTAAAATCATCCTTGTGATCTAAGCTTGCTAGGGGGGAACTGAATTCGGATTGTACTGTGATTGTATTCCTGAAGACTGTATGTGTTACTTCCACCTCCTTACATTGCATAGAGGGGGGGGGGTGAATTGCCAAAAGGGGAAAAGTGATTATATTATGTTTTGCTGAAATCATATCAAGTTTATTCCTGTGTTGCTTCTTTTCCACCTTGCATTTCCTTGTACCATATAAAGCATTCTCAACTACCTTATCCTCTATACTACTCCTAAGTAATTAAACCAGCGTGCTAGTATCACATCATCCATTGTTGATCACTCACTGTCATATGTCTAAGTGTGATATCAATTATTAATTTATTATAAAAGTGCGATATATATAAATATATATATATTGTTTAATTCTCAAATAAACCTTTTAAATTTGCAAAACAAACTTACTTCTTGGCTCACTGGGGTCAGGGGTATTCTAAGAGAGGGGTGTTATATAAGGGTTGTCATCCAGAGTACACGAACTGGACATAAAAATATATAAATAAGGGCTTCCCTTGAGCAATCCCAGATAAGGCACTGACTTAGTGGGACTGCTTGATTGGAGTCTTTAACAAAGTGGGGGCTCGTAGCCGGGGATTCTGGATTAGATCTATCACTTGTGCAGATTAATACAGTGTGCTAACTGGCAGAATATATAAATTCTGTCGGATCACCACGCCATGTTACACTGTAAAAACACCCCTCAAAGGAACGCTCTAAGGAAACGGTCTGTTTTGCAAAATAAAATACAAACTTCTGTGAGTCAGGAAGGAAATGAAGTTCCAGAATGACGACCTTGGTAGATATGAAGATAGCTAGGGAGCACCTCTTACATAAACTGTTTGTGAGAGGTGAATGGTCTGAACAGGACCAAAATGTATGGTTGCAGGCGATCACACAACAGGTCACTACAACTGGGTCAGATATGTGCAGAGATCAGGGTCCCTTACATGTGACCCTGAGTGAACTATATATGGCTCCTAAAGCCAAAGATGAACACAATAAGATAGCCAGGATAGCGGCATATTTGTATCTATATTTGGGAGCCATGCAGGACAAATGTGCTGAAGGCCAAGATCTGGCAACTAGGCAACAGATGGCATTAGAAAAGGCCCAATCTGACCTGGTCTCTTCTGAGCAGAGGCTGCACAGAAGCCAGGAGTCAGAAAACGAGAGTAGACAATACATAATTAAAATGAAGGAGGATATGGATAACATGAAAAGGCTGACCAGGATCCCAGAATTCTGGCTTTGCAGAAGGAGCACCAAGACACTTTGGACTCCTTACTGCAGTGCCAGAAAAAGCTGAAGCAAAAGATCAATTTCAACAGGGCACGCACAGAGCAGGTAGCCACCCTACAAATCCAACTAGACAGAGAGAAAGAGGAAAGCAATACAATGATTTTGAAAGACCTGGATACCCAGGCAGAGTTTGATGAAGAGCGCCAGAAAGCTGGTGCCCTTCAACGGCAGAGGGACGACCTGGCGGCACAGATGCAGGCTCTTACTCAGGAAAGGGATACCTTAGGCCAGGAAGTCTGCCACTTAAAAAGGAAAATGGAAGAAAATCACCTGGCCCTCCACAGGCTGGGTGACCTCCAAAAAGAGCATCAGAACTTGTTAGAGCACACCAGGAGGGTGGAAGATGCTCTGGCAAGAAAGGAGCAGGCCAGTAGGGATCGGACTCAGGAGCTAACCCTCCTGCAGCAAAGATTGGCCCAGTATTCCAGGACCAATCAGGAGGCACAGAGAGAGAATGAGGCTCTCTGTCAGCCCAACGATAGGCTCCAGCAACAGGTAGCCATGCAGGAGAGACTGATAGAGTCTAGTAAGGCCTTAACTGAGGAACTGAACGCGCAGGCTCTTGCATTGCAACAGGGAGCAGGGGCTGACAGAGATGAAGTTCGCTGGGAAAGGGAAACACCTGAGCATAACCTCAGGAGCCCTAGTACCAGAGGCCTTCATCTCTCCCAGTCCTTGGACTCTGCCACCCCATGTCCCCTGGCGCACATGAGCACAGGGCCACAGGGAGGGCAGATTACTATCCGGCCAAAAGTATGGGGTTCATAGGCCAGTACCTCCCAGGAATGGATGGGCGGGCATCTGGGTATGGGCACCTAAGCACAGTGCAATTCAGTGGGGAACCCCAGGAGAGTAGGCCCACTAAGGGCATCCTGAAAACCTCTGCCCAGTTAGGTCAGTGGGGGGGTACCCATCAAATCCTGGCAGCAAGGAGGGATCTGAAGACTCCTCTGAGCGGCCCAGGACACAGGAGACCAGGTCCCCACATTCTGCCAGCCATTCCCAGGCTCACAGAATCTGGGAAAACCTGGAAGATCAGACGGGCACCTCTGGGAGCAGTGCCTCTGAGTCAGAGGATGAGTGGACCAGGGTTACCCGAACCAAAAAGGCCAATAAGGCAAAAAGGGCCTTGCTTAAGGACCCCTTAAAGCAGATCAAGGCAATAAGGAGTGTCATCACCCCTTATCACAAGAACTCCAAGTATTCTGTTTGGGAACACTTGGAGCTCTTTGAGCAAATGATGGAGACTTTCCATTTGAAGGACAGCAGTAGCTGCATCCAGTACGTCAAATGGACATTCACCCCAGAATACTCCAGTTTCTTTGCAGGGCTGGAGGACCAAAACCATTCAAGATGGTCCACATATAGGGCGGCCATCTTGAAACATTTTTCTGTTCACCGGAATCCCCAAGAGGTTCACAAGGCAGCCTACAATTTGCAATGTGGGGAGGATCAGGCCCCACAAGAATTCGTGCAAGAATTGAAGCGTGCCTTTGCGCAGACCACCAGAAGGATGCGCACGGACACCAGAGAATTCATCAACACATTTTTCCATGCACTCCCCAAATACATAATGACCCAGCTCGTGAGAGAGTTTCACGAGAAAAGATCTTTAGACTGGGTCATTGAGCAAGCCACCCGCATCTATGAGGTGCAGAAACCGGTGGAAAATAAGAATCACCCCAAAAACCCCAAAACCAACAGCACCCGTGCTGCTGCCAAGGTGGCAGAGGTAAAGGTTGCCCCCGTTTTAGATTTGGAGATGGGGGGACCTGAAAACCTGCCTGCACCAAATAATTCACAGCCCAGAAGGCCCTCGGGCCAGTCACAGACAGGGAGTCAAGGAGGTAGTCCCACAAATGGGGTCCCCTGCTCCCCTGACTATGTAAGTCCCCGCTACAAGGGAAACAGACCAATCCTGGGTTATGTGTGGACTCCTCCAGCCCAAGGGGGGGGGATCCGGCCAAGCACCTGACCCAGGGAACTTCCCTCCTAACTTCCCACAGGAGGGCAGAACTTCCCCAAACACTGGGCAGAACTTTTTTCCCAGGTATCCACCCAATTTCCAACCCCAAAACCATCCATCCTTCTTTCCCCAATTCCCTGAGCCCAGACCACCTAATCCGGGAGAGGGAAGGCCAAGGGTGGAGGGGTATCCAAATCTTCCCAACCCAGGGTATTACCAGAGAAGGGATAGCTACCCTTCCCGGGATCAGCCCAGGGGAGAAAACAGGACCCCATATCAGCCTGAGCGGGTTTCCCAACTTCAGCGCCAGGTCCAAAATATGGCCCGGGATCTGGGTCACATACTGAGGGCTCAACAGAACCCTCAGATGAGCATGCCACCACAGAATTCCCCAAACTCTGGGCCTGGTGCTCCAGAACAATGACGGGGGCAGCACCCCGATAACCCACCGGTTCCCAGAGAGGAGGCACAAGGGGAAGGGGGGTGTAAAGCCTTGGAGGAAGCTTCCTTCCCAACTTGTAAACAGCCCCTGGAAAACCAGGAACCGGAAACAAAATCTCCTACCCCTGAAAGTCTGCCACCCAAGGAGCAAAGAGGCGGTAGGAGAAACAAAGGACCCAAACAGACCCATTTTGTGGAGGAGGTACAGGTCTTCCAATTTGAGGGAGAGGGATCCTCAGAGGATCCTGGGAAAAGTATTTTCTCCTTCAGAGATGGGGGAACTCCTCCCAAGGAAAAATGGGTCCCAAGGGATTCCAACCTAGACTGGGTAGATGTGGGGATTGAACTGTCACCGCCCATCATTCTATCCCAGAACCAACAAGACCGAAAACCCCTGGTTCAAACCCATCCGGGTGACTGCCTCCAAAAAGGGGGGGGGGAGGAGGCGGCCCAGAACTGGAACCAAGGGAACCAAAAACCGCATCAATATCCAGTTGCAAACTTTTTCTTTCAGATTCCCATGACTCTCCACAGAATTCTGCCCAAATCTCTTCTCTCTCAATGTCCAAAATCAGAAGGTTAGCCCACCAGTTGTCCAAAAATGTGCATTATCTGTGCCCCCTTGAGGAGAAGGAGGGAAGATATTATGCCCCGGTACAAGTACAGGGGCAGGGTACAATTGTGGCACTGGTGGACACTGGATCCCAAGCTACCCTTCTGTCCAGAAGGGCCTTTGATGCACTAAATGTAGGAAGGGGGGAGAATTACCGTATTCCTCTCACCTCTCTTCCTGGACAACTGCAGAACTTTGACGGGAAGGAAAATTGGGCGACACAAGGTGAAACACCCGGTCATAGTAGTGACTCCAGAGGGCACACCTTGTTTACTAGGGAATGACCTCCTGAGAAGGTTGTCACCCCTAATAGATTGCGTAAACAAGGTCCTCTGGACCCAGACTAGCCGACCAATAAAACTAAAACAGAGTGTCAACCATGTTAGTTTAAACGGCACCTGCCACATGGTTGAACAAAAATCGGACCAAGTAGAATTTCACTTCCAGAACAACCAAATTCCAGATGTGACAGTAATAGCAGTAGGACAACAGACTGATGATGGGGGGTCCTCTCTATTGTGAAAATCAACCTTCCTTCCAGTTTAAGGTGGTATTCCACACTGGAAGGAAACACCCTGAAATTCTTTACCAATCCACAATCAGACATTCCCACTCTGATAGTCCAGAAAGATGTGAAATCAGCTCAGAGCCTGGCTGATATTCAACATATTGGAGAGCAGTTGTTCATCCCTGTTCAGTTAAATGATGGGAAGGACTCTGTTCTCGCTCGAGTATGTGTGAACAACGGTAAGAGCTTCATCAGCGAAGCCATGTTCTGCCAACTCCCAAAAGATCCAGCCATTCCCACATTCAAACTGATAGACAAATGGGAAATGGACCTAGAAGCACCCAATTCCAAACATCTCCTGCCAAGCAGGTGTATGCTCAAAATCTCCATTGGCAACAAGAGCATAGTCCATAATTGTTGGGTCGTGCGAGACGTCACTGCCGCCTTTTACTTAGGCAGTGACATTCTCAATCACTTTGCCATTAGTTTGGACCTAATAAACTTCAAAGCTTTGTCCCGATTAGCGGATAATCCCATGGGCTTTGATGATCCAGAAAAAGCATTTAGGTCAGCTCAATTGCTACCTTATGCAGTCGAAATTCAGATGAAAGAGGAAGTCACCATCCCAGAAAGGACCTGATAATTCTCCCTGGAAGTGAAAGTTAAAAGAGGACAAAAATTGAAAAACCCTGATGCTTATATTCATCTAAATGCTTCTCTCCAACAACAAGGGTTAGGGGTAAACCCAACACCATTAGTCAACATAGAACATGACACCATTCCAATAGAGGTGGATAACAGCGACCTAAAGAGTATTACTCTAGCAGCAGGCACCATTATTGGAATGGCGGTTGATGACCGACATTTCTCCATTGATTTAGGAAATTAACTGTTAGGACCAATCCCCAAGGACTGTTTTGACAGTGACAGTGATGACAATACAACACCAGACAGGATCTTTACCCGGCATGGGGGGAACTTCCTGGTGTACACTTCTTGCCCTTATGGTAAGGAAGACGTGACTTGTGACTTCAGAAGGGATGAGGTGATTTTCCAGGTCCATGAAGGCTGCCTTTCCAACCTGAAGCCTCCAGTCCAAATCAGCACTCTGACCAGGGACTTCTCCACCCAGAGGAGGCAGCTGAGATAGCAAAACCAGAAGTCTTTCCAGGCTTCAGGCAGATGGTGGAAGAGATAGTCAACCTAGCTGATGCCTGTGTGACTCTGCAACAGAAGCAAAAGTTGAAACAAGTTTTCTTGGATTTCCAAGATCCCTTTGCGGTAGACTCATATGACTGTGGTCGCACCGACATCCACACAACAACAATTCCCATGGACCCTGGCATGACTCCAGTGTTTGTGAAGCAATATCGCTTGCCTCTCGCATCAATGGAGTCCCTTACTGAAATAATTAAGAACCTTGAGTCCCGGGGAATAATCCGTCCAGCACACAGCACCTTCAATAATCCGGTGCTGGGAATATTGAAGCCAAACAGCCAGTGGAGACTCTGCGCCGACCATAGGGAGCTCAACAAACGGGTCCATGCTTCCCGATGGCCTCTGCCCTACATTGACCAAGGGCTGGCCCAGATTCAGGGGTAACAGGTATTCACAGCAATAGACCTGACCAATGGATACTGGACCGTCCCTGTCAGTAGCAAGGACCAATACAAACTGGCTTTTACCTTTGGGGGCCAGCAGTACACATGGACCCGAACTCCTTTCGGATACCTCAACTCCGGCAATGAATTCAACATTTTCCTACATAAGGCCATTTCCCGACCTGGGTGCGAGGGCTAACCTGGCTTATGTAGATGATGTCCTCATCAAAAGTTCATCTGTGGAGGAACATATACCGGAGATCCGTTATGTTCTGACACAGTTGAGGGCCGCCGGAGCAAAACTTTCCTTTCAGAAAGCACAGTGGTGTAGAACCCGTGTTAATTTCTTTGGGGATGAGATTACTCCTCAGGGTCTCTGTCCCCAGGAAAAGAAAGTGGAAGCACTTCAGAAACTAAAAGACCCCACAACTCTGCGGGAACTAAGGAGCCTCCTTGGACTGACTAATTACAGCAGAAAGTTCATTGAGGGCTACGCAGAGATCACCAGACCACTGATTCATCTCTTGAAGGGGGGGGGTCAAGTGGGAATGGGGTCCAGAACAATCCGAGGCAGTAAGACAACTCAAAAGAAGCCTCTCACAAGTGCCTTGCCTAGCTTACCCTGTCAGAAAGAAGGAGTTCTTCCTGGAGACATGGTTCTCTAATACGTGCTTGACGGCAGTATTATACCAAAAGCATGACAAGGTCAATAAAGTAATCAACTATGTGAGCAAAACTTTGTCCTCTGTGGAGGAAAAATTCAACGATTGTGAGAAGGCACTCCTGGCAACGGTGTGGGCATTGAAGAATTACCGCCCGTTCATCCAGGGGGAACACATCATAGTGGAGATTCCTCACCAGCCTCTGCAATACCTCCAAAGTGACAGAATCCGGGCTGGAAATGTGAGTAATTCCCGAATTACTTCCTGGATTCTGTCAATACAAGGCTTTCCTGTGGAGGTCAGATATGGCCAAAACAAGAAGAGTCCCCTCGCGCAAGGTCTGGCTGACTTGCATGATTGTGCCAGAGAAAACTGTCTTGAGGACGAAAGTCTAAAAATCAAGGACAACATGGAGGCATACCTTAATTCCCCCCACAAAGTCTTTGAAGAAGACAAGTGTGAGGGAATTCCCACTGTCTATGTGGATAGATGCTCTTACCATTTTGACAACAACGGGGAGAAAGAACTGGTGCCCGGCGTAGGGAATGCATGGGTGAAGGAGTTTCCAGAACCCTCCACTGGGTACAAAATTGGTCCCCGAAGTAGTCAGGTGGCAGAGTTGATGGCTGTGCATCAGGCCATCCTCACGGCTGTCCAACATCAACTCCATGAACTGGTCATAATCACAGATTCGGATTATGTACGGAACGGGTTCGTGGAGCACCTGGTTAATTGGAAAACCAGAGGCATGTTATGTGCTAATAACAAACCCTTGAAACATGGGAGATTAATCCAAAACATTGATGATCTGGTCACCTCGAATGGGATGACCATCTAATGGAAAAAGATCAAGGGTCATTCCAAAGTAGAGGTACCAGACAAAACTGGAAATGACTTAGCTGATCAGCTGGCCAAAACTGGAACCATCCAAGGGGATCTAATAGAAATAGAGTCCCTGTTGGGGGAAATCCAGGTCACTGCTATCACTAGGCCCCAGACAAATGCTCACAACGATCTTTCAACTGCACAATGTAGTAAGGAGACCCCTGATGCTGATTTAATCACGGTTCAGAAGGGGGATCCAATAATTGGTAAGTTTTACCGATCGATTACATTGGGAAGGAGGACCTTAGAGTGTTGATGAAATGTCCAAAGATGTTCCGAATCCAAGACAGTTTGTTGGTAAGGAAATCCCAAGCTGGCCATGATCAGTGGGTGGTTCCTACCTCATTCCGAAGCCTGATGTTAAGTCACGCCCATGATGCGGCCACTGCCGGTCATAGGGGGTTTCACACGACACTGGAAATCTTAAGAGAATTTGCATACTGGCCACACATGGGGCAGGACCTCCACCAATACTTGAAGGGGTGTCTTGTGTGTGCACGATTTCTGCCAACATCCCTCACACACTGGGCGCCTCTCCAAAAGAGGGGGATGACACTGCCATGGTCAGATTTGCAAATCGACTTCGTAGGCCCTTTGATTCGCTCGTCTAGAGGAAACAAGTACATGTTGACGGTCACATGCTTGTTTACTAAGAGGGTGGAATGTCTCCCGGTCCCAAACTGCAAGGCAGAAACAGCAGCTGCCCTGATGATTAACCACATCTTTTCCCGTTTTGGTCTACCTCAAAGGATTGAGTCAGACAGAGGTAGCCATTTCACCAGCGAGGTAATGACAAAGATGTGGGAGATGCTGGGGGTCAAAAGGAAGCTACATATTGCTTACCGGCCAGCCTCTTCTGGTGCAGTGAAGAGATACAACAGAACCATTGTGAGCATATTAAAAAAGTTTGTGGCAGATTCTGGGCCAAGTTGGGATATCCGATTACCTCTGGTCCTAATGGCCATCAGATCTACCCCTTCATCTGCAACCAAAATGTCACCATTTGAGTTGATGACTGGACGCAAGATGGTGCTTCCCCAGCATTTGCTCCACAGGACCCAAGAGCAGACGTTGATAAATGCCTCCACAACTCATGAGTATGTGGAGAATTTAAGGAAACACCTTCAACATGCTTTTGCCTATGCTCAGCGGAATCTAGAAAGATCAGCTGATAGCATGAAGACCCATTACGACCTGAGGACAACCAGGAAGGAATATAATGTGGGAGGCGGGTCTATCTATACAATTTCCAAAGGAACCAGGTCAAACAGTGAACATTTTTGCCTACATGAAAGGGACCGTTTGAAATTATAGACAAGATCTCCCCAGTAGCTTATAAGATCTGCATCCCCAAAGGTAGTCTGGCGGAAGGGGAAGACAAGTGGGTCCATATAAATCAGCTAAAGTGTTGCCATCCCAGGCACACTCTGCAATACCAGAGAGGACCGCTCCAGATTAATTCAGTTCCACCCTAAAATATTCCACATAGAGCCTATAAAATTCTATGATTCTTGAATATGTTCTTGCCTCCTGATTTAAAAAAAATGTATATGTTCATGTTTTTGACTATAAAATGTATATGCTGCCGCACTATATCAATAGTGTGGGAGAAATGTCTAGGAATGTGTATTGCCGCTTTGCTTTATCATCCTAGGAGAGATGAAACCATGGAGACTGACCAAGGAGAACGACCCGGAGACCGGTAGCAAAGATTCGAGGGGCCCGGGGTACCGCCCAATATTCCCATCAGGACAGGTGAGGACAACCGATCGATCCAACCGGATGGAGGAAAAGATGCTGAACTGTGCCATCTGCGGAATTGGAAGAAGAGGATGGGGACATACCAACGCGTGGATCAAAACATCCTTTGCACCCGACTCCCCCTCGACTCGAAATCAAAGCGCAGTCGGGCGGGGGGGCTTGTTGGGTGTCATGACCCACGTTTGAGTCATTATGCTACAACATTTGGTGCTGTGGGCTTAGGAAATCCAAGATGGCGGAAAAGCCCACATGTGCGCTAGAATCCAGGAAAACCGTGCAGTTTTTGTGCACACCAAAATGGTCGCCTGACCTGCCACCCACCAGTGCGAGCGTGCTGGGTCAGAAGCGCCATGAGTGAAATGTGGTGCCAAAGGAAAAACACCAATGCCATGTTAAGCAAGAATTATATACTATCAAGCAAAATCCCCTTTTTGAAATGCATTAATTCAAGACAGAGCCCAAAAATGGGTGCAGTACCAGCATTTTCCACAAGCCGGCGCTAGCGGTCTAAACTCTGAGAGGAGAACTGCTACTTCAGAAGCTAATCAGCCTCCTGAGACAGCTGGAAACTTCAAAGCCTTTTTGGTTAGTTAAAAATTTTAAACACCTGCTGTTCCCTGAAGACAGGCTGATTCAATTAGCATTGCAAGAGGCTGGGAAACCTTCTCACCTCAGAACTACACACAAGAAGGCAGGATATCACGTGGCCCTGGTGATTGAGAGGGAGGGGACTTCCTGCAGCCTGTTGAACCCAACATAATTGGCTCTTGCAATTGAATGGGGTATGTTAATTTGGGTGTGGACTGTAAACAGAGCTCTGCCAGCAAGAAGAGACATGTGATCCTTGACTCCCATTTTTCTGGGGGCTGACCCAAACACTGAAGTGAATTGAATTGAAGGCAAATATATGTTTTATAAGAACACTGATAACTGATTGTAACCAGATTACAGAAATGTACAATTTGGAGATCCTTAATATAAGAAATGTACCCACAATTTAAAACTAGACTCAACTCTGTACCATGTTCTGAGACAAAACCCCACTAATTATTAATACTACTGACACTGTATGTATGCTAGAGACACGATAACTTAGATTAATATGCTCATGAAGAGGGTACAGGTCTGTGTAAAGATTTGATGAGAAACCAATGTTGCTAAAGCTACCAAAAATGAAAATAAGTTGTCATTTTTGAATGCAAGCTCTTAGGAAGATCAGAGTTGAACAAGCATGGACCATAGGTAATCTGTAATATGTACATGTAATGTCAAACAACTGTGTATCTGGGAAATATGTGTAGTTATGAAAAATGATTTTCTAAGGTAAAAGCAAAGGGGAGTGTTCTTTCTGTATGCCATAAAGATGACACCTCATGACTCACTCTGACACACAACTCTGTTCTCCAGTGAGAGCACAGAAAATTTTTCAACCTATCAGAACCCTGAGTGGGTTGGGCATAGAAGATGAGCCGACCCACCCACTTTCAAATCACATAAAAGGAGAAAGTGCAGGATAGGCAGGACATTCAATTTCCATTTCCTTGCGGAGCACGCTCACAGACGACTTTCCAACAAGCCTAAAACCGTCTTTATACTTCCTCCGTAATTGCGCTCGACGCACGCGACTAAATTGCCGTGATTTGACATTTTGCTTCATTCCAGCCACGTGTAAAACATTTGCCTTTTCCTTCCATCACAGAATTCTGTGTTCAACTTGATAACCATCCCTGAATCATTGATAGGGCTGGCCTGAACTGATTTAAAGTATCTCTCACTCACCCTGAACCTCCTAGAGGGAATTAAAATCATTTTAGCATATTTTTCCCTTCTTTGCATACCACATTTAAAGTACTTTGCCTGTGTTTAAAATCATCCTTGTGATCTAAGCTTGCTAGGGGGAACTGAATTCGGATTGTACTGTGATTTCATTCCTGAAGACTGTGTGTGTTACTTCCACCTCCTTACATTGCATAGAGGGGGGGTGAATTGCCAAAAGGGGAAAAGTGATTATATTATGTTTTGCTGAAATCATATCAAGTTTATTCCTGTGTTGCTTCTTTTCCACCTTGCATTTCCTTGTACCATATAAAGCATTCTCAGCTACCTTATCCTCTATACTACTCCTAAGTAATTAAATCAGTGTGCTAGTATCACATCATCCATTGTTGATCACTCACTGTCATATGTCTAAGTGTGATATCAATTATTAATTTATTATAAAAGTGTGATATATATTGTTTAATTCTCAAATAAACCTTTTAAATTTGCAAAACAAACTTATTTCTTGGCTCAGTGGGGTCAGGGGGATTCTAAGAGAGGGGTGTTATATAAGGGTTGTCATCCAGAGTACACGAACTGGACATAAACATTTATAAATAAGGGCTTCCCTTGAGCAATCCCAGACAAGGCACTGACTTAGTGGGACTGCTTGATTGTAGTCTTTAACACCCCGTCATCGCACCAAAGGCGCACTTAAGGCAAGCCCGTCTGTGCCTGTCCGTGCACAGATAGCACAAAATGAACAGCAGCTTTCAGGTGGTAACACAAGTACGACTATTATTCTATCTCGTAAGACTTTGACATCCCTACTCCCCTGCAACACTAGGTGGCCAAAAGGCTTCTTAAAATGTTTCACTACTGCTAGTATTAGGGGGACTGAGCTCCAATGTGGGCTATTGAATACTTGTTCCTTAGTAGCATACTCTATGGAGTGCCATGACTTAATATCTAACCTGGGACTTGATTTCTTGTTCCTTACATACCTGGCTGAATGAGACAGCAGGCCCTGCAATTGTGCAGTCTCTTCCGCCTGGCTATGAACTGGTACACGTTGACAGGAAGGCTATCCATCCGTGTGGCGGAGTGGCCATAATTTATAACACTAAGTTCAAAGTTACTTATTGTATTCCTAGCCATACCTTGAAAATGGAATGTCTCCTCACTTGTATTTTGATCACCCCTACATCAACACTCTCTGTACTGCTTATATACCAACCCCCTGGGGTCGACAGTGCTTTCTGTGCCAACTTCCCTGCCCTGGCACTGGAACTTCAGACCCAATATCCCAACCTACTGATTTCAACCTTTCTACTAATCATGTTACTAGTGGACAGGTGAAAAATGTTATGGTACACATGATGACAGACCTAGGCCTTCGACAGTGGGTGACTGTTCCTACCCGCCAACCTGGTAATATTCTGGACCTGGTTTTTGCACCAGAAAAGTCTATTGTTCCGTCTCCTCCTAGTCCTATTGTCAGGTCCGACCATTGTCTGGTGCTCTTTGTAATCCCTCAATCTGTTCCCTCTCCTCTGTAACCTAAACCGGTTTTCTTGAAATGCAGTTGGCACAGGGTATCTAACCCTTCCATAGCTGCCTCTCTGCTATCTCACTGTGGCCAGCCTACTCTGTGCTCCCTTTCCACACTGGAGTCTGCTTTCTTAGCCTCAGCCGGTCAGCTAGCTCCTCTGAGGATATGCAAGCAGAAAGCCTGCTCCTCTGAGTCCTGGTACACTGAACAGCTCAGAGCTGATAAGTTGCATTGTAGACAAGATGAAAGAAAATGGAGGGCTGACTACTCTGCAGAAGCCAAATCTGTTTATGCTGCATGCTCACTGATTATCATAAATCAGTTCTTTTGCTTTCAAGGTAAAAGGAGCCCTTCACCAATCTAGGGCGCTTTTCATCTTGTTCAATCTTTATCCACCCCTGTTACGGTGGCTGCTCAGGTTACGCCTTCACAGGTTTTCTGTGATTCTCTTTCCTCCTTTTTTGTGTCTAAGATCTCTTCTATCTGTGCCAACATCAACACTGGAGTGTTATATCCTCCAGCTGTGGAGGAGCCAGGCAAATCCTCCTCTGTTAAAGGGACCTGGTCTTCGTTTCCTACTTTCTTAGACTGAGACATTCTTGCGGCCATCCAACGTTTGAAATCTCCCTCCCCAGCTGATGCCACCCCCTGACTTTGTTGAAGGAAAAGTCGAGGGCTCTTATCTCTCACATTACTGCTGCAGTTAATGCTTCTTTTATGGACAGATTAATTCCTTCTACTCTCAAACATGCCTTGGTGCTTCCGTAATTGAAGAAACACTTGCTGGATCTGGAGGTGCTGGCTAATTATCGTCCCATCTCATTACCACCTTTCCTGATGAAGCTGTTGGAAACTTTGGTCTCTCCCTTCTTATCTACTTTTCTCGAATATTCTTCTTATTTTAAATCTGGTTTTCGGCTGGGAAGGGGAACTGAATCAGTCATTAACTCAGACTAGACGACCTGGCCCACCTGGTGGACCAAGGTGGTGTCTGCACAGTTGTTTTATTAGACCTATCAGCTGTGTTCGACACTGTTGACTATCCCTCTCTGATCTCCAGTCTGTCTACCGCCGGGCTGTCTGCTAAAGTACTTGACTGGTTCATCTCCTTTCTTGCTGATCATTCTCAATCGGTTTGTCTTCCTCCTTTTTACTCTAGCTCGGTCCCACTCTACTCTGGTGTCCCGCAGGGATCTGATTTATCTCCTATTTTGTTTAATCTCTATATTAGGCCTCTGTTGGCTCTCATCTACTCTCACAGCTTTCGCTACTACTCCTATGCTGACGACACACAAATTCTGGTCTGCCATAACGTAAATCAGGCTGACACGGCCAGTTGGTTTAGGAAGTGTCTCGAGGACATAGGTGAGTGGATGACTTCTAATTGGCTGAAATTAAATGGCAGCAAGACTGAGGTGATGGTTGTCGGCACTACCTCTCCTCTTCTTTTCTGGACCAACGATTGCTGGCCTGTATCCTTGCGTCCTCTCCCGGTACCTGCTCTATCGGTCAGGAATCTGGGGGTCATCATTTCTTCTACCCTTGCTATGGATGGTCAGGTTGCTGCCGTTTGCAAGAATGGGCATTTTAAATTCTGTATACTCAGGAAAATTCTCTCTTTCATGCCTGAAAACTGCCAGGCACCTGTGGTCGCCGCACTTGTTATGAGTGGTCTAGATTACTGTAATTTGTTGTATCTAGCCCAACCATACTACTTGACTAACCAGCTTCAGCTGTTGCAGAATGCTGCTGCCAGAGCCATCTTACTGCCTTCCTTTGGGACTCACATGACTCCACTATTGAGACAGCTCTTCTGGCTTTTGGTGGAAACATATATCCTGTTTAAATCCCTATGTATGGTGCACCATGTCTTTAATGGCCTGGGGCCTGAATACATCCAGGACACAAATTCCACCACTATACTCCGACTCGTTGTCTCCAATCCCAGTCTGCATTTCTTGTTGTGGTTCCTTGTTTTAGACTGACGCGTACAGGGAGACGTGCCTTCTCGGTTGCCACCACTAAGGCTTGGAACGCCCTTACCCTCCCATTGCGCAAGACAGTTGACCACCTTGCTTTTCGACGTCTGCTGAAAACATTTGTATTTTAAGTCTGGTGTCTATCTACTCTGCTCACGTATTAGCACCAGGGTGCCTTCGGGCGTTTGGGCGCTCAATAAATTCACATAAGAACAAAGAGTGAGATATTGACTGTGCTGTTTGTTGGGTAGTTTTTTAGTATTGTTTATCTGCCCATTAATCATGTTTTATCCTAAGTATCTCAAGTAATGTCATGTGTAATGCATTTATGTGAAATGCAAGAGTTCTTTGGGACCAACACAGTTCGTGGTTTCTTGGAAAATAGAGCAAAACCAAAAGAAGACAGAAACAAAGCATGGCAAGCATGGCACTTACACCCATGTGCAGCACACTCGGTTCAAATACAGAAAGTATCCTGAGAAAGGGTTAAGAGCAATTCCTGCATATGTATGATTATTTGAAGCCTGAAATGTGATTTATTTTACACATTTGAGTGCTTACCTGTCTATGATTTGCAGGAGGTGCCTGGGGTTCGCTCCACCTTCACTACAGGTGGAGACACATTTACTTTTGTGTATTCATTTACATGTCCCTTTTCCCACCCAGGTACTGTATCTGCACCCGCACTCCACTCTAAAGGTAACCAAAAGAGCACAGGGCACTCTCTTTGTGAGACCTGTGTAGACTATGGGCCTCCTTACGAGTTTGGCAATAAGTGGATAAAGTGGCTGTAACGGAATTAAAGCCACTTTTACCACTCTGCTTAATTATGCTTCCCAGACAATTGGAGCAAATTACACAGGTGGAATTAGCACCAGTGGAATTACCGCAGACGGAATTATCACAGAGACATGGCAGAATTAGCAGCAGAAACAAAAAATGGTATTTCCACAGTATTTACAATTGCAAATACAGGGTATCAGGTAATATTATCCCCATAAACAATGTCGCCATACATATAGTTGCCGGGAAACTGCATAGGCAACATTATTTATCGGGACAATATATGGGGTAAATGGGAGGAGGTTCCAGGCATGTCCCTCGCTCCCTTTAAAAAAAATGTTGGGGTTGCAGGGGTGTCCCCCAGAGGTTCCATATGGTAATATCGCCGCAAAAAACGGCGCTGGTCATGTATGACGAAATATTGCGGGGGTATTATCACATGGATCCCAAATACAGCAGAAATACCACTGAAAATCAGCGGTAATTCCACCAAAAACACAGTCCAGTTACCTCCACCCAAAATGTGGCGGTAAATCCATACAGGTGATGGAAATCACTTCACAGGTGCACCCAATCCAATCAGGAGGTTTAATGCCCATACCTGACCCAACTACACATCCAAGCAAAATGCAGCCACAATCAGATGTGACCTGGGATGTGCATTTGGTTCATAAAATACTCCTCTTTTATGAATTAGACACGTGGCATTGGCACATATTGAATTTGTCATTTATTAGTTAGATAGGGTCATCAGCATAGGATTATGACTGTGTATTTACTAATTGGATTGACCCATATCTTCAGCCTTCCTTGTTTTTAGTAATATCTAATTTCCACCTACCCATATAATATGTGATTTATTTCCTTGTAGTTTGACATTCTGTTAACATCCATGCATTAATGGTTTTTCTTGCAGGGGTCTTGCTAACAGTTAATGTTGGGCTTGGGTTACAGGTGCCAAGAGTGAATTCATGGTCTTTGTCTTATTGTATATGTGTTTTATCTGTATAATTAAAAACAGATTTCATATGTTTTATGCTCTATGTGGTAGGACCCATGGCCTACTGAATACATAATATGTTTTTTTTTATCCAAACCCTCTGTGTGTTAACACTCAGATGTGAAACATGGGATCCATAACCTGCTACTATTAATCGAGTTAGAGTGGCATGCAAGGCCTCAGCAGGGAAAGAGACAGGCGCCACAAAGGTGCATGAGGCATCTGCTGCGGAGGCCACCCATACCACGTGTCTGCCCATCCCCTTGGACACTGACTGACAACCAATTAGTAACACTTGGACCAGTACACCATCTCAGACCCGCTGACCCTGATCAAGACTGATATCCAGAGTACCATTGCCATTAGAACTTCCATCCCACCTCTGGTAAAGCTGGTGTCCGTACTACACTTGTGTGTCACAGGTGGATTATATTGCACTGTTGGGACACTTCATGGGATGTCCCAGCCAACATTCTCAAAAGTTCTGAAGAAAGTCTTGGATGCGCTCATAAAGCATGCCCCTCAGCACATCTTCCTGCTGACCAGCCAGACACAGGTGCACGCAGAAAAAGCACATTTCTACACCATTGCCCAGTTCTGCAATATCATTGCAGCACTGGAATGTACACATGTAGCATTAGTGACCCTCCAGGCAGTGATTCAGTCATATCGGAACAGGAAACATTATCATTCTCATCATCAGCCACTGCTGCGCCCGATTCCCAGGTGCCACACACAATTCACAGGTGCACCCTACCAGCTTACATGAACACACACAGAGGACAGCGTACCTGGCTTCTGGGTAAGTAGTCAATCTGACAATGACATGGCACAGAGACACACATGGAGACCAGAATGAGAACACATGTGAGCAAACTACAAGTCCCATTACGCATCACCAAGAATATAATGAATAGGCCATGACCCATTACCAAATTTCCGCAGTCCATATAGTGACCTGAGGTTATGCCACAGGACATCCTGGCATACATGGAAGCAGAACCACTATTATTCACACCAAGCAAGGCCCCTGTCTAATCCAAAAAGCCATTCCCTCCCAATGCATCACCATAGAGCAGTACATGGCATAGCGCCATTACCACAGTGTCAACTGAAGGGGTGATGTCAGCACATAGAAAAACCAACGATGAATGATGCACGTGCACTCTGCAGACCAATGCCCCTCCATCCCATGTGATGCACAGTGTGTCATCCACATGCACAGATTAGAACGCATAGGCCACCTGCACAATAGGATAATATACATGCACCTTGACAGACAAATGGCCATGTCTAACAATGTAGATCCTATTCCACAGTTACTTTGGTTCATGACACCTTTGAGGAATCCTGGCACACTGCAAGAGATAGCCTATGATGAGGCACACAGGAGGACCAGGACATGAATAAAGCTCACATTTGGGTTGCTAACGGCACGATTCTGGTGCATCCACCGGACAGGTGGTGCACTCCTGCACAGCCCTGTGAAAGTTGGAACAAGTGTCATGATATGTGCAATGCTGCACAACATTTGCATATGACTGAATATTCAAATGCCTCCAGATGAGGACTATGGCCCCCTGGCTGTGATGACGAAGATATTGCAGGTGACAACACGGCATTTTAGGACATACCTGAGTAGGTGAAAGAAGGACGCATTGTCCGCCTGGACCTCATTGACAATTTTTGTATTACACACATATGTACGTCTCACACTACTGTGATCATTCACTGAATGCACATGCATCACTTCCATTGAATAAACGCTGTAAACATTGATTGGACTGAACAGTTATTTAATCCATATATAAATACCCACATCCCCAACAACATCACCCTGCTCACACCCACATCCCCAACAACTTCCACTCTCCACATCCACATCCTGAAATCCATCACCCTCCCCACATCCCCATGGATTCCATTCCGCCCCATGTAAGAGTCCACTACCTTTTCCACTTGACCCCTTTTTTTGTGGGCATGGATCCCCCAGTGAGGTTGGCCAACACAGAACTAGGAGGTTCACTTCCCCCTGAGGTGCTGCATTGTACTGTAGATGGCGCCGGCCATGGTCTCATGTGAGGCAGAGATTTGATGAGCCAGCTCCCTCACTCTCTGAGGAGGCGCCCTGAACTGCATCTCGCATCACCAGCGAGTGTCCCAAAAGCTCCTTGGTAATACATTGCGTTGACTCCTGCCATTCCTGAATTTGGGTGAGGCACTACCAGATGGCATTCAATGTGGGGTTCTGCACTGGCCCACGAGATGGATAGGGGTGTATTCTCTCCATGCCGGATGCCCAATCAGGTCCATGGGAATCCGTGGTCAAAACGGAGGGACAGCGAGATGACAAGGGGTAGGGGGTCTTTAGCAATCTACAAATAAATAAATAAATCTTCATGGGCCATCACCTGCTCTGCAAGAATATTGAGCACCTTCTCTGTGAACTATGGTGTCCGTTGGTGCATTTAAGAGGCCTTGACATTGCCTTTGCCTCCCAACATGATTTGGCTTTCTTCTGGGACTGGATTGCATTTATTTCCAGTAGATTTTCAATGAATGGTGTTTTTAAAGATGGCTGCCGCTGTGCTTCCCGTTTCAGCAATGAAGCTATTTCCGTCAGCTGTAATTCTGCAGGCGAAATTCATGCTGAATGTGAGTGGTAACAGTAATTATGCCAATGTTTCAGGGAATTACATCCTCTCCGCCATACAAATACTTCAGCATTTGCGCCAGAATGAATTTTCATGCTGGCACACATGCTGCAGATTCCTATGGAGTCCGTCTGCTTTTTGCAGCAGCAAAAAGTAGGCGCACTCCATAGGAATTAATTGTAAACGCCACCTGTCATGGTTACATAACAGGTGGCGTTTACTTCATTTGCACAGCAGAGCGCAAAAGGTGGCGTGCAAACTACACTCTGCAAACAAGGAACATACAGTGGCTGGGACCTGTTTACATACAAGTGTCGACCTAACAGGTCTTTGCTGCCGAATTAGGGAGGACTTGAAAATGAGCCTTAAATTATTTTCCCTTGTAGGCAGAGCCTGGCCACAGCTTGTTAATATTCCCGTTGGTGCCTTGCTGCACTTTCTATCCTCAGATTCCCCTTAAACGTTCCCCGAGTAGAGCACACACCCTTCAACACAAGGACTACTCTGAAGCGCAAGCTAGAGGCTGCACTTGGTTCTCTGATACCTAAGCAGTGGCAGCACAGAAACAATGACTCAGATGTAAGCTAGGTGCTTAGATTTTAACTTGTTCTAGGTCTTTATAGGCTAATGTTCTCCTTCGTCTGGCATCTTGCTTAACAGAGATATCATGACTAGCTCCTCTTTTGCTCCTTGTTTTTCCCCTGGGAGTTCACATCATGAACTGTTTTAAAGCAGACTATAAAGGCTTCATTGAGGCCAGCAAAGGAGAGTCACTCCACTGCCTGTTATATCTAACTGCTCAAAGTAGTTTAATGATATTCAATTGCGTACTCCTCCGACCACTTAGTAAGTCATTGGCATTTAAAACAAATGTATTGGGGAATGCTTTGTGAGAGTTATCATCATTGCAAGTGGAAAATGTATATTTAATAGACTCACTTTTGAGGAAAGTTCAATGAGAGAATAGAAGGAAAACGGAGCAAGGCTTCATTGAGTGGCACAAATATTATTGAATTAGCAGAGGAATGGAAACACATCACAGGTAGAATGACCCTGTCATCCTGATATTCATGCATATAGATTGAAGGAACCAAATTACTACAAATCAAGTATCACCTATGCGCCCACCAAAAGCAGAGCACCCTTCAAGACTATGAAAATAACATACATTTCTTAACCAAACCAATCAGACAATCCACAGCAAAAAGCAATAGCATTATCCAAATCTTCACCTGCAAAATCAATTTGATCAGGGAACACATTGATAACCATATCACAAACATTCTTCCAATTCTACCATGTGGCATCTCTACAGGTAAAGGTCATAACCCAAGAAGATGTCTCTGTCATCCTCAAAGTCATTTTAACTGCATCTTATGAAGACGACACCCTGTTCACCCCTCTCATGAAATCCATCATAGGGAAAGTCTTCACCCTATTCCTTCATACGAACAACGCTTAACTCACACACATGATCTATCACTCATGCTACTCCAAAAACAGGTAACATCTTAACTCTGCTGAACAAACCTGCATTTGGCCTAGGTAACTTGGTCAACAAACCATTGATCTTTCATGATCATAATTTCTATTTATTTATTGTTTTGTTTTCTAGTTGAAACTTTCCACAAATCATTATATTACACGTTTTCATCATACCCACTTTAGTGAATCAGGAATTGCGAATACGAGTGCTTAATACATTATATAATCTATAGTGCTTAGTCTTAGATCTTTAGTCTATAAAACTGAGAAGTGCAATTACGTGACATTAACATTTTCCAAATCAACTTTAAAACACGTTATCCTCCAATAATGAGTAAATCTCTCTTAAGCAGGCATTTCAGACCAAGTTGAGAGATAATTGTTTAGCAAACATTAATGTTGCCCAGAAAATCTCTAGAGCTAATGGATTAATAGAATGTACACATCATACAAAGTCCTTTTGCCTCATTCCTCCTTAAACATTGCATTGAAGGACCACATGTTTTAAAGTCTCCACATAGTTTTTTGTTTTGTTTTACAAATCCTGCAAAGACGTTTATTGTCCAGATTCCTCCTTGGACCAACTTCTTATAGCGGATCCAGCAGAATAAATTGAAACCTTAAATTCCAGTTTCTGTCCGATGAACATGGATATTTTTTCAAGCCATATGCAAATTCATTAGAGGAGGGTATTTAGCATATTCACTCAATGATTTATACTTGGCTGATTTAGACCAATGGTCTCTACTATCTAACTGCTTGATTTTCTTTTTCAGCAAGATAGGGGTTTAACAACCAGCTCTCGTGTCAAGATTCACCTCTCCTATGTAATCCTTTCATTGTTTCATAAAAGACATAAGTACCTCTACATGTCCATGCATCTCTATCTTTTAAAATTCTACAAATAGGATTCCTTCATTCGCTGAACAGATCTTAAGTTAGAGGCTCAGTTTATTCCATTCAACAACAGAACCCCAAGAGCGTAAACCTAACTTAATCGCACCACGAACCATAGGGAAACAAGGTGGTAGTCCCAGAAGGATATGCCAACCCACTAAGTCAATACTTTTTATAATGTATTAGCTCTAGTCAGTACAGAAGACTTGAGATAACTTTAACCTGATAGAAATCAATCATTGGCTGCATAAAATATCAGAATTTGCCATTGATAATTTTCAGTTGGGCAATAAAAGCCATCACCTTCCCTCTTGGTTTGTTTTTTTATTAAGTAATCTGTTCTTTGTTAGCAATTATACAACTTAAATATGTAAACTGACAGACTTCTTATGATAACAAACCATAAAAAAAAGATTTAAAACCATTATATTTCCAATCTCTATTAAAATGAACTAGCAGGTTGTGCAGTTGGGACCCCAGCAGGCCCATAGGACTGGGGTTTCCCAACAGCACTTTAAGATGAGTAGCAGCACCCTTGAGATGGATGGGGATGCAGATTAATACTCTTGCATCAAAACAATAATGACAACTCAATCGTTTGGCAAAGGGAGTCCGTTTAGTGACAAGTACAAAAAACGGGGAGTTCATGAATATCAGCAATCATTCGATCTTCCTTCTCGCTTCAACTCCAATTAATTTCAGAAAAAACATAGTAGTTACACCAAAAACTCATCACCACTAACTTAGCATGCAACTTGATTGCTTCTAGGAAGGTAACTTTAATATAGGCACTATCAGGCCGATTCATGGAATAAATGTGCGCCGAAAATTCCGGCGCAGAGGGGCCTATACGTGCGCTGCGCCGAAAAATAGCGAAAAGCGCAGGGAAACCAGCGCACGTCGATTCATGGAAGTCCGTGCGTAAGAAAAGCATAGGACGTGCGCTGAAAAAGTGCGCGGCGCACGCCGGCGCACAGGTCAACCAACGGCGTGCGCCACGGCCACTGCGCTATCACTCCGAGCGCAGCGCACAGCTCTAAAGTAGGCGGAACACAGGGCGGGACACTCGGAATGGGGAATAAAATGGGGCACAACACTCGGAATGAGGAAGAATGTGGGCGGCACGGGGAAGTACAGGAGGCAAGTGCGCGGAACGCCCACACGCTCTCCGGCAACACGTATTCATGGATTCGAACAGGGCAAAACAGCGCTCGATCAAACCAGCGCACAGGCCCAAAAACGTACGCCACAAGTAAGCAGGCGGTAGCGTCCCGACGCACTTAACGAAAGTGCGCCAAAACCTGCGCCAACAAATACCACCCACATACAGCAATGGGCCATACCGTCACCCCAAAGGACAAATGAGGTGCAAAGGTGTACGCCATTAACACGGACACCCACTGTTCAACAAATCGCGCGTGTGTGTACAACGGGTTGCGCGAGAAGTCACTCGCGCGATTGCCCTGGGTACGTGTATCCCGGGGTGCGGGGAAGTCCCACACGCGATTGCCCTGGCCACGTCGATATCAGGGGTGCGTGTGAAGTTCCACACGCGAAAAGCCAGGGTACGTCAATTACAGGGGTGCGCGGGAAGTTTCACACGCGAAAAGCTAGGCTACGGGAATTCCAGGGGTGCGCGTGAAATCCTACACGCGAAAAACTAGGGTACGTCATTTACAGGGGTGCGCGGGAAGTTTCACACGCGAATAGGCTGGGCGCGTGTATTACAGGGGTGCGCGGGAAGTCCCACACGCGATTACAGCAGGGTACGTGTATTTCAAGGGTGCGCGGGAATTTCCACACGCGAATAGGCTGGGCGCGTGTATTTCAGGGGTGCGCGGGAAGTCCCACACGCGAAAAGCCAGGGTACGTCCATTACAGGGGTGCGCGGGAAGTTTCACACGCGAAAAGCTAGGCTACGGGAATTGCAGGGGTGCGCGGGAAGTCCCACACGCGAAAAGCCAGGGTACGTCCATTACAGGGGTGCGCGTGAAGTTTCACACGCGAAAAGCTAGGCTACGGGAATTGCAGGGGTGCGCGGGAAGTCCCACACGCGAAAAGCCAGGGTACGTCCATTACAGGGGTGCGCGGGAAGTTCCACACGCGATTACAGCAGGGTACGTGTATTTCAGGGGTGCGCGGGAATTTCCACACGCGAATAGGCTGGGCGCGTGTATTTCAGGGGTGCGCGGGAAGTCCCACACGCGATTACAGCAGGGTACGTGTATTTCAGGGGTGCGCGGGAATTTCCACACGCGAATAGCCTGGGCGCGTGTATTTCAGGGGTGCGCGGGAATTATCACACGCGATTTGGCTTGGTACATGTATTACAGGGGTGCGTGCAAAGTTACACACGCGATTAGGCTGGGTGGGTCCTGTCACCCTCGACGGCCCCTGCAGGCAGCCCACAAAACAGGGGACTACCCTGCACACCTGCTCATGTCTCCCACCACCCCCACCCCCCACCATCCAGGGGCAGCCTCCACCAGGCCCCCACTCATGTCCCCCTGCACCCCCACCCCCCAGCAGTGCAGGGTCAACCTCCACCAGGCCCCCACTCATGTCCCCCTGCACCCCCACCCCCCAGCAGTGCAGGGGCACCCTCCACCAGGCCCCCACCCATGTCCCCTATCACCCCCACCAACCCCGCCACCAGGGGCAGCCTCCACCAGGCCCCCACTCATGTCCCCCTGCACCCCCACCCTCCCGCCACCAGGGGCACCCTCCACCAGGCCCCCACTCATGTCCCCTATCACCCCCACCCCCCCCGCCACCAGGGGCACCCTCCACCAGGCCCCCACTCATGTCACCCACCACCCCCACCCCCCAGCAGTGCAGGGGCAGCCTCCACCAGGCCCCCACCCATGTCTCCCACCACCCCCACCACACAGCAGTGCAGGGGCACCCTCCACCAGGCCCCCACTCATGTCTCCCACCACCCCCACCCCCCAGCAGTGCAGGGGCAGCCTCCACCAGGCCCCCACCCATGTCCCCTATCACCCCCACCCCCCAGCAGTGCAGGGGCAGCCTCCACCAGGCCCCCACTCATGTCCCCTATCACCCCCACCCCCCAGCAGTGCAGGGTCAACCTCCACCAGGCCCCCACTCATGTCCCCCTGCACCCCCACCCCCCAGCAGTGCAGGGGCACCCTCCACCAGGCCCCCACTCATGTCACCCACCACCCCCACCCCCCCAGTCACCATGTGCACCCTCCACCAGGCCCCCACTCATGTCTCCCACCACCCCCACCCCCCCGCCACCAGGGGCAGCCTCCACCAGGCCCCCACCCATGTCTCCCACCACCCCCACCCCCCAGCAGTGCAGGGGCACCCACCACCAGGCCCCCACTCATGTCTCCCACCACCCCCACCCCCCAGCAGTGCAGGGGCACCCTCCACCAGGCCCCCACCCATGTCCCCTATCACCCCCACCCCCCAGCAGTGCAGGGGCACCCTCCACCAGGCCCCCACTCATGTCTCCCACCACCCCCACCCCCCAGCAGTGCAGGGTCAACCTCCACCAGGCCCCCACTCATGTCCCCCTGCACCCCCACCCCCCAGCAGTGCAGGGGCACCCTCCACCAGGCCCCCACTCATGTCACCCACCACCCCCACCCCCCCAGTCACCATGTGCACCCTCCACCAGGCCCCCACTCATGTCTCCCACCACCCCCACCCCCCCGCCACCAGGGGCACCCTCCACCAGGCCCCCACTCATGTCCCCCTGCACCGCCACCCCTCAGCAGTGCAGGGGCAACCTCCACCAGGCCCCCACTCATGTCTCCAACCACCCCCACCCCCCCGCCACCAGGGGCAGCCTCCACCAGGCCCCCACCCATGCCCCCCACCACCCCCACCCCCCCGCCACCAGGGGCAGCCTCCACCAGGCCCCCACTCATGTCTCCCACCACCCCCACCCTCCCGTCACCAGGGGCAGCCTCCACCAGGCCCCCACTCATGTCACCCACCACCCCCACCCCCCGGCAGTGCAGGGGCAGCCTCCACCAGGCCCCCACCCATGTCTCCCACCACCCCCACCCCCCAGCAGTGCAGGGGCACCCTCCACCAGGCCCCCACTCATGTCTCCCACCACCCCCACCCCCCAGCAGTGCAGGGGCAGCCTCCACCAGGCCCCCACCCATGTCCCCTATCACCCCCACCCCCCAGCAGTGCAGGGGCAGCCTCCACCAGGCCCCCACTCATGTCCCCTATCACCCTCACCCCCCAGCAGTGCAGGGTCAACCTCCACCAGGCCCCCACTCATGTCCCCTATCACCCCCACCCCCCAGCAGTGCAGGGTCAACCTCCACCAGGCCCCCACTCATGTCCCCCTGCACCCCCACCCCCCAGCAGTGCAGGGGCACCCTCCACCAGGCCCCCACTCATGTCACCCACCACCCCCACCCCCCAGCAGTGCAGGGGCACCCTCCACCAGGCCCCCACTTATGTCTCCCACCACCCCCACCCCCAGCAGTGCAGGGTCAACCTCCACCAGGCCCCCACTCATGTCCCCCTGCACCCCCACCCCCCAGCAGTGCAGGGGCACCCTCCACCAGGCCCCCACTCATGTCACCCACCACCCCCACCCCCCCAGTCACCATGTGCACCCTCCACCAGGCCCCCACTCATGTCTCCCACCACCCCCACCCCCCTGCCACCAGGGGCACCCTCCACCAGGCCCCCACTCATGTCCCCCTGCACCCCCACCCCCCAGCAGTGCAGGGGCACCCTCCACCAGGCCCCCACTCATGTCTCCCACCACCCCCACCCCCCCGCCACCAGGGGCAGCCTCCACCAGGCCCCCACCCATGCCCCCCACCACCCCCCCGCCACCAGGGGCAGCCTCCACCAGGCCCCCACTCATGTCTCCCACCACCCCCACCCTCCCGCCACCAGGGGCAGCCTCCACCAGGCCCCCACTCATGTCCCCTATCACCCCCACCCCCCCGCCACCAGGGGCACCCTCCACCAGGCCCCCACTCATGTCACCCACCACCCCCACCCCCCAGCAGTGCAGGGGCAGCCTCCACCAGGCCCCCACCCATGTCTCCCACCACCCCCACCCCCCAGCAGTGCAGGGGCAGCCTCCACCAGGCCCCCACTCATGTCACCCACCACCCCCACCCCCCCAGTCACCATGTGCACCCTCCACCAGGCCCCCACTCATGTCTCCCACCACCCCAACCCCCCGCCACCAGGGGCAGCCTCCACCAGGCCCCCACCCATGTCCCCTATCACCCCCACCCCCCAGCAGTGCAGGGGCACCCTCCACCAGGCCCCCACTCATGTCCCCCTGCACACCCACCCCCCAGCAGTGCAGGGGCACCCTCCACCAGGCCCCCACTCATGTCACCCGCCACCCCACCCCCCCAGTCACCATGTGCACCCTCCACCAGGCCCCCACTCATGTCTCCCACCACCCCCACCCCCCCGCCACCAGGGGCACCCTCCACCAGGCCCCCACTCACGTCCCCCTGCACCCCCACCCCCCAGCAGTGCAGGGGCACCCTCCACCAGGCCCCCACTCATGTCTCCCACCACCCCCACCCCCCCGCCACCAGGGGCAGCCTCCACCAGGCCCCCACCCATGCCCCCCACCACCCCCACCCCCCCGCCACCAGGGGCAGCCTCCACCAGGCCCCCACTCATGTCTCCCACCACCCCCACCCTCCCACCACCAGGGGCAGCCTCCACCAGGCCCCCACTCATGTCCCCTATCACCCCCACCCCCCCGCCACCAGGGGCAGCCTCCACCAGGCCCCCACTCATGTCACCCACCACCCCCACCCCCCAGCAGTGCAGGGGCAGCCTCCACCAGGCCCCCACCCATGTCTCCCACCACCCCCACCCCCCAGCAGTGCAGGGGCACCCTCCACCAGGCCCCCACTCATGTCTCCCACCACCCCCACCCCCCAGCAGTGCAGGGGCAGCCTCCACCAGGCCCCCACCCATGTCCCCTATCACCCCCACCCCCCAGCAGTGCAGGGGCAGCCTCCACCAGGCCCCCACTCATGTCCCCTATCACCCCCACCCCCCCGCCACCAGGGGCAGCCTCCACCAGGCCCCCACCCATGCCCCCCACCACCCCCACCCCCCCGCCACCAGGGGCAGCCTCCACCAGGCCCCCACTCATGTCTACCACCACCCCCACCCCCCCCGCAGTCAGGGGCACCTGCCAGAAGGGCCCCACCCATGTCTACCACCACCCCCCCCACCCCCCGCAGTCAGGGGCACCTACCAGAAGGCCCCCACCCATGTACCATCCATGTCCACCTTCACCTGGGTCACAACCCCACACAATCATGACCGTAATGGACAGTCTGCCCTGCAAGAATTCCCAAACAACTATCCCATCCACCCACATATCAAACACAATGACATGTGACACACCCAATGTAAATCATATGAATGAACACATGTCTGTCACACACAGATGTTGCAAGTGAATGTCCAAACACCCCACATGTCATGCATGAAAGCAATGAGATGATACAACACATTGAAGGATCAAATGAAAATGTATTAAAAATAAACAAGGATGGTAAAAATAAAAAATAACAATAAACAAGCAATGCAAACTAAATAATAAAAAAGTACAACCAAAAAAATCAGGAACACTAATCAACAAAAATAAAGTAAAATAGGGGTCCAAAGTCAAAGTCCAAAATTAAATCCAAGTACAAATGAAAGAAGAAACACATTGCCTCATGTGAAAAATTAAAATAAATATTAACATCCCTCAAACTATCAACATGATGATCCGGGTCCATGAGCCCTAATAAATGAAACCTAACTATTTACACTAAGTAAGAAAATGTCTATATACAAAAATGTGGTGCATTGTCCTTTGGCAACCAAATAATAACATTAAAACAAAGGAAACCTAACTACAAGTAAACTACAGAACTATATACAAAGGCGGCGGGCAAGTCCTGCGGCTCACTGATTGTTGTTCCGGGCCAGGGCATCATCGAACTCCCGCTCGATGTCCCGGAGGCGGCCCCGTTCCACAGCCCCGAGGGTCCGCAGGGACGCCGATGTACCCACCTCCAACTCCCTGCGGATGGCCTCGAGGCACTCGGCCCACCTCAGGGCCCTCCGCATGGAGTTCTCCGCCCTGACCATAGCGAGCCGCGCCTCTTCCGCCCGCCACCGCTCCACATCTATGGCATGGCCCAACCGCTGCCACACGGAAGCCACTTGACGTCCAGGGTCCTCCTGCCCTCCGGCTGATGCCTACCCCTCTGATGGTGATGGCCCCGAGCCATCAAGGCTCCCACCTTCTTCCTCCTGCTGCTGACGTGCTGGTGCCGGTGCCCTGACACCTGCTGCCTGCACATCCTCCATTGTTTGGGGTGCTGTTGTTGCGGTGGCCACCCCTGCTGGACTCACGACTCCCGACTGGGGCAGGGATGTGTCCTCCACCAGCCTGGCCCCATCGTCAGAGGCAGCTCCACAGGGCACCCAGGTGACAGGTGGGTAGGAAGATGGCACGGAGGACGACTGGCGCATAGGGGGTTCAGGTGAGGAGGGGGTCGGAACAAGGCCCAGTGTATGGAGGAACACAGCCTGGTCTCCCTGAGAATGGGTCCGGACGTGGGCAACCCTGCTGGTGCAAGATGATGCAGACACAGGACCGGGGACAGGATTACACACAGGCACCTCCGCGGCGGCCTGTGCTGCCTCCTGTCCCTGCCCCTGTGCTGCACCACTAGCACCAGTGGAATGCCCACCTCCAGACCCCATCTCAGTCCCTTGCACGGCCTCCTCCTCCACCAAACCCACCACCAACCTGGATGACTCCCTGCCATCTTCCGCCGCGGAACCCTGTGGGGTCTCAGCTGCCCCTTCTGCTGCCGAGGAGTCCAACTTCCTCCTGCGCCTCCTGGACCTCCCCTCGGCAGCTGCGACCTGGGACACAGCACCGGACTCCTCACTCCCCGACGAGATGACAACAGGGGAGGGGAGCCGGGCCTTGCGTCTCCGGCTGGCGGTGGCATCCCTGCCGCTGTGCTCCACAGCACCTTCTCTGCCCTCCACATCAGATGACGCTGCAGGCAGGGAGAGACAGGAGACAGGCATCAGGACACTGTACAATTGACTCACACACATAACAGTTGTACAAGAGTGGCATTGTCATACTCCAGACCTGGCATCACAATCCCCAACACACTTGTCTCCTCAACGCACACACATGAGTCATTCAACAGCCATATTGCTACAGCCCGCTACATACATTCACATACAGCAGCATGAGCAGACAAAGGTGAGCCACACATCACATGATACACACGGACTCAAATACACATGCACACATGCAAAGCACACATCCAAGCATGTGTACCACTCCGCAAACTGTCAGTCATGAGATGAACATCCATGTCACATTTGCAATTCACTCTCCAACATGACAGTGTCACCTGCATCCATGTAGCAACACTGTTGCAACCTTCACAACTACACACACGCACACTCTGCAGACTAATGCACCTGGAATCAACATCCATGTGTCACACCACAAGCATGCCAACTCACATGCACAGTCAAACACATGTGCCCACACACAAGCATTTGCACTGCAAGCACACACACACACACATGCACCATCCTTGTCTCACACATCACAGGCACACATGTGCTTGTCTCACAGCCCTGCACACACACATTTATACATGGCCACACAAAGACATGTGCAACATGCACACTCCTGGCACACCACCACACACACAGCTTACAATCAGTATGCATGTACACTGACCGCTCGACTCCAGACGGGTCTGCCTCCCAAGGACCTGGACATGGAGCGCTGGGGATATGCGTTCCAGGACCTGAAGTTCATCTTGCGACAAGTGGCCCCGCCGCCCCTTGGCATCCACTGCCTTCACGAGGCGCCGGGCCTTGTTCAGGGTCCTGGACCTGTAGTCCTCCCAGCGCTTCTTGACTTGATGGAATTCTCGGACTGCCACCCCCTCTGCGTTGATGGCAGTCACAATGTCCGTCCAGATCCTGGTCCATCCTTCCTTGTCGAGGCGCATCCGTCCGTAGAGGGCATCATACTGCCCCAGGACTCGCTCCACCAGGACACCAACTTCGGTGGCACTGAAGCTGGTGCCCCTCTGCCTCCCTGGCTGGGGGTTGCCAGTCGTGCCAGATGTTGTGCTCCCTGACATGGCAACCCCAGAGGCAGGAGTGGGTGGGCAACTGGGTCCTGGGGCTGGGCTGTGGAGCGATGGTACGGCTGTCGGGAGTCTTTGGTTCCAGCAGGGGTGGTCACAGCAACTGCACCCCTGGCTGATGTGCAGGCAGCAAACAGCAGGGCACGTGGGCAGCAGGCAGCAGCAGATGGCAGGTGGGAGCGTGCTCGGGGCTCTGGGGGGCAGGATTCCGGCTTTCGGGGCAGGAGCGTGGTCTTCCGTGTGTGAACGCGTGGCCAGCTTGATACGGAGTGAATTGGCACGTGAAAATCATGCACGTCTGCGTGGAATCCGAGGAAAGGCCGCGTAAGCACGTCAGCACGCGTACGCGATTTCATTGGTCCAAAGGGCCAGGCGCGTAAGCGCGTCTATAACGCACGGCCGTTTCCCAACCCGCGTGATTGGTCCAAAGGGCCAGGCGCGTAAGCGCGTCTATAACGCACGGCCGTTTCCCAACCCGCGTTAAAAAATAAACCTCCCGCGCGAGCGCGTCAGCACGCGTACCCGATTTCATTGGTCCAAAGGCACACAGCGAGTAATCGCATATTCAACAGCGCGCGTGAAAAACGCCCGGTTACCATTTACATCTGAATACAATTACAATATTAATAACGTACATTTAACCTGGTAAACCTCGAGCATGTAGTCACACACGCTCGGCCACGACACGTGCAAAATTACAACAGGCAATACGGAAAGACGTACGCCTGCAGGAAGCAGGCGTACGTGACCCGGCACGTCTAAATATTCACGTGAAAACATCCTACAAGCTCAGTGCAAAGATGAACATACCGTTCCTAGCAGCAGTGGCTGTGGGTTACCAAAGGAGGAGGAGGAGGAGAGTCAGGGCCAGAATTTTCTCACCCAGAACCAGCCTATTCGGGATGCCTGATGACCAGGTGTATGGGAGGTACAGGTTTCCAGCACACATCATACTGGACCTGGTCAGTGAGTGGGAGGATGACCTCACATCACCCACCCTGTGCTCCCAAGCACTCAGCCCCCTGCAGAAGGTCCTCAATGTACTGCACTTCTTGGGCACTGGATCTTTTCAGCGGACAAGTGCCATAGTGGGTGGTGTGTCACAGGCCACGCAGCCACGCTGTCTACACCAGGTCTTGAACATCATCACTGCACGGCCATCAGTCCGCAGGCACATATATCTCCCCAGGACTCCTGCAGAAAGGCGGGCGTGCATCCAGGAATTCTATGGTGTGGCTCAATTCCCCAAAGTGCTTGGTGCAATTGACTGCACCCATGTGGCTCTACGTCCCCCCAGGGCAACAGAGCACATCTATAGAAACCGCAAGCACTGGCATTCCATCAACGTGCAAGTTGTATGCAATGCCAAGGGAATCATCACATCAGTATATGCCAACTATCCCGGGTCCACCCACGACAGCTTCATCTACAGAATGTCTACCCTAAGCCGGGACTTAGAGGCTGGCCGGCATGGAGATACATGGCTGCTTGGTGAGCATGAATGCCACTGCACATGCATGCATGTCAGATACAGGGTCATGTCACAACACCACTAATGATACCCATCATCACCTCCGCAGGGGACAGTGCCTACCCTATCAGCCCCCACATGATGACCCCAATCCGGAACCCCACCACGCCACCCGAGGTAAGGTACAACACAGCCCACATTGCAACACGGGGCATAGTGGAGCGCACATTCGGAGTGCTGAAGTCACGCTTTTGCTCCCTTGACCGTTCTGGCGGGCAGCTGTTATACGCTCCCCCACTAGTGTGCAGGATCATAGTGGCAGCATGTGTCCTGCACAACGTTGCAACACGCCGGGGCCTGCCCGTGGACATGGTGGTGCCCCCACATCCACAACCACATGCACGCCCGCTGAGCATGGGAGGGGAAAGGGCACGGGGGGAGGCAGCCCGTACGCAACTGGTGGCCAACTTCTTCACCTAGGAATCACAGTGCTGGCTAGTGCACACTGCTCTGGCACATACCATCTGACGATCAATGATGACACTACCTGACAATGTCACAAAATTTCTTGACAATAAACTGTCAGAAACACATCAGCCTGAGATTGTTAACATGGAAGTGTCACTATGTGTGCACCCCTACCTACACATACACCAGCAATGCATAACCATGAAAAGACACAACTCCATTCATCAAATATGCATTGGCACAGGCGAATTGCTACATGACAACAATGCCATGTCACCCAATCCCTTCACAGTCCCGCCACAGAGGACACCATGTCATGGTATGTGAGAGCAAACAAACTGACCCTCACAACATGACACCGGTGTCACAAATTGCAGTGCCCCAAATGGAACATAGCCGCACTTGAACAGCTAACCGTGATGGAGGCACTACTACACACCTGTGTAAGAGTCATTTCAATCAAATTACACACCAACCCACCCTGAAGCCCACCAAAACAAGACACAATGCATGTAATCAATGGTAGTCTCAATACCTGATTGTGCTGGTATGTCCTCACCGTCCAGATGTACAGTGATGGCGCCACGCAAAAGTGTCACTGCACATCTACCGACATGTAGTCTGACTCCAGAGAGTATGCCCGTGTGAAGAACTGTGTGAAATACCAGAAAAACATGAGTAACATATGTAAGTTGAGGCACATATCAAACCATCATGCATAGTTAGGTGCAACAACAATGTACACTATGAATGTCTACACAGTATTGACTATGGACTGCCCAACAGCTCATGGGAGTCCAATGTCACCGTGTAATTTGCTGTCACTTGGGCACACCCTTTGCAAGCCCATGGAAACGGAAGCAGGAGGGGTGTGGATGCCAGGTACCCAAGCATCGAAACCAAACTCAGGACAAGCCTGCATGTGCCCAGCCACAATACAGTGTATGCCCAGGTACCCACACAAGGCAACACACTTGAAAAAGAAAAATATGATAAGAAAAAATGGCTATGAAAGGGCCGGCGGGGAGGGGGGGGCCACCTATGAGGTCCGAGGACAGGATGCACGCCACAATCCACCTGTGTGGATCATGGGAAGTAAAAACACCCCATAGGCTCGTGGCCCACACGGCTACTCTGTTGTGGGAGATGAGTCGCTATCGCTCTGGCCAGACCCTGCAGCTGACTCAGGAGGTGGGGGAGCTGCCTCAGAAGATGGTGTGACAATGGGAGGCAGCCCACGCAAAGCCCGAGTTTGCTCCTCCATGGCTGCAAGCAGGCGGGTCTGGAAGGTCTGGTTCTGGATTATAATCATGCGGAGGTCCCCATGCAGTAACTTCCGGGATGACCTGACCTCCGCACGAGTTGCCTGCATCTCGGCCGAGAGCGTCCGTGTCAGACGCTCCAGCTGCTCCTCTGTCCTTCTATGGGATGAAGCCTCAAGCTCTGACAGGGTCGACCTGAGGTGATGGAATTCTTCCCTCAGGCCTTCCCTGTGGCGCTGGGACTCCATGGAAAGTGATTCCCGCAGAGTCGCCAGTCCTGCCCGCCTGTCCATGTTGGACGCCAACATGTCCTCCCTGTGTGCCTGGCAGATGGACTCTGTAGCCTGCTCCAGTCGCTCCATCAGCCTTTCTGGGGGGACAATGGAAGTGGCCACCCTATCCATGGCCTGTGCAATCATCTCGGATGATTCTGCCTGTTGGGTGGCCATACCGTAGATGGATTGCTCCCAAGTGGTATTGCCAGGTGGCATACGGCCACCACGTTGGCGGGCACCACACCTGCCTGGGGCAAGGCGGACTGCGCCTTGCTGTGCCGGCAAAGCCTCAGGCTGCAGGACTGCATTCCCTCTCTGATCTGCAGCCCCAGGAACAGGATCAGAGATTGTGTGGTGTGGCCCTGCATCCGTAACCACCGGAGGCTGAGCTGCCGACACTGACATCTCCATTGAGGGCAATAACCCGGCTGCAGGTGGGTCGGACAGAGGAGATTCTCTCCCAAGAACACTCACCTGCGACTGCAAATAGGTGCACATAGGTGTCATCCTCCGAGTCTACACCTGAATACTGCTCGGAGACACCCCTCGACAGCACGACCTGCAGCACTTGTGGGTTTTCACCCACAAACACACCACGTCCCTCACTTGTGGAAGGTCGGCCCGGGTTGCCCTCCTGGGACGGCTCCACCACCACATCCCCAGCATCAACAAGTGCGTCGTCCCCTGCAAAGACATGAAAGAGAGAAATGGAAACAGGCATTAGCACCATGGCATACAACAAGGGCTGATGAACAACAGAGCCAGTAGTTCAATGACACATGTCCCACATGACTGGGAAACCTCCTATGCATTCACCATCACTGATCTGGAGGGGAGGCTCAGGGCACACAATGATGACACAGAGAATGGAGAGCAACGCCTGCTCCCCATGCTGCCTAGCACTGGCATCACACATTGGCCGGTGATTGCCATGTCAAATGCACATGCCATCACACACATGGCATGTGACATAGCCACCAAGTGAAGAGGGAGAGGAGGGCAACTAATTTGGATTTTGGCCACTCTGGTCCTGACATTGCTTCATCACATCAAGAAGTTAACATGTTGGACATGGATCTGCTAGTCCCAATTGGCCACGATGCACAGTGCCTTGTCAACATTAACAAAATGCAGTAAACAATGAGATTCCACCTCCCCATCACCTGTAATGGATTCATATAGCATTCGTGAAGCACCTGTACAGAAATGTATGAAGGTACAGCGGAGCACTGAGGGGTGGTGGGGCAGAAGGGGATGCCTTTCAACAATCCTACTGGTGCTGGTGTCATTCATGTAACGCAAGTGCAGAGGTGGGTGGCACAATGAAGTGCAAGGGGAAGTTGCGGCTGGAAGTGCTGTACAAGGTAAGTAGGACTTAACGTCGAGGGCAGATGGTGGTAGGCGCAGACAAGTGCTGGGGGGGTGGCCTATAGGGGTACAGAGACAGTCATCACAAGGTCCTTGCAGATTTCAATGTGTCCTGCAGAGTTGTCAGATGCCGCAGATATGTGCCCTTGGATTGGGGCTCTCATCTTAGTGAGAAGGGTGAGACGCTATTGCCTTTGGAGCAGGCGGCAGGCCAGTTTGCCAGAGGATGAGCATGATGCAGGCCATTTCCTCTCTGCCACCCGGCACCTGTGTTTTGGGTTCACAAGATCCGAGTCATGCCAGGAGTCAGCATTGGCATGGGGCTTCAGGCGGATTGTCATGACCGTGGCAAAGACATCCAGTGTACCTGACATAGAGTGGAGCATGGAGTGTGAGGGAATGGGGCTTGAAACCAGACGGAACAAGAGCACACAGGTAGGAGGTGGGTGTCAAGGCAAATTCCAGAGTATGACAGCATGTTGAGTGCCATGTATATACAGAGGACGCATTAGCATGTGGTATCATTGCATGTCAGGCATGTGACGATGGAACTTGAATGGCTGTGGGAAAGTGTAGGAATGGTATGTAAGACATAAGATGAATAGACAGGGGAGAATGAGCAACAATGTCGTGACAAAATGACAATTCAAGGGGAACTTCCATGGTGTAGGGCCATATGTGCACTGTTGCCAGTAGGGATAGTGGTGTGGGCACATGGTGTTGCACTGAACATACTGGATGAGGCACATGGGTGACACTATCAACTCTGCCACACACCCCCTTGACAGGCACCCAACATGAAGGCTTCGCACACACACCATGCACATGGATATAACACACATGCATGTGCACTCACCGGATGATGCCTCGTAATCAGGGAGATCTCCCACACCTTGGAGTTGTCCCTCGGTGACGTAGGATCCAGCTACGGACTCGTGTGGTGTGAGTTCTATTTCCTGTGCTGGGGACCCACCTCCAGTCACCAAGGTTGCGGCATGACTTGAGGCCAGCTTATCCTTTGCCCTGCGCTTAAGGTCATTCCAGCGCTTCTGGCAATCACTAGCTGTGCGCCTCACTACTCCAAGGGCACTTATTTTGTCAGCAATGGTCTGCCAGTGTGCCTGGCGTCTGGCATGTGTGGTCTTGGACCCTGCAACGATGACCATTTCCCTATCATGGTCTGACACATACTGAACAAGTGCATTCAGTTCGGCGTCTGTGAAGCTGGGCTTCCTTGATGGGCCGGACTGTGCAGCCGTGCCTGGGGCATCAGCCTGTGCCGGACGTGCACTCTTCCTCTTCCGCTTGGAAGGGGGTGGGGATCCAGAGTGTCCTACGCCGCTGTGGACACTAGGGGCAGGAGCCGTGGTGGACTCAGTACTGGGTGTGTGGGATTGCACACTCAGCATGGGAGTAGGTGCAGGCATTGGGGGTAGAGGGATAGGGTCAGGCCTGATCTGAGGTGCATGAACTAGGACCGACACAGTCTTGGCAGGGTGTATGAGAGGTGGGGTGGATGGAGCCACACCCTGCCCACGGGGGGCAGCAGATGACCTATCTGGCATAGATGCGCGTGTCCTGATGACACCAATGTGCACCGGTGCACGTGCAGTGGACCTGCTGACCTGGATGTCAGCGATGGAGTCACCCTCGGACAGGTCTGGTGCCACAATGGGCTGGTCCAACAAGGGCTGATCAGGGTTGGTATCAGCCACATGACCCTCAACCTGGGGGGGGGAGGGGGGGGCATGGGTGTCCCTGACTGGTCCTCCAGACTGGGGGGGACAGGGGCACCCTGCAAGTCACAACCACGTCCCCTAGTGGATCCTCCACGGCCACCACGTGTGGCTCGGCCACCTTTGCCACCCTTACGGCTTGCACGCCTCCCAACCATGGCACTGATGTTATTGTGCGTATGGGAGTGGGTGTGCACAATTGTCCTGGGCAATTGGGTGTCAAAGGGGTTGGGTACCAGATGGTATTCGTACCCTAGTGCAGTGGCAAGGCTATATGACACCCCTGGGGAAAGATGACGGGTCACGCAACGCACAGGCACCCCAAAAAAGTTAAGGAACATGCACGATACCCCTCCTAGACCACGTGTGCGTATAAAAAACCCTGCACTACGCTGTGGCATCCAGTAACACAAGAATGAACGTATGCGTGTCACACGCAGCCTAGATTGACCTCTGAAGAGGTACGTGACACACGGGGCAAGCACAGATGATAGATGCGTGCGCAACTCACCGTCTGCCAGGGAGAAATGCGTCAAAAAGACGCGCGTGTGCGCGTTGGCAACACCCCCGCCAAAAGAAGAATGGGACGCTGTCTGAGGAGACAGGACAACAGTAGAAGGGAACGCTGTGTGAGGAAACAGGCCCAGGAAAAAGAGCAATAGAGAAAAAGCTGTCAGAGGTAACAGGGAGTACGACCTTTGAACGCCGTGAAGTAAATCGCGTGTCAACTGACAAGAAGTACAGAATACACCAACTCGCTCTCCACGAAAAGCACGTACAAGGAAATGGCGTTCTACATGTACCTTTTATGCAGGCCCACAGGTCCTGCGTCACTTCCGTGTGTAGGCGCTGAAGGGCCAGCCTCCAATCACACGCATTGACACTGGCTTGTGTTTCTTTCACGTGGGTTGGGAAACACCCGTGCGTCATAGGCGCGCTTACGCGCCTGGCCCTTTGGACCAATGAGATCGCGTACGCGTGCTGACGCGCTCGCGCGGGAGGTTTATGTTTTCACGCGGGTTGGGAAACGGCCGTGCGTTATAGACGCGCTTACGCGCCTGGCCCTTTGGACCAATCACGCGGGTTGGGAAACGGCCGTGCGTTATAGACGCGGTTACGCGCCTGGCCCTTTGGACCAATGAAATCGCGTACGCGTGCTGACGTGCTTACGCGCTGAGGGCCTTTCCTCGGATTCCACGCAGACGTGCATGATTTTCACGTGCCAATTCACTCCGTATCAAGCTGGCCACGCGTTCACACACGGAAGACCACGCTCCTGCCCAGAAGGCCGAGTTACTGCCCCCCAGTGCCCCGAGCAGCCTCCCACGTGCCATCTGCTGCTGCCTGCCTGCCTGCCTGCTGCCACCGTGCCCTGCCATTTGGTGCCTGCACATCAGCCATCTGCAGGCGTACAGTTGCTGTGTCCACCCCTGCTGGAACTGAAGACTCCCGACTGGAAGAACACCACTCCACAGCCCAGCCCCAGGACCAAGTTGCCCACCCACTCCTGCCTCTGGGGTTGCCATGTCGGGCACTGAAACATCTGGCACCACTGGCAACCCCCAGCCAGAGAGGCAGAGGGGCCCCAGCTTCAGTGTCACCGAGGTTGGGGTCCTGGTGGAGCGAGTCCTGGGGCAGTATGATGCCCTCTTCGGAAGTAGCCGCGCCAACTATGAAGGACGGACTCGGATCTGGGACGACATCGTGACTGCCATCAACGCGGAGGGGGTGGCAGTCCGCGACAACCCACATGTCAGGAAGCGTTGGGAGGACTGCAGGTCCAGGACCCTCTCAAAGGCCCGGCGCCTCGTGGAGGGGGGCCGGGGCCACATGAGTTCGATCCAAATGAGGGTCCTGGCACGCATACACCCAGCGCTCCACTCCCAGGTCCTTGAGAGGGAGACCCGTCTGGAGTTGAGCGGTAAGTGTGCAGGCATTGCTGTGTGAGACAGTGCATGTTGCAGTGTGCTGGTTGTGTGATGCTGTATGTGTGGAATGGGCCTTGTAGGCATGTATGTGTGCAGTGTTGTCATGGCGATGCATGTGCGACCAGTAATTTGTGGATCACATGGTTGTTGTATGTGTTGCTATGCAACCTGAGGAGGCCTATGCAGATTGGACACATGTGAGCATGCAAGTGTATGTTCGTGGACATGGGTGTGGGTGAGGGATGGATGCTGATGCCAGGTACATGTATGGTGTCGAGGTCGGTGTGCTTGACCTGCATGTCTGTGACTTTTGAATGGCATGGATGCATGACACATGTCTGTGACACTGTACAGATTCACTGATGCTGCCTAATCATCCTTGTATCCACTGTGTTTGTGATGTACGAGGCCACATGGATGTGACAGAGGTGAAGTGTGTGCGTGTGATTTGCATGACCAATGATGCATGTGAGTTCCATGACATCGTACTTTAGAAGAGTGCAGTGGACATGTATGTTGATGTGCATGCCATGGGCCATGGGTGTTGCGTGTGTGTATTGCCTGACCCATGTGTTGTGGAGGGACATGATAGAAGTGTACTTTACCATTGCCAGTCATCTGATATTGCTTCCTGTGTAGGGGACCATTGTACAGTGCCCTGATGCTTGTGTTCTATGTCTCCCTCTATGCAGCGGCTAGTGATGGAGAGGGCGGAGACGGCGCTGTGGAGGTAGACGGCGGGGATGCCCCCACGGCTGCGGCGGAAGGGGTGGGTGAGCCCCCACAGGGGCCAGCTACAGCGGAAGAGGGCAAGGAGCCATCCAGGTTGGTGGTTTCTACAGAGGAGGAGGCGGCCGAGACTGAGGCACACCTGAGGCCTGGTGGGGGCATCCCTGCTGGTGCAAGTGGTGCAGTCCAGGGCCAGGGGCAGGAGGCAGCACAGGTCGCCGTGGAGGTGCCTGTGCATGTCGCTGTCCCTGACCCTGTGAGTGCACCACCATGCACCAGCATGGATGCCCCGTCCCAGGCCCGTCCGCAGGTGGAGGGGGTGTCTATGTCATCTGACTCCCCTCCACCTGCGGACGAGGGGACCCGTGGGCGCATGGAAAAGGTCCTGATTGGGGTCGCGTTGCGCACGGGGGTCATTCGTGATGACGTGCGTGCTTCCCGGGAGGAGCACGCACATCATCACGAAGAGCACCGTGCCGACGTGGCCCAGTTGGGATCTGCCATTGGCGCGGGTTTTCTGCAGGTGATGGCCAATGTGTCGGGCATCTCCTCCTCTGTGGAAAGTATGCGCCGGTCGTTCTCCTTGCCGTCTTCCGGCCCAGTTGACACCAGGGCCCCCTGTGGACCTGCCCCGACCAATGCAGCCGGCTCAGTGGGGATCCCATCCCTGCCACAGTCGGGAGTCGGTGGTCCAGCTGGTGTGGACACCATGGCAACTGGACCCCTGCAGGTGGAGGATGTGCCGGCATCATCAGGCAGGGCACGTGCACGACGGCGTCGGTGGATACCATCAGCCTGGATGCCGTTGTGCTGGCAGAGGCAGTGGCTGCAGAGGCAGCGGCAGCGACGTGGGAGGCGTCATGGCTCGGGGCCATCAACATCGGAGGGGCAGCCATCGGCTGGAGGGCAGGAGGACCCTGGACAGAATGTGTCTTCCGTGTGGCAGCGGTTAGGCCACGCAATAGATGCGGAGAGGCGGCGGGCAGAAGAGGGGCGGCTCGCTATGGTCAGGGCGGTGGACTCCATGCAGAGGGCCCTGAGGCGTGCCGAGTGCCTCGAGGAGATCCGCAGGGGCTTGGAGGTGGACACTGCGTCAGCCCTGCGGGCCCTCGGGGCCATTGAGGATGAACGCCTCGGGGAGATAGAAAGGGAGTTCGATGATGCCCTGGCCCATAACATCTCTCAGTGAGCCGCAGGACTGGCCCGGCGCCTTTGTATATATTTATGTAGATAGTAGGTTTCCTTTATTTTTATTTATTATTTGGGTTGATTGGACAATGGCCCACGTTTTTTGTATATAGTTAGCATTAGTTAGGTTTTGGGTAGGTTTCATTTTATGGTTTTTAGGGATATTGGACCCGGACAATCATCTTTGTACATAGTTTGTGGATATTTTCGATTTTATTATTTGGACCATGGGGCAATGTGTTTGTTTTTGATTTCCATTTTGATTGACTTTGCACCCGTTCTTTTGGATTTCACCTTTCATTAGATTTTTTTTGTTTTTTACCTGTTACTTTGTGTATTCATTTAGGTGTTTCTTTTTTTTTCCTTCTTACATTTTAATACATTGTTCTTTTGATTCTATTGTGTGGACTTCTCTCATTGGTTTGTTGACTGTCACAATCTGGGTTTTCACAGTCATGTGTTGCCATTGTGTGAGTCTGACGGACTTGGACTCATGCGCATACTGCTCATTGGTTATGTATCATGTAATGGGTATTTGATTTTTGAATGGATGTGTACCTTGGATGTGTGTATGGACTGGGGTGACATGGGGTGGGATGTGGTTGCCCATGGGATCCTGGGATCTGTATTGTGATTTCCTATTGGCAGGGGAACATCTGTGTGGGCCTGGTGGAGGGTGCCCCACAGTGCTGGGGGTGGGGGTGGTGGGAGGCATGAGTGGGACATAAGTGGGGGCCTGCTGGCAGGTGCCCCACAGTGCTGGGGGGTGGGTGTGGTGGGAGACATGAGTGGGACATAAGTGGGGGCCTGCTGGCAGGTGCCCCACAGTGCTGGGGGGTGGGGGTGGTGGGAGGCATGAGTGGGACATAAGTGGGGGCCTGCTGGCAGGTGCCCCACAGTGCTGGGGGGTGGGTGTGGTGGGAGGCATGAGTGGGACATAAGTGGGGGCCTGCTGGCAGGTGCCCCACAGTGCTGGGGGGTGGGGGTGGTGGGAGGCATGAGTGGGACATAAGTGGGGGCCTGCTGGCAGGTGCCCCACAGTGCTGGGGGGTGGGGGTGGTGGGAGGCATGAGTGGGACATGGGTGGGGGCCTGGTGGAGGGTGCCCCATGACTGCTGGGGGGTGGGGGTGGTGGGAGACATGGGTGGGGGCCTGGTGGAGGGTGCCCCATGACTGCTGGGGGGTGGGAGTCATGAGCAGGTGTGCAGGGTAATCCCCTGTGGTGTGGACTGCATGCAGGGGACGTGGAGGCTGTACAGGGAAGACCTGTGAAGACCCAACGATCGGAGTAGCGTGTTCAACTATCCACGCCCCCCTGAAATGGACGTAGCCTGGGATTTCGCGTGTGAAACTTCCCCGCGAACCCCTGTAATGGACGTACCCTGGCTTTTCGCGTGTGGGACTTCCCGCGCACCCCTGCAATTCCCGTAGCCTAGCTTTTCGCGTGTGAAACTTCACGCGCACCCCTGTAATGGACGTACCCTGGCTTTTCGCGTGTGGGACTTCCCGCGCACCCCTGGAATTCCCGTAGCCTAGCTTTTCGCGTGTGAAACTTCCCGCGAACCCCTGTAATGGACGTACCCTGGCTTTTCGCGTGTGGGACTTCCCGCGCACCCCTGCAATTCCTGTAGCCTAGCTTTTCGCGTGTGAAACTTCACGCGCACCCCTGTAATGGACGTACCCTGGCTTTTCGCGTGTGGGACTTCCCGCGCACCCCTGGAATTCCCGTAGCCTAGCTTTTCGCGTGTGAAACTTCCCGCGCACCCCTGTAATGGACGTACCCTGGCTTTTCGCGTGTGAAACTTCCCGCGCACCCCTGTAATGGACGTACCCTGGCTTTTCGCGTGTGAAACTTCCCGCGCACCCCTGAAATGGACGTAGCCTGGGATTTCGCGTGTGAAACGTTCCCGCGCACCCCTGAAATGGAAGTAGCCTGGGATTTCGCGTGTGAAACTTCCCCGCGCACCCCTGTAATGGACGTACCCTGGCTTTTCGCGTGTGGGACTTCCCGCGCACCCCTGGAATTCCCGTAGCCTAGCTTTTCGCGTGTGAAACTTCCCGCGAACCCCTGTAATGGACGTACCCTGGCTTTTCGCGTGTGGGACTTCCCGCGCACCCCTGCAATTCCCGTAGCCTAGCTTTTCGCGTGTGAAACTTCACGCGCACCCCTGTAATGGACGTACCCTGGCTTTTCGCGTGTGGGACTTCCCGCGCACCCCTGGAATTCCCGTAGCCTAGCTTTTCGCGTGTGAAACTTCCCGCGCACCCCTGTAATGGACGTACCCTGGCTTTTCGCGTGTGAAACTTCCCGCGCACCCCTGAAATGGACGTAGCCTGGGATTTGACGTGTGAAACTTCCCGCGCACCCTTGAAAATCGCATGGGCCGCTTGCCGTGATGGTCCAGGGTTAGCGCAGCCCCTTGCGCTGGTTTGTGATTTTTATGAGATTTCCCAGCGCAAGGGGCGTTCCTGGGGGCGTAACTGGCGCTGCAGCGAGTCGCTGCGCCACTGTGCACCACGGCTGCCTGGGGAAGCTAAAATCCATGAATACGCTGTGCGCCGGATTCGGTTTTGGCGCACGCGGCTGGCGCAGACTATTGCACGCGCACGCTGTGCGCCAGCCACGTGCGCTACTTGTGCGCTGAATTCTATGAATTACCCTGCTAATCTTTATATGGTAACGGGGAGATGGAATTGGATAAACAATGTCAGGTGGGGCAACTAAGCCCTTCCTTCAAAATGGCTACTGTTAACGTCACTAAAAGTACAACGTCTCATTGGTTCTACTAACCATATGACCCTAGATTACATGGTCCACTATGATTGGGTTGGCATCAACCCTACTCATACTTTTCCACTTGCTTAGCAGCATGCAGAATAGCCTGCCAGGTGCAGGGAGTTCGTCTGCACCCCCAGCTTCCCTCCAATTACTGCTACAATCAATCATCACTTCAGTGGTCATGTGACAATTATTTCTTTGTGGTTGGCCTTGAGTCTGCTTCTTGGTCTGGGGAAGTTAAGGTGTCTGTGCATGGCCAAGGTCCATGCGTAGGTGTGAAAGTTTCATCCCCTCAGCTTGCTTGGTCACGTGATTCCGACACTGTGAAATCATCTTATTCTTCATGCAATTTCGTGTATTTGATTTAAATCTGCCAGTCGTCTGCCATCTGTTGCTTATCTTGATCTTTCCACACAGGATACTCTGTTCTTCTTCTCATTAATTGTATCCACCGTTGGTCTATTTCCGCTGATACGACCATGACTTCTTGGCATGATTACCTTCATCTGAGTTTCTCTCTGTCTAATTCTCGATTTGTTCGCTGTAAAACTCTCCTCTTGAGACCTTTAGTAACCTTTGGTTGATTCTGCTCTTGTGCATAGTGAAAGTATACTTATATAAAGTGCTCCTTGAGGTAGATATATGTTTAGGTGGCGCTTGCCGCACTCTATCTTACTAATAAGCATAAGCAAGCCTCACAATTTCTGTGTTTCTTGCGGTTACTTTGCATATGTACACGTTTAAACTAGCTGAATATCTTCATCGTGCATATGGCATAATTTCTGACATCTTGACATCAATTGTTTCACTTTAGGCTCAGGATGTCACATATCAATGGTGTTTCGTCTCTTTTCATCATTCATAGGTCATCATATCTTCTATATGTGAGTCAGTCCGGGCTCTTATGACATCTCATTCATGTTCCTTCAGCATCTTCTTAGCTTCTTCCGGTATTACATTCTGGCAATCGTAATTCTGTTTCACTTGTCGATATGGTTTTCTCAATGGGTACCTTACTGTCCAGGTTTTCTTAGGTGTCGGTACTTCAATAGGTGCTGTTATTCTGATAGGTACTGGACAGAGCCCCACTGCGGCTCTCTTCTGGTTTATTTGTTCATCATACGTCACATATTTCGGCATGAATGTTCCTGGCACTTCAAAATGGGGGGTTGGAGTGTGAATCGAGCTTGGCACCTCCTCTACAAGATGTAACTATGCTTTGCATGGTCATTCCTACTTCAGTCCTAGTTGGAAGTTTATTTAATGAAGTAAACCAATGCTTCTTTGTAGACAATATTGCTAGTCTTTCCTGTAGGAGCTGGTGTGAACAAATTGTCTTTGTTTCCAACTCTGGGACAAGCCACATAAAGCTGACCATGACAAAAGCATGAATCCCGTAAATCGGTTCCAGCTATTTTGAGTTGGAGTACTGCACTGTTTCCTGTCACCCGCATTACTACAAAAGCATCGTATTGTGTCACCCACATGACTTCAAAAGTGAGTGCCGCTAATGTCAGCTAGAATGCTAATAGTGTGGAACGTTTAGGAACAATGAACTGCTGAAATGTTCATTAACTGTTGAACTTTAGGAACAATGAACATAGAACTATGATAGAACAAAGAGCCATATGGCAGGGGTAAGCATTGCACAGCGCATAAAAAAATAAAAATACAAGAAATAAGGTATATTATATACTTATTACATTGTTCACACCATGGAACTTACCGATATGTCAAATTTCAGGTTTGTAGCATGTTGGTAAGTATGCTTAATATTTTGAACAGACACACACACATATCCAAGCATTGCAGACCACATAAATTACAAACATTTATATAATATCCTTTTTACATTGTCTACACCATGCAACCTACACCACATGCCAAATTTCAGGTTTTCAGAATGTTGGGAAGTATGCTGAACATTTCAAACAGTCGCACACACATATCCACACATTTACCTTTTATATATTTAGAGAAGATAAAACCTTTGTTTTGATGGGATTAACTTTCAAATTGTTAAAGAAAGTGTATGCCCCAAAACAGTCCCTACTCCTTTGTAGGCCAATTTGAGTAGAGTCTTAAAAGATGATATCATCGTCTCACGCCAACCACCCTATATGCAAGGGGCCTATTTTTGGAGGGAGAGCTTTATACTTCATTAGAGCATCTTGCATGTCTGAGATATACAAATTGAATAGACAGGGTGCCAGTCCTGTCCAAGACCTGTGAAGGCGCGTATCTCCTTAGACAAGGAACCCTCTGTCTCTAACCTTACCTGAAGTTTAGAGCTAGTAAGAAACATAGTAAGAAAGGTTTGGAGGCCATCTGGAATGCCCCAGGTGGCTAGTTTTCACCAAAATCGATTCTATACACACCGTCATAGGTAGCTGTCAGATCCAAACATGTAGAGTATAAAGAACAACTCTGCAATTTGACAGATTTCCTTTGACACATATGGTAAGTTAACCCATTCAGGGACACACTTATATCATTTCGAGATCTAGGCTAGAAGATGCTAAGCCCACCGATGGAGTCTGCCCATCTTGCCTGTTAGTTTGATTCTCATATTCATTACTATCAATAGCGACCACATTCCCCAATCATGTTTTTCAAAAAACAATTTCAGCATTGTTTTTGTTTCTCTAATGCACATATTTATTTGTGCATTTATAATCAGATTGTATACCACTGTTTAATGTGTTGGCAACTTGTGATTACTTCTTCATTGGTAAATCTCACAGCACAACTAACTTTTTTTTATTGGAGATCTCAACTCCCTTCTCCCGTTTTTTTTTACTTCCACATCGAAGGCGTGTCTATGATTTTCCACAATTGGCCATCCCATTCAACCACTCATATACAACTTCATTAAAGTTTTAAGGACTACAACACTCTAATCGATCTGTCATACGAGACAGGGTCGGACTGGGCCAAGAAATAGACCCGGACACCCAAAAAAAAGTGTCCCACCCCTCGCCTCAAAAAGGTGGCCCACCACTCGCCTCACGACCCTTGACCTCTGATGACATCACCGGAAGTGATGTCATTTAACCCCACCCCAAAGTGACATCCCGGGAAGCGATGAAACACGACCTTTCAAAACACTAATACAACAGCACAGCCACTCCAGCGGGCACCATGCCCCCTGGAGTGGCGGCACAGTGACAGTCGGCCCCAGCCCCTCAACTTTGCATGCTGCAGCAGCATGTAAACGATGCATGCATCATAATTTATGATGCACACATCATGCATGCAAATCAATCATCAAAGCAAGGTAACATGTGTTACCTTGCTTTGATGAATTATGGTGTTGCAGGTGCTTTTTTGTTTTTAAACATCTTTTTTTTTCAAATTTCTTTTTTTTCAAACCGGCCTAGGAGTGGGCAGAAACCGGCCCCCACTCCCCAGGGACGATTTCTGCCTGGCCACAGGCCCAGAGACCGAGGGGCCAATCCACCCTGCCTACAGATAGTAGTAACATACCGAATCAGGGAATTAACATTTGTATGAGTCTCGGGAGTATAGCTCAGCAGCAACGTGCTCACCTTGGAAGCAAGACAGCAGGGAGCAGCACAGGTTCGATCCCTGGGTCCGTGCTTAGAAACCTCTGGGTATTATGCACGTTATAAATATCCTATTATATCGTATTATATGATTCCACTTCAACCTGATACCCTGATTATTTGTCGCCATGTTACGGATATTCACTTTAGTTCTATAAACAATATACAATATTTTGCATTGATTTTGCATGGTCACTATATGGTGATTTTTCAATCTCCAGTTTATCACACATATTATATACTCAGGGCGATACATAAATATAATCAATGGTGCAATATGAGGCCAATCTTGTCCAAGTGGGTTGGTCTGGGATGTCTCCTTTTAGATTACTGTTAAATTTCTGAAAATTCAAATTTCCATAAATGAATCTCAATTGCACCGCCTAGATTTGGAGCTAACAGTGGATGGCCTAGTCCAGGTATTATCTGTTCACACTGGGCAAGAAGTAACGCTGTTCATCACAGCTGGGAGAGCACAAATCAAACAGGACAGTGGAACAGAACTGATAGATGATAGCTGGCAAACTGGCTCATACAGACAGTGCTTTTATACCGTTAATACAATATGTGCTCAGTAAGATAGAGTTCCAGTTCAAGCTTTGCATCTTCTTAGTTCCCAAGAAGCTAATTGGGTGGACCACGCCATACCCCTATAGCAAGGCATACATTATTTAGACACGATTGGAGCAAACAGATCTACCCCCTTTCAGCCCATCTCGCTGTATGCCACCGCATTGCTTCCTGCTCTATCCCAGAAACAGTTTGCAATTAGTATTGACATAATTAAGCTGACCTCGGGTTCTTTATTCAACCGCTATTGGTCAGCATTGGAAAGGAAGGAACACGAGACACGCGGAACTAGTGGGAAGGGAGACATTCACATGGCACCTGCAGGACAATAACTTTGCAAACACTATTGTTCATTTTCAGGGACACCAAAACGTACCGTCTGATTGACTCTTCTTGGACTGCCCCTTGATTCTGCATCTTTGTTCCTATACCCGCCAGCCAAGTGATGATTTCACACCACCTTGGTGCCATGCGAGTGCCTTCTGCGTTAGGTCGATTTCCCCAGCTCCCACGAGTAGCCATTGGGACCTTCTCGCTGACCTTGATTAGATCACTGGGGGCTGTTCGCAGTGACTGCGGTCTGCTGGAGACTAGCAGTATGGAGTCAGCTTCCCCCCTGCCTCAACCTCGGTGCAGAGGCTATGTGCTTGAAGTTAGTATGTGACCGGGTCTACTGTGCCCATACAGTGTTTTATACAGTGTCCCCCCTTGTTTCCCTCCATGCATTGTCCTTGGGGCTTACCACAGTTCCCTGGGGTCCCTGTGTTTGCCCCCTTCGTGGGTGTCCCAACATATCACTGTTATTCCCGCATTTTGTAAGTGCACCCCCCTGTCTGGAGCTCATCAACACATCACATCATAAATTAAGCCACCCCCTCTACCCAGACACAGCGAGCAAGCAGAAACTTGGCTGAGCATGTAGAGCAGTAAGAAAAGAGGAAGGTCTGCTTCAGGAGGAGGATTTCATGATGGAGAATACTGTGATGTCGTGAAGAGAATTGTGGGATTTGTAGTCCCCTGAACTTTTGTTTGTTGCTGTGGTGGATCAAATAAAAGTGATTCTAATGCATATTAGGAAGCCTACCGACCATGCCATAGAATTCTACAGTAGGGCATATTTCTATGCAAGAGCCAGATTTACTTTCATCAGTGAAATCACTAACAGGTGTTTGACATTTCTGAAACTTTCTAAATATTTTTTATCCTTGCCTATTCATTTTCTTTCTTTGCACTTTTATGGTGAATGAAATACCAGAAAGGAGGTAAGAATGGCTGGGCAATTTGCCATGGCAAATGTTGATAGAAGCTAGCGACACTGCTGGCAGTGACATAGGTGCTAATTCTAATGGCATCACAGCTGATCTGAGGGCTGGAATGAGCTGTGTCCGCTTCCATAGTGAAGAACCCCAAAACGGTGACACAGCCGCTCAGTGCTCTCTTGAATGCGGGGAGTGTGTTCTTGTGTTTGTGGGAATAAAGGGTCACAAATATGAACAGGGGACTGAGGAGAAACGTGAAGAGACAGATAACACAGGATCAAAGCATACATGACGGACGAGGGGCATGTGCAAATAAGAGTAGAGGGTACCTCAACACGCACAGAGGGGAAGATAGGGAAAAAGATGTGTGAGGGGAACAGAGATCCTACCAGGATCCAAAAAGGGGGGTGAAGAAAGATGTATGTGAGGGGAAGCGGGGGCCTCGCCTAAAAAAGAATAAAGGGAACTCCTTTTCTCAGAATTTCAAGGTTTCTTGCAGGTTTATTCCCAGAAGAAATTTGAAACTCTTTGATGCAACATTTCTTTCCGCAGAAAATGTTTAAGTCTACTGGTGACTGCTGCCGCAGCCCCAATCCCCTTCCCCACTCACATTCTCTGTCAAGCAGTGACGTCAACATGGCACCAGAGATGCAGCGGACGGCTTGTCCGTGTTCATCATTTAGGGATGTTCGTTACATGAGCAAAGCCTACAACGACGTTGACATGTATATGAGGCCATGCAAGTAGGAACAACACATACCAGTGTCTAGCATTGCACAGTCTACAACTATATTATTAATGGAAACACAAGTCTGCCTCTGTTATTTTCTCGCCGTGATGGCACGTGTGAACAACACGGACGGGAGGATCGTTTGCTCTTGAAAGCAGCCTTTCTTGCTATTGCCAGCGAATGAGAAACGTGCTCCAAGGCGTGAGTGCATTGGCATATGAATGCGAGTGCAATGCAAGTCCTGGAAGGCCATCCAGGCGGAGGCTTACAGGCAGGCTCCCTCTTGTTTGCCGACTCTTCGAGCTTTCAACAGGGATTACTCTGCGGATAATGAAAGAAGGGGAGCGATGCACGCATACAATGCAGGGCAGGAGAACATAGCCAACGGGGATTTAACAGCTCAAATGAATGTTTCGCGCTTTCATACCGGGGAAGATTCTGCATGTGTTGTGACCCGTAACTGACCTGGAGCAATAACTATACTCAGACATATCAAATCATATCACAAAAGAATCAGCCTTTGCTCCCTTCCAGGAATACAGGGCTGGAAGATAACTTTCCCCATTGCAATGGCCAACGCTGAATTTTGAGCCAGAGAATGCGAAGGGCTCCTATTTGCGGCTTCCTTCAATACTATTTCACTGCTTTGCCAAATACCTTTCATGTGCTATGGCGTGGCAATGCTCGAGATGGTTAGAAATTAAGGTAATTGACTCTATATGGTGCTGCTTCCTGCTCGTAGCTACATTTTAGCAAACACTCTTAAGGGGGTGTGCTTGCCGAGTGGTCATCCAATTATATAACCAATAAGGCACGTGTATCAGTTGTGCATTGTGTTTGGCGTTCAGCACATGACATCTGACACACAAGAGCCATTTTAGAATGGCCATCATCATGGGACACGGAAGGCAGATTTAGAAGCAAGCCACCTGCGAACCCCCAACCATTGTGCATTGGCTGTGCTTCTGTGACCTCAGGGTGGTCTCCTTCATTGGCGCAGCAATGGCGTATATGCCAATCATTTCACCAAAGCCCTTGCGCATGGTTTTCATCGACTAACTTATTTATGAAATATATAGATCAGTAGAATGCATACGGTAAACAGCAGGACAGTTTTCCACAGTGGGTTTCTGAGGGTGTCTTACAGAAAGAGCAGAACTAGGGTTGTCAAAGAGATAACCTGGAACCACTCAGGTGAAATTCACGCCATTGTTCAGTTACCTGCAACCCACATGCCTTTCACTATGCCTATTCTGTCTCCATAAGCCAGAGATGGAGGGAATGGAGAGTTAATATGGAAATTTTAGGTTAACCCAACCTAAATTTAAACATGAAAACTAAATGGTGTTCCATAAACATGCGCTGTGACAAAATACATTACAAAGAGTCAAATCTGAATGGATGGTTCTCCTTAATGTTTTAATCCGTTGGTTGATACAGTGTTAGCCGTAGTTGGAACAATATTCTCCTTGCCGACACGTGTTTCGACCAATGTTGGTCTTTTTCAAGGCAAAATTGTACAAACCTGTATTGGATACATTTTGATACACAAACATGTTAACATTCATTCATGTCGTAATACAATCACGAAAAATTACAGTGACAAACCCATAAGAATGGCCAACAGTATTTCCACATACCCCATTGCATAAATGGGACAAAACCAATGATAATATTTTCAATATTGAAGAACAAATAATAACGAACATATGTACAAAAACAAGGGTGAGTCAGGGACGGGGGAGAGAGAGAAAGGAGACAAGAGATTTTCCTGTTATCAATGCAATTGTTGAACCAACAGTATAATACTGTGTATCATCCTTGAAGTCACCATTTGAGAGATATATTCCAATTACTCCCAACAATTGTATGAGATATTGCATGCACCACCGTATACAAAACCATGTTTTGTCACAAACTGATAAAGTCTGATATCAGCAATAAACTGATTTAAATTGTCTTCAATTATCATGAGTCCATCTTGACATTAACTCATCTGATTAGCTACATTCACTGGTATTGAAACCACATGAACACAATTTAAATCAGTTTATTGCTGACCACAATATTCACCTTTGGTAGGATATTGCTTAGTATTTATTTTTTCCAGCCTCCAGTTTACATGAGACTACGATCCTAGCCAAAGGTCTAGTCGGATCTATGTGATCACTGCAACCACACACAATTTCGATGGCCGAAAATGCCGACTTTTTTTCCCCTTTTTTCTTTCTTTTTCATGAAACCCCCTTTACACCACATAGATATGCGGGGGGAGACTCCCGCAGCCCCCCATATTACTATAATATCCCATACCTCCCCACATATATATGTGGTGTAAAGGGGGGTGTTTTAAAAAAAAATAAGTCGGGCATTTCGGTTGTCGCAATTGTGAGGGCGACATTTTGGCCCATTTCCATATAGTCATTTGCAAAAGCCAATGTAATGTGATACAGGGTTTTCTTCTGCATATTTCAAAGAAGGTACGCGCAAAGGTGGTCATGCCTTTGGTCCTGATCATGTTGGAGCTAAGCCCACTGGATGCAAGATTATTTCAGTAGAGAGGTATGTGCCCTCCAGTTGCAAGGCTGCTGGAATACTGCTAGCAGGAAGCCAGAAACAAAAGATGTGCCCATGTATCTGCTTAGCACGATTTGGGGCTTAGCAGTTCTTTAAAGTAAATAATATTCTTTGCCTGGACAGTAGGTTTGGTTCTGGCAGTGGCACGGGCGCCAATTGACACCTATATGTTCTATATCATCACTCCCAGCCCCAACAGGCATTTCAACGTACAGTTATTGAATGCTAATGTTATCATGTTTTGCACATTTCCCCTCCTGTGTGTACTTTCAGCATAGGAAGCATTTGGCCTGACACGCGCTGGCATTCCAGACAGCTGATGCACAGCACAAAGAGAACCCAGAGAAAACATTGCCAACAAAAACGACGGCAGTGAAAACACCTTTGCAGTGAAAACGTCGGCAAGCAAAAAGTAGTCAAATCATGCAGCTGAAAAGTAGCCAAAAATGCATTGATGCTAGGGTAAGTGTTTTGGTTGGGGGGTGTAGTAGGCTTGTGATTGCCAGATTTAGGGTTTAGGGTAAGGACATGGGTTAGGATTAGAGTACAGATGTGGTTGAGTTGTGTGATGGCTGCTGATGTTGGGTTCTGGTTAGTGGTTATGGTAGATTAGGTGTCAGGTAAGTGTTAGGGTAGGGGATATGGTAGCGGTAGGGCAAATAGAGTAAATGTCTGGGTCGTGTTAAAGAATGTGATGGGAAGGTTGGCGAGGGCTAGTGATGTTGGCCTAGGATAGGGTCTCGGATATATGGTTTAGGGTAGAGAAAGCTTAAGGGTAAGTCTTAGAGCTGTGGTTGGGGTACGGCTAAGGTTAGGATTAGAGCAGAGGTTTAGGTCAGGACAACGATTGTTGAAATTTGCGGAGAGCTAGTGATGGATCTGGAGTTAGGTTCACTGTTCATTATCTATTTATTTGGTGTTTTGTATTGAGTCACATGCAAATTAAATGTTTTAGCATGCTTAAGGGTTAGTGGTAGGTAAGGGTAGTGCTAAGAGTTAGGGTAAGTTTTAGGAATGGATTTAGGGAAATTGGGGAGGTTATATTGTAGGTTTGGGTCATTGTTAGGGTCTCAGCCTTGTGTATTTTAATATAGCTGTTTTGGCAACTTAATTACTGGCAACATTTTACAACTTTGTAATGCTCGTATGGAATGACTACATTTTCACATAAAACCGCAGAAAGTATACATATTGGGCTTAATTACAAATTGGGTGGTATCCCAGCAGTAAATCTCCCGAAATACCTGTCAACTGAATTACTGTTACCGCCACTTGGTCCGGCGAAATTACTGCTAGATTACAAGTGGAGGTGGCGGTGTAAGTCCCCATTTTTTTGAGTCCATTGGACTTTTTTTGGTGGAATGTTCACTACAGTAATTCCGCCAATTCTGCCTATTTATCAGCGGTGAGTGGAAGGATTTACCTCCAGGATTTTTCTGGAGGTAATTCCACCACTCCAGGCCCAACCTCATAATTTGGCGTAGTGGTAAATTTGGCAAAAACTGATTTAATGCCAATTTTACGACTTAACGCCATACTTGTAGTGAGGCCCATTGTCTTCTATATGGATTTTAATGATCTAGTTACACCCCCACAACCAATCTGGGTTTGATCCACTTGCACAGCCTCTCGTGGCTTGGTTCGATGCTGTCAATAAGGTACCATTGACCCATAACTGCTCACCTGGTCCATTATGGGCTCTAGAGTCTGGTTAGGTCCTGTGTGCAGCTTTTTCCTCAAAGACATATAATTTTCAAAGAACACTGTTATTGTTGAATTGCCTTTACCCCTCTGTTCTTATCCAGAGTGCTGCAACTTTCCCTCTTTGTATATTTTCTTTCCATAGGGATGGGTTTTGTAAAGTGTTTTTCTATTTAGTTATTCTTGCAGATGTTGTGTTTAGTTAAAGTATATCCATTTTGATAGAGCCTTGATTAGACATTCCCTTTATTTTTCGGACTGTTATACTTTGCTGTTTGTGTTGCTACTGAATCACAATCACACCTCTCTTGAGAGTACAACATTCCCTCTGCCTGCGTTACCACAAAAAGCAAAGGAAGTCTATCTCTTAACTGTACCTGTATGACCCTTATGATTGGGATCACTCTTGTTATGTAGAAGCGTGAGGGCTGAGTAGGCGCTTTCGCCACTATTAATCCCTTTACTCCTGCAAGGTAGAAGTCATTTATTTCATCACAACCACCCAGTATGCTTAGGGTAGATTGCACTTAATAAACATATTTATTTTCATTAATGTCAAAGAAGCCCCTGTAATTGTTGTGTGACATATTGCGAATTTGACTATAGTCCAATGCTCAATGGGGGTCTGCAATTGCAGAATTATTTTGTATAAAAACAGCACCTCCAGTAGGTAATTTGAGCAGTGAATATATGTCTTTCTAACCAATCGCCTGTCTGCCACCCCATTTTAAAGACCAGACGTCCACAGTATATCCTTAAATGGACACATTTATGAAGGGTTTCTAGGCTGTAAACCAGTATGATGCTCATAGTCATCAGGAAACGTTTTTCAGACACAAATGGATTTAGAAGCTCGAGGATCTTCCGTTCCAAACAGCCCCAGAATTTCAGGGAGTAGTTCCTTCTTTTGTATCCTGTTCAGGGCTAGGTTGTACAATAGACACCAATGTTGCGGCCACTCTGCAGCCCTGGTGAGGCCATGGGTCTCTGAAACATCCTGGAATTCTCAGCAGCTTGCCAATCCTTTCTTGGCATATGGCTTCTCCATCCTTGGATCCTTGGGTCAGGACCCACACATTGACCTGGGTCCTCTAGTTTCTTCTGTTATATCCTCTGACATAAGTTCCTCTTCTGGTTCTCTTTACATGTCCCCATCCCTGTGGTAACTCCAGAACCCCACGCCCCATTGCATAACGCCTTTCCACCATCCTTGGCTGGTTAGCCTCTGTGTGTGTTTCCCATTGGACTGGAACCCCTTTGGTTAGACCTGGCTCTTTGTGCCACAGAGGCTTCAACAACTCAACAACCTATGTTGGTATTTGGCCCTTTTGGAGGTTATCTGCCCTGGTTTCTTGCCAGATTCTGAGATGTTGTCCACATTAGCCTGTGCAGGCATTTATGCAATTTTATTCACTAGGGAGCTAGGGGTTCTGGTCCGACACCAGGGTCTGAGATATAGTACTCTGTGGGCTGGAAAGTGCTCCCCTTCACTCTCTATTTCCAAGACTGTTGATTCTTTCTGTCCCCAACAGGGTCTGAGATATAATTCTCAGAGCTCTGAGTAGTGTTCTCCTGCACTCCTTCTCTCCTGAGCGTTTGACTGTTTGGATCCCAGCAGGGCAGATATATAGTTCTCAGAGAACTGGGTTAGCCCTCTCCTTCTCGTCAGGGGGCTTCGTTCTATGGGATCCACCAGGGTCTGAAATAAAATTCTATGGGACTGGCCAGCTTTATAGCTCACTGCCCCAGATTTCTCCACACTCCTTTCAAGCCCTGGGAGCCGTAGAAATGACCCTTTAGGTCATTTTCCTCCCATTTTATATGATTCTTCTGTGTCTCCAAATTAACTCTTAATTGTTTTTTGCCTAGGCTCTTGGAAGTATGGTATTTGGAATTGGTCTTTACCATCCCTCTGAATTTATTCTCAGGTGATTCCCCTGGTCTCTTACTGCCCCCTAACTGATTTCGCCTGGAGGCCCATCCTTCTTGATTATCTCCTGATGGTCTCTGTGTTCAGGCGGCAGAGGAGTGAACTGTGACCCGCTATCTTCAAATGATGTGGACAGGTAATCAAGCTGTGCAACTCCGCTCCCAGCTATGGCCACCCTAGCGCACGCCAGTGAGAAAGGCTACTGAGCTGGAAAGGATAACTACCAGTGACGATCACTACCTTATCCACTACCTCCACCCACACCGAGATAATGCTCGCCATACCCAGCTTTTCCGATTAATAGGCCACTGAGTGGATGATCTGCCTTGAGCTCCCACATCCCTGCACCATTAGATCCATGCCCGGCTCCTGTGCACTCTTCAGCACACTGGCAGGGCAAAACAACACTCCCACCTTGCCATTGTACACTTACTTCTTTTCCTGCTCTCCTCCTGTGCGCTCTGCACCTCTTTAAGCCTTTTACATAGACTGCCATTTTGTGTTTCCTTTCTATGACTCATTTCAGGTGCAGTCCCTATAACCACATCGAGAGTTTAATCCATTTGTGTTATTGAATGCATGTGCTGCCCTGTGTTTCCCATTTTCACTGTATTCATCTTATCTATGGACTCACCTGCAGCAATAGACGGAGTTATCTAAAGTGATAAAGAATGCCACCGAGTAAAAAGTACACTATGTGTCATTCATGAGGTTCATATCTAACAATGCCAAAAAATACTATCAGCAGTTGGAAACCGAGAAGCAAGAAGGGGGAGTGGTTGGGTAGTAATCACTGGGTAGAAGAGGCTGATAAGGTTTGCTGGAAAGGCAATAGAAAGGGCACCTATTGTATTTTGGTTTAACTATCCACTTTGAGAAGAGGGTGTGGTTGTAAAAGGGATAACATTCATTATTTTCAACGCTTTGGCAGGCACGAGTATGGCTTTGGCGAATTAAAGTGTAAACTGGTTGGGCAAGTAAGTTTACTCAGTTTCTTCCTGGCCTTTCGAGAAGGCACGCCCCTCGAATTGCACATGAAACAGGCACAATTTCAAAGCATGTCTTTGAGGATTGTTTATATAGCAAATTTAAATAACTGCATCCATTAAGCTGTGCTGGATATTAACTTATCGTAGCCAGTTTTCACTCCCATAACCGAGCTGAAATCATTTGCACAAAGAATGCGCACACATGTGCATTTTGCCGCTTTGTACATTTGCTCCTCATCATTCGATGATATCCAGTGTGGAATTGAGTTTGAAAATGTGTTATAACATAGATTTTACACATTGCGAACACCTGCAATTGTGTGAAGGGGAGGTTCTGGGGTGAATAGCCACTGGAGTGAGATTGATTGGGTATGTTTAGGGGTGCTTACGTGAGTTAAAGTGTGTGGGGTGAAATTACAGGGGTGAGCTTGGGTGCATGGGAGAAAGTTGCTAATAAATTGGGGTCGCTGGGGTGAGCTAAATCGGATGGGGTGGTTTTGGAGTGAGCTCGGATATAGCTGGTGTAAGCTTTGGTAGGTGGGTATTTGCTGGGGGTGAGATAGGGTGTTGGGTGGAGGATTTTTGAGGTGGGCTAAGGTTGATGGGTGGCAGCTTTTGGGTGTTGCGTTTCCAGGGTGAGTTTGGGTAGAAGGTTGATAAGGTTAATAAGGTTGCATGGGATGCTGGGGGCGTGTTTGTGTGGATGGATGGATGGATGGATGGGATGTTTGAGTGGGTTGGTAGCATGCTAGGGTGAGCTTGGGTGAGGTGCAGTGAGGTGTTGGTGTACACGGGGGAGGTAGTTAGTTGTGCTGCTGGGATGAGACTGTGTGGAGTGCTCAAATCACCTTGGGTGAGGTTTTGGGTTGAGAGGTGGGTGGATTAAGGTGGTAGAGTAATTTTGGGTGGGTGGGGCTTGAATGGGTGAGGAAGGGTGAAGTTGTAGAGGAAGCAGGGAGGTGATGGGGTCAGATGAGACTGAGTGGGTAGAGTGACGTGCATTGTTGGGCTGAAGTTGGGTGGGTGGATAGTGTGGAGCAGCATGGTGGGGTGAGATGGAGTGGGGGTAAATGTTTTGGTTTAGGCGAGGCAGGGTTGAGGTTGCGTAGGTAGGGTGAGGTATTGCAGTAAGGTTTGGTGGGTGGTCTCTTTATGTGGGCAGTATGTAGGTGGTAGAATATGCTTCAGTGGTTGAGTGAGGTGGTGAGTTGATGTGAAGAAGGAAGGTCGCGGGTGAGATTGGTTTGGTGGGGTACAGTGAGGTGAGGTGGGGTGCAATGTTTCCTGTGATTTATGTTGCTTGTGTGCGGTAAATACATGCATGTGTGGAAATGTTTTAGTCCTCTGTGCAACTGAATGATGCAGTCAGCCAGTGACTATGAGTTACCAGGCAAGAAAGTGTATTAGGCGTCAACGTATGTCAATGGGGTTTTAGGTGTTTGGTTCTTTCCCCCAATATTTCTTTTTAAAACTAACATAAAATAGTATGCTGTGTTATGGCAGTTTTTATACTGTTCGAACCCACCACTGTAATGGTGATGAAAGCACCAAGACTTGTTCTGGTGTTGGCATATTGTAAACCTCTCAGAGTTATCCAGACTGTTTGTTGTCTGTGGAGGAAAAGGCAAAAGAAGATGAGGGTGAGGTAAAGTGTGTACAGAATTCGAAGATTTTGTGCCAATATATTCTATAAGTGAGTCTAATCTCGTAAATTATAGGAGTGTCTCACACCGAGGTAAGACATTGTAAGGCAAGATCTCCCGACAACCAGACAATAAAAACACTCCTCTAGGAATAAATGCTTGGTGCACTGCTTTTCAAGTAAAATAAGATTTATTGTGTATACAAAAAGGAAAAAAAGTATCAGAAGGTCCCATAGAACCAAACTGACACAGAACTCTCTGTTAATTTAAAGCAAGTACAAGGTTTTTAAGGAACAAAATTGTCCTTCATGATGTGAACAATACACAGTGTGATTCCCCCACCCTCATTGCCTACCACCTATATACATACTACCAGTACTTTATAGTCCCTTGACCGATTGGCCACATCCTAATATACCACTGCCCTCTAACATGTGGCTACCCTATTCAGTCACCTTAGTTCCCAGCTACTGGATTGGCAAATGACCTAGGATGTTACCCGCCCCATCGTCCTAGTCACATGGTGTGCACCAGCATGAGTGCAATGGACAACTTTGAGGTCAAATTGTCTCTTTGAGATAATAGTGTTCTCCTCTCGATCCCAGACACACAGGTCGCCCCAGCTATGGACTAGATTTGTTGGCATCACCTCTTGTTCTTCGTATCACAAAATGTTAGGGCTCACTTCCAATATAGCAATACTTCAGTATTTCCCGCACCCCGGCCCTGTGCCTGTGTGCCTGCATCATCACCGGTACACTTCGAAACCACCACTGTAGTGGTGCTATAAGCACCAAGACTTGTTCGGGTGCTGGCGTATTGTAAACCTGTCAGAGTTATCCAGACTGTGGTCTGTGGAGGAAAAGGCAACAGAAGATAAGGGTGGGGTAAAGTGCATACAGAATTCGATGACTTCTTGGCAATATATTCAATAAGTCAGTATAATCTATAAAGTTATAGGAGTGCCTCACACTGAGCTAAGACATTGTAAGGCAAGACCTCCCGACAACCAGACAATAAAAACACTCCTCTAGGGATAAAGGCTTGGTGCACTGCTTTTCAAGTAAAATAATATTTATTTTGTATACAAAAAGGAAACAAGTATCAGAAGGTCCCATAGAACCAAACTGACATGGAGCTCTCTGTTAATTTAAAGCAAGTACAACGTTTTTAAGGAACGAAATTGTCACTCATGATGTGAACAATATACAGTGTGATTCCCCCACCCTCATTGCCTACCACCTATATACATACTACCAGTACTCTATAGTCCCTTGACCGATTGGCCACATCCTAATATACCACTGCCCTCTAACATGTGGCTACCATATTCCATCACCTTATTTCCCAGCTACTGAATTGGCAATGACCTGCGATGTTACCCGCCCCATCACCTTAGTCACATGGTGTGCACCAGCATGAGCTCAATGGACAACTCTGAGGTCAAATTGGCCCTTTGAGATAATAGTGTTTTCCTCTCGATACCAGACACGCAGGCGCCCCATGGACTAGATTTGTTGGCATCACCTCTTGTTCTTTGTATCACAAAATGTTAGGCCTCACTTCCAATATGGCAATACTTCAGTATTTCCTGCACCCCGGCACTGTGTCTGCATCGGTGTCCGGTCAAATGGTCGAAAATAAAAGATCGAATGACCATTTGATCGAAAGTCAAACGGTCGAAAAAAAATGGTCGAACTTTTTTATTTATTTATTTATATATTTTGTTACTTTTGTTTGGTAAAAAAAAAAAATATATAGAAAAAGGGGGGTTGGGGGGCGAACTCCCCCATAAAAAAAAATTACAAAAAAGAAATTCGACCATTTTTTTGTCCATTTGACTCTCGATCAAATGGCATTCGATCATTTGGTTTTCGACCAAATGACCTGCAACCGTCTGCATCATCATCATTACACATTATATTTCACCACTGCTACACAATATCCCACATACCCTGTACCTGGGCCTACCTAAGCCTCTTTAAGTACTTTGGGACTATGTTTGTTACACCCAACTGCGTTCCCCACCCCGCTGTACCCATGCACCTTCACTTTCTCTTGCGCTGATAGATTATTCTTAGCCTGAATCACTTGCCCATGTATGGGAGCTGTACATGCATCCTACCATTACCCCCTTTATCTAATCCTCCTTTAACTGACCCAGCAGCTTCCCTTATTCTATAATCATCATCCTTGGGCACCCATACCCTGAACACATGACGCAAACATATTTTTCTGGGGTACAGGTGAGGTAAAGCACATCTCTATCCCCAGGTAAGTCAACCCAGTGCTCCATATGAATGTTCAAATCTCACCATACATGGTTTATCTGGACTGTCTGTTTGCGTATACTGGTGTTTTGGGGTAGGAGGAGCTCTGCCTGCCCTTATCGATGCCATCATCATGCCACAGTTTGGGAGAGTCTTGGTGCAACATCGAAGGAACGGCTGGCATGTGCAGGAAATTTGCAGTAGGCACAGTCCGATAGGAACCCATATGTTCGCTGCTATTCCTAGCTACGTTGGGGCCCAGGAGAACAAGATTTCACTCTGGCTTCTGTCTCTATTCCTGTCTCCATGTTGTGTAGCGCTCCTATTATGTGGGCATAGGACCCATTGCCTGCATCATTTGGGGATATATATGTGCAACATGAGAACTCTATTTTTTCAGACGCCCCCTTCCATGCCCGTCAACAAGTCCAAGACTTACCAATTCTGCAGTGTCATCAGAAATATCGCTCGCAGCTCACTTTTTATCGAATTCAGATCCTGCTCTGTATCATTCGCCAACTGGCTCATTTCCAACCACATTATCTACAGCCATTTGGCGTTGGCTGCAGCCTGGATACCTCGCACCAAATGGGAGGCAAAGAACATTTATGTCTTCGAATAGAGGCGATATTTGTCTGGAATTGCTTTCAAATGTTTGGAAGATTATTCTGCCAGGTAATTAGATCGCTTCTTGCGCTTTTTCTGGTTAAACGTGTCTTTCGCCTTACTTGCAGGGTTGGTATGGCTCTGGTCTTGGCATGTTTACTAGAGAAAAGTATGCATCAGGAACCACTAAAACAGCTGAATGAAGGGTAGTTAGTGAGCAAGTGCCTCTCCATTATGGCGGGAGATGCACATTGGCTTGCTTCCCGCAAACCCAGTATATGTCCATTAGAACAGCTGTTTCTTTGCTAAGATCAGGGATGAACGTCTTATTGCATTTGCTGTTAGTTCCCACAGGAATGGTGCCATTTCCTCAGAAGCAAAATGCATATCCGCCTACTGTCTGTATCTTGACTGGAGTCTCTTTTGCTTCAATCCACTTTAGCTTCGACACATATGTACCCCATATGGTAACACAGTTCCTGTTGAAGTTCCATATTACTTCTTCATTGAATCCCACCAAGCATCCTGCTGCACAGCTTACTACTGCCCCTTTCCCATTTGTTGTCCATGAACAGCACTCCTTCCATCTTTAGCAATGGGTGTGTCTTGTACCGTGGGTCTTTCTCTTTCTTTGCACATTCTCCATCATCTGAGTCCATCAGTACAACTTGTACTTTGTGCCCTTGGAACATGCTTTAGACCCGGCACAGTGCCAAATGTATGCAACACTGGGCAACCAGAGGTGGCATCTCTTGGGGTACAAACAGCTTGGCCATCCCTGATGCATGCGGGATGAGGGAGCAAACATAACAACTCCCATTTTACCTCTCCTTCCCCACTGAGAGCATGCGACTATACAATATATTACTGAATTCTGGATGGTGCACATCGGCCACTGTATCAATCACCACCCCTTTGAATTGGTGATTTTTCCCATCTTCTTCAGCCCTCCGCCTTATGCTGTGTTTTCTAAGCAAAGTATTGTTGTCTATTATTCTAGTTCTTTTGATATTTACAAAATTCTTTTGAAAAATATTTCTTTGTGCACACCTTTCTTAGGAAATATTTCCATTTAAGGGTAATTTTCCATCCAGTTGTGAACCCCCCAACTTTTTGCTGTTGTCTGACCATCCTAGCCTGACTTTCACCAGTGGAACCCAACCTTCTGCTGTACTTCTCTGGGCTTTTGCTCATTTTGTTATGGGGAAACTGACATGCACTGGGGTCGCGTTTTCATTTTTAAGGCCTTAGACACCCTTGAAGGATTTTCCGTGAATGTACAAGTGTGCCGAGGACAGAGCTAGTGGCAGCAGTTACTTTTAAAGCATTTTGTATTCGTTTCTATGGTCCAAACTGTGCTTACCGTGTTTGGCCCAGGACAGTGACCACTGCCTAAAATGGCCATGCCAAAAGGTCCTTTGTTCGGTCCTTTGGCCATCTTGTCCCTTTGCCTTCCCCATGTCGAGCTGACCCAGGAAATTCCTTATTTAGTTATGCAGACACCCGCGCAAACCGAAGCTTGATGCACAATAATTGACTGTATCTCTGCCCACTCCTTTGCTTCAATTCCTACCACCTTATCTAAAGCTTCCTGGAAATCCTTGGGAAGGCCTTGCTTCACCAGATAGTAAAAGAGCACTATGTACTGGTCACATGGCTCTCCCATTTCTGCCCTCCACATTTCCTGTGTTTGCAATATATACTGCGCTGGGTCCTCATCGTCCCGCATAGTTTGCGCCATCATCGAATGGAGATCTGGCATGTCGGGGTATGTGCACCACAGCGCTGCCCACACATGGGCCCTACAGTCATTAAAATTGGCCCCTTCATGGATGTTGTCCCCTATCTATACTCCGGGATACCCTGACTTGACCCAAATGTCATCTGCCTTGTCTCCTAATCCTGCAGCAAAAAGAAACTTCATGTCGCCCACAGCAAGTGTAATGCCAGAGGGCTGTTTTTCAAAGGCATATATCCATTTAATTGTGCCGACAGCAGGGGACTGTATCATCTTAATCAAATTATGTTTGGCCAGGGTACATATTGTGTCCAACCAGCATAACTATACGTTAAAAATCCCTCCTGAAGATCCTTGCCAACACAAGCAAGGTGAAACACGTGTAGAGGGTGAACCTTATGACCCTCACAACTGAGAAACAATGTATTGAATCAACTGAGGGTGAATCTTATAACCCTCACAACTGAGAAACAATGTATTGAATCAACTGTGCAATCAATCAAATAAAATTTATATTTGGAGCGCAAAAGTGGAAGTCTGGTATTTTTCCAAGGAATTCATTCATGACATTGGGCAGCCGCAATGTCCCAAGCTCCACATGCAGCAAACAAATAGCACAATATCAGTGCAGTGACCTCTCACAAAACAGTATCAAGGTAGCTCGCAACAGCTGTTCAGGCTGAACGCACTCTGAACTACATATTGTGTCCTCACAGGACCTTTGTGCAATAACGGGAACTGTGCATCTACCTTCACTGTTGTCTTCTTCCCCAATCATTTCCCTTTCACTACTGCCATGCACCCGTGGCGTGATCTCAATCTGCGCCCCCACAAACATTTAACTCGCGGCGATATCATGGGTGGGGCCTCATCCTTCCCCTGCTTCTCCTCCATGTACCACTCTTCATCTTCTGCAACTGTGGCTATGTCAGCACCAGACCGAACCAATCTCTAATCCAAGCTCCCAGCCCATGGCGTTCCTCTATGCTGCCCTTCAGAATACTGTGCTTTCCCTTGTGTCTCCACATGCACATCCCTGATCACTGTACTACCAATTCTAAACAAGATGTCCCCTGTTCACCATTCATCTGTCCCGACTGGGGGTCTCTGCCCATCTCCTCTGTCCAACTTCAACCTTGCTAACTCTTCTTCTGTCTTCCTTTAAGCCGCCTCTAAATCCCTCTGTGGCATCTGCTCTGATTCCCTGTGTGCTTGAGCTCGAGCAGCTGCAGATGCTATAGGGTTTGAGATATTCTCGTATTGTGCAGGTGCTGAAGGAGGAGGGACAATGGTGATACAAAAGGGTGTGTACCCTGCTGCTGCATGCATGGGATAACACCCTACTGGGGGAGGCTGCGCTGTGTGTGTTGTGCTCGGAGGGATTGGGCACCCCTGAATGCTCAGTGCAATAGGAGTGAACATAGCAACTCTACTTTGGCTAGGCGTACATCCTCCACCATCCTCCATAGTTCTAGAACCCCCTTTCTGTTCTTCAATTTCTTCCCCTTATCCGTGGCTGCCAAAAATGTGTACATATGGCCCAAAACCACCTCCTTGTTATTCATTCCCTGCTCTGGCCATGGCTTATACATTCCTCTTCTCAGGCTACCCACTCCTTATTGTACTTTATAATTTTCTTCCAAAACAAAAGGATGGACGTATAGATATACTTCAGTGGAGTCGACGGCTCAATTTTAGTGGGCCCTACTCGCTGTAACTTCTGTATTCAACCAAGGGTCCAATTGAGCGGTGCCTTTATGCCCCTTCCCCACCCCTTTCTTGTTTTCTGTCTTCCCCTTCCCCACTCGTCATGCTTCACACACACACATCTTATTCTACAAAATTGTATATACAACAAAGTTGGACACCTCCTCAGTCCTTACCACCACAATAAAACAAAAAAAAAATGACTATCCGTTCCCACACCCTCTTTATATCAGGTGGAGGGATCCCAGGCCCTCTCTTTATACTGGGCCTCTAACCTTATTCCTCTTTTTCTCCTTAGTTCTGCAGCTCTGCCTTCTGCCTCCAATCAGTTCTAATCCCGTTACTCTCTTATCATCCTTTTACCTTATATTATATACCATGACATCAATCCATATAACTAAAAACACATATATAATGCCACATGGTCTTTCCACTCCACATTCACTGCACATCCACTTCGCCATTAACACAAACACACACACACTCCTCAATGCTCTCCCGGGTTCCTCCGTCATGGGGTCCCATCAACGGCCTACGCAATCCTGGGGCAGCACCCTGCTGCAAAGAGCAGACACGAATTCAGGCAACACAGCTCCTGTAAACCTCTGCAGTTTGTGCACAGGGGACTAGTCAATGCAGGGGGGCACGGCCCCTCTGGATGTATGCCCAGGAATCCTCTGTCACATCTGGGTCACCAAATTTGTAAGGCAAGGCCTCCAGACAACCAGACAATAAAAACACTCCTCTGGGTAAAAAGGCTTGCTGTGCGGCTTTACAATACAAAAAAGAAAAAGGTTTCAGAAGGTCCTGTAGAATCAAACCGACATGGAGCTCTCTTTTAGTTCAAAGTAAGTACAAGGTTTTTAAGGAAACAAATCATCACTCAGGACATGAACAATATACAGTGTTATTCCCCCACCCTCATTGGCCACCTTTTATAAACATACTACCTGTGCCCTATAGTCCCTTGACCAATTGGCCACATCCTAATCTACCCCTGCCCTCTAACAGGTGGTTCCCCTATTTCATCACCTTGGTTCCCAACTACAGGATTGTCGAGTTACCTGGGATGGTATCCACCCCTTTGGCCTAGTCACATGGTGTGCACCTGTATGATAGCATGAGCCCAGTGGACAACTCTGAGGTCAAATTGGCCCTTAGAGATAATACTGTGTCCTTCTTGATACCAGATATGCAGATGCCTTAGCCATGCCTCCATGGCTCTGGACTAGATTTGTTGGCATCATCTCTTGCTCTTCATATCACAAATCACTGGCTGTTCTGCTCCTCGCTCACCCCTTATCAGTTGCCCACTGTAAATTCCCCTGCTCTCTCTCTCTCTCTCTCTCTCTCCCTCTCTCTCTCTCTCTCCCCCTCTCTCTCTCTCCCTCTCTCTCTCTCTCTCTCTCTCAGACTACATTAATCGGCCCAATGGATTTATGTAATCTATTTTCCAGCTGACTGGCAGTTCCAATAGGACGGTCATCGTCCAGGAGGTGCAGGTGCCCTAAATCTAAACTGAGAATATTGGCAGCTCGAGACCTCTAAACTGGCTCCCATGGATTTGTCCATCGGGAAGGGAGCATCCCTACCCTTGCACTGCCGTTCACATTCCACTTTTGTTCCCAGGCCTACAGCTTGATACAATCAAACCATTATCTGTTTGGTCTGAATGCCACTATTCTCAACTTCGCTCCTTGGACTTGGGAAAGCAAAAATGTTTCAAACTCTTCATTATGCCACGCTGCTATACCTCCAACAGGGAATACAAAATGCTAAGCTTCACTTCCACAATGTCAATACTTCAGTATTTCCACACCCCGGCCCAGTGTCTGTATCATCATCTTTACACATTATATTTCACTACTGCTACACGATGTCACCCATGCCCTCTACCTCGGCCTACCTAAGACTCTATAACTACTTTAGGAATACATTGGTTGCTCACAACTGTGTTCCCCACCCCACAGTACACGTGCAACTTCACTTTCTCATGCACTAGTAGCTCATTCTTAGCCTGAGTCGTTTGGCCATGTATGGGTGCTGTACGTGCATCCCAGCACATTACAAAATTGATTGGGTGTTAACAGCTAAAACCTAATATACTAATGTACCAGACATAATGATATGTAAATGCTTATATGAAGCCTTACTTTGAATGGTCATGGGCTTCCTATAATAGCATGAACCCTACACTATTCAATCTGAACTTTTCCATAAGCAATAGTTTAAAATCAGTTTAATGAGAGGGTATGGGATTCGGGAAAGATCAAAAATACTGACGTGGCAAAATACAAGCGGAATTTGTTGGGAGAAGCCACAGAGCAACACTAAGGTTTAAATAAAGGGTTAAAAAAAACAGAATCAGGCTGACTCTGAGGGAAATACTCGTATGGCCGCATACTGGGGGGCAGGTGCATCAGGAAGGAATAGTGTTTATTTTCTGACAATATACTGTAATATGTTCTCAGAGTACCGTCATGGCACAACGGAGGGTTACTGTACAGGGAGTTTGTGTTACTTGATTGTCACCACAAAAAGATACAATACTTGTTGCTTTTATAGTGCTTTATACTACTGTAAATTCACCTGACAGCACTCCAATTGAGACAAGGGGAGGGAATCTTTTCTGCAAGCCAATAATGTAGGCACCAGTGCACCCAAAGTTCTGTACTTATGGTTCCTCAGCCTAAAACGCTCATGAGCACCCACTTCTAGACTAGAGATAAGTGAATGACCCTACGTAACCTTCCATGTTAGGGTGGCTTTCGGTGAGCATGCTCCCTGCAGAAATACAGCCCTGACGTTAGTCCCTGAGCCCTACCAGAAAAACTAAAAGGATTCCTCTGAGGTTGTTTGAAGGTTCTGGAGACTGAGGCCATCTTGTATGGTTTTGGAACTCCACTGGGAATGATCTATCTACAAACTACCCCTTTCAAACACCTAAGCTGAACTGCAATTGCCTAATTAGTTTAGCAGGTGGCAGTAGGGTGAACTCATATAGCTTTCCGAAAATAGCTCTAAGGACAGTACTGCACATCCACCAATGTAATCCAGAATGTCATTTTGATGGTGTTTGGTTGGGTATTCAGGCCCAATGTGAAAACTTTCACTGTATTCCAGAATGTCCCTATTTTTATGTTTGTTAGGTATTGAATCCCACTGTGACCACATTCTCTAGTGAGCTCCTTAGACTTGTGGGCAGGTATTAAATGTACCCGTGTACGATAATTAGATAGGTATTGGAGGTCATTACGACCTTGGCGGTAAGGGGTTAACGGCGCTGGTAAAGGTGCCGGAGCCGTCAACCCCTTACCGCCTCATTACGAGTTCTGCTCGCGGGACCCGCTAAGGGAGCCTGGTTATTAACGGGCCCGTTGCTAGCACCTCCCCATTCCCATTGAGCCCTATGGGGGCTCCAATAAGAATGGGGAACGGTTCCTTGAATGAGGAATTACTGGGCCCTCCAAGGTCGTAATGTCCCGGTAATTCCTCATTTAAGGAAACTGGACCCGGTACCCGGTATGGGGGTAACCATGACAGAATGACCCCCATTGTCTTGACATCCAGGTTCACTAAATTATTTGATCAGCTGGACATTTTTGATTATAACTCCCAAACAGAGGAAGGCATGGGTGTTGCAGGACATCCAATTGTTTTAATTATTTTAAGACAAGACCACACTGCTGTCAATGTTAGAAAATATTAGTGACATATTCCATACACCAAGTAATGCATTTAAATCATCAGCATTCAAAGCAATACGAGATATCACAAAACAAAGTTTGCCCCAGATCACAAAGCTACACTACAACAAAACACCTTCACATTTCTGTGTTTGCTCGGTTTCCTCCCAAAATCCATGGGAAGTAAGGTTGCTCCTGAGATTTTCGGGCTCTCTATTGCCCTAAACAAGAACATGGTACACACAAGTACTGCATATGTATCTTCATCAAGCACACTGTCAATCATTACTCATTCCAGTCTGCCAAGAATCAAGTCTGAAAATATTGGTGGCGCTGAAGCGCCCAGGGCTCACAGAATACGGGGTCGTCCTCGTGGTACACCTTTTAGGAATCTGCTGCTGGCTGATACCCATCTGCTTTCATGGAGAGCACAGACACTTCTCAGCACTGTTACACTGCTGTAACCAAAACATGGCCTCAGGCTGGAAACCCAAGAACCTCTATGACACACTCCTCACTCTGGCAGCATGACAGCTGGAGCCCTCAAAGTATTCCCCCCACAACTGCATGACGCTCTCCCAAATTTATTGCATTCAAGGTAAGCAGAGCCACCAGAGCCTTCCTGTCCTCCTAAGACTGCCCTTTCCACCTCTAACCCCCAGCATTATCACTCTCTCCTGTGCTCTGCACATACCAATACCTCCACCCTTCTATTTCCTCCCTCCGGCACTGCTCCTATCCCTTTCCACCAGTAGTGAAACCGAAACTCAAGCGATTACCCCCAACCCCTTGCCAGACATCCCAGAACCAGATACGTCTAACACCAACAAGAAAGTGATACATCACCACTCTGCAACGAAAGTCAGAAAGGTACAGACCAAAGGCTCACAGAAACTCCAAGCACTGAAAAGTGCAACCTTTATCCAGCTATGGACCCTGCCTGCCCCCACCATAGTAATCCCTGATCGCCTGCAGCGCATCACTGTGGACCCGATCACGACTGCTGCTGCATCCTGCCCACCCACAGACTTATGAAAAAAGAGACAGCTGACTCAGTCTGCACACCTGGCCTCTACCCCTAATGAGCAGCTTTCCCACAAGCGCAAGCCCGCAAACAACACGCCACATTTGGGTGAGACATGCCCAGGGTGATATGCTAAATTCTGATTCTCCTAGAGCCTAATGTGCTATGCCAAATGATGCTACACCTATAGCCCAGTGTGATTTGTCAAATGCTGTTACACATACCGCCCAATGTGCCATACAAAATGTTGATACTCCTATTGCCCAATATGCAGTGCCAAATGTTGTTACTCCTACAGCCCAATATGCTATGACAAATGTTGTTATTCTTACAGACCAGTGTGCTATGCCAAATGTTGTTATTCCTATAACCCAGTGTTCTATGCAAAATTATGTTAGTCCTACTGCCCATTCTGCTATACCAAATGCTGTTACTCCTACAGCCTAGCATCAACATGTTGTTACTCCTAAAGCCGGAGACCAAATGCCTCTGCCTCTTCTACATCCACTGCCCAAGCCGTTGTACACTCCACCACACGCAAACACATGTACCAGAGTATGCCACAACTACCCTTAGTTATACCCTCATCAATGCCCACTCCCTCCCAGCCCATGCCCTGGACATCAATGACCTGCTCACTTCCCACATCCTGGATGCCCAAGCTATTTCTGAAACCTGGCTCCAGGAGGCCTCTGGCTCTGCCCTATCGCTAGCCCTCCCCATTGGCTACACTATCTATCGACAGAACCGCCCCAACGCCAGAGGTGGAGGGGTAGCCCTCATAACCAAGGAGACCCTTCCCTTCTGTAAAATCAACTCCTCTCTAGAAGGTAATTAGGACATTCTATCTCTCAAGCTAGCCATATCTCCCACCTGCACCATCACACACCACATCATCTACCGCTCCCTTGGCCCCCTATCCAGTTTCCAGGAAAACCTCCTCCATCTTCTCTATGACAATCTTAAGAACTCCTCCAAAATCATCTTATTAGACGACCTGAACCTAGACCTCAATGACCGTGAAGATTTGCAAGCCTAAACCCTTGCTGAAGCTCTAGACACCCTAGGATTCATATATCACATCACCAGCCCCACGCATAATGAAGGGTGCACTCTGGACTGGATAGCAGACCTCAACTGTCAGTCATCAATCACATCCAACTCCCCATTCCCATGGTCCGACCACCATAGCATCCACTTCTCCATCCCTCATTCCAAGAAACAGAAGTCTGTTACCAACTCATTACCACCAGCACTAGCACATAGCTCAAGAACGCTGACATTCTGGAATTCAAAAAACCATTCACCAAGGATCCTAACACACTTGCAGTCCTATACCATACCGTGTTGAAGCAGGCTGTCGATATCATATCATTGCCCCCTCATAGCAAGGAAAGCGAAACCCATCAGGCACGTCAACCCTTGGTACACCCCTGAGCTGCTCGAACTACAAAACAAAAAACGGACAGACCAGTCCGCTTGGAAAAAGAAAAAAAAACACTGATCCTGCTAAAAACGAATTCACCAAAGCATCCAGAGTCTACAAACATGCAATCATGTCAGCTAAATCCACTTAATTCAATACCAGGATCACAAAAGCCAAATCAGACATCAGGAACATTTTCTCTATATTCAGGAAACTTGAGACCCCAGTCTTCACCCCTCAATCTATCATCACAGACGAAACATGGTGCACCAACATTCAAACTGCCATGAGGAGCAAAATAGACTTGCTTAATAATAAAAAACACTCTAACCAAAATAGAATGGGTTCACCCCACCTCTCAACAGCAGACCCTGCCTCCAAGATACCCCCATGAAATATACATCGTTTTTCCTCCAAGGACATCTCAGAACTAGAAGTGCAATCCCGTCTAAAAAATCTCAAACCCTCGAAATGCAAAGATGATGTATGCCCTGCCACAATCATTAAGGAATGTGCTGACATCCTAGCCCCTTTCCTCACAGGCTTCATAAATGCTTACTTCACCTCTGGGCTGGTCCCATCATGTCTCAAAGAAGCCTTGGTAATCCCTCTCATAACAAAACCCTCTCTAGACCCCTCAGCCCCAAACAACTACAGGCCCAACACTTCTTTGAAGACAACCACATACTAGGCCTATGCTAATCAGGATTCCAGGATGCCCTGCTCCTACTTCTCGACTTATCTGCCACCCTTGACCTAGTGGACCACAAAATACTCTGCCACCACCTTACCACATCGGCCCACTTCTCGCATGAGGCAACAACCTGGATCGCCTCTTTCCTAGAGGATAGAAGCATGAGACTGTTTGCTGAAAACGCGAGTGCTGCACCTGCCCCCACTCTATGCAGAGTCCCACAGGGTTCCTGCATCTTTCCCATGTTATGCAGCATCTTCACCAGACCACTCTTTAATATCCTGGACTCCAGCGATATAACCTATACCAACTACGCAGATGACACACAAGTCCTCCTCCCCCTAAAAGGCATCTATGAACAAGACTCCAAAGCACTTAACACAGCCTACTTCATCATACAGACTTGGATGGTGGCAAACAGCCTTTGCCTCAATGGGGACAAGACCGAAATCCTGCTAATAGGACTTCCGGCGATGCTAAAAAAACTCACCAACCAATACTCCACATTCCTGATCGAGAACATACGCATCCTGGTCGCTCCTGCTGTCAAGACTCTAGGAGTATACCTAGAGACCACCCTCTCTATGTCCCGACAAATCAGCGGCATTGCCCATCTGCAGCATACTCCACCAAACTATTGAATGCAGCAAAACCTTTCCTCTCCACAGCAAGTTGCCACACCATAGCTAGAGCCGTCATAGGCTCTAGGCTAGATTATTGCAATGCCCTATTCACCAGCACCTCCTCTAAAAACCTCCAAAAACTCCAAGTCATTCAAAATAATGCACTCTGGCCAGCTGTCAGCATCTAAAAGGGAACACATTACGACAAAAAGAAGAGAAGTTCACTGGCTACCCATCAAAGAAAGAGTCCTGTTCAAAACATAAGCCATTGCTCAAAAGTGTCTCGCTAACTAAGCCCTACCTTTTCTCTCCTCAAAAATAAGCTGAGCCCACTCCTCCAAGCCCACCAAAGAACCATACACCGGCAGATTAATGAAACCGAAAGCCAAATGCTCCAAAGAAGGCGGAGCTAGCTTCCCTTTTATAGCAGCCAAACATTGGAACTCACTGCCCCCATCACTCAGAGCTGAACCCTCCCACTGAACCTTGCGCAAAGAACTCAAAATGTGGCTGTTCAAATAAGACCAATACGTACTGTGTATTATCTCATGCCTACGATAACTGCATGTTATGGTTTGGTTATTCCAACACTATAGCAAAGGTTTTGGTGCACATATAGGTGGCACATTGCACCATCTAAGTGAGCAAAACACAAACATGTTAGAATTAGTTGAACAATTGAGGCGTAGGCCACGCCTTATGGTTGGACCCCATCACCACCAGAAAATGTCCTGTGGTAGCCCAACTAAGAACCACCTTGCCAGAAACGCCTTGCCTGTATGGGGGATTTGGTAAATGTCACTGGCTGAGTATTCCCTGGAAGGGTTTTGCACAGTAAAACAAGTTCTAAGCAAACAGTAGCCTGAAACAGACCTTTTTGTTCTCAGACAGAACGTATGCATTAGCTGAGGCCCAGTTGCAGAGTATATTATTCATATAAGACCAAGACCACTTCACCTAACTGTACCCTCTTAGCATCAATGCCCCTCCAGCATCAGGCTAACTCCACCACAGTAGCCTGTGTCAGCGATGCCTGCTCTTACTGGGGGCCCCAGTGCTACAAGAACCCCTGCTGCAGCAGCCCGACCAATCACCAGCAGTGCCTACAAGTGGATCACGGACGAATTGAGGAACATGGCCCATGTATCTAGCAAAGTATTCCCCGGAATGTAATTCTAAGGACAACACCTTTAAAGCCAGAATTGACCTGAAACCTGCCCCCTTTTTTTCCTGACTCAGTGTTTTCATCAGCTGACGCCGAGGCCACTCCATCTTTGTGACCCACCGTTGACACAAAGCTCTTCCTGCCATAGTGAGTTATGTCTGCCCTGATTGGGGGATACAGCCCTTGTGATGGAGCCTGTTGCTGCACTTCCTGATGTCATGTGAGCATTCAGATGATGAGTCCAGTGATGAGAAAGGTCACTGCACTTAAATAAGAATGAAAGGGGACGGCTGCATCAAGGCATGGTCAGCTAGCTACATGATTGCTGAGATTGGCGCAATGTCTTTATTAACAGTAGAGGTGCTGCAAAAAACAGAGGGTGTGCACCCCATACCAACCGGCAACACCAATCCTGCCTTGCTGCCTTGCTCAGTAGGAACCTTGAGTCCCTGTTGCGAGGGCACATTCCTGATATCCACTCTAGCGTCTACAATTCCACTGGAACTGCATACTCTTGCTGCACTGTTTCTACACATACATCCCTCTGACCTATCATACTACGACTGAGTCCATGGACGGCTTACCTCACACAGTGGAACACGCGCTATGGCCACAGTCAGGCCGCTATGAATGGGAGTTGCTACCGGTACTCTGGGGGGTGGCTACACTTTACCATACCGCGGTGAGTTTTTCAACAGCCATACACATCGCCTCTGATTATCCCTTGAATCATGATGAAGATGCAAGCACATCAACTTCTACACCAGTCTGGAACACATGTCAGCACCAGCATTTCTAGTGGGCCTTGCCACCTTGCCACCTCATTTCCCAGGCTGGGGGCTCCGGTCACACACATCATTCCACTAGGGAAATATCATATAGACGGGGCTCTAGCCACCATAGGCCCCTGGTGGACAATATGGCTTGAAAGCTTATGGGCATCATTATGATTTTGCTGGTACACGGTAAAAGTGCCGATAATAACATTTACCAGCCCTTTTACTGGACCGGCTGACTACAACTTTGCTGGTAGGGATGTTGCTCTTAGCTGGAGGTAAATCAGATCCGTACTGGCAAAAAACTGCTGGTGTCACTGGGCCTCATTACGACCCTGGCGGTAAGGGGTTAGCGCCAGCGTTAGCTGCGCCGACCCCTTACCGCCAATCACGAGTTCCCTTTCCGCCATGGCGGATTTTACACCTGCTTCTAGCGGGTGTAAAACACCATGGCGGTAAGGGTACTTGATGTTAATTACGCCACCGTAATTTACGGTGGCGTAATTAACGCCTTCCCCACTCCCATTATGCCCTATGGGGCAAAAATGGGAATGGGGAAGGGTAAATGGGGATTGGGGACTTACCGCCCCGCCGACCTCGGAATGGGGCGGTAAGTCCGCCAACCACCATGGCGTAAACGTAGTTTACGCCATGGTGGTAAAGTCACGGCCCAGGCGGTAACTTACCGCCTGGGTCGTAATGAGGCCCACTGTCATGGTAAAAACGCTGCCAGTAATACCAGCATAATCCGCCCATGGAATCCTCTAGGACTCCATGGATTGAGGATTTACCAGCATTTCTGCCACTTGGAATCTGCCGCAAACTCTGGCAGACCAAGGCCCTCATTACGATACTGGCGCTAAACCATGGCGCTATTAGCACCATGGTTGGTGCCGGTATCGTAACGAGTCCGCCAATGTTCAATGGGGAATTACCACCCCATTCCAAGGTTCACGTGGCGGTAATTCCCCATTGAACATTGGCCCTTCCCCATTCCCATTTTTGCCCCATAGGGCTCAATGGGACTGGGGAAGGCACTAAGTACGGTACCGCAAATTGCGGTACCATACTTAGCACCAAGGTCCCTTTGCGGGTCCCTACTTTAACGGCTGGTCTAGACCAGCCGTTCAGGTCGGGTCCCGCAAAGGGACCTCGTAGTAAGGTGCGAATGGGTTAACGGCGCCGCAGCCTTTTACGGCGCCGTTAACCCATTAGCGCCAGGGTCGTAATGTGGCCCCAAGTGTTGGAAACGGTAATTCGTATTTGGTGGTATCCCGCTGATAATACCACCAAACTTGGAATGAGGCCCTATAGCTATATTTCACAGCCACCCGTGAAAAAGGTGATGCTGCTTAAAAGTCACTGTGGCTGAATTGTGCAGGAGATGGTACACATTGCCTGTTTAAAACACTACCAGTGTGAAACAACTCTTGTAATGATTTTCATGAGGCCTCAGTCACATATTTCAATCCACTCGTCAATGTGGACTTTGAGACATTAAAACTATGAGAGCCTGCTCAAAATTTAACAGAATTAATGGACTCATTTCCTGTCCACCTTCGCACACTGGCCATAACTTGTGCACTAAGGCATGAGGATGAAGCAATTGCAAATCATACAACAGTGCTCATGTGACAATATCAGCAAATTAATATTGTGTGAACAGGGCATCCCCTTGATTCACATTCTGCAACTGGCAAGGCCACATGACCTAGTAGACTCTTGTGCCGAACCCATGGCTGAAGCACCCAGATCTGTTAAATCGGAAGAAGTCAATGGGCCTCATTACGAGCATGGCGGTAGACGTGCCTGTATGGCAGGCACAGCTACCGCCATGCTCGCAACCAGCACCGCCTCCCGCGATTGTGCAATAACCGGCCCATTACGAGATGAGTGGGCCGGTAATTGCCCATTTGCGGGTGGTGGTAATGCCGGGCTCCCGATCCCCATTCTGCCCCATAGGGTAGAATTGGGGTGGGGAGCATGGTTGCACCAGCACCGGTGATAATGGTGCCGGTGCAATCACGAGTTCTGCTCGCAGGTGCCGCACAGCCCACCAGGTAAGACCTGGCGGGCTGTCAGGGACCCCCTAGCAGAACTCATAATGCAGCAGCCCATTATGAACGGTGCCGGTGGGTGCCTTGCCGACACTGTTCATGCCGTTTCCGCCAGCCTTATAATGAGGCCCAGTGTATTTAAGTGTAGATTTGTTGGAAGGGGACCACAGATATCAGAAGTAAGAAGATAACAAGCTGCACAAGAGAGTGGTAACGCATGTTTCTTCTGCGGGGGTGCATGGCCACAACAGAAAAGCCTTCCCTGCAAACGTTCTGTGAAACGCAGTACAACCAATTGACTTCTGCTCTGCAGGAGTATTCGTATGAGTAGTAGCTAAATCACAGACTCAGCTCCACACTACTACTAAAGCAGCAGAAATATCAGTCAGAAAGGTGGAACAGACACAGCCCGAAATGTACACATCCTTCACATTGTGTGGTAGCACAGTTCGAGGGCAGGCTACATTTCCGGGAGGGATTTGAGCTGGTAAAAGCATACATCCAAACGTACAATGCTTCTAAAATAAAAGGATGTCCAATCAAGGTTCTATAAGAAAAAAGGCTTTTACTCAAACAATAATATGCATGAAACTAACTACAAACCCTAGCAAAAACCCACCCCTTAAAGAAAACACAGAAAATGCATACTGTTGTAGAATGGTACTTTGGGTAGATGATACTGTCAATATGTCAATGTTCAGGAATGCCTTCAAAGAAAATGTCAGAGACGGGGGCTTAAAAGTCAGGATGGTATCCAAAGTGGACCTGTGGAAAAAGGCTTCTTCACAGGGTATCGTTCACATCCAATAAACATGGCCTGGTCTCAATGCAGTAAGCAGAGAGTGGCCTTCGTGCAGCAGCAATAACCCCTACTGTTCCCTGTGGATGGTTAGGGGACAGAGCTCTGCTCTGCCCCTCATGAGGGGCACCTCATTCTTTGTTTCATTTTTGGACCATTACGATAAGGATTCACTTTTGGACCTCTGTTGGGAGTGCAGTGCATTCCAAAGAAGTCTGCCATAGAGGAGAAAACAGAGGGCATTCACGGTAAAGGAGAGCTTTGTCCCCCTCTCTTCTTATTAGCAAAATGTCACATGGGATTGGGCCAAAGCAACCTTGCTGTGAGGGGTCCCATCTCTTCTTGTTGTAACAATTGCTGTTTGCCTTATGACATCACACCCAGCGAACCGTACATAAATGAAATTGTGAAGCCAGGAAAGGGAACAGAACCGTAACAGAAAATAAAACAGTGGGACCCTTCTTCAGGCATACCTTCCCTCTTAGGCTACTTTAAACCTGTGAACGGGAAAATGTGCGAGAAAATACAGGCACTATCCATCTAGAAAGTCCATCAATTGAGAAAAAACAGAGTAAGCTATCCCTTAGGAAGTCTGAAAGGGAGTAACATAGACAAGTTTTCAACCTTTAGGCCTTCTCATGGTAGATAGGATAATCTAGATAGTAAGGACTACCGGTTTCTAGTTCTCAAGTTGATATTGGGTGTCACGGAAGCTTGTGCTACGGTAGAAGGATTCCCAAAGCGATTGAGGAACCAGCAAGAAAAGCCCTTTAGTCATTCTACTGGCAGCTAATACCATCGTCTGTGAAACACCCACAAATTCTAAGAATAAAAACCCTCGAACCTTACCTTGGAGTTTCTGAAGCCATTTGTGACATGTGATATCAAATTGATTTGGCCTCATAATTGTGTGTTCTTTACTAGCCACAATGCCACATTCAGTCATTACTTATATTTAGAGATTTACTTTTCACCAGACTGATTATGGCAGAGAATTATTATATTTTAAATCAGAGGTGGTAAACTGTAATTGCTACTTCTGCATGAAGTGACTTTGCACCCCAGCAGCTGTCAGGGATGCACAGGTGACCTTTGAACCTATTGTGTGCCATAGCAACGCGTGTAATGTCATGTCAGTAGACTGGTTACAAAGGCACTTGAGTGAATTTTGATTTTGGCATAGAGCTTTTTGAAAGGGGGGATCTTGTTTCTGTTAATACATTTTAAAAAAACGAAGGATTTCACACCATTGCAGATGGCACTCTGTCACACTCAACCACTTCAGTAGCATCTGCAGGCCGACACAAACTGACCAATGTGGGTGAGGATTGATCCAGCAACAAACATACGGGCCAAGAGTAGACACCTTGACCACACAAGTGCCCCCACTGACACCATAATTATCAGAACATAGAGGAAAGGGGCAGAAGAAGTATTCTTCATATCCACTGATTTTGGTGCCTTGTTAACAAAAAGAAAACAACCAAGATGCAAGGTGTGAACAGGAGAGATTCCCTTCCAGTCCAAATGCGTCTATCAATGAAATGTCTCAACTGCAATTACTGAAACATCCATTACCATCACTAACACGTTCCACTGTCATGACATGGGGACAATGGATCTATCACTGAAGGGTGTTTACCTGTCACAAATTGCCCCATGCACAATAATACGAGCCAAATTCTTTGTAATTACATTTGGTAGGGACACGCTACTTAGCTGTGACATTGCAGAGGCCCTTAGTCTGGAAATATTTGCATTTACCACCTACAGAGAAGATATTGGGCTACATTACGGGTAATCCTGTAACTCTGCTGGTGCTACCGGTCTGTTGCCGCCGCCCCATAAAGAATTACTGGCACCTAACTTCCCGGTGCCACAGGGCTATTACAAGTCTGGCGGTCGGGAAGTCTGGCACCGTTAATTTTGTTAATCCCCATTCCCATAGAGTCCTATAGGGCTCCATGGGAGTGAGGACACGGAAGCACTGGCACCGTTGTTAACAGTGCCGGTGCTTCCGTGATGGCTTTTCTTAAAGTGACTGCTCAGCAAGGACAGACATGTCGGGCACAGTGGCTCCAGCAGGCAAACCTTTTGTTTTCCAGTCCGGAAACAAGGATACCGGTGAGCTTACCGGCACCCTCATTTCTGGACAGGCAAACTTGGCATGAGACCCATTTACATTTTGTTATAAACATTTACATGGCTGTTCAAGGATGTGGGATGCCTAAAGTCTTTGCCAGTGAAACCCAGCACTATGTCATTGATGGGTTCCCTTTCACCTGTCCCCCGAGATAACAAAAGAACTGCTGAAACTTGTCATATCCTTGAGCAAGTTTCAGGACCAATCCTGTGTGTCCTCCAGGATCATCATACAGAAACCAGAGGAACCAGGTGCAGTGAGAATATGCATTGATATGCAACTGCCTAATAAGACAATCCGCAGAGATTGCCATTCTACTGTTGGGTGTCCTGACCCACGTTTTAGCTATCATGCTGCAACATTTGGTGCTGTGGGCTTAGAAAATCCAAGATGGCCAAAAAGCCCACATGTACGCCAGAATAGGAAAACTGTGCAGTACTGGCATGGAAAACATCATGATGGCCAGAACTTCCCAGAAAATGCACAGGGAAATGCATGAAGAATAGGCTGCCACCCATTTTTGCCTAGGTTGTGAGCACAGGAGGGCACTGCCTAAAACCACCATTGGGCTACCCACACAGTAGCCTGAAACCATTGGGAACGGCAATGCTGATTGCCAAAAGCAACCTAGAACTGTGGGGAATTCATTTTCTTAAATCCCAAAAATGGTTGCATTACCAGTACTCACCACTTTCAGAAAGCCGGCGTTTTAAAACCACCAGACTTTTGTGTAAAACTGTACAAATGAAACAAAACCAGACCAAGGAAAGACTTGCTAAGAGGTGGATACAATGTAAAACTATACTCTGAAATGACTTGAAGGAAGTCATTATTTAATGTGTATGTAAAAATTGTAATAGACTTAAACTGGGGGACAAAAAGTGACATTTAGCTGAAACCTGGCTTAATGAAACTGAATTCTGCCTGACATCTACCCCCACAGGAGTTAAAACCTGCTCAGCCATTCTTCCCCTTGCCAAAAGGAGTTGTCACCTCTCTGATTAGATTAGGGGTGGAGCAGCTACAGGGAGTTGAACAAAGGCCTGTCCTGGGCCCAGGCAGATGGTTTATTAGGGTGGTCGTAAATGGCTTCCTTTTGAACAAAGCCCTTCCTTAACTAAGGAAGATGGTTTATAGGGGAGGTCGTAAAGTGGCTTCCTCTTGGCAGAAACAGGGAGGGGCAGCCCCTCTGAGGACAGGCTGAGCTTAAAGAAAGTGGATAAACTGGTTTCTACACCATGTGACCTGGGAAGACACACCCCTGTTGGCCAGAATATGATTTTAAGAAAGATGTATAACTCATGGTGCGGACTTGTCAAAATTATCTAAATGATACCATAATTCTTGTGATTTTTCTGCCCACATTTTAAGAGGTTTTAGGACCTGGTGGTATGATCTGGGGGGTTGCTAGCGGAAAATAGGGTTTCACTCCAAATGTATGCATGTTAAAAATCTGACACTTCCTTATATAAATGCATACATGCCTTGCGCACATTTGTATAAATTTTAATGACAAACCAATGTTCCATAGCCCACTAAAATCGAAAATATGTTGCCATTTTTTAATGCAAGCCTCCAGGAAGAGCAGAGATTGATCAGATATACCTCATGTGATATGTGATGGGTGCATGTAATTTTAAACAAATGTGTACCTGTGCAAATATGTATTTGGGTCAAATATAGATTTGTGTGCAATTTGACTGGGGAGTATCCTTTCTGCAGACCATAAAACAGCATCACCATGACACACATTTCCTTCCCCCAATCAAAGCAGTGCGGAAAGCTTGACCAATGGGCAGTTGAGAGAGGGGCTGGCTAGTGATGTTGCACACACACCCACTTTCAAAAGACATAAAAAGAGCCACTGGAAGCTAGAGAGGACATTCAAATCCAGTTGCTGCAACGCGCTGTGCTGGACCACACAACATCCAGAAGATACCAGATCCTACACTTAGACTTTAAAACTCCAAAGAACTTGATTCAGAACTCAAAGCAAGGGCCTAAACCCACAAACTGGGAACTCTTCTCAGCAGGCCTCAGCATCCAGCAAACCTAACAGCGGTAGCAGCATCCAGGAGCCGTGCAGATCAGCGCTGTGTCCAGAGAAAGCTGTGCAGAAAGATCCAGGAGCTGTGCACAGACGCTGTACCCAGAGATCCAGGAGCCGGGCCAGGAGCAGTGTCAGACCAGACCAGCAGAGCAGGGACCAGACGCTGTGCACAGAGACCGTCCGGGGCGAAACCAGAACCAAAGCCATCTTGACCCGATCCGTGAGACCTAGACCTTCCAAATACATTGTGAGTACAGCTAGGACGGTGTGAAACCAAATCTCTTAGTTTCCAGTGATATAATTCAATCTATTTAATCTAAGTAGAACTGCCTCCTAACTGTCACTTGTCAATTCTGCAGCCGCATAGCTGTCACCTGTCATTTTTAAAAGCTGTCACCTGTCAATTTGAGTTACTTTAAATTCAAAAAACAACCTTTACAAAATCGTTCATATCTTTGGAACCGTTTGGGCTAGAAACTTGGTTTAACTTTCCTCTGAAAGCGTAGAATCGTGATTCACGCATTCGTGAATTTTGCCGCGATTTGCGATTTGGTTAAAAATCCAGCCACGCGTGAAAACAGCAGATTCCTTGCTTTCCTTTGCCAAAAATTCGTTTAACCTGCTAGTTACTCCTAGAGCATTGTTAAAGGGAGCCTGCACTCATCCCTAGTATCTCTCACTCACCCTGAACCTCCTAAAGGGAATTAAAAGCATTTTCAGCATATTTCTCACTGCATTGTCACCATATTCAAAGCATTTTGCCTGTGTTTCAAAACTCCTATCTGTTGTATAAGCTGCTGGGGGGGAATTGAACTGAATTCTATTTGATTGCATTCCTAAGAACTGTGTGCTCTCATCTTCATCTCCTTACATTGCATAAAGGGGGGGTGGGGGTGAATTGTCCAAGAAAGTGATTACATTGTCTTTTGCTGAAATCCTATCAAGTTATTTTCTGTAATGCATTTTCATTCCACATTGCATCTATTTGAAACCATAAAAGTATTGCTGCTATCTTATCCACCCTATACCCACTCATCATTGATTATAAAGAAGTGTGCTAGTGCCAGACTATCCATTATTGATTACTGCTCAGATTAAGTGTGATATTCAATTATTAATTCATTATAAAAGTATGATATATATATATATTGTTTAAATTCTCAAATAAACCTTTTAAACTTGCAAAACAGAACTACTTCTTGGCTCATTGGGGTCAGGGGGATTCCAAGAGAGAGGTGTTATATAGGGGTAGTCATCCAGAACTCATGAACTGGACATAAAGATATATCAATAAGGGTTTCCATTCAGTATCCCAGACTAGGCATTGACTTAGCTGTAGTGTTGAATTGAATCCTCTTACACTACCCTGACACGAGATGACCGATTGGCACATTTTTGAAAATTTATCTCAATCAGATATACCGTCGTATGCCAGGGCATCCTGTATTCTGCTACATATCACAATATGGTATAATAAAAAACAAAAATCACAAAGTTCTATTTACATATCTGCTTTTGATATCATAATAACACATGATTCACAGTGTCACTAATTATTTTCCGGGCATCATAAACATGAGTGATTATATACATGTGTGGGCCACGACTCCCTAAGAAAATTTTAGCTCCCTAGCAAATGTACTACAGAGGATCAAAGAAAGAGGTCTGATGATCCAAAAAAAAATAATTTCATGAAAGTGGGCCTCATTACAAGTACTCCGGTCTGGAATTAACACTGCCGGTAAAACCATACCAGCACCGTTTCCATGTCCGCCCAATCATGACCCGCGGCCCCGGTAATAGCACCACCCTCAACCGCCACCGCGGAAATAGGGGTCCCGTTAAGTCCATCTGCACGGAAACTCCTCCGTTACCGTCAACACGAAACACCGTGAGCATCACAACTAGCGCAGACACGGAAATACCAGCAAAAAAATGGCGTAAATACCGTGATCACGGTGGCGGAACCGCCGCCACCGCGAACATGGCGTTATACACTGCCTGCTGAACTGAATCAGGGCACAGGTGCACCAAATCAGCCCAGCTGGACCTAGCAGGCCACTGGGAGCCTACAAAAGGGCCACACCCAGCCCAACACAACACAGAACCATGCAGGCAGCAGGTCTAGTAGCACTGGGACTGGGCCTACTCAACCAACAGGCAGCACTGCACATGGTGGCAGTAATGGCGCAGAGGAGGAGGCGTAGGCGGAGGAGGCGCGGGCGGCAACCAGCCAACCCTGCAGCTATGGCAAACCCCATTGCCCAGCCAGCCCGACCCCGCCGCCAGCCAGCAATACCACGCATCAGGGTCTCACCCTGGAACCTCACCCCAGGACAGATCCACACACTATACCGGCTGGACCGTGCAACAATCCTGCACATCACCGCCATGATTGAGGTCAACATCAGCAGCCAAATTGACACCCCCACCGCCATCCCCCCCCTCTTGAAGGTTGTCTCAGTACTGCATTTCCTTGGCACTGGCACCTATCAACACACGGTTGGTGAGCTGCACGGCATATCACAACCCTTTTTCTCAAAAATCCTGGTACAGGTACTGGATGCCCTGTTGCGCCATGTGTCGGAACACATAGCCCTACCCCGCACCCTCCCCGAGGTCATTGCCACCAGGTTGGCCTTCCATGCCATAGCAGGCATGCCTAATTGCATAGGTGCAGTTGACAGCACCCACGTTGAGCTGACAGTACCACGTGCAATTGAGGCGGTGTTCCGCAATAGGAAACAGTATCACTCTTTCAATGTCCAGATGGTTTGTGATGCCATGCAACTGATTACACACTGCTGCGCACGTTTCCCAGGCTCATCACATGACTCAATGGTACTGCGGAATTCCACGTTGCCACGGTACATGGAACGCTATGCCAGTCAAAGCACATGGCTATTGGGTGAGTACAGCTGACAATGCTACAACCCTGTCGAAGTGGTGTGTGTGTGTCCAGGCCAATGAGCACTGTGAGTGTGCCGCTGTGACCGCACATGCATCACCCCCCTTCCATCTACCAAATACACAGCGGATGCCAAACATCATGAAGGAAGACATGACAGGGCACCACAATGTGCCCGTGCACACGCTGGCACAGCCAATCCCGTCACTGTCCCATGAACCTTGTGCCACTGCAGACACCCACCCTCAATTGAAACACTGCCTCAAAAGGCACGAGAGGCATGTAAATGAGACAACGTGTATTTACTACTTCCGTACAGTGGAGTCACTCTGCCATGTGTGGACAGCACTGCACCGTGACATGCACACAATGAAATGTCACCCGCAGGGCACAGTAAACATGCAAGTTAATGTGTAGGCCCATATCCAGTTAGCGACATACATCGTGATGCCCAAAACATACCTCCATACACTGCATGGTACATATGCATGAATGAATGATGATACAAGAATGCAAAGCAGCAGACGAGGTCATGATGCTACAAACACTGACATGTTCCCCCATCTACATCCCATGTAGGTGATGCGGGATATGCACTCACGCCATGGATGATGACACTTGTACGGAGACCAAGGAACAGGCATGAAGAGGCATACAATAGGGCACATATCCGCACACGTGGAATGATTGAGAGGACATTTGGACTGCTGAAGGCCCGTTTCCGCTGTCTGAGCAGATCTGGCGGATCACTGCTGTACAGCCCAGTGAAGACGGGTAAAATCACGCTCGTATGGGCCATGCTGCACAATATATGCCTGCGCAGGAACATCCCAATGCCACCAGACGCAAATGAGGAAGATGGGGATGGGGATGGGGATGGAGATGGGGATGGGGATGGAGATGGGGATGGGGATGGGGATGGAGATGGGGATGGGATGGCACCGCCTCCCCCAGGGGGTCCACATGATGGCCAGAGAGCACGGGATGCCCTGATTCGCATTTACTTTTGAGTCACAGCACATTCACAGAAATGCACGAACATGGTGACGACAATGAATTAATAGTTGCACTGCAAAATAAATGATCAATGTCCACACATGTATGTCTTGATTCGAAATGGTGATGTATTGATGTAATAACAACAGGGAAGGAGGTGCATTGGTTAGGGAAGCTGTACACCCGGGGCCACCCACCACCCAAACGTGCCCACCCCCACCCAGGCCCCATTGTTCAAACCCCCAAAACTACCTACCCCACCACCCAAACGTGCCCACCCCCACCCAGGCCCCATTGTTCAAACCCTCAAAACTACCTACCCCACCACCCAAACGTGCCCACCCCTCTCACACTCTTGTAGTCCACATGTGTCCTGCACTGCCCCACACACATGCCATCACTTCCGTGTGCGCTTCTGTGCCTGTGAAACCTTGCCCGAGGGACCCGTTAGCCTACTCGAGCGCCTCCTTGGACTGGCAGTAGTGGAGCTGGATGGGGTGGTTGTGTTTGATTGTGCAGAATCTGGGATTGAGGGCATCCGTGCGAGATTTGCCTGTTGGCCAATCAACATGGCCTCTACAAGCCTGGAGGTGTGGTCGTTGCCCTCCCGCACATTGCGTGCAAGGGTTACTATAGTGCTTGCAAAGCGTCCGATGGATCTCGACAGGCAACGCACTGAGGCGCTGTAGCTCTCCTTCTGCAGCCTGGATTCCTCTAGCTGCCTCTCCACCAGCTGGGTGAGGGTAGCCTGCTGGTCCTCCATCCGCTGCAGGCGGGCATTCAGTTCGGCCATGGATTGGTTGGGCGACCTCATGGGCCTCCCCAGTGATGTGAGGCTGAACTCCAGCTCATGGAAGGAGCCCAGGTCTTCCAATGTGGGCATCTCCCCCTGTGGCCCTGTTTCCGAGTGCTCTTGCGGGGCACTGTTATCACTGCAGGCCGCCCCCTCTGCATTGCTGCTGCCTTCGGTGTTGTGTTGGGTGGCCATGATAGGTTCCCGTGGCACCTGTCTAGACTCAGGCAGTGTGGAGACGGTGGGGATGTCGGTGGTGGTGGTGGGCGGCACATCTGTAGTGGCTGGTAATGTGGCCAGAGGTGCAGAACTGCCGGCAGCATCCTCCTGTGTGGTGGCGGTGGCTTGTGTACTTGCTGGTGCAGATTGGCTGGCCTGTTGTGCAGTATCACTGTCACTTGAAACGGCTGTGGGGACACAAAGGGCATGCAATTAGTGTTGTTGTGGTGGCAGATGGGTGCATCACATGCGTCATTAAGATTGTACATTAAATAGTGTTAGTCACATGCATCTGATTGCTGGTGTATGCATTCTGTGATATTGGTTGCCATACGGATCATGATGGGTCCTTTGGCCCACACATGCACTGCCTGGGGGGGGGTTGTTAATGGGTCCTTTGGCCCACACATGCACTGCCTGGGGGGGGTTGTTAATGGGTCCTTTGGCCCACACATGCACTGCCTGGGGGGAGGGGGTTGTTAATGGGTCCTTTGGCCCACACGTGCACTGCCTGGGGGGGGGTTGTTAATGGGTCCTTTGGCCCAGTACTCACAACTGCATATTTTCATGTGGCATTCATGTTTGGGCACTTACCGGCATCTGCAGGTGGGCTCACTCCTGCCTCAGCCTCCCCGATCCCATGGATTCCCTCTAGGTGGAGGACGCTGCTGTAACGCTCCTCCCATGCTTGCAGCCTCAGTGGGGAAGGGGGTCCTCCGCCTGTCCCACTGCTGCGTTGGCGGTGCGTGGAAATGAGGTTGCGTACCCTCAGCCTCAGGTCGTCCCACCGCTTGTGGCAGTCCTTCACGCTCCTCGCTGTCACGCCCACAGCGGTGCACTTGCGTGCAGCTTCGGCCCACACCTCCTTCCTCCGCTGCTGCGTGGCACGCCGTTGGTCGGCGCTGAACAGCATCTCCGCATTGTCCACAATGTGCTCCACCAAGACGGTTAGCTCCGCCTCGCTGAAGCGCTGTTTGCGCTGCCTCTGAGTAGGAATCCTGGCAGACATGCTAGTGGTCCCTTTTGGCTTCTCAGAGTTAGGATTGTGCTTGTGCTGGCTCTGGATGGCAATGGATTGTGCTTTTATATGATGGCCGCCTCTCTGTTTCCTGTTTTGGCGACCATGGTATTTCCGGTTCCGTGTCCGTGGCGGCGGAGGCGGACACGGGTTTTGCGCCACTTGTGGCTGCGTTATTTCCATTTTCGTGGGGTTTTCCGTGACGGCGGTAACAACGTTTCCGAGTCCGTGTTGTGCGCGCGACCGACAGCGTGTAATCGGATGGTTTTTCCGCAACCTTGGGGACATGGAAACGTTTTTACCGCCGTCACAGATTTTGCACGGTCCTGGACTGGCAGGTTGTAATGAGGCCCACTGAGTCCGTAATAAATGCCAGCATTGCTAGTGTAAAGCGTGTGGATTTTGTGGTCACACTCTATGCATTATTGTTACTTCAAATATCTTTTATTAATCTACAAACACAATGTAGAATGTTTGGTCTCTGTAAATCATGTTGATGAAGTCATAGTCACAATCTATTCCAACATTGCCAATATATCAAATTGAATGATGTTGCACTAAGATTATAAGTCAGCATTGTCACTATCAATAACTTGCATAATGTAGCGCCCAGGCACCAAACACATGGATGCATTGTGTATACCATTACGTCACACACACATAAACCCAGACACAAATGTCACTCTCACAATAAATCAGTAACAAGAATCAAGGACATGTGCAGAACTCCACTGATGCAGAAATGGAAGTACCAAAAGACAGGCCTCCTCTGTCAGTGATCCGAGAATCTGAAACATCCTGCCATTAACACTAGACATGCCCTCTCGCTTCTACATTTCAGGGCGGTACTCAAGCCCTCCTCTTCATCGAATGGCTTCTCCCTAATGCCTAGGTCGACACATGCTCCACTCTACACCTAAACTGAGAATGGGCGATCCGCTCTCCCCAGTTTCCTCCCTATGTTATTAGAAGAGCCTTTGGTGCAAAATTGAACACCCCCTCTTCTGTTGTTATCTTCCCGCTCTCTAGTATTGATATCATATGATAGGTTATTTATAACACGCTTAATACCCAGAGGTTTTGAAGCGTGGACCCGGGGATCAAATCTGTGGTGCTCCGTGTCGTCGTGCTTCCAAGGCGAGCACCTTGCCCCTGAGCTATCCTCCCTTGCCTAAGGGATCACTTGCGATTTGCTTCCCTCCCTATCATGGGGGTCATTTTATGAGGGGACAAGGGTGTTTGTCCCCTCCAAATTTCGTGGCACACCATTTTGTCCCCATTCATTTGGCAGGGGCACCTTTTCCTTTAGATGTCATGTCCCTCCCAACATTTTCAGCAAAGTTACTCCACTGCTCACCATGTACTTCCCCCTATGACTTGTAAAGCGCTTTGGTGATTCCCAAAGAGCTAGGTCCATGATCAATAAGGTACCCTAATACCAATACTTATAATAATAAGGCTACTACTACTATTATTATAATTATAATCCAAATCATGAGACACTGCAAACATGTATTTTCGGTCACTCAGCATGATCTCAGGTGGTCTTGTTTGGATCCAGACTGCATATTGTAAACACATTTCTCTGACACAATTTGCAAAAAAATCACTTTATAATTCCTGTTATTTAGGTGGTCCCTTAACACCCATCTGTTTTAAAGCTGGATTTGGGTGAACAATGCACTTTACAAATTCTATAAACATACATACATACAATCTCCCTCATCTTTTAAATTGATCTCCTATGGCAAAGAGTATGGTGATAAATGGCACCATAGTTACGGGCTGCTTTGCATACAATCAAATAGAATTTTGTGAACAAAAAAAGTAATGATGTAAGCTTGCAAATATGTTGATTATACAATGCTCAGTGGACTAGTTTTTCATTTGTAAGTGTATTCACGCTGCATGTAAAATGTCAGCAAAATCTGAATCCTGTATACCAGTTTGGACACATTTTAGTTTCAGTATGAAGCTTGTGCTGAACAGGAAAGGATGTCTTGCTTCACTCAGTGTATTTGGAAACAATGTCTCTGGTGACATTATTTGGGTAAAGTAGCTTGATAATGTGGTCTATGTATAGGCTTCCAGGGCCTTTACTATTCCAGTTCCCCCCAACTCCTCACATACTCGGTTTGGTTTTGCGCTCTTTCACATGCCTTCCCATCACCTTTGCAGGGTAACACCTTAGTTAGGCTAACAATGTAATTTATTTGCAAGCTTTTGTAATCTTCATTTCAAAAAGTGCTGGCGCTCAAATATTTTCTAACACGCCCATGACACGTCAAGATGGGCAGCTCCCCGCCCACTGTTTCCACAACCCGACGGCTGCTCCCCATGCTGTCAACATATATGGGGATAAAGCTGTGTGCAGTAGCACCAGGAGTGTTCCATGTGTGATTGGGATTACCAAAGAAAGGATGTCAGGCCCAAATAACCAGACAGACTCAAAGAATATGGCAAAATACTACTTTATAATCAGTTCAATAAAGTAGGGAAAGATGGTGAACAAACATAATGCAGCTCACACACTCTGAAAGCATTTTAATTATGCAAAAAAGGTTTTATACTTGAACATACATCAGCTATGACTTCATCCTATGTGGAAAAGAGTAAAAACCTACCGGGTGGAGGGCTTGGTTAAGAGAACAAATATACCTATAATTTATATAAATGTTGGTATCATCATTTGCTGTTCCTTATGTGGTAGGCAGGCCTTGAACAACCTCTAAATACATCAGGCCGATTCATGGAATTAATGTGCGCTGAAATTTTCGGTGCAAGCGTGCAAAAGCGTGCGAATCGCAGTGCCAGTGCGAAAATCACAGCGAAACCCATGCACAGCGATTCATGCAAGTCCGTGCGCGTGTAAATTCCAGGATGTGCGCCAAAATACTGCGTGGCGCACGCTGGCGCACACGTCTCCAAACAGCGTGTGCTACGCGCACAGCGAAATCGCAGATAGCGCGGCGCACACAACAAAAGTAGGAGGAACAGGGGGCGTGACACACAGAATGGGGAACAACACGTGAAAATGTGGGCATCACGGGGTAAGTACATGAGGCAAATGCACGGAACGCCCACACGCATGTTCAAAACACGTATTCATGGATTCGAACGGGGCTAACGCGTGTGCCAAAAAAGACTAATCCGGAAACACGTTTGCCAGCAGGAAGCAGGCGTACATGGACACGCGCAGCATAAAAATGCACGCAAACAACAAACAAGCTCAGACACCAGGATGAATATACCGTTCCTAGCAGCAGTGGTCGTGGCATACCGCAGGAGGAGGGGGAGGATAGTCAGGCCCAGAATTTTCACACCCAGAACCAGCCTTTTTGAGATGCCTGATGACCAGGCGTATGGGAGGTACAGGTTTCCACCTCACATAATACTCGACCTGGTGAGTGAGTGGGAGGATGAACTCACATCACCCACCCTGTGCTCCCAAGCACTCAGCCCCCTGGAGAAGGTCCTCAATGTACTGCACTTCTTTGCCATTGGAACATTTCAGCGGACAAGTGCTATAGTATTGTTGGGGGGGTGTCACAGGCCACGCAGTCACGCTGCCTACACCAGGTCTTGGCCATCATGACTGCACGCCCATCAGTCCGCAGGCACATATACCTGCCCAGAACACCTGCAGAAAGGCAGGCTGCCGTCCAGGATTTCTACGCGGTGGCACAATTGCCCAAAGTCCTAGGTGCCATTGATTGCACCCATGTGGCTCTACGTCCCCCCAGGGCATCAGAGCAAATCTATAGAAACCGCAAGCACTGGCATTCCATCAATGTGCAGGTAGTATGTGATGCCAAGGGAATCATCACCTCAGTATATGCCAACTATCCAGGGTCCACCCACAACAGTTTTATTTACAGAATGTCAACCCTAAACCGGGACCTAGAAGCTGGACGGCATGGCGATACATGGCTGCTCGGTGAGTATAAATGCCACAGCACATGCATGCATGTCAGATACTGAGTAATGTCACAACCCCACTAATGATACCCATCACCACCTCCCCAGGGGACAGTACCTACCCTCTGAGCACCCACATGATGACGCCAATTCGGAACCCCACCACACCACCCGAGGTAAGATACAACACATCCCACATTGCAATCCGGGGCATAGTGGAGCACACATTCGGAGTGCTCAAGTCACGCTTTCGCTCCTTTGATCGTTCTGGCGGGCAGCTGTTATACGCTCCCCCAGTAGTGTGCAGGATCATAGTGGCAGCATGTGTCCTGCACAACGTTGCAACATGCTGGGGCCTGCCCATGGACATGGTGGTGCCCCCACATCCCCAACCACATGCACGCCTGCTGCGCATGGGAGGGGAAAGGGCACGGGGTGAGGCAGCCGGTACGCAGCTGGTGGCTAATTACTTCACCTAAATCACACCCCTGTGGAGTGCACACAGCCCTGGCACATACCAGCTGACAATCAATGATGATGACATAAGGGACAGTCAACTGTCACAACCATATCAGCATGAGATTGGTCACCTGGAAGTGTTACATTGTGTGCATCCCTACCTACACAAACACCACCAATGCTGTGTCATCAAAAGACATACTTCTATGCTGCTAAATTCATTACCCCTTTGCAAAATACAACTTGACAACAATGCCATGTCACCCAACCCCTCCCCAGCACCGCCACCCAACACACCATGGCATGTCATGCTATGTGAGAGCAAACAAAGCAATCCCCAAAACCTGACACAAGTGTCACAAAGTACAGTGTCCCTAATGGAAACTGGCCACACACAATATGCTCCCAGCAATGTAGGACTCACGACACACATGACCAAATACTTACCAACAATACAATGCAGCTACACAACCTCAAACATAGCAAAGACATGGCAGTACTAAGTTAAAGTAGTGGTAGTCTTACAACCTGATTATGCCAGCACATCGACCCCTTCCAACTGTACAGTGTTGCTCCCACGCAAATGTGTAAGTGCACTGCTTACAACATGAACTCCATCTCCAAAGTAGACGACCTTGTGAAGACATGAGGAATGAACCTGCAAATTAGGAGGAAGACATGGATGCACAAGCACATATCAATACACCATGCAGTGTACAATACCACAACAATATCCACTAGGAATGTATACACAGTATTGACTACAGACTGCCCACACAGCTCATGGGAGTCCAACGTCACTGTGTAATTCACTGTCACTTGGGCACACCCTTTGCAAGCCCATGGAAACGGGAAGCAGGAGGGGTGTGTGTCTCACGAAACCAAGCATCTAACCCAAACTCAGGACAAGCCTGCATGTGCCCAGCCGGAATACAGTGGATGCCCACGGGAGCCACACAAGGCAACAGACTGTAAAAACAAAATAATAAAAATGGCCATGCGGGGGCTGGGGGGGAGGCCACCCAGGAGGTCCAAGGACAGGGTGCGCACCAACAGCCACCTGTATGGATGTTGGGAAAAAAAACACCTCCATGGGCTCATGGCCTGCACGGATATGCCAATGTGGGAGAACTGCTGCTGTCGCTCTCATCACCCTCTGCTGCTGCCACATGAGGTGGTGGTGCTATGGGAGACAGCCCATGCAAAGCCCTGATATGGTCCTCCATGGCAGCAAGCATGCGGGTGTGGAAGGTCTCGTTCTGGAGGATTATAGTGCAGCACCTGACGTGATGCCCGGATCTCCTCCCGAGTTGCCTGCATCTCAGCTGAGAGCGAACGTGTGAGCCGCTCCAGCTGCTGTTCTGTCCTCAAATTAGTGGAAGCCTCAAGATCAACAAGAGTCTCCCGGAGGTGATGGAGTTCTACCCTCAGGGCTTCCCTGTGGCCCTGGGACTTTATTAATATCGATTGGCGTAGAGTCTCCAGTGCCACCCGTTGGTCCCTGTTGGACGCCAACATGTTTTCTCTGTGTGATTGGCAAATGGAGTCTGTTGCCTGCTGTAGTTGCTCCATCTGCCTTTCAGAGGGGACAATGGAAGTGGCCACCCTCTCCATTGCTTGAGCCATCATCTCAACTGATGCTGCCTGTTGGGTTACCATACCGTACATGGATTGTTCCCATACGGTATTGCCTGGTGGCGTACGGCCACCGCGTCGGCAGGCACCACACCTGTTTGAGGCAAGGCGATCTGCGCCTTGCTGTGCTGGCACTGCCTGAGGCTGCAGGACTGCATTCCCTCCTCTGATCTGCTGGCCCAGGAACAGGATCAGATGTTGTGGAGTGTGACCCTGCATCTGTAACCGCCAAAGGCGGACTTACCAACATTGACATCCCCATAGAGGGTTCTACCCCTGGTGCAGGTGGGTTGGACAGAACAGAATCCCTGCCAGAAACACTTACCTGCGACGGCACATAGGTCTCATCATCCGAATCAGCACCTGAATAGAGGTCTGGGGAGGTGCACCCAGAGACACCCCTGGACAGAATGGTCTGCAGCAAGATTGGGTTCTCACCCACCACCACACCACGTCCCCCACTGGTGCCCGGTCGTGCCTGAGATGCCTCTTGGGTCTGCACCATCTCCTCAACCTCAACAGCATCAAGTGTGTCATCCCCTGCAAAAACATGAAAGACAAAAAATGGAAACAGGCATTATCGCCATAGCACACAAATAGGCCTAACAAGATACAGAACCAGTACATGATTTACACATGTCCCACATGACTATAACCCTCCAATGCATGCACTGTCACTGGGCTGGAAGGGGAGGCAAAAGGCAGACACTGATGACACCAAGATGGAAGAGCAACACATTTGCTGCATGCTGGGTAGCACTGCCATCACACATTGGCCTGTGAGTGGCATGTCCAATACACATACATGACACATGCCATCACACAGATGGCATGTACCATAGCCATGGTACATTCCACAAGTACATCCATATGTCAGTGAATGAGTACTGTCAGCCATCCATGTGATATGGGCATGATGAGATGAAAAATGCTACATAGTGTGACAAAATACGCATGTACCACACACTGCAACACATCCAGTGTACAAAAATACAGTGATTGCAGGCTGATGTACACATCAATGGTTGTGCACTTTAACATGACAGGAAACAACTATCATGTTCCACATTCAAACAGGCCCCAAAAATTCATGTGATCAGGCCAATACTCAATCAGCCTGAATGGTCAAATCATTCACCTAACAAGGTAACACATGTGGGCCAATGTGGGGTTCATCAATGACAGAAGCATGTCACAAATGTGACAACAGGGCTGAGGAATGCGTATCAAAAGTGGGAGAATTGAAACAATCAGCCTGAACGAACACTGAAAAACACAAACAATGTTGTTGCAAGATGCCACTTCAAGGGCAACTGCCGTAATGTTGCGCTAAATTACTACTGTGGGCAGAAGGGATACTGTCACACCCAAATCCAAGGCCGCTGAATGTTTTGGATGAAGCACATGGGTGACCCATACCACGCAGGCACACACACCCTCACCTGGCACTCAATCAGAACCCGTCACACAAACAACATACACATGCATTACATACACATGGATGGGCACTCACCGGACAATGTATCATAATCAGGTAGTTCTCCCACACCTTGGATCTGTTCCTCTGTGAAGAAGGCCCCAGCAACAGACTCATGTTCAGTGAGTTCGTTGTCCTCTTGTGGAGACCCACCGCCAGTCACCAGAGTAGCGGCATGATTTGAGGCCAGCTTGTTCTTTGCTCTGCATTTCAGGTCCTTCCACTGCTTGTAGCAATCATCAGCTGTGCGCCTCACAAATCCAAGGGCACTTATGCGGTCGGCGATGGTCTGCCAGTGTGCCCTACGTTGACCAGGTGTGGTCTTGCACCCTGCAGTCACCAACATTTCGCTGCTATGTGCCGACACATAGGACACAAGTGCATCAAGTTCCGCGTCATTAAAGCAAGGCTTCCTTGACGTGTCAGAGTGTGTAGCCGTGTCTGGGGTCTCAGCCTGCCGTGCCAGAGCACCCTTCTTCCTCTTCTTTAAAGGTGGAGCGGAGCCAGAATGGCTTACGCTACTCTGGTCAGTAGGGGCAGAATCACCGGTGGACTGGGTAGTAGGAGTGTGGGAATGCACAATGACCATAGGTCTTGATGCAGGCATTGGTTGCAGGGTAATGTTGGCAGGGGGAACATCAGTTTGATGGACCAGGACTGACACTGTCCTGCTGGGAGAGTCAGAGCTGGGGCGGATGGAGCTGCAACTGCCCCTGCAGCCTCCCCACCCTGCATACTTGGGGCAGCAGATGACATAGCTGCCCCAGATCCACGTGGCTTGGTGACAACAACTTGCACCGCCACACGTGGCCTAGACTTGCTGACCTGGAAGTCAGCCTGGGAGTGATCCTGTGCCAGGTCAGGTGCCACAATGGGCTGGTCCAACAGGGGCTGAGCTGGGAAGGTGTCAGCCACGTTTTCCTCAACCATGGGGGGGGCATGGTTGTCCCTGATTGTTCCTCCACACATGGGGGTATAGGGGCACCCTGCAAATCCCAGCCACGTCCCCTACCACGCCCACCACACCCACCTTTTGAAGGTCGGCCACCTTTGCCTCCCTTACCGCTTGGTCGCCACCCAATCATGGCACTGATGTTGTTGTGCGTATGGGAGTTGCAGTAAACTATTGTCCTGGGCAATTGGGGGTCAAAGGGGTAGGATACTAGATGGAATTCGTACCCTAGTGCTCTAACAAGGTTGTCTGTGATCCCTGGGGGAAGATGACGAGTTATGCAACGCACAAGCAGCCCAAAATCAAAAATTAACGTGCACGCAACCCCTCATAGACCACGTGCGTGAAAAAATGAACCAGCACTATGCTGTGGCACCCAGAAACACAAAAATAAGCATGCGCATAATACACGCAGCATACAATGACCTCTGAAGGGGAACGCGGCACACAGGGCAAGCACAGTTGCTAAGTGCGTGGGAAACTCACCGTCTGCCTGGAAAAAGAACATGAAAAATACGCACGTGTGCACGTTGGCAACACCCCCGCCAAAAGAAGAATTGCATTGTACTCTGTTTGAGGAAACAGGCCCAGCAAAAAATCAGAAAAGAGCTGTCAGAGGTAACAGGGAGTACTAACTACAAACGCTGTGAAGTAATCGCATGTGAACCGACAAGAAGTACAAATTTCACCCACTCACTCTCCACAAAAAGCACGTACAAGGAAATGGCGTCGTACACGTAGCTTTTAAACCGGCCCACACGTACACGTCAGATACGCGTGTACGCGGGGCCTTTCCTCCAAATACACGCGATGACACTCGGACGTGCAGTTTTTCCACGTGTGCTCTGTCATCACGTGCTATGAGGGAAATGGCCGTGTGCGTAATGTAACTTATGCGCTTACGTGCTAAGGGCCTTTGGTCCAATGAAATTGCATGTGTGTGCTGACGCGCTTACGCGCTAAGGCCCTTTCCTCGAATTACACGCTTATGTGCAATTTTTTCACATGCCAAATCACTCCGTATCAAGCTGACCACGCGAAAACACACGGAAGACCACGCCCTGGCCACAAGGCCAAATTACTGCCCCCCCCCAGAGCCCCGAGCACACTCCCACCTGCCATCTACTGCTGCCTGACTGCCTGCTGCCCACGTGCCTTGCCATTTGCTGCCTGCACGACAGCCAGGGGTGTAGTTGCTGTGACCACCCCTGCTGGAACCGAAGACTCCCGACTGGGATTCCATCGCTCCACAGCCCAGCCCCAGGACCCAGTTGCCCACCCACTCCTGCCTCTGAGGTTGCCATGTCCAGCACAACACCATCTGGCAGCACGGGCAACCCCCAGCCAGAGAGGCAGAGGGCCACCAGCTTCACTGCAACCGAAGTTGGTGTCCTGGTGGAGCAAGTCCTGGGGCACTATGATGCCCTCTTTGGAAGTTTGCGCGCCGACAATGAAGGACGGACCAGGATCTGGATGGACATCGTGACTGCCATCAACGCGAAGGGGGTGGCAGTCCGCGACTTACATCATGTCAAGAAGCGCTGGGAGGACTTCAGGTCCAGGACCCTCAACAAGGCCCGGCACCTCGCTAAGGCAGCGGATGCCAAGGGGCACCGGGGCCAGCTGTCGAACCATCAAATGAGGGTCCTGGAACGCATATGCCCAGCGCTCTACATCCAGATTCTTGAGAGGCAGACTCGTCTGGAGTCGAGCGGTAAGTGTACATAGATGTTGATAGTATGCTGTGCGTGTCGTGGTGTGCCAGTAGTGTGCAGGTTGCACATGTGTTTATGTGGCGCAATGTAGGGGTGTGTATGAACATGGGCGTGAGGCTGCCACATGTGAGTCCTCTCAGTTGTGAGACACATTGATGGTGTATGTGTTGGTAAGCATGCTGGACAAATGCAGGTTTGGAAGCACACATGTTTGAATTTCTGTGTATGTACATTGGCATGGTTGTGGCATGGATGGTGGTTCATAATGCAGGTATCTGCACTGTGTACATGTGCATGTATGTGTATCTGACAAGTGTGCAACTGTGATGCAACATGGATGCACGTGACACTGATATGTAGAAGGATGAATGGCAGATGTGATATGTATGGCGATCTCATCACTGTAACAGTTGGAGGAGATGTAGACATGCATGTAAGTGTGGTGGTGTGTGTGCATGTCTAGTGCACTCCTGGTGTTTCATGTGATGTCAGGCTCACCTTTGGCTGTTCATGCTGTTGTATGTGTACGGATGGTGCTTATATTGTGCAATATTGCTGTTGAAATGTTCATGTGTGTGAGTTAAAATGATATGTGTGTCGTGGAGTGTGATGCCGTGTCTGTAGTTAAACAATGCCACTCATGTGCAACTGTCATGTGTGTATCAGTACATTGTACAGTGCCCTGATGCCTGTGTTTTATCTCTCCCTGTCTGCAGCGTCAATTGAAGAAGAGGGTGGAGAGGGTGCTCACAGGTTGTCATCTTGTCGGGGAGTGAGGAGTCCGGTGCCACGTCCCAGGCCGCAGCTGCCGAGGGAAGGTCCAAGAGGCGGAGGTCGGAGTAGGACTCCTCGGCAGCAGAAGGGGCAGCTGAGACCCCACAGGGTCCGACGGAGGAAGATGGCACAGAGTCATCCAGGTTAATAGGGGGTTTGGTGGAGGAAGAGGCCATGCAAGGGACAGCCATGGGGTATGGAGGTGGGGATTCCACTGGTGCTAGTGGTGCAGTGCAGTGCAGGGGCAGGGGCAGGAGGCAGCACAGGTCACCGTGGAGGTGCCTGTGTGTAATCCTGTCCCCGATCCTGTGACTGCATCATCCCGCATCAGCAGGGATGCCTACGTCCAGAGCCGTTTTCAGGGAGGGGATCCGATTACAACAACTGGCCTTCCTCTCCCTGTGGACGTGGCTATCCGGGACCGGGTTGAGCCTGTCCTGGGTGGGGTGGCGTTGCGTCAACGGGCCATGCGAGGTGACCTGCAGTCTTTTAATGAGGAGACTGCACGTCATCTCGAATGGCTCGTTGACAACGATGACCTACTGGGACAGCTCACCAGGGCCGGATTCCTCCGTTTGCTGGACCTTGTTCCGACCCCCTCCTGAACTGAACCCCCTATGCGCCAGTCGTACTCCATGCCATCTTCTCACCATGTATCACCTGGGTACCCTGCGGAGCTGCCTCTGACCCTGCGGCCAGTCTGGTGGAGGACCCATCCCTGCCACAGTCGGGAGTCGGACGTCCAGCAGGGGTGGCCACATCAACAACTGCACCCCAGCCGGAGGAGGATGTGCAGGCAGCAAGAGCCAGGGCACAGGCAGAGGTACAGCAGCAGCAGCAACAAGGTGGGAGCCATGATGGCTCGGGGCCTTCGTCATCAGAGGGGCAGGCATCGGCCAGAGGGCAGGAGGACCCAGGACTGGAAGTGTCTTCCGTGTGGCAGCGGTTAGGCCATGCTATAGATGCGGCGCGGCAGCAAGCAGAAGAGGCACAGCTCACGATGGTCAGGGCGGAGAACTCCATGCGGAGGGCCCTGAGGTGGGCCGAGTGCCTCGAGGCAATTCGCAGGGAGTTGGAGGAGAACATGTCGTCGTCCCTGCGAACCCTTGGGCCATGGAAGAGGACCGCCTCCAGGACATTGAGCAGGAGTTCGATGATGCCCTGGCCTGGGACATCCAAAAGTGAGCCGTCGGACTAGCCCACTGCCATTGTAAATAGTTTTTAGAGTTAGGTTTCCTTTTCGTTTTCCTTTTATTTGTGGTCAATGGACAATGCCACACACATTTGTATATAGTTATATTTTTAGGTAGTTTCTTAGGTAGGTTTAATTTGTTTAGTTGGGCTCATGGACCCTTTACATCGTTGGACAATGGATTGATTTATGTTTGGGATTTTTGCACCTGGATTAATGGATTTTTATTTTGGACAATGGATTGTATATAGTTACAGTATCCACAATATTGGAACCTACTTGGGGGATCTGAAACTCAAATCTTATCTATCATCATATCACAATTTGATTTGAGTCAATTCTATTCAGGTATTGCTTTTTCTTATGGGGGTTTTATTCCACACTGTTGGATTCCTGTTTTTGCTTAATCCTTCAAGGTTTTGCACATAATATGTTGTTTCTCAAATAAAACTTTACAATTTTATTTCGTTTCTTTGGAATGCAACCTTTATTAAAAGATTAGAGGTGTTGATCTAATATCTCTCGGCTGCAAAAGAGATTATATAAGTCGAGAGATAAACTTTATGAAACTATTTCATAAGTCATATTTGTTAAAAAACATCATTTGGAGTGTAAGGACCAGGAATAGGCAAAGACGACTCCTATTCCTTTTGATTCGGAGATGTATTTCTTGATGTGGACTCCGAACCAAAACGTTTTTATAAAATTTACAAAATTTACACAATCCCTTTTCGTGTTGGGATCAGAAGTGTGGCTTGATTTGGGGATATCTCTGATCCGTCATTATTCCAATCAGGTCACATGGAAGCCGACTGGTTTCAGTGGTATTGAAGTTATTAGGACCACTTTCTTCAGGGCTAAGGACCAACACCCCTTGGTGTGCGGTCTGATTTCTTCTGCTGGTAGTGGTGAATCTCTAAATTCAGAATAGGAGATTGCCCTGTGTTTGAAAGAGCAAGAAGGGAGAAAAGAAAAACAGGGGAGAGTGCCATTAGAGACATATCCCGTGAGTGGCCTCATAGACATAAGAGGTCATAATCCACACATCTTACCCATTCCAGGTGAGGCAACTCCCAAATGTCAGGGTCCCGGATGCGGGTAGGTAAATTATTTACAGATTCCCGAATCCGAGGTGATCACACATTCCTTATTGACCTACAGAAGAAATATGTTCTTTTAAATTTAGGTGAAAAATGAAACTAGAAGGATGACTATGTTTGGATCAGAGAGCATTTTAAACACAAGAGCGTTAAAAACTAGCTTTTTTCAATTAACAGGTCGACTCCTGAGGAGTTTGACCTGTGGAGCTCACAGGCCCAGTAGGGTATCCCCATGTCACGTCGCCATGAAGCAACCCATTTGGTCACTCTATGTTATTTGTAGCCCATATGGTACTGGGGATTTTACAAACTGTAGTTTCCCAAGCCAACCTTATACATGGAAAGAAAGTATGTATAGGGCAATGGAGGTAGGGGTTTTATTCAGCCTGTCGTCTAATTTTAAAAAAGGAGACAAACCAGGGCACGGTTCGCATCTATAGATACAGGGGTCTCACTGCGTACAACGCGTATCTTTTTTAAGAAAAACTGTGTGTTTTAAATAGGATCGAAATGGAAAGGAGGAACGGCTTCAAAACGTCAGCAAAAGGCTAGGAAGCCGTGCATGAACAACGTTAGTGTATACATATCGGGTATTGCTTACCTCCCAGTTGGTGGGGAGTACCCCTCGAGATTCTAGCCACAGTCCGATGTTGATACACTGAACGGCGCCTAGGCTGTCGTGTATTCAACACGTATTCCGTCACGTGATGAACTACGTGTGGGCCATGGTGGACACTGAAAAGGGACTAAAAACGGACTGCATGGATAGTGGCCATCTTAGTATGGAATGTTGATGACAAGAAGCGGCGGGTCTGTCTGGAAATAGGCAAACAGGCCATTTTTCATTAGACACATCTCCCTCATAAGTAGCCAAATTATTTTAGCCAAAATACAGGCTAAACTCTTAAGGAACCAGACACGATGATAAAGGCTGGATCTTCAGAAAAAATAGAGAAGCTTATTTTAAGAATGACATATTTAGAAAGAACATTATTACGAAAGAGCCTTATATACCGTCCTGATGTTTTTTACAATGTGAACTCAAAAATTACAACTCGAGAGATAGCTTTCAGAGGCTAATGCCAAAAGGCCTAATGCTGGTGAGGTCTCATAGTGTATAGGTCTAAATGGTGCTTCTCATGATCACAATAAATCAGAAGGAGATTTTTATACACCAATGCAGTGAATGTGATGGTTGGGGATGTGGTTTATCTCCAGGAAAGCGGAGTATCAAGGGGGAAAGCAAACACTATATAGGTTGTAAAACAGAGGCAAAATGTACAATAGATAGCCAGCAGTGCAGTTTGTTACACACATACATTTAGGAAAAAATAAATGAGGATTAGAGGGTAGCAAGTGATTGCCAACACATTGATTCATTTAGGCCTTCCACATCAGTTCTTAATCTGTATATCCACAATTGTTCAAGTCTGAAAAGTAGGTTATGAATATTCCCTCCTCTTGTTGGTATCTTCACTTTCTCAAGGATTGTCCATTGCATGTCTTTGGGGCTGTGCTTTTTTTCTAAGTAATGTTCCACCATAGGGGCTGTGATATTTTTTGTTTGTATGCAAGAGTGATGCTCCGCCAGCCTTGTTCTGATTGGTCGGGTAGTCATCCCTACATATCTAAGTGCACATGGACAGGTGATCAGGTAAATAACATTTTTAGTATTGCAGTTAGTCATTTCTTTTTGTACCCATGGATGGTGCCATCCGATGTCTATGGTTTTGGTTCTCGTAGTCCCAGAGCAGGCACTGCATGACCCACATGGGGTATGTCCTGTTGGTTTTTCATAATTCCAGAGTGTCTCATGAGGCAGACTTTTTTCTTTGTAGGTTTTGACGAGGGAATCCCTCAGGTTCTTGTTTCTTTTCATGGCAAAGCGTGGAGTAGCCAAATTCAATTCCCCCACATTCAAAATTGGCCAGAGTCTTAGAACTTCCTGTTTGAGTTTGTTGGTAAGTGGTGAGAACGTAAAGACCGCTGTAATTTTATCCTCAGAACTTTTTTGTTTAGCGTGCTGATCTAGCGTGATATCACGTGGAATTTTATGTGCCCTCTTTCTTGCCTGCTGGATGGTTTTTCTAGGATATCCTCTCTTTTTTGGTTTATTGGCCAGATGTTTCAATTGTCTTTCAAAATCTGTGATGTTGGAAAAGTTCCTTCTGTATCTAAGAAATTGGCCAAAGGGCAGATTGTTCTTCAGGCTTGCTGGGTGGAATCTTGAGAATGTTAACAAAGAATTCCTATCGGTGGGTTTATTGAATACCGAGGTAGTTATGATGTTGTTTTTGATTTCAAGTTGGAGATCTAAAAAATGTATCTCAAATTTGCTGTGCGTCTCGGTGAACGTCAGGTGTCTATTTCGTTCATTAAGCCAGATCATGAATCTTGTTAGTTCTGGTTCGGTGCCTTTGAAAATCATAAGTACGTCGTCGATGTAGCGTGACCAAAGTTCTATATGGGCTTTCGAAGGATTTGTGTCAGGATAGATGGTGTCCTCCTCGAAGGCTGCTACATACAAATTGGCAAGGATTGGCGCAAAGATTGCGCCCATGGCTGTGCCCGATATTTGTTCAAAATATGTATGTTCATACAGAAAGTAGTTCTTGGTGAGCGCTATTTCTGCCATCTGCATAATCAAAGTAACCAAGGTATCTAGGGGTGGATTCAGATTTCTGAGGATATTTTCTACTACTTGTAACGTGGCCATTTGCGGGATCCGTGTGTATAATGACTCGATGTCTAGAGTGACAAGTAAATGGGTTTCAGGTTCAAAGTTCCGGTTTTTGAGGAGCAGTAATGCCGCAGTGGTGTCCTTGAGGTAGGAGCGCATTTTGTTTACTCTAGGTCTCAAAAAGAAGTCTACAAATTCAGAGAGCGGTTCCAGGACAGATCCTATGCCTGAAACTATTGGCCTTCCTGGAATAGGTATTTTTTCCTTGTGAATTTTAGGTAAGGCATAGAATGCTGGTCTCCTCTGTCTTTTTGGAGATAAGAATTCATATTCTTTGAGGCTGATGTGCCCTTCAGCAATGGCTTCCTCCAAAATTGGTAGGATCAACCTTTGGATTTCCTCAGTAGGGTCTTTTCCCAGCTGTCTACAGCTCGTTCGGTCTTCTAGTAGAGTTAAGACCATTTTGTTGTAATCCGCCACATCCTGTATTACAGTTGCTCCACCTTTATCTGCTGGTTTTATTACAATCTGATCGTTATCTGCCAGTGTTTTCAAGGCTATATGTTCTCGTTTTGAAAAGTTATGAAAAATATGATGTTGTTCTTTTTCAAGTTTTTCAATGCTCTTGAACAGGGCTTTTTCAAATGTGATGAATTCTGGAGATATCCCATCCGGTGGTGGATAGAAGGTAGATTTGTTTTTTAGGTCTGTAGCACATTTTTCAGCCCTCTGATCGGGTACTGTTTCTGTTAAAGTGCCAAAGTATTGTTTTAGCCTTATCTTGTGTATCAGTTGGGCAGCCTCGATTTGAGTTTGGAAAGGATTATGTTGCGGGGTAGGTACGAAAGAGAGGCCCTTCTCCAACAGCATGTGCTGTTCCCGTGTGAGGACCAATTGGGAAAGGTTTATGACCAGAGATTTGTCATAAAGTGGAGGAATACAAATTGTTGGTGGCTGTATCAAGGGTGTTTGCCTTTGTCCTTCTTCAGTGGTATTGTCATTTGGGCATCTTGTATTAGGTGTATCAGTAACCATTGCCAAGTTACTGTTTTCTTTTTTTATGGCAGAGCGCCTGACCATCCCCGTCCCCTGCTGCGGGTGACACGGGGTGACTGGTTTTGCCACTGGACATTCCATTGTCCTCTTCCCTTATTCCTAGGTGCCGTTCAGTGTATCAACATCGGACTGTGGCTAGAATCTCAAGGGGTACTCCCCACCAACTGGGAGGTAAGCAATACCTGATATGTATACGCTAACGCTGTTCATGCACGGCTTCCTAGCCTTTTGCTGATGTTTTGCAGCCATTCCTCCTTTCCATTTCGATCCTATTTAAAACACACAGTTTTTCTTAAAAAAGATACGCATTGTATGCAGTGAGACCACAGTATCCATAGATGCGAACCGTGCCCTGGTTTGTCTCCTTTTATAAAATTAGACCACAGGCTGAATAAAACCCCTACCTCCATTGCCCTATACGTACTTTCTTTCCATGTATAAGGTTGGCTTGGGAAACTACAGTTTGTAAAATCCCCAGTACCATATGGGCTACAAATAACATAGAGTGACCAAATGGGTTGCTTCATGGCGACGTGACATGGGGATACCCTACTGGGCCTGTGAGTTCCACAGGTCGAACTCCTCAGGAGTCGACCTGTTAATTGAAAAAATCTAGTTTTTAACGCTCTTGTGTTTTAAATGCTCTCTGATGCAAACATAGTCATCCTTCTAGTTTCATTTTTCACCTAAATTTAAAAGAACATATTTCTTCTGTAGGTGAATAAGGAATGTGTGATCATCTCGAATTCGGGAATCTGTAAATAATTTACCTACCCGCATCCGGGACCCTGACATTTGGGAGTTGCCTCACCTGGAATGGGTAAGATGTGTGCATTATGACCTCTTATGTCTATGAGGCCACTCACGGGATATGTCTCTAATGGCACTCTCCTCTGTTTTTCTTTTCTCCCTTCTTGCTCTTTCAAACACAGGGCTATCTCCTATTCTGAATTTAGAGATTCACCACTACCAGCAGAAGAAATCAGACCACACACCAAGGGGTGTTGGTCCTTAGCCCTGAAGAAAGTGGTCATAATAACTTCAATACCACTGAAACCGGTCGGCTTCCATGTGACCTGATTGGAATAATGACGGATCAGAGATATCCCCAAATCAAGCCACACTTCTGATCCCAACAAGAAAAGGGATTGTGTAAATTTTGTAAATTTTATAAAAACCTCTTGGTTCGGAGTCCTCATCAAGAAATACATCTCGAATCAAAAGGAATAGGAGTCGTCTTTGACTATTCCTGGTCCATACACTCCAAATGATGTTTTTTAACAAATATGACTTATGAAACAGTTTCATGAAGTTTATCTCTCGACTTGTATATAGTTACATCATGGATTCATTTGGATTTTTTTTTTCATTATGGACATGGAGTAATGTTTTTTTTTTCAGGACAATGTATTGTAAATAGTTGGACTATGGATTGATTTCACATTTTTATTTATCATTATGAACATGAAACAATGGATATCTTTTTTTTACCTTTTTTTGGATTTGCGTTGGTGGTGGGAGAGTTTGGACTGTTTTTCTTTCACATTTCTTTGCATATTTATTTATGTACATAATACATTTTCATATTTTAGTTCCATGTGTGGGATTTGCTCATTGGGTTGATGCATGTGAAATTGTGGGTTTACCCAAGCAATGCCAACCAGTGTATGTGTGTGATGGACATGTGTTGATGTACATAGTTGAGTTTTGGTTTGTGTCTTGAGATAGGCATGTCAGTGTGGGGTGGATTGGGAAATCATTGCGTCTCAAGAATGGGGTGGCGTGATGTGTTATTTTTTGGTGTAGAAGTGGGCCATGACTGTGCATCTTTATTTCGTGTAGGGGGGACATGAGTGGGGGCCTGCTGGCAGGTGCCCCTGACTGCTGGGGGGTGGGTGTGCAGGGGGACATGAGTGGGACATGAGTGGGGGCCTGCTGGCAGGTGCCCCTGACTGCTGGGGGTGGGGGTGCAGGGGGACATGAGTGGGGGCCTGCTGGCAGGTGCCCCTGACTGCTGGGGGGTGGGGGTGCAGGGGGACATGAGTGGGACATGAGTGGGGGCCTGCTGGCAGGTGCCCCTGACTGCTGGGGGGTGGGGGTGCAGGGGGACATGAGTGGGGGCCTGCTGGCAGGAGCCCCTGACTGCTGGGGGGTGGGAGAGGAGGGGGACATGAGTGGGGGCCTGCTGGCAGGTGCCCCTGACTGCTGGGGGGTCGGGGTGCAGGGGGACATGAGTGGGGGCCTGCTGGCAGGTGCCCCTGACTGCTGGGGGGTGGGGGTGCTGGGGGACATGAGTGGGTGATCAGTAGTGCAAGCTGACATGTGGCTTGGCTGGGGGGCAGGCCCATGATAGATGGGCTGCCTGTGGGACATGACCAGGGGTGCAGGGTAGTCCCCTGTGGTGTGGGCTGCCTGCAGGGGCCGTGGAGGGTGTAGAGGGAACACTTGGGAGGACCCACACTGCCAATTCACCTGTAGGACTCCCCGCGCACTCCCGGAATTCAGTACACCACTCTGACACCAAAATCGCATGTGAAACTTCCCGCGCGCCCCAGGAATACAGGTACCCTGCTCAAATCGCGTGTGAAACTTTCCGCGCACCCCAGTTATACACGTACCCTGCTCACACAGGGCCAATCACGTGTGAAACTTCCCACGAACCCCAGTAATACATGTACCGCACTTGCACAGGCCCTTTCGCGTGTGAAACTTCACGCAAACCCCAGTAATACACGTACCCCACTCGCACAGGCCCATTCGCGTGTGAAACTTCCCGCAAACCCCAGTAATACACGTACCGCACTCGCACAGGCTCTTTCGCGTGTGAAACTTCACACGAACCCCAGTGATACACATACCCCACTCCACAGGCCCTTTCGCGTGTGAAACTTAACGCGAACCCCAGTTATACACGTACCCCACTCGCAAAGGGCCAATCGTGTGTGAAACTTCCCGCGAACACCAGTTATACACGTACCCCACTCGCACAGGCCCTTTTGCGTGTGAAACTTCACACGAACCCCAGTAATACACGTACCCCACTCCACAGGCCCTTTCGCGTGTGAAACTTCCTGCGAACCCCAGTTATACACGTACCCCACTCGCACAGGCCCTTTCGCGTGTGAAACTTCCTGCGAACCCCCGTAATACACGTACCCTGCTCCTGTCGCATGTGAAACTTCCTGCGAACCCCAGTTATACACGTACCCCACTCGCACAGGCCCTTTTGCATGTGAAACTTCCAGTGCACCCCCGAAATACACGTACCCGGATCCAATCACGTGTGAGACTTCACACAAACCCCAGTTATACACGTACCCCACTTGCACAGGGCCTATCGCGTGTGAAACTTCACGCAAACCCCAGTAATACATGTTCCCCGCTTGCCGTTTGCTGTTTGGCAGCCCTGTAATCTGGTCCAGGGTTAGCGCAGCCCTTTGCGCTGGATTGGGGATTTTGATGGCTTTTCCTTGCGCGACAGCGTTCTTGGGGGCGTAACTGGCGCTGCTGCAGGGTCGCTGTGCCACTCTGCACCCCGGCTGGTTTTGGAGGCTAAAATCCATGAATACGCTGTGCGCGGAAATCGCTTTTGGCGCACGCGGCTGGCACAGACATTCGCACGCGCACTCTGTGCACCAGCCGCGTGCGCCACTTGTGCGTGAAATTCTATGAATTACCCCCATAATACTGCTAATAGCATAATACCAGCAGCGGATAGGCTTCTGCAACAATGTATAGTCCACCATTACATAGCTCCTTATGATTGGTTTGCACTCTCTTACCAAACTTGGACATTCGGTTCGTTAGCAGCACGTAAGCAACGAAACCCACGTGCAATGGAAAACAAAGTGAGACAAATGCCATGTTTAGTTAACCCCTTAAGTGTCAAGGACGAGGTATCTCATCCTTGGGATTACCTCCCTGTTGCCAAGGATGAGATAGCTCGTCCTTGGCACTTAAGGGTTAATTAGCGTACCATCTCCCATCAGTTAGGCCCTAGGCCAAAGCCTCTTCTCTGTAGTTGACCTTGCTGACTGTTCTCTTCCTCTTAATTTTAAAGGGAATGAAGGTACACTACTATCTTCGTCTGAAACTTTATGAATATGCATTGTCTTCTGCTCTTATACCACATGTGAAGAGACCATGATTTTGTCCATTCAGTCATTCTATTTAGGGCTATTTGATTCAATTATATTGAGTACTATTACTCTCCTTGGCCTCTGGAGACTTGATTGCTCTGTCTTGCATGTGATTTCTGCATCTTCGATTGTTCAATACTTGGCACTCAAAGTTATTCACTCCTTTACTTAATCTAAGATAAATATGTCTTACATACATGGCTTATCCTCTTTTACTCTTTTTGGGTTTTACAGTTGCTTCTTGCTGTGGCATCCTTGCTTCTGAGCCAAGCAAATATCTGTTGTTCTTGCACAAATCTGTATTTCAACGCCTATCAGCTATGCAGGCTTGGTTTCCCTTCTCAAGGCTTCTCGCTTACTATCATATGATGCTGATGTCCATCTTCTCAACATGGCTGCTTTACTCGCTTTATACTTCCTACTTTAGCAAGCTTCTACATTGTCTTATCTATCTGCGTTTCTACATATACTCATCGACTGCATCTCTTGTTACTTATCTTCTAAGTGTATATGCTTTTCTTCATGTTTGCACATATGATTAATCAACACTTTAGTCACTTCATCATTCTCTAGATATCCATACATCAGGTTTAGTGCACCCACATATCTTCTCTTCTTCATGTCATCACTTTACACCTGTCAGACTTTACTTGTAGTTCTTCTATGTCCAGTGGTGTCTGCAGGCTCATGTCTACCACATCATTACAGGGATACATTTGGTAAGGTTGTCTTAGTGCATGACGTCTCAAATACCTTTGATGTGTTATTGGGATGATACTAGGTGTTATACACAGTGTTCTCTTGCTGTTCTTCCAAAATGATGGAGGTGAGGGGGTGGGTTTCATACATGATGTGTCTCTACATTCCCCCCTCTGGACGAGTCCTTGACAACCTCAATTTTCTTCACCCTTTCTTCACCCTGTGGTTTCTTCGGAATCCATATGTTTGCCACCCCCCTCAGGTCACCTGCATTCTTTAGGTGTTCATCCACACTCCAAGTAATATAGTAGCATTCCCCAGTCGGTGAGCAGAACACCCAGCATCCCACATAGTTCTTTTGGTCCTTAGGATACTGAAACCTTATTCCTGGGGGTGCCATGGTATTTACTTTCAGGTGCTTATGGGTGGTGTTTTCAGTTTGTGTATGTTCATCAGCCACAGCATCCACATCAATCATTATCTTCATTCCATCATAGCTTTCTCTGCTGTCTGCTTACATTGCCCTTTGATTATTTTTATAAGACAGAATCCCAGCAACACTAACAGTAGTATTGCTCCCAACATTTTGAAGGTATCTGCCATCAAGGTTGGAAACCACGAGAATCGAAATGAAAACTCAATGTTCATCTTTGTTCTGATCTACTTCTTCAACCATTTTTGTATGCAGGGTTGACAAAATAATGTTTGCTTCTGTCAGGGTTCCATTTTCTCCATCATGGCCAGATGTGTATGTACAGCAAGAAGGCCTGTTCTTGGTGCACCCTCCTCCTTCCATTGCTATAATTAATTCCAGGACATACCTGTTCTGGAGGGTCATGAGTATGATGGCCCTCAGCTCTTTTTTATTCGCATGAAATTCTTTTACTGTTGTATTAATCATTTTAACATTTCCCATCTGGTGATTTATAACCACTTGGCATTTTCTGCAGCCTGAATTCCTGGCATGAATACACCTGTAAATATCACTGCTATCCTATCAAATAATAATGCTCACCTGGTGTGTCATGATAATCTTCTATTGATTTTGCTGAAAAATAGTTCCCTCTCTTCTGTCAGGTGAGGTTGAGCAACCTCCTTTTTCTTTGATGTGCCTCTATTTTCACAAAGTCGGCAATATGTCAATGTGGCAATCACTTTGAGGGATCACAAATGCAGGAACATGTATTATCACTAAAGAACACATTCCTCCCCAATGTATAGGTAGCTTCATATAAACTTTGGATCCACAGGCCCTATAGTGGTCCATTAGTGCGGCAGTTCCTCCTTTCATTCCTGGCACATCAATTATTTGCTTGCTTCCTTTAATTTCTACAACCTTGGTAAGACCACTGTTTCTGAAACACAGTGTTGCATTTTTCATTGACAGTATATCTAGAGGTCCGCCTTCATCTTTAGCCCATGGTATTAACTTTGAATACTTTGCCCATTCCTTAAGGCATCCATCATTTACTAATTGCTGTCATCAATAAGTGCGTACTGCATCCTATCATTCCTTCTTCCCATCCTGTACTGGTGGCTACTTGTCCATATAACAATAGCTGAGGTCTCCCCCAGCATCCTTGCAATCCTGGTGTTTTCCATTTGTCTGCACAATCCAGTCTCTTTTGTTCAACAATCGTCATCTCTCCTCTACTCAGACCACTGAATGAGTACAGGAGTAGTCTGCTCTTCCAACTCTGGTCTTTTATCATCTTCTGTGTTTTATGTAAGCATCTTCATATGGGAACGTTCACTTTGACATCCATCGTAGGGTTTCCCGTTTCCCTTCAAATTGTCCTCTTGTCATACATGCTGCTAAATGGCCGAGGCACTTCACATCATGTGCAGGTATTTCTCTTGCTATACATGTTCTGGCTGTGCTCATGGCATAAGGGATGAGAGAACATACATAGCAGTTCTCATCTGATGTTCTTCTCCCCACCTCACTCATGTGCTGATTCCGCATGTAATTTTTTAAATGGGCTGAATTAAAAAGGTATGTATTTATATCCCGATAATCTTCTCCAGCATCCCTCATTTGTTTGTCAATTTGTTTGGAAATATCATAGGAAATATCATTCATGCTTTTTTTAGGGATAAAAACTGCCGTATCATTGTTAGACACTTCATCTATATTGTAAAACATCATTTGACAAAATGCTATAAGAATAAGTAAATAAACACTACACATTGCACAAAAACAAAAAGTGGCTACGAGAAATATTGCAAAAGAATTCATACATCGTACTACATTCTTCATATTAATCAGTATTCTTGCTAGCAAAGTGTATTTTATAAAATGGAATATACCCATTCTCTTTTAATCAATGTTTTGTTCTTGTTATTCTTTATTGCAACCACACATTTTTATAACATACATTGGGCCTCATTACGACCCAGGCGGTAAGTTACCGCATGGGCCGTGATTTTACCACCATAGCGTAAACTACGTTTACGCCATGGTGGTTGGCGGACTTACCGCCCCATTCCCACCTTGGCGGGGCGGTAAGTCCCCAATCCCCATTTACCCTTCCCCATTCCCATTTTTGCCCCATAGGGCATAATGGGAGTGGGGAAGGCGTTAATTACGCCACCGTAAATTACGGTGGCGTAATTAACTCCATGGTCCCTTAGCGCCATGGATTTTAACACCTGCTAAAAGCAGGTGTTAAATCCGCCATGGAGCTAAGGGACCTCGTACTCAGGCGGTAAGGGTCGGCGCTGTTTACGCTGCCGTAAACCCCTTACCGCCTGGGTCGTAATGAAGCCCATTGTTATTGTATTGAAATGATGATGCTGGGAATAATGGGGGCTGTCTTAGGATTTCCAAAAAAGGTGACAATATTAACGTTTCGTCTCACTAAAGCTGGATAGGATCGAAGTATATATGTAAAAACAGCATACAAGAACCTGTGCAATGTTACATGCAGAATAAAGTGTCATGTGCACTCTTCTTTTTTTTCTTTCTTCATAAGAGTGGACATCATTCTGACGCTGGCAGTCTGGAAACAAGGTTGTCGGTAAGCTCACCAGCACCCTTGTTCCCGGACCGGCATATTGCACATCTGGCTACCGGAAACACTGTGCCCAATAGGTATGAACCTGCAGGGGACAGCAGCCATGGCAGGCAGACCCATCACGTTAACAACAGTGCCAGTGCTTCCGTGTCCCCATGGGACTCTATGGGAATGGGGAACAACATTTTACTGACGACTGACTTTCCGTGCCGCCGGAATTGTAATCTTCTGGTGGCACTGGGAAGTTAGGTGCTGGTAAATATCGACCGGTAGCACCAACATGGTTACCACTGGAGGCTGATTGTCTCTTTTACCTAACAGCAGTAGTCCTGTAAATACTTAAAAGTTTGTTTGTTTCTCTTCAAACCTGGGAATGATCAGACAATTCTAATTCTTTTTATTTCATCACTTCTTTTTGGCTCTTGCTAGCCGATCTAGTCTACCCTTGGTTCACTGTGAATGGGTGCCAGAGAGGGAAGGGTCTCTCTTTTGCACAGCTTTACATCATTCAAATGCAGCCAAGCTTGTCTTCCTTGAATCCTCAAGGCACTGGGGGTGACATCCTCTATTAGGTAAGGTCCTTCAAACAGGTCTTATTCCAAGTGCGGACACAACTCTTGACAAGCACTTGTTCCCCTGGATACACACTAGGTGGCTTTAATGGTTTGATAGGATTGATCATTTGGCTACTGTCTGCTCCAATCTTCTTCAACCTTTCCCTCTGATTCTTGAGCTGTTGGGAAATAAAAGAAATACTAGCTGTCATATTTGTCAAATAATCATGCATCTGATCCCCTAAAGTTTTTGCTACACTATGGGCATCAGTTTCTATTTGAGTGGGAGGAGCAAGGGGTACTCTCAGGTGGTGTCCAATCACCAACTCATGAGGAGGTAGGTGGTGATCTGAGCCAGGATGGTTTCTCAAGGTAAATAAGGTAAAGGGTAGGCAATATAGCCATCCCTTGTTGAAAGACATTTTTATCTTGGCCATCCTATCTTTAAGGAGTCTGTTTAAATGCTCACAAATACCATTTGCCTGTGGGTGATAAACAGATGAAAACATGTGTTTTATGCCTAATAGAAGAGTGATTTGTTCAACCATCTCATTTACAAAATGTGGCCCATTATCAGACTGCAGACTGCCGGAATTCGCATAGACCCCATCTTAGGAAACACCTCACGTATGAGAAACTTGGCAGCACATGTGGCATCAGGATGCGTGCATGGACCTGCCTCAATCCATCCAGAAAAATGACACACTACTACTAAAATAGATCTGTAGCCATTGCATGTTTCCACATAATCTAAATTCAGATGCTGAAAAGGACCATTGGGTGGGTTATTGCTCCTCTCACTGTTTGAAAGGTATGCCCTGCTTTGAATTTCTGACAGACAATGCAGTTGACAATAGACTGTGCAACGTGTTGTAATACATTTGGTGAAAACCATTCTCCTGCAATCATGGCAGCAAGATTCTCTCTGGTTGTATGAGCAGGATAGTGAATCTGATCCAGTTCAACTCTCAATAATGCTAGAAGCATAACTTTCCAGTACACTCTTGTATCCATGTAGCCTTGGTCTGGGATAAAGAACACCCCCTTCTTTCCATAAATCTTGCTCTTCTTGCGCAGCTCGACCATTCAGCTCAATCAACTGTACAATGGATAACATTTTAAAGCCTTCCTTCATCATCATACATCATTCTGACATTAGCTTAACATTTTGTACTAGAATATGTGAAATATTGGGAAAATAAGCTGCTCTTTTTGCTTCAACATCTGCGGCTTCGTTACCACCAGAAATCATGTTTGCCCTCTTAGTATGGGCGACGAATTTCACCCCGGTGATAGCCAATGGGAGCTTTATTACCCTAATATGTTTATCTAAAAGCTGCGCATGTTGCCAATCCTTATCTAGTGCAACAATTCTGTGTGTTTGGCTGATGTCACATAGGCGGAGTCAGAGTATACTGTCACTTCCTCATCCTCATATCTCTGAAGTGCACTGATAAACACCACTAATTCTGCAGCCTGTGCTGAACAATGTGAAGGCAATCTTGCACTTGCCACTTCTTCAAATTCACCATTCTTTTTAACTTCACTACTGCCGATCCCATATGTCTTTCTCTTGTCATTTGAGCAATTTTTGAAGAATCATGTAGAGCGTTTCTTTAACATGAGGAATGTTGTCATAAAACTCTATATGCGTTGTGCAATCTTGTACATAATCCTCCTTCTCTACTGGTTGGTGCTTCCTTAAATCCCTTTAAAAGTGGTCTAATATATGTACTGTAATCTTACAATGAGTACATAGGCCTGGAAATTGCTGCATTCTCCCACTGTCTCAGGTCTTAGAGTTTTCATGATGGCTTCTGTCCTCTCAGGGATCACTTTTCTCCCCTCTTGAGTGATTAGTTTTCCTATTTTTAGGACCTCTTCCTGGCAATACTCTAATTACTCTTTGTCCACTTTGTATCCTCTCTGACAATAATGTCATTACCTAGACAGTCCACATTGCATTTTTTGTCCGTCGCACTGCACCCTAATATATCATCTACGTACTGAATTATTGTGCTCTCAAGTTGTATGTTACCTTGGTCCATCTGAAGAACCCTATTAAAGATCGATGGGGACTCACAGTATGTTTCCACCACAGATTTCTATATGAAAAGGAAGTAGAATCTTGGGAGTCCTCATGAAGGGGAATTGAAAAGAAAGTGTTTTTTAAATCTACTACTGTAAAATACTTATCTGTAGCTGGGATGTTACATAATATCGTAGTTAGGTTCGGAACTAGAGAAAACTCTGGTTCGAAAATATTTTTTAAGGGGCATAGATCCTGAAAAAAAATCTCCACGACCCCCCGTTGATTTCTCTAAAAGGTACGCATCTGTGTTACATGTGGAGTCTGATGGCACCAGTATTACCTGCTGTACTAAAGTGGAAATAGTTTCAAATATACCTTAATCTGCTTCTCTGGACATGGGGTACTGTTTTACTTGTGGTAAAATTTCTCCTGGCTTAATATTCATTTTAATTGCTCCTTCAATAGACCAATGTCATATGGACTGCTGGTCCATAAGATGCTTGCCACTTTTTCTAAATCTTCCTGAAAAAATGACTGTTTCTTTATTGCCAATGCCTTTCTCTGTGGTATTTCCCTATTCTCAAATTGTATCCAATAAGTGGGACTTATGAAAAATACTAGTTCATCATCTGAATTCTCATCTCTAAACAACCCCTCGTCTGTCATGTCTGTTAGTATACATCCTTCGTCAAGAGTAATTACTGTTCTACATGCTCTTCCTTCATCATTCGTCCCATGAACAACCACTATTTCCTCTCTTACCACTGCTGCCTCTAGTTCTATGGGAATAACCTGTCCTTCCTCAACATCCATAGGTATTTCTGGCATTAACAGAAATGTGTCAGGTATCCTTAGTAATTTACCTATAATTCCAAGAAGCCATGTCAGCAAAATGTTTACTCCATAAAAACATACTTTTGGGTCTAAAGGAACTGCTCAAAATACTTTTTGGCCTGTAAATGCTAGTATACATTATTTTACATTCATGTAATGTATCCCTTGAGTGGAATATATTATTCCTTTGTCAGTAAATGATATTGTCATGTTACATTTTGTCATCAAGCGGTGTCTTAATATGTTGACTTGTATCTGTCGGGAATACAATAGTCACATAGACAGGTCATGTTCTCCTATTGAAATTGGTAATTCATCATTAAAAGGAACCAAACTCATAGCCGCAGAGAAGCCCTGTGCATTCATGTTGATGCCAGACATTGCATACTTTACTTCCCAAACACGGGAACGAGTCACCCCTCTGTCCATAAGAAACAAACATGTCTTACCTCCTATCGTTACCCTGACCCTCAGTTACTCTTGGGAGTCTGGTGTCAATGATAGTACTGAACACATCAGGTCACTCTGTGGACTTTATTATTGTGGATATAAATTCATCCCTGTACCCGTAAAAGGATTTCCTCCCACTAATGTCACATTCCCTCTCCTGGGTGTAGGTGTTTGTTGGGCTCCTGTATTCACATTCCATATCTCTGTGATTGGCTTCCTTTAACTTCCTCCAATGCCTTAGCTAACGGCTGAGTGTCGCGCTCTCCCTTCCAGCTTCCATCCCTTCACGGGTGAGTGTTCTGCTTCTGACCCTCCTGGGCCTCTGTATGACCATATTTATAAGTTTGTTGCCTGCCTGCCCCGTGCTGTGGCCCACTTTGCGACCCATCGATAGTTGCATTGTGATAGTACCTAGACCCTTTTCTCCACTATACAGGACTCTCAGACTTAGGTGTGTTTTGTCCAGTATTTTAAAAGAAAATCACTGTGATAGTACCTAGGCCTTTTCCCCCCACTATACAGGACTCTCAGACTTAGGTGTGTTTTCTCCAGTATTAAAAAAAATTGCATTGTGATGCCATTTAAAATTGCAATGTGAAAGTTGAACTTTTCTACCATTATCTAAGCTCCTGTCATCTTGTCCACTTGTTCCACTTGTCTCATATCCCTTAGTCTCGTCTGCTTGCGCCCCATCCTGTGTCCTTCCCTAGTGTTCTCCCCGCCCCACCCCCTCTCACCTTTCCTCCTCTCTCCCTATCTACTCTACTGTGCTCTCTGTTTCTCATATATTTTATAACTGCTTCTCTATCGACTATCCTGCTCTTCTCACCAAATTTGGTAGGAGGAAGTTTAAAAAGGACATCCTGGTCTCCAACCCAGGCCTCCTTATCCTACCTATACAAGTGCCTCATCGACATCCTCTTTGTCATTCCCTCACCAGACCTATGGACTCTACATATGGTCTCTGTGCTCTCTCCTTTCTCTGCTTCTCCTATAACGGTGGAACCATGTGGGAGGCCGTGCTGGCCTCCTTCCACTCCTCTAAGGTCATCATTAATGTTTACCTGAATGACACCGTCCTGGTCCAAGGCCCTCAGGCCAACCTTCTCCTCTTTGATACATGCTTCCAGCGCTTCATCTATTTCCTGTCTTTTCCTGCTGTCCCTTCTGTCCCTTCCCCCCCTTCCTCTGCTTCTTGCCTCCCCTTGCTGTTGTCTACTTCTTGGCTACCGTGCCCTCTCCTCTTTCCACTTCTGCCCCCCTCTCGGGCTCCTTCTACACTTATGCAGTTTGTACCTCCGATTTGTACACCTCCCGGAAGTCTTTCAAGGACGGCAACCTTCTCCATATTGCCACTCTTAATTCTTGCTCAGCTGTCAAACCCTTCTCTGACATCTTACGCCTCAACTAGACATGGTTCACGGCAAGCTCTGTCACAAGCTTTGACACTCTCCTCCCTGATGGCTACAAGATCCTCTCCGCACCCAGATCTACATTTCCAGAGGGGGCATAGCCTTGATCTTCCCAGAGTGGATCCCTGCCTCTGTCATTCCTACGTCGGCCTACTCATCTTTTGAATGCCTTGTCTGCAGGCTCTCTCTCTCTCCTAGCCATTCCCTTACTGTGGCTACCATCTATCGGCCACATGGTCAGCTATCCTCCTTCCTCACTGAGTAGGCGTACCTCTTCTCTTCCCTCTTGGACTCAACCACTCAATTCCACCTTCTTGGAGACTTTAACATCCACCTGGATGCTTCCTGTCCTTTCTCTGGACTCTTTTGCGACCTCTGCAATTCGCTCTCACCCTCTATTCTCCTCTCTGGCCAGATTCACTCTGCAGGGCACACTCTGAATGTTCTGATCTCTTCAGATCTTTCCCTTTAAATCCCTCTTACCACTCCTCTCTCCTGGAGTGATCACTTTTTCCTTTCCTCCCAGCTCCCCCTCTTCCCCCTCAAGTCAAGCCAACTCCAGCACCGCCACCTACCTTCTCAGCTATCCGACCCATGAAGCATGTGTCAATTGAGACTTTCACCGCCACCTTCTCATCCCCTAGTCCACCCTTTGCTGACTCACACCCTGACAGAGCCCACTCCATGCTCCACTCTGCTATATCTGATTCTCTCAATGTTCTTGCCCATGTCATGAGGATCCGCTTGAAGCCCAAAGCCAAGTGCAACTTTTGGTATGACTCTTTCCTCATCACCCTGAAACGCAAGTGCAGAGTGGCTGAGAGGAAATGGCAGACTTCCAGTACATCCTCTGACAAACTGGCCTGCCGCTTGCTCCAAAGGCAATACCTGCTTTCTGTCTGCACCAAGAAGAGAGCCCACATCCAAGCCTGCATCTCTGCGGCATCTAACAACTTGGCTGAACTCTTGTAAATCTACAAGGAGCTGGCCAATCCAGCTGAAGTCTCTACCTCTCCTGTCCCCTTCCAGGCCCCCTGCATGGCCCTGGCTAATTTCATCTCTAAAACTCAGGACATCCTGTCCTCTCTCTCCTCCTCTTCCTCTCCTCCCTCTACTCCCTGCTCTTCCTCTGGCCCTTCTTTGGCCACCTCTCCTCCCTCCTTCTTGCCTTTCCCCTGTTCTCCCCTGACGTGGTTTCCAGAGAAGTCTGATCTATAAAAGTCTTGTCAAAACAGGTTTACTCCAGTTTCTACAAATCCATCAAGCACCACATTGACACCCTAGCTCCTGCTCTTGCTGACTTCTGCAACCACTCCTTCACCACTGGAGTCTATCCTCCCCCCCGAAGCACTCCCTTGTGCACCCTCTCCTTAAGAAACCCTCTGCCGACCCTTCCTGCCTGGCTAATTATCGCCCAATCTCCATCACTCCTTTCCTGGGCAAACTCTAGAAAAGATGGCCATCTCCCAGCTTAATCTTCACACTGAATCTGTTGGTTGTCTCCATGACCATCAGTCTGGCTTCAGAGCTGCCAGAATCACTGAAACTGCTCTCCTAAACATCCGTGAAGACCTGCTCTCCAACCTTGATTCCAACACCACCTGTGTCCGCATCTTACCTGATCTCTCTTCTGCCTTTGACACGGTCAACCACACCATCCTGCTCAACTGTCTCTGTGATAACCTGGGTATCACTGATCAGGCCCTGGCTTGGCTGACCTCTTTCCTCTCCGATCGACCCTCCCAGGTCCAACTTGGGTCCTTCCTCGCCTCTATCTTTATCTCTACCTGTGGTGTTCCCCATGTGTCTAGCCTCTCTCCCTGGTTGTTCAACCAATACCTGGCACTGCTTGCCCACTGCATTGCCGCTCTCTGCCCAGACTTTCAGTGCTATGCAGATGACACTCAACTCATTTTCAGGCTCCCCTCCACCACCTCTTCCTCTTCTCTCATCTATGACTGTCTGTCTGCTATGCAGGAGTGGTGGCCGCCAGTGGTCTCTGCCATAATGCCACTAAGGTGGAGATTCGCCTCATTGGCACACTTGCTCCCTCCTTTCCTGTCACTCTCTGGCCCGCCTCTCTTGGCCCTCTTCTTGCTTCCACCTGTGAAGCTAAAAACCTAGGGGTCATATTCGACTCCACACTCTCCTTCTCTCCTCACATCTTTAGCGTCTCTAAGAAGTCGCACTACCAGCTGCACCTCCTTAGAAGTATTCTTCTTTTCCTCTCCTTCCCCCAGAAGCTCACTGTCTCCAGAGCTCTTGTTCTCTCTAGGCTGGACTACTGCAACAGCCTCTTTCGAAATTTGCCTGCCTCTACTCTCCGCCCTCTGCAACACATCCAAAACAGGCCTCAAGACTTGTCCTTGGCCTCAAGCCCAGGGATCGTATCTCTCCAGGACTGAAATATCTGCACTGGCTCCCAGTGGCGGTGAGGTTTAACTTAAAAACCCTCTGCATTGTCCATTAGGCCTTCTGGGGTCTGGGGCCTCAATACCTTCAACTCTCTCTTCCTAAATATCTTCCTTCTCAAGCTCTTTGCTCATCCTCCTCCAAATCCCTCAGGGTCAGTTGCTTCTCCAAGCAACAAGCTGGTGGTAAATCTCTTTCTTCTGCTAGGGCCTCCCTCTTGAACATCCTCCCTGCCTCTCTGAAACTTGAGGAGAATCATCTCTGGTTCCGGAAGCACCTCAAGACATTCCTCTTTGCTTCTGATTTCTCTCCAATGCTCCGTTGCTGATCTCCTGATTGAAAATGAAACTCCACTGGTTTACCTGGCTACCCTTTGATCTCGGGCCCACGTTCCCTCCCTGCTATTTGCACACCTGCACTGCCCGCTGGCAACCCTTGCACTCAGGAGACTTTTTCTGTATACCGACAGACCCCTACCAGCACTTGATACCTGGTGTCTGCCCTTACCCTTGCACTTACCCGCACTTCTTATTTATTGTCTTTATTTATTCTATTTATGTATCTTATTTAATGTTTACGGTTATCTTGTGTACTGCACTGCCACCTCCCCTTCCCCCTACACTTCTCCCCTTCCCCCTCCCATTCACCTGCACAATCTCAATGTCACCTGGCCTAGTAAGATCGCTGTCTCTGTCTTCCTCTCTGTTCCCCCTCCCTTGCCTCATCGTGCCTTGAAACACTTGTGTATAGGCACGTTATAAATGCCATATCATATCATATCATCACCTTTTGTGTCAGAGTGTACTGTTGGGTCTGTACTTGTTGTGTTTGCATAAGCACCTGCTGTTGTTGCCCTTGTGGCGACTATGATTGCAGCAGAATTTGCAGCATTTGCTGTATTCGCGGTGCACATGTCTGACACTGCGTGTGATCTTGGGCATAATACTCTGGTAGTTCGGTACTATAAAGTGGAAAATAGCCTGTCCCCCCTCTTGGAGCGTGCCAGTTATGCTGCATGCCCCCTCTACTTCTACATGTATGGGCCATATGTCCCATTCTCCCACAATTCCAGCACTGTTGCTGCTGTCATACTCCTCCTCCTTGAGGGTTTTGAAATCCACCTCTTCATCCTCTAGGTCCATTCCCTCTATCACGTGGGCAAAAATGGTAACATTGATTGGCTGTGTAGATTGCAACACTTGTGTAACCACTCCTTCACCGCTCATCAGTACTGCTCCTTCTATGGCAAATAAAAAAACATTAAAAATTCAGAACCAACTGCTTCCTTAAGCTTCCTATTTTTGGCTTTTTTTTTATTCTTCTCTTGTAACAATCGGCAATGATGTACAATAGTCAACTGTATTTCTGGCCATGGCTTTGCTTCCATCCCTACCTGTCTTTTCATCTCCCTTTGCAGTGGCTCAAGAAGTCCCTGACATAAAATATGATAACATAATGCTACTGTTTAATCCCACGGTTCTCTCATCTCAAGATGCCAACATTCTTGAATCTCTTGAATATACGGAACAGGATCTTCGTTCTCACCCATTTTCCTTGTCATAATCATGGCCATGCCTGATGTATCATGCTACTGTACACTAAGTGCCCTCCATAGGTCTGCTCTACAATTATTAAATGGTGCTCCATCATGTGTCGTGTTTTGTGCTGTCACACTTGCATATGCCACTCGTCTTCAAATGGCATCAGCTCTTTCCCTTAACATAGCTGCTATTCAGCCTTTTACATCAACCACTGCCAATGTAATTCCTGCTGTCATTATTTCTAACTCATAAATCCACTTACCCGCTCCTGCAGTCAAACTAGGTAATTTGCATTTTAAATCATCTTTATACATCTGTGGCCACGGTATAAATTGTGGTCGCCCTCCCCCTTTCTCTAATAACGGGAATTGTGTGAACCCTGTTCTACAAATGTATAGACTTACAGTTCTTGTCTTCCAGGTGGGGCTAGTTTTTCCCGCTCATCTTTCTCCTGGCAATGACCTCACATAAAGCCGGGACATTTCCCCTACACTATCCGACCGTACTTGTGGTGATTCAGGATATGATATAGGTTCAGGTGTTTTGCTTATGGTTCTCCTAAAACTGACAACTTTACCCCGTTTCCTACGTCTGGTTTTATCGAAGAGCCACATGTGCCCTCTTCTTGTGCTCTCTCATTTTCTTTTCTTTCTTCGTCTGATATCATTATACCCCAACTGGTATGGTTGTCATCCCTTCCCTCATCATCAAGATCTAGGGCCTCATTCCGACCTGGGTGCAAAGGGATACCTGGCACCGTTAAGGACATTGGTGCCGGTAATCCCTTTGTACCCTATTCCGAGGTACCTTAGCGGGTCCCGCTATGGGCGCTTGGTCGCCCTTAGCGGGAGCCGCAAAGGGACCAGTGAGCAAATAACAGTACCGCAAATTGCGGTACCGTTATTAGCTCCCTCCCCATTCCTATTGAGCCCTATGGGGGCTCAAATGGGAATGGGGATTGGCTTTTTCAATGGGCACGTACTGGTCCCGTAAATGTCGGACTACACTGGTAAATCCCCATTGAACAAGTTTGGAGTTGGCACCGGTATTGGAGGCAGCCATGGTGCTAATAGCACCATGGCTGCCTCCAATCTCGGAATGAGGCCCCTAGTCTGCTTAGGAACAGGATTCTATGCTTGTCCATCATTATGTCATCCGATCTACCTCTTGTTGTCTTGGTGGAGATCCTTCGATACTCCCTCTGGTCTCATAACCATATTTTATCCTCATCTGTCTGTATAATTCCCCGATCCTTTTCCCTATGCATTCTGCCTCATTCTCATCAGCCGATGTCGGTACTCTAAGTATCTTGTGCAGCTCCCTGCGGGGCTGTTGCAACCTTCTCTCTTTTACATTGTTCTTGTTCTTCAACTGTTTTTTCAGATCTGTTAACGTTGTGTTCTATTTCATCCTCCCACTGTTTTCTCATCCTCATTTCCTTTTGTTCTTGCTCTTCCCTTCTCCCTCTTCTCTTCTTCCTCTTGCCTTCTCTGCAACCGTCTTTCTTTCAATCTCTGTGTTTCTATTTCCTCACATTTCTTCTTTTCCCAATCTTTTCTCTCTTTCTCTTTTACCTGCTCTTCATACCTTCTTTGTCCTTCCTTTCACATCCTCTCTTTTTTGTTCTCCTCTTTTCATGCCTTTTCTCATTCCTCTTCCTGTCTTTCCCTTTCCTCTCTTTCTTCTCTTTCTTTAACTTCGTCGATACGCTTTCCATCTAATTTAAGGAATATTTGTCCTCCCATTCTCTTATTCTGCACAATTGTCATACAATTGTCAGTTCACTGGCTTTATCTTTCTCTCCTTTTTGTCTTTTGGTCTCTTCCTCTATCTCTATCAGTCAATCCCTTCTCTTGTTACGCTCCTCACATTTACTATGTCCGGAAATATATTTGCGTTCTTTATTCTTACTTTCTTCTGTACTATCTTCACTACTGTGGAGGGGTATATATCAGATTAATATACTCTGATGCTGCTTTTAACTCCTTTAGATAATAAAATCGCTGTTTCTCAGTGGCTGAACTATTGTCTTTAGAAAGAGACCTGAGGGCGCTGTGCCCCCCCCCCCCACCTTCATGCTGATTAAGCATCCACTCCTTCTCGGGTGGGTCTTCTCTCTTGCTCTGATACATTTTCCATAGCTCTAAAATAGCTAACCTTTTTTGTAATTTCTCCCCTCTGTACACACCATGTAAGAATGTTGACATGTGTTGCAATACTGTTCTAGATAGGGAACCCTCTTGAGGCCAAGGCATGAACATTTTGTCACCCATGCCTCTTACCCATTCAGCATGATATTTCCTAATCTTAGGTGTGTACCTCAGTAATGTTTTGCACAAGTGTAGAAGAGGAATGTCATCCATGATGACAAGTCATTTTTAACTGTCAATACTTACCAGACCTTTTATTCTGCTATTACTTTATTTAACTATATCACAACAATAAATTCGGGCAAGCACCATCAATCACTGCCCATTTCCCAAAAATGATTCTTAAAACAATTTCCAAGCTTACACAATAATATTCTCTTTGTTCCTTAGTTTGCCCTGCTGTATTGACAATCTAAAAATCTTATTTATTCTCAACGGTTACCCTCCTATGATTGGCACCAATCACTTGTTTTTAGGGGCTGATAAACAGCCAAATTATTACTATTGTTCTATGTTTTCACTTTACAACCTATTTTATCACAACTACACCAACATATTCATAACCACAAACAAATGTGCACATCAAATTCTACAATCGTCTTTCTTTACTTTCTCTAGTAAAAGTATCTCATCTCCATTTTACCCCATCTTGGAGTGTGAAACGCATCTGTCATATTGGCCTTGCCTCAGGACTCCCTAAAAATACCCCAACTTGGAGTCTGATGCATTCCCTTCTATCACCGTGAGAATTGATATTGAGGTAATCTCTTCTTAAACAATCCTGTTCTGTTTCCCCACTAGATATATTTACACATGCAATACAATCCCTCCCCTTTTATTTGCCACTTTCGATGTTCTACTTAATTCCGTTGCTCAGTTCGAGCCCTTCAGTATCGACTCTTCCCCAATCTACCAGTTTGTCTTCAGTCTGCGGGGCGTCCTTGGGGACCAGACAGGAATTTCTTCAAAGAGGCACCTGCCTACTGTCTTGTTTATCACGTGTGATTTCTCCGCTCCCCAAAGGAAACGCTGTGATCTTCTGGCTAATGGTGGAAGATGTCAAGAATTTGAGAGTCTGGATCCAAACTATCCACACCGCTATCAAAACATGCAGTAGCACCTGGAGCAATCCATGTCCCGAATGGGATTACCAAATACATGATCTAAACCCCAAATAACCAGACGGACTTAAATAATATGGCAAAATATTACTTTATTATCAGGTCAATAAAGTATGGAAACCTGGCAAAACAAACAGATTGTAGCTCACACACTCTGAATGCATTTCAATTACGCAAAAGATTTTATACTTCACCTACGATGTCATCTGACATGGCAAAGAGTAAAAACCTACCGGGTGGAGGGATTAAGGGAACATATACACCTATAGTTTATATAAATGTTAGTATCATCATTGGTTGCCCCTCATCTGGTAGGAACGTCTTGAACAACCTCTAACTATGTCAAATACTGATAATAACATAATACCAGCAGCGGATAGGCCTCTGTAAAAATGTATAATCCACCCTTACATAGGTCGCCATGATTAGTTTGTACTGTTTTACCAACTTTGGACCTTCGGCTTGTTAGCAGCACATAAGCAACGACACCCCGGTGCAAGGGAACAAAATCAGACAACTGCCCTCCTAAGTTAATTAGCCTACTAACTCACATCAGTTAGACACTAAACCAAGGCTCCTTCTCTGTAGTTGACATTGCTGACTGTTCTCTTCTTCTGAACATTAAAGGGAGTAAAGGTACATTGCTATCGTCATCTGCAGGTTTATGAATAGGCCTTGTTTTCTGGTCTTGTACCATGTGTGAAGAGACCATGATTTTGTCCATTCTGTCATTCTATTTAGAGCTATTTGATTCAATTATATTGGGTGGTATTACACTCCTCGGCCTCTGGAGACTTGATTGCTCCGTCTTGCATGTGCTTTCTATTTTTGAGCCTTGCAGTTGCTTCTTGCTGTGGCATCCTTTATTCTGAGCCAAGCAAATATCCTTTGTTCTTGCACAAATCTGTATTCCAGTGCCTTTCAGCTCTGCAGCCTTGGTTTCCCATACTCAAGGCTTCTCGCTTACTATTATATGACGCTGTCATCCATTTTCTTAACATGGCAGCATTACTTGCGTTATATTTCCTACTCTAGCAAGCTTCTACCTTGTCTTATCTACCATGCGTTTCTGCTTATATACATCTACTGCATCTCTTGTTACTTATCTTTTTAGTGTAATGGTTTTCTACATGTTCCATATATGTTTACTTCGTCACTTTAGTCACATCTTCATTCTCTAGATATCCATACATCAGTTTTAGTGGGTCCACATATCCTCTCTTCTTCATGACATCACTTTACACCTGTCAGATTTTACTATAGTTCTTCTATGTCCAGTGGTGTCTGCAAGCTCATGTCTACCTCATCAGTTCGGGGATACATTTGGTAAGGTTGTTTAATTACATAACGTCTCTCATGCCTTCGATGCGGTATTGGGATAATACTAGGTGTCATACACAGTGTTTTCTTGCTGTTCTTCCAACATGACAGAGGTGAGGAGGTTGGCTCCATAGATGACATATGCATTTGCCTCTCTACAGCTGCAACTCCCACTGGCTTAGTGTGGTTGATGGATGTTCTCACTATGGCTGATATGTGATTTAAAAATCAAGGCATAAAATAAGGCATAAAATAAGCAGTGTCGAATAGCAATTGGCTATTGTATTCTGTAGGTTTGCTAATTAAATTGGCACTTGTGTAGCAACGCTAGCTATTGAAGTTAACATTTTCAATGAAAGCACAGCTCGCCCTGCATCCTGCTCTTGCCTTTAAGGCTCTCTCTGCTCTCTTTTCTCTGCTCACTGCAAGTTCAAAGGGGCTAATGGAGAAAGTTTGCACTAGTAATCCTTTTCTCCACTCTGAAGTGCCGAAAGCCTGTGTGGGAGTGCTAGGCAAGATGTTCTTTTCTTTTTGAAATGATTGCAAGCCAGAAGTAAGTGGGATGATACTTTTCTTAAACTAACGAAATCCTGTATGCTAAAGACAGGTATGTGTTACTTTCTTTTTTTAAAAGACAGTCATGCATTCCTAAATAATGTAAGTTGTTACATAATGCATAATTACAGTATTTCTCCTGTCAAACACTGCATTGTCTCCATGCTTTCCAGTAAAGTTTAAGGTTCTATATCTTAATCTCAAGGTGCCCCATATATTTAATTTTTCTGGGGAAGATGGTGAGTGAACACTTTTGAACATGTACATGACCAAACTCTTTTGATGGCAAGCATTGTTCTGTAACCTGCTGGTTGCATACATGTGTGCAACTGGTGCTCAACCCATGAGCTGATCTCCATACTGATTGATATTCCATTTATCAACCTGTTGCTTCATATCAGCTACCTAAAAGTGAGATGGGCACAAACTACAATAATCCACCTAATTTGCCCAGTTCACTGCCTGCTGCGCCATCCACTCTGCTTAGTCTCTTACTTCCTTTCCTCTTACATAATGAGTACACAAAGCTACCAGATGTTAATGCAAAGTAGTGATAAATAGTTCCATACAGTCCGTACGTCTACAGATCTACTGCAATACCATACAATGTATGTAGCCTCTAGAGCTTGCTCTATGATAATGACTGCATAATATATTAACACATGTGGGAGATAATTGGGCAAACTGTTTTCAGAGCCTTTTTATCATATCTATTTATTTGTGTCCATTCATTCAGCTAACCATTTACTTTTTACATACACTCATCCAGGGCTTGCATAGACCAGTCACATAATCTACTAGATATAATGTAGAGTGAGCACCATTTGCAGGGATGCTTGAAACTTATATAACATTTACTTTCTTTGCAGTAAATGTCAAATAAAGCTTTCACTGTGCATGGCTGGCCTCTGGGTGACAGTAGTGTGCCAAACATAAAGTGGGTTTGTGGTGACATGCACCATTTTAAAGAAAGCACATTTAAATGTGTTGCCATTCTTTGTCATGGGTTGAGTGCATTCCTCTTAGGTCAAGTAGGTCAACTAAGTGACTCGACCTACAGGTCTAGTGGAATTTTAAAACATTTGCAAAGCCCGAATAATTTCTTACTGTAGCAGCACACAAAACTGCTGTATTGGTGCTCATTTTTTGTCTTGGGTACAAATAACTTCTGGTAACATTAAAAATATGAATACAATATTGCTAATCAAGTGGGTTTGTTTTCTAATCAAGAACAATTTTAATTAGCAAACTCTGCTAATCGATTTTTAAAGACTAATGTATGCCTTGCAAATAACCAATCAACAGTCCCATAAAATAACATACTCATTATGTCTTGACATGAGACAAATGTTTAAGTGTAACTTTAAACCCAATTATCATTTACATTTTGCTCTGATTCTATCGGTGTATATTGTGTGACTGGCAGTTAAAAACATAAAGTTACCAAAACAAAACATCATAATAAACTTGAGTCTGAGACAATAAGTCCGGAGGCTCGGAAATAAGCCCAGGGTTGGGACCTGGCAAACAACCCCACAAATTAAGCACTGGTGCATAGGAAGAATTAAGTTCTTGGGCAAACAGAACAGCTTAAGAATACACTTTTTGAAATCCTTTTCTCTTTGGGTCTGTGTTTCTGAATTTTGGTTCCTTCAAAAGGAGCCATGCACTTTAGAATGTACCTCCATGCATTCAATACTGAAAGGTTTGCTGTAAGGGATATCAATCAGGCACTCACCCAGGTCTAGTCTAACATGTAGCGCGCGAAGAAACACATATTTATTTTTGTCTATAAGTTGAATATTCTGAATGATATTCCACTCATATCACACCCGTCTCAAAATACCCCCCCCCCACCCCCAGGTCACACTGAACCAGGAATCAGGCTAGTTTGTAAAGATAAAGATGTTTTTTTTTTATTTAATATTCAAATCACACATAAGTTTAATATATATATATATATATATATATATATATATATATAATATATATATATATATATATATATATATATATGGCAGCAATCACTCAAAGGGTGACCATACAATTCAAAAATAAGCAAAGCACTTGAATTCACTTATACTAATGCAGAATAGAAACACAGGAAAAAGAACAGTTTTGCTTTGTGCACAGATGACATTTAGGTTAATAATTCCCCCTGCAAAGTTTTGTTTAAATGCAAATGAGCAAGCCGACACCAATGTGAGTAACCAGCAGGTATTCAGGAATGAAAGACAAGTTCTAGAGTTTATAGGCAATCTTCCCTCTCCAAACAAGAGAGGAAAACCATTTGGGCAAATGACACTTTTAAACTGACAGGTGAGAATGGCTTTGTAAAATAATGCAAATGGGTGCAAAAATGATTAAATGAAAAAACATTCTAAAGAAAGCAACTCTAAACCAGTCCTAACACAACTGAGCTATAATATAAACAACAATACACACTTCAGATCAGGATGGGATGGAAGAAACACTTTGAAATAGGCAAAAGACACATGTAACTTTGGCTAAATTGCAAATTCACAGCAAACGTTTACTATGCGATGTTGAAAATAAATACACTGTTCCGCGATGCAAATTGAAGAAGTTATAGAGGTTTTAGTGGGAGGTGTTTTTGCAAAATAGGAGCGAAAATGGAAACAGAAATTTGATTTTAAAAATGACAGATATGTTTTCTTATACTATATTAAGGACTATGAAAAAGAGAATGCCACACATGAAACTTCACAGCTACGTGGTCAGTGCAACCAGTCTGTGGTTGATACTCGATTTCTGGGATTTACTTTAGTTATTCAAAATCACTAAGGAGTTATGGTTTTGGAACACAGATGAGAAAATCTGCGTAAGAAGGATTCTAACAATACTAGGGTTCTGAATTAAAGATGGGATGGGTTTAGATTGGGATAATACACTGCAGATATACTGGTGGTCACTGTTCTTCCTATTCATATTCTTACAGTCCTTTGTAATAAACTGGACCATCAGCTCTGGTCAATGAATCGGGTCAGGTCTGCCGGCAGCAGGGCACCTCTACAGGGATTGGATCTGCGACGCGGTTCTGGTCAATTTTGGACTGCAACTCAGACTGGATTTTGATGGGCCCCTTCTGGTTACTGGACATGGTAGGTAGTAGGGTGTAAGTTTCAACGGGCAAGCCTTAATGGTAGCAAGCGAAGCTGAATCAGAATTATACTTTTAAGTTTCGGAGGTTAGCAATTGGGTCAAGCTAGCAAGAGTTCTGCAATGCTAAGTCTGGATTCTGCAAAGAAATCTGGATCTTCAAAGAGTTCTTGAGTCAGCTACAAAATGAAGAATTCTGGAACAAGGTGCTGCACAGACTTCTGGGTGGGTTCTGGGAGCAGTGTCCTATGTGTAGTGAAACGCCTATATTTATCCATTTCAAAGTTTATGGCATGGGCAGAACTTCAAAAACACAGCCCCATGTCTGTGAGTGGCTACAGGCATGTGCTTTGTCCTGGTTGGCGGACTGAACAGAGCTGTCATTCCTATAACAGGATTTAGGAACTCCCACATCGATTTTTACCAAAACATACTTTTGCACAAATGTACATTTCTAACATTATGTACCCTAATAAAATTGGACACATATAATTTATATTTGATTGTCTGCATTCACATTCACTCCGCATCTTTGTGCAAGATTTCTTCGCTATCCTACGGATTTTTATCAATTTGAACTATAACGCTTTGGATTAATCATTTCTACTTCGGTACATCTCTGGGCGCTGATCAGTGAGTGGATCATGTACATACCATTTTAGGTTTACAACATTGATCGTTCTGCTGCAATAAGACATTTTTCATAACTTTGGTTCCATAAATGGTACAAGTTTCATCAATGTCTTCAAATCACAAGGCTGAAATTAGTTTAATGTCTACCAATTTTCAGATTTGTTCCTCTTTAGGTTGCTCAGTTAAAGAGTTCTAAACTTTAATCAAACATAAGGATTTAACATCAAAGTTCTCCTTGGTAACCTCCCCTTCTCAGGTAGCAGCTATACAGTCTTTTGATCGGGGGGGGTATGTTCCCTTCCCGGAGGGGGAAGTTCCTTCCCCTCCCTGCAGAGGTCAATGCTCATCCTGTCCTTTGTTCTTTGGCTCAGCCTCAGACGAAAGTCTACTGATGTCCCATTGTACTGCTTGTTGTCATTATGCGGGAACCATTAGCATCACTTAAGCCTTCCTGTAGCAAGAGAGTGTCAAGCTGAGAGGTCAACTTCCCCAAGCCAGGCATTGTCAGATCAGAATTAAATAGTTGATTAACTCCTTGAGTTCCTGTAAAATTCACCTACAATCTTTTATCTAAAAGATATAAAATGAAAAGAGTTTATAATAGATTTTTGACATTTTAAAGGAATTAAGCCCTTCACAGAAAAATGCTTTAAACAGGCGGATTTTTCACTTCCTCAGGAAAATGAAAACACTTTTAAACTGGATTTGACAGCCAATTTCCTTAGGCACCTGTCAGGCAGTGATGTCTGGATTTCTCTGACTGCCTGGAGAATCCATGATTTCAGCACACTTTCCTTTCCATAATTCTCTGGGAAAATGACTGAATCTTTAAGGGCATTTTCGGATTTTTCCCTTCTGTGGCCTTGTTTCAGGTGACAGGTGACAGATGACGGATTACAGCAGTGATTCCCGTTTTTACACCAACTTTGCCTCTGTGTGTGTGACAGGGTGTGCAGCTCTTTTGTGGTTTATGCCCCATGCACAAATCTTCAGATTTGGTGCACACAGGGTTATTCCCTCCATTTTTGGTAGTTTTCTTTCCACATTGGCAAAGGGGTGCAGTGTGGCGCATTGGTGTGGATAGAAATATTCCACAGTGCACTACTACAAACTATGTGTAAGCAGATAAGAGAAACAAACACTGCTGGGCTGCTTCCAGAGAGGCATGAAGGGATGCGGTAGTGAAAGTTATGGCATGTGAAAACCTACTGAAAGCCAGCATGTTTCATGCAGAGCCGGTTGCATGTCTCTCTTGACTGAGCCTTTTGCCCACCATGGCCGTCTATGTTTAAGCTTGCGATAGGAAACACCATCAGTCGCATGTTGGACAAATGGATTTAGAAAATTAACCAGGCTCTGGGTTGCATTTTTAGTATTACTTGCAAATGGCAAATCAGACTGAAATAGAGAAAGTCATGTGTCAGGCTGATCCCTTAGCTATATTAGTGATGGCACAATCATCCACATGCTGGATTTGTGACTCTAGAAGGCTAATAGTAAGGAGAAACAATCAGGCATGTGTTGGGCCCATGGACGTCATTTGGGAATTGCCTGGGGTGGCAGCTGCAAACCCTGGTGACTTCCTTGCAACCTCTGTCCCTGCTTCTGTAACCCCTGGTCAAGTATTGCAGAAGCAGTGTAAACATGAGAGTAAAGTGGGTTCTTAGAGCCAAGCACTCTTTAATTTTGGAAATTACCCTTTGAGGTTTGGCATTCTCTAATGTGCTACATGTGCAAAACTGCAGCTGGAGGTTAGTATTTCTCTATATAGACAGGGCAGACTGGATACCCCAGTCCCAGAGATTCCTATTTAAAGTAAACCTGAATGTTTTATATTTCTGAGACCTTTCATGTTGTGCAAAAATCCTCCACATGTTGATGTTACTGTTGCCCCTGTATCAAGGTAAAATAGTGGAAATCATATTTTTATCTATAGCGCTTCATATATGACTCCTGACTCCTAAAGATTCTAAGAACTGTAAAAATAGGTGTATTTACAATGAAATCTAATAGTAGTTAATTTATCAACCTCATAAAAGATGAAGGGTTGAATCATCCCTGCTGAAATATGAACTTGAAAAATGCAGGTTGGCATATGTCAATGTTGAGCTTTTAGCTTGCTAAACTAGCCAGTTGTGACACAGTATGCTGTTTAGTCAATTGTGCAGTTAAAAAGAAACATTTAGTAGGATACTTATCCACCACCCTCTCCTGGCCCTTCCAGTCCTTTTCAAAACAAAATCCAACACAATTATTTTCAGGTTTGCTAGTACGCCATGCCTATTCCTCCTGCTTCTAACCATTGTAATAATACATGTTATGTTAATAGGAAATATATTCCCCAGAGACAATGCATTTCCAAATGATTTCATATGCACATTTAAGGAGAAATGGCGGGCAAGTTAGCTCAGCGGGTTTAAGTGCTCACTGCTAGGATCTGCAGGTCACAGGTTTGAAGTTTAGCAGGGCCTACTCACCCTTTCATCCTTTTCAAGTCAACAAAAGGTGTGGTCAGATAGGTCCTCTGCTTACCCCACCACTGCCTCCATTGATGCTTAATAATGTAATTTTGTATATTAAATTCGTATTCTTCTTTAGTTTGAAGCACTTGCCTTCTTAGGTTAATGTTACCTTTTCAGTCACCTGTTTTCTTATACACATTTTTTTTTCTGTTTGTTGTGTCCCTGGTCCTAAAATGATTACACCATCATAACCTGACTCACTACTTGTTCTTATCTTTATGCTGTTGTACAGGGATCCTTTGCAGGAATGCTTCCGCCATGTAAATGTGTTATTGTAAGTCATTTCTGTTCGAAATTGAAATTCCTGTTCTTTAAATAAATACCAATACATTAATTTTGGTTGCTGTGTAAACTCATTTTATATGAGTGTTTCATGTAAAGTGCTTTGGCAAAAGAGCTATATAAGTAATGGATTATTATAAGTGCAGTGTTAGCATCCAAGCAAAGGCTCAGAGTAATGTTGTAGTGGCAGAATATCAAACCTTTTTAGTGCAAGTGATAAGATGTGCTAGCACATATTATCACTTGCACCAAACCAAGGAGCAGTCCAATCCACAAAGGACATCTGAATGAGTGCATCTTGGATATTCTGATTGAGTGGCCCTTTTTCATATTTGTGTAAATCAGAGGGTACACCTGCGCATTTAAAAGGGCATCCTGAATATCCAAACAGGATGTGGTTTTAAATGTGCAGAAATAAGGGTCATCCCCCTGCACCTGTTTGGAACATGCGCAATAGGATCCCCAAACCATGACTGGGTCATTGCTGACACTGAAATGAGTTCTTCTTTAATTGTGACAGCACTTTACTGTGATGCACTTCATCTTTATACAACGAAAAAAGTTGCCAATTATATAGATTTAATATGTATTTTTTAACATTGATATGATAATAAAATGATTACAGCTTTTTTTAAACTCATTATGTCACTTTTGGGTTGATTTATAGTGTATGTTCTGGTTTAATTTCTGCCATTTCTGATTGGTTTTGCCTTGCTTATTAAGCATTTTTCCGCTTGACATGACCCCTGTCTGATAAATGCAATTGAATGGCATTGCTGGGACATTTGAGTCTGCACTTCACATATGACGATAACAATTAGACATGTGAGACTATCCCTTACAAATAGCAATTTTACCAGCTGTATGAGGCTTTGACTGACATTGTGTGGAATTACTGGACATTTAAGGATGCAATTGGCATATAGATAGATGCAATTGGATATATAAAGCTGTAACTAATATATTTTGACTGTAGCTAGGCTATAACGGTACAACAGTTATTAGATCGCAGTATCCTCAAATATAATCAACATATACCGTATTGTGGCAGCACCTAGGAATTCAGGGCTTTATTTTGCACTCAACCTCACATCTGGAGCTATACTTGGTATTAAATAGCCACATAAGGCAGTAGTGGCATAAGCATGGCAGCACCCCTGCCCTATGTTGGTTCGAACTGTCATGATATGATATGTCATTTACATTGCACCTGCACACAAGTGTTTCTAGGCACGGGGTCATAACATGACCCTCTCCATGGCATATCAAGGCAGCACCTTAGTTAAAATGTGGTTGGCATCTAAAAAAGTCTTATATTTGCATAAGTACCAGTTTGGTATTTTATTAAATTAAAGCTTATGTATGTTTTGTGCACCCATCAGTCACTTCAGGTGATGCCATTGAGGTTAAATGTCATGTGATGTTAATTCATGTGATGGCATCAGGGGCAACAGATTTCCGACGTCATTTCAGACATCACTTCCTGTGATGCCATTGGGTGTTTGATGTCACTTCCGCTAGCCCTTTCATTTTGGTGAATTGATGGGCCTGGTTAGGCCTTTGACTTGTGAAGGCTGGTGTGAAAAGGATGATGTCATATTGAGTACAAAAAAGGGTCTGACATTGAGCAGCCACCTTCACGGGCCTCTCAGAAGATTGTGGGTGGGGCATTTAAAGAGCTGGGAAAGCAACATACCAGTTTTTGAAAGAGGCTACTGGGACTGGGGATGTGTCAGTCAGTTGTCAGTGAAGAGCCATATAAAACATGATTAGAAATTACAGGTCTATCTTTTGTGAGCTCTGGTTCTCTAATGGCAGAAAGAGTGTGAGTTTGTTAATTGGGAAACTGACTCATGAAGCTGCAATGTCTGTTCAGACCAGCTTCCAACTTATTGAACATCTGCATGCATTTCTATTCATATGTTTTTCATGCATTTTCTGTCCTAAAATGATCTTTCAACATATTTATTTAACTGGTAGGTCAGACACTTCTACCAGAAAAGCCAAACTCAGTCCAATAATACAGAAGACAGAAGCATTCCCTTAGCAGGGTATCGTTACAACATAGTAATTATTGTGTTAAATAGTAAAGGGATGGTGAAATGATACATAAAACAGGGATGTTTGGTGACAAGGAGATTGACAAAAATAGGTTTTACATTTAGGCAATGGGCCAGCATTTACATGAGTGCAAATGTACGGTTTATTTTGGTTATACATAACATTTCATACAAATAAACAAATTGAGATATACTGTAATGATCCCGTGGATGTCGTCAATTCTCCCCTTTCCATGTGGCCAGGGCGGTGAAGCTGATAACTTATAGTCTGCCTGGGGGTGGTACATAGTGGGAGGATCTCATGGGAAGTGGAGAAGGACGATCGCCCAGGGTACGGTCACTATAGGAACAACACACCCCCACTCACAGTGGCTCCTCTTTCCTCTATTAACCTCTTGGGAGATAGTAGTTATGTCTATTGTTGCCAGGCAGAAGGTGTTAGTATCACGGACCATACTGAGATGAACAAGAATGGATGTTACAGGAGCATCATGCCTGACCTCACTACTGCCACGAGGAAGATGCGCGGAAGCACGAAGAGCCGGTCATGGAAATCAGCAAAAGACTTTCATAGAACGTCAATACAATCTGTAAATATAAAAAGAGAGAATGGGCCATTGAAATTGTCGAACCAGTCCCAGAGCAGCCAGGAAGAAGGCTGTCTGACGCGGGAGATTCAAACAGGTGAAAGCCAGTCGACGGGGACGCAAGCAAGAAGCGAGAGGCATTCCCAGGAGCTCCACAACCGGTAAGCACAGGCAGACTGCATCACGTAGTGGCCCGACCTCCAAGTGAAGGTGGACCGTGCAGTCCTTCAGCTGTGCCAATACTATGGAGTGCCATCTGTCTCATGCTTCTACACCCTCACAATACATATCTAAATACACAGTGTTATCAATTTTCATAAAAAAGCTACAAATATATCAAGTGACATCTAATGGTAATGGACTGCATTACCATTATCACACTTTATCAGTCAGAGCTTTCTCTGTCATGTACCCCAATCACATTATTGTAAGAATTAGAGATTCATTATCAACTAGCTTTAACTTCCTCCATACACTGTTAGCATTATCTTCCTGTTCACACTCTGTAACACACACATGCAGTATGAGGGTCATTACGACCCTGGCGGTAGAGGGTTAACTGGGACAGTAGAGCTGCCGGCCCCGTTAACCGCCTACCGCCTCATTACGAGGTCTCCTCGCGGGAACCGCTAAGGACGTCTGGTAAAACCAGGCGTCCTTAGCGGGTCCCACATGCAGCCAGGATGCAAACAATGGGCCGTCATAAACGGTCCGTTGTTTGCATCCTCCCCATTCCCATTGAGCCCTATGGGGGCTCGAATGGGAATGGGATGTACCGGGTCCGGGTTCTAGGGAAGAGGAATTACTGGGCCCTCCAAGATCGGAATGGCCCGGTACTTCCCCATTCCGGGAACCCAGACCCGGTACCCGATATGGGGGGTAGCCATGCCGCTAACAGCTAACAGTGGCATGGCTACCTCCATACTTGTAATAAGGCCCAATATGTCTTATATGCATATCAACCAGAGCTGAGCAATATAGCAGTAAGTGTTTTAGCACTTTCAATGTGATTGTACCTTTGTACTCTGCATATTCTTTTATGCATCGGCATTCCCCGCTAGGTTCCTTGAACTTTCAATGTTGGTGATATATTACATTGCAATCTGATATAATCCCATCCGATCCTATTGCAGGGAAAAGCAGCCGGATAGATTGGAAACTGTCCGTGCACCGGGGCATGTCATGGATACTCTCCGGAATGTGATTCAGGTGCCAAGCATGTTACGTTTTGTTCATAGTGCAAATCAACGAGTTTAGATGTAATATCTGCTTTTATGAAATCAATATCTTCTTCACCAATATTCACCTCTAAACCGTTTAAAAGATTCACTCTATCCTTGACATTATGACCAATAGCCGAAGCGTTGAGAGATACAGCGCTAGAAACAATGGCTTCTTTATTATAATGCATCTGTCTGTTAGGAGCAGCGCGCATTATTTTGATGAAAAAGTTAAGCATGCACTATGATGCCAACATCTTTAATGAAGGCGTGCACAGCTCTGCACGTGGAGATTTCACTGGAATGCCCTGCAGAAGACCAAATTGCGCTTGAATGCATTTATGTTCATTTTTGTGTCGCGCTTCTGTATTATTTTGGCATCATATGTCAACACCATACAACACGTAGTAGCTGGTATTTTGATTGTATAGACCTCTTTAAATGGTTTAAGGCTACAGCCACCATTCTTAATTGAAAACCACTTGGTGGCAGTCATCTTGTCTAATCTCGGTGTCAACGTATGTTAAATGAGCTTTCTATCAATCACTACACACAGATAGGTGTGCTCTGACCCAACCTCTGCTTGTGTATCATCTAAAGTCTATATATATTTTTCCCTAGGCGAAGTACTGTTCAATGTCATGACCTTGGATTCCTTTGTGTTTAGCTGCAAACCCTGAATTGTACTAATGCTTTCTGCAATCTTGCAGGTGTACTGTTAGTGAGCACAAGAAACACCTGTGTGCGGGCGCGTTATATCATATCACAATATCATCAGCGTATCTCAGTCATTGGAGCCCAGTATCGACGGCGAGGAGGGGATACTCCATGGGTCGCAAGTGTAGATGCTATGTCAGCCAAATAAAGATTAACAAGCATAGCGGCCAGTGTGCAACCTTGCTCCAAGTCAGTACAGGTGTCTATCTCGTTACTGAGGGTGCCTAGTGCATCAGGTCATAGCAACGGCCAACCACGTCCAGGTGTAATCATATTCAGTTAACCATCCAGTATTCCACAAGTTTTCAATTTCCTCCATAGAAGACAGAAATCTACAGAACCAAAGGCGGCACTTTAATCTATGAATGCAATATAAACACGATTATTAGTAACAAGGGCCATGATGTTTCTTAAGGTCGAAGACCCGTTTAGGTACAAAGAGCTATGTTGCATCACTCTTCCAGGGAAAATACTTTAGCAGGAGCCTCAAGAATGGAAACAAGTCCATAACTTCCTGGGTCAGTTTGAGTTCTACACTTGTACCGATGGACATTCATACTATGTTGCTGCTGTTGTTCCAGTGACACTAATTGAAGTGAATCATACCTGCAGTGTGTAGTAGTACAGCGTGGCGGCCATTTTGAGGAGAGACCCTAACGATCAGGAGCAGTAGAGTTTTGTAGTGTGTGAAGTATCTCAACTATATCTAAAAGGCTACATTTAGGGAACTATTTATTGTGTTACTGCGTTGTTGTCTTGGCCTATATTCTGCTCGCTATCAATGTCGTTTTAATACATTTTCCCAGCCAGTTTTCAGTGCACTGATGGCCAAAGAATATTGATACTATTTCCCAGAGGAAATTTCCTCGAATTTCTTGTCGTGCCAGGTGGGTGTACATGTTAATTTCTTGTGCTTCCTCAACCAGTTTTCATATAATGTTTTCGTTGTCTACAATCTACAAACTGAATTGTATGCGGAGCAGCCCCCGATTCATGGAATTATTTGCACGTAAAACGCAGATTTGTGTGCTATTCTGCCTGAAAGTCCCCATACCTCAAACAGGGATTTTCGGGCAGAATGGCACGCAAATCTGTGTTTTACGCGCAGATTGTTAGATGAATCAGGCTGCAAGTCTTTTCTTTATTTTTAGCTACCACAATGTCTCTATGGTAATTCTCTTTGTGTTCAGTATTCGATTGTGGTACAGCCCTTTCAATGTGACTTGGGTACTAATTGGGTAATTACCAGCTTGCTGAACATTTTTTCAAAATTCCTAATGTATTGCTTATGGTCGGTCGCGCCAAGTTGTATATTATCAAAGCGGTCAATGCTTTCTAGCCTGACATTTTCACGCTTTCCTCCTGCCACTCAGTGCCACCTGTGCCTTCATAATTGACCAGAATCAAGATTTCTGGTTACTAACACATTTACAGATGCAATATATGCATATAGTTGATCCACGTCGTACTCTCGGATCTGTGTGATTACTGATAAAAAAAAAAATATTGAATGCAAAAATATTGATTGTTTTCTTTTCGCGAAATTATATGCGGGGGGGGGAGGCCTAAGGGTTTGTGATGTCAGCGGGACCTCGGGCCTTCTGTCTTTTTTCAAGTGAGAACTTCGTGTTTGTCCTGGTAATTTTACATTGCCCCTCTCTCAGTGTAACTGAACTGACACGCTCCTGCTTTACGTAAACATATCTGCTGGGGGCACTGCGAGGCAGTAGTAGCCTGTAATTGCCCTAGCATGGCTTGTGCATTGTACTGTGGGGGAAGGCTGTGACAGGGAGCCTGCAGTTGTGAGCACGCCCTTGACGGAGCGTGATACGGCCGTCGGGTCATGTTCCTAAGGCACATGTCAGTTTGCACCCGGAGTACAGCTCTGGGACAGCATACAGCCTTATAAAATGTCAAACTGTTGATCCTGAAAGAACAGTTTGTTCAGGCAAGTTGAAACATATTTTAATGAATTGGGAGCAGTGTTTACAAGTGTTGTGAATGCAGTGCCAGACTTATGAATAATGGTCAAAGATGCACACATACAGATTATAATATTAAATAAATAACAAATCTACAGTTCACCAAAACTATGACAGTAGATTATTGTGGTGCGTCTTCAGAGGGACATTACCAGGGTAGGTCCTGTTCATTTGTGGTTAATGTAATGCTTTGAAGCATCTGGGAGCCTGTGGCAAGAGACAATTGACTGATACTCTCAAAGGGTGTAAAGCAAACATGGATTTATAGACCAACTTGCATCGTTTGAAAATGCCTTCTCATGTTCCCTAGTTAGCAATAGAATTGTTTATATGAAAATAATGTGATGCCCCAATTTACAATCTTATGCCACTGTAGACATGGCATATATGCAGAAGTTAGAAAGAACACGCTTTTGTTTGGACACCTACCGAAAAGATTTTTGTGTAATCTACTGGTCACAAGTTTGAATCTGAGGTCAAGACAATTACAACCAATGACTTAATAATGACCATTATTAATTTAATTTGCAACACATGCCAGACAGAGTTCACAGGTACAATTGAAAAAATGCCCAACGTGTGTGCATATCGTGCAGCATTTCATTGTAATTGTACATATTGCCTGCTATGCGAGCATGCATGGTGTGGCAGGCAGCGTGCACAATGGATCCCTTTGGAGTCTGCTGGCTTTATGCCGGTGCATAAGTCGGCCCCCTTAAGGTTCTTCAGCCTGTGCGGCGGCATGAAAATCCATGCCAGTGCACATGCTGGAGCATTTGTATGGCGGAGTGGAAGGAAGGCAGCGGAAAAGCACAAGTTGCATCAGGCCCCTCCTCTCCGCCATACAAATGATTGAAAATGGGGCGTGGTGAGAATGGAAGGCGTTAATGCCGTAATCAAGGCATTTATGCATTTCATTCATGTTGCGCAACAAAAGGAATACAAGCTTGAACATTTTTTTAAAATGCATTCTACTAACCTGTTTAAAATATTTTTGCAAAACATCATGACCTGCACATTGGTGTGTTTTTAAAACAGTTTCTACTTTCATTATATGGTTCATCATATGGAAATCTCTTGCATCAGAGAAAGCAAGAGACCAAGTACTAAACCGCTTGCACCTTGGGGTCCTACTTGACAAAGATCTCAAAATTCACCATTTCATCCTCCCAAGAAGAGAGAAAGAGTAGGACATACAGGGCATGATGTCGGTGATCACAGCACCCCCACGCCCCCAAGCACACAGGCTGCCGAAAAGAGACATACATGGGGGAGGACAATGTGGCCAATGTGGTGGCCAAACCCGGTCACAGGGCTGCCTAAGACTTTTTTGTGAGGTACTTGGCGTGTGCACATGACGGTGTGGTGCCCTACGTGGTGAATGGGGCACCACCAGGAAAATAACAGTGCCGGGGGTGGGCCAGCCCATGGAAGTCAACAAGAATGGGCTGGGCTCGGCTCCATTAACATCAGCAACGCCATAAGTAAAGATACAGTCCTGAACCCAGTGTGTGGCTGACTGCAGCAGTCGCCCCCTGTACATAGTGTACATCATTTTAAATATGTATATTTTTAAATGACTTGAAGTGTCATTTATTTATCAATGTTTTGCACTCAGTTATGTTTGTATAGTTTTATGCGCATCCAATGATAATGTTGCAGTGAAAATGGCAGTCGGGTGACGACATTTTCCTAAAAATGAACACTCCAGACAATCAAACACTTTACCTAAATATTCGAGGATTGGAGGTAATAATATATAATTATAGCCCTCATAGAATATTTGGGGAAATAATTTTAGGGGGCAGGAAAAAAAGTTGCCTACCTGGCGACCTTTTGACAACGACGTTATCACATGGAACCGTTTTATGTACAGTGAATTATGGATTTAGGCTAATGTAGGGGAGTTAAGTGCATATTTACAATTGAAGGAGGTGAGAAGGGCTTGCTCAAAAATATCCAGCAAATGGAACAGCCCACTGGTGCCAACTCCTGCCCCTTGTACAGTGGGTGGTGCGAGGTAGGTGGTCGGGTCTGGCCCGTCAGTTCCACTCTAAGGGCCTGAGTCACAAATCGTTTTCCTTTGGGATTGCGCCATTATAAAAGGCTTCTGTGAATCAGGCCCTAAGAGACTACCTTTGACCTCTCTCGTGGAGGGTGGACTGACGGAGCAGATCCCTCTGAAGGAGATCACACTAGGGGAACAAAGAGTAGACACAATATAAAGGCTAATGATTATGTAGTTATTGTGTTTTGATTAAAAGTTTAAAAAGTTACAAATTTAAAGGAGGTCCCTGTTGGGGTCCCTTAGGAAATCCACCTTGGTGTCTGTGTCAATTCGAACCGAGTGTGATATGAACTCAGGGCGTAGCCCATTTCTTGTCTAAAATCTTTATTTTGCAGGATGTATTGTGCAGCACCCCTTTCCTGTACAGATGGTGTGGAGGGGAGCGCTGGTTCGGGTGGGGCTCATCCCTAGCCTGCACCGGGCAAGGGCCAGAAGGCACAGGGTCTACACTTGCATTACATCAGTCTACCAAACTATTGCTCCCAACATTCTGCCACATTGGAATGGGTTGCGATCAGAAAAGAGCATAGGTTTGTCATTATGGTCGCTGTGAAACTTAAATTAAGACTTTCTCTTATTGATTATATTTTCTAGTTTACATTTGTTATGAAAAAGTGTGTTGTTTTTCCTTCTGGATTATACTTCATTTTGCAAATAATGATTTGTGTTGCATTATTGATAAAACGGTCTGTGAGTGTGTCACAATAGTTATGTTCATGTATTGCGGCCATCTTTAATGCAGCATCAATTTTTTTTTAATGTTTATTCATTTCAATCTGTAAAATGTGTATAAATGTCATATATGTCAATACTAGCTGTCCCCAGCCACGCGTTGCTGTTGCTCAGTCTGGTGAAATGGAAAAGAAAGGAAAGAGAAAGCGCACTTTGTAATATGTTTAATTTCACAATGCTTGTGGGTAGTTTTTAATGGCTCTGACGGTTCTCCAAGTTAAAGCAGTTTAATTTTCAGCGGTGCAACACATTCCTTTCGTTTCTCCATTAAATTTCAGAGCCTTCCAATAAGGACACACTTCAGTCATGGTGCCGATGAGAACATGCCGGCTCAAACTATAATCATCAGCTGGGTTGTACCGGAATGCAAGCCGATTGTAATCGCGTGATTGCTGAGCACAGAGTCGTGTTTGACGCTGATCTGCTGTTTCTCATTGACGTCTTTTAGCCACTCTCATCCTGCCGCTTTCGAAGCAGATCTGAAGCTGCAGAACGCGATCGCTCTGCTCGCAACCGTGCATCCTAAAGTCTGGCTGCACATCGCTCTGCTGCTTCCTCAGCACGTATTTGAGCCAGCGTGTGTTGCTTTTACGTCCAACAGATGGTGCTGGTTTGCAGTAGAATGTTTAGTATAGTGTGTGCTGCTTTTACGTCCAACAGATGGCGCTGTTTTTCAGAAAAAACATGTTTTTACCTGTCACAGGTGTGACATCTATGTATAGTAGGTATATAAAAACACGCACCTATTCGAATGCAACGTTGTGGCAAAATTTCAAAGCAATCGGTGAAGAACTTTGGGAGATTTAAAATTTTGAACATACGAACATTTACATTTTTATTTATATAGATAGATTAAATAAGACTAGACACTTGAACATCAGTATATATAAAGAGCGATTGAATTTAAATGTAATTATGCTAAAGTTGGGCACATGCTTTGGGCATAACTAAAATATATTCTAAAAGCTTTATAAGTAAGAGAAGAGCCTAAACATTCAGACAGTATCCATATGTTGAACCCAATTGCACCATATATCACCTTTCATGATTACATAACAGCAGGCATTTTCGTATCTATATTTAAACCGTTCTTTTTTTCATCAAAGGAAAAACGCATGTACGTTTCTATTCGTCACAGCCAACGTTTTCTCTTGCCTCCTCTGGGTTATGGTAACACGTACTGTACACAAGAGAACTTCAAATGCAAATGATTGGAGTCATGATGTTCTGCAGTGCAAGACGCTATCTGATTACTTCATTTTTAATACTTTTGATATGTTGCATAACACGGTCTCAGATTCATCTAATCCTGCTGCTGTAGAAACCACCAAATAAACCGACCAGCCATCCAGGCAACAAAGCCAGAGACGGGATGTAGTTCCATAAAGCCAGGCATACATGCTCAGATAAACGGGCAGAGTATTCCTGTCCCAACATTGTTACCCCCTGTGCTCCCACACCTCTGGGTTATTGTAGGGTTTGACAAAACGTGGCTCACAGAGAAAGTCAGTGAAAAACATGTAGGGCCTGACTCACAGAAGCGTTTTATAATGTCGTGATCCCACAGGAAAACGCTCTGTGAATTAGGCCCTTAGTTTGTTGCATTGACAATTAACTTCTAAACAGCGACCTTCGACTTTGGGGGCTATGGCTTTAGAGCATCTTGTAACACCTGCACACTTATTTAGCTTGGCCTATCCACACGATACAGACCTCCTCCACCAGTGGAATATTCCATTACACATAATAAGACCTAAACTTGCTTTTAATGCCTATATCATCACTGTTCCTGTTCTGAGGCAATACAACCTGCCCTCATTGGCGATGTTTCAGATGTCACAGATTATGGTTGCCCAGCCTTATGGGTTTTCATGTGCATGCCAACCAATCAGGTGTTCACTGCACCACTTCCCTAGAAATGACTGCGCTGACCGCACCACCTTCCAGTGGGTTTGGGTCTGCCTTTGGCGCATGTAGGTCCAGGGGCTTATCAGAAATAAAATACTGTCAGCTTTGACAATTTCCCTGATTTGTCCTCTCAGCACAACCCTCCTAAATATTTTATTTATTTATTTTTTTCATTTATTCTATTCCTCGCTATCTTCACCCCAGGTCTCATTTTGCCTCTATTCCACAATCTTAGCTATGTAATCATGTTTATTTTATTGCAGTGTTATTTGCGTAGAGTTAATGTTCCATAAAGATACTCTATGAACATACCTTTTTGCACTTCATCTTGTGTTACTTCATCTTCAACATCTCTTTTTCCGTTGACCAAGACATTTTCTATCAGTTAAACATGTTAACATGCGTTCATTATGAACATGGGCATAGTTCTAGAGGCTTTTGCAGCCGCAGAGGCGCCAACAGAGTGCGAACGTAAGGAGAATAATAAGGATTGCTTTAATCAACATTACCCCCTTATGTGTGTTGGTAAGTTTGCGAATCTGAGTGGTGCGACGCAGTGTATCCATAAAAGTACAGAGAGTGACTGCTCAATGTTATAATTTAAAGGCATTCCTCCCACGGTCAAACATTGATTGGAGTACATATAGTTCTTTCTTCATATCAGACATTTTTTGTACTTCGGGCCATAGTTCCAACAGGTTCTTATAGCAACAGGGAACAATAGTAGGCCAATTAAATCTATCTTGATATTTCAAAAGCACTTCCAATTTCAATTCTGCAGGCCAACATATATTGCGTCTCCCAGTCATAGTCAACAATGTGAAACTCACATCAGTCTCTAGCCTTTCCTTCAGACATATGCATCCATTGTTCACAATGAACATTCGAGTTCCATTCAGCATCAAACCTTTAGCCACTCCTTTCCAGGAAATGTGACTTTTGACAGTCAGTGTATGTCCTGTGAACTGTGAAGGTACTCCTGGGCAAAGTGTCCAGTCATTTCTGATTTTGATACACACCTCTCACATCATTTTGGGAACATTCATTACCTAGCGATGGGATTATCCTTGCTCTCGGTGGATCACCCATTCCCATTTACAACTTGTCAACAGCTCGTTATCCGATAAGTTAGTGCTCGTATTGTTCGAACAAGCTCCAAATTGCTTAAGGTGTATCTTGCTGTCTCAGCATCACACTGCCAGTTGGGAAACTGCCATGGGTCCTTGGTGGGCCACAGCATCACTGGGACTCCTAGTTCTTCACTCAATGCCTTCGGCCAGGACTAGTGCTTGATGTCCCCATTGGTTAAAACTCAGCTGGACATTCAGGTAGGCTTGCACTCCTCTGCCTGTGATGTCCCATTCTATTATTTGTCTTGCAGTTGTGGTGTTAGACATGGGACTTGTTAACAAAGTTTGGGCGCGCATCCGGAAGTGCATTTAGAAGTGCACTGGCTGTTGGGCTGCCACGCTATTGCTGCCATTGCTGCTCTGACTTCACAGACCTTTGTCGCCTCTGCTGCTGTTGCCTCTAGTCTGTAAGAGGAAGTTTTGCGGCGTGGCAACACGGACTGTGTTTTTGCCTTCTTTATACTTCACCTCCTCCCGCTGACTTGCCCCCTGACACGCCTACCTGCCAGCCTCATTTGAGATTACAGCCTAGAAATATTCCAGTGCTCGTGCATTACACGCACGCATCTGGAAGTGCATTTAGAAGTGCACTGGCTGTTGGGCTGCTGCGCTATTGCTGCCATTGCTGCTCTGACTTAACGGACCTTTGTCGCCTCTGCCGCTGTTGCCTCTAGTCAGTAAGAGAAGGTTTTGCAGCGTGGCAACACAGACTGTGTTACCTGGACTCTGGACTTGTTATTGAACTACTCTTTGCATCTTGTGATCTTGTGCTGTGCTTGTGGCATTAACTAGGTCCTGACTCCATTTCCGCTCCTTTGTCTCACTTCTCTCTGTCCTGCAGCTCCTCCCGCTGACCTGCCCCCTGACACGCCTACCTGCCAGCCTCGTTTGAGATTACAGCCTAGAAATATTCCAGGGCTCGCGCGTCACGAGCGCGCATGCAGTAGTGCATTTAGAAGTATACTGGCTGTTGGGCTGTTTAGGTGTGCGGGTGAGGTGAGTGAGGGGTGTTTATTGGGTGTTTATTTAAGGTCCTGCATCTTGATTGAAAGGTGCTGGAATCTATAGAATAGGTGTGTTACTTATTTCAGCTGTGGATGTTGTGCACAGTTGCTTTGGATCTGTGGGGACTCGGTATATGGACCATTGAACAATTAGGAGTTCATTTGAATATTTATACGTATGCCGTCATTGTGATTATCTTGCTCAAGTTTCCTTGTAAACTGTGTTTAGAAAGCTCATTGGCAAGCTATAGTTTACGAGTACAATGGGAAAAAATCTTCGAAGTGGAAAACGGTGTTTTACTGATTTGCCTACCAAAATTCAAACTGAGACACCGGCTGACGCTGCCCTAGCTGATGTAGCACAGAGTGAGACCCAAGGGGACAAGTGCCCCAGTGGAAGTGCTGTCCGGAATTTCTGGCATTAGTAATAAAAATGTAGTGGAAGGCAAAATGGCCACCACGGCGGTTGGTGATCTATTCCCTAGTGCACCATGTGGTGATTTGACCAGTGACAAACTTGTCTACAACGTCCCAATCAATGATAACTCACTACTAGGTTTCACAGGTGATGTTTCTAGTAACCCTCCGACTGATACTTCAATTGTAGCACCAGTGGTTTTGGCTGAACTCAGCCATCATGCACGATTATCTATTGGTCCTTCAACGCCTGCGGCACGTTCTAATGGTGTTAGAGAACAAGTCCATTTCCATGCCACAGTAGCTGCCAATGTAAAACAACTGATGACTAATTGAGATGTTCAGTTGGGCTCCATGGAGTCTAATGATAAAATTAAGGTGAGTTCTCCATCCCTGCAGTCACCGATTAATCCTGGGGACGTAATTGATTCGCAATCTCCGGTACCTACATTTGACCCATATAAGTTTAAAATGACTGGTGACCAAAGGAGGCCTCCAAACTCCTCATTGCCTCTATCCGTTAGAAGATACTCTTATTGACTTGAATCCTCAAGAGCTCCAGAATTTCCCTGTATTGACTAAAATCCTTAACCTATTAGATAAGGGTCACAAATACACCCACATGGCTATCAACATCCTGAGTCTATTAACTACTGACATTTCAAACAGACTAAACAGAATGGAGAGCTTTATGCTAGCCCAAGAGAAATGCCATACCTTCTGGGCTACTCTGTTGGTGAAAGATCAACCTAGTCTGCAAAAGACTCAAGTTTCTCCACCTCTTTGTTGTGTTATGTTATGTTATTTTGCATTTATATAGCGCCTTATATACCATTGGTATGGTCTGAAGGCGCTGGTAGGTTGAACGCCCTTTGGAACCGAAGTTCAGATCAGTAGAGAGAGTAGAGGGAGTCAAAAGGTGCGTGTGAGCACCGGCTATGTGTGCAGCTCGTGCGGTATTCGTGTGATAGCTGCTTCTTAGCTGTAGGTGAGGTGGTTGAGAGATCAGGAGTATGTGTTTATTCCGGCAGAGTTTATCCAGACCGGATAAGGCTGCGTTAGGCCTGAGAAGAACGCCTGGCTGGGGGGTGAGTAACCAGCAGTGTTTACTTAGAATGATGTGGAGTGAGCGGCGGATGTTGGTATGAGAACAGTTATACCGAATGGTGTCATAATATCTCTGTGTTCTAGTTGAGTGGTGATGTGAAGGAGAGAGTAAGCGTGGTGGTGAGATATGATGAGTTATATGGTTTGTACACAAGAGCAGACTACTCAAACCTGCACATTAACCAAGGACGTAGAACCCCCAGTAAAATCATTTGCTCAAATTGTACACCATCAAAATGACACTGCTGGCAATAGTAACTTCGCTCCTATACCTGATTATATGGAAGTCGCCAAGCTACAACATGACCGTATCTTGGTTATTGAAACTATTCTCCTTAGAGATAACCTGGTTACAGCAGACGCAGTAAATGGTGTTCAAGACACTGTTATGTTGTCTAATTGCGTGGGAGACAAATTATCGCCTGATAGTCTTAGAGTTTTAACTGACCTAATTGATCTGAACGTTGCTGAGGTTGACAGCTTTGAAAAACAGACAGTGGTGCAAGAGGTTGAGCAGGATGTACCTCAGAGCACCTTTTTTATGTCACGCAAAGCAAGAAAAATGCATGCAAGGGCCCAAAAAAGGCATTCCCAGACTAATCTACTTGCTTCTAAATCCAACGATTCCTCCACCTCAAATGCAAAAACCAAGAATCAATGTAATATAAAAATTAAAGATCATAATACTGTAATAAAAAATATTGCCCAACTTTTCTCTGATGATCTGTTCATTGATTTGAACCAGTTAAGCGCGGAAAGTCAAGTGCATTTGACTTTAAAAAAGGGAACTAACAACACCATAGATCTAACTTCTGCTCCTGATCTCCATAATGTGATCTCAAAAAATGTGCGATCAGAACTGGATAGTTTAGAGAATGAGGGTACTAGAAGTGAGGATCTACACCATAAAACAACTACCCACTGTTAATTCAATCGCAACTTCAAAGATTTTTCGAAAAAATAGACAAAAAAATGACAACAATGTCATCGCAAACTATGCATTTATCAAACAGTATTGATAGATTGGCTCATCCCAGTGCAGTCAAGAGTAAGCCAATTGGTACAGCTAGTAATGACAGGCTGAGTGATGCAGCTAACATTGTTGGTTCTGAAATAAAACTGTATAATGAGACTCCAACTGAGTTGAAGCCTGTCGGAACACACGTTCACACCTAGCCACTTGTTACTCCTGCATGTGGATCTGTTGGTGGTTCGGACTCAATCATAAACTTGAAATTGTCTAAGGAAAATCATCTTGAGAAGTCTGAAGAGATCTCACCAGAAATTAAATTGGTGTTGGGTTGGGGGGTGAATACAGTTCTAAGCGGAAATGAAAATCTAAATTGCGCAGCTCTCATGAAAGTGTTTAATTTAATTCCTGCCCTTCGTAATTTGATATCTGATGATGTGGATTGGATAAAATTGTTGCATGTACAAAACCAAAGAATGATCTGTAAATTGAACACTACCATCATCTCCTCTTTGGTATGGGATTACCAAATTGAACTTGAAAGGCTGGGTTACCTTCTATTTGCCTTCCATTCAATGGATGAAGTGACAATGTTTATTGACTTCCAGCCTGTGATGGTAACCCCACCGAACAATCCAATTGGTATAGATAGTCAAATAGTTGATCTTGCTGAAAAAATAAGGGCGCAAGCTGACTCGGTTGCCCAGATCTTATCTGGTCTTGCATGGCTGGAACCACTAATAAAGTCGCTTGCGAAGGATTCTGTTCAACCAGACAAATCATAAAATAGTCTCCTTTTAAATTCATGGAATTGTTGTGGTTTCAAGAACTTGCTCTCTTGGTTTTCTAAACTACCTTGTGAAGAGCACCTTGTGATACTTTTATTACAAGAAATAATGGCAATAAGAGATATTCAATTAGACGGATACACCGCAATGTGTAGCCATGCGGAAAGAGGTATGTTTGGTAGGCCTAGAGGTGGTTTGGCGGTTTTTCTAAAAAATGAGTTCAAAATTAATGTGCAATTAATTTCTGATTCACCAGAGATACTGGCCATTATGGTATATATGAACTGTGAGACAATTGTTTCCCTTTCTGGTAGTGTCCCTGTATTGGAATCCACGTGCTGTATGTTTGGATGCTATAACTCATGATTTAAATGTATTATTTACTGATGTCTTTATGAAGACCCCGAATGTACACATCATTATTGGCGGGGATTTCAATTCAACTCTAGTTGCTAACAAGGTCTCCCAAGAAGTTCTTCAGACCGATGTTTATGCTTTGTTATCTTATGAAAGAGGCTTGCGCTGGGTAAAGTTATTGGAAGTGTGGGACATCCAAATCATTCATTTTACATCAAAAAAGTTACCAGTGACATGGTGTTGTGGGTCGAACACCTCGTGTATTGACTATATTGCCCTATCAGGTACATTAGCAGGAGATTCGACTTTTTGTACTGTAAATTGTCAGAATAACACTGATCATGGTATCCTAAAATGTTATCTTGATCTTAGAAATCAGAAATATGAATCTGTTCCGTCATTGGCCTTAACAGAACCAGATAGACACATATTATCATTGCGATAGTCCCCTACCCTATGTAGGAACCTATAATACTTAGTGAATCGTGATGTAATGTTCAAGGACGAGAAATGGGAGTTTGGTCTGGATTATGTTGCCCTTGATGAATGGAACCAGAACATGATTCGAAAAAACCTGTTATTGCTAGTTTCTCAGCAAAAACGGGAGCAATTCACCGACAAGCCTGATACATTTAACAGCGAAATTGCCAGAGCCAAACGACAAAAAAAGGCAACAATTCGGAAATGTATTCAAACAGTGACCGATCATGCTAAACGTCAAAAAGGAAAAAATAGAATTTTATTAAGTTACAAAAATTACGTCAAACAACTTAAGTACAATAGGTATTTTAAAAAAAATCAAAATATGATTAACCTTTTGACAAAAAAAAAACTCGTGAGATTTGGCCCTTATTGAGAGATCCATCTGGGAAAAACCCAGCTGTTTTTCAATCAGCAGTGAGTGGTCAGATCTGGATGGATTTCTTCAAATCAAAATATGCTCTTCCTTTAAGATTTAACTCTGTCATGACACAAAATTTTGGCACATTGATGCCATTGTCCTGCCCATGGGGAGTAGAGGATATAGTTGATGTCATTAAGAAACTGAAATTTTCAAAGGCAGCTGGGTTTGACGGCATTCCTCATGTGTTCTGAAGAGTGATCCAAAATTTTGGGCTGGTTTTTTGAAGCGTCGCTTTGACCACATCTTTTTGTCTAAATCATTGCCTACCTCATGGGCTACCACCATTATTATTACCCTCCACAAAAAGGGTCCGATTGACAACCCGGCGAACTTTAGACCGATCGCCCTGTTGGAGGTGGCCGCGAAGGTCTTTGCAAACCTGGTTCTCAAGGAGTTGAACCAAGCGATATCATCAAGGCAAATTCTCTCGCTGTTTCAAACTAGATTCAGGTATTTTATGGGAACACAGCTAAATGCAACCATTCTCTCACATATACGGTTGCCCTCTAGGCAATCTGAAAATGGACCTATCTTTATGGCCTTACTCAACCTATCATCCACCTTTCATTGTGTCATCAGGGAAATACTTTTGGAAAAAATGAACCTCTTTCAAATTCCCTCTCGTATCATAACCATGATCGCACTCCTACATGGTGTCTAGTCAAATGGTCGACAGACAAATGGTCGACACAATTTGGTCGACAGGACAAATGATCGAATTTTTTTTTAGTTATATATATTTTTTTAGGTTTTCGTTTAGGGAAAAAAGGGGTTTTTAGCAAAAAAAAGGGGGTTAGGGGTTGCTATCTGATTTGATTCACACATGTATTGGAGTAAAGCAGGGGTGCAATTTAGCCGCCATTTTATTTAATCTGTACTTAGCGGACATTGCACCCTTTGGACATACTTAGAGAACTCCCCAGTCAAATTAGGTACCTTACTGATAAACTGGTTAGCTTTTTCTGATGATGTGATCCTGCTGGATAGGACTCTGTTTGGGTTACAAAAAATGTTTTATCATTTTGCTAGATTTTGCGAACAACACAACCTCAGTCCCAATCCGACAAATTCGCATATCGTGGTGTTTACGAATAAAAGAAAACCCATCTCACACAAATGGACATTGGATGATGCGCTTATTCCACGGTCCTTAGGTATGACCTACCTTGGTTACTTCTTGTCTAACTCCAGTTCGAATGCGAAATGGCAATTATCTATTTTTATCAAAATCCAACACCTAATAGGTCAAATGAAGATCATATTACACAAACTTTGCAGGTTTTCTCTGCTACCGTTCATTGAATTCTACCTCTTGAAGGTGGAAGCGGTCATCCTTTATGGGCTTGACCGTTGCCTATTACAGATCAGACCTGCTCTTAACACCAGCAAGGCAAAATATGGAAGGAAGTATTGCAATTGCCTAAATCACTTCCCAACGCTATCATTATATATGAGCTTGGACTAACATCATTGGTTTCAAAGCTTAAATGGAGGAGAATGACCAATCTGGCAAAAATGCTGAAGCCTCCAAAGAATTCTTTATATGAAGATCTTGCAGGCATGATAGCTAGCGGTAACCCGAAATCTCTATTACTTTTTGTCAACGATCTAAGAGAGCAGCTTGATGCAATTGCAATGTATATGGGTGACTTAGTAACATGCCCGCAAATAGTGAAAAAACTCTATCAAAGTGACTGGGCAATAAATTGTGATCTGATAGGCACGTATAAATCTTACATTGAATATGCCAAGCTTAGACATAAACAAAAACTGTATCTCCCATATCTTATACAAGTGCCATGTTATCAAGTTCGCATAATATTAATGCGTGCAAGATTTATGGGCCGATTCATGGAATAAATGTGCACCGAAAAGGGCAGCGCAAGCGTGAAAATCGCAGCGCAAGCGTGAAAATCGCAGCGCACGCGTGCCAAAGCCGCGCACATCGATTCATGGAATTCAGTGCGCGTGTAAATCCTGGGATGTGTGCTAAATTTGTGGGTGGCGCACTCAGGCGCACACGTCATTAAACGGCAGGTGCTACACGCACAGGGAAAGCGCCCATTTCGCAGCACCCACAACAAAAGTGGGCGGAACACGGGGCGTAACACGCGGAATGGGGAACAACACATGAAAATGTGGGCATTACGGGGGAAATACAGGCGGTAAATGCTCGCAACGCCCACACGCGCGTCAACAACACATATTCATGGAATCGAACAAGGGAAAGGGGTGCGCCCAGAAAAGATGCGCTAATCCGGAAACACGTACGCCAGCAGGAAGCAGGCGTAAGCGGCCCCGCGCAGCATAAAAGTGCACGCAAACAACAAACAAGCTCAGATGCTATGATGAATATACCGTTCCTCGCAGCAGTGGTCGTGGGACACCGCAGGAGGAGGAGAATAGCCAGGCCCTGCGCAGGATAAAAGTGCACGCAAACAACAAAGAAGCTCAGACGCTACGATGAATATACCGTTCCTCGCAGCAGTGGTCGTGGGACACCGCAGGAGGAGGAGGATAGCCAGGCCCTGCATTTTTTACCCAGGACCAGCCTTTTGGGATGTACAGATTTCCACCACACACAATCCTAGACCTGGTGAGGGAGTGGGAGGATGACCTCACATCTTCCACCTTGTGCTCGCAAGCACTGAGCCCCTTGGAAAAGGTGCTCAATGTAGTGCACTTCTTGGCTACTGGTTCATTTCAGCGGACACGTGCCATAGTGGGGGGGTTCTCATAGACCATGCAGTCACGCTGCCTACACCAGGTGTTGGTAACCATCAATGCGCGCCCCTCAGTCTGCAGACACATATACATGCCCAGAACACCTGCAGAAAGGCAGGCTGTTGTCCAGAAATTTTACGGGGTGGCACACTTCCCCAAAGTCCTAGGTGCCATTGATTGCACCCATGTGGCTCTACGTCCACCCAGGGCCACTGAGCACATCTATCGGAACTGCAAGCACTGGCATTCCATCAACGTGCAGGTTGTATGTGATGCCAAAGGAATCATCACCTCAGTATATGCCAACTATCCAGGGTCCAGCCATGATAGTTTCATATTCAGAATGTCACCCCTAAACCATAATCTGGAAGCTGGCCGGCATGGCGACACATGGCTAATTGGCGAGTATAAATGCCTATGCACATGCATGCATGTCAGAAACTGAGAAATGGGAAAACCCCACTAATGACAACCATTATCACATCCCCAGGGGACAGTGCCTACCCTCTGAGCAACTACATGATGACGCCAATTCGGAACCCCACCACACCACCCGAGGTAAGATAAAACACAGCCCATATTGCAACCCGGGGCTTAGTGGGGCACACATTCGGAGTGCTCAAGTCACGTTTTCGCTCCCTTGACCGCTGTGGTGCGTAGCTGCTGTATGCGCCCAATAGTGTGCAGGATCATAGTTGCAGCATGTGTCCTGCACAACGTTCCAACCCGCCGTGGCGTGCCGGTGGACATGGTGGTGCCCCGACATCCCCAACCACATGCACGGCCGCTGCGCATGGGAGGTGAAAGGGCACGTGGTGAGGCAGCCCGTACCCAGCTTGTGGCAAATTACTTCACCTAAAATCCCACCCCTGCGGAGTGCACACAGGCCTGGCACATACCAGCTGACAATCAATGATGATGAAAAAAGGGACAGTCAACTGTCACAACCATACCAGCCGGAGATTGTTCACCTGGAAGTCTTACATTGTGCGCATCCCTACCTACTTAAAAACACCCAATGCTGTGTCACAAAAAGACACACATTCATGCAGCAGGAATGACTACCCCCTTGCAAAATACCACATCAAAATAGTACCATGTCACCCAACCCCTCCCCATCTCAGCGACCCAACACACCATGCCATGGCATGCAATGTGAAAGCAACCAAATGAATGCACAACGCATGACACAAGTGTCACAAAGTGCACTATCCATAATGTAAACAGGCTACAGACAATAAGCGCTCAGCAATCAAAAAGAAACAGCACACATGAACAAATACTTACCAGCAACACAAAACATCAGTTCAGGATGAAACCGTGTCAATATATGACAGTAAAAAATTGAAGTAGTGCAAGTCTCACAACCTGACTAAGGCATCACATCAACGCCTTCCAACTGCAGAGTGTTGCTGTGAGGCAAATGTCTCAGTGTACTGCATAAAACATGAACTGCATCTGCAAAGGAGACGGCCTTGTGAAGACATGAAGAACCAACATGTAAATAAGGAGAAAGACATGGATGCACAAGCACATATCAATACACCATGCAGTGTAGAATCCAACAACAATCCCCACTAGGGATGTACACACAGTTTTGACTACAGACTGCCCACACAACTCATGGGAGCCCAATGTCACTGTGTAAGTTACTGTCACTTGGTCACACCCTCTGCAAGCCCATGGAAAGGAGAAGCAGAAGGGGTGTGTGTGTCAGGAAACCAAGCATCTAACCCAAAGACAGGACAAGCCTGCATGTGCCCAGCTGGAATACAGAGTGGATGCCCACGGGAGCCACACAAAGCAACACACTGTAAAAAATATATATATATAAAAAAAAATCAAAAATGCCTATGTGTGGACCGGGTGGGGGCACCCAGGAGGTTCGAGGTACACCCCAATACCCACATGCGTGGATGTTGAGAAAATAAAATACCTCCATGGGCTCATGGCCTGCACGGCTACGCTACAGTGGGAGAACTGCCGTCGCTCTTTTCACCCTTTGCTGCTACATCAGGAGGTGGCCGTGATATGTGAGGCAGCCCACGCAAAGCCCTGTTATGGTCCTCCATTGCAGCAAGCATGCAGGTCTAGAAGGTTTGGTTCTGCAGGATGATGGTACGGAGATCCCCATGCAGCACCTCATGGGTTGCCCGCATTTCTGCCTGCATGGCCTCGCGTGATGTCCGGATCTCCACACGGGTTGCCTGGAGCTCAGCCGAGAGTGAACGTGTGAGCTGCTCCAGCTGCTGTTCTGACCTAAAATTCCGGGAAGCCTCAATTTCACCCAGAGTATCTCTGAGGAACCTGTGTTCTAACCTCAGGGCTTCCCTGTGGGCCTGTGACTCTATAGATATGGCTTTGCGCAGAGCCTACAGTCCAGCCCGTCGGTCCCTCTTGGATGCCAACATGTCCTCCCTGCGTGAGTGGCAAATGGCATCTGTTACCTGCTGCTGGAGCTCCATCTGCCTTTCAGGGGGGAGAATGGAAGTGGCCACCCTATCCATTGCACAAGCCATCATTTCACACGATGCTCCCTGTTGTGCTGCAATACTGTACATGGAGTTCTCCCACACTGTATTGTCTGATGGCGCACGGCCACCGCGTTGTCGGGCACCAAACTTGTTTGGGGCAAGGCGATCTGCACCTTGCTGTGCTGGCACTGCCTGAGGCTGCAGGACTGCATTCCTCCTTTGATCTGCTGGCCCAGGAACCGGAGCAAATATTGTGACCCTGCATCCGTAACCGCCAAAGGTGGACTTACCAACACTGAAATCCCCATAAAGGGGTCTACCCCCGGTGCAGGTGGGTTGGACAGAACAGCATCCCTGCCAGAAACACTCACCTACGACGGCACATATGTCTCACAGTCCGATTCAGCACCTGATTCATAGAGGTCTGCAGAGGTGTACCCAGAGACAGCCCTGGACAGCATGGTTTGTAGGACAAATGGTTTTTCACCCACCACCACCCCACGTCCTCCAGTGGTGCCCGGTTGTGGCTGTGATTCCTCCTGGGTCTGCACCATCTCCTCCTCCTCAACAGCATCAAGTGCCTCATCACCTGCAAAAACATGTAAGATAACAAATGAAAACAGGCATGAGTACCATAGCACACACATAGGCCTGACGAGGCAGAGATCCAGTACATAAATTACACATGTTCCACTCGACTATAACCATGGCATGCATGCACTGTCAATGAGTTGGAAGGGGAGGCAAAAAGCAGACACTGAGGACTCCAAGATGGAAAAGCAACACATGTGCTGCATGCTGGATAGCACTGGCATCACACATTAGCCTGTGAGTGGCATGTCCAATACACATACATGACACATGCCAGCACACAGATGGCACGTAGCATAGCCATGGTACATTTGACAAGTACAGCCATATGGTAGGAAATAAGTACTGTCCCCCATCCATGTGAGATAGACATCATGAGATACAACATGCAAAATAGTGTGACAAAACACGCATGTGCCACACGCTGCTACAGATCCAGTGTTCAATTATACAGTGATGGCAGGCAGATGGATACATCAATGGTTGGTCACTTTAACATGACAGAAGACAAAAGTCATGTTCAACATTCAAACAGGGCCCAAAAATGATAGTGTGCAGGCCATTACTGAATCAGCCTGCATGGTTAAATCATTCCCATAACAAGGTAATAAATGTGGTCCATTGTGAGGTGTAATCTATGACAGAAGCATGTCACATTTGTGGCACTAGGGCAGAAAAATGCGTCGTAAAAAGGGCAAGGATTGAAACAATCAGGCTGAATGAACAGGAAAACATTTTGAACAATGTTGTTGCAAGATGACAGTTGAAGGGCAACGGCAGTAATCTGGTGCAAATTGGCTACTGTGGTCAGAAGGGATACTGTCATACCCGAACCCAAGGCCGGGGAATGGTTTGGAGGAACCACATGGGTGACCCATACCAGTCATGACTACACATCCTCACCAGGCACTCAATCAGAACACATCACCCAAGCAACATACACATGGATTACACACACATGCATGGGCACTCACCGGACAATGCTTCAAGATCTGGTAGGTCTCCCACGCCTCGGATCTGTTCCTTTGTGACGAAGGTTCCAGCGACAGACTCATGTTCAGTGAGTTTGTCGTCCTCTGGTGGAGACCCACCGCCAGTCACCAGAGTAGAGGCATGATTGGAAGCCAGCTTTTTCTTTGCTCTGAGTTTCAGGTCATTCCACCGCTTGTAGCAATCATTAGCTGTGCACCTCACAAATCCAAGGGCACTAATGTGGTCTGCGATGGTCTGCCAGTGGGCCCTACGTTGAGCAGGCGTAGTCTTGCACCCTGCAATCACCACCATTTCCCGGCTATGTGCCAACACATAGGCCACAAGTGTATCTAGTTCGGCATCATTGAAGCTAGGCTTCCTTGATGTGCAGGAGTGTGTAGCCATGTCTGGGGTCTCAGCCTGTACCCCAAGAGCACCATTCTTCCTCTTGAGAGGTGGTGCGGATCCTGAGTGGCTTACGCCGCTCTGGTTGGTAGGGGCAGAAGCGCAGTTGGAGTGGATACTGTAAGTTTGCGAAGGCACAATGACCAAATGTCTTGGTGCAGGCATTGGCTGCAGAGTGATGTTGGCAGGCCCAACGTCGGTGTGATGGACTTGGACCGACACTGTCCCGGCTTGGAGACTCAGAGCAGGGGTGGATTGAGCTGCAGCAGCCCCTGCAGCCTCCTCACCCTGGCTGCTTGTGGCAGCAGATCCACGTGGCCTGGTGACAGCAACTTTCACTGCCACATGTGGCTTAGACTTAGTGACCTGGAAGTCAGCATGGGAGTCATCCTGTGCCGGTTCAGTTGAAAATATGGGCCGGTTTATCCCTGATTGGTCCTCCACACACTGCCCCCTTGGGCCACCCTGCACATCCTGGCCACGTCCCCTAACGCGCCCACCTTTTGGAGGTCGGCCACCTTTGCCTCCCTTACTGCTTGGTCGCCTCCCAACCATGGCACTGATGTTGTTGTGCGTGGTGTCCAGTCATTATCTCGAAAACAAAATGTCGAATTACAATAATGTCGAAACAATAATGTCGAAAACAAAAATGTCGAATTGTTTTTTTTTAATTTACATGTTTTTTTGGGGTTCCGGTGGTAAAAAAAAGGGGTAAAACTTAAAAACAAATTTAAAAAGGGGGTTTGGGGGGGAACCCCCCATTTCGAATAAAAATCAACAAAAAAAAAATTCGACATTTTTGTTTTCGACTTTATTTTTTCGACATTATGATTTTCGACATATTTTTATTCGAGATTATGACTATAAACCGTTGTGCGTATGGGAGTTGCAGTAAACAAATGTCCTGGGCAATTGGGGTGAAAGGGGTAGGGTACTAGATGATATTCGTACCCTAGTGCTCTAGCAAGTCTGTCTGGGACCACTGATGGAAGATGACGGGTCACGCAACGCACAGGCACCCCGAAAACAATATCAAATGTGCACGCAACCCCTGGTAGACCACGTGTGTGGAAAAATGAACCACACTACGCTGCGGCACCCAGAAACACAAAAATAAGCATACGCGTGATACACGCAGCCTACAATGACCTTTGAAGGGGTACGCGACAGACGGGGGAAACCACAGTTGGAAAATATGTGCGCGACTCACCGTCTGCCTGGAAAAAGAACGGGAAAAAGACGCACAACACCCCTGCCAAAAGAAGAAATGAATGCAGTCTGAGGAAACAGGGAGTACGAACTGGAAACGTTGTGAAGTAATCGTGTGTGAACCGACAAGAAGTACAAGAATCACCCGCTCCCTCTCCGCAAATAGCGCATACGAGAAAATGGCGTCATACGTGTGCCTTATGAGCCAGCCCACACATGCAACGTCATTTACGCGCATACGTGCTAAGGCCCTTCCTCCAATAGCATGCTGATGTGCAGTTTTCTCACGTGCTGATTCAGTATGCACTCGTGTTGTGGGAAATGCCCGTGCGTGTAACGTCACAGACGCCCTTACACGCTATGGGCCTTTCCTCGAATTACACACTAATGTGAACTTTTTTCAAGTGCCAAATCACTCCGTATCAAGCTGGCCACGCAAAAACACACGGAAGGCCACGCTCCTGCCCAGAAGGCCGAATTACTGCCCCCCCAGAGCCCCCGAGCACGCTCCCACCTGCCATATGCTGCTGCCTGCCTGCTGGCCACGTGCCCTGCTATTTGGTGCCTGCACGTCAGCCATCTGCAGGGGTCCAGTTGCTGTGACCACCCCTACTGGAACAGAAGACTCCCGACTGGAGTACCATCTTGCTCCACAGCCCAGCCCCAGGACCCAGTTGCCCACCTACACCTGCCTCGGGGGTTGCCATGTCGGACACAACACCATCTGTCACCACTGGCAACCCCCAGTCAGAGAGGCAGAGGGCTACCAGCTTCAGTGCTGCAGAAGTTGGAATCCTGGTGGAGCAAGTCCTGGGGCATTATGATGCCCTCTTAGGAAGTTCATGTGCCGACAATGAAGGACAGAAGAGGATCTGGACGGACATTGTGGCTGCCATCAACATGGAGGAGGTGGCAGCCCGCGACTTGCAACACATCCGGAAGTGCTGGGAAGGTCCAGGACCCTCAGCAAGGCCCACCGTCTCCTAAAGGCAAATCATGCAAAGGGGCGCCGGGTCCGCCTTACCAACATGCAGATGAGGGTCCTGGAACGCATACACCCAGTGTTCAACCTCCAGGTCCTTGGGAGGCAGACCCGTCTGGAGTCGAGCGGTAAGTGTGCATGCGTACTGATTGGATGCTGTGCATGTTGAGGTGTGGCAGGTGTGTGCAGGTTGCACATATGTCTTGGAAGGCCCATGTATTGGTGTGTATGTACAGGGACATGCGCCTGCCGCATGATAGTCCATTCATGTGGGAGGCGCATCAACGGTGTACAAAAGCATTATGGGCAAATGCATGTTGGGGTGCACACATGTTTACATATCTGTGTATGTACCATGGCATGGTTGGGGTGTGACACATGGATGCGGGTTCCACCTTCATGTACGTGCATGGTGTACATGTGTGTGTGAGGGTATTTGACATGTGTGCCACTGTGATACACCATGGATGCATGTGACACTGACATGTAGGAGGCTGATTGGCAGATATGACATGGATGCCGAGGATTTGACTGCAACAGGTGGTGTAGATGTACAGATGATTGTATGTCTGGTGGCGTGTGTGCATGTGTTTGCCAATCCCTGTGTTGCATGTGACGTCAGGCTAACCTTCGGATGGTTATGGTGTTGTATGTGTATGGATGGTGCTGGCTGCTGCAACATTCCTGTTCATTTGCGCGTGTGTGTCGCTTGAAATTATATGTGTGTTGGGGAGTGTGATGCCATGTGTGAAGTTCGAGAATGACACACATCTGCAACTGTCATGTGTGTATCAGACCATTTTACAGTGCCCTGATGCCTATGTTCTGTCTCTCCCTGTCTGCGGCGTCAACTGATGAAGAGGGCGGAGACGGTGCTGTGGAGCACACAGGCAGGGATACCACCGCCAGCCGAAGAGGCAAGGCCCAGCTCCCCTCCCAGGTTGCCATCTTGTCGGGGAGTGAGGAGTCTGGTTCCGTCTCCGTGGCCGCAGCTGCCGGGGGTAGGTCCAAGAGGCAGAGGTTGGAGGTGGACTCCTCGGCAACAGAAGGGGCAGCTGAGACCCCACAGGGGCCTACGGAGGAAGATGGCACTGGGTCATCCAGGTTGGTGGGGGGTTTGGTTGAGGAGGAGGCCATGGAAGTCACACACACGGGGCCTGGAGGGGGGATTCCACTGGTGCCAGTGGTGCAGTCCAGGGGCAGGGACAGGAGGCAGCACAGGCCACCGCGGAGGTGCCTGTGTGTAATCCTGTTCCCGATCCTGTGACTGCATCATCCGGCGCCAGCAGGGATGCCTTCGTCCAGACCCGTTTTCAGGGAGGGGATAGCCGCACAACAACTGGCCTTCCTCTCCCTGCGGACGTGGCAATCCGGGACCGGCTTGAGCCTGTCCTGGGTTGGGTGGCGTTGCATGTTTGTGATATTCGGGATGACGTGTGGAGTTCTCGCGAGGACAGCGCACGTCATTTCGAATGTCTCAAAGACCACGTCAACCTACTGGGCGGGGTCACCTGTGCTGTGTTCCTCTGTGTGCTGGAGCTTCTGCCGACCCCCTCCTCAACTGGACACCCTATGCGCCGGTCGTCCTCCGTGCCATCTTCCTGCCGAAGTGTCACCCGGGCACCCTGCGGAGCTGTCCCTGACCCAGCGACCAGGCTGGTGGAGGACACATCCCTGCCACAGTCGGGAGTCGGAGGTCCAGCAGGGGTGGCCACCCCAACAACTGGACCCCAGCAGGAGGATGACATGCAGGCAACAATGGGCAGGGCACATGCATGGCAGCAGCAGGCTGAAGGTGGGAGCGATGATGTCTCGGGGCCAACAACATCAGAGGGGCAGGCATCGGCTGTAGGGCAGGAGGACCCTGGATTGGGAGTGTCTTCCGTGTGGCATCGTTTGGGCCAGCAGATAGATGAGGAGCAGCGGCGGGCGGAAGAGGTATGGCTCACAATGATCAGGGCGGAGAACTCCATGCGGAGGGTGCTGAGGAGGGCCGAGTGCCTCGAGGCAATTTGCTGGGAGTTGGAGTTGAACATGGCATCGTCCCTGCGAAACCTCGGGGCCATGGAAGAGGCCTGCCTCCAGAACATAGACGAGGAGTTCGATGATGCCCTGGCCCCGGAAATCGAAAAGTGAGCTATCGGACTAGCCCACCGCCATTGTATATAGTTTGTAGTGTTAGGTTTCATTTTCATTTTCCTTTATTTGGGGTGATTGGACTATGCCCCACACTTTTGTATACAGTTATTTCCTAGGTCGTTTTTTTGATAGGTTTCATTTCTTTCGTTGGGCTCATGGACCCTGGATGAAATCGTTGTACATAGTTGAACAGTGGATTTATGAGAGAATTTTATTTTTTTACTCACCATGGATCAATGGATTTTACAATTTGCGTTTCCTTTGGATTTGCTTTGGTGGACCGAGAGTTTGGACACATTTTCTTTTGTATTACTTTGGATTGGTTCTTCATATTTTTTTAATTCTGTTTTGGACATGCATTTCATTTCATGTTTGAAATATTTTTCATGCTTTCATTTCATTTCATTCATTTTGTTCATAATACATTTTGATTTATTACTTCCATGTGTGGTATTCACTCATTGAGTTACTGCATGTGAAAATGTGGATTTACACAATCATTGGCACCCAGTGTGTGTGTGTGAGGGACATGTATTGATGTACATTGTTGACTTTTGGTTTGTGTTATGAAATAGGCATTTCAGTGTGGGGTGGATTGAGGACTTTATTACCTTTCAAGACTGGGGTGGCGTGCTGTGGGATTTTGGTGGACATGAGGCCCATGATTGTGCATCTTTATGAGGTGTTGGGGGGGACATGAGTCAGGGCCATGTGAAACTCCCTGCGCACCCCACTGGATACATGTATCCCACTTTGCAAGTGAAATCGCATGTGAAACTCCCCGCGCACCCCAGAAATACATGTACCCCACTCGCCCAAGGCGTATTGCATGTGAAACTCCCCACGCACCCCACTGGATACACGTACCCCGCTTTGCAAGCGAAATCGCGTGTGAAACTCCCTGTGCACCGCAGAAATACATGTACCCGCTCGACCAAGCCCTATCGCCTGTGAGACTCCCCGTGCACCCCACTGGATACATGTACCCCGCTCTGCAAGCAAAATCACGTGTTAAACTCCCCGTGCATCCCAGAAATACACGTACTCCGCTCGCCCAAGGCCTATCGCGTGTGAGACTCCCCGCGCACCCCACTGGATACAAGTGACCCACTCTGCAAGCGAAATCGCGTGTGAAAATCCCCGCGCACCCCAGAAATACACGTACTCTGCTCGCCCAAGGCCTATCGCGTGTGAGACTCCCCACGCACCCCACTGGATACAAGTACCCCGCTCTGCAAGTGAAATCACATGTGAAACTCCCCGCGCACCGCAGAAATACACATACCCCGCTCGCCCAAGGCCTATCGCCTGTGAAACTCCCCACGCACCACACTGGATACACGTACCCCGCCCTGCAAGCAAAATCGTGTGTGAAAGTACCCGCGCACCCCTCAGAATACACGTACCCCACTCAGACAGCGAAATCGCGTGTGAAAGTACCCGCGCACCCCTCAGAATACAAGTACCCCGCTCTGCAAGCAAAATCGTGTCTGAAAGTACCCGCGCACCCCTCAGAATACACATACCCCACTCAGACAGCCAAATCGCGTGTGAAAGTACCCGCGCACCCCTCAGAATACACGTACCCCGCTCTGCAAGCAAAATCGCGTGTGAAACTTCCCGCACACCCCAGAAATACATGTACCCCACTCGCCCAAGGCCTATCACGTGAGAAACATCCTGCGCCCCCCAGAAATACTCATTCCCCACTCGCGCGATTGCAGTGTAGCGGCCCTGTTAGCTGGTCCAGGGTTAGCACGGCCCTTTGTGCTGCATTGGGGATTTCAATGGATTTTCCTTGCGCAAGGGGCGTTCTTGGGGGCGTAACTGGCGCTGCGGGATGTTCTCTGCACCAGCGCTCAAAATGGCTTGGCAATTCCAAGAATACGCGGTGCACCAGAATGCTGTTTAGCGCACACGCTGGCGCACGCTGGCGCAGGCTCCTTCTCTGCACTGCTCGCATGCGCTGCCTCTGCGCAGCAATCTATGAATTACCTCGTTAATCTTTTTCCAACTAAAGAACGCATGATAAACTGGTCAAGAACTGGTCAAGAAAGCCTGATAAAACAAATGATTTGAAATGTAGATTTTGTTTGGTAGCTAATGAAGATGAAACACTAAACCATTTGATAATTCATTGTGTATTTTTTGAAAAAGCAAGATTCAAATTTCTTGGGTCGTACTATAAAAGTGATTCTGCCTTCATGTCGGACGCTTTGTGGTCTCAATGCATGAGTGGGAGCAGAATTTCAATCATGTTGGCACTTTCAAATTTTATGAAAATTATTGAAAAAAATGTGCAGCTTGAAATATAATGATCAGTACTTTGAGCATAGTGATTGATGACACTTGGTAAAACAATGTATTATGGTTTTTTCAGTTGAAGTGAATTATGAGAATTACACGTCATTGCACTTGTGAATAGCCTTCCTTTATATTGAGAAAGCTTGTTGATACAAGCTAATTTAGAGTAATTTGTGTTAGAAGTAAGTTTTTAGGTGTTTTGAATTGTAGGTTCTGAAAACATCCTAAGTGATTTGGTGGTAAATTGAGTGTTGGGAACCTGTGCTCATGCTACCACACCGTTTTGGTTTTTATTGTGTACATTTTCTTTTAATTATTATACTGAATTCTGTAAATTGTAAAAATATGTTTTGTACTGTTGTAAAGGTGCTCGCAACAAAAACAACAATAAAAAAATTAAATAAAAAAATAAAAATAAAGTTTAGGTGATACTGTTAACGTCTTTGATGGCAGGACATTCCCCTGAACCTACATCCATATTTGCCCATTGTGAGCCTGTAATCAGTCCAATAGCTTACTCTATCTGCCCCAGCTTTTCATCATTCACACACAAAAAACGGTCCCTCATCATGTCCAGGATAGATTACACTAACAGCATATACCTTGGAATGCCAGACTACCTACTAAGGAAACTGCAACGATTACAAAACGCGGCTTCCAGACTTCTCCTTAAGCTCAACAGAAGAGATCACATCACACCATCATATAGGATGTTACCCTGGCTGCCTGTCAAAAAAAGAATCACTTTCAAAACAATGTGAATATCGCACAGAGCAATGCATAGCCAGCAAGTAGAATTAATTCAAAAGAAACTCTCCATCTACAAAACTAACCAGCACTCTGAGATCCTGCAGCGACAACCGCCTAGGACCCAAACAGTACACAAAGAAAAAACTGGGTGGATCAGCCTTCTCCTCTTTAGCTGTGAAACTTTGGAACTCCCTTTACAGGGAATTACAAAATATAGAGGACCACACAAAATTCAGCAAACTCATTAAAACCTGGCTCTTCAGCTCCGAACACAATGATACTGACTGAGCAGCGCCTGCACACCTAGTAACCGACCAAAAACTGAAAATGGAAAAGGAGTCTGAAAACTATAGCGGAATGAGGGACAGGACTGGGAAGAGAGAACTTAAAAAGAGACGCCCCGGACCGAAAGAGGTACCACTAAGAAACAGAAGAAGCTGGCAGGCCTGATTCGATTAGGCAAGGGAAGGAAGCCAAAGGGAAACTGAGAGGGGGAGACTCAGGGAAGGGCAAATCCCAACCTAGGCATGCCCCCACTGAGGACCAACAAGTGAACAGGAGTAATGCACCAGACCCTCCCCATTATATGACAGACAACGCCCATACGGTATCGAAGAAAATGGCCCTCATTACGAGTGTGGGGGTAGCCATGGAGCAATTAGCTCCATGGCTGCCTCCCTTACCGTGGCCATGGGCCTCATTACGACCCTGGCGGTAAGGGGTTAACGCCAGCGTTAGCTGCGCCGACCCCTTACCGCCAACTACGAGGTCCCTTAGCGCCATGGCGCTTTTAACACCTGCTTTTAGCAGGTGTTAAAATCCATGGCGCTAAGGGACCATGGAGTTAATTACGCCACCGTAATTTACGGTGGCGTAATTAACGCCTTCCCCACTCCCATTATGCCCTATGGGGCAAAAATGGGAATGGGGAAGGGTAAATGGGGATTGGGGACTTACCGCCCCGCCGACCTCGGAATGGGGCGGTAAGTCCGCCAACCACCATGGCGTAAATGTAGTTTACGCCATGGTGGTAAAGTCACGGCCCAGGCGGTAACTTACCGCCTGGGTCGTAATGAGGCCCCATGTCAGGTTTGGTGCAATGGGGACTTACCGGTATAGTCCGACCCTGGCGGGACGGCTAAGTCCCCATTGCACCAACCATTCCCCATTCCCATTGAGCGCCCATAGGGCTCAATGGGAATGGGGAGGGTGCAAATAACGGGCTCGCGAATGGCAAGCCCGTTATTTGCACCCTTGTCCCTTAGAGGGACCCGTAAGGGACGTGTGGTCCGACCACTTGTTCCTTACGGTCCCCGCCAAGGGACCTCAGAATAGGGCGGTAGGGGATTAGATTACCGGCACCGGTCACCTTACCGGTGCCCGGTATCCCCTACCGCCAGACTCGGAATGAGGGCCAATGACTATCCAATCCCTGCAGATTTCTTTCAGGCCAGTGAACACAACCCCTAACTAGAAATAGGGCCTGAACCAAAGTCAGACAGCATAACGAATTCTGAAGAGGCCCAGGAATTGTGACCACTGAGGTGACAATCAAGGCAAAACCAGAAAGGGCAACTAGGAGTTAGGCAAAAATCATGACCACCACAGGTGACGCAGTTAAAAGAATTTCATGGGTAGGAATGTTACGCACTTAGACAGATATCTGGAGTGGGAACTGTGATGCACTTGTATGGATGTCAGGACTGGGAAATCTGATGCGCTTAGTGGGCTCTTGGCTCTAATAATAACAATTTTATTTTTAAAAATGGACTCGGATGGAGTCTCAGAGGAGAGGGAAGGAATGACACACTCACTTTGACTTTTGGGGTGGCAGGTATGACACACCTGAATGGATTTCAGGGGTAGCAGTTGTGGCACACCTGCTTTAACTTCGAGGGTGGGAGGTGTGATGCATTTGGATCGTTTTTTCAGGGGGTAGGACTCACCTGGATTGACTCCTGGGGTGGGGGAGTGGTGCACTTGGGTGTCTTTTCAGGGTGGGTGGAGAGTAGTTGGATGGATTCTTAGAGTGGGAGACGTGGTACACTTGGGTGGATTTCAAGGGTGGGATTTGTGGAACAAGCAGATGGACCACCAGGACTCTCATCAGCAACCAGTACTAATAAACTCACCCTCTGTATAAACCTCTCAAAATCTGGACCTAAAGCAACCAGACCTCTGCAGCACCACAATCTACATGTACTTCAAAACACTGCAACAGCACCAAACCACACATAACCTGGGACAACAGCACACATTGGCCAACTTCCAAAAATCACATTTATGCTCAGTGAACAGTGTTTCTGAACTGAATCTGCCATCAGCGCATCACAGCTCTCTTGCTCTTTTCCTGCTCACCGCCACTTACCATCCACCCTCCCATCTTGCATTACAGATCTGCCTGAGCACCTGGAGACCACACAAGTGGCATTGGTGTGCGGTATGAAAACCTTTAACATTAACATTAACATAACATCATGATCTGCTCCTTTGTAAACATTCCAGACTGAGGTTAATGAATGATCCTATCCTTTACCTAACATCCCTGACTCCTCAGCATTCTGCCTTTCAGCATCAGCATTTCTCTCTGCTGCACTAGTCATGCCACTGGTCCTGCAGAACAACTTGAATCAGCATTACACTTCCCCAAGCATAGCGCCCTCTGAGCCAGAAAGTGTTAGGCAAGTGTGTTGCTCTGGGGCTCTGGGGGTTAGTCCTGCTGGTCAGGGTACAGCAAGCACATCCCCACACTGTATTCTTTTTTGTGCGTTTTTGTGTTGAGGATTGTGAGTACTGACTTTGACTGTACTCTATATTGAACTCAGCTTGGAGGAGGAGGAGGAGGTGTGCAAGCCTGTGATCCTTTCCTAACAGGCAAATAGGTGAGAGTGCGGGAGATTAGGAGCGTATTGGGGTGCAAAAAGGCTCCATTCTATCGGTGACTGTGGGCAAAACGCCTTTGAACTGACTGTGGTGCAATAAAAACCACAAGGAAAGTTGATTCTCTATTTACAATCTGCATTATATGCACGTTCAAGTGCCAAGCAGAGTGTGTTTCCGTGTGTTCCCAGGGGTGCACGAGATCTGCACCGGTCCGGAAACCAGCCCTTGTAAAAACTACGAGCCTTGTAAAGGGCATAGGACAACAGACACCGGCAGCCAGGTAACAGCAACATCACTGTACCAAGCACACCCTTGCTCTTCCAGTCCCTTTATTTGCTACCATTTTGCTGGCAAGTTATTATTACTAAGCGCCAGTTTATAGCTCAGCTGTCACTCTTACTACTGCATTTGCCCATTTGCCCACTTGTACCATTGGGTCTGAACAGAATTTACTAAACAAGTGATTGGCCTGCTTGACAAACTCCTTGGGGGCGTATTTACTATGTGGGTCAATGCCAACCATCTACAATTTAAGAAGTGGGTCCCTATGTTGGAAGGGCGATTTAAAAGCACCGGAAGTTCACATTATGCTGCAGGAGACATCAAAGGAGGTCATAATGTCCCAATCATTCGAGTACCCATCGTAGGAGATGAATCACTCATGTAGCATCCAGACCTCCTGGACCTCTAGTCCCTGTCCCGGGAAACATCCCCTCAGAACATTAATTAGAAATACTTTAGATTACAAGCTTTCCACTTCTTCGATGAAACATACTATTACTAAGGGGATGTCAAACAAGAGGAGATCACTAAGTGGTAGCATCCTGAGTGAAGGAAGATTCTTGGAGCAACTGCAAATGCACCCAGAAACAGATGCTTTTGAAATAGGAATGGGTGACGTGGCAGAGAAGCCCAATAACACTGATGGTACACGGGACCCTCAGGCAAGTGAGGAAAGTGAGGCCCCACCACTTATTACAGGGGGGCAGTTACACAGTGGGCTCTCAAGAGAGGATCACAGGGTGGAGCACAGCCAGTTCATAGGAGTCTAGGTGCATAATGGCTCCCTGTGAAACCCCACATTAACAGCATTGAGTTTTGTATGCAACTCCTTGGTGAGCGTTTTTGAGTTACTAAGAACGGAGGTCCAAACTCAGTCGGGTACTCTCTTGGAATTAACCAAAGAGGTGGGGTCAAGTGAGTCCACAATGGTCGGCCTCAGTTATTTATTAAATTCATCAGTATGTAAGGACTTGGGACTCTTAAAGGAAGAAAGTTGTTATCAAGCTTTGATGTGTAAAGAGATCAACTCCCATCTTGTGATGCTTGAACAGGAATTACTCTCAACAAAAACAGAGCTAAAAACTAAGTGGGAGGAGTCTAGGATGGGGCATCACAATTCTGTGACAGGGCCACAAGAATCTCTCCCACTGGATGACACTCCATTGTCCCAATCAACCCTTCAAGAATTAATAATGCTGGCCCAGTCTGGGGTAGCAATCATAGCAGCCCCGAAAAAGAGTCTGGATGACGCAGGGTCAAACTCACTTGAGGATTTGGGACAAGGATCTGCTCCGGATAGTCCTACTTTGGCTGTCTCCCCAGAGCCTCATCCCCCGCAGAATGCTCCAACAGCCAGCGAAGAAGAAGGCCAGGGGGGCAGAGGTGACAAGACGAAGAAAGGAAAAGGAAGAAGAAAAAAGACTGGCCAACAAACTAAAGAGATCCCGAGGGAAGCGTCCAATCCCCAGACACATAAACCTAAGAACATCAAACAGCCAAAGCAAATTAAAACAGTGAAAAGTAACATTTTCAACACCCTGAATAAATACTCTAAAAGGGCCGCATTGGATGTATCTACCTCACCTTTTTCCCAGCAGGTGGACACAAATGAAGCCACTGTACATTTAGCTGGGAGTTCTGGAACTGGGTCCTACTCTGGACAAAAAATAAATCAGTCCGTACTCACAATTACTAAAAGCAGCATGGGCTTACAAACTGATAATCCTACTAAAGTAAAGAAAGCTCCTTTACGTCTGGCTCCAATAGTCTTGAAAGAGACAGCCAAACAACAACAAGAGCGGATAACTATGGACAACATTGGACTGGATTCAAATGCTTCCTTCTCTGAGTTAGCCAACCCCAAGGAGAAAGACGATTGGGAGGCCAGGCTTGGGAAGATCTGAATCCCCTGCCAGATAAAGTTTGGAGAGTGGTAGAGAATCTATGAAGAGTTTGGTGGATGGAGGAGTGAGGAAGGATAGGGGGAGGGGGGATTAAAAAAACTAAATGTAGCCACTGTTACTGGGAATCCTTACTGAAGTCTTCTAGAAGCTGACCATATTCCGCTGTCGGCAGTCTTTGGTCAATACAATTCCAGTCCCCTAAATTCTAAATTCATCCAACCAACAAAGGTAAATAAGGGTGTGAACTGATTAATAGCATTTAAGCGACAAGGGGTTAACCTTAATGCCAAATTGGAAAATCGATTTGTGGTTTCTAGGGTCCTGAAGGATCTCTTTGAATCTAAATCTTTTGTTGACGTTCTCTGGGACATAGATAGGCCTGCCACTAAACAAGGTATTACAAGGAAAGCTCATTCCCACTCATTCGATTTAGAGACTGTGGAGCATAAGAGAGATCTCTGAAGTAACATCATGAGACTGGCAAGGGAGGATCTCGATCCAGGGTCATTTCAGTGAGAGAAAAGAAAACTCTGTTACAAATAGAGAAATTAGTTAAAGGGAAACAAATTTGAGAGAAGCCACTTGGATGAATTATCCATGCTTAAAGCAGTAACCAAAGGTAGCTTGCAAAATTTCTGGTGCATTATAAATCAGCAACCTCAATTCCAAGTTTCAGCCCAGTCTAATGGCATTTTGGAATCGACTTGGAGAAAATATTTTACTGGAAATTTTGAGGCAACTAACCCATGTGGCTGTGGATTAACCGCAAAACTGAAATGGGAGCTAGACATTATGGAAACTGAGGTGAAGTCTTATATTTACCTTATCAAGATTGAGAGCTGCCGAGCCAAATGGCCTTACAAATGACATGGTACGATCTGCAGTTGGTCTTTGGACTTCAATCCTTCTTCACCATTTCAACAATGTAAAAACACACAAATGGCCCTAGTCTTGGCGCTTAGCAATAATAATTCCCATCTATAAGAAAGGGGATCGTGGGAATCCAGCTAACTATCGCCCATTTGCCCAAATGGACATAGAGAGCAAGATATTTGCACAAATCATTCTGACCTGGCGAAATGGGGTGACCAGGCAAATATCTTCTCGAAGTTCCAGACCGGCTTTCAGAAGGGACTGTCCATGACACTAAACAGCCTGGTCTTGAATACTCTAAACACCAGGCAAGACAAAGATTTTCTTCTTTATGGGGCTTAGATAGACTTGTCTAGTGCATTTTACACTATAAATCGCAGGAAACTGCGGTGTAAGTTAAAAGATTGGGGAATCCCTGCCAGTCTGTTGGCCATCTTAACCTACATACATGTTAAAACAACGATACAGGTTAGACTACATTTTGGCGACCTGTCCTCCCCCATCCCTATGGCCAAGGGTTTAAGACAGTGATGCATTGTTGCACCCTGCCTTTTCAACCTTTTTTTGTCTGACTTGTAGAAGAAACTGGCACCACAGACAACAGCACTGCCTAAAATTGGTCACTGTAAAGTAACATGTCTGGCCTATGCAGATGACGTGGTCCTATTGGATCGCACCCCAATAGGCCTACAATGTCTGATTGTAGCTTTGGAAAACTATGCCCATCAAAATGACCTTATCATCAACCCAACTAAAACATTTGTCATGGCCTATAACCACCCCAAGAAAATGGGTATAGGTGGCGTCAAATGTGACATGGCAGACTAGACCTTACCTGTAGTAAAAGAACTAAAATATGTGAGTTTCATGATCAGATCAAACCCTTCAATCACAGCCCTAGAAGCTGATATAGGAAGTAAGGTTAATCAACTTGTCTGCCAAATGAAAAAAAAAATCCTCTCCACCTATTCTAGATTCACTCTCTCTCCCTTAATTAAGTTCTACAAGGGTATGGTAATACCGATTCTCATGTATGGAATTAAAATTGTGAAATTGGCATCTAAGATCATTGGGTTGGAATCAAGGGTTTAATCTGGAAACACGTTTTTAACTTACCTAGATCACTGCCCATGGCAAGGCTCAGGTATGAGTGGGTCCTTCAGTCCTTAAAATTCTATGTAGATTGGAGAAGGATTATGCTCTATAGGTCAATCTTAATTCCAGAAAAACATTCGCTGTATGAGGACATTGGTGGTCTAATGATACAAAATACCAAAGCCAGCCTACGGACATTGAAACTTGATGCAGTAGACATAATCATAAAATGTAATATCTCAGAAATATGATTAATGGATAATACTCAGAGGTTAAAAAAATCCATGTGCCAAATGGATTGGATTGCAACAAGGGCATCATTTACCCATATGAAATGCTTTGAAAATGTCCCAGTGAATGACAAACCCGTGGGTCATCTGCTGCCTTATTTGAGAAGGTTTCTGAATCCAAAATGGCGGGCCAATATATTAAGAATGTGCCTATACATATTCACTACAAGAGTCCAATTGACCATTAGGAATAAGGGCCCATTGAAGGATAGCGTGTGCAATCTTTGTGACATAGGTGCTCAGCAGAATGTAAAACATCTTTTTGTAATGTGTGTTGGGCTTAACAAGCAAAGGATTGACCTCTTCCTACGATTTGTCCATAAAGTTGACTGGTTGTATACAAACGAAATTTGGAATCGAATGTCAGCAGGAAAGGAAACTTTCTTAACACTTGAGGTTCTCAGATTCCTGGAGGAAATCGAGACACAAATTAACGTTTAATGTCCATTTGTCAGTGCTACTCAGGTCTTTGTGCTCCTGTTGTCTTTCTTAATTGAGATTATGGGATTGTAAATGTGTATTTGTGCTCCTGTTTTCTTTCTTAATTGAGATTAATGATTGTAAATGTGTATTTTAATGAGTATGTATGATGGATTCGGCTATGTGATTATTTTAATGTTTACCCATTCCTTCTGTACTGTGAAAAGTAATATGTTGACTAAACACAATAAACAAATTCAAAACAAGAACTCAAGACCCACCTCTTCAAGGAGTCTCTCCTCAACACCTAGGCCATCACATTGCGCCACCTCACTCTCTAGGCGCCACCCGCCCCTCTCCTCCCCACCAGCCGGTATAGCTGTACCCCTCCCTCCTATGTGCCCCTCTGTATCCTAGCCCGATGTATATCTGTTCTGTTGTTACCTCTGAAAGGCGCTCCATAATGCATCTGTACTGTTGTACACCTCTGTGAAAGCACACTGCTGCTTCTCGAAGCTATGTCCGCGCTCAATAAATACAATAATAATAATAATATTTATAATAATAATAATAATAAGCCTCCTGGTGAAGGAAACACAAACTTTACTTTAGTTAAAAGCTTATGTTTCTAGTGCTATGGTTAGATTAGAGGGTTCTCTGCCTGAGGAACATTTATTTTGACGGATATTCTGACGGATCATTATGTTTTATTAGGTTGAGGCAGGGCAAGCCCCTTAGTCGAAGGGAAAGATAGGTTTCTCTATTGATATAATAAAGGTTTGTAGGCCACACCATGATCCCTCCTTGTCAGTCCCCTACTCCCTCACCCTCACAGTGGCCACTGAGTTGATCTCATCCTTGTCGCCAATTAAGTTGTGACTTAATATAAACTGGGATGTCCACAAGAGCATAAGTATTAAAAGTATTCTTTAAAGAACAATTGCAGGGACATGACTGACAGGTAAGCTCACTGTCTACAGTTATCAAGTCTCTGCACATAAATAATATGATTATTCAATGTCCTATTATAATGTAGGAGGAGCGCTGCGGGTGTGGCGTGAAGTCTCGCGAGATCTCAGCGAGCGACGGTTTTACGTGACTGGTACCCCACCAGGGGCTATATTATCCAGTAAGACAGTCATTTCGACAAAAAGTGAAACAGTATCCGAGTGCAGGGATCCGGCAAGTGCTGTAATTGAGCAGGCGAGAACCTATTGGAACACACCTCTTAGACAACTAAGCAAAAGTTAGCAGAACACTGATTTTTCCTTCGATGAGGAAGTCATACAAAGGGGTTCTAGGATGTTTGTCAGGGTCCTCCACTCTAAAGGAGCAACCCAATGAAATGCACACGTCATAACGTCCAACATCGGAAACGCAGGAAGTAGTTCATATGCAGGAAGTTCAGACACGGCTAAGGAAAAGATAGCTCAGTGTGTCATTGTGAGTGATTTATGTGCAAACATATGTCCACAGATTTCAATATACTGCTTTGACTCAGTCATTCACGTATATCACCTTCACGAACATGTGCACTATTGTATTCTACTAAGCTTCAACGTTTGCACACTGTATGGAACTGCACGCCCACGTAGGAGCTGGCATAACTGAGCCTTTGTAGCGCTTGAATATAAGATATCCAGTCATGACATGCAACATCCACACGATGCTAGGATTATTCACTATTAATCACCAAAATATATACTCATGTAGCTTTCTTAAATCGCCCTGTGCCTAAAGCTCCTTTCTCATCAAAATATTGACGTTTCTGCTGGAAAATGAGCCAAGGAAAAGGTCCATTACCAGCTTTTATTGATCCTGCACTGCCACCTTCTGCCATTAAGAGGAACACATAGAGGTTCGGGTCGGATATGCGTTCAGAATGCAGGTTAACTTATTTATGACGTCCCTTCACCGATTTCCTACTAATGGCATACCTCCCAACCTTTTGACTGACCAGAGCAGGTGATATCAGATTGAAACCTAAACATCTTCAGAAGGGACTACTGCGCAGGTAGGCAGTTTAGCAATGGATTGGAAAAGGGGGAAGGGCTGGGCGCAGCGTGTGAGGCTTACTGCCTGCAAACTGCATGAAACATATGTGTATATATCTGAGCTTGTGATTGGTACATATCCTCCATCCCCGCAACGCAACTGCCCTTTGCTCGTAGGAAAGGGCAGATTTTTTTTCCTTGGGAATAATAGGTTAAGAGGGGGGTGAAATAGTACGGGGGACCGGATCCCCATGAAAATGCTGCAAAAATGCATGAAATATCCGGGTGAGTGGATTATCAGAGATTTTGAGAATAAACATTGTGTATAGCTCACGCCCATAGTCTGCCAGCGGTCGTGCAGAAACCCTGGTCAGAACCGCACTTCGTATAACTGCTCTCTACAGATGAGGAAGACATTTACCCCATATGATAATGAAGGCGCTTGGCCGTTCACATCCTAGTGCTTTACACATTGCCTCATCACACACTCTCTCAAGAGGTGGGGGAAGTGGGTGAAACAAAGGAGCTGGTGGGTGGGCCCGTGTGTGGATGATTTTGGCGGGTGGCACTCGCCAAAGCGGGTGAGTTGAGAGCTATGCTGATGGTAGGTTCTGACCCTCATCTTGGAAGGCCATGAACATATACGGATTGTCAGAACTATGCAAAGTTCGTCACATGAAAAGTTCGTTAGATTGCAGAATTATACGCATAATACGAGTGCTGTGAATCTTGCATTATTTTGCACGTTGATGCTTCAAAAAACACCAATACCAATAGAATACAATAAAATATTGTATTTACATAAAAACTAAACTGAACAATTAGAGCTTTCCTTTCTGGACCTTTCGGTTGGTTGTAGGCCCAGACTTGACCTAAAATTCATTTAGCCCACCTTTGGTATGCACGTATCAAGATTCTAAATCAACTGGCATGCGTGTATCAGCATTCTTGAATTTTCTCTAGCTAACTAGTACTAGTGGCCACCCTCTTTCGTCACAGTATTCGATCATGCGGCTTCACACTCCTGTGACAGAATGCCATCTGTGAGCGGTGGGACTGAGCTTTTTTAAAATTTCTGATAATGCAATGATGCAGGACATTCAGTTTCTAAAAGTGAGATCTGGTAATCAGATCCCACTTAAAGCTCCATGCCAAAAAGCACAATGTACACATATAACTTGCTCTAACCCTCCCCTGAAGTAGCCATCAGCTGCCCGTCAGTGGCAACAGGGCAGGTTCAAAGGCCACTTGTGTATTCCTGATTAAAGCTGCTGGAACTCGAGAGCTGGCATTTAACCATTTGCATCTCTGGTTGAAACTATTATAAATGTGAACCACAGCAGTCTGGTGCAAGTTATTAATATCTAAATATAAGCCATGTCTAGTTATGACATGGTGTCTACTGAGATTACACAATCCTGCACCGCAAGCATTAGATGCCATATTATTGTCACCTTGGTGTGCATCAACTGATGCATGACAGATCCTGGTGTATATTAGACGTCTGACCTGGGTGTACCCACAACAACTATGTTAGATCTATCCCAGGAACGTCTCTTTCATCCCTCTAAGTGGGTTGACAACTTCTCCAGGGAACAGAAAACATCCCTGGGAGGTCCCCAGAGTACTTGCCCTTCAAATACAGGTCTGTCATTACAAGGGCCATCACACACTAGAATGCTGATTATTGGAACTTTGGATGTAGTCACACAGAGGAAGGGGGCAGAGTTAGAGTAGCCCAGAAGGAAGAGAGGTTCTAACCACAGAGGGGTTTCAACACTGCGGTTTTTGCTAGGGATCTCGAGCTTCCTGCCCCCGATTACTACTTCCTGCAGGCAGGACACTTTGTGTATAATAGCAAGCAAAGGACACTCTTTAAAAAGCAGCATGGATTTGACCCCTGACAACAAGTTTTCCTACTGACCAATTTGCTTTAGCATGTTGCTTATGTAAGGGGTAATGTTTCCCACCTCCCCCCCACCCTGGTTGATTCATCTTGGGAACAGTCTTGAAGATTCACTGGAACAGGATTGAGAGCTACCGTTTTTGTCAAAGACCTCTGAAGAGATGTGAATACTGGAGCCCCAAGGAAGACAAAAGCTCTTCTTCATAACCACAACAGCACATAAAATCCAACAGTGCTTAGGTAAGTGGATAAGTATTGTGGATGATCCAGGGGGCGCTAGAGAGCCCAACACCAAGATGGCCGCATTGGTGTGAGCTCTCGTGAAGCCCTGAGGAGGAGGAGGAAAACACCCGACCCACTGGAGCCAAAACTAGCCAAAGCCCTAGAGAGGAGCATCAGATGACCTGGGGGAGTGATAGGCGAAGTCTGGTGACAATCGGACCCCCAGGAGTGTGACAGCTTGGAAGTGCGCAGTGGGCAAGAGGAGGCCGGAGGCGCGGCTCGGTACACACTACGCTGAGTAACTGTGCGAATTCCGGCGAGCAAGACCGAAAGAGTCCTGCAGCAGCTGTTGCCCCCCGTGGCTCGCAGCTCCGGACAACGCATGCAACAGAGCCCTGAGTGTAGCCGGGCATTGAGGAGAGGAGGGTGAGCCGTGCGCCGGAGCCCTGCGACCCGCCGAGTGCAGCTGTCCGCCGGAGCCGAGGAGCCAGTGGGACTCGGCCGGAGTCGGGGACACATATAGATGCAGAAAGCCAGTAAGGCTGAGAGGAGTGGGAGAATGCAGGCCTCTTGACTGGACGGCTCCCCCCGGAGCGACTAACCTCACCACCACCAGCGACGTGCCCCTGAGACAGAAGCCGGCAGCAGCAAGTGGAAGAGGAAGGACAGGAGACCGCGGGTTTGGAAGACGCAGCCACAGAGAGCGGAGGACCGGAGGAGCAGACTCGGGCCCGGACTGGCGACGAGCCCCCAGCCTCACCCGACGTTGCCAGAACAGTGGAAGCGGAACACAAAAGTAAGTGGCGCGCCTTGTGAGTTCACTGATACCACACAGGCAGTTAAACCATTCCTCGCCCCTGGAGTGGGAGAAGTGGCAGTAATGAGGAGAGAGAGTACAAGCACCCTGGGCAGCCAGCAGTCAACACTGAGAGGGCACTGACCTCCACTGGGCCCAGGACGGCAGGGAGGATGCACCATATGAGACAAAATTGGGCTGAAAAGCACACACATGAGACTAAGAGCACATTGAGGAGGGCAACAGTGTGGCGCAATTCAGGACATAAGCCTACTCTTGTGACAATGAGCCAGGACCGGGAAGGCATCGGGGAGAACGGCAAGTTCAGGCTGCGCACAATTGTTAGCCCAAAACAAGCATGGATGGATGGTGAGGCATAGTGCCTATTGACTTGCAGCAATCCTCATTGAGTGCACGCTGAGACATGGAGAGATAGAGGATTGCCGGCGACCATCTGCAGCAGTGGATCACGGTGGGGTAACCCGTGCATAGCCTGAAAAAACAGACAACCAGTAACACGTGCAGACAGCGAGGGCAGGGAGGTGACTGCAGAACCACAGCAGCATCTGCCGCAGGAAGAGGGAGTAGCAGCGGGGGCAAATAAGCCAGTGGGAAAGAGAGTGTAAGCGCACTGGATACCCCACAGCAAGGTCAGGAAGGAGGGGAGACCAGCAATACCAGGGAAAGGCATAACTGACCAACTCAATAGTTGACTACAGGAGATGTGAGTGAATAGCATCGACTGGAGCATAGGGGAGCAAGCTGCTGGAAGCCCTGGTCATAAGGGGTGTGCAAAACACACTCCCTACGCATAGCTAAGCGGTGGACAGTAGTGTTACAGCAGCGTGAGTGCTCAGAACAGCAACGCCGATGACCATAGATGGAGCAGGGCACTGGGGCAGAACCAAACACAGATCCCCAAAATAACTGGCAGGCCTCGGGCCCGAGAGGCAGAAGGCACGCAGAGACTTTATGGCAAAAGGGGGTAAAAGGCAGACCCGTCTACCATTCACCCAGAAAGAGGGGCAACAGTAAAATAAAGATCTCCCAACAACCACGCCTGGATGTCCTACGATGTCAGTGACCTCATTCCCAACAGGGGTGGATGCAGGACCGAGCAGGGAACCCCCATCTTCGGAACTGAGTTTAGTCCTCGCAGAGATGCACTCTGGATTCGCTGCCATCAACACGAAGCTGGATGGCCTAACATACAAGGACAGGATGCAGGAACGTATTGGCAAAGAGAGTAGCAGAACCTCCGAAGTGGAAACAAGAGTCAGCGTTCTAGAAGACACCAGCAGTGAAACAGTGCAGGCGGTACAAGAACTGCAAAGAGAAGTAAGAGCCATAAGAGACAAGAATGAAGTCCCCGAAGCAAGGTCAGGAAGAAACAATATAAGGGTGGTGGGGATTCCAGAATCGGTCCCACAGCAGAACATGGAAATATTCATGGAAACCTTTATCAAAGATGTCCTCCAAAAACCAGCACTGTCCCCCCAATTCCTGGTTGAAAGAGCACATAGGATATCACAGCTTGCCCCGAGACTGGGTCAAAACCCACGCCCAGTAACAGCGAAAGTGCTAAATTATCGGGACGCGATATTGAGGAGGGTGAGAGAACTAGGAGACCTCACTTTCGAGAACAGTAGGGTGTCCTTCTATCCGGATTTCACCACAGAGGTCCAAAAAGCTTGTATGTCCTTTGCAGCCGCAAAGAGGGCTCTACGTGACCAAGCGCTACAATATAGCATGCAATACCCCTCCAAACTTAGGGTTCAGCACGATGGAAGAGCACACTTCTTTACCGACCCGGCGGTGGTACACAAATTCTTTGACAATCTGCGGAAATGAGAAGCCAAGCGCCGCGGCATACGGAACCAGGAGATTGCTGTTTAAATGTTGGTGAAGATGCAAAGAACCAGCAAGTATAAGGAATAATGACGGTTATAGTCGGTGAAGTGTGGACCAGAGCCCCGATGGGTCATGTTAAAGCACCACTAGAAATGTAATTAGTCGGTCCTGCGGCAAGTACAAAAAGTTTTCGAAGTTAGTCCTCCTCCGAAGCACAGGAGCTGGCGTCCACTTGGAATGTGGTCACCTACACCCCCGGCTGGTGCCCATGTTCATTTACGTGTTGGGAGGTTGTAAGGGAGGGGGTTATCCACTGCAAGTTGGGGATGGGCAGTGTGGGAGGGGGGAGCACAGGGAAATTGTGATAGGGTGGGTGGGAAGGGGGAGGGTTTGCCCAGTTGGCAAGAATGGGGTTATAAAAAAAGGTTCATATCTTCTCAGAACGACCACAAGGCAGTTTTGCATAAGGTTGGTATGGAGGGGATGGCAGATCCTCCTCTTTGATCCTCACCCAAGCAATGGTATATAAGGTATTGAGCTGGAATGTTCAGGGGCTGAATGACCTGCATAAAGCCCAGAAAGTGATACAATATTGTGAGAGGCAAGGGGCAAAGATAGTCCTACTACAGGAAACCCACCTCAAAGGAAAGGGAATGAAGGGGTTGCCAAGAGCTGAGGCAACTGTAAATACTTCATTACTTACTCTGCATATTCAGTGGGAGTGATGACACTGATGCATAGGTCGCTAGGATTCCAGATTAGTGACACTGCAATAGACCCTGGGGGGAGGTTTCTGATTGTATCGGGTTGTGTGGGACACATGAAGCTGACCCTGGTCAATGTATACGGGCCAAACGTGGACGATCCCAAATTCTTCAATTCCCTGCTTGGGCAATGCCAAAAATATGTAGACACCAACATTCTGTGGTCGGGTGATCTCAATGTGCTACTGGATCCAAGCATAGATAGGTCTGGGTGGGGGCGAGGAGGCGTACGAGAGCAGCAGAAGCAATGCTGAAAGCAATGGAGGATCTGGATCTGGGGGACATCTGGAGATTGCTTCACCAGGGAGAGGGGGCATTCTCTCACCACTCTACGGCACGTTATACCTCTAACAGAAGTTATATCTTGGTGAGCCCCCACCTGGTGCACTGCACTGAGGGAAGTGAGATACTCCTGAGGACGTTCTCGGATCACTCTCCGGTGCTGTGGTCTGTGCACCTGGATACGACGCCCTCACAGGATGTTTAAACCGGTGGCACTACTAGACATAGTGCTCAAAAGTGAAAAACATAGCTTGGTTAAAAATTACTTTCAAGAAAATATGGGATCAGTAACCGGGAAGGGGACCCTGTGGGAAGCGTTCAAGGTGGTGCTGAGGGGGGATGCATGTCCACCGAATTGGGAGTATTGAAACTGACCCGTAGATAACTGCAAGAGGTGGAACTCAAGATAAAACACATGGAAGGGGAAGCGGACAGGTTGAACACCCCGAGTTCGCTCGCCAAATTAAAGGAAGGACTGGATCACTTCCAAGAACTAGTAGACAGGGAGATAAAGTACATTGCCCAAACTGCAATGGCCCGTAGATATGGGGAGGAGGGGAGACCGGGAAGGCACCTGGCGGCACTAATCAGACACGAACAGCGATACAGGGAAATAACTGCAGCGAGAACACCGAAGGGAGTGATAGTAGCAAAACCGAGTGAAATAGCGGAAGTATTCGGCTCCCTGTATGGAAGTATTCGAATCCCTGTACACCACAAGAGGCACTCTACAGGAAGACGAACTCAGAGAATATATCAAAACAGCAGCACATCCCAGACTCGGGGAAGAAGCCATGGAAGCCCTGGCAAAACCCCTTAAGGGTGAGGAATTATTGGGTGCAGTGCGGGCCCTTCCTACTGGGAAGGCCCCGGGCACAGATGGTATAACGGCGGAATTTTATAAGGAATGGGGCCCAGAAGTAGCTCAACATATGCTGGGGGTTTGGGAAGAGGGATTGCTGTCGGGAGTATTACCCCCGTTGGTGCGGGAAGCAGTGGTAACACTGATCATCAAGCCAGGGAAGGACCCAGTAGACTGTTTCCCGTACCGCCCGATCTCCCTGTTAAACCTAGACACAAAAATATTTGCTGAGGTGCTGGCAGACCACCTGCTCCCCTATGTCACACAGATAATTCTCCGGGATCAGTCCAGATTCATCCCTGGGAGGCCGACGTCACTGAATCTAAGGCCCTTGTTCTCAATCCTGGCACTGATAGACTCCTCCACGCAAGCAGTGGCACAATTTTGGACATGGAAAAGGCATTCGACTCCGTTGAGTGGAATTACCTTTTCGAAGTGCTGACCCAGGTAGGAATCCCTGCATACTTTCTAAGAGCGGTACGGCTACTCTATGCGGGATCCAGCGTGCAAATTCATATAAGGGGCACATGGTCAGGCCTGTTTGCACTCGGGAGGGGGACCAGACAGGGGTGTCAACTCTCTCCATTAATATTTGTCATTACAATTGAGGTCTTGGCCAGCAGGCTGCAGACGTTTCATGGACACAGGGGCTTATCCATGGGAGGGCCAAGCGAACTATTGTTATTGTATGCGGCCGATGCGATAATTTATATTAAGAACCCAGCGATTAATGTTGCACCATTAACGCAGGAAATAGCAGAATCCTCCCTATACCCCTGAATGAGGTGACCACCTGCTCTCCGAATACCAAAGGTTTTGATTGGGAACAGAATATCGTGACATATCTGGGAGTGAAGGTCAGTAGGGAAGCCCAATCCTTGTTAAACAACAACCATAAGAGCTACTTACAGGCTCTACAATCCAGCGTGGACATATGGTGTAGACTCCCACTCATGATTATGAGCAGGGTGGCACTGGACAAGATGGTGGTGGTCCCCAAACTCCTCTATATGTTTCAAAACATACCAGTGTGGCCTGGAATGAGCTATTTTCACGAGGTGTGCTCCCAAATGATTAAATTGGCCTGGACACAAAAGCCCCACGTATAAGATGGGAGGTGTTAGTCCCCCCTTCGGAGAACAAGGGAATAGGCACACCTGACATGGAGACATACTATTTGGCAGCCCAATTGTCCTTTACAAGGTTCTGGATTCCGGGGGCACCGCTAACGCCTCAAGTGCGCATAGAGAGAAGCTTGGTACACCCCCACGCACTACAGGGAGTGCTGATTTCAGTCAAGGTGGCGGATAAGTGCAGAATTGACCCAGTGGCATGCACGGTACATGCGTGGAGGAGAACCTTGGCAAGACTGGAAGTGGAGCACCCATTTGACCCAGGCATCTCATTATGGCAGATAGAAGCCCTGGCGCCGACATGTAATGTGTCCTTGGTGCGGGATTAGGAAGGAGGGGGGATAGCAAGACTGAAAGTTATGTACCCAAATGGTAGGTTTGTTACTCAGGAAGCGTTTGACGACAAGATGGGTGGCAGATTCCTGCGCAGAATGCAGTACTTCAGGATGAAAGCTGCTTTCCGGGAGTGGTCCCCGACATTCCCGGCCATTCCACAAACAACACCGTTACTGCATTACATGAGAAACTCACTAGGGTGCAGAGTGGTGATATCAGCAATATATAAAATCATCCAGGCAGATTCACACTGTACTCCCCCCACCTGCAAAAGTGTGAGGGAGAATGACTCCCGAGAGAGCTTCAGTGGCAAGTAATGGGCAATGATATGTGGCACCACATACACAGGAGTCTTCAGCTCTAGATTGCAATTAATCCAGCTTAAAACCCTCCATAGGGCTTATGTATCACCAACACGAGTACACATATATAACACACTAAACCAGCTACATGCCCAAGGTGTAATGCAGACCAGGCAGTTTGTGTACACATGCTGTGGTCGTGTGCTAAGCTGTGCCCATATTGGTAAGCTATGAATGGGGTCATGACATAGACTCTGGGGCAGCCCGTTCCATGTACAATGATGTGTGGTATGTTTTGTCTGGCACCTGGGGTACCAAAGCGGCAAACCGCTGGCAACCTGCATGATAGTAGCCAGGAGGTGCATTCTGATGAAAAGGACTAATGCCTCCCCGCCAGGGGTGAATAAATGGCTGAAAGACTTGATGTGGCTGAGGGACACAGACAGAGACTAGGTCGCCCTTTCTGGGAAACAAAACAGACCTAAATGCATCTGGGGCCCCCTATCGGCTTATCTTATAGCACGTGATGAGATGCCATTGTAAGAAGGGAAACAGAAAGGGGTGGGGAAGGGACACAAAACCCTGAGCTTTGGATGATTATGATATGGGTGGGGTGTGGCCGGGTGAACTGGAAACTGTGTCCCAACCGACATCGCAAATGTTCACAGTGATCTTTGATACATCATTATTGCACTAATATGTGATATGATGTGGTCTGAAGAAGTAATGATGTGAACCGTATAATAAAGAAATGTTAAAAAAAAGTATTGTGGATGATCAGTACCATCAGCAACGCTGATGCGTTAAACGCATTTGAGGAGACTTCAAGGCTCATTGTTAGCCTTGAGGTATCCTGTATGATGCTGATGAAAGCCTGGGGTAACCCAAAGCGGCATACTTCTCGCACTAAGAACGAACACGCTTACATGTTACACCTTACCCTAGGTAAGCACCCTATTGGCAGAAAATAGCCTGTAGGCCTGCAAAGGTCAAATACAAGAGGATATTCCTGCTACGCCAACATGTAGGAAAGGTCATATCACAGGCCACGTCGACTACATTCACATAGATTGATTGCATAGGGTGATGGTAGGAGTAATGATGGTCTTCCAACGTGTAGAAAAAAAAACATTGATATTAACTTTGAATATAGATCTATTCAAATTCATGGCCTCACATTCATATGCACCAAGTTCCAATATTAAGAGCAGCTCAAACCATCATAGTCTTAAATCTTGAAATGCCATTACCTTTGATTTACAATGTAATCTATCCCCTGACGTAGAAGTATCTACTTGAGGAAGGCCAGTGTCACAGGGAAGGCCTAGTGTTTCATGAAACCCTAGTGAAATTGATAAGGCCTTTTGTTACACGTCCCTGTTTCATTAGAAAACACAATATATGAATATCTACTCCATGTATGATGTGGATTGAAGAAGAAATAAGCATAACTTACTTATGGCATTAAGGAGTAACAGGGAGTATAAAGCTTGAATCGTTTGAGCAAGTCATAATATATTATGAGGCAATGATTAAAAACACAATATGGGCGCTTTGGCTAATAGATCTGCCGAGCTACAGTTAGCTCTAAGAGAACATAATCAGATCGCCTTTTGGAACATTTTCATGGTAGCACAAATATCTCCCTGGCACCCTCAATGCATATCCCAGAATATGTATGGCTTGTGCAGTTTAAGGCAATGTATCTTTCTAACTCCAGCATCCCTCCAACCAGCACATTTGATACACGCACAATGGTAGGAGCAGAGAACGACCTAATGTTCTCCACCACTGATGTGTGGTTTGCAATGTGCCATCAAAAAAGTGGAAGGCTCCAGGTCCGGATAATAAATCTGTTGGTTTGTTACAATCTGATTTTTCATTTTTCACAATAAGAAAGATAGTGGCAAATCTATTCAAGGGAAGAGAAACTGAAAGTGGGAGTTGCTTTCAGTGCTTAAAAACCATTTTAATCTTCATAAACTTCATGAGTAAACATAATACATTTTTACACAGAACACAGTGCATATTTTAAACAATACTTTTGTTAAAAACCAAAGTATACATCGTAAACTCTTTGGTCACATACACTTACACATACACAATGACCCCATTAGGGGTAGGGTATGAACACAAACATTTAGAAAAACATTGCTTGACTGTGATTAGTCATTTCTTTTCACAAACCAACGGTTCAGCATCATACTTATGTCGTCAAATGCATCAATTCGATAACTGTATTTAAATTAAAACAGTATGGAATCCCTACATGTTTCAGTTCGTCATGGTGGTAAATCCAGAACCTTCTTCGGGAGTGGACCCTGGTATTTGTACAAGCGTCTGGGCCGTGCTAGTGTGTTGGTGAAGGGATTTCTATGTTACAATATGAACCATCAATATGAGCCCGGGTATTAACAAAATTGTTTAATTCTATTAATGTAGACAACAATCCCCACAGGTCATTCCGATTAGAAGAAATTGTCCTTATTTTTAAAAGGAGGGATCATAATCATCCAAATAATTGTTGTCCTATTTCTTGGCTTGATGGTTTGGATGAGGTTAATGCAAAGGTTTTGGAGCGAAGATTTAATCAATGGGTAGTTGCCAATGACATACTGAGCCATTTCCAGGCTAGATTCCGAAACGAGTGGAAACAATAGAACAGGTTTCTAGACTGGCTTTTGATAATGCAAAAATATGTAATTCAGAAAGGTGTTCCCTTATAGTTAATATTTGTTGATCTTAAAGCAGTCTATAATAATGTTAACTCAGACTTGCTTTGGGGAACACTTGTAACACAGGGTATTCAAATCCAGCTGCTTAACGCACACCAATCCCTTCATGTTGACATTGAAGTAACATTAGGGTGGGCTCAGACTGGTGAAAAAAACAACGTTCCCACCTACCGCAGCCATGAGCCAGAGATGTTCAATTGGCCCCCCATGTTCTCTTTGTGCATTACCATCATTGCCACCTCATTATGTTCCCTGGCATTTAATGCCTCTCCTATCCATGGTATGAAACATATTATTATTTGCAGATGATGTCCCTCCTTTTGTCTATTTTATCAATGGACCTGAAGAAAGCTTTTACCAAATCTATTAGCTTGTGTGACTTGAAGGATCTTCTGATTAATGTATCGAAGGCTAAGATAATGGGCCTCATTACGGGTCTGGCGATACCCGTGCTGGTAAAACCGCCAGGTAGTCGCCGTACCCGTAATGAATTTCTAGTGCCTGATTTCCCAGTGCCACTGGGCTAGTCCGAGTCCAGTGGCTGAGAAGTCAAGCACCAGTCATTTTGCAATTCCACATTCCCATTCAGTCGCATAGGACTCAATGGGAATGTGGACCATGGAAGCAATGTTAATAACCGTGCCGGTGCTTCTGTTATGGCTTGCTTACCGTGGCCGCTGTGTCTGGCAGGGACTGTCCTGTTGGGCACAGCGGCTTCAGCAGGCAAACTCCTACTGTGCCGGTCCGGAAAACAACAGTGCCGGTAGTCTTACTGGCACCGTTGTTTCAGGACCAGCACAGTTGTAATGAAGCCCAATGTCCTGCCACTGAAAGACCTTATCTTCTATATCATTAGATTGGAAAAGTGTCAGGATTGAATATATTAATCACTTTGATTATTTAGTAATAAGGGGAACTGGCATTCCCAACTCTTAAAAAGTGATGTTACTATGAAGAAACCAGTACATGCCGCCCTAAGCTTTTCCAAAGGCTTTGGGGGTAGTGTAGTGGCACCCAAAATGTATGTATATATGTCAAACACTCAATATGCAGTCCTTTGTGGGGCCAAGGTATGGGGTTATAGTTGAGTTGATGTACTTATAGTTCACATAAACAAATTCTGTAAGAGCTTTGTAGGTTTCCCCCAGGGTACCTGAACACTGCAGTAAAAATGGAAACAGATGGGAACTGAATATGCTGTACAACTTAAGCCTATGCTCAGGACTTTAACTCGTTCTTCAGGGCCCATAAAGTCTGGTACGGGCCAAGCTGCAGGTTTATAAAGCTATTACAACACCCTCAGTATTTATTTAAATTAGAAAAAAGACAAATTATTATTAGTACCCGGCAGGGGGTGGGGAGGGGGTGACAGCCTCTCAGCCAATGAGGAGGCTCGGAATGGGGGAATTCCCCCCATTCAGAAGGCCGCCATCTTCTCCAACCAGGCAATGAGGTAAGTGCACCGCCCCCTCCCCCTATTTACCTTCCCTCCCCCCTTCCCTCACTTACCTGGTTACTTGCTCCTCTTCGGGAGTGGATGTGCTTGAAACACTTCTGTCGCCAGAGTGTCTTCTCACAATCTGAGACATGCCATTCATTCTCCTTTCCATGGTGCCCATTTATTTTTAACATTTTTTTCTTTTTTTTAATGGCTGCCATGGAAAGGGCTAAGAGACTACATGTAGCCCCTACCTCTTTCCATGGAGGCCATTTTCTTTGTTTACTTATTTTTATTGAATTCATTGCCCACCATGTAAAGTGAAAACGGAGTTTGTTTTCCCCGGCTGCCATTTTTTAACTTTGTGTTTTTTCTGTTCCGAAACGCCAGAGCATACTTCAGTTGGTTGGTCTGTTTTCTGTGTAAGTTTAGGATATTTCTTCATTTTGTTGGTTGCAGGAGTTAATTTGACAGCAGTTAGAGATGTATAGTCTGATGACGTGCTTGGAAGTTCATCTGGAAAGGTTCTTCCTGTTGGTTTGTCTGTGTTTTGTGTCAGTTCAGGATTCTTCCTTTTCTTGGTTGTTGTAGCAGTATCTGTCTCAGGTGTTGTGGTAGAAAGGGAGCTAGATATGTTTTTTTGCTTTTCTTTCATTATGTAGAGGTTTAGACAATTGCCTTTTCTCAGAGTGTTTTGGGGTCCAGTAGCTTTTGATTGAGGATTCATTTTTGTCGCCGGTAGCAGACATTATCTCAAGAGTTTCAAGACCTGCATTGGCAAAAATCTGAACAGTTGTCATGTGCAAGGAGTCATTTGTGTAGATTGTAGTTAATTTATTTTACTGATGGTTTACATCATTGAGCCAAGAGCATTTTTTCCAGGTGGTCTGCAGGTATACCAGATGGGTTAAGTTTGGCTTCAGAAATTGTAATCTTTTTGAGTTTTAGTCAGGACAAAGCAACATGGTGCATTATGGGGGAGTTTTGTAGATACAAATGTAAAGCTTTAAGGGGGCAGTCTTCCTCATTGGGAACTTCATACATGGCACCTAGAGAGGGCATCACCTTTCTTTTTCAGTGATCAATTGGAGGTTTTTTGTTGCTTTGTTGGATGTCAATGTGGCACATTTACAGCCTGTTTCATCTGTATGAAGAGTACAGAAGGCATCACTTGGCAGGGCATGTTGTCCTTCTCTACATCGTTGTGCACAATGTATTTGGAAACCATACCACACTTTATATTGGAGAGTTACAGGATGGACTGTATTGAAGATTCCACGACTCCACTTGTTTTTAGTGTGTGCAGATCATTTTCGGGGATGTATGGTTTGTGTGGCGTTTGATCTCTGCACTCACGTCCTGCCTTTTTTATGATGGATATTAGCACATTGTTGGCCCTCTCAAAGTCTTCACCATGCATCAGATTCACATTTTGTGGAAATGGAGGGTTGTTTAAATATCCATTTAGTCCAGCACGGATTGAAATTAGGCTTGCAGGCTGATATTCTGTACCTGATGAATTTCTTATCTCTGCATAAAATGTGTGCAGTAAGTTGTTCAAACTTGGCAGTTGAAGATATTCAAAGTGCGAGGATAGTTTGTACTGTGATATCCAAGTTTTTAATATATATGTGGACCATTTGGTTGCACTTTGTGTATTGGCTTTGCAACTGTTAATTTCTAGTGCATTTAAATCAGCATCTGATAGACAATGATGTCTTTTTGGTTTATCAATAGTTTCCCGTATTTCATCGGTGTCTTCATTGAGCCACTCTTCTAGGGTTTCATTTCCAAGCAGGTTAAATTATACCTGTGTCATTGTATTAGGTATACACACAGTATAGGAGTAGAAAGTACACAGTTCTTCCCTACCAGCATTTTCCTGGTTGTGGCTTTTTTATATGGTTGTGGGAGGTAATCAACGGTGGGAGTGTGGAGTTTCTAATTGGGTAAAATGCAGGTGTTTTTTTCCAGTTTTTTTTTTCTTTAGGTATGCAAATGTACAGCCAAAGTAGTAACCAATTAGTTACAAAACAATAATGAATACTAACACAACATTTAGCATGTGGGTATTGGTATGATTTACAAATGTGTTACACTCACTTTTGGATGTGTGTTTTCCTTCTTTGCAGCCTTTTCGCCCAACAGGATGAGTTTCTCTAGTTTCTGTTAGGGAGCAGGGGCCAGGTTATGCAGGCTTGCAGAGCAGGTAGATGATACATTGCTGGCATGCTTTGCAGGTGCTAGATGAAAGCGCTGTGAAGGGACATGATAACTTTGTATGGTGCAGCACATATATGGGGCATAAAACTGTGCCAGAGCGCAAAGCGCAATCTAATATGGGGGCACTGAGCCGGCGACACGAAACAAAAGTGCTATTTTGGTTTACTTCCTTGAGGGGGTGGGGCCATGTCAGGCACGCTCGCACATCAACGCGGGACATTAACTATTGCAGTTCCGGAATGGGATGCGGGCGGATCAAGGACAACGCTGCAATTTACTTGCAGACGGCAAACTTGTTATCCGGGCTGTAATGGGCGGCAGCTTTCATTAATTCCAGGCTGTATGGTATCTGCGGGCTATAACAGTTCATATAGCCCGCAGATTAACCGATCTCAGTATCAGAAACACCAGAAGGATGTTCTAATATGGCTTAAACATGGGTTTCATTCTGATTCAATTGATTATAAGATTGCTATGCAGGCTGTACTAAAATGGAATTATATGAAGAATTGACCTGCGTTGCAGATGTAAAGAGTTTCCTGGCAAATATGAACATGGGCCACTTATGGTGTAACACAGATTTAATTGTGCACTCTTAAGTGGATACAGTAAAGAGTGAATACAGGAACTGGACTTTGATGAGTGTTATGATTAAAACCAGCGACAAACCATTAGTATCCAAATAGCTCACAACAGACTTGTACTTATATGTAAAACTATGTTTAGGAATTCCCTGTTTTAGTTGTACCCATTTTGGGGGTAGTCAAAACCGCAAGTCATGACCTATGTGTAATTATTACTATGGTAATAAATACCATGTCTGATTCCTTTTTCCTGATCTTAGTGGTTTTAGATGCACATGGCTTGGCCCATTGCTCAAACACCATAACATATCCACATTTTTGCAAGAAGAAAATAAAACACCCAGACTGCCCTCTATCAGGGGTTGACACCATCACTAAGGCACGTTGCAAAGCCATTATAGCTTTTGAAGAGTGTTTACGTATTTTCTTGTTACGACTTTTTCCTTGCATGTTCCAGATTTTTGGTTGAGACTCAAGAGGCAAACGGTTGTGATGGCATGCAGCATTTGTTTCATATACTATCACAATGATAGTACATTTAAGGTGTTTTATTCATGTTTTAATCGTATGGTAGTCTCAGTGAAAAGGCATATGAAGAACGTTGACATTGTTATCCAAGCCGCCAAACGTAAATTACAAAGAACAATAAGGAGCATTACTCAGTCTAATCTAACCGTGCAGGAGAAATTAGTCTTGGCAAGAAGGGAAAGAAAATGGCTACCGAAATTGGCTAAAACACAGGAGTTTCTCTATTAAGAATGCCCATCGGCAGCAAATGTTGGGGGTCCTCAGATCCCGGAATACTCGCTCTAAATGGTAAAACAATTTTGAAGCCAAGGGCGAAAGGGCCAAGTCGATTGTAAACCCAATAAAAGGGGAAGCTTGGAAGAGCCATTTAAAACCAGTGGATGAATCAGGCCCCTCTGGTACACTAGTAGATCCAAATCCTGAGCAGCAGTGGCTTGTGAAACGTACACGCACGCTTATGGTCAGGGCTAGTGTGAAAATAAAAAGCTCACGAGCACCAGACCCTAATGGGCTGGCCAATCTGGTCTTAAAAATCTCTCCTGAGCCATGGGCAAAAATCCTCTTAGTACTGTTCAGGAAAATCTGTGCCGAGCACTATGTGCCGTCATCATGGCAGCAGTCTGTATTGGTCCTGATCTATAAGAAAGGCAACAGAAATGTCTCAGCCAACTACAGACTGCTGTCATTGTTGGATGTAACATCAAAGCTATTTGGAACTTTCCTGTTAAAGGAATTGCATAGCTGGGTCAAGGAATCAGGAGTCCTATATAAATATCAGACAGGTTTTCTACCCGGCTCGACCACAATCCACAATATAAGGATGTTGGACATGCTATTGTAGGGGACAGTTGGAAAAGTCAGACCATTCTTATGTGTAACCTTTGCGGATTTTAAAGCCGCCTTTGACCAGGTGGACCGTGAGAAACTGTGGCAAAAGTCACAGAAGATAGGATGCCCAGAATTGTTGGTGTATGCAAACACAGTTGTTGCAGAAGAACACTCACGGTAGAGTGTGCTTGGATAATAAAGGGGGCATGTCGGGATTGATAGGCATTGGTGGGGGAGTCAAGCAAGGATGTGTGCTGGCTCCCCTGTGGTTTAACCTTTACCAGACAGACCTACATGCCTGTCTCCTAGCAAAGTCCAATTGCCCACCCAAAATAGTTGAAGAACATATCGTAAGCCTACTGAATGCTGATGACTTAATGTTTGATAATACGTACAGAGGTATGAGAAATATGCTAAATGAGCTATGTGATTACGAACATGAAAACAAACTCGTAATAAACATGAGTAAGACAAAAATCATACCACTAACAGTAAAAAAAGGTGCACAAGATGGTCATGACATCTAAATTGGGCAGGATTGACTACAATGAAACCTACACCTACCTTGGGCTAGAAATTAGCAATAATAACTACTCGAGTATAAAAGAGGACAAAATAAGGAAGGAACAGCAACTAATGCTCCATCTCCAAAGGTTTGCCTCAAGGACTGCAGGATACATGATCGAGGGCATTTTAACACTTTTCAAGCAGTGCTATAGGCCTACGATATTATATGGGCTTGAGGCTTTATTCATGAAGGATCTTGGCTGCTTGAATTGTCTGTAGGGCATGTTTTGGCGTAATGTTTTGAACTTGCCGACCGCAACTCCTATGGAGTATTTAAGACTTGAGTTAGGGATTGTCTCATTTAGTACTCAATTACTCAAGAAGAGGGGGGCCTTAAATGTGAAATCGAGAATAAATCCAGCATGTCCATTACTGAAAGAGCTGTGGAAAGATTATGAACTCGAAGTGAGGGGTCGCAGGAACATTTTTGAAGACTTAAATCTAGAATTTGTTCAAACTATTAATTGTATACTGCGGCCAGAATCCTGGACTAATTTTGACCTAGAAAAGCCCTCCCTCTTTAGTAAAGCAAACCTGTGGGATTGGACTACAAACTATATCCACCTGTCCATTTTACGTAATTACAATGTGGTAGCACAGGTGATACATAGATATATGCAAATGCAGACATACCTGCTCCAAAATCTGAGTCCTGTGGCACTCTATTCTATGCTGAGACTTAGAACCAACTAGGTCCCATTACTAACACTCAGAGGGTCGCAGCTGGGAATTCCGAAATTGATGAGGGTTTGTTGGTTCTGTAAATTGTTATGACTGAGTGTAAGGTATTGGGCTCAGTATACCTGTTTTTATTAGGAGAAGGAGTGTATAACTATGATACGATTAAATCTGAGTCCTATTGGATATATTGCCTCAATTCGGAATCGAATAAACTGCACATGGCACTTTACTGGGCATGGAATTCTGTGGGAAAGCTCTGGAAATCCCTTGAAACTGTAAATGTAAGGAACTGAAGCGCTTGAGGATCTAGGTACAGGCACATGGAACGGTTGGGAATTGATTTAGTTTTTTAATGAATTATCAAGTGTAGAGTTTTTAGGGTTTAGGGTTTGAGAAACATTTTAAGAAACTAATTTAGATTGGGAAAGTCTTTTAAGTGTTTTAAACATAATAATAATTATCTTAAATTGTCTTTTAATATTTTTACTGTAGTATTACTAATGCAATGTATTTGTGTGTATCTATCATGATCCGATTCAATTAGTGAAACTGCTATTTGTATTTGTAATTGTATTTGTATTCGTATTATACAATAAGTATATTAAGTTCTTTTAAACTGTAAACAAATAAAGATAAATAATAATAAAAATGGTCTGCGAAGATTGGGATGGTTGAAACTAAGGGGGTTCCAACAGTTCTCTCGAACTCCCCATGGACCCTCTCTACTCTAGTCCAGGCATCCCTAATCCCCAGAATCTCCCTCACACACTCTAAATCAAGGTACATCCTACTATCTAAGTCTTTCAAATCTTGACTAGGAAATCTAAAGGCTGTAGCCTTTTCTATCTATCCCCCTCTATGACTTTCTAAGGGATACCTATGTTATGCTGGACTGCCTGATACCACCAGGGTTTTCTCTTCCCGTCTCTCGCCTTCTGTTAGAAAAGATTGCCCTTAGGTACAATTGTCCCATCATTTATGGATCCCCCAAACTTTCTTCTTTTGTTTAGCTTACCTAACCTGACTTTTTCCAGTGGAGCTCAGCCTTCATCTGCGCTCCTCTGGGCTATTGCTCATTTGTTATGCGGACATGCCATTAGGCTGTCAGTACTGGAAAACTATGTTTCCCGTAGTCTTTGACTATGCTGCCATTTCTTGGTAACTTTTAATCTATGTGCCAAGTACCTTACAGTACTGCGCACAGGGGTCCTTTTGTTTTATGGCCCTAGCCACCCTCTAAGGATTTTTTGGTGGTTGTACAAGTGTGCCTAGGACAAACTGATGACAGCAGTTTACTTTTACAGTATTTATACTTTGTTTTATGGACCATACCGTGTTTGGCCCAAAACTGTGGCCAGTGCTGAAAATGGCCATTGTGTCCCTTTGCCTCCCCCCAGGATGAGAGGACCGGGTATTCCTTATTTGGGAAAACTGCATCTTTTGCGGGCTCTTGCATGTCATGTGTGCTAGTGCCCAGGAAGAGGGTTGGGACTGTCTGGTCCCAATCCACACTAATGGTGCCCCTATGTCTGGTAGGACTGAATGACTGGAACCTATGTGGACCACGATAAGCCACTGACTGGTGTACATGCAAGAGAGCAGATCTTCCATTGGCTATCCCACATTTGAGCACAAAACAAATCTTGGATAAGAGAAGGGGCTCTACATCCATTCCAGGTCGATCACCTGATGTTCACACCGAACTACAGCAGGAGCCAAGTATCCTGAACAAAAGAGCAGACTTGTGGACTGTAAGTCCATAGGTATGTATGGAATTTACATAACAAGAGGTTCGCTACAAAGCAACAGAGCATTGTGCAAAATGGTGGAGCCAATTGCAATGGTTTGTACCGTGGGCCCAGGTTCAATCATATAAGTACATTAGCCAGTGATGTTTGTGGAAACTGCATGCATACTGTGGCAGGGTCCATCCGCCTTTCATCCTTACAAAGTCGATAAAATGAATGCCAATTAGTTGTGTAAAGGTAATATCTGTTATTTACAATGCAATGTAGATTTCCTATAAAGTCTTGAACATCAGCCTGATTGTGGTTGTGTACAAAAGAAAACACTGCAATTAAATTAACTTATTGGAACCCCTGTCCTTAATTCTTGGAACATCACTGATGCGGGCCAATGGAATCAGCTATCCAGAACTATTACTGCATTTGATGACACTTACACTCCTGCTCCTACTACTCTTCTGCAGCTGGCAGCCAGGCTTCCATGTCCACAGCCCACAGGCTTCTGTTGAATGTGATTGTTCCTACCCTCTTCATACCCTCCCAACTCGGATGTCGACCCTTATTGACTGTTCCTACTGGGACTCATGGTTATGTGGTTCCTCTGAACCTCACCCCACCTCTTGTAACCTCTCTCCTCCCCACTCCTCCCACCCCCTGGTGCTAGGAGGCAGTTCTCTGTGCATGTTGGCACTGTATAAAATATCTAAAATAAATGGGCAGCCCCAACGGCTGACCACCTTATAAATGATTCTTGATTATCTATAGGAAATAAGCAAATGTCAAAGACAATAATACAGCATCATTATGACACGTTTAATTGCATTATTTTGATACATGTTCCCTGGTTTGGGTTGAATATTTTTGAAAGCTTTCTTTTATTATACCTTATTTGTACCCTATTCTTATTTTGTAGGCTATCTGAACTTTTCCCTGTTGCAGCATGTTCTTCTTTGTTGTATGATTAATGCCAATGCAATTTCCAATGCAAAAAGTGCAAAATAAATCAGTGTAATGCATGCCCTACAGAGAGACTTAGGGAAATTAACAAGTCTGCAAAAATGTGTTCGTTTGAAAGATCAGAACAAATTTTTACATCAACTTTCACTGCAAGAATGCAGGTAATTACATTTTGGGAACAGAATGTGTGCGTAAGACGGGATCTACGTGATTACTGCGCGGTGCGTAATTCCGAATCTGAAAATGACAAATTCGAAAATCGTTCCGATCAGTGATCACATGGATCACTTTCTCCCACCTCTCGCACCCCCCTGCTCCTTCCCTCGCTACGTACCTTTTCGGCGGCACACTTCTTTGTGAGCCACCGACCCTCTGTGTCCTTGCAACGTCAGCTCCCTCCCACTAACGTGGGTCTGAGCTAGCGCCAGGGTCATGGAGTCTTCTTTTTTTGTCTTGTTTTTTTGTACTTTATTGTCCCCCGCTTTCATTCTCATGGAAGGGAGGACACCCCCCTCCCCCCCCCGCAGCCCATGCTTCCCTTGTTCGTCATTATTGGCTTTGTTGTTTTTCCCTTGCGAAATGCACATAAAACATGCATTCAGCTTTTTTTTGACATTTTCGGGATAAACGGTAAGAAGAATTGTGAACAATGAAACATGAGACCTCAGTTCTTTAAGTCAAATAAAAAGAAATTGCTTGTTGTAGACATAACACTGTAGATGAAAAGTTATCTTAATGTCAATTTCTTGCGTGATGGGAGTCCACCCCCTAGTGGATTTGGTAGTAAATTGCTCCCACATTCTCTTCAAGTCAATACAGAATACAGCATGAGTGATTTCTTTTTCTCTCTTTTCGAGTGAAAGGATTGACAGAACATTCATCTCATTGCGTTCCAGTGAGTGAAGAGATAGATGCACTTTACATTTTGGAGTTACAAGAATCCCTTGCTAAGAATTAAGCACGTAGCACTTAACCGAACTGCAGCATGGATATATCGTAAAGATAACTGTACTGAACAAATCAAAATAAAATTGGTGTTAGGGAGGCTTGAATAGCCCACTTAAAAATTGTACATAATGGCCCACAAATGTTTGTAGGTCAGCCAATTAAAAATGTTGTGACCTGTGAATATTTGCAAGTGACTTGGGGGCTTATGAACTCCACAACTCCTAGTGGGGTTCAGTCTGAATTCGTTCCTATTAACGTCACTATTGTAATGCCATTATAAAAAAAAAAAAAAAAAAAAAAAATGACCGTGACACATCAAATCCTTCTATCATCCAATATCTCTTTAGCATTACCCAGACACATTATTAGTGAGAATTGTTCATTCGCAACTGTCACCTTATCTGAATTATTATAATACTTGGAAATCTACTTCAACTCGAGTATCTGCGAGCAAGACTGGATGGAAATCCTTCCATCTAAAACTGAATCCCTGGCCCTGCAAGGCTTGATATTATACAGAAAGTATGGCAAATACTCCATGCGGCGCACACACACTTCCTACGACAAAAAGTGGTTGCCATTCTATGCTACGGAATGGAAGCTGTCCTCCATCTTTGACACTCGATCTGGGATAAGCTGGAAGGCCTCATTTGGAGGAAAGTAATGTCTCTCCCTAGCTCGTTCCCAGTGCAAAGAATTCGCTACGAACTTGGCCTACAATCAATCCACTCGCAGGTTTTATGGAAATCACTCGACCTGTACCATAAAACAATCGTGGAGGAGGATTTTTCCGGCTAATGATATCCTGAGAACAAATCTGCTCTCTATGAATACCTCAATTCTCGAATAAATGGAAGTCTGCGTGCCTAGATTGGATAGAAGCCCTGGCAGGGCCGGTTCTACACCAGATTGCACCCCAGACGGGAAGCATTGTTGGCACCCCTGACTTTTCCCCCTTCATATGTTCCACAGCTCCCCTCTAAAAACACACTCTCTCATACAAACACTCTCTCTGTATTACATGCACACACACTCACACACTGCCTCCTGTATTACACGCACGCACACACTCACACACTGTCTCAGAAGCACTCTCTCCTCCCCCATACATGCACACTCTCTCTCTCACACACTGTCACATACACACTCTGTGTATTACACACACACACTTTCTCACATGCACTCTCAACCCGGCACACGCACTCTCTCACACTCTTTCACATACTCTCTCGCACACGCGTTTTCTCCCTCACACACCCACTAACACTCTCTCAAACACTCTTTCTCTCATTTTCTCTCTCTCACACACACAGGCACACTCTTTAATCCAGGCCTATTGATTTTGCCAATGCTTGTTTGACTGGTGACCCGTATTACACTAAACAAGTGGTATTCCAACTTTTTTATACTGTACGCCCACTTGAGTAAAAGTATTGTTTCCTGACCGCCATGCCAACTACACCTGCGTAAGTTTTCTATTAAAAGCAGTCATTCAAAGTAATCCGTTTTTAAAGAGCTTCGGACCCTCCTAGAAGTAGGGGAGAAGGCAGCACCATAGTTTGAAGACCACTACGAATAAACTCTTGCTTTCTTGCCTTATTGTTTTACTACATTGATGGGGGAGTTTTTTCTTTCAAAGCTTATGTGGTGCCCCTTGTTACAGAGTTCCGTGTGATGTCTTTCACAGTTTATTAAGTCTCTTCATATCGTTTACATAGTTGCTGAAATAAAGGCTCCCCATATCTCAGCGCTACTTTGCAACTTCCTAATAACTCATGGCGGGATCGCACTTGGCCCTGCTTGCACCTTTTGCCAGCTACATATTGCTACCAACACCCTCAGCTCTGCCATAACATGACATATGAATGACTTTTAACATCTTAGGGCCCAAATCATGGAATTCTTTCCATGGTTCAAAATGACTTTGCACTGCCGACACAAACCCTGATACATATAACTGTGCAAAGTGTATTTTTGCAGTGCAAAGTCAGTACACAGTCATTTGTGTAGTACAACATGACTTTGCAATGCAAATGTACATTTTGCAGAGTTCCATGAATCAGGGTTTGTGTCAGCAGTGCAAAGTCACTTGTCAACCGTGCAAAGTCACTTTGAACCGTGCAAAAAAATCATTTATTCAGGCCCTTAATCTGGATGCCATTTGCCCATCTGAAGCACTTGATTCCATGAAGAAATACAAGCAAATCCCAGGTACCCATACCAGGAACCAGGATCACTGTTATACAAGACATGAAAACGCATATAGTGGAATAATTGAACACATTTTAAATAATTTCCCATCATTTCACAAAGGATTCTAACACCATGTCCAGATGTTACCTATCCCAGTCATACACGGGTAACACTGGGTTAGCTAAATTTAAGGGCCAAGAGAAAATTGCATTTTGGCAAATTATAATTTTTATTAATATTATATTTATGTAATAACATTACAGCTAGTCTATGCAAATACATGTTTTTTTTAAAATCTTAAACAAACTCCCACATTTCTTTCTGTAGCCTTCTAGCATTGATAACAAGCTTGTTTACTCAGGGTGACGTTTATATACTCTATTTTTCGTTGTACTTGTACGGGTGAAAGGATGCACGTGAGATTCTAAAACAGACTAAGAAGCATTACTGTAGATGCACAAAGCAAAGCTCGGGGAGCCTGTGAGGCTACAGCAATGCCCTCGGCTTTACAAGCATAAAGGCAGGCTCACACTGCAAGGTTCTGCTGCTTCTGCATTATCATATTTTATTAGCAGGGGTTATAGGAGACATCTAAGCCAAAATGGCAAAGACACAGGCCTTATTGTTGGAATGCAAAAATACCTGCCTTTAATTTTGCGCTTAGCCCACAGATACCCCACTTCCGGGATTTTCTTGTGTGCTGACTGCCTTAAAGGAAGGGCCCACAGGCGGATTATGATCATCTCAGGAAGACTTTACAAGAAATATCGACCACCTTGTTATATTTCACCAAAATAAGGAAGAAACGCTATCGTGTCTGGTTTCAGCACCATTTGTGAAAGCAAAAAATAGAGAGATGGCAACCCGTGACTCAGGCAGTAATAAACAACAATTATAGGCAATTTTGACATTTGGTGCATCCGCCCACCCCCCTTTGTGCAGACAGTAATGCTTACAAGTGTCTCAAAGAGAGATTGGGAAGCTTATATTAGACATAATATTGTCAGGATACCTATGGCCAACTTTGATGTGCATCTATAGAATGCAAGGTGGGACTTCTCTTTGACATCGGCTGACTTGAGGAAAACCATTTGCACGCAAACAAATTCCCATGCCCCTGGCCCTGAATGTGCAACACGGGCCACATAGTTATGTTGGATTTGCCCGAAATCCGATTGCTGAATTTCAGTTTTTTTTTTGCATTAGATCTGATCACCTTCACTGTTTCTTAACAAAGGTTTTTTTCACTTAATTTCAAAGGTTTTGTTGCTATGTATTTTTCACGTTAAATCTGTTCACCTTAACTTTCTCCTTATTAAAGTTTTTCACAGAATGTCAATGGTTTTGTTATACTATGGTTTCTTTGGGGCCCAATACCCATGGCCTTCAGCCGTTTCCACTGTACATGTTGCACCAATAGGTTTCTTTGAGGCGCACTAGCAGTGGCCCTTTGGCCATGACCAGTGGCTTTGGGTTTCAGCCATGGCCACTGTACATGTTGCACCAATAGCCTTCTTTGGGGCCCACTAGACATGTCCTTTGTCTGTGGACACTGTTCATGTTGAACCAATACATTTTATTTGGGGCCCACTAACAATGGCCTTTGGCAATGTTGCAGAAATAAGTTTCTTTGGGTCCCACTATGTCTGGCATTTGTCCATGCCCACTGTACAAGTTACACCAATTAGTTTCTTTGGGGCCCACTAGCCCTGGCCTCTGGCCATGGCCAGTGGCATAGAGACCCATTACGTCCATGTTTAGTAGATGCAACCACTGTAGGTGTAAAATTTCTTTTTTTGCCACTCTTTTCTGATTCCCACAGGATTCCACCATTAATACTTTGATAATGTCAACGAAATACACATGCAGCAGCAATGAACTACACATGCCATTGTTATTCCCCCGGGATTACTGTGATAATGTGAAAATGCTCAAAATATCAAAAACTCTTCCCTTCCTTCACAGGCATTCATCAAATGCCCCCTCCTCTTTCCATGGTCCCCCTACTCCCCTCATTTGCTTTTTCCCTTCCTAGCTCTCTCCCATTACCACCTACCACTCTTTCTTTCATGGGACGCAGTTTAATTCCTGATTGCGTCTTCCATTATAGTCGCAGTAATCTCACGATATTCCCCCAGTCTGGTATTACTCTCATATTGTGAAAAAGTCTGAACTGTAACTTGCTCACCAGACAACCCCCAACTCCCTAACCTCACATGATGTCCTCTTTCTCCCTCCCCATCTCTTGCCTGATGCAATGTTTTCGTTTTTCCTTCTTCAAATTGCTTTTTGTGCACCTTTTGTTTTTGTATTCCCCCGGTATTACAGATTTTCATTTCTGAAAGCCTCTCTGCTGCAAAGCACCATGGGAGATATAGGTATATGTTTGGGAGAAGGGAGCACCACCTTCCCTGTCACATTTTTTAAAACCTACTGGCTGGAATAACCCCAAACCTGTCATAGAGATTAAGTAAATGCTTCATGCCCAAATTGTTTCTTATTGGGTCAAATTCAGTTCAACGGTTTTTGTGCTTCAGCTTGATCACATTTTGACTTTTTCTCTATGGTGAAAATGAATGGTAGTATGCCGAAAACAGTGCTTTTTTGCTTTCATTATAATTTTTTCATTTCTTAATGAATCTTTCCCATAATGTCCATTCTCGGGGGCAGGTGGGAGGTGACAAACCTTTGGTTTAAAAAATGTCATACAAATCCGTCAACCAATTCAAAGTTTATTAGCAATAGAATTTTCATATTTCATATGGCTCATGGCACTCACCTTAACGATAGACCGCCCTATATTATCCATTTGGGTGCCAGGGAGTTTCAAAAGGATATGAACGTCTTAATGGCACTGTAAAATCTGTATTTGGCATCAGCAATTCCAGTCAGAAGTGTTGACTTATAATATGTCACATGGAATTTGCAAAGCACTCAACTTTGGTAAAGAGTCAAAGACTGAGAAGAAGGACTTCTGCAATTTCAGAGGACTATGGCCTGACATGGCATTCCCTAATCAAGCAGTACATTACATTACAGAGACAACTGCATTAACTGATTTGGCTAAACAAGTATAACATTAGCAATATGTATAATTACTATGCTCCAGGTTGGGATGGGCTGTGTGTTTTCCTATATTCAGGTTATGGTAATTGAATGTGCTGCAAAGCGCAATAAATGATTGCTAATTTGTTAATTAGGCTGTGCCTCACTGGAACGCACTCCCCACAGCCCTAAATGCAGAAGATTCATAATGGCCTTTGCCTAACATTCGCCCCTATCCGACTCTCTAACTGTGTTCCATGTCTATGTCCCCCCTACATGTAACTGGTTTCACAACATTGCCCTGATGCCCGAGGGCTGGGCGCTTTACAAATGCAGAAATAAAATAAAATAAATGAAATAAAGTAATGTTGCATGTACATTTGATGTATTTTAGTTAATTCAATATCCCATCTAAATATCCCAGTGGGTTTGGACTAGCTAGGAAAATACAATGGTATACAAACCACACCATAACAAACATCACATAACTTTATTTGTATGACAAATTGATCCAAAAGGAATTAGGATCTTAACAAGAGAAGCACTGAAGAGGAACTTCTGGACCCCTTTAAGATACAGATTCGGGTCTGAATATGGAATACAGAAGTGCTTGTGTATTCAGGAAACAAACAAATTGTTCTGATACCACATTTGGTGAAACAGCAGCAATCATTGAAGGAATCTGTGGTGGGAGCAACTTGTATCCATTGGAAAACGTATACCATAGCTTGTGTGATGCTAGTGGTCGTTGGCCAACCCCATTGCGAGTAGCAGTGATGAACCAGGTCTCTGAACCGTTGTCCTGGGACACAATCCCTCCAAACATCCAACAACTACTGATCCAAGAAGAATACCAGTGCAGCTCACTTGAAAGACGATACTGAGCCTTTTGAAAATTGGCTTGAGGAAGGTGAAATCAATATCCCAGCCTCTTTGATGAGTAGCAATTACCCTTGAGATGGATGGGGATGCAGATTTTATTCATAAATCAATAATCAAAATGACTCAGGTAGTTTGGTAAAAGAAAATCTGTTTTAATATCAATTATCTAAAACAGGGACTACAACGAACATCAGCACTCGCTCGATCCTCTTACTCGACGAATCTTACAAAAAACTAAGGTTATATTAAGCAAATTCATCATCAGTGACATGTTGACCTGTGTCATTACCAACGTCATCCTCCGTGGCAAACTACAAAAACCTATTGAGGGAAGTGATAGGCTATAAGTGAGTATCTAAGTATAAGTGCCATATCAGTACAGAACAGTGAAGGAAAGTGACAGGGTACTTAACATCAGGTGGGGCAACTAAGCCCTCCCCTTAAAATGGCCACTATGAATGTCACTAAATACACAACGTCCCATTGGCTACACAAACTATAGGACCCTTATTTACATGGTCCTCTACAATTGGTTGGCTTCTAACCCCCATCAGTACTTTTCCACCTACGTCTAGCAGCTTGCAGACTGAATATCCAGGTGCGGGTGCGCTCCTCTTAACACTAGCATCCCACCAATTAGCAAATCAATCCATCATCACCTCAATGGTCCAGTGTCCATTGGGGCTTTAAAGCCTGGCCTTGAGTTTGTACTGTGCTCTGATAAATGTTAAGTAGTGTGGGCACACTCTGCCCTCTTCCAACTTCATTCTTCCACGTGACTGGAGACCATGGAATCGAGCCTTCTAGTGTATTAAAATACTATTTTCTAATAGTCCACTGATATCTTTTGTTTTGATCAAGCCTTCTGTCAGGAGTTTCTGTTCTTTCACACAAATTGTATCCAATGCCAGTTCACTCCAGTTTGATAAGACCTTGGCTTCTTTGGCTCATCCAACTCCTTCTGCTGAGATTCATTTTGTAATTCAATTTGCTTTTTAACTGCAATACACTGAAATTAGGCCTTCTTGCTAATGTCCAGCACTGCTTATAATGCGTAGTTCAAATATCTACCTTTTACTCGCCCATATGCATATATATATATATATATATATATATATATATATATATATATATATATATATATATATATATATATATATATATATTGGCACTTGCTGCAATCTATTCACTATAAAGCTAGCCTCAAGATTACTTTGTCTGCTTGCGTTTCTTTTTCATCTGTACATGTGTAAACTAGGTTAATATCATCATCTAGTTCTATGGCATAAGCTTTTTCACCTTCATCCCAAGATGTCACTTATCCTTGATACTTTCTTGATGCCTTATAGAATATCTGCATTCTCTGGTCTGTGCATCTCTTCTACAGACGTCAGCTTGATTCTGTGTGACGTCACCATTCATCTTTGCCATTTATCTGCTCTGCATCTTCAGGAATCTCATTGAAATGGCCATCATATTTTCTTGTATGCAGGTACAGTTTTCTTAATGGGTACCTTTCCTCCCAGATCTTCTTACATATTGGTACTTTCACTGGTACTGCACAGAATCCATACTCTGCTCTTTCTCTGTTCAACTGCTTCGTGTATGTCTCATACTCTGGTTTCCAACAGACAGTTAATTGTCATGACCATTACAAGGGGGCACAAGTTGTGCCACAAGCATGCTCCCACCAGAAGACTGAGGGCCTTATAACCACTGCAAAAGGGCTCCTGTAGCCAGTCCTGGCGCCTTTGGCATCAAGCTCATATGTAGGAAGGAAGGGTTGTTCAAACTAGGTCCCATTTATGTACATGGGCCTTTAAATCCAACATGGAAGCACCCACACATTCTAGTTCTAAGAACCAAGCCATGCGGTCTAGTGTTTTGGATGTGACAGGCATGGAACTACTTTCCCTGGTACTACTTTACCTGAGCTATATAAACCACACCCTGACTGCAGAACACGCTTCGTGTTACTCTGCAACCAGCAGCGTGACGCTCACCGTGTCCAGATCCTAGTCTTCAGCATCTTCCTGTAATCCTGCAAGAACAAGAACAAGATTATTCTGTCTTACCTGAGAAAACACCATCCATCACTCAGCATCTCAACTGGGCTGCAAACCGAGAGAAGAAGAGACATCACTCACCTGTGAGTACTAGCTTAAGGACTTGCGGCGAACTGCTACCACAGCTGCTGTTTGAACATTGCGACCTGCAATAACGAGAAACGGAAAAACAATATTAGAACGCGTGCTTCCAAAACAACGAAGTCCATCAGTCTTACCTGAATTCCATCGCGCTACGCCACGCTTCCATCTGGAGCACCACAGCAACATCTGCAAAGGAAAAGAGACATATTCAGGTTTGCTTTCAATATTAAACAACCGCACAGCGCTTTACTTACCTTAACGGATTCCGGGGGCCTATTTTTCATCGCGCTCTCATCCACTCGCAGCACCACAGTGGCCTGTGAGGAGAAGAAGAAGAAAACACAGGTTAGCTTTAAAAGACAATAAAGGCACAACGCTTTGCGCTTTCTCTTACCTAGAAACGTGCCTCTCTATCCGGCACGCCAGCATCAAGACTTTCGCACCTGAAAAGAAGGAGATAAAGACATTAACAAATTCCCTCCATAAACAGAACAAAGACTTACAATTAACAAACCTACCTGCCTAACAGCAGATTCGGGGACACAACAGGCCTGGGCCCAAGGAAGGCGTACTGCACCAGTGAAGCAACTCGAGCAGCTCGCCAACAAATGTCAAGTGCCCCTGCACAAGAAATGCAGGACGGATAGCTCACCCTACAAATAACTAAGGTGAGAAAAGAACCCAGTGGGAAGGCAATCGGTCAGAGGGAGGTGGGAGATTCTCCCATTAGAGACAGTTATCAGAAATCCTCCTTTCTGTAATTGCAGATTCATTATTAAGCACTGGGCAACTTTGCATCCAGGGTTCCAGATCTCAGAGCCTCCCAGATGCCCCTGGGAATATCAGGCGAGCATAACAGTAATATGGACGAGGCGGTGGAGTAGGGGTATTTGGATCCTCCTCTACACTCCCTCCTCAGGCCGATTCATTGATATTGATATTGTTATTTTATTTCTATCGCGCTCATACGCAAGTGTTTCAGAGTGCAACAAGGCAAGGGAAAGGGAACAGGGGAGAACAAAAACAACGATCTTACTAGGCTCAGTGACATTGAGAACGCGCAAGTGCAGGGTAGAAGGGGAAGGGGGAGAAGTGCATGGAAGGGGGAACAAAAGGAGAGTGGGGAGCGAGAAGGAAAAAACAAAAATAATAATAAAATAATAAATAAAAAGGCAACAAACAATGGGAGTGCAGCCAGCAAGTGGCTAGTGCTGGGTTTATGGCAGTAGGTCTGAAAGTGCAGGAAGAAAAGGGGAGGGCTGTATGGGTACAGATACAGACCCCATTGCAAGGGGTGGCCCAGAGTCAGTGCGTGGGGGTGGCAAGATGAGCAGGTACCTGGGCCCGGAGGACAGAGGGTGGCCAGGTGTATAGTGCCGAGGGAGAGGAGAATCAACAGGGGAGAGGAGAGGAGAAGGCAGAAGCAAAGAGGAAGGTTTTGAGGTGCTTTTCAGAACCAGAGATGGTTCTCCTCATGTTTTAGATTTGCAGGGAGGCTGTTCCAGAGGGAGGCCCCAACCGAAGACAGAGATCTACCCCCAGCTCGTTTCTTTGAGAAACGATCGACCCTGAGGGAGACAGAGGTAGAGGAGCGGAGTGCTCGAGAAGGGAGGTATTTGCAGAGGGATAGCTGAAGGTATGTTGGACCCAGGCCCCAGAAATCCTTATGGACAATGCAGAGGGTTTTGAATTTAATCCTAGCATCCACTGGGAGCCAATGGAGAGATTTCAGAGCTGGAGAGATATGATCCCAGGGCTTGAGGGCAAGGACAAGTCTTGCAGTCCTGTTATGGATAAGTTGTAAAGGGCGGAGAGAAGAGGCAGATAGATCAAGAAAGAGGCTGTTGCAATAGTCCAACTTAGAGAGAACCAGAGCTTGGGAGACAGTGAGCTTCTGGGGGAATGAGAAGAATGGAAGAATACCTCTGACGAGGTGCAGTAGGAAGTTCAACTTTTTTTGATACATCAGCGATGTGCGCGGAGAAGGAGAGTGTGGAATCAAAGGTGACACCAAGGTTCTTGGCCTCGCAGGTGGGGATAGGAGGAGGGCCAAGGGAGGCTGGCCAGAGATTGAGGGTAAAGGGAGGTGATGGTGTGCCAATGAGGAGGATCTCTGTCTTGCTGGTATTAAGACAAAGATCGTTGGCAGCACACCAATCTTGAATGGCAGTTAGGCAATCAGTGATGAGAGAGGTGGAGGAGGTGGCTGAGGGCATCCTGAAACTTAGTTCAGTGTCGTCTGCGTTGCACTGGAAGTTTGAGCAGAAAATGGCAATACAGCGGGCGAGAGTTGCCAGGTATTGGTTGAAAATCCAGGGTGAGAGGTTAGACCCCTGGGGAACACCACAGGTGGAGAGGAAGACAGATGATAGGAAGGACCCAAGTTGGACCTGGGAGGGTCGATCAGAGAGGAAAGAGGTCAGCCAGGCCAGATCCTGATCGGTGATGCCCAAGTTATCCCAGAGACGGTTGAGCAGGATGGTATGGTTGACCGTGTCGAAGGCAGAGGAGAGATCAAGTAGGATGAGAACAGAGGGAATGCAAGAGTCAAGGTTGGAAAGCAGATCGTCACAGATGTTCAGGAGAGCAGTGTTTGTGCTTCTGCCAGATCTGAAACCAGACTGATGGTCATGGAGACAACCAACAGAATCAGAATGTAGGTTTAGCTGAGAGATGGCCAGCTTTTCAAGGAGTTTGCCCAAGAAGGGGGTAATGGAAATTTGGTGATAGTTGGCCAGACAAGAGGGATCCGCTTTGAGTTTCTTGAGTAGAGGATACACAAGGGAGTGCTTAAGAGGGAGGGGAAAGATCTTGAGGCAAAGGAGTGGTTGCAGAAGTCGGCAAGTGCCAGATCGAGGCTATCAATGTGGTCCTTGAGAGTTTTAGAGGAACAGGGATGAACCTGTTTTGACGAGGCTTTCATAGATCGGACTTGTCTAGCGACCTCACCAGGGGAGAAGAGACGAAAGGAAAGGAGGAGAAGGAGGGTGGGGGGGTGGCTGGAGGAGGGTCAGTGAGTAACAAGGGAGAGGGGAGAGGGAGTGGAGGAGAGTGTGGACAGGATGTCCTGGGTTTTTGAGATAAAGTGTGTGGCCAGGGCATTGCAAAGAGCCTGAGAGGCAAGGGGAGTGTTAGAGACTGCAGCAGGGTAGGCCAGCTCCTTACACATTTTTAAGAGTTCGGCCGAGCTGTTAGATGCCGCAGAGACACAGGCTTGAATGTGGACTCTCTTCTTACATACAGAGAGACGGTATTGCCTTTGGAGTAGGCGGCAGGCCAGTTTGTCAGAGGATGAGCAGGAATCACTCCATTTTCTCTCAGCCGCCCTACACCTACGTTTAAGTGTAGCTAGGTCGGAGTCATACCAGGAATTGCACTTGGCTTTGGACTTCAGGCGGATCCTCATGACAGGGGCAAGAACATCAAGAGTATCAGAAATAGAAGAATAGAGAGAAGACAGGACTGTGTCAGGGTGTGAGTCAGCCAGGGGAAGAGGGGGTGGGAGAAGGTGGAAGCAAAAGCCTCGAATGACACACGCTTCATGGGCCGGATGTCCAGGGAGGTAGGTGGCAGTGTTGGGGTAGGGTTGGCTTGGGGGGAAGAGAGAGAGAGATGAGAGGAGGTAGTGGTCACTCCAGGAGAGGGGAGTGGAGAGAGGGATAGATAGGGGAGGTTAGACAAGATCAAGACATCAAGTGTGTGCCCTGCAGGATGCGTTGGGCCAGAGGGGAGGATAGAGAGGGAGAGAGAATCACGGAGGTCGCGGAAGAGCAAAGTTGATGGACAGGGAGAATCAAAGTGAATGTTGAGGTCACCAAGGAGGATGAGTTGAGTGGTTGAGGCCAGGAGAGAGGAGGAGAGGTCAGCCCACTCAGAGAGAAAAGAGGTGATTTGACCCGGGGCCGGTAGAGAGTGGCAACAGTAAGAGAGTGGCTAGGAGAGATTGACAGCCTGCAGATGAGGCATTCGAAAGAGGAGTAGATCTGAGTGGGAATTACAGTGACAGGAATCCAGTCAGGAAAGATCAAGGCTACACCCCCTCCAGGGCGAGTGGATCTGGGTGCAAAGAGGAACTTGTAGCCATCAGGGAGGAGAATGTCAAAGCTTGTGACAGAGCTGACCATGTCTCTGTAAGACCATGGACGTCAAGGTCATGTTCTTCAAGGAGATGGCAGATGTCACAGGAGGGTTTGACAGCAGAGCGAGAGTTGAGAGTGGCAAGATGAAGTAGGTAGCCGGCCTTAAAGACCTTCCAGGGAGGGGTACAAATCAGAAGTACGCCCTGCGGAATTGTGGAGGTAGCCAGAAGATGGGCAGTGGAGGGAAGAGTGGGCAAGGTAGCCAAGGAATGAAAGGAGGGGACAGCCGGAGAAGAAAGGAAGTTGAGGAGGTGAGGGAAAAGTCTATCGAAGAGGAGGAGATTGTTGCCATTTAAGAGACATTAAGGATGACTCTGGAGGAGTCAAAAGAAGCCATGAGGACTTCCAAGCTAGTGCCACCATTTATGGGAAAGGAGGAGACAGGACAGAGCACAGAGATCATATGGGGGGTCCATAGATCCGGCGAAGGAACAACAAAGAGGCCAAGATATCCTTTTTAAACTTCTTCTTTCCAGACTTAGTGAGAAGGGAAGGATAGTTGATAGAGAAGCAGTTGGAATAGATGGGAGAAACAGACAGGGCCATGAGTATGAAGAGAGGAGGCAGGGGGAGGAGTAAGCAGGTGCAGCGGTATGGAACAGTCACTGGGCTAGCAGGATTACAATCAATGGGCAAATTTAAATGCAAGATACACCCAAGTTTGACTTTCAATTAAATGCAAAAATACACCCAAGTTTGACTTTCAAGTTAAATGCAAAAATACACTCAAGTATGACTTCCAAGTTAAATGCAAAATACACCCAAGTTTGACTTTCAAGTTAAATGACAAATACACCCAAGTTTGACTTTCAAGTTAAATGACAAATACACCCACGTTTGACTTTCAAGTTAAAAGCAAAAATACACAAAAGTTTGACTTTCAAGTTAAATTGAAAATACACCCAAGTTTGACTTTCAAGTTAAATGCAAAAATACAACCAAGATTGACTTTCCGGATAGATGCAGTTCCTGTAGTTAAGGAGTCAAGTGGGAGTCAGATGGTAAGGGTGAGTACAGACACAACTACAATTTGAGAACATAACAAGGAGAGCTAGCTGAAGGAGTACCAGCAGAGTAGGTAGTACAAAGGAAGTCAGAAAGGAAGGACTAACCACGGCAGAATGTATTGTAAGAGTCATGGTAGTCCAATAGTCCTGGGGTAGCAGCCTCAGGGAAGGTTTGGCTGTGGCAGAAATATCATGTTGCAGCCTGTAAAGCAGACAGGGAAGCTGACAGGGGCCTTTGTGTGGGCCTTGGTGCACTGGGCCGGCTCCCGCCTCCGGGTTGCTGCTATTGGTATTGGTCATTGACCACTTTCTCATCATCCTCTACATCCAGACACCCTCTTATGAAAAAGAGCTTTTTAAGGACCCATATCTTTATAACTCCTTGCAGGCAACCTGCTGATTTCACATGCTCATCCTTATTCCATGTCATGACCATGCATTGTCCACTTTGTCTGCAATAGATCCATCTTCCCACATACTTCTTATGGTTCTTTGGATAGAGGAACTTCGTTCCCTCAGGTGCATGAATACTGCCTTTCACAAAGTCTCTGATTTCTTCATCTGTCAGGTCTCTGGCTTTCCATACTGGCTCAACATCGATCATGATCTTCATCCCGATGGCTTTCTTTTCTTTCTTCTTGCACTGTGAAATTATTATCTTGATCACACAGAATCCAAGCAACACCCACACTATCAGGGCTCCAAGAAACTTGAACATGTCTGCCATCCATTGTGGAACCCAAGAAATTAGCGATCCGAACCAGCTATCATCAGCAATGTCTTCCACTTCCTCCATCATCTGGCCATGGAGTTTTGTCTGCATGTCTATGGCCTCTGTCAAGGTTCCATTCTAGTCATCATGAGAAAGTGTAAATGTGCAACATGATTCTCCAATTTTTGCACATACACCTCCATCCATAGCTGTGATCATGTCCAAGACGTATCTATTCTGGGGAGTCATCAATGTTATGGCTCTCATCTCTTCTCTGATTGCATTGAATCCCTTTATTGTAATGTTAATTGTCTGCAGCAATTCCCACATGGTAATCTGTAACCACTTGGTGTTTGCTCCAACCTGGATTCTCGGCATGAAGATCAACATGAATACTGAATAAGTCTGGCTAAACAGTCTGTGCTCATACGGGATAGAGTCAAAAGCTTCTAATGATTTGGCTGAGAAATAGTTCTCTCTCTTCATCATCTTTATCAGCTCCACAGATCTCTTATTCCTCAGGTGAGCATCTGTTTTTGGAAAACTGTCAAGATTCAGATCATTCTTTGTAATTCACCAATGAGCATATTCCTCTCCAGTCGTTAGGTAACTTCATTTATGCCTTGGATCCACAACCCCAATAGTGATACATAATTACTGCTGTCCCAATGTTCATTCCTGGTGCTTCAAATATTCATCCACATTTCTGGTTCTCTCCCATTTTTCTTGTTCCATTATTTCTGAAACACAGCTTTGCACTCTCTAAAGGCATTATCTACAAGGGTCCTCCTCTGTCTTCAAGCCATGTCAGTAGCTTTGCACGTTTCGGCCATAAAGGTTTACACAGCATTTGTGCATGTTCAATCGTTGGCTGGTATTGACCCATTATTACCCAGTCTCTGCAGATCACCACACCTTCTTCCCAGCCATCTGGTGATAGTACAGTTCCCCGAATCTGCATCTGGCCTCTGTTCTTTCATCTACAAATGTCTTCTGCAAACTTTCCTGGAACTTCCAGTCTTTTATTCACTTCTCGTCTGATTCCAGTTCCTTCTACTCCAGGCTTCTCATATCTGATCACATGATTCCTAGTGTGGGCTTTGTTCCGTGTCTTTATGTCTTGACTATAGTCATCTTCATCTGGATCTGTCCATTCAGTTGCCCATTTGAGAGAGGCTGTTCGACCCATGAACTGGCCTCTTGTACTACCGAATGCTATCTGGGCTTCCCAGTAGTTGCCACGTTCCATTTTCCTTGTGCTCAGGAGCATGCACATGAGTCTTAGCTCCATTTGCACCAATGTAGAATGCTGTGCGTACAGTCAGTAAAAAAAGTACGATTATGAACACACTGCAAGTGTAAATGGCATAAAGGTAAGTTACTTTACAGCATCTACTTCGTGGACACCGTGGACGTCTCTCTGTGTTGGGCATGGTGTTGCTACTATTGATGCTGCCCATCTTTATTGCCTAAGGAAGGAAAAACTCAAACTTTAATACATCAGCATTGTGAACTGCCTCTGGAAGGTGCTGTCTTGACTCAGCAATTTGTCCTCAATCAGTCAGCTATCCATTTTCTGGATGATCAGAACAAATTATTTTACTGTATTTCTGGAACCTGTCTTTCACCAGCTGAAATGTAGATGCCTCTCCATTATGAAAAAACGCCCTCAGTAACTCTAAATGAGCTCAACCACATATATCAGCACCCATTCGATGCCTCGTATCTGCTTCAGCCTGACAACTTGTTTAATTTCTTTCAGCATGAAACAAGAGTCTTTCTTAATCAGCAACCTCTTGATCTGTCCCTCAAAGGAAAGTTTCACACCGATCTCTGATTTCGATCGGAATATATGCTCACTTGGTTTATAATGCCTTCCAAGATCACATTCAAATGTGCAGTGTTTCTAGGATCCCTTAGAAAGGCGAGCACATCAGTCTGCCTTCCAACAAGATGTGGGTATTCCTCAATCAGATGAAAGAACACCACACTGACTAGTCTATGTGCTGCATCAGTTGATAGGGGCATTTGTGCTCTCCTCACTGTACTCAGGCAATTGCAAAATGTGTTCATTGATAACTATAAGCAATCTTCTTATAGCTTGGGCATTTTTAGGATCTTGTAAGAAAGCAGGTATGCGATTAGTTTTCCCCACCAGTGAAGGGAAGAGCGTAACACCAACTCAAAATAAGTAACATCCAGCCGAGAAAGGTCATCACTGGGTAACACCATAGGTAAATCCAAACAGGAATTCAGTGCGAAATGAATCTGGGTACTGCACCCTCTTCCAATTGCTGTAACCATGATTAGAATCTGGCATAATCCTCTTTTTATCAATGCTTAAGCATGGCTCAGTCCAAAGTTTTTTTAACAAACTTTTCAGTGTCTTAAGAACAAATAATTTTTCCTCAACCCTGTAATGACTGAACTGAGTATTTGAAACAAGCCACAGTCCAATAAACTTGTTTTCTTTAGTTGACAGCTTCTGCGTCCTTCTTCCTTGTCATAGATCTTGTCTGCATGTGCTGTGGTTAATCCCCAATGCTTGTACTTGCTTCCTGTAGGGGTGTGGGCAGAGGGGTTTCTCCAACAAAGATCTTTACATCACCTAAGAAAGTCCAAGCACACCTGCCCTGCACTTTGACAGCAGACAGCGGGACGTCTTCCACGAAGAATGGACCATTAAAACGGGGTTCATCCCACTTCTTCCTTGTAGGATTGTGGATTAAGACTGCATCTCTGGGGAAAAGTTGGGGAACACATAATTCTTGAGATTCACTTGTTGAAGCATCTCCTTCTGTGTTCTGTATGCCCCTACATCCTTGTTGCTGCAGCTGCCCTGAAATGACAGAGATACTTGAAGTCATACAGTTCAAATAGTCACGCATTTCCATTCCTAGCAAATCTGCAGTTGGCTGAGTATCACTTCAAACTCTGGATGGAGGCATTATGGGTGTTCTCATTCATCTCCCCATCACTATCTCGTGGGGCGTGAGATGGTGGTCAGAACCCGGTTGGTTCCTTAAAGCATATAATGCCAGTGGTAGGCATTGCAACCACCCTTTCTTCAAGGTAAACTTCAATTTGGCTATTCTTTCCTTGAGCAGGCCGTTGAGCCTCGTACAGATCCCATTTCCTTGTGGATGATAAGCCAAAAAAAGTGTGCTTTATACCAAGCAACAATCTGATCTGTTCAAATGTTTGATTCACAAAATGTGGGCCATTGTCTGACCTCATTACTTCACATCCTCCCCATCTAGGAAATACTTCCTGCACTAAGTACTTTGCTGCACAGGTGGAATCTGGGCGTGTACAGGGACCTGCTTCAATCCACCTTGAAAAGGGACACACTACTAAGATCAGGTATCTATATCCATTAAATACTTATATCATGTCGACATAGTCGATATGCAAATGCTGAGAAGGGCCATTAGGTCTAGAATAACTCCCCTAACTGTGTGCAGCATATGCCCAGCTGTGAATTTTTGGCAGACAAGACAATTCACAACATGCTCTAATAGATTTGGTACAATCCAATCCTCAGCAATAGTTGCAGCGAGATTCTCCCTCTTTTTGTGCGCAGAGTGGTGTAGCTGTTCCAGCGCCACCATTAATAAGGCTACAGGCATCACCAGTTTACCAGTGCTGTCTTGTCACCACAATGCTTCCGAGGGGTTTAAAGAACACCCTCTTCATGTCCAAAAATTCTTTTCCTCTTGAGGTGCTTCCCCTTGGACCTCTACCAACTGCATATTTGACATGGTTATTATAACTTTTAGATACAGTTATCATAACAACCATTTTTTCATTTACATTAGGAGTTTCAACATTCATCATTTCTTTATCTGTATTTCCTACACGCTTGGACTTGACGACTGCGATGCTTACTGGGACTTGTAGTGCTTTAATAAGCCTGTCCAATAAAATGGTGTGCTGTACTGGTGTGCCGTCTGCTCAGAGGTAGCCTCTTCTTTTCCAACATGCTAACCATGCATGCACTGTCGATGTCGCATGGCTGGAGTCCCTGTACACTGTTACTTACTGATCTGCGTGATCCTCGAGTGCGAGTATCAATGCCAATAATTCTGCAGCCTGTGCTGGATAATGAGATGGCAATCGAGTACTTTTAAGCAACTGAAATTCCCCATTAGCCATGTGCTTTATCACAGTGGCACCTGTATATCTCTGTCCATTATTTTGATCGATCCTTGAAGAAACGTCAATGAAAGCAATCTCCTCTTCATAGTTTGCTCAATCGTGTTTAGGCTCTCCTAGTGTTATTGGCTCAGCTATAAACATGGCAGGATTCACTATTTTACATCAGACTATTTTAATTGCTGGATTTGATATGACTACCTCATAGGCAGAAGCCCTTGGAGATGTCAATGTGCCCTTTGGTTTCTCTAAAATAGCGACTAGTGCGTGCTCAATGAACAACCTCATGGAACATCCCATCACTATACTTGCGAGCCTTCTCTATGGCGAACACGGAGGCTGCTCAACTTTGTTCGCATGGAAAATGACCTCTGTCATAAGTCCGAGTACTGCTGTCATAACCATGCCATCTGTATGTGAGAACAAAAAGAATTCCTCATTGTAATTAGGAATCCCTAAAACTGGAGCTGTGAAAATTGCTTTTTTCCTTTCATCAAACACTTCTTCCATTTCCTCAGTCCAGACAATGTTTTCCTGGGTTGCCTGTGCTTTCTTTAAGGCCTGCAACATAGGTCTTATATTCGAGATGTAGTCAAAGACCCATGCCCTGATGTAATTACATAATCCAAAAAGTCTCTGCATGTGTTTTATCGTGTGTGGCTTTGCAGTTTTTAAAATAGCTTCAGCTCTTTCGGGGGGTACCTTTATCCATCATGGCAGAAATCGTCTTAAAAATACCTTGATCTGCCTCTCGAGACATAGGATACTGTCGTGATCGAGGTAAAATTGCTTCTGATTTCAATTTAATCATCACTTTTCCAACCCCCTTCAGAAAGCCTACGTCATAGGGGCCGGTGGTCCATAATGAAACGGGTACTTTTGCCATGTCTTCATCAAAATACTCAGGACACCTTTGTGCTATCATCATCTTCTGAGGAACTTCTCTTTGAATTGCTCTTACCCAGTAAGTGATGTCTATGTTATTGTGGTATCCTGGTATGACTGTGATGAATGGCTGGTATCCTGGTATGGCTGTATTGAATGGCTGAGTGTGTGCAAGGGCCTCCTAGAATGTTTAAGTGGAGCTTGGAGTGTGGGGGGCCTGAGGATTCGGGAGAGTGACAGTTGGGACTGGGAGATGGACTGGGAACCAGGGCAGAGGCTTATCACCTACTCTCCTACCTATTATGACTATGCTATGTAACTAAGAAGAATAAAGCCTGTTTCCTTTTTACACTTACCTGAGTCAGCCTGGTTCCTGCTCCCTGTCATCACTGGCTCAGGGATACATCAGTTATATATTACTTCACCATCAGATGATGATCTACAAACAGATCTTCATCAGTGACGTCAGTCAATCTGTAACCCTGCCCAATGGCAATTATTGCGCACCATTGTCTGCCTTCATCATCATTTCCATTGGGAAAAAACATTTCTCCTCGCACTATGGCTGTTTGTAGCTTTAAGGGAAAGATGTGTCCCTCCTATTCAAGCATAGGTATTCTTGGTCTGAACAGAAATTCATTGGGTGCTCTCATAACTCTGCCTGCTAGGCCTCATAGCCATGACTGCAGAATGTGCACTCCATAATGAAAAACCTCTGGATCTAACTGTATTGCTGTCACAGCTATCGGTCCTGAGAAAGCCATACTAATTTCACATACATTTAAATAATGCATTGCTGGTGTTGAACACTCTATGCCTTCATCAGTAAATTAAATGGTCATATTCAACTTTGTCATAAAATCTTGTCCCAATATATTGACAGGGTTTTGCTTCAAATATAGCAATGGCACCTTCATGTCACATTCTCCTATAGAGACTAATAATTCTTCAGTGAATGGAATGCTGCTTGTAGCTCCTGTGAATCCTTCAGTATTCATGGCATTGCCAGACATTGAAAATGTTCCCTCTCGTATACATTAGTGTGTTGTACCCATGTCTACAAAATAAAAAAAGAAATGCTGCCTATACTGACGTCTACCCTTGGTTCCTCGTGAGGATTCGGTGTCACACATAGTATTGAACACATCAGGTCTCCCAGTGAGGTGTCTTATTGCGGGTACAAATTCATTCCGTTACCTGTAATAGGATTACCTCCATCGACAGTGACACCTGCTACTCTAGGAGTTATTAACTGTCCTGTGTTTGTGTTTTGCTGTAGCTGCATATGTGACTGCTGCAACAGTCCTTGTGGCAGATTAACTACTACCTGCTGTGGTTGCAAGCCTTCCTTCACTCTCGGCTTTCTGCTGCATCATTTGATTCTGAGCAAATCCGTCTCCATTCTGTTGCGAACATGCAGGCTGACTTGACATCCCCCCTCTCAAAAACTGGTCATTTTGTACTAACTCTTGACTTCTACACGTGCAAACAAAGTGCTTTATCATTCCACAAGTCCACCATATAGGCGTTGGTCTCCCAACCTTTCCATCCTGCATATTCTGAAACTCACCTGGTTATTCTGAAAGTTTCCCTGATTATTCTGCCAATTCCCTTGATTACCTTGCCAATCTCGTCCTCCGAATCCTCTTCCCTGTGGAGTAAGTCCACTATTGTTTTGATTGAACTGGCTTTGATTATTCACCTGCGGCATGTTCACTGTTTGCTGTGAATTCGATCCATCTACACCCGTCAACATTGCCCCTTCAATGGAGTACTTGCACAATTTTTTCTGCACTAGGAGTCTGCAGTAATGTGCAATGGTCAACTGAATTTCCGAACACGGTTTTGCTTCTATACCCACTCATTTCTTGTGCTGCTTTTGTACTGGCTCTGGCAGCCCTTTACATAATTTATGATAGAATACCGGTATAGATTTTCCGCAAGATTTGCACATTTCCAAACTCCATGCCTCCTGAACATTTTGAATGTAAACAAGCGGGTCATGCCCGTCCTTCATCTTTTTCGTCATTATAGCTCCCATATCGGACGTGTCTGGATACAGTACTCTAAGCACTTTCCAGAATGCTGCCCTACAGTTATTTAATGGTGCTCCATCATCAGCAGTGTTGACTGTAGTCACACCAGGGTACCCTTGTCCACACGTCATCAGCTCTCTCTCCAAGTATGGCGGTTAGGAGACCCTTAATGTACCCTATACCTAATGTATTTCCTCCCGCATTTTTGTCTAACTCATGTATCCATTTCCCAGGCTAAGAAGTTAAACTCTGGAGTTTACACATTAGATTATCTCTATCCATTTGAGGCTATGGTATATACTGTGGTCTCGGTCCTCCTTTCTCTAGCAGGGGAAATTGCAAAGCCCCAAACTCATTCTCATCTCTCATCATTTGTCTGTCCACCACAGGGACGATATTCCCGCATCGCCTACTACCTGGCAATGATCATAATCTGCTTACATGAGGCAGCGGCTCCCCCCTCTCCCCACTCTCACCATGGAGTGGCCCTTTAGATCTGTCTGACTGTGTCAATGGTTCTGATGCCCCAGGTATAGGTGTGTTTAAATCCAACCATCTTTCTTCCTTATCCATAGGAAAGCACCCGTCAGGACCACATGCTTCATTTCTCTCTTCCCCATGGAAGGTTCCTCTGTCTTCGTCTGACACTTCTTGTACCCAACACATACAACTTCTCTCTTCATCATCTCTATTTAGAGTTAGTCTATCGAGAGACAGCTCCATATGCTTCGTACTACATGAGGCTTCCTCTGTGTTATACAACTGAGTGCTCTCAAGTCGATCATTTTTCCCTTCCCCTTTGACTCTTTCTGAGCTCTCATTTCATGGTATACTTTAAAGAACGCTTCCACAATGCTCCTAGAGTTAAATTTGTCTTCCATATTTGCTCTAGACATTCCTGGTAATGACTCGTATTCTGGAAAGAATTCCTCTATTTCCTCCCATGCTACTTGATGTGAGGATTAGGGTCTCATACTTCCTTTTCCAGGCGATCAAGATCGCGTGCTCTTTGCCTTTTTTTGCATTCCATATCATTGTCAAATTTTCTTCACTTTCTTGCTTCCTCTCTCACTCTGTCTTCCTCTTTTTTCTTCATATCCCTTATCTTATTTGCCCTTCATATCTCCTCATCCCTTCATCTCTGTATTCTTTATTCTCTTATCCTTTGCTCTTCCTCTTCTATTCTTTTTCTTTCTAGTCTTTCCTGCTCATCAACTGTTCTTTGTCTATTGTCACGTTTCCTTTGCTCCTCTGCTCTCTCTTGTTTTTTTGCTTGCTCATCTTGATATAACTGCTCTTGTCTCTGTCTGTCTTTCCTTTTTGCCCCTTAATCTTTCAATTGTTCCTCCCTTTCATTATCTTTTTATCTTGCTCGTCTTGATCTTCTCTTTGTTTTATATCCTCAATGCTTTTACCATTGAGTTTAAGCAAAATCTTACCACCCATCCATTTGTTCTGTAAGAGCGCTATCTCATCATATTTATCTCTTTCTCCTTTGCATCTCTTTATTTCTCTTCTTATATCTAGAGACGTACTTGCTTGATCGCTTCTTTCCTTATCGCGTCTCTCCTTGTCCCTTGGGACCTTAGAGATTACATCTTTCTCAGTATTTTTCTCTGGGCCCTCATCATTACTTTGCGTAGGGGACTCATATGCCAGGTTGCTATACCCTGCAGCTGCTTTATGCTCCCTCAATGGGTATAACCCATCATCTTTCTTATTCTCGTCTTTTATTTAAGATGGGGCGGGTGGAGCATAAGGCTCTTCACCCCCCTCTTTGCATACATTAAGTATCAATTCTATATGAGGGGCTCATCTCGCTCCTCCTGGTACATTTTTCAGAGCTCTAAGCTCGCTAGGCGCTCTTCTAGCTTCTTCCCAGTATATGCTGCATTTTGTCTGCGGTTCCTTTAACCCATTCTGCACTACACTGTCTAAGTTTGGGTGCATGTTTGCAGAGGTGCACAAGTGGAGTAACATCCTCCATCCTTAACCCTTCACTCTTCACTTGTTAACGCTCGCTTGCTTTAATCACAGAGTTAAAAGTATGTTTCAGGAAAACAACACAATATGAGAAAGCACCAACCGTTGCAAGCTCCAATCCCTCTGGTCACAGTTTATACTTTAATCTTGCTAAAAAAAACAACCACCAAGTGCAATAAAATAAATCATTTTTTTTTCTGTTTATGACATCATCATTCTTCAAAACCCACACAAAACAAACAAAAAGACTGGACCGGTCACGTAAATCTTCTACAATCTTTTCTCTAAGACTCGTCGTGCCCTCTAGAAATACTTCATACGAAGTGTAAATTACCCTTTTAAATTTGCCTTTAATCGAATCTGTTTTCTACGTGTTCCATTGCCGGACCCTGGGTTCAAATTTCTTCAAAAAGGTAGGTATAGGGCGTATCATCTTTATCGTGGCCTCTCTCACAATTCTTATTGCTCTGCCACACTCAAGTCAATATCTATTCAATACTTTAACACTCTTTCTCACGTTATGTTTATCCTGCCTCCCTCAATTACTCTCTTTTTCTCTTATCACTTCCCTTTATTTACTATGCATGCATCAATTTGCCACTCTCCTCAATTTCTACTCACCATTCGCATGTTCGTCTTCTGATTCTCAGAATCGCATGCCTCTTTTACCGCTTCTTCAAACTGTCATCCGATCAGCTTCTCGTAGACGTGGGAGGGGATTCCATGGAAACTAGGGGATCCGTCTCATCCCGCCTTGCAAGGTCTTGATAATTACACTAACCACTATATACAGGGAGTTTCACGTCTTGTTAGTCGAATGGCAAAAGTCGTGCGATATTTCCAGGACGCTAAAGGTTACTAATGTTGACAGATTTTTTAATAAACCATCCTCTCTCTGCTACCAAGTGAACTGGATATCCCAGCCCATTTGATGAGTTGCAATTACCCTTGAGATGGATGGGGATGCAGATTTTATTCATACATCAATACATCAATAATCGAAACAACTCTGGTAGTTTGGCAAAAGGAAATCTGTTTTAATATCAATTATCTAAAACAGGGAGTACAACGAACATCAACACTCGCTCGATCCTCTTACTACACGAATCTTACAATATTATATTAAGCAAAATCATCATCAGTGATGTGTTGACCTGCTTCATTACCAACGTCATCCTCCGTGGCTAATTACAAAAACCTATTGAGGGAAGTAATAGGCTCTAAGTGAGTATCTAAGTATAAGTTCCATATCAGTATAGAACAGTGAAGGAAAGTGATGGGGTACTTATCATCAGGTGGGGCAACTAACCCTCCCCTTAAAATGGCTGCTATGAACGTCACTAAATGTATGATGTCCCATTGGCTACACAAACTATAGGACCCTTAATTATGTGATCCTCTACAATTGGTTGGCTTATAACCCCCGTCAGTACTTTTCCACCTACGGCTAGCAGCTTGTAGGACATCCAGATGTGGATGAGCTCGTCTTAACACTAGATTCCCACCAATTAGCAAATCAATCCATCATCACCTCAATGGTCCGGTGTCAATTAGGGCTTTGAAACCTTGCCTTGAATTTGTACTGTGCTATGAGAAAGTTTAAGATGTGTGGGCACACTCTGCCATTGTGCGTATGTGTGACAACCTGTTCTTCCAACCTCATTCTTCCACGTGACTGGAGACCATGGAATCGTGCCTTTTTGTGTATTAAAATACTATTTTCTAATAGTTCTCTGATGTCTTTTGTTTTGATCAAGCCTTCTGGACAGGAGTTTCTGTTCTTTCACACAAATTGTATCCAATGCCAGTTCACTCCAGTTTGATAAAACCATGGCTTCTTTGGCTCATCCAACTCCTTCTGCTGAGATTCATTTTGTAATTGAGGCCTTCTTGCTAATGTCCAGCACTGCTTATAATGCGTATTGGAAACATCCATCCTTCCTTGTCCATGTGCATATATATATATATATTGCCACAATCTATTCACTATAAAGATAGCTTCAAGATTAATTTGTCTGCTTGTGTTTCGTTTGCATCTGTACACGTGTAAACTAGCTTAATATCTTCATCTAGTTCTATGGCATAAGCTTTTTCACCTTGATCCCAAGATGTCACTTATCCTTGATACTTTCTTGATGCCTTATAGAATATCTGGATTCTCTGGTTTGTGCATCTCTTCTACAGATGTCAGCTCCATTCTGTGTGACGTCACCATTCATCTTTGCCATGTATCTGCTCTGTGTCTTCAGGAATCTCATTCAAATGGCCATCATATTTTCTTGTATGCAGGTACAGTTTTCTCAATGGGTACCTTGCCTCCCAGATCTTCTTAGGTATTGGTACTTTCGCTGGCACTGCACAGAGTCCATACTCTGCTCTTTGTCTGTTCAACTGCTCCATGTATGTCTCATACTCTGGTTTCCAACAGACAGGTAATATGGGTGGGCAGTTGGAGTAGGGATACTTGGCTCCTCCTCTACAAAAGGGCCTAAGAATGACTAGTTCAGTCGAAATACACGTGCCACTAACAACATGCATTTGGGTCCAAACCATACCCCCAGCTAAAACTGACCCAACTGGCCAAAAAAATGGGTCATACTTAAGTCAGTCCTAAACAACACTATCCCTCCAGTTCCTCATTACCATAATCAACAGTACGTACTTCAAAATTCTTAATGGCCTTCAGCCAGACCCTATAAAGATCCAGCTGTAGGGTTTTACTTTGAGTGTTGTAGCATTGTCTCAAAAAATCAGCGGTTTTGATGGTATCAAGGCAGTAGACATGATCACCCAGAAATGTTATGTAACTACTGTCCATGAGCGGACATTCAGTCAGCACATGTTTTGAGACTCCAAGGCTTGCAGATTTGTACAAATTCAGCATATTCGGTCTGCCTCCTTAATATTCAATGATATGCCCATGATCTGTAATACCGGCAGCCTATTCAGTTGTAACAACAGAATAAAGCGGTGAAGGTGCTTAGATGGGCAAATAGACAAGTACTGTTGTGGCTTCCTATAAGTATAGAGCCTTTCGGATACAAATTAATAGGTACTTAAGAAGGACAGATGAGCAAAATATTGCCCCAATCCCACAGGTCAATTTTCCTGTGCACCTCTCTTTTCAATTCATCTAAGCACAATTGCAAATCAGGTGACCACCCCACCTTAACAAACACATCCTCAGTGCTAGATTCAAAGGTGAGGGAGCACTGTTATGCGGTGTGCCAATATGGCGGCCCATGTATGAGCTACGCAACGGGTGGGGATATCGAGTTGGACTAGTCTGGTGATAGTGAATCAAACATTACTTTAACCTGCAAGATCGGAAGACTAGTAGCCTGGGAACCCACTGATGGAGTCCCGCCCAAAATCGGGGTTGGTCAACATAGACCCGAGGTGCTGATACTAGAGGCCGCACTGGCGTGGGGAGAGGTGATCTCTGAGCAGTGTGGTGAACGCCCCAAGGTGCTCACAGGTGACAAGGGTGAGCACTGGGCCCAGGTGGTTTAGACCACGGGCTCGGGATGGGACAGCTACACCCGCTGGCACTGACACCAGGCACCGAGACTGTGACAGGATGGGACCGGCACACAGATAGAGCGGCTCCCCGGGTTGCCGAATAGGAACAAACTGAATTAAAGATCGAGCAAACCGCGCTCAGACTTCCTGTGCATCGCAGATTCATTGGACCCATCTGAGGCATGCAATACATGACATAGGCAGCGGCATTGAAATCACGCTAATACTGGTATACTGCTGGGTGGCAAAGTCCTATTGCCTGCATTAACCATCAAAGGAACAGCACCATGGCACAGGCTGGTCCGAGGCTACACATCTGATGACATTGTGAGGACTGAATATATGGAGGGCCATCTTGGTGCAGATACTGAGTGCAGCGTGGATGCAATCATAGGCGATCAGGGACACCACGGACCCTACTGTATTCTGCGCAGCTCTGGACTTTTTAACTTCCCCCATTGCCAAAACTAGTGTGTCCCCAGTGGGGTGTTACCACAGAGATTGGTAGAAGGTGAGAGAGGGACCCAGTCACCTCACCATGAATGTGGAGCTCAGGATAAACCCCAAAGAAGCGGTTTATTGACAGGCCTCAAAAGAGTGATAGATAGACTGCCCAGCCCTCAGGTCCATTAGCCTGTGTGACAATATGACAAAGGGATCGGGCAGTAAGAAAGGGGGCACAATTGACCTCTTCACTAAGCCCACCCCAAGATCCAGCATGGAGGCTGGCAATGCACACGGCGATCCCGCAACTGCAAATGAGCACCAGATCCCAAACCCCATTGACCATAAAAACATGATGGGCGCTATGCAACAGGGGTTTGCATCCATCAATAATAAACTGAATTACATCACAGCAAGTTTCACCTTGATCCGCACTCAGCGGGAGAAAGAAACTCAACGCATTACTGAGGCAGAGAACCGTATAAGCAGTACAGAGGACATAATGTCGGGCCTTTGGGAAACAGTATTCATACTAACCAAGGACATGAAGCAAGTGAAAGCAAAGTGTGAAGACTTAGAATCCAGTTCAAGAAGGAACAATATTCATATTATCAGTGTCCCAGAGGACACGCTGAGGCACAACATGGAGAAGGCTGTTGAGGATATGCTATGAGACCTACTAGGAGACCCTGGCTGGTCCACGTTGTTCACATTTGAGAGAGCACACAGAGCCTGAATGTCCAAGCCTAAACCAGGAGACTACCCAGGGCCAATTATAGCTTATATACTGAACTACGACAACAGAGGCTTAATACAACAAGCGGCTCGTGAGAGAATGAATATTAAACTCAGCTCCAATATTATACCCATCTTCCAAGACTTCACAGCGGCAGTACAGCAAGAGAAGAGCACATTTGCTGGGGTAAGAATGTTACTCAGGGACCGCAATATTGCATACACCAGGCTGTTTCCCGCCCGCCTCCGAATTCAACACAACATTGTTAAGGATTTCAATCAGGTGACATGCACACCTTGCTCTCGGCTTAGTATGTAGTGCCGAACTAAGGTGTTTTCTCCTTATTTATGTGGATTAAATTTTGGGATGATACACCACTCATATCACACCCCCTTTTCAAATACCCCGGGTCACAATGGACCATCAACCAGGCTGGTTGGTCAAATGCAATATTTATTTATTTATTTATTTATTTAAAATTCAAAAGAAATCACACAATTTTTACCATGGGGCAGCAATCACCAATGGGTGATAGTTACAATGAGAATGTGAGCAATGCACTAGGTTTGACTTTTTAGTGGAGCATACACAGCACAGCAGAATAGGAGCTCTTTTTGAGTTAGGACAGATAGCACTCAAGTTAGAATTTCCCCCTGCACTGTTCACTCAAACCACCAATAATCAATTCTGAGTGGATCCAAAGAAGCAGCAGGAATAAAAAACTGAAAATGGAAGCTAAATCTGACCATCCCTCCCCAAAATAGAGAGATTTAAACCTCTTGCAACGTTGTGAAATGTCACTCGGAAATGGATAAATCAATAATGAATGTGTGTTAAGAACCTTGAAGCTAATACAACTCCTTACTAAAGCAACAGTGCAAAGATACTAACAATCACAATGAATGGATTACCAAAGAATACAGTTCAGAAATGAGTGGAAAGTTTGAAATGTCTTGCAGTCAAATAACACGTTTAAAATTTACACTTTTGCAATTTATGTTGGGGAATAGGTAGATATCACAGGTACACAATGGAAGTGAAAGTATGCCTCTAGCTGTTAGTTAAATTGAAAGAGTTATGCAATAAAGAAGAAGGTGCGCTTTGAGTAAAATGAAGGGTGAAATTGGAAAGGAAATCAGTTTGTGAGAAGAACAGTTTTAATTTGAACTAGATTTAATGATTAAGAAAAGAGGAACGCCATCCGTGAATTCTCTACGTTACGCTGCAGTTGTAACCTTTCACGCAGTGTACCCCTTTTCTTTAAGGAAAATTACTTTATTTAATCAAAATATCGCTAATGACATATGATCTATGCAAGACAGAAATGACAAGAAAAGTAGCGCTAATGCTTGGAGATTAATGACAAAATGCACTGGGAATTTTGACAGTTGGACAAGTTATCAGGTTAAGGATATGATGACTTATGGAATGGGATAGGTACAAGGCAAGACAAGGTATACTATGGATTTCTATGGGGTAATGAAATACGCACAATCCACTTTTTAGTATAGGGCTTTTTGGACAGTCAACTGGGTATGGTCACGACACGGCAGGGCACCTGGCAGACGGCTGTGCGGTTCTGGTCACTTGCTGGCAATGACTGGACGGGCAATTCTGGTCACTGGATACTACAGGTCATCAAGGTAGCAGGATTGCAGCAGCATGCAATTAGTGGCAGCAAGCCAAGCTGGATCAGGATGCCAAAGGTACCACAGCTTTGTCTTTGTTAATGGGAGATTTAGTGGGTTTTTAGATTTGAAGCCTTGCTGGGAATGGGATTAGCACTGCTTGGGTTTTGCCGTGGGCCCTGTTTTAGGATCAGCAATGCTTGGCCTTGTAGTTGGAGTCTGGATCTGGAAGATGATGGGCACAGTAATGCAGCGCAGGAAATCAGGAAGAATGTGTGTGTAGAGTCTTGTCAGGGACCCTTATTTATAATGCCTAATGACATCATCAAAGTATAGGCTGGGCAGGATGAACTAAGCACGCCTCTAAACTATTCGGATTGGACAGGGGTGCTAGTCTCCGCCTAACTCTCAACTGGTTGGATTTCCCAGGGAATGATGTCAGATTTATGATGGGAGTTTTACAATGTTCAAAAACTCCCACAATTACTTTACTTAAAATCTGATTTCGCCAAAAACATACATTTATACAATTGCATTCTCTTAGCACATTAAATACACAGGTTACATATTTTGTGCAGCACATATCAGTACAGTCCTCCAGTCTGTGGGACCTCTTTTCTTCCTTCTGTTATTTTTGGTAATTTTTTTGGCCTAAAATTCCATAACTTTATACACAGATGCGAATTATCCCCAGGGATGTATGTACAAAAATTGATGTTTGCAACATTGATACTTTTCTATTTATCCTCAATACTTTGCCCTTTCTGTCCCCAAGGTGTCAATGGGCCTCATTATAACTTGTGCGGAATGGGTTTAACGGAGCCGGTAATGGTGCCGGTGCCATTAAACCCATTCCGCACAATTACGAGGTCCCCTCGCGGGACCCGCTCTGGACGTCTGGTTTTTCCAGACGTTCACAGCGGGTCCCGCGAGGGGACCAGGGAGCTAACAATGGGTCTGTTCGTAATGGGTCCGTTGTTAGCTCCCTCCCCATTCCCAATGAGCCCTATGAGGCCTCGAATGGGAATGGGGAAGCACCGGGGCCCAGGTTCCCTGGAGGAAATACTCGGCCCTCCAAACTTGGAATGGACCGGTATTTCCCCATTCAGGGAACCCGGACCTGGACACGATTTTGGAGGCAGCCATGCCCTTATTAAGGGCATGGCTACCTGCAAAGTCGTAGTGAGGCCCAATTAATTTTACCATGGGTCTCATTACGACCCTGGTGGTAGCAGTGCCCTTATTAAGGGCACGGCTGCCGCCGGTAATGATTTTTTTCCGGGTGTAAGAAAAGGACAATAACCGGGTCATGCCGACCTTGACGGACCCAGTAATTGCCCTTTTCTTGGACCCGGTAAAAATCAATCCCCATTCCCATTTGAGCCCACATAGAGCTCAATGGGAATGGGGAGGATGCCAACAACGGGCCCGTTAATGACTGGCTCGCTGTTAGCATCCTGGCCTACTAGTGTCCCGCTTTTCACGTCTGGTCTGACCAGGCGTGAAAAGCGGGAGCCGCTAGCAGGCCTCGTAATAGGGCAGCCCGTAATTAACAGTGCCAGTCCCATACCGGTACCGTTCATTAAGGGACCGCCAGGGTCCTAATGAGGGACCATGTCTCTAAAGAAAGCACAAAAAAATAATTTTTAAACTGCGAAATGTTTACAATTTTTCAAAGTCTTGCTGAAGAGATAGAAGTCTTTAAAGTTTATTCCTGAAAAAGTCTTTGGGAACAAATGGCAGTCCCTTTGTACCTGGGTCCTTTTTTTTCTTTCCTTCCACTGCTGCCCACTGTCTTTTCCTTCAGAGCATGGTGGGGGTTTCTCCCTTGATTGAAGTTTTATTGCCCCTTCACAATTCAGACTTCCTTCCCTGGGAGCTTCATTGTCAGGGTCCTAGCAGAGGCAAAAGTCTCTTCAACCCAGTAATTATCAGGGGGCTGTTATTATCTGCTGAGAGAGAGAGAGAGATCTCCTTTTGGTATCACCCCTCCAAGCAGAAAACCTGTTATTCAACTTGCAACTCCAGCCAAAATAGTTTTAAACTTTATTTTCTGATCTTAAATCCAGAATTAAAACAAGCCTTTTGCATGAAATAACCCATGTTATATAGTCTCCCCACCAACAAACCTCTTCATATTACTAAAGACTGGCAGGTTTACATTCACCAGTGTACTGTTCCAACACACAGGCATTTGTTTTTCTTTAGTTTGGAAAGGCCCATTTTTTTACAAGTGGTGCAGCCGGGTTGCCTTCTTAAATTCAACTTTTTATCTCCATCAGATTCACACACTGTCTCGCAGCTATAGTTATTCTTCTGAAATACTGGAGTTGGTCTGAAGCAACGGATACATTGAAACAGACATGGCTCATCTTTTTAGAGTCTCTGAACAGCTGAGTTGTGGATACTTTTGCAAAGAAAATGAACGTGTTTCCTGTGTAAGTAAAAGTAAAGTTCCTGGTTGATTCTTTTTCTTTAGAGTTGGTTTGATAGGGCTTGTCAATTCAGAATCATGCCTGGTTTTGCTGAGGCACAGTGAGACACATAGGGCTTGGTAGGGCTTATTAATCACAGTGGCTTTAAGGAACAGAGGGAATTAGCGTCACAGCAGCATTCTTTTAAGGTGAAAAAGGGTTTCTTTTCAATGGAGATTTCGGCTTTTGCAGCAAAGCAATGCTGCTTTTTCCACTTTCTTCCTTTTGTTTATGTCGGAACCAACTAGCAATCTCATTCAATGTGCCCCCTTGTTCCATCCTGCCCGATGTGTGCTTGGCAGGACGGTGCAGCCATTTTTGTTGTTGTTGCCAAATGCAGTTTTGAGCCATGGCGCTCATAGGAGCTACCACAGCCATTTGACTGTTTTGGTGCAAATACAGCTTGGTGATGTGGGGAAATGCTGTTGAGTGGGTCTATATATCTCATCCCCCCCGACTCTCCTGAGATTTCAAGTCGAGGGAGACTCGGGCAAGTGGGATTTCTTCATGGGACAAAGCAGGATCAGGCAGGTATGAGTCCTTCTCCCATCAGGGAACGGTGCATCCTGCGCCTCTCGTTGTCTCTGGTCAGAACGTAAAACGACACCCCTAGCTTTCTCTTGGATCCTCCTTTAATGGTGTAGAGCGACACTCCCGGATCCCCTTTGGTTTCTCCCTTCCAGGTTGCCGGGGAGGTCCTCCTTGATCTTTAGATAGGCGCAACCAGTACAAATCTATGAAAGAGAACACAAACCGGTTACGACACTTTCCCACTAGCTGCCCTCCAATTGGGTTAACAGCATTGGGATACGCAAGCATTCACAGATCACAATTGATAATAAAGAAAATACTCCCTGTTACATAATTATATTTATAAATCATATCAGTTCCCTTCTGGTTTTTCTTTTCCTTATTCTCATGTTTCAGATGTCTCCTCTGTTTGATCATCTCTGGGCTCCTCAATTTGTTGCAAAGTGTGCCTAGGGTGACAACTCTTTAGCTGATTAATATGGACCCATTTCTCTTCTGTCAATTCGCCTTTAGGGGTGCGGATTCTGTAGGCGATAGGGGAAATTTTGTCTACAATTTCAAAAGGTCTTCACCAGCTAAGCAAATATTTGCGCTCTTTGGTCTGGTTCCTTTGGAAATTGTACAAGTAGACCCTAGGCCACATTACGACCCTCGCAGTCCCGTAATGAAGGGTGCCGGAACAGGACCGGCACCCTTCATTACGGGAGCGCCTATTACGAGGTTCCCTTTGCGGGACCCGGAACAGACGTCTCGTAAAACCAGACGTCCTTTCCGGGTTCCGTGAGGGGAAGAGGGAGGTAATAATGAGCCATTTGTAATGTGCCCATTATTACCTCCCTCCCCATTCCTATTGACCCCTATGGGGGCTCAAATGGGAAAGGGGAATGGTTCCTTCAAGGAGGAATTACCGGGTCCTCCAATGTTGGAATGACCCGGTAATTCACCATTGAAGGAACCCGGTATTGGAGCCCGGTATGGAGGCAGCCATGGGGCTAAAAGCACCATGGCTGCCTCCATACTCATAATGAGGCCCCCTGTCCCCTACTATTCTTTCTTGGTTGTTTTTAGATCATATTGAGTCTTCATCCCCTCTGCAGATCTTTCTAGAGTCCTCTGAGTGTACGCAAAAGCATGTTGAAGGTGTTTTCTTAGATTCTCAACATACTCATGAGTTGTGGAGGGGTTGATCAGTGTCCGCTCCTATGTTCTATAGAGCAGATGCTAAGGTAGCACCATCCTTCGGCCAGTCATCAGCTCAAATGGAGACATCTTCGTTGCAGAAGAAGGTGTAGATCTGATGGCCATCAGGACAATCTGTAATCGGATGTCCCAACTTGGCCCAGAGTCTACCACAAACTTTTTTAGAATGCTCACAATGGTTTTATTGTACCTCTCAACTCCACCACTAGAGGACTGGTATGCAATGTGAAGTTTCCTTTTTACCCCAAGTATCTCCCACATCTTTGTCATCACTTCGCTGGTGATATGACTACCTCGGTCTGACTCAATCCTTTGGGGTAGGCCAAAACGGAAGAAGATGTGGTTGATCAGGGCAGCTGCTGTTTCTGCCTTGCAATTTGGGGCCGGGAGACATTCCACCCATTTGGTAAACAAGCATGTTACGGTTAACATGTACTTGTTCCCTCTAGAGGAGCGAATCACAGGCCTGATGAAAACTACTTGTAAATCTGACCAAATCAGTGTCATCCCCCTCTTCTGTAGGGGAGCTCGGTGTGTGAGTGAAGTTAGCTGAAATTGTGCACACACAAGACATACCTTTAAGTATTGTTCGAGGTCCTACCCCATGTGTGGCCAGCTTGCAACATCTCACAAGATTTTTTTTTTTTTTTTTATTTATTTCATTTAGTTTGTACAAAACTTTTTGAAAAGAGATTTCCCATGGCCCGCCCACAGTGTGGGGAGAAGTTCCGTGGTGTCAACAGGCGACGAAGAACAGCTGATCTTTGGGGATAATTAGCCTCACAACTTCTCCTAAACACCATCGTCTCTGGGCCCACTGTTTATCGCCTTTCTTATCCAACTTTTAGTAGTGTTTCTAGTTTTTGTAGAAAGTTTGTTAACCCAAAGATTTCTTTTTCTCTTGGATTGTGGAGTTTACGCCATAAGTCCTCTCCACATAATGTGTCATACTGTATTACCAGGCTTCCTAAGTGAACAGATCTAAGATCTTTTAGACTTTCACAATACAGTAAAAAGTAGTGTGAAACCCCCGATGGCCAGCTGTGGCTGCATCATGGGCGTGATTTAGCATCAGGCTTTGGAATGATGTAGGGACCACCCACTGGTCACAGCCAGATATGGATCTCCTTACCAACAAACCGTCTTGGATTCTTGGATTCGGAACATTTTTGGACATTTCATCAACACCCTGAGGTCCTCTTTCCCAATGTAATCGGTATCCATCAGGGGAAAGTTTTCAGGGTCCTCAATGTGTTGCTAACATTTACCAATAATCGGATCCCCTTTTTGTGCCGTGATTAAATCAGCATCCAGGGTCTCCTTACTCCATTGGGCAGTTGAGAGTTCATTCTGAGCATTTGTCTAGGACCTAATGAGAGCAGGGACCTGGATTTCCCCCAACAGGGACTCGATCTCAAGGAGATCCCCCTGGATGGCTCTGGTTTTGGCCAAATGATCAGCTAGGTTGTTTCCAGTTTTGTCTGGTCCCTCTATTCTGGAATGACCCTTGATCTCCTTCCAGTAGACGGTCATCCCACTAGAAGTGACCAGATCATCAATATTTTGGATGAGCTTGCCATGTTTAAGCACTTTGTTATTAGCACATAGCATGCCTATGGTTTTCCAATTAACCAGGTGCTCCACGAACCCGTTCCGGACACAATCTGAATCAGTGATTATGAACAGTTATGGAGTTGGTGTTGGACATCAGTAAGGATGGCTAACCACCAACTCTGTGACCTGACTACTGCGGGGACCGATTCTGTACCCAGCGGATGGTTTGGTGGGGCAACATTCACACAGGCATTCCCCACACCGGCCACCAGTTCATTTTCCCTGTTGTTGTCAACATGGTAGGAGCACAAGTCCACATAAACTGTGGGCATTCCCTCGCACTTGTCTTCTTCATAGACTTGTGCAGGGAATTCAGGTAGGCCTCCATGTTGTCCTGGGTTTTAAGACTTTCGTCCTCGAGACAGTTTTCTCTGGCACAATCATGCAAGTCAGCCAGACCTTGTGCAAGGGGACTCTTCTTGTTTTGGTCATATCTGACCTCCACAGGAATGCCTTGCATGGACAGAATCCAGGAAGTAATTTCCAGCCCGGAATCTGTCACTTTGGAGGTATTGCAAAGTCTGGTGGGGAGTCTCCACTATGATGTTTTACCCCTGTATGAACAGGAGGTAATTTTTCAAAGGCGACACCGTTGCCCGGAGTGCCTTCTCACAATCGTTGAAATTTTCCTCCACAGAGGATAAAGGCTTGCTTGCATAGGAGATTACTTTATTGACCTTGTCATGCTTTTGATAAAATACTGTTGTCAAGCATGTATTCCAGAACCTTGTCTCCAAGAGGAACTCCTTGTTTTTGACAGGGTAAGCTAGTCAAGACACTTGTGAGAGGCTTCTTTTGAGTTGCTTTACTGCCTCGGCTTGTTCTGGACACCACTCCCACTTGACCTCCCCTTCACCAGATGGATCCGGGGTCTTGTGATCTCTGCGTAATCCTCAATGAACTTCCTACTGTAAATAGTCAGTCCTAGGAGGCTTCTTAGCTCGTGCAGAGTTGTGGGGTCATTCAGCTTTAGGAGTGCTTCCACTTTCTTCTCTTGGGGACAGAGACCCTCAGGAGTTATCTCATGCCCCAAGAAGGTGACACAAGTTCTGCACCACTGTGCCTTTTGGAAGGATAGTTTTGCTCTGGCAACCCTCAACTGTGTCAACACTTAACGGATTTCCGCTATGTGTTCCTCCACATTATCAGGACATCATTCACATAGGCCGGTTACCCTTTTCACCCAGGTCGGGCATGGCCTTATGAAGGAAGATGTTGAGTTGATGTATCCAAAGGGAGTCCAGGTCCACGTGTACTGCTGCCCCCTGAAGGTAAAGGCCAGCTTGTATTGGTCCTCCCTAATGACAGTCACGGTCCAGCACCCATTAGTCAGGTCAATGGCAGTGTATACATTTGACCCCTGGATCTGGGCCAGCCCCTTGTCAATGTAGGGGAGAGGCCATCGGGACATGTGGACCGCATTTATTCAGCTCTCTGAGGTCAGCACAGAGTCTCCACTGGCCGTGACTCAAGGTTTTTGATTATTTCTGTCAGGGACTCCATGGATGCGAGAGACAAGTGATATTGCTTCACAAACACTGGAGTCCTTCCAGGGTCGGTGGGAATTGTTGTTGTATGGATTTTGGTGCGACCACAGTCATACGAGTCCACTGCAAAGAGATCTTGAAAATCTAAGAAAACCTGTTTAAACGTTTGCTTTTGCTCCGGAGTCTCACAGGCATCAGCTAGGTTGACTCGCTCTTCAACCATTTTCCTGAAGCCTGGAAAGACTTCCGGTTTTGCTATCTCAGCGGCCTCCTCCAGCTGGGTGGAGAGGTCCCTGGTTAGAGTGTTGACCTGGGAAGAGGGTTTCAGGTAGGCAAGGCTGTCATTGTGGACCTGGAAGATCACCTCCTCCTGCTGGATGTCACAACTCACCTCGTCCTCACCGTAAGGGCAGGGAGAGTACACCGGGAAATTCCCCCCTTGCCGGGTGAAGATCCTGTCTGGTGCCAAGTCATTGTCACTATCAGTTTCAAAACAGTCATTGGGGATTGGTCCTATCAGTTCATTACCTAGATACATAGAAAAATGTTGATCATTAACCGCCATTCCAATAATGGTGCCTACGGCCAGAGTGATATTCCTAAGGTCGCTGTTATCCATCAATATTGGAATAGTGTTGTGTTCTCTATTGACTAATGGTGTTGGGTTTAACCCCAATCCCTGCTGTTGGAGATGGGCATTGAGGTGTACATATGCATCAGGATTTAGCAGTTTCTGTCCTTTTTTAATTTTTAATTCAAGTGGGAATAGTCGTGTCCGTCCTGGGATGGTGACCTCCTCTCCAATTTGAACTTCAACTGCATACGGCAGCAATTGGGCTGACCAAAATGCTTTTTTCCGAATCATCAAAGTCCATGGGATTACCCCCTGGTCGGGACCAGGCTTTGTAATTGATCAGGTCCAAATTAATGGCAAACATATTGAGAATGTCACTGCCTAAATAGAATGCTGCACGACCCAACAATTATGTACTATGCTTTTGTTTCCTATAGAAATTTTGAGCATACACCTGCTAGGCAGGAGATGTTTGGAATTGGGAGTTTCCAGACCCATTTCCAACTTATTGATCAATTTAAATGAGGGAATGGCTGGATCTTTTGGGAGCTGTCTGAATGTGGCTTTGCTGATGAATCTCTTACCATTGTTCACGAACTCGGGCGAGAACAGATTCCTTCCCCTCATTTAAATGAATAGGGATGAACAACCGTTCTCTAATTTTCTGAATGTGAGCTAAACTTTGAGCTGGTTTCTCATCGCTTTTCACTATGGAATTGGGATTTTCAGATTGTGAATTGGTATAGAATTTCAAAGTATTTCCTTCCAGTGTGGAATGCCACTTGACACTGGAAGGAAGGTTGATTTTCAGGAATGGAGAGGAGTTCCCATCGCCAGTTTGTTGTCCTATAGCAATTACTGTGACGTCCGGGATTTTATTGTTCTGGAAATGAAACTCAATATGATCAGGTTTTTGTTCAACCATGTGGCATGTGCCATTTAAACTAACATGGTTGACACTTTCAATTTTATTGGCCTGTTATTCTGAGTCCAGAGGACCTTGTTCACACAGTCTATTAGGGGGGACAACCTGCGCAGGATGTCATTCCCCAGTAGACAGGGTATGTCCTCTGGAGTCACGGCTACGACCACGTGCTTCACCTTATGTTATCCAATTTTTATCTCCAAATCTGCAGTCCCCTCGACAGGAATTTAATTCCCATCGAAGTTCTGGAGTTGTACAGGAAGAGGGGTGAGAGGGATCTGGTATCTCTCCCCCTTCCCGAATTTAGCTGCCCAAAGGCCCTTTTTGACAGAAGAGTGGCTTGAGATCCAGTGTCCACCAGCGCTGGAATTGTACAATGCCCTTGCACCTGGACCAGGGCATAGAATCTACCCTCCTTCTCCTCCAGGGGGCAAAGCTAATGTGCATTCTGGGCAAGTTGGGTGGTCAATTTCCTTATTGTTGACTCCGGCACAGGGGTAGTTTGGGCATGATTCTGTGTGGGAGTTTGGGAATCTGAAAGAAAAATTTTGCACTTGAAGATTCGAGGAGTTTCGGGCTGCTCCTTTTCTGATTCTGGGCTGCCCCCCGCCCCCCTTTTTGAAGACAGCCATCAGAATTGCTTTGGGAAGTTCGGGAATCCTCTTTTAATATTTTGTCTTCTTGATGCACATTCTGAGGTTCTAGGATGGGCGATTCAGAATCAGTCCCCACTCCCACCCAGTCTTCATCTAAATCTCTTGGGACCCATTTTTCTTTGGGAGGAGTCCCCCCGTCCTTGAAGGAGAAGATCTTTTTTCCAGAATCCTCTAAGGATTCTTCCCCTTCAAATTGGAGGACACTAACTTCCTCCACAAACTGGGTCCTTTTGAGTTCTTTGTTTCTCCTACCCACCCTCTGTTCCTTGGGTTGCAGGTTTTCGGGGGCAGGAGATTTTAGTTCCAGTTCCTGGGTGTCCAGGGGCTTTTCACGAGTGAGGAAGGAAGCTTCCTCTAGGGCTTTACGCCCCCTTGCCCCTGTGCCTCCATCTCTGGAATCGGTGAGTTGTCAGGGTTCTCTCCCTGTCATTGTTCTGGGGTGCCGAATTCTTGGTTTGTGGGGTTCTGAGCCACCATATTTATCTGAGGGTTCTGTTGAACCCTCAACATACGACCCAGATCCTGGGTTAGGCTCCACTTGGGACACCTGTTCCGGCTGGTACGGGGGTCTCTGGCAACCATAGGTGGATCATGCGAAGGGTATCTATCCCTTCTACCATAGTAACCTGGATATGGTGAATTCTGGTAAACCTCCACCCTTCACCTCTGCCACCTTAGCAGCAGCAGGGGTGTTGGCTGGTTTGGGGTTTTTGGTCAGATTCTTATTGTATGCAGGTTTTTGGACCTCATAAATGCAGATCTTTTTCTCGTGGAAGTCCCTCACCAGCTGGGTCATAATATACTTGGGGAGTGCATGAAAGCAGTTGGTTACAAACTCCCTGCTATCCATGTGCACCCTCCTAGTGGTTTGTGCGAAGGCACGCTTAAGCTCCTGCACAAACTCTCGTGGGGCCTGATCTTCCCTGCACTGCAGATTGTAAGCTGCTTTGCGAGCCTCCTGGGGATTTCTGTGGGCAGAAAAATGTTTCAAGATGGCCGCCCTCTAGGTGGACCATCTTGAATGGTTCTGGTCCTCCAGTCCAGCAAAGAAACTGGAGTATTCAGGAGAGAATGTCCATTTTAGATACTCTATACAGTTTTGGTTGACTTTCATATGAAAAATGTCCATCATCTGTTCATCGAGCTCCAGGTGCTCCCAAACCAAATAATTTGCATTTTTATGGTATGGGGTTATGACACTCCTAAGGGCCTTAATCTGCCTAACGGGGCCTTTTGTCATAACTGACTTGAGTTTGTTTTCTCACCCGAGTCCACTCGCCCTCAGACGCGCTACTAATTGAGGTCCCCTCATGATCATCCAGGCTCTCCAGGATTTTGTGACCTTGTGAGCGGCTCGCAAACTGGTGGGACCTAGTTTCTTTACTCCTGTGGGCACAGGAGACTAGTCTTCTGACTCCTCCTTACTCCCAGGGTTGGCAGAGTATTCCCCCACTGCCCTAATTGCATAGAAGTCTTCAGGATACTCTTTTTGGGCCTCATTCCATCTGATTTTTCATCAAATTGGACCAACTGGTCCCTCTTGAAAGTAATATTTCTGTGGATCTAATTCCCCGACCCTCCCCCATAGCAGACTTCCTTGTCAGAGACATAAGCCTTAATGTTTGGGTATCTATACAGGGACGCCTGTCCATCAATTTCTAGGGGGTACTGATCTGTTATTTCCATAATGCTTGGTCTGTTGAATTCTGCTGGCCTCATGGTTTCTGGCTCATGTGAACATGTAGACATGAAGTTGGCAGTGTTCACAGTGTTAAATAGGTTGGTGTCCCTTAGCATAGAGGTCCTTATACTATGATCAGGGGTTACCCTGTCCTTCTCTACTTGTTTGTGGTCCCTCCAGTTAGGATTACATCTAGCACCCTCTTTCTCCAATTTTGCTAATTTCTCCTTTTCAGCCCCTGCTTCTAGATAAGAATGGAAGATCTGAGCCTTTTGTTCAGCTATCAAGGTTTTACTGGCCTCTATGACCCGCTCCTGCACTGCCACTTGTTTGTTGAGCCCATCATTCTTTTCACAGAGAGCCTCATTGTCTCTCTGCGCTTCCTGCATGGTCTGTGAATAATGAGACAATTTCTGTTGCAGGAGACTCACCTCCTGAGTTTTTGCATCTTTGGTCTGGATGTTCTCTTCCAGAGCACCATCTACCCATCTGGCGTGCTCCAGTAGATTCCCATACTCTGTTTTTAGATCATTGAGTTTCTGGAGGCCTAACTCACTCCCCTGTAACTCTATTTTTTTATTTGCTGATTTCCTGACATAGGGCTTCTTGCTCCTGATTTAGGGTGCCTCTCTGTTCAGCCAGGTCATCCCTTTGTTGCCTGATGATGTTGAATTTCTGGTGCTCTTCATCAAATTCTGTTTGAGAGTGGAGGTCTCTCAAGATTAACCTATTATTTTCCTCTTTCAATGTATCTATCTGATTTTGTAGACTCACTATCTGCTCTGCGCAGGCCCTGCTATAGGTTAATTGTTGAGTTAGCTTCTGTTGACTTTCTTCTAGAGAGTCAACCTTTTCCTGACACTCTAGTCTTACTGCATCTAATTGGGCCTCTTGATCTGCATTATTTTGCTGTTGGTGAGCCAAATCTTCATTTAATTTTAGGATCTAGTTTGCACATTCTCCCTCCAACTCTTGGCTCCTTTGTAATGTTTGTTCTGCTAAATTTAAATCAATCTGGATATTACTTATTGGTTGACATTGATTTTGTGCTAGAGTTTCATTTTCCTCCTGCTTTTCCCGCATTACTCCCATGTGGAGATACAGGTAGTCCTTGATTCTGGCAATTTTGATTTGCTCCTCTTTAATTTTTGAGGTCATATATAGCTCGCTCACAGCTTGGTGTAATAGGCCGCCGTCCTGCCATGTTTCGAGGTTCATGGCGGTGACCTGTTGGGTTATTTCTTATAGCCAGACATTTTCATCCTGTTCTGGCCACTCACCTCTGACAAATAACTTGTGCAGAAGTGCTCCCTAGCCATATTGATTCCTATTACGGTCATTTTGGACATGTTCTTTATTTATTAATTTATTTATTTATGTGAGGGTAACCTGTATTCTATTGCTTTTTCTGTCTATTTTGGGGTTCATTTAGCTTTAATTTTAGACACAGGCCTGGTACTTAGAGTATTTGTTTTGGGGGGCGCTTGTACAGTGTAACCCAGTATTCCAACCACACAAAGTGTTACTACCTTGCAGGTTAGTCTGCTGTGTTAGACTGTCACAGGTGGCAACCAACACCCAAATCCCGGATGAGCCCCCAGGTTTGTTAAGGATTTCAATCAGGCGACACACACACCTTGGTCTCTACCTAGTATGTAGCACCTAACTGAAGTACTTTTCTCCTTATTTATGTGGATTCAATTTTGGGATGATACACCACTCATATCATATCCCCTTTTCAAATACCCCGGGTCACAATAGACCATGAACCAGGCTGGTTGGTCAAATGCAATATTTATTTATTTATTTAAAATTCAAAAGAAATCACACTTTTTACCATGGGTCAGCAATCATCACCAATGGGGTGATAGTTATAATGAGAATGTGAGCAATGCACTGGGTTTGACTTTTTAGTGGAGCATACACAGCACAGCAGAATAGGAGCTCTTTTTGATTTAGGACAGCTAGCACCCAAGTTAGAATTTCCCCCTGCACTGTTCCCTTAACCCACCAATAATCAATTATGTGTGGATACAAAGTAGCAGCAGGTACTCAGGAAAAAGAAACTGAAAACGGAATCTAAATCTGACCTTCCCTCTCCAAATAAGAGAGAAAAAGATTTTAAACCCCTTGCAACGTTTTGAAACGTCATTCGGAAATGGATAAATCAATAATGAATGTGCGTTAAGAACCTTGAAGCTAATACAACTCCTCACTAAAGCAACAGTGCAAAGATACTAACAATCACAATGAATGGATTACCAAAAGCATACAGTTCAGAAATGAGTGGAAAGTTTAAAACGTCTTGCAGTCAAATAACACGTTTAAAATGTACAACTTTTGCAATTGTCGCCTAAAATTACCCAAACGTTTTTTAATAAGAACGGGTGAAATTTGATTTGGAGTGCGGTTTTTATGTTGGGGAATAGGTAGATATCACAGGTACACAATAGAAGTGAAAGTAAGTCTCTAGCTGTTAAATTGAAAGGGTTATGCAATATAGAAGAAGGTGCGGTTTGAGTGAAATGAAGGGTGAAATTGGAAAGGAAATCAGTATGTGAGAAAAACAGTTTTACTTTGAACTAGATTTAATGACTAAGAAAAGAGGAACGCCACCCGTGAATTCTCTAATTTATGCTGCAGTTGTAACCCTTCACGCAGTGTACCCCTTTTCTTTAAGGCAAATTATTTTATTTAATCAGAATATCGCTAATGACATATGACCTATTCAAGACAGAAATGACAAGAAAAGTAGCGCTAATACTTGGAGATTAATGACAAAATGCCCAGAGAATTCTGACAGTTGGACAAGTTATCAGGTTAAGGATAGGATCACTTATAGAATGGAATAAGGATAAGGCAAGACAAGGTATACTATGGATTTCTATGGGGTGATGAAATACTCACAATCCACTTTTTAGTTTTGGGCTTTTTGGACAGTCAACCGGGTCTGGTCACGACACGGCAGGGCACCTGACAGACGGCTGTGCGGTTCTGGTCACCGGCTGGCAAGGACTGGACGGGTAATTCTAGTCACTGGATACTAAAGGTCATCAAGGTAGCAGGATTGCAGCAGCATGCAATTAGTGGCAGCAAGACAAGCTGGATCAGGATGCCAAAGGTACCACAGCTTTACCCTTATTAATGGGAGATTTAGTGGGTTTTTAGATTTGAGGCCTTGCTGGGAATGGGATCAGCACTGCTTGGGTTTTGCAGAGGGCCCTGTATTAGCATCAGCAATGCTTGGCCTTGTAGTTGGAGTCTAGATCTGGAAGATGACGTGCACAGGAATGCAGTGCAGGAAATCAGGAAGAATGTCTGCGTAGAGTATTGTCAGGGACCCTTATTTATAATGCCAAATGACATCATCAAAGTATAGGCTGGGCAGGGTTAACTAAGCATGCCTTTAAACTACTCGGATTGGACAGGGGTGCTAGTCTCCGCCTCGCTCTCAACTGGTTGGATTTCCAAGGGAATGATGTCAGATTTATGATGGGAGTTTTACAATGTCCAAAAACTCCCACAATTACTTTACTTAAAATCCGATTTTGCCAAAAACATACATTTATACAATTGCAATCTCTTAGCACATTATATACACAGGTTGCATATTTTGTGCAGCACATATCAGTTGAATCCTCTACTCTGTGGGACCTCTTTTCGCCCTTCTGATATATTTTGGTAATTTTGAGCAAGAAAGACTTGGCCTAAAATTCCATAACTTTATACACAGATGCAAATTATCCGCAGGGATGTATGTACAAACATTGATGTTTGCAACATTGATACTTTTCTATTTATCCTCAATACTTTGTCCTTTCTGTCCTCAAAGTGTCAATGAATTTTACCATGTCTCTAAAGAAAGCACAACAAAATCATTTTTAAACTGCAAAACATTTAAAATTTTTCAAAGTCTTGCTACAGAGATAGAAGTCTTTAAAATGTTTTCCTGAAATAGTCTTTGGGAATAAATGGCAGTCCCTTTGTCCCTGGGTCAATTTTTTTCTTTCCTTCCACTGCTGCCCACTGTCATTTCCTTCAGAGCATGGTGGGGGTTTCTCCCTTGATTGAAGTTTTATTGCCCCTTAACACTTAAGACTTCCTTCCCTGGGAGCTTCATTTTCAGGGTCCCAGTAGAGGCGAAAGTCTGTTCAACCCAGTAATTATCAGGGGGTTGTATCTGCTGAGAGAGAGACCTCCTTTTGGTGCCACCCCTACAAGCAGAAACCCTGTTTTTCAACTTGCAACTCCAGCCACCATAGTTTTAAACTTTATTTTCTGATCTTAGATCCAGAATTAAAACATGCCTGTTGCATGAAATAACCCATGTTATATAGTCTACCCAGCAACAAACCTCTTCATATTGCTAAAGACTGGCAGGCTTTCATTCACCAGTGTACTGTTCCAACACACAGGCATTTGTTTTTCTTTAGTTTGCAAAGGCCCATTTTTTTACACGTGGTGGAGACGGCCTTCCTTCTTAAATTCAACTTTTCATCTCCAGCAGATTCACACACTGTCTCGCAACTATAGTTATTCTTTTGAAATGCTGGAGTTGGTCTGAAGCACGGATACATTGAAACAGACATGGGTCAGCTAGTTAGAGTCTCTCTATGAACTGCTGAGTTTTGGATACTTTTGAAAAGAAAATGAACGTGTTTCCCGTGTGAGTAAAAGTATAGTTCCTGGTTGATTTTTTTTTTTAATAGTTGGTTTGACAGGGCTTGTCAAGAATCATAACTGGTTTTGCTAAGGCACAGTGAGACACACAGGGCTTGGTAGGGCTTATTAATCACAGTGGATTTAAGGAACAGAGGGAATTAGCATCACAGGAGCATTTTTTAAGGTGAAAAAGGGTTTCTTTTCAATGGAGATTTTGGCGTTTGCAGCAAAGCAACGCTGCTCTTTCCACTTTCTTCCTTTTGTTTATGTCTGAAACCACTGGCAATCTCCTTCAATGGGCTTCCTTGTTCCATCCTGCCCGATGTGTGCTTGGCAGGACGGTGCAGCCATTTTTGTTGTTGTTGCCAAACGCAGTTTTGAACCATGGCGCTCACAGGAGCTAGCGCAACCATTTGGCTGTTTCGGTGCAAATGCAGCTTGTTGATGTGGGGAAATGCTGTTGGGTGGGCCAATATATCCCACAACTGGAAATTCTACTTCTTTACATTGACAGAGGAAGTGTTTTCCTTCGTCGTGACTAAGATCCAGGTCCCATCAGGATGGGAAGGAAATGTCACTTGAAACCCATATGAATCTGCCAGCCCAAAAAATGGATTCGGCAACATCGAGCAAACGGTAACCACTGATTGTTTTCTGTTCCATGCTGGGGCACATATAGACCGGTTGTGTGCCCGTAACAGTCACACAAACTAAGCCCCACTCAAAGCAGTAACTGTCGCCCTTCATGCGAGTGCCTATGTTGAGGTTATTGGTTATTGCGGATAGGTGTGTGGGGTACACATAGCCAACGTTCGAGGAGCTATGAGGGAGGGGGTGGATATGCCAGGGTTGGGTTTGTTTTAAAATGTTTAAAAAATGTACTTTGTGGCAACACAGAGATTTGCAGACACTCAGTTAAGCATGGGAGCGAATCTAGAATATCAATTGGTAGATAACGGCATAGGCAGACAACACTGGTCAGACCGTTAGGTTGTTAAACTGGAATGCCAGAGGCCTGGGAAGTTTAATTAACGCACGTAAAATCACTGCATATGTCATACAAAATGGGGGCAAATATCCTGTTTTTACAAGAAACTAATATGTTGGGTCATCAAGCAGCCGTGTTTGCTCCCAGGTGGGGAGTTTGCAGGAGTTACACATCATTCTCATCTAGAACATGTGAGGTTATGATATTGATGCATGGGTCTCTCTCATTCGTGCAGCTGGTTTCCATGATAGACGAGTTAGGCCGATATGTGATAGTCCACGGCCGATTGGGTGGCTAGGAGGTTTAGTTTAGTTTAGTTTATAATTTATAGAGCACACCTAACCCTGAGGTATCTGGATATAGCAATTTCTTACAATTACAGACATAATATATTACAAGGAACATATGACCGGGTTACAGGTGGTTAAATGTGAAAGGCAAAAACAACAGACAAGTCTAAAGACAAGATACAGATTTAAATACAAAGTGATTAGAATGACTGCAGTTTAGAAGGGCAGAGTAAACTTTGGTCAAGTGCTCAGAGAGGTGTTAGTGACTAACGACGCAGATGACACGACAGGTGAATGCAGAAATCATCGCGCAGATGTAGGCCTAGGTTAGTCAAATCCACTGGTGTAGTCAGGCAAAGAGCCATTCCTTTAATTTGGATCTGAACGACCAGAAAGAAGGTTCGGCTCTAATAGCTGATGGGAGGGAGTTCCAGCATTTGGTTGCAAGTACTGGGAAACTTGAACCCCGTGCCATTTTCAGTTTATACTTGGGTATATTGAGGCAGTGCAGGTAAGTAGATTTAGTAGGTCTGGAGGAATAGTGCCTTGAGAATTTATCTGACAGATATTGGAGGGCTATGTTGGCCAGACATTTGCGCGTAACGAAGAGGTGCTACTGATGAACATTTACGGTCCCAACATGGGCAACCCTGCATTCTATGAAGACGTATTTCACAAATGCGCATATTTTCCCACTGCCTCCATAATATCCAGGACGACTTTAACACCATACTTGATACAATACTGAACCGTACGTCGACAACAACGTGTACCCTAATGAATGCGGCATGTACCATTCTGCTACATATAGACGATTTGAGTTTACGGGATGTGTGCCACCCTCAACACCACCCAAAGGGGCATCAATTTCTACTTGAAGGTACACAACATGAACTCCCACATAGATAAGTTGCTGGTCACAGGCACTATACTGAACAGTGTCACTAACTGTTCAATACTCTCTCGCACCTTCTCAGACCACTCACTGATTCCTATTGACCATACGTATGGTTCAAACTGACCGCAGTAGAGGACTCAGCATTTAAGACAAACATAAGGGACCACATTAAGCAGTATTTTGACCTTAATGAGGGCACAGTCCCGCATAGCGCGACACTATGGCAGACATTTAAGGCTTATATTAGAGGAGTTGCCATCTCAACCGAATTCTGAGTTCTAAAGGCCATTAGGGGTGAATTGAAGAGATGGGAGTCCGAACTGACACGACTGCAACAACAACACGCCATTGACCCCTCCCCTGTACTGCGGAAGGATATAGGAGGGCACTAGACACGTTCCGAGAGGTAGCTGATAGGGAATTACGTTTCTTTGATAGGCCTGCTGTGGCTCGTCAATATGGGGAAGCAGATAGTCTGGTTAAGCTACTGGCCAAGCACTGGCCCCGGTGGTTAAAACGGAGAAGGGTGCCTCACATATCCCAAGCATGGCACAGACTGATGGTTCCACAGCACACACGGATGAAGATATTGATAAGGTATTCTATGATTTTAACTCTGGTCTTTACGCTCCGAAAGGGGTAATTACAATAACAGAAATAGATGAATACCTGGGAAGGATACCAGTGACATTACTGTCAGAAGAGGCGCAGAAGTCCCTAGAGAAACTTATAGATATTTAAGAAATTAACAATGCCATCAAGATACTCCTAATGTTGAGGCCCTGGGAACTAACAGACTCACTGCCAAATTTTACAAGGAGTTCCATATGGAACTTACTCTGTGACTGCTTCAGATGTGGTCGGAGGCCCTGCCTCTAGGCTATTTACCAGACACACTACGCGAGGCAATAATTATGCTATTGCTTAAGCCGGACAAGGCGGCCAATGAGTGTGGGTCATACACACCAATGTTGCTGATCAACATAAATGCTAAATATTTGCCAAGGTCCTAGCAACACACTTAACCCAACTGATGCGACACATGGTACATGAGGACCAGGCGGGCTTCATACCTGACCGGTCAACAGCGCTGAACCTGCGCAGACTCTATAAAATGCTGGGGCAAGCTCTGCAAGACCAGGGCATAGTTGTTGTGGCCTTAGATATGCAGAAAGTCTCCTGGCCATTTCTATTCCGTGTCCTGAACAACTATGGGTTTGGCCCCAACTTTATAAAGTGGAATGAGTTACTGTACACAAAGCCATATGCACAAGTACATACTAATTGTATGTTATCCCCGGTACTGCAGTTGAGGGGGGCACCAGAAAGGGTTCCCCCCTGTTGCCTTTCATTACCTTGCCTGATCATAGAACATTGGCTTTCCTGATCCGGAACAAATTTAGCAAAGCAGGAATCTGAATCTGTGTCAAATCTGAGATCATTTCTTTATATGCAGATGACATTTTACTATACATAAGCGACCCAGACACACACCTTGGTGTGTACTGGTCTCAGTGGTCGAATTTGATAAACATTCAGGCATACAGCTTAACAATAATAAATCAGTGATATTCCCCCTGACGGACAGCACACCGAAACCTGGGAACACATGCAGGCTGAGGTGGGCTCCTAACAATGATAGAAACTTGGGGATAGAGATCACGCAATCCCATAAGTTGACAATTTACTTGAATTACAGGCGCTATATGGAGAAGTTGAAGACCAAGCTAAAGAGATGGTCATGTCTCCCGATGTCATTAGCCGGGCACCTAGCACTGGTAAATTTGATAATCCTGCCCAAGATTCTCTATTATTTTCACAATATTCCAATGTGGCTGGGTAAGCTTTTCTTTAATGAGCTGGTTGGTGTCTGCTCCTCGTTTGTCTGGAATGGTCAGATAAGAGTGAAATGGCAACGACTAACACTATCATACGAGTAAGGTGGGTTGTCGGCCCTGGACTTCAAACTATTTATTTAGTGGCGCAGATACATTGAACCATATTCTGGTTGCAGCAAGGGTGAGACGCTCCTCATGTGTGACTTGAAAGACTGCAGGGAGGCAGCAAACCCCTATTATTGCTTCTGGCAGGTAATAGGTACCTCTGTACACATGGTCTGGACCCGATGGGGGCCACGAGAGAAGCATGGGTGAAGTTACCTAGGCGCTCTAATTGCGTAACACAGTTTGATGAAAACCTACCATTGTGGGGGATAGTGGCTGTACAACCTACATTAGATGTAACGTTAGCCACCCACTGGAGCCCTGCCGGTATACGATGGCTAGGTGACCTGTTCACCTCTGGCAGTTTTAACACATCGGACGTGACTTAACCTTGTTTTAGGAGACACGACATTACAAATATTTCAATATTATCGTATTAAAACTGCATTATTCTCATGCTGGCCATTGATGCTGGCAGAGCCAGAATCCTTCCCATGCCTGCAATACATTCTCTCCTATTCAATTGGTAAGAAATCCATGTCCCCGGGGATCTGTCATGCAGGTGGCCAGAGCAAAGCCATTGCTTTAGGATCCAGTTCCTGGGAGTGTACCAGTGCGGTAGGATCACCTGGGTGAGGGGTCTTCAAGGAGTGGGAGTGGGACCCCAGATGGTGAGACGCGGTATCCCCTTCCCTGTCCTATCACTTAGGATACTTAGGAAATCAACCACCCCCCCTTCACAACATGAACACTTTCTCATGGACTGCTCCCAATGAGAGAAAACGGACTAACACTGAGTCGTATACCTGACATGTCCAAATAAAATGGACAGGGAGGGTCAGGCAATTAAACAAGAACATCCATTTAACACCAAAACGCTTTTATTATGGACATAGCACTTCAGATGCATTAACCTTGAACTTTCCATCCATTAAGCATGATGCATTAACCTTGAACATTCCATCCATTAAGCAGCCCCAAGTGTATTCTTGGGAGTGGCTGCTAATGGATTGCCTTTGAACGTGCTCACTCTCTAGGAGTGGCAGGGTGTGGCTGTTAAGCCATTCCTAATGGGCGTGCCCATGATCTCAGCTATACAAACTGCCCCGCTCCTCAAGACAGACGCTTTGTGTTATTCTGCACTTGCAAGCAGCGTAACACTCACCGTCGGCTGTCACGACCCGCGCCCAAAACCCCCTCTGGCAAACACAATGGCCAGGTGGAGTCAGGACTCGGGCCTCTAGAGCCTGGCATCCTCTTCAAAAGCCCTCATGAGGCCAGTCCTGGCGCCTATGGCGCCAGGCTCATACACCATGAACAACAATGTGCTCGGGAACTACTTTACTGTATTGTCAGCCAACATGGAGGCATCCACATAGCTTGGTTCCTAAGAACCAAGCTATGCGGTCTAGTATTTTGGGTGTGGCAGGCCTGGAACTACTTTCCCTGGTACTACTTTACCTGGGCTATATGAACCACACCCTGACTGCAGAACATGCTTTGTGTTACTTTGCAGCTTGCAACGTGACGCTCACCATGTCCAGCTATTCCCTCGAACCTCGGAGAAGCAGAACCTGCAAGGAGACAAAAGGAACATCATTAGCAGCAGCATCTTACCTGCAGTCTTCATCTTTAAACACTTGCAGCTACTGAGAACAGCTTCCTCGAATCTGCACGCCTCCTGGAAAAAACGACCTGAAAGAGGAAGGTAGAGGCAACATTAAAGAAAGCTGTAGAGACATTTACGAATTACAAACTGCTCAAAAGGCTTACCTGGCTGGTCGCATCTCGGCTGGCACCACTCCGGAAATTCCACTTGCGCTGAAGAACACTGCGACCTACAAGGAAGAAAAACACAGGTTAGCAAAGGCAAGACAGCGCTCTTTATGCGCCATCATTTACCAGCGGGGCTCAACCAAGCCAGTTTGCCGCCCTGAAGCTCTGCATACTTGAGGGAGAAAAAAGAGACATTTTAAACAAAGAAAGGCATGTAGGATAGCAACAAATCTAACGAGCAGCAATAAGACGTACCTGAACAATATCAAACGGGCCAGCGTCAGTGAAGTAAGTGGACCGCACTCGCCCATGAAAGAGAATGCGCCCCTGCAAAGAAGGCAGGACGGAGAGCACGCCTAATTCTACCACAAGGTGAGGAGAGGGCGCCATAGGGACTGAAAGCATACGGGGGTGGAGGGAGGATACTTACCTCAGTCGGTCAGTCTTGAACACAGTCCTCCTGTATTTTCAGGCAGAACCTTTCCCGCAGACCACATCAGGGCAAAGCTGAGAAGCATACAAGCGAGTATCCCAGCTGGGTGGCGTCCCTGTGGATACCAGGTGAGCGTAACACACCTGAGGTCAGACTTACCTTTGAAGCCAGCATACTTACCAACTGGTTGAAGCTGTTCTTACCTGTACATCTCTTTGTCGAATCAAGTATTCATCTTTACACTTTCCGGAACGCCGAAATCTTCATCTTGGCACCGCAGCACGACACGCTCCATTGTCGACAGCAGTGTCTGCAAGGAAAAACAGAAGACAAGGTTAGACATCGAAAAATCAGTCAGTTTAAGGTTGCGCTTCACCATACTTCGCGCTTTTCCTTAAACCATCACTTACCTGCAATCAAACATTACGGTAGCATTCATCTTCCATCCGCTGCGTCCCACAGCTGCATTGAGGCTGCATTTCCATCTAAGGGAAGAAAAAAGAAGTAAGACATTATTGCGGGCATAAATAGGAGCAACATATAAAGACATTAAGCAGAACGAACAGCATCACAAGAGCTCAAGAAAGACTTGCCAATCATAAGGAGAAGCATAGTCGCAGCTGGACTGGACTAATCCTTATCAGGGATCAGTGAAGGAACTAGATCCCATTCGACGCGCCCCTGCCAGAAGTAGCAGGACAGAGAGCTTATCTTCCATAATTCACAGGTGAGCTTTATGGGCTGGTGTATGCTCACAGAAACCGTACTTTGGGGTGAAGGGTTCGAGAGGTACAACAATCACAGATTTGCGCACTCACACACTCTTATCTGCACGCAGGAAAAGTATCACCACGTACCACCACTCACTGCTTTTCTACTGAGGGATAGGCCTGAAGGGGGTGATTCAAGTTCAGGGACATCTGCAACCATGCCCCAACGCCTCCTCAGAGACCAGGTGAGAGTAACAGACTGCCAAGAAAGGTGATGCCAAATTAGAAAAAGTTTGTCTGAGCCCGAATGAGGGAGATCAATTGAAAGCTTTGGGTTAAAGCAAGTTTTTGTTAGAATGAATTAAATTGGTCCGAACCCGGCAGAAGAAGACTGATTGTGTTAAAATCAATCTGAGCCTAGCTGAGGGGGAACCGGGGTGAAACGTGAATCAACCGGGAAATTGGATACATGAAAATCCTACCAGCATTGTATTAAAGGGGATCTGAGCCCAGCTGAGTGGGATCTGAGATGACTAATGAATCACCAGAGAAATTGAGTATGTATGAAATCCTAAGAAGAAAAGAACGTATTGTTTGTTTGTCGTATCAGGCCCTCTGAAAGAAGAGACTTTGAAAGGCAAAGAGACTTGGGCACAGAAGACCCTGATGCTAATGTTGGAACTGCACCCTCTAGAGAAGCCAGTGTCTGTGCGAAGCTTGAGTGTGCTGCCTTGTCCCGTGCTGAAAACATGGGGAAGGGAGGCCAATGGCCTGAATATCCTGACATATCATTTCTTGAACACTTCTTTCTTTTACACAACCTTGTTTCCCACACTATTTCTATTTAGAGGTAAGGATTGGCAATAGGTTTTTTAGTGTAGGCACTTTTATTTTGATAAGACACCAATTGGACTGCGTTATCATTATTTGATGGTCATATCTTGCTCCCATCTATAGATTTTGGATTAGATAAGCGTTTTTCAAACCCTTTTTGAAGTCCAATAAACACCCTTGAACTGTGGTCACTTGTGTCTGTCTTACTGTTGACACCATGCCTTCCTAACTGTAGCTGCTAGAAGTAAATGGGAAAATGACCTGCGAGCGAGCTTGTACGATACTCAACGGGCACACATCTGCACACTGACAAAACAAGTGTCAACGAATACCAGATACCAACTGATTCACTTTAAAATACTCAACAGAACCCACTACATAACAGAATTTCTCTTGACACTCTACCCAGCTGCTAAATGTAATTACCTTAGTTGTGGTAGTGAGAGCACACATTTAGTACATATTTTGTGGGACTGCCCTATCTTTTCTGAGTTTTGGAGGGAGGTTTGTGGTACAGTGGAGGATATTTAGGTACAACCGCCAACATTGTGAGCGGCAAACTGTATATTGGGATATATGAGCAAAATGAGCCCACTGAAGCGTAGGCATCTACTATGTTGGATACAAAAGGATACCCTAAATTGTCAGATTGGCTACAGGATGTAATCTGGGCAAATGATATGGAAGAATTGTATGTTTCAGTGCTTTCAACTGGGAACAGACCAATGCATGATTTTCAACAGTACTTCTAATCAAAGTCTGAAGTGGATTAAAATACTGTTAATGCTACATGCTGCCCATTTCCCAATGCTACTGTATGCTCTTTATGGCTGTACTGTTTGTCAAAGTTACGTTGCTTGATGTGTATGCCCCCTGGTTTCTTCATAAATAAAGTTTTTAAAGAAATTGATTCAAAGATGAGTCTAATTTCTTTATGGGTAATTGTAGACCTAAGGTTGTACAGCACTGGTCTTAGTTTGTAGGTATAGCAGTGCCTGCTTCTTTATTACTATCAACTCCAGGGACGCCAGACCCTCTTCCAATTTAATAATGGCCATGGGAACACAAGGGGCTACCTGCCTGTCCTCTGGAGTTATCTACTCTGTCAAATGCCCATGCGGGAAGCTTTACATAGGCCAAACAACAAGACCTATCAAAGATAGGTGGTCTGAACATAAAACAACCATGAAATGCAGAAACGCTAAACCACCCATAGCAAGACACATTGCAGAACATCAGCACACCATTGCCCAGATTAAATTCCAAGTTATTGAAGTTGTCAAAGACCACAGAGAGGCAGTAATTACCAAACCCTTTTGGATCATAGAGAGAAATATTGGATTCATCTTCTGGACATTCTACAAACTAGGCGACTCAATGAGGTATTCTCCCTAAATTGTTTCATATAGGGATGCAAGAGATGGAATGACCCCACATGGGAAGTCTGATTGTGCAATTATGTAGTTGTTCATCCTTTCCAGCGTATATAAGATTGGAATAGTTGCACCTGTACCAGAGTGCATTGCCAGAGTTAACAGCCCTGAAGAACGCCAGATAAATGTTCATTGTATATCTGGAATTATTTTCAACATACAGTTGTTATACAAATAATCAGTGTAATATGTTCCGTCCCAATTGTAATTGTAATTGGCACCAGAACATGTTTCCATGCTTCGAACAAACTACTCCCAAGAAGAAGATTGAACACTGAACAATTAGAAGACCCACGTGATTACCCATTTTAATTTCCTGACACGTCTGGCTTAATGAGCCCTGAGTAACTCGATTACAAATTATATTTTTTTCATACATATTTCTGAGTAATCTCTCTTCACCATTTGGTTTTCCATTTAGTCCCCCATGTCCCCCATAAAACAACTCTAAGGGATACATTCTCTATTAAATAGCTTTGTCTATTGAGCTTCAACCCACCTGTGGCTACACTCTATACATTAAGAACCCTAGGGGTTACATTCTCAATTAATTAGTTCCTTTGCCTATTGAGCTTTTACCCTCATCTGGCTGCACTCTGTACACCAGATTAGGGACATATATATATCCCCCTATTTATGACGTACAGATACATGGTCAAAATGGGAGAACCATCTGTCCATCTATACTGTACATACGAGTTTTCACTTAATATCCTGGTCATCTAATACAGCTACTTAGGGCTCACTGGCATGATGTATGTTAATGTGATGCATCCTTTTGTACACATCTCCATTTGTTGGAGTTAATTACAATGTCACTGAATGTGGAAGGACTGTAATACCATGTGGGATGAGAGTGATTTAATATGGATGTGAAGGCACCATGATTACATTCTGAGCACTTTGCGGCATAATAGTTTGTTCCTTTACTATCACACCATTGCCCTGAAGTTTCTCCCAATTTTAGATATTAAGCGTTCAAACAACAATTACTATGCTGCCAATCCACATCCTAATTCCAATACTGAGGTACAAATATGTACGCCGCTCTATCGTCATACCATCTCTCCATTTTTCTTTCCTAACTCAGGAGATCATGTACATTTACACTAGATACTTTACTGCCACTGGAGGCTCTAGTCCACTCCAAGATGGACGCCATACTTTGAACCTATGGGATTAGTTCCTTCTCTTTACCTGTATTCTTGGAAGTCTTTATGACTTGCACAAGATGCAGCCTTCATTTAGCAACACGGAATATTGCTTCCTTGGTTAGCGACAACGCGCATGTAACAGAACCACTGGATTGAGCGTTTCTCGAGCTCCCCAGATATGTCTCATTTCGTTCTGTTTCCATCAATCTAAAATTCACCTGCTTTATAGAAATAAGATCACCCCAATCTTAACTGTGTCCTTACTTCTAGCCTGTAGAAGACACGATTTGGTCTAGGAACTGTTCTCCCGGCCCTGCATTATACTCTCGGACAGTCGGCACTCAGCCTATTCAAACGTTACTGTCTGCTGAAGTGGACATCTAGGGTGAGCCACACTTTAACTATTTTCTCAATAAACTATATTCTCAATAAGCTAATTAAAAGTCTGCAGGAGCATACCTAGAATATTTTGACCATGACTATGTAATTTCCAACAGTGATCTGGAATCGCCACACGAATATGAGCAGTATGAAGTGTTCTTATCCCCGTGGTTAATGGAATACCACATGCGCATGTATATGGAGACACTGCTCCTATCGGTGAGTGCTCTCCATATTATTACTAGATTTCACTACGTTCCCCTTATCTTTACTGCCCTGATAGCTTGTTGGTAGGATCCTTTACATGTTTGACCGAGGTTACTTATACACACCTCCTTCTACATTTATGGACTTTGGTCTACTTTATATAACGATTGGGCAGGATGTATATGGTTTTAAATGTTTATTTATATGTCTCCCCTAGTGGTGTCTACTACATCCATATTACCCTCATCCGTAATACAAAAAGTGGTACTATTGTTTATGTAGGTGTATCCACATATTAGTACTGATCTTCACTCTGAACCAAACTGGGCCACTAGTGTCTATCAATATGGAAATCCAGCCATACTGACTTTGCTTTTGGTTATGTCTCTGTGTATGAAATGAAGTCCTTAACTTGTTAATGCTACATTGACTATATAAGAATTGACGGTTAGAGTCTATTTTCTCACATCCTTGATATTCTTCCACTGTATGTAAAGATTTGATTGTAGAGACAAGGGCGACAGCAAACTTATTGTATTTTTTTATGTGATATTCTTTCCACAGTCCGATTATGCTTATGAAGAAGAGGAATCTCCTTGAAACGTGTCAGCCGACTATATTGGACCAGTGGGCACATCTTGCTTGCATACTCCTCATGATTAAAATGCCTTCTTTGTTTTTGAACATTTGGCTTAATTAATTATTCATGAATCTGGTTTCTGAAACCGTATATTATTGAATGTTTGAGTACCATTATCTAAATTGAATTACTAACCGTCTTTTAGGCGGCATCATATAGTGTGAAGGGGAAGGGAGGATTCCAACCTTGAATCCTCTTCCCTTCTCTTGTGTATAGTTGAGGCCTTGTGCCAAAGCCTCAGTTTCTCCATTGCACCTCTAATATTTTAAATCAGCATTGCTGGATCATAAATAAGAATTCCTTTTTCTATTTGAGAATAGGTGTGCACCTATAACCCCATGTTTGCATTGCAATGGGGTAACCCCAAGACCTCTGTCCAGTATCTGCCCTCGATTTGGTAGAGCCAGTCAAAATCCCCCATGGTCAGGCTTTCCAGCACATACGTAATAGCAGGCACAAGGCACTGCACATACAAGCACCGTGCTCCCTCCAAGGTGAATCTTCCAGTACATAACACAAACTGGTGCATCAAGAGCATTAATTGGGGTGCCTTCCTTATACGTGCCGCTTTGAATGCCTCATAACACCTTCTAGTTTCAAATTCAACACCCAGATATTTATACTCTGGTACATAATCTATAAGAACATTACAGACCACCAGTGCTGAATGATGTACTTTTTTAAAGGCAGATAACATCAGCTTCGTTTTTACACAACTAATTAGTAACATGTTCTCCTCAGCATACTTCCTAAGGGCTTGTGCCACCAGTTTGTTTTAAATCCACAAAGGTAAGGTATAGTACGACTAACTTATCTGCATATGCCAGAATTTGACAGCATGCTTTTCCCACCTTAGTTGGGCAACATGCTAGTTTTACCAAAATACCTGGAAGGTAAGACAGATATAAGTTGAAAAGCAGGGGAGCCAAGACACAGCCCTGTTTCACGCCTCCACTGATCAACGTAGGCAAGGTCATGGCTCCCTCTGTATCCAACTTTTGCCTTACCGCTGTACTTAGATGAAGTCATTATATAAAGAAGAGAATCCTAGAGGAGCAGCCCATGCGTTCCATCTTGGCCCACGGCATGGACCTGTCAAACAGGTAGAAAGCAGTCGTAAAATCAACAAAGAGTGCATATAAGCCAGGAGCCTCCTTCTGACGTGCTCTCTCTGTCAGAAAATCCATTACTCTCAGGTTGTGAGCCATGGAGTACCCCGGGCGACAGCCATCCTGGAATCTATCAAGTATGCCAGATGTATCCACCCAAGTCTGAAAATCCTTTCATAAGAGTGTTGCAAACAACTTGCCAGCACAGTCTAACGTTGAGCGTAATCTATAGTTGCTGGGCATCAGAGGGGATCCCTTCTTCAGCACCGGGATCATAATTGACATTTGCCAGGACCTGGGACTATCACCCTCCCTTAGGATTTTGTCATACATTATTTTTAAGGGGGAAGCCTAGAAATCAGTATCTTGTTTTAACACACCATTGGCCAAGCCATCTGGCCCCGCGGCCCTAGATAATTTTAATTTACTGATCCTGACTTTTATATCATCCTCGTCATAATCCAGGGGAGGCCTAATAATTTCTGCATAAGGCCCGGGGCAAAATACCTGATGGTTTGCGCAGAGTCTCATGCTAAAATATTGTACCAAAGCCTCCTCCTTAATAGGATTAAGGACCTTCTCAGTACTATTACCCTTGGCTTCCCCCAACAGAATGCTGTGATTTTACCCCTCTGATTGCCTACGGAAGGTGCAGGTTCATCAGGTTCCAATGCAGCTACAGGTGCTGCAGAAACAGTGTCAGGAATCATTGTGGTGTTAGAATTCATTTTGCCACCACAGAGGTTACACCTTTTCAGTTCAGTTCTCTTTTTGGGCCCCATTAAACAGCTTCTGCTACAAGTTAACAAAAACAGCTTATTTGATATTCCTCGGGTTTCTCCTCGCCGACAAGCAGACAGCCGACAGCACTCAACCCACACTCGTACCAATGCGAGTGCGCCAATGCGCAGAGGGTAGTGTTTTTATGCAACTTCCTGGTCAGGAAGCAGGGATGATTTTACAGTCCAATGGAATGAATGGATGTCCTTGCAGGAGTCAATGGAAATGCTCCCGGGCCTGGGAAACAGATTTCTTGCTAATAAAGCAAAGAATTCACCAAAGGTGGGGCAAGTTTGTGACAGCTGACAGCACTCAACCTGCATTCGTACCAATGCGTGCCCGCCAATGCGCACAGGGTCCTGTTGTTATGCCACTTTCTGGTCAGGAAGCTGGGATGATTTCACAGACCAATGGAATTAATGGATTTCGTTGCAGAAGCCGATGGAAATTCTCCCAGGCTGGCCAAACAATTTCTGTCTAAGGAAGCAAAGAATTCACCAAAGATGGGTGTGAGTTTGCGACATCGGATAGCACTCAACCCGCAATCATACCAGAGCAGAAATATGATAGAGAGTAAATCTGTATAACAGAGAATACCCACCTCTGACCGTAAACCTCCAGAGACAAAGAACAATGGGATGAAGGATAGGGGCCTGAGATGTTATTACCTCCCTTCCCCACACAATGTGACTAGAGGAACAGAGAATGTTGGGAAATAAGGAGGAGCAAAAGATCGGTAATACAATGGGACCAGTGATGTTGGGCATGTGCCTATCTACCAATCTTGTGAAGGGATGAGAGTTATAACAAAGGAAGAACATAACGGAGAAAATAAATCTGCAGGAAGAGGCAACACAGAGGTGGTAGCCATTGAAGCCAGGAAGAGTGATGGTCAAGAGAGTGCTGTGAGTAGGAGGTGCTCTGACCTTGGTTGAGCTGAACCCAAGTGCAATTGTGCAGCAAAGAACCCTGGTTGTTGGAGGGATTCTTACAGCGGTGTGAACTAGTTAGCAGAGAGGTTGGCAGAGGAGAGAGTCCAAAGAAACACTTGAGAGAAATCCAGCAAGAGCTTAGGTAGAATTGCCGAGGAGCAGGGGATGCTGGAGACACCACCAGGAAGTCTGCGAGAGATCATTCAAGAGCTGGAGAAATGCAACTGTTCTTGGTGGTGATTAATGGTGTGTTCCTAGAGGTGCTGGAGGGGCATGCTAGGCAGCCGAACCTGGAAGACCATAAGTGAGGCAGAGAATGATAGACAGTATCAGTACAGTGGAATAGAGACCCTTCATGAACAGGTGCATCTTTTAGCCCTGACACTGCCTCCTCTGAAACATTGAAAGCACCAATGCATCTATAAGACATTGGCCCTCATTCCGAGTATGGTGGTAGCCATGGAGCAATTAGCTGGCTGCCTCCCATACTGGTACTGCCTCCGGTGTTGTTCAATGGGGATTTACCGGTCCATTCCGACCCTGGAGGGACCGGTAAGTCCCCATTGAACAAACCATTCCCCATTCCCATTTGAGCCCCCTTAGGGCTCAATGGGAATGGGGAGGGCGCAAATAACGGGCTCGTGAATGGCAAGCCTGTTATTTGCGCACTGGTCCCCCAAGGAACGTGTGGTCTGTGGTCTGCCCGGTATCCCCTAGCGCCAGACTCGGAATGAGGGCCATTGTTAGTGAAAGCAATCTCTGCTGTTGCATTAAGGGAAAAAGAGTGAAAGTCTCAAAACGTATGTAAGACACTGTTAGAGAAAAAGGTACCAGAAGCGGAATTCTGCGGAAATGTATTGAACATACCAAAGTGAGTGCACTGATTGTGCATTCTGGGAAATGTAGTCAAAACATCAAGGCACAGTCTTAGAAGCAATGTATCCAAAAGGCATTGTAATCAAATGAGAACCCTGACATTGCATTTTGAGAAACATTGTCAAAGTTTCAAACCGTCCATACAACACATTGTGAGATAAAGAGAGCCGCCACAAGGCATTCTGGGAAATGATGTACATTTCCCAAAGAATCCCAGAGAGATTTTTTTATATTATAACAATTGGCAAATCAAATTACAATATTTTATGTGAGCTTGCTTCTTTTGCCAGTTCACCACAATGTGTTAAAGAAATATTTTTACTGGTGGCTGTGTGTTACATGAGTGTAGGTTTGTTTACATGCATTTCGTTTTCTTATGTACAACGAATATCGCTGCTGCCTTCAGGCGGCTTCAAATCGATGCAGTGAACGAGGAGACAGGGAAGATAATGGAAGAATTCGATTCGGACAGAAAAGCCCCAGGCATTCTGTTCACGCCCTCTTTCCCCAACAGTGTCTGAAGGAAGGCTCTCCCTGGCTCTCCCTGATGGATACATTTACCTGGGATCCCACAGCAATTATGAATAAGAGGAAGGAAGAGCTGGGGCGGGGTACTACTAAGGGGACAACCCTTAATTCCCATAAGCTTGCAAGCTTTTGGGTGGACAAGAACAGCGGCTGAGCAATTCAATGCACACCTCCCCCGAACAGCACTGACACACTGACATCCCCATCTGTAGAAACCACTTTTATTTGTAAGCTGCCTGTACTCGTTTTTCTTTTTTTTTTAAAATGTTTAAATGTCTAATGGGCGGCCGGCCTTTGCTAGACATAGGGAAATCGAAGGGTAGCATAGATGGAAATCTATCTAGAAATAGAGACCCGGCTGCCGTCCTACAACTAGAACATTAATATTTCTAGGGAGAAGGGGACTCAGACTAGAAATTGGGACAAACATAATGTTTGTTTTACCTACCTTGAGGCCTGCTGTGTTCTAGAAATAGCAAACAACAAATGTTTATAGAGTGCAAAGAAGGGTAAAATACACTGCACTGGCAGTATATGATGTTAAATGCAAGACTGAACACCCCAAAGGGTTTTCTTGCACAAACAAACGTATTCGAGTTGACTCACTGACAGAAATTGGTAATTCGATGAGCTTCATTTTCTCGAACTAGTTCAAAGAGCACTCATTTTGAATGGCAGACAAAAAGATTTGAAAACGAAAAGCAAGAATACAATGTTCAATGGTCCAAGCCAAAGTACATAAATGTCCTGACAATCACTCCTCCGAGTGACGAATCCAGGGAATTCATCCTTTCTCCCAAGGAGGTTCTGAACCACCCCCTTTGGGACTCGGGAGGTGACCACAGGGGACAGGGCAAGCGGGATCTCACTGGGGATGACCCCACTTAGGGGACAAGGAATCCTCAAGTAAAGCTGTTACAACAACTTCTTTCAACCCAATATCTCAGGTATTTCTTGGATATATAGGGGTTGAACTGTACCATAATGTGCATGGCCCTTTAAAGGTTACTGGCTTTGTTTTGTGACCCGGTTCTGTTAACGCCCATCTCTGAAAAACTGCACCAATGGTGTCTCGCCTTTCGTTCCAGGAAGGAATTCAAAAGACAGGAGACCCATGCCTAAGCAGAGAAAGTCTGCCTGTGGGCAACACACAGAAGCTTGCACTGGAATGCAAAGGAGGGGACATCTCCCTACCAGGAGGAGCCTGGTGGGCAGAGGAAATTCAAAGCCAGCCGAACTCTGGCGAATCCAGGATGACGGAGTGCCTGAGGAGCACTGAATCGCTGAACCGAGGGATAAGCAAGTCACCACTGGAGCAGCATACCAGTGTCAAATTATCCTAACAACGAAGTCCAGTTGTTCGCAGGAGGAAGGAACCGAAAGAGCAAATCCAACTGCAAAAACGTTGGAGTCGCAGTTCCACAGCGATCAGAAAAGCTGCCTTCCCCGAAGAGCACTGCTGCAGAACAAGGGGTAGATCAGATGACATGAGATGATGGCAGTGAGGCACCAAAACAGCCAATGAGGGGCTGTCCCTGAGAATACTCCATGAGGGTGGGAATACAACAAGAGAAGCAGATGGCCATAAAGGATAAACAGCCCACGAGGGCCTGACTCAGAGAATACCCCATGAGAGGGTGAAAGCCATATGGTAACCAAGCGACCTGAGGTGTCAGATAGCCCACAAAGGGCAGAGCCACAGAATACCTCACAAGGAGATCAACGCCATATCATATCCAGATAACCTGAATGATCAGATAGTCCAGGCCGGGCTAAAAGATGTGAAATGTCAGAAGAGGTTAAAAGACCCAGCAGGGGTGAACAAGTGACTCAATATGAAATTGGAGCAATCAGAGCTCATCAATATTGTTGTTGCAAACAAGGATCAGGTGTAGAGAACCAGTTATTCTAATGTGGAGATTAACATTTTAAACTTATACGAATGCTTGCATGATGATCCAGAGCAACCATCTCAATGAAGATAGGAAGTCTTAAAGGACCCAACTTTGAACTGTAACAGCAGGCCGCCTGAGAAAGAGAGAGAAACATGAAAATGTTTTTGGGGTGGGGCAGAAACCAGATACCAGAATCATAGTGGAACCAACTTACCTAGGCAAAGATGACATTGTTTAGTGTATTAGTGAGCATAGGATAGAATAGGTTTGGACGGAGGACGAATTTTTGAGAGACCTCCTGACGAGCACCAGTTTGTTGTTTTATTTGAAGGTAGGGAAACCCATCAGTATTGCTATAGGCATATTGAGGCCTTCTTTTCTTTCATAAAACTTGTTTAACCATGTCTTCTTGTCCCTCTCCTATGTCTGACTTACCACAACCGTTAGTTCAGGGCCCTTAAAAGACCTCTGCAGATTATGTACAGAACCCAGACTGCCTAACCAGAACACACGCACACACACTCATGCACACATGTGCGCACACAGGCACACACCCACACACACAAGTTTCGTTCCCTCTTCACCCACGAGCACTTTGCATACTGAGACTAATAGCTTTGTTTTACCCATTATAAGTACGGATCGATAAATCCTGCCAAGGTTGTTGGCTCAGAATCCAGGGCTGGCTGAAGGTAATGCGCATGATCTGGTGTCACTTAGCAGCTATGCAATCGATTAGCTTTTTCCCAAAGGAGAATACATGTAAGCAAGAGGAGACAATGAAACAGGGCAGCTAAACTACACATTTGTTTTCATTAGTTCAGCACTTATCTGCCAGTCACACAGTCTAACACAATCCAGTTGGTGTTCCCTAATAGATGTTGCATAGGAATCTATGCATGTGTTATTTACTCTTAAACATGCAAAAGTGAATCACTCAATCATAAGTTTACTTGAAGCATAATAATGACATAAACAACACATGTACAATTCACAATTGTTTCGTATTTAAAGTACACAAAATAAATAGAATATTCACTATTAAGCCATCTTATTTTGAACATATTCCTATCAATAAGAGCAAAGTGCCTCTGTTCCACTAGCTCAGGGTTCAATCTCTTCTGCTCCTTTAAGTCCGGTTCAGGTACTATGCAAATGCATTCACTACTATAAAATCAGTTTTTATTAAATTAAAGAAATTGCCTGTTGGACATGATTTATGCAACATATTTAAAATATTGGGCACATACAGTGCTTTCTAAGCTGCGAAAAAGAGTTGACAGAAGAACAGAATGTCGAACAATATGTCCACCTCTGCCAGTACAGTCTAGTACAGGAACTCTTCCAGCCTCTTCACTTTCCAGAGGCCTACCATAAATTCTCACAAACAGTGACCTAGACCTTCTATTGGAGAGCTCCCAAAGATGATTCTGTAGCCTCCTACCGTCCTTTTCATCAGCATGGGTCGTACACATCCTGTTCAGGGCTGCTTTGCCAAGGACCTTAAAGTGTACTTTCTTCCAGTAATTATTTTTCATTATCAACTGATGCTGATCACTGAGTTTGGGTAGAACTAGAATATCTCAAAAATTCGCATTGTGAAAGAGACATTATAAACAAGCATTGGAAAAGCCAGCAATGTTGATGTTTACTGCTGTTCTTTGCAATTAGAGGCACCAGGGTGCAATGAGGAGAGTGCAAACTTTCAAAAGAGGAGGCAAGAAGGGGCACGAATGAGCAAGAGAATGAGCAGGATGGAGAATAGAGCAAGGGAGGAAATGATTGAGAGAAGGTGCTATTGATGATGAGCAAGAGGAAATGTGAGTGAGAAAGGTTGAGAGACGGTAAACAATAAAGCAAGTGTGAGAGGAAGGATGAAAGAGGGTAGATAGTGGGGGTGGGGTGGGTTGTAGCGAAAGTTGGGTGGATGGGGTAGAGAGAGTGGGGGTAGGAAGAGTGGAGTCAGGGTGCAAGGAAGTAGGTAGAGATAGTGGGGATATTGTTCGTGGGCGCAGAGAGTTGGGGAAGGGTCGGTGGGGGTAGAGAAAGTGATGGTTGAGTGGATGGGGTAGATAGAATGGTGGTAGGTTGGGTTGGATAAGAAAGAGTGGAGGTAGGGAAGGTGGGGGAGGGAGAGTAGGGGTACGGTGTGTGGGGTAGAGAGAGTGGGGGTGGCAGGTGTGGGGATACACAGAGTGGGGATAGGCTGCATGTGGGTAGAGAGAGTTGTCATTTGTGTGTAGGGTTGGTGGTTGGGGAAAGAGAACATGGGGTAGAGAGCAGGTGAGTGTAGAGAGTGGGGGCAAGATGGGATTGGTAGAGAGTGGGGGTTCAGTGGGTGGGGTTAGAGAGTGGAGGTCGTGTGGGTGATGTTTGTGAGAGTGGATGTATTGGTAGAGAGAGTGGATGTATTATAGAGAGAACAGGGGTAGGGTGGGAGAATGGGGGTAGAGAGAGTGGAGGTAGGTTGGTTGGTTGGGGTAGAGAGTGGCGCTAGATTGAGTGGGGTAAGAGAGAGTGTGGGTAGGTTTGGTGGGGGAGAGAGAGTAGGGGTATGGTCTCTGAGATAGAGAGAGTGAGGTAGAGAGAGGTGTCATAGTAAGGGTGAGTGTGGGTACAGTTGGCGGTTGGGGAAAGAGAGAGAGGGGGTAGAGAGTGGGGGTAAGGTGGGTGTTGTATAGAGTGGGGGTATGGTGGGTGGGTTAGAGACTGAAGGTAGGGCTGATGGGCTTAGAGAGAGTGGAGGTATTGGTAGAGAGCATGGAGGTAAGGTGGCTGGGTGTTGGTGGAAAGAGTGGGGGTAGGGTGGGAGGGGCAGAAGAGTGGAGGAAGTGTTGGAGGGGATAAGAGAGTGGAAATAGGGTGGGTGCGGATAGAGAGAGTGGTGTTAGGGTGGGCAAGTGGTGGTAGACAAAGTGGTGATAGGGGAAAGGGTGGGGTAGAGAGAGTAGTGGAACCTTGGGTGGGGTAGAGAGAGTGGGGGTATTGTAGCAAGAGTGGAGGTAGGGTGGATAGGCAGGATAAAGAGAGTGGAGATTGGGTGGGGTATGGGAGAGTGGGGGTAGGGTGGGTGGTGTAGAGAGAGTGGAGGTTGGGTGGGTTGGGGTACAGAGAGCAGTGGTAGTGTGGGTGGGTTTGGGTAGAGAGAGTGTGGGTAGAGAGAGGGGGTAGGATGAGTGGAATACTTGGTGTGGAGAGAGTGGTGGTATAGTCGGTGGGGTGAAGAAAGTGGGGCTGCGGTGGGTGGGGGTGAAGAGAGTGAGGGTAAGGTGGGTGGGGTGGAGAGAGTGGGTATTGAGTGGGTGAGGGTAGAGCAGCTAGGGGTAGGATGGGTGAGTGGGGGTAGATAGGGTGGGGTTAGGTTGGTTGGTTTGGGGGTAGCGAGATTTGGGGTAGGGTGGGTGGGGCAGAGAGCAGGGGTAGGGTGAATGGTTATGGGTAGAGAGAGTGGGGTAGAGTGGGTGGGTTGGGCTACAGAGAGTGAGGATAGAGTGGGTGGGGGTATAGAGAGTGGGGTTGGGTGGGTGGGGCAGAGAGCAGGGGTAGGGTGAATGGTTATGGGTAGAGAGAGTGGGGTAGAGTGGGTGGGTTGGGCTACAGAGAGTGAGGATAGTGTGGGTGGGGGTATAGAGAGTGGGGTTGGGTGAGAGTGTGGGGGTAGAGAGAGTGATGGTGGGGTCAGTCAGTTGGGGTAGAAAGGGTGGTGGTAGTGTGGTGGGGTAGAGAGGGTGGGGCAGGGTGCATTGAGAGAGAGGGAAGGTAGTCTAGGTGGGTGAGGTAGAGGGAGTGGAGGTAGGGTGGGTGAGGGTCAGAGAGAGTAGGTTTTGGGTAGCAAAAGTGGTGGTATGGTGGGTGAGTGGGGGTAGAGAGAGTGGGGGTAGGGTAATTGGGTGGGGGTAGAAAGAGTGGTGGTATTGTAGCAAGAGTTGAGGTAGGGTGGATAGGTGGGGTAGAGATCAGGGAACTAGAACCCCCATCAACATCAATAAAGATGAAGCCTGTTGCACCAAGATACGGAATGCTCTCCTCAACAAAACAGCCACCATTCATGACCAAAATAGATGCCAAACAAGTTACCATCAGTGCAATACAGATCTCCTTCTCCTGCCCAACCCCCTGCCACCCCACTAAGCCAGAATCCCCCCCTTTCCACTTCAACCAGGTCACACAAATGGCAGTCTCTGCTATCTTCAAAATGTTCAAACCATCAAGATGTAAAGATGATGTTTGCCCAGCAGCCATCATCAAGGACTGTTTTGAAGCTTTGACCCATTTCACCACCACATTCATTAATGCTCTGTTTTCAACATGCTGGGTCCATTCTACTCTTATGCCAGTTTGAGTGCTACCTCTACTAAAGAAACAACCTTCCAAACAGCCACGTCTACCAACTATCTTCCAATAGCCACGCCCCCCTTGCTGCTCAAGATATTAGAAAGAGCAACCTACCTTCAAATTCAGCTTTATCTAGAATTAAATCAAATTCTGGGGATGCAACAATCTGACTTCTGACCAGGGCACGGCAGAGTCTGCCTTACTGGACCTAAAGAACCAGTTAGATGTGATCAGAGACACTGGAAATCCAGCACTACTACTACTTCTAGGTCTCTCAGCTGAGTTCGATCTGGTTGACCACAAGACTCCATTAGCAGCCACTTTCTCGCCGGAAGCAACAAGCTGGACCGCCTCCTAATTAGGAGGCAGAACAATGAAAATCGTTGCTGACAACTAAAGTGCCTCTCCAGCTCCTATCTCCTGCGGTGTACCCCAAGGGTCTTGTGTCTCCCCCACCCTGTACAACATTTTTTTAAAAAAACTCTTTGTCCTCCTAGATTCAATAAGCATTTCAAACATCAACTATGCAGACGATAACATAATCCTCCTTCCACCCCCAGGTAATCACAACATTCATTCTGCCACCTTAAATGTGGTCTACCAATCCATCCAGGCCTGCATGGCCATGCACTGTATGTGTCTGAATGACAACAAGACAGAAATCCTACTTGTGGGATCGCCAGCTACTATAAAAAACCTTGATCATCGCTTTGCCTCTTTACCCAATGACGCATTTGTAATCCAAGTCTCAACATCAGTAAAGACACTTGAAGTTTACCTTGACGCCTCTCTCTCTCTCTCACTCGCCAAGTTAATGCCATTGCCTCCTCAGCAGCGTACACCACCAAACTCATCAATGCATCCAGACCGTTCCTCTCCCCTGAAAGTTGTCTTACTATTGCCTGATTCATCATTGGCTCAAGACTTGTTTACTGTAATGAGCTATTTGCAAGGTACTTCTACTTGCAACATCCAAAAAATGCAGGTCATACAGAATAATGCACTGCATGCTGCCCTTAACCTCCCCAGGCAAGCCCACATCTCAGCAGCAAGAAGAAACACCCACTGGCTCCCCATAAGAGGCCAGATTACCTTCAAAACATTGGCAATCATGCATAAATGCTTTTTCCACTCGGCACCACCCTACCCATCCAAGATCACCAAAGCCCAATCCATGAGATCAACCAGAATGTCTTCCATCCACCGCCTGCTCATGCCTAAATTCAGGCTATCCAGAGTGGGGTGCTCTAGCTTCCCAGCTATGGTAGCTAAACTATGGAAGGTCCTCCCTTATGACCTAAGTTCATAACAATACTATTGGTCATTTTGGGGATTCCTGAAAACTTGTCTCTTCATGGAGGTCAGTACTTGAGTTTCTGTCACATTGTCCGCATCCAATGATCATAACCTTGATGCCCATGAGCTTAGTGTGCTTTATAAATGTATAAATAAATAAATAGAGAGAGTGGAGATTGGGTGGGGGGTGTTTTAGAGAGAGTGGTGGTATAGTAGGTGGGGTTAGGGAGAGTGGAGTGCAGGTGGGTGGGGGTAAAGAGAGTTGGGCTAGGGTGGGTGGTTGGGGTGGAGAGATTGGGGGTAAGGTGGGTGGGCTGGAGAAAGTGGGTTTCTGGGTGGGTGAGGGTAGAGTGGGTGGGGGTAGAGAGGCTAGGGGTAGGGTGGATTAGTGGGGGTAGATCGAGGAGGTAATTGGTGTGGAGCAAGTGGTGGTAAAGTGGGTGGGTGGGGGTGAAGAGAGTGGGGCTTGGGTAGGTGCGTGGGGGTGTAAAGTGTGGGGGTGAGGTGGTTGGGGTTGGAGAGAGTGGGTTTTGGGTGGGTGAGGGTTGAGATAGTGAGGGTGGGGTAGAGAGGGTAGAGGTACGGTGGGTGGATGGAGGTAGAGAGGGTCGGGGTAGGGTGAGTGGGGTAATAGTGGGTGGGTGAAGAACAAAGCAGCCTTTGGAGGACTTGTCAAAAATAGCACAAACGGAGTGCACAAAGAGTGCTGTTTGCAAGTTGTTAACTCTGTTACCTGCTGAGGCTGCCAGACAATTGTGACCTCTTCTCTCCTCCCTGCATTACTATTGGACATTGCTGGATTTTGCAGAAAGACTTTGTTACTTTCACCGCTTCAGCATTGGCTGTGCAGCTGCCTGTTCACCTGTTACAGGAAGTACTATAAAGTGGTGGCCCTGTGCACGCACTCAAGGAGTGCACACAGAGGGCTGTTTGCTGGTCATTAACTTTCACGGGCAGTTGCTTTGGCTGTGCAGCTACCCGGCCACCCGTTACATGAAGTATTATAAAATTTCTGCCCCACTTGCACTTGTGTGCGCGCCCTCACAGAGTGCACACAGAGTGCTGTTTGCTAGTTATTAAATCTGTTACCTGGTGAAGCTGCAAGAAAAGTGTGACCACTTTTCTACTTCCTGCATTGCTACTGGACATTGCTGAATTTTGCAGAAAGACTTTGTTACTTTCACTTCTTCTGCAGTGGCTGTGCAACTACCCACCCATCTGTTACAGGAAGTACTAGGAAATTGCTGCCCTGCATGCATTCTTGCACACAAACTCACGGAGTACACACAGAGCGCTGTTTGCTGTCTGTGGTGAGGTGGTGACGACGGGTGAGTGAACTTTTCTGCCTTGCTCAGTGGCTGTGTTTTATTTGGGGTATCCAATGCCATTTGCCTATACTCTCAAATCCAAAATGCCTAAGGGACCTGGTGTGCCCAAATCTCTGATTCCCCAAGGGGAGAAATCCTATAAAAGACCATCTCTGCCCCTGCCCTGGGAGATTGTTCATAGTGGTGCCAGTATCCAAATATTTGGATAAACAAGCCTACTTGAAAACTCCAAAGCCACATACTGGGCTTGCGGGGTCCTTGAACCCAGGAGGAGTCCCTCTCTTGTCCAGTGCAATTGCTCTGATTCAAGGTTCTTTTGAGCTGTTAATCAAATTTGATGATTCCTTGGACTCTGCTTTATTGGAAAAAGTTTCTACAGTGGAACAAGGAATGGTAACTCCGCAGGCTGCAAGGTGTCCTGGTGACACAGAGTGACACAGAGTTAGCCCCCGAACTAACTCTTGCAGATGCCTTCCATGTCTATGACAACTGTTCCTGAGGTGGTGTTGGGACTGGCCTCCCGGTTGAGACATCTATAACTCGGGCCAAGGTATATTCAGTGAATAATGATTTGGTACTCTCAGACAACCAAGATATTCTTCATCCTTTAAATGACTCTTTCTAGCCTGTGTCGCCCATGCAGAAACATTGAGAGGCGTATAATATCTGTAATATCTTGAAGGACATTATAATGGATACCACTCCCGACTGAGGACCTGACTACCCCTAGTGTAGGGGTTTTAACTAACATCACCCCCTTACCCTCAAGAGATCATGTCATAAAGAGAACAATTACACTAGATAAAATCCAAGAGAAATATGCTTCAGATTGCAAGACTCTTGAGCAGAAGAGATTAATGTGCAACAAACCCCACCATCCTATAAATGCTCATCGAATAGACAAACATATTTTCCAGCATACGGATTTGAAAAAAGGACCAGTCTACAGGGTGTGGGGTCCATATGGAAAGAGATTGTAGAAATTTTAATTCAATTGAGATTCAGGGACTTCATGGGGATAAGGGTAGTTTTAACTCCAGACCCAAGTTGACTCAGCCAGCTTTTGGGTTTATTAAAAATGATTCTGAACCCTCTCAAACCCTTATTCTGGAGTTGGGGACTGTCAGGATAGGTTTATGCTGAATAGACTAAATGTACTGAGGCTATTTGATTCGATCCAGTCTCTAAGGGCCGTACCATCTAGGGACATTGCCCAAATTGTGTTTGTCACCCTAAGGGAATTTGATAGAGTGCAATTGCATATTCCATCTAATATAGTACTTCAAGTACTACTAACAGCTAGAGACCAGCTCTTGTCTCGGGATACAGCTTGAGGGAAGCTCCTATAGCCCAGTCTATCCTGGAGGGCAGAACGGCAGACAGATCCTCCCCTCTAAAGGAGAGACAGACCCCTTGTTTGCTTTTAAGAGGGACTTGCTCACCATTGACCCTTAATAAGCTTTGTAACATTGAAATGATGGCAATGACACCCTGAATTGATTCAGGGGAAGACTAAGCCTGGTTTCCAGAAGCATTGACCTCTAGATCTGTTTATCAGTAACCACCAGAGAATCATCTAAATACATACTTTTCTATGGGTTCTTGGAACATACGTGGTTTAAAACACCTTTTTTCTATGAAAGATAACCTCTTGATTGCCCGTGATATAGTGTTTTTGCACAGGACCTTGTTGAAGTAGACCCCTTCTTGGGACAGACATTCGCTAATTCTCTATACAGCCATAAAGGGGGTAATTGGTCGACCCTCTTTGGGTCTGCTGACCCGTGTAGGAATTGTAGAGGTTTTAGTTTGAGATTTTGGGCTGCTCCGAACCCATTTTTTCAAATGTCGAAATTGTTTTGCTTGAGCAACCATGGTGCTGTCCAATGGTATTATGCATTGTTAAATGTTTATTGGAATCACTTTGGTATCAGTGATGACAACTTTTTGGAGGCAATCATAAAATTGTTGAATATATGTACTGCTGACTCTTGGTCAGCAGTCTTGGCGGTGATCATAGCGGGGATCTCAATATAAAATGTATTCCTTGTGATCTCCATAATTTACACCCTAGAGCTAAGAGGTGGCTGGCCCTAATAGACAACTGGAGTTTTTCTAGGTTGAATAGAAATAGCAAGGGGGGCAGCCCGGCACAGCAGGGTACGGCCGGGTCCTCATTATTATTTCTTTGTTCATCAAGGTTTTTTGAGAAGGGTTGAAGAATGTTTTATAACCCCCCCCACCCCCAAATGAACAGCGATCTAATTTGTTAGTAGCCAGGTGGGCTGACCTGGTTCCACTTCAACGTAATGATTTGTATCGGCAGAGCATGTTGGTCTCATCAGGGAGAAATCATTTTAAGTGGTCCCAGGAGTCGTTATCTGCTTTGCACTCACTGATGACTGATTAATAGATATTCAACGATATTCAATGATACAATGGGCAAGGTATGATGGTAACATAGATTGTACTACCTCGGTTAATTCTTTTTGTAGAGAAGAGTGTTCCTTTTACTCAAAATTTGTATTCTCAAAAGCATGTTTTTTGATGCTGAAGTGCAATCTAAGAAAAGTAAACTGAGATTCGGAATTAGGGCCTTGCTGGTGAGAAATAATCAGTCGATTTCATTGGAATTTAAGCTGTTAAAACCGAAATAAAGGAATTGCCGTAGAGGCCACCGGGCCAAGATGGTACTCAGAGATGCACAGCAATTGCTACAGTCATAAAAAGAGTGTGGAAATCTGGTGCATTCTGAATTCAAATAAGGTTAGCCAACTTGCCTCTGCAAATGAACCCGATTGATGAAGAAGGCTGGGTCCCTTTTCTAACGTTTTTGGTATCTTGAGATCTCTGGATGAAACTAACTTTGGGTCGGAGTCATGTATCTGGGAGTTGTTTTTGACAGAGATGATTTGTTGTATTTTATCAAGAAGTCGAGCAACTCCAGAGCCCCAAGCCCAGATGGTTATCTAACGTAATGTTTATGTCCCTTCCTGAGGTTTGGGCAGAAATACTGATGAATATGTTTTCTACGATCCTCGTAATGATCTTGGTGCCCTCTCATAGAAAAAAAAATAAAATAATTGTCCCAATTCTTAAGAAAGGGCATAGAGAGGATCTGCGTATTTACCCCCCATAGCCCTCCTTCATGCCTGGGCAAGAACTTTGCCAGACTAGTTTTGAGGGACTTTGTCGGGTGGGTCAAGGCGGTCAAGTGTTTTGACTCTAATCAATCGGGTTTTGTGGCAGGCTGAGGGACCTCAATTAATTTGATGACCCTTTCACTGCTAAAGAAATATTTTTTTTAATTTGTGGCAACTAGTCTATTTAACATTCATAGACTTCAAATTGGCTTTTGATTCAGTAGACTGAGCACTATTGTTTTGCAAGCTATTTAACTGGGGGTGTCTTTCTACCCTTTACGCTGTTATATGTGCATTGTACACAGCAATCTCTATTCAGATGAGGCTGAATCAGGAAGGTCTTCTTGGAGACCTATTCCCACTTCTAGAGAACTAAAGCAGCAGTGCATCCTGGCCCCTTCTTTATTTAACCTTTGTATTGCTAATTTAGGTAAATAGCTAAGCATGGTGCATTCCTTCACTCCAAGATTGAGTAAGCTTCCATTGGCGCTGCTTTTATACGCAGGTGGTTTAGTTTTATTCGACCAGACCCCGGTGGAACTCCAAAAGCAACTCGCAAGGCTAGAATTATATACAGTTGAAAATGGCCTTACATAAATGTAAACAAATTGAATATTATGATTCTCACCTCAATAAAGTTGGGGAAAAAACTATCACAATAATTTAATTGGTATTTGAACAACACCTCCTTGTGAGTTATATACAAATATAGATACTTGGGTTCTGTACCAATGTTAATGTTAGGGAGATCCCCTATTCTGAAGAGTTGAGAGTGAAGGTAAAGACAGCAGCTGGTCAGGGCCACATTATATACAGGTGATACGTCAAGTTTTCATGTCTTCCCATTATTATTTACTATACGCAAAAGGTGGTCCTGATGTTGATATATGGTGCAGAAACTAAGTCGATGTTGCAAGGATCGAAATTGAGATTTGTTGACCAGGAGCAAAAAGCAGCTCCTGGGTATCAGGCATAAACATTTAGGCAGGAGCTACCTTTGGGGAACTAAGAGCTGGTAAAGAATGTTCAGCAAATCTAATGGTGCACAAAATACAAACTATAACTTTTTGACCATTTCATAATATCCAATATGCTATACATTTCCGTTAAGTGTGTTCTTTATTGTCATTTATATACATTCCCAAACATACTCAGTTAATATCACATAGCTAGGTTTGTATGGCACCACTGTGTCCCAGAAGGAAAAAGTAGCTCATAGTAGATGTTTGCTCTAAGCTAACCACACTCCCCTTGTCTATAATCAGGAGCTAAATGGCTTGCAGCTCCAGTCAATTTCGTATACTTTGCTGGTAGATACTAACTGGAATAGACTTAGAGTTTTCTATTGGAAGAAGGTCCTTGCTCTGCTTCAAGGTGTCCCAATTCAAATAATTCGGTATGAGCAGGGACTTCTTTCACTGGCTATAATGGTAAGATGGCAAGTGTTGACTCTTCTCACAAAGTGTATGATGGGCCATTCTAGCAGGCTTTTGTTAACTTCAGGGGACCTTTTTGTGAATGAAGCAGATCGATCTGTTCATAAATGGAGGAACGACTGTTCCTGGGTGATGGAGGCGCTGTTATTTCTATGGACACTCTCATGCGAATACCTGACAGAGCAAAGTATACATTGTGGCAAAATGAATGGATCTACACTTTAGTTCAATGTAAAAAGTACAAGATTTTAAAGAATTTCCAATAGGAGAGCAAGGTGTTTAATTCTATTCATAATTACCAAATGAAATTCCCCTGTCACAGATATCGGAACTGGTTTCTGAGACTCCGTTTGAATTTATGGCCGATGTGGGAGTTGTTGGGTACGAGAGCTAATTGGTCAATTTCTCAAAGCAATTGCTATTTTTGTAGAAGTTTGAGTGACTTTGAGACATATATTGGAATCCTGTCCTAATTTAGTAGCAAAAGGAAATATTAATTTGGCCTAGCATTTTAACAACTATTTGATTTTAACAGAAGAGAAAGTGTGTGCAATTACTTTTAGCGACCAAAAGCTCACCTTCATTTTAGATGTTATTAGATTTTTTTTAGACATTGATATTTTACCTTAATAAGTGTATAAGACGAAAATCAGGATTATCTAATTAATATGTCTCTCGCTTAAGCTCATATGAAAATGATATGACATTTTTTGTTTTTGTTTTTTTCCCTTTGTGAAGTGTTTGGGAAATGGATTGGTTTAATAAATGATTAACATGTTTTTTATTGCCTTTTTACTGTTTGTATGTAAATCCTTCTTTCCTTTTTCTATTTTTAGTTTTGGATATTAGGTGGTGCTGAAAGCGCTACCTATAAGATGAAACTATAGTCATTAAAATAAGAGCTTTGACATAAGAACTTCAAATAGGGGCTTTGAATGAGGGTCTCTTATGATGTTCAATGCAGATGACATACAAGGATGGATTTGTATTGTTTGACTATGTGTCACCCATTTAACGCCCATCTCTAAGTCAATCTATGTGATTTTCTATACCTTCCCACTCGTCCCCACATAAACCACACCCGTTATGCATTCTTTTCCTGCATTTGCATTGTGTGATGAATTTGGCAGCCATTTTTACTTCCAAAATGGTGTCCGCCATATGTTAATGTTTCTAAAAAGTTACTAGAGCTTTTATGTAATATATTTGTATTTCTTTTTTATGAAAAAATCAAAAAGATACTGTTTTAAATATTTTTTGGTCTAAAATGGCTCTGAAAATGGCCATATACTTATTTGTGTGTGTTGTGCTAGTGTTTTCTGATGTTTTCTCATGTAAGCAGTACCTGAGCATGTTTTAATTGGCTGTGGAGTCTGTTTGTGTTTGCACAGGGTAGCCATTTGAGAGGTAAGGATGTTTGTTTCTCAGAAGTTTTATTTTTATTTTGTTTATTTTCATAAATCTCTCATTTTTCTAAAACAATTCCAGAGACCACATGCTGTCCTGTGGAAGTAGCATTTCCCATTGCAGCAGTCAGATGACGAGAATTGTAATGCATTTTTGGGAAACGTGGACTACACAAAGGAAGTGATAAAGCCAATTTGTCGGGCTTGTGTGTGAAATATATCCCTGAAAATAATAGCTACATTGACCGAGCCAAAGCCTCGTACAGCGCGTGACAGGGAACCTCCCATGACTGGTCCCCTGGGCTCATTCCAATAAAACCCAAGCCTAGTCCACAGTGTGTTTACAAATATTATGCATTTACGTGACCTCCAGTAAACCTTTTTTCATGATCTAGCTCTTGGACTTCAAAAGTTAATTCAGTATCATGCCCATATCAGATCTACTTTTCAATGTCACTGGAGTTCCATTGAAACTGTCCAGCTCTTAGGCACCCATAAGGCCATGGTCTGCCCTCTATAAACCCACATACATAAAAAGAGCATATTATAGTCTGAACATGCCTGGCCACAAAGAACTACTACTGAAAGGCACAAACTAGAAAAAAGAGGAATGAACAGACAAGATCTACTGATCCCGCAAGATAGGTATCACAACTAATAATGTGAATAGCCCCCTCAATCTCAGTTTCCTTTGCATTCTGGGGCTTGTAGTCGTATTTATAAAATGAAGTAAGTACATAACCAGGGCTGGGCTACACTTACTTGGAGTGAAAGTTCTCAATTCAATTGTTGGTGTTTTTAAAAGACAGCTTGTGTGTGTTACTTTTGGCTGGAGTCTTGTCTTGGGGAATCGGACAAGCCTTAGGTTTCAATCACCTGGCAGTTATGGGTGGGTGGTGTTGCTTGCTACCTTTAATTAATGATGTCACTTGTACTGGATACTCAACGCCAATTCCTTCTGATACTGTGCCTGCTCTGCTAGACACTTTTTTCTCACATGCTTTCTTTTGGAGTCCTGTGCTTGTATTAGGGGAACTAGAACGATTGGGGAATTGCAATTTTGGCCAAGTTGAATTCACAAATCATGCCTAAGCACCTATGCAAACAGAACTCACAGGTTGGATGTGATTATCTCCACCAGCCCTGCTTTACCCCTTGAAGTGTGCTTTTCTTTTCCCCATTATATAGCCAAAGCAAAGAATAGGCCTGGGCCCATGGATAGTGTTTTCAATAGAGCAGGATTTGAATGGTTGTGTCAGTCGCACCATAAAGACACGGCATCAGAGCCTTTCAACCTTTTCTGTCAAAAGGGGGCATGAGCCTCAGTGAGGCCCCCAGCAACTGCCCCATGTTGCCAGTTAGCAGTCTTATAGCACAGACATATATTTCTCTCTGTATTGGTTTTGTTCTGGGGCTTGACTTACAAGCTGCATTTGCAGCTCTTTGCCCACAAACCCACCCTACCCCCCACTCTCTCTACCCCTACCAACCCATCCAACCCCACTCCCTACACCCACCCACCCTATCCAAACTCTCTACCCCCACCCACACTCTCTACCCCCACCCACACTCCCTACCCCTACCCACCCACCCTACTGCCACTCTCTATCCCTAAACACCCTACCCCTACTCTCTCTTCCAACCTCTACTCTCGCAACCCCCATGCATCCACCCTACTCCTACTCGCTCTACACCCACCAGCCCTACACCCACTCTCTATTCCCACCCGCCCTACCCCCACTCCCTACTCCCACCTACCCTACCCCTAATCTCTACTCCCACCCAAACACATCTTTCCCCACTCTCTTCCCACACCCACCTACTCTTCCCCCACTCTCTTTACCCCATCCACCAATCCTTTCCCCACTCTCGCTACCACCACCCATCCTTCTCCCACTCTCTCTACCTTCACCCACACTATCCCCACTCTCTCTGCATCCAACCGCCCACACTACCCCCACTCTCTCTACCCACTGACTCAACCACACTCTCTCATCTCCCTCCTACCAACTCTACCCCCACTCTTTCTAACACTACCCACCCTACCCCACTCTCTCTATGTCCAGCTACCCAAACTCTGTACCACCTGTCAACCCCCTTAACTCCATGCTAGCTACCCCCACCCACCTACCCTACCCCATACCTGCATCCCATATCCCATCCTCCTTTAAAACTGTGCACTCTCCTACACACCCTAGTATCTACAAATACAAAATGCAAAGGACAGCAGTAAACACCAAAACTATTGGTTTTGTCAATGCGTGTTCTTTATGGTGATTGTAAGGTTGAACATTTCAGCCAATAAACTATTTAAAATAAAAATAAAGTAGCCCAAAATAGCCTAAACAAAACCCAATCAGCAGTAATGGGAGTGGAGTGGGTGGTGGTAGTGAGTGCAGTGGTAGGATTGGAGGGTCTGGGTGGAGAAAGTGGGGGTACAGTGGGTGTGGGTGGAGAGAGTTGGTATTGTGTGGGACAGGCTAGAGAGGGTGGGGATTGGGTGGTTGGGTGGTATACAGAGGGTGGGTGGGGGTAGAGAGATTGGGGCTAGGGTGGCTCAGTTATTTAGAGTGAGCTGAGATAGTGTGGGTGGGTTGGGGTAGAGAGAGGGGGCAGGGTGGGAGGATGTGGAAGATACAGTGGGGTTTGGATGGGTGATTAGTGGTAGACAGGGTGGGGTTAGGGTGAGCGGCGATAGAGAGAGTTGGAATGAGAGGATGAGAGTAGAGAGGATGGGGTGGGTGAGGGTCGAGAGGTAGGGGATAGAGAGAGTGGGTGGGGGTATGGTAGGTAGTCGTGGGTGAGTGGGTGGTGTTAGAGAGAGTGGTTGATGGTAGTTGGTTGGGCCAACACATATGAAGAACAAAGCAGCCTTGGAAGGACTTTTCTATAGTAGCCCAAAATAGCCCAAACAAAACACAACCAGCACAAGTAATGGGGGTGGAGTGGGTGGGGGTAGAGAGCACAGGGGTAGGGTTGGTGGGTTGGGGTGGAGAGAGTGGGAGTAGGATGGGTGGATGGGAGTGGAGAGAGTAAGGGTAGGGTGGGTGCCAGTGGAGATTGTGGTGGTAGGGTTGGTGGGTCAGGTTAGAGGGAGTGGGAATTGGATGAGTGAGGGTAGAGAAGGTGGGGATTGGGTGGGTGGGGATAGAGAGGGTGAGTGGGGGTAGAAAGAGTGGGGTTTGGGGGGGTGATGGTAGTGGGCTGCGGACAAAAGCATGAAGAACAAAGCAGCCTTCGGAGGACTTGTCAAAAGTAGCACAAAATAGCCCAAAGAAAACCCAGCCAGCACACGTAATGCAGTTGGAGTGGCCGGTGGGGAGAGAGAGTGAGTGGGATTTGTGTGGGTGGTGGCTCAGAGAGTGGTGGTGGGGGTTAGAGAGAGTGGGAGTGGGGATTGTAGAAAGGCAGCCTCAGCAGGACAAAAAACAGATTTGTCTAAAAAAGTAACAACAGCCCAGATTGTGAAAATAGCCCAACATGAACTCACTGTGGAGCTGGGAAATTGAAAGCCTGGCCCCCACTTGTTTCTTACAAAGCTGCTTATTGCAGCAAATATTGTTAGGTAACTTCTCATTTCGTAGGTCAGAGTAGTTTGGTGAAAGAGATTGGATGATTTTGCAGTTTCATGACATTGCCCTTTGCTATGCCAACCAGATATTCTCAGTTTAGAACCCTTATTCCCTCTCTCTCTCCCTTCTGTAACAATAGATTCAGTAAATGTGTGGTGCAAGCAGTACAAACATTCATCCAAACCAAAAATTAAACCACATACCCCTTTCAAGGAGACTGCATCCAGCAATGTACCTCTACACAACGTCCCCACTGGAGCAATGGGTCTCAATGACGTATCCTCCACTGAGTGAATCACAAGTTCTGCTCTTATTTTGATCTCTGTATAAAGCATTTTCCCCACCTATAATAGTATCAGGTGAACATACCTCCCCAAATGTTGACACTTTGTGTCACTGCAGAAGTGGTCCTGGCTCTAGAGATTTCCAGGCCCTTCTTGATTGTTTATGTCATGTGCCCAGTGCAACATTAATGCTGATACCACGGAAACATCGTTGCATGGGTGTGTGGATCGCTTAACCTGAACAAGAAGGCACCAAGTGAGACCATAGAGCAATACAAATGGATGTCAAAGAATGTTGCAACTGCTGAGGAATCAGAGCCCGACCAAAAGAAAACTACAAAAAGCCATAGACACTTTTCAGGCAACCATATTGACTGATGAGGCCCGACTAGGCCAAAACATGTGTATGGGGTTGCTGTTGGTACTCTTGTTCAGAGGAGAATTGCCTAGCATCTCGGTGCTGGACTGCCCCTGGGCAGGACGAAGACTGATATGCAGGGATATTTCTCCTCTGTGAAAGGGATAGTGAGCTAAAGACTTGGTTGAGACTCTCCCGGGGGCCATCCACCCAAGAACAGGTGAATCTGCTGTGTTCGTGCGGTAGAGGGACTCCCAGAACCCCCCTTGTTTTGCATATTAAGTAGCTTTGGGTTTCACCTTAATTTTACCGGGGGAATCCAGACGTGGACCCCTTGCTCACTGTTCTTAGAGAGGCAGAGCTCCACCTCACTGATGAGCCCCGACTAGGCCGAAACACGTGTATGGGATTGCTGTTGGTAGTCTTGTTCAAAGGAGAATTGCCCAGCATTCGGTGCTGGACTTCCCCTGGGCAGGAGAAAGACTGATATGCAGGGATATTTCTCCTCTGTGAAAGGGATAGTGAGCTAAAGACTTGGTTGACACTCTCCCGGGGGCCATCCACCCAAGAACAGGTCAATGGGCTGTGTTTGTGCCGGTAGAGGGACTCCCAGAACCCTCTTGTTTTACATATTTAACTTTCCTACCTCTCTGTTTCCACCCATTTCTGTTCCCTCACCTTCTTTCCAGTTACCCCAGCTCCCCTAACCCACCCATCACTGCTCCCTAAGGCTTCTTCCCTTGTGTGGATCCTCAACGTGCTGTGCTTATAACGCTTAGTGTCCTGTGTAACTCTGAGAGTTTGAATCAGTGTGCATCACTGGCAAAAAGACAAGAAACTGATAATTGACCTAGATAATTACCTGGTCAGCAGTAGACCCTTTGGCGATTAGGGAGAGTACTGCCACTGTACTATCCCTCCTTGCTGCGAACAAACACGACTGTGAAACTTGAAGACCTAAAAAACGTAGGTCTTTAACATTCCTAGGCAAACACACTTCATCGAAAACCCTGAGTGCTTCGTCCCTGTACCTGTACCCTGTACCCTGTAATGCAAATTGAGGCCATACAAATGTGGAAAGGGCGCTATATAAATGACAAATACAATACATTACCTAGCTTCTTTAACTTTAGCGGTTCCGTGTGATAATGTTGCCTGAAAAAAGTCACCAATTATGTGCCTTTTGATTTCCTGACACCTAAAATACTTTCCCCAAATATTCCAGGAGGGGTAAGATTTGATATTATAAACTCCATCCTAGAATACTTGGTGAAAGTGTTTGATGTCCGTGAGGGTGCATTATTTGGGAAATGTCACCCCCTGGTGGCCATTTCACCAGGCAACTTTATCACTAGACACCCCTTTAGGGTCCCTGTATGTATCTCGTTTGCTTTTCTTTCAAAATAACTCATACCTGAATAACAAACATCTTATGCCCACTCCCAAGAAAACATGTGATGTCACCTGAGTGTAGCAGGAGGGAACAATCCGAGCCCATATCAATGTCGAGCCATCTGTCTCTGCTGCTAGAGCCTCAATCAGGCAATTTATGTAAGCATTTGACAGCAGTGGGGGCAAGCCCACAACCCTGCATGAGCCCCCCGACTCTGCAGAATCAACCAAGCTGTGATTTCTCCACCCTCCCCTTAAATTATCGAATCACAGTGGTTTTACCTGTATGCAGCAATGGACTTGTCCATAGAAAGGACATATCAATCCCCAGGGAGTTGAGAAACGTACACAAGTTACACGGTCGTCATTTCACCAAAATGGTAGGGGTAGCCGAAGTGACATCACACAACCATTGACCACTGATGACATCACATGAAGTGATGTTATTTGACCCCTCCCTGAAGTGACATCACAGGAAGTGATGGACCACGGCCTTTCACTCCTTCACAACACAGGAAGTGGCATCACATAGCATTGTTCCTAAGTACATTACAAAACATATGGCTACGATAACACTATAATGTGATTATATATTTCATACAACAATGGATCACTATATGTAGCGTTAATATCAGTGTGTATAGGCCCATATTTCCAAATCACTTTTCATGCAAGCAGGCGGCCAAGTCCAAATAACAATGATGTGTTATTATATAGTGTTAGGCGGAAACCTGTGCATTTCCCTCTGGGACCACTGCAAGAGATTTAGGACTACAGGTGTTTGGCAGTAAACCCACTTGGTAGCAGTCTGTACCACACAGATTCACTTGGTAGCTGTGGCTGAGCAGTCAGACTTCCCTCAAGAAGAGTTAGGCAGTATGTGGAGTATACAAAATAGGGCAATTTACACAGTAGGACAAGCAAACACGTAACAAGGCTTCGGTGTAAAGATATATAGTTATTTATTTATAAAAACACATCTACGGAAAACACTCTGGCACTTAATACTGCAAACAACTTCAATCACAATTACTATCAGGAAAAGATCAATCCCGCTAACAATAGTTCGACAAGTCTAGGTTCAACAGCACCACTTATTTGCAGACAGAGGTTAATGCTTTAACCTAGATGGCACTCTAGTATTCGTTAGGACGGGAGAGAAAAGGCAGGGTATGAAATCAACTCGGTACCAACACTTTTACGAACAAATGCAAGGCAAGTAAGGCAGGGTCTACTGTAGATCGTAAAGTTCAGAGGCCAGGCCCACTCAGAGAGAGGCAAGGCGATATGTCCCAAAAAGTATCACAGTGGAAATGCACTTCGAGTCTTTGTCGCAAATTGTTATCGAAAGATTGGACCAGTTCAGAACAGAAAGTTAAGAAAGCTTGGAGGTGACCCAATGGAGAGGCGAGGATTAAGACACCTCACTATATCCGGCAAAAAGGGAAGCCAGGCGGACACGGTACCTTGTTTGTGGAGAGACAGCTCCGGCGGGGGCAGTTGTTCCTGGTGGTGGATGCACGTCGGGTCTTTGCCAAGAGAAGAGATGATCTCGTCGTCGAAGGAAAGTTGAAGATTGTTGCACCACCAGGGAAGAGAACAGCCGCGGACTGCTCCATCACAAGGCACCACCTTTTGGTCGCGGTACAGAGGTAGTGGCTATCCGGTTGCCGGGATGCTCTGCACGGGCAATTCGACCACTACGTCCTGGAACGAAGAAAAAGCAAAGGGGACTGGTTGTTCCCACCAGTCAGGGGAAAAGACTCTCCGGCGGGGAGATCTCCTCTGTCATCGGGAAGTGGTGAGTCGGTTCAGCAGGGCTCCACCAAAGGTGTCATCATTGCAGGTCGGCTCAGCTTTACCCTCGTCGGATTCTTAGGTCCTGTGACGACTTCTGAAGATCCAGTCCCAAAAGCCCTGCTTTTATGTAGAAAACCCCCATTCATTCAGCCTAGCTGGCAATCAAAACACGCTAAGTGGTGAGCGGGGTGGCTCACCACTTGGGCCAATCACACCAGAGTGCGACTTGAGTTGGCAAGGCAACTCAGTCCAGGGTGCCTAAACCCCCTCCTACACCCCCTGTGGTACCCAGACAGAATGACACCACTTTGGAGGGCCTCTGTGTAGAGGCCCACCAAAAGTGGAACAAAGGGCTCAACCTTTGGTTTAGGGGTCACAGAGACGAACACAGACGCCATTTTAAAAACCGAGTTCTGGCAGAAAATACCAACCGATAGATTTATTTAAGATAAATAAACCGGTGGTATGTTAGAGATTAACGAGAAAAAGTATTAACCTCCAACAATGGGAAGAATCCCATAGGGTTATATTCGGGGTCGAATACAACAAGTAGTTTCCACTGCCACCAGTCAAAACTCGACAAGGGGGGACGGGACAGTGCCCCCTCGAATAACAGACTCAGGAGTAATCGAATTACCCCTACTAGTACTTCCATAATAGGATGGTTTGTACTAGTTCTGTTAGTAAATTTAGGTCTAGTAAAGCCAATGGTGACTTTACATTCCCGGGGAGACAGTAGTCAGTCCCCGGGTATGGAGTCTATGGTGGAGGTCCGCTAGGATGCCCCAGTGTTACGGCACGGAGGGTGCGTTGTAACACACATAGCAAAACATATGAGACCCTATGGAGTAAAAGACCCCATAGCCCATAGAACACATTGACATTCAAAGGAATTACACACATTCATGTCCAAGAGTGGGAGAAAAAGAGTCTCACTCTTGGCAGGATGGAAAAAACAAACTCCAGAAATCCAGCAAAGCTGCTGGGGGACTCAGTAGGTTAGGAAATTCAGCCTAAACAAAGAATTCTCCCTAACACTCGCACCCCCCCCCCCAGACTGAGAGACTGAGGGACAGGAGGATTTAATCCACTCCTGGATGAATCTCATACCTCTAGTCGATGACATACATCCTAGAGAGACCATCAGCATTTTGGTGGTGACACCCTGACCTGTGCTCAATGGTGAAATCAAACCCTTGCAGGCAGATCGACCATCTCAGTAGTTTTGGGTTTTCCCCTTTCATTTGCATTAACCATCTCAAGGGTTGGTGGTCAGTCTGAATGACAAAAGTAGAACCATACAAGTATAGCCTAAACTTCTTCAGAGCCCACATGATAGCAAAGCACTCTCTTTCGATTGTTGCCCACCTTGTTTCAGGATCCTTCAGCTTGCGGCTGATGAAACAAACGGGGTGCTCCCTACCTTTCCCATCCAGTTGACTGAGTACGGCACCTATTCCTACATTTGAAGCATCTGTCTGCACAATGAAAGTTTGGCGGTAATCAGGAGCTCTGAGTACTGGGGCTTGGCAAAGAGCCTTTTTCAGGTTTTCAAAAGCCTGATTGCACTCCTCGTTCCATCTAACCTTTTTACGAAATTTGGGCGAGGAGATGACATTCAGTGGAGAGGCTATGGTCCCATAGTTCTCGATGAAATTTCTGTAATACCCAGTGAGGCCTAGGAAGGCTCTCACTTAGGTCTGAATAGTAGGTGTTGTCCAATTTTGCACAGCTTCAATCTTACTGAGCAAAGGCCTTATTTCTCCACGTCCTACCTCATGTCCAAGATAGACTACCTTACTCTGTCCAATTTGGCATTTACTCACCTTTATGGTCAGATTGGCTCGTCCAAGAGCCTGCAAAACATCTCTCAAGTGGGTTACATGTTCTTCCCAGGAATTGCTGAACACTGCTATGTCATCCAGGTATGCCATGCAGAAGTCCTCCATCCCATTCAGAACCTGGTTTACCATCCGTTGAAATGTAGCAGGTGCATTTTTCAATCCGAAAGGCATTACCTTAAACTGGTATAAGCCAACGGGGGTAGAAAATGCAGTTTTCTCCTTGGCATGGTCGGTCAGGGCTATTTGCCAATAGCCTGACGTCAAGTCAAATGTGCTGAGGAACTTGGCGGCGCCAAGTTTATCCACCAACTCATCTGTTCTTGGCAAAGGGTGGGCATCAGTCTTGGTGACTGCATTAAGAGCTCTATAATCCACGCAGAATCTAAGTTCTTTAGATCCGGCCTTTGGTACTAACACACCGGGGCTAGACCATGGACTAGTAGAGGGCTCTATTACCCCGAGGTCAAGCATCTTGCTGACCTCACCTTTGATGTGGGTTTGTAAGTTTTCTGACATTCGGTATCCTCTGCTTTTGACAGGCAGACAGTCACCAGTGAGTATATCGTGCTGGCCCCAAGGGTTCAAGCCTGGTGAAAGCGAGAACAGGGAGGCAAACTGATTCAACATAGATTTGCACTCTTCTTGTTGCTCGGGTGTCAGGTTTGAAGAGAGATTTAGTCCTTCGATTTTTTCGTCTAAAGATAAGCCTCTGAGGAGATCCGGAAGAGCTTCACTCTCTTCTTCTTCCTCGGATGATGCTAGAAGCAACGCCCCTACATTAGGTCTTGAGACATACGCTTTGAGTCGGTTGGTGTGGAAGACTGTCGGCAGGGCTTTAAGTGGGGTAAGAAATCGAGGGGGGGCCCTCATTTGGGGGCGTGGCTTGTAGGGGGCGTGGCCTAAAACGTACGCAAATCGTAAGGTATGCACACACATATATATGCATGTTATATATCTGTGCGTACCTTACTATGGTTTGTGTACTTTGCAAGCCATCTTTTCTAAACATAGAAATATGTATTTCTATGTTTAGAAAAGATGGCTTGCAAAGTACACAAACCATAGTAAGGTACGCACACAGATATATAACATGCATATATATGTGTGTGTGCATACCTTACGGTTTGCCTACTTTTCAGGCCATTTTTTTTTTTAAACATTTCGGTTTTATAAAAGATGGCTTTGAAAGTACACAATTCAAGCCATCTTTTATAAAGCTTCGACTACTGACAAAATTGTCCGTCGGCAAAGCTTTATAAAAGATGGCTTGAATTGTGTACTTTTCAAGCCATCTTTCACAAACCTCGAAAAATGTCAAGGAATCCCCAGGTTCGCCGAGGGTTAAAGACGCCTCGGCGACCTGGGGAAACAAAGGGACAGTAACTGCCTCTGGTGACCCCTCGCTCGAGAGGTCACCAGAGGCAGTTACTATGACTTACAGAAGTTGCAGCCAGGCACAGCATCGCTGTGGTTGGCTGCCACTTCTGTCAGATCGCCTGACTTCATGGCAGGCGCATCTCCCGTCGCGGCTGCTGCCGCGACGGGATAATGCATCCTGCCAATGTTGCGTGCGGTGGGACGGGGGCCCCGGCAGGGCCCCGGCTCAGTCCCACTTTTTGGAGACTGCCGGGGCCCGGCCCCGGCAGGCCCCGGCCCACTTAAAGCCCTGACTGTCGGAGCCTCCTTGGGATTGCCCAAGTCCACCAGATAGTTGACCTCTCTGAGTTTACCCACCACTCTGAAGGGTCCCATCCATTTGTCTTGCAAGGCCCTCTGCCTTGTTGGGATCATAACGAGACCAAGCTGGTCTTGAGCGAACTCAACCATTATAGCCTTTTCATTGTGCTAGTGCTTGACCAATGCTTGTCCAGCTTTCAAGTTATCGCTTGCTTCTGTCATCATGTGCGACATTCTCCTCTGGAGACCTATCACATAGTCAGTCACTCTGACTGGCTTGGGGGAAGGAGCACTCTCCAACCCCTCCTTAATCAGGGCCAATGGACCTCTGACGGGATGACCATAGAGAAGTTCGAAGGGAGAATAACCTACTCCCTCCTGTGGGACTTCTCTATAAGCAAAGAGAAGGCATGGCAGTAGAAGGTCCCACTTACGCTTAAGGGGTTCCTCTAAAGCACCTATCATGCCCTTCATGGTTCGGTTGAACCGTTCTACCACCCATTGGTTTGTGGGTGGTAAGCCGTTGAGAACTTGTAAGTAACTCCACAGGTTTTCCACATGGCTTTCATGTAGTGGGACATAAAGTTTGACCCCCTGTCAGAGATTACTTCCTTAGGAAACCCGACCCTGGTAAAAATACCAAGGAGGGCCTTAGCCACAGCCGGAGCTGTAACAGTCCTCATAGGAATTGCCTCTGGATACCTAGTAGCATGGTCTACTACAAAAAGTATAAACTTGTTGCCTGAGGAGGTTGGAGGATCAAGGGGACCAACAATGTCAATCCCTACTCTCTCAAATGGGACTCCCACAACTGGGAGAGGCACTAAAGGTGCCACATTCTTGGAGCCAACCTTACCAGAGGTCTGGCAGGTGTGGCAGCTCCTGCAGTGTTTTTCAACTTCGGCCCCCATCTTTGGCCAATAGAAGTAGAGAGAGAGCCTTTCCTTAGTCTTCTTGAAATTCAAGTGACCAGCCAAAGAAATCTCATGGGCTAACTGCAAGAACTGTGGTCTGTTCTCTTGGGGTACTACAAGTCGTTTGCAGTCTCCAGGTGCAGACTCGGTCGGTTCACTGTAGAAGAGGCCATCTTCCCAGTGCAACCTGTATTTCCCAGGCTCTTGCCCTTCAGCCTGAGCTTCTGCCTGGTGGCGAGGACCTTCCAGAGTTGGACATTCTCTCTGTCCCTTACTGAAGTCTGCCCTGCTGGGTCCACCTTCTGCAAGTAAAGACTGCAGCTCAGGATGGTCAACAGGATCCAGATCTCCAATGAGTTCCTGGCCTTCCATTAGCTCTTCCTCAGAGTCTAATTCTACCTCACAGGGTTGTACCTGCCTCTCAGCATCAGCTGGAGGTGGAGTTACGGGTGTAACTTTGGACAACTGCGGGGAAGTCCTTGTTGGCTGCACTGAAATGCTGGCTGCTGGTTTCGGGGTAGAAGTCCGAGGTTTCCCTTTCGCTTCTGATTTCTTCGAGACAGCGGCCGACAATTCCAGTGGAGCAGGAGTGATTTCTTTCTTCATCATCTCCTGGAGAGTACCGCGCATGGTCCTCTCTCTTGCAGGTCTGGTTAGCTCCTGTAACGGTTTACTAGGAGGTCTGGGGGTGTGCGATACAACTCCTAGAGTTTTCAAATCGTTACCCAACAGAACGCGTCCTGGTACCTCACTCTGTATGCTGACAGGGATCTTCACAGTCTTTTTGTTACACTGGATGAGAACTGGTAATTGGGGAAGCATCTGCACAGGCCCTCCAGCTAACTTGGTGAGGCGTTTGGGTGCCTTAGCAACATCCTCAGCCTGAAAAAACGATTTATCCACCACAGTTGTGCTGGCCCCAGTGTCCCTAATGGCAGGAGTCTCCTGACCATTCAGCTGGACACTGTCCTTATAATACTCTTTAGTATTATCGGGGATAGCATTATAGACATCTAAATTCTGTTGTTCCCACAACCCCAGAGACACTAAAGAAACACTGGCTGAGACTCCAATGGGTTCATCAGCCAGCAGTAGAAAGTTTCCACTTGCCATTTGGACTTCCTCCTCTGGAGCGAAGGCTAAGGAGACAAGCTGGACCCCTGAAGGTTTACCCTTACATCTGGGATCTCCTTTCACGTGGTCAGTCGAGCCAAAACAAAGCATTTACCGAATGCTTTCTGGAATGGTGGCTTGTTCTGGTCTCCTTCCGGTTTGGCACCAGAAGACACACTATTCTGCTGCGGTTTTCCTTGTGGCTTACCCTTCTTGTTTTGTTTGGGGCCCTCTTTGGAATTTGAGTTATTTGAATTCTCTTTTGAGTCTTTCTTATGCTGTTTTCCCTCATCCTTTTTCTGAGTTGCCCCAGAATCCTTATGAGTAGCCCTGTTGGCAACCCATAAGTCAGCAGCCTTAGCTAGCTTCCTGGAATCCAATTCCTTCGAATCAGCCAAGTGCTGTCTGAGCTCAGGAGAACAGGCATCATAAATAGACTCCAACATAAAAAGATTCTTCATACCCTCATAAGTGTTCTCTTTGTAACCCTTAATCCATCCCTCTAAGTTTTTCAACCCTTCACTCACCCAGGTAGCCCAAGGGGTACCATCATGCTTTTTGAGGGTTCTAAACCTCTTAAGATACTGGGAAGGGGTCTTCCCGAATCTAGCTATCAAAGCTAGTTTCACACTTTTGTAATCCGTCTTATCCGCCTCCCCCAACTCCATTACCACATCAGTCGCAACAGGGGGGAGCCTAAAGAACAACCAGGGAAGTAAATCATTCCCGGTGATGTCCTGGATCCCATGATTGTACTCAAACAGCTTTAACCAATCCAAAACATCCAATCTCGGTTCATACATACCCACTAATTCCTTCGGCATCCGGGTTTTTTTAGGACTGGAGCTTCTAGAGGAACCAGAGGAGAGAGAAGCATTTTCCACAGACAACGTTTTCATCTCTAACTCGTGATTAAGTTCTATTTCTCTGAGCCTTAACTCAGCTTGTTTCTGCTCAGCCTGGGCATTCATCCGTCTGAACTCGAGCTCTTGGTTTCTTTCAGATTGAGCCAAGAACCGTTTGTATTCTAATTCGAGCTTCATTTTTTCAAGTTCAAAATAAGCAGGGTTACATCTGGGACCTGGTATGGGCCCCGTAGGTACAGCTGGTAAGGCAGGCAGAGGAGCAGGGGAGACAGTTTCGTTAGCCTCTCCTTCCTCTTCAGCCTCTTCATCACTATCATCATTTTGATTTAGATCAACACCATTATTGTCATCTACATTTGCTGGAGAAGTTGGTTCCTCTGAACCAGTACCCAGACTTTGGTTCGCCAGCAATCTCGCTATCAGTTCTACTTTCTTGCCTCTTACAGAAAGATTCTCTTGTCTACAGAGGGCTCGTAAACTCTCAGTATTTTCACCTGACAAGGATTCTTGACTGTAAACTTCCATAGTAGACATGTTTTTGAAAGTTGCTTTTTAGTGCTAAGCTTTGTGGTTAGTTATCCTAAAGTGTCGAAAAGCACTCTAAACTGTATACTCGATACAAATCCCACCACTGTACACCAGTGTTAGGCGGAAACCTGTGCAGTTCCCTCTGGGACCACTGAAAAGATTTAGGACTACAGGTATTTGGCAGTAAACCCACTTGGTAGCAGTCTGTACCACACAGATTCACTTGGTAGCTGTGGCTGAGCAGTCAGACTTCCCTCAAGAAGAGTTAGGCAGTATGTGGAGTATACAAAATAGGGCAATTTACACAGTAGGACAAGCAAACACGTAACAAGGCTTCGGTGTAAAGATATATAGTTATTTATTTATAAAAACACATCTACGGAAAACACTCTGGCACTTAATATGGCAAACAACTTCAATCACAATTACTATCAGGAAAAGATCAATCCCCCTAACAATAGTTCGTCAAGTCTAGGTTCAACGGCACCACTTATTTGCAGACAGAGGTGAATGCTTTAACCTAGATGGCACTCTAGTATTCGTTAGGACGGGAGAGAAAAGGCAGGGTATGAAATCAACTCGGTACCAACACTTTTACGAACAAATGCAAGGCAAGTAAGGCAGGGTCTACTGTAGATCATAAAGTTCAGAGGCCAGGCCCACTCAGAGAGAGGCAAGGCGATATGTCCCAAAAAGTATCACAGTGAAAATGCACTTCGAGTCTTTGTCGCAAATTGTTATCCAAAGATTGGACCAGTTCAGAACAGAAAGTTAAGAAAACTTGGAGGCAACCCAATGGAGAGGCGAGGATTAAGACACCTCACTCTATCCGGCAAAAAGGGAAGCCAGGCGGACACAGTACCTTGTTTGTGGGGAGACAGCTCCAGCGGGGGCAGTTGTTCCTGGTGGTGGATGCACGTCGGGTCTTTGCCAAGAGAAGAGATGATCTTGTCGTCGAAGGAAAGTTGAAGATCGTTGCACCACCAGGGAAGAGACCAGCCGCGGAGTGCTCCGTCACAAGGCACTTCCTTTTAGTCGCGGTACAGGGGTAGTGGCTATCCGGTTGCCGGGATGCTCTGCACGGGCAATTCGACCACTACGTCCTGGAACGAAGAAAAAGCAAAGGGGACTGGTTGTTCCCACCAGTCAGGGGAAGAGACTCTCTGGCGGGGAGATCTCCTCTGTCGTCGGGAAGTGGTGAGTCGGTTCAGCAGGGCTCCACCGGAGGTGTCGTCGTTGCAGGTCGGCTCAGCTTTACCCTCGTCGGATTCTTAGGTCCTGTGGCGACTTCTGAAGATCCAGTCCCAAAAGCCCTGCTTTTATGCAGAAAGCCCCCATTCATTCAGCCTAGCTGGCAATCAAAACACGCTAAGTGATGAGCGGGGTGGCTCACCACTTGGGCCAATCACCCCAGAGTGCGACTTGAGTTGGCAAGGCAACTCAGTCCAGGGTGCCTAAACCCCCTCCCACACCCCCTGTGGTACCCAGACAGAATGGTACTACTTTGGAGGGCCTCTGTGTAGAGGCCCACCAAAAGTGGAACAAAGGGCTCAACCTTTGGTTTAGGAGTCACAGAGACGAACACAGACGCCATTTTAAAAACCGAGTTCTGGCAGAAAATACCAACCGATAGATTTATTTAAGATAAATAAACCGGTGGTATGTTAGAGATTAACGAGAAAAAGTATTAACCTCCAACAATGGGAAGAATCCCATAGGGTTATATTCGGGGTCGAATACAACAAGTATTTTCCACTGCCAGCCAAAACTCGACGAGGGGAGACGGGACAGTGCCCCCTCGAATAACAGACCCAGGAGTAATCGAATTACCCTTACTAGTACGTCCATAATAGGATGGTTTGTACTAGTTCTGTTAGTAAATTTAGGTCTAGTAAAGCCAATGGTGACTTTACATTCCCGGGGAGACAGTAGTCAGTCCCTGGGTATGGAGTCTATGGTGGAGGTCCGGCAGGACGCCCCAGTGTTACGGCACAGAGGGTGCGTTGTAACACACATAGCAAAACATATGAGACCCTATGGAGTAAAAGACCCCATAGACCATAGAACACATTGACATTCAAAGGAATTACACACATTCATGTCCAAGAGTGGGAGAAAAAGAGTCTCACTCTTGGCAGGATGGAAAAAACAAACTCCAGAAATCCAGCAAAGCTGCTGGGGGACTCACTAGGTTAGGAAATTCAGCCTAAACTGAGAATTCTCCCTAACATATAGCACTTATACTTAAGCGGTTTATATAGAAAAAATATACGTACAATATCACCAAACCTGTGTTGGTACTCATTTATCCATCTTAGAAGGATAAAAGGATGAGATGAGGTGTTTAAAAACAAACTAAATCAGGAACTCGCCCCCTGAAGTGTGCCTGAAATGAACCTTTAATGAATTTAGCAATAATTGTATAGAATTCCAGAAAGACAAATTATTTGTTAGTCTCCGATTCTTTCTTATTTAGGGTCACTGCTCAAAGTGTTACACTTTGGGAAACACCCTGTTTTTATAAGAGGCCTGAACAAGAAAGCCAACCACTCCAGAAAGAAAGAGCCACATGGCACTGGCCACAGCCCAGGAGCTTACATTTTAAAAAAACAACTTTAAAAACATTTGTTTTAGGGGTAGCATGGGAGACCTCAGGAGTCACAGCTGCAACCCCTGGTGACCCCGAATGACGTCCCTGACAGGTCAGTTGTGTAGAACGCTCATTTCAGGGCACTAATAGCGAATACAAGGGTACATTTCTAACAGTTATATATTTAGAAAGAATAAGCCACAACTTCCACTACACTGCAGCCAGCAGCCTGTCCCAAGTCATCAAGATGAGCTTCTCCATATCGCAGTAGTGTTTAAAGGTAACTGCACCAGCTTGCCACTGTCTTCATTGCAGGTCAGTTATCATGGAAGGGACCACCAGCGACTGCAGCATAGTGACATACTCCAGAGGACAGGCTGCACTTTAGTTATCCCTCCCACCATGGATTGCACCATGGAGCAGCACTCCACAGTCATGGTCCTCTCCCTCTTCCCCTTAGTCTTGTGGCGCCTGGAAACACGTTCTGCTGTGTAGGCGCCATACAAAGTTCAATAAATAAAATAAATAAATAAATGCCTCATTATACCTGACGGCCGTGGCACTGTCAGACCTCTCTCCTAGCTTCATTCCCACTCTGGTACTCCCAAAGAGTGGCGTGACAGGATCTTCAGTAGAGAGTTGCCTTCTACGTGTGCACTTTCCAGGATGTCTCTGTGAGCGGCACACAGAAATGTAGGAGGCAATAGCCACCAAAGTATTAACAGCCATAAATTACTGTCAATGGTGAATAGAAAAAAAAAATCTGCCTAGAACAGAGGAGCTGTGTGCACAAGGGACACAGTAGACTACATTTCAAGAAATGAGGAGCATGGACCAGACTGCAGGCTGAAGGCAGGGGGAATCGGACGCTGTTGTAAACCTATGTCGAAAATTATACCGATAAATAAATGCTCAAATACGAATGCATCCATGAAGCAGTTATGCAATTATCAAATAATTTGGGAGTGCATATTGCTCTTAACACCTTTACATATGCGAGTTGAATAGGAAAGCATTTTGACTTCATTAGGTAAAATACAAAAAAAAACGGATTCAGATGTATTCAAACATGGAAAGGGTTATTTTGATGATTCGTTCCAATGATTATTTGTCCAATTTCATTCGTTGTGTACTCTCACGATTGTCCTATTTTATATCCAATTTGACACTTTGTCATTATCTGTGCATTTTCATTCACCGTCAAATTGTGCAAACAGGCAGAATTGTGATTTTTTTAAAAAAACTTTTGTTTATTGGCAAGAAAAGGCAGCTGGCATAGCGCAAGTTACAACAATCCAACACACACAGTTTACATTTCAGACATGAATGGAAAGCATAAATTCTACAGAGGGACACATGTAATCCTATCTAAGGTCAATTACAGTAGAAGCATTTATCAAGTGTTACGGTCTGACCTCAGTTCCGGAGAAGGGGGAGATGACAAAAGTTCCAGATCCACTTTGCGGTTCAGGTAGCTACAAAAACCAGTCCATATGTTTTTAGGACGAGCATTACTGGGCAACATGTTAATGTAGTCTTCTTCACAAGATTGCGTCCAGGTGAGGGCTTTCAGCCACATCTCCAGGGAGGGGGGTGTTCTGCGCTTCCAGCATTGCAAAATGCATTTCTTGGCCACACTTGCCGCCACATTCAGAAATGTAGCCTCCTGTTTCGCCTCAGGCCCCTCCCAGAGCCCAAACAAAAGAGACAGGGGGTCAGGGTCAACACAGAACCCCACTATTTCGGAGAGAGTCTCACGCACCGCATTCCAGAACGGGGTCAGTGCCCCACAAAGCAGAACATATGGCCATGGTCCGCATCATTGGATCTGCATCTTTGACAGGGGTGGGATTGATCCCGGGCAAACTTCCCAATCGCATGTGGAGTATAGTACAGGCGATTGAGCAGCTTATATTGAACACATCTAATTCTGGAATTAAGAGAAACCTTGCGTGTATGCATGCACATTCTGGACCACATCCCATCTGTGATGTCTAATACCAGCTCCCTGCCCCAGGCATCGCAAGCAGTGTGGGGGGGGTTCTACAGCTCGCGCCACCAACATTTTATAAAGGGAGGATACAATGCCCCTTACACCAGCGGAATTGGAGATGTAGCAAACCTCGGGGGATTCAGGGGGCTTGTCCGGATATGACGGCCACATGTCTTGGACCGCCGCCCTAAGTCGAAAGTATCGTAGCAACTCAACAGGGGACTTGGAGTGCCCCGGCTTCCACGTATCCGGCTTGATGAATTTCCCATCAGGGAACAGGTCGGAGAATGATTTGTATCCCATGTCCGACCAGTGGCGCATGAGGAGCTTATCTTGTGTGGGGGTGAGGCCAGGGAACGACCAGAGGGGAAGCCATTTGTAATACGGGGGAGAGCCAGAACCGGGCTTCAGAATCTGCTGCCATGCTCTTATAGTGGAGGCCACTGGGTCAGCAGGGGCCTCCGAGCGGTATGAGTGAAAGAGGACCAGGGACATGACATTCACCTCCTCAGTCGCCAGGATTTCAAGCTTAACATGCGGGGGGGGGGTCGTGGTGATGGTACCAGTATGTAGCATGCTGGGCCTGAGCGGCTATCCAATACTGGGTGAGATCAGGTGCACTGAAGCCACCCCTCTCATACGGAAGGGTCATATGCTGCCACCTACTGCGCATGGCACCCGAATGCCATAGAAAAAGGGCGCATCCCGCATGCAGGTCTGCACAGTACCGATTCCCTGGCCAGAGTGGAACATTAGCGAATATGTAAAGGAGTTTCGGGACTATGATCATTTTTATGAGGGACAGTCTCCCCGATAGTGAGAGGGGGAGATTACGCCATTTTTCCATCCTGGCGCCAGCATATTGCGCAGCGGCCCCATAATTATCTGACAATAAGGAGGATTTTGAGAGTGAAACTTGGACCCCTAGGTATTTAATGCCCCCCGGTGCCCATTTAAGAGGAAATTCGCAGGTAGGTTGGGGCGTTGCGGGTGTGAGGGGTAGGATTTCTGATTTAGTATAATTTATGGTGAAGCCCGAGAATGTGCCAATTTTGATAATTTCGCGCATGATCGGATCAAGGTGGATCGAGGGGTCTCTAATGTATAGAAGCACGTCGTCAGCGTACAGTGATATAATTTCAGGGGTATCTCGCAGCCGGATCCCTTTGCGCACGTGGTTGTTTCGTACACTATCCGCCATGGGCTCAATGGCCATCGCAAATAGCAAGGGAGAAAACGGGCACCCTTGTCGCGTCCCCCTGTGGAGGGAGAAGGGAGCCGAAAGGTGAGAATTAACCAGGACCCTAGCCACAGGGCTAGTGTATAGGAGTTTGATACAGGACAACATGTATGGGCCGATCCCCATCTTCTCGAGCACCGCCCAAAGGTACTGCCACGAGATCATGTCGAACGCTTTTTGGGCATCCAACATCACAGCCACAGCATTGGCTCGGGGGTCTATTCTAGATATGACATTAAATAGTCGCCGGATGTTTAAGGCGGTGGAGCGGGCCGGGACAAAACCACTTTGGTCTGGGTGGATTAGGTATTTCATGGTGGGGAGGAACCTATTTGCGATAATTTTGGCGAAGATTTTGGTATCAGTGTTAATGAGTGACAGAGGTCTATAGGAGCCACATTCATCCAATGGCTTACCCGGCTTGGGAAGCACGGTAATGACAGCCTCACGTAGGGACCGGGGGAGGGTAGCAAGGCGCATCAACGCCTCTCAAACCTCGTGGAGGCATGGAGCAAGGAGGGCCACATGCTCCCGATAAAACTTGGAGGTCAGGCCGTCTGGGCCGGGGGCCTTACACTTAGGGAGATCCGAAATAACAGCGACGACTTTGTCAAGGGTGAAGGGAGCATCTAATTGTTCTTTGGTGGCAAGAGATATAAGGGACATTGGGATGCGGTCCAGGAGGTCCTCCAGCTCCTGCGGGCTGTGCTCAGTTTGCTGGGCATAGAGGGTTGCGTAGAAGTCTACAAAGGTCTCGAGAATGGGCCGGTCCGCCCAGTGTCGTGCCCCGCTAGTGTCAATGATACTATCAATTCGAGCTCTACCACCCTCGGCCAGGGCGAGGGTTCGGCCAGGTCTCTCTCCTTCGCCGTATTTCCGGGCCGCAATGGGCCGGGCGAGGTATTTAATCTCACTATGGGCAAAGGACTCAAACACATCTAGTTTGGTTCTTATCAGCGCAAGCTTAGGTGGAGAGGGGTTGGTCGCATAATCCCGTTCTAACTCTCCGAGTCTTGTCTCAGAGCGACGCAGGGCATTTCTGATATCTTTCAGTACTCCAGCCTCCCTAGAGATACACATGCCCCTGATGAAAACCTTAAAGGCCTCCCATCTCACCCCATCCATGGTGTTGTGCCGCTTATTATCGAAGAACGAGGTGATATCTGCTAGGATGTCAGCCTTGAAGACCACATCCTGTGGTGCATCTGATTTAAATGGCCAGTTAGAGTGCTGGGGGAGGGCCGGGTGCAGGGCAACGTCCAATGTGATCGCGCATTGGTCAGATAGTGTGCGTTGCAGAATCTGTGTGTTAAGTGTTTTGCCCATGAGCCCTGCGGAGAGAAGGAAAAGGTCTATCCTAGAGTGGCTGTCATGGACAGAAGAGTAGAATGTGAACTCTTTCGACAATGGGTGGAGTTCTCTCCAGGCATCTACCAGTCCGGCAGAGAGCATATGCTCCTGGAGACGGCAAGCTGCTCTGGACAGTGTTCTTGGTGCAACCCCAGATCTGTCCAAGTCGGAGTCCAGGATGAGATTCATGCCCCCCCCAAATAATGGGAACCCCCGCATAGGCAAGGAGGATGTCGAGGATGTGATCGAAAAAATCAGGTGTATCGACACAAGGGGCATACGTGTTAACCAACAGGCACTCTGTATTAGCAAGGAAACAGTGGAGAATCACATATCTGCCACAGGCATCTATGTGGCTGGTGTGAAGGGAGAACTCCAAGGACTTGTGAATCAGGGTTAGGACTCCTCTGGACTGAGAGGAGAATACTGTGTAGTATTTATTGGGGCCCCATGCCGGAGCAAAAGAGGCCGAGAGATATGCGAGGGCGTGGGTTTCTTGTAGGAGAAGTATTTTGACCCCATGTCTTTGGACATACGCCGTGATCCTACGAGACTTTGTGAAATTGCTGAGCCCTCTGATATTCCAAGACATCAGCCTAATAGCCATTCAGTACGGCTTTAGGGGGGATCGAAGTAGTGTGTGTCATAGCTTGTCGAACAAGTGCCGGCCACTAATACAGCGGCCAGATACGTCATACCAGGAGCTGCCACAGTCTCGCCATTTTTGTTAAAACATTCCCAAACTGAACCACCCCCCTCCCTCACTGCCTTCCCCAACACAGCAGTGCCCAGGAACCCACCCATAGCCTCATGGTTTTCGCGCCAAGCCCAACGGGGCTGGCCGAGCCCCCACACCCAACAGGGGAGCAACCAGTGAACAAAACACGCCAAACTCGGCATTGCAACTGCAGTGGGGGAAGCTGCTGCCGTGAGCCCGAATAGGGTAATTGACGGTGGAGTACACCAAATATCTTGCAGCGGTAATTAAGCACAACATTCTCAGAAGACAACATAGTAGAGTGCAATAAGTAGGGGGTATAAGAATAGAGGATCCCAGCTTCAGGTGCAGTGACCCATAACCCCTACAACAAAGTCTCATATTGCGTTTCATGCATAATGAGTTACGACAATGTATAAATGCACATAGGAAGAAATATGTTAAGTTACAAAAGCATGCATATGACAAAAGTGGTAGCGATAACACAGTGAATCAAATAATGGGTAAAAGGCAAACCTGCTTAGCCCTCCTCGACCAGGTCAACCGCCGGTCCAGGGACTGGGACATGGGCTTCAATAAATTTCACCACCTCCTCTGGGACTGTGAAAAAGTACAATTTGTTGTGGTGGGTGAGCTTCAGCCTTGCGGGGAACAACATGGCGTATTCCACCTTCCTCTCTCTGAGCAGCTTCTTCACACCATTAAATTGTCTGCGCTCCATTTGAACATTGACCGAGAAGTGGGAAAGATGCGGATGGTCTGGGAGTCAAATTTCAGTTCCCCTCTTTCGCGGGCCAGACGTAGGATGTGGTCCCTGTCCCTGAAGCTGAGGACCTTGGCAATGATTGGTCTGGGAAAATCACCCGGCCTAGGGCGAGGGGCCAGTGAACGGTGGGCTCGCTCAATAGTGAAAAACGGGGAGAGTTGAGGATTACCCAGGAGGTCTCTCAGAAGGGTCTCGACTGCAAGTTCCATTTTGTCCTTGAGGGCTGTCTCGGGAACCCCAACAATGCGGATATTATTCCTGCGGGATCTGGACTCTAAGTCGTCGCACTTCGCCTTGACCTGCTTCATATCTCGCACCAGGTCGGAGACCGTATTCTGGAGCACATGTACCTCATCCTCAGTGGCCCCAATCCTGGTCTCGGCCTCCACCAGCCTAGTACCGTGCTGATCCAGTTTGGTGCGTAATGAGGCCACATTAGCGTTTATGTCGTCCAGTTTTTCATGGAATGCCGCAAAGTTTTTGGCCATCGACTCCATGAGCGTCGTGAGGTCTGGCTGGGGTGGACAAGAAGGTGCATCCAGGTCATCCTGAGGGAGGGCAGCCCCACACTGGTCTTGTTTCACAAGTGGTTTGGCAAATTTGTCCATTGCTCCCGCCTTGTTGGCCCCGCGTGCCTTGCCGGACATGTTTGGGGTGTGCACCAAGAGTAGCAGGGTGTGTAGTGCAGAAAGGCAGCAATGGGGCCCAGAGGATTGGAGCGGGACCACAGCTCACAGTCAGGCAACAGCAGGCAGCCGCCAAAGGGACAGGACCAAGGAGCACTGGCAGTGGGTGTATTGTAGGGCAGCAAGTTCACTCCAAGGTAGGGTGTCGAAGCAGCAGAGTGGGTTGGAAGGGATAGTGGCCTGCGGCGCACAACCCGGAACCAGGAGGATCCCAGACAGAAGGAGTCAGCAATGGAGGGCAGCGCCGTCCAGGGTGCTTGGTGCGCTCAGAGCGTAGCAACTAACCACACAGTTCGGAGGCAGGAGAGTAGTGGGGTGTGCTTGGTAGAATTGGGGGCCACAGGCGCTCGTAAAATGGGGCAAGCGCGGCACGAGGATAAGGCACGTAGAAGAAAATACGATTTAAGCAGCGTGCTGCGCACAGCCCCCTCACCTCAGAGCACCGCAGACCAATATACGGATGGTGATCCTGACGTGAGCGGCCCCCGGGCCAAAGTATGTCGATCCGGGCGCTCAGATCTGCAGCGGGAGGTAGAATCAAGGGCGGCCCGAGTACAGCAGCCCAGCCCCGGCCCCACCACGGGACCAGCGATGATGGTGACAGACCGCAGGTTGAAGTCACAGGGATGTCCTCCGTGTCAGCTATGTCGGCGGGGGTCCACCAGGCAGGAGCTGCAGGGTTCCCACGGGACCAGCGACGCCGGCACCAGCTGCCAGGCAGGACCCGCGGGACGTTGCGACCGCGGAGGGCCACTGCGGCAGCCCCCGCCGCACTGCAGGGAGAGCTGGTCCGCCGGGGGCCGGCACCCCACCGACGTCAAGGGCAGGAGCAAGCAGGGCAGCGAAGCCGCGCCGAAGAGTCGGCAAGTCCAGGCGCCCCCCCCCCAGAAGACGGGATCTGCAGGATGTTGTGGCTGCAGGGGGCCGCTCCAGCAGCCCCCGCGATCCCGCAGAGAGAGCAGGCCCAGCGGGGTGCCAACGCCGCCGCCGGGAGCAGGAGCGGGCGGGCGGGTGGGGGAAGCCGCGCCAAAGCTCGACCAGCCCACCCCTCCTGATGAAACGGGGGCACGAAGCGCAGCAGCAGCAGCGCCAAGCCGTGTGGGCAGCAAGGTCCGGGAGGGAGGAGCATGGCGCCCAAGGCGGCCGCACCCGCCGCAGACAACAGGAGGAGCCGGGCAGCCGACTCCCGCAGTAGAGCCGCTCTCCGAGGGCGAGGGCGAGGGGGGGATGGGCTACCAGGGAATCAGGCGGCCCAGGCCCCGGCTGGCAGCAGCACAACGGAACGGCTCCGGTTTCTAACCAAATCCGGTCCGAACACTGTTGAGGCGTTGAGGAGCAAGTATTCAGCTTCCGAGGTCCAGGACATCCGTATAACCGCTGATTCAGGCGGATATATTGCTGACGGGCCACGGAGCGTTGAGACTAAGCAGCCATCTTGTTGGCTGCTCAACAGAGCCCCCGAATTGTGACTTGATCTTTTCTGATGAATGCTTGTCCTGAGTTGTTATCACACTTTGCATGCTTTTATATGTCCACTTTGGGATATTTCTGCTTTTTTATCCACTTAATATTAGCATTTAATGGCCTCACCTTATTTCCTTACTAGATAAACTTGGCTCATGATCTGATAGAACTAAAACATGTAATTTCTGAGGTAGAACCTAACGTTTTTCTACCTCAGCTACCTCCAACTCTGTAAGGGTTAGACGCTTCTCCAGGCAGAGAGTGGGGATAGATATCTCCTCTGCAGGTGCCTCCCTCTGGAATGGCCTCCCTGCCCCTCTCAAACCTGAGCCGTACCAAATGACGTTCCGGAAACAGCTCAAAATGTTCCTCTTCAGCTCTGATTTCTCTCTCTCCCTCACCATCTGACCTGCCTGTCTGCTGTACCGACTGGTTGCTTGGCTACCCTCAGAGTCTCCCCCTTGTACTGCCTCTGGGCCTAGCACACACTTACAGGCTGTAACTGTAACCCTAAAGTCCCTTGTTCTCCTTGCACTACCCAGAGCCGCGCTGCCCTGGCTGCACTTAGATCATTGCTGCCCTGTTTTCCCCTCCCCTCTCCCTTGCAATTCCCCTCTCCCTTTCCCCTTGCGCTTCTCGTTCTCGCACTTGCATGATCCGGATGACACAAGGCATAGTAAGATCGTTTGTCTTATCCTCCCTCTGTCTTTCCTCACTTGTCTTGTCACGACTAGAAACACTTGTGTACAGGTGCATTATAAATGGCTTATATCAAGTAAAACAGCAAGGACTTTGTGGTGACGGCTAAAGACAGCCTCTTTACAGTTACACACTGGGTCATCTCTGAATCAGTTATCTTTTTTTTTTGTAACAAAATTAAAAACTTTAATGTCAGAAAATGTACAGTTTAATGACATAAAAAACCTTTGCACAAAATAGAATGTACAAATGTTCATTGAAATTTCTTGTCATAAATAAGACTAAAACATGTAAACATTTGACAATATTTGCAAGCTTGAGTTCAAATGAGAGCATGTCAACTTCCATTTAAAACACCAACTTTTCTCGAATCTTCAAAATCAGTTGTCAAATCTATAAAACTGTCTTCCGATGCAGAGAAAGGAATAGATATGCCCATAGCTTTCCGCAAACCCTGAACACTCACAATGTCACCTGGAGCGACTTGCTGAATCAGTTATCTATTATCATCGAGACGTTTCTTTTTAGTTCATCTCTTCCAGAAGATTCATGGCTTGAGTTGGTGTATCATGCATCTGAGTGTCCCCTCCTGATGCTCTTGGATTGCTGTAGTAGACATGAGGGTAGTTTGCATTTCTTTGTTCCTTGCCACATTTACTGTCTACTGCCTCCACTAATCCTTCTGTGGTGAACATAGACTGACAAAGTAAGTGCTCCTCTTCTTTGTCTATAGTGGCTCTGCATATGAGAACTGTTCAAGGTGACACTGAAAATGATGCTGTGGGCTCACAATGTTGACATTAGATAACCACACATCCTAAATGGATTTTCATCCGACTTTTGTTCATTTTGCCAGACATCTATCATCCCTTATTCTCTTGTTGTGTCGCCTCCTATGCAGGGACACTAGGGTGCTATGTCAGCAAATTCCACTCTTGTTACCTGCTGCTTGGGTGCAGGCGCCACCATAGCAAACCTGGATGTTGATGGGTTCTTACATTTGCATTGCTGTATGTTACTGCGTTTGCCGTTACTCAGTGGAAGGTTCAGTTTCCAGCCAGTAGGACCAAAGTCACGCCCACGATCCTACCCTTCAGTTGAGGTCTTTGCACCGTGTTTCTCGGACTGCTTCTAAAACAGAGCATCCTGGAAACACAGCGCAGAAAAGACTGCACTACAACAGATGGGGTGTGCAACAGGCCCTGGAAGAGGGAATTGCTGGATCAGCAAGTGGTTTGTTGTGGTGGGAGAAGAGAAAGGGGGGAGGAGCCTGCATGGGGAGCTAGAGTGGTAGGAGGGGGCCTAACAAAGAAGGGTTTTGAACGGGGCAGGGCGGGATGGGTATGAGGAGAAAGGAAGGACAAGTCATTGAGGGTAGGCAGGGAGGTCAATGGGTGCATGGCATGGGAGGTTGAGAGGAGAAACACTCAGGTGGAGGAAAAATCCCACCTGTTGGATGCCACACTCACTCTCAAGTACATTGGTAAAGGACGTGGCAGATCTTGGAATTGGAACCATGGCTCAGTTGGATCACGCTTCGGTGTTGCTCACCGAATTCCACCCTGATGATAATGCAGTAGTCTTGGCACTTAAACATCTCTATATCGAAGAGTGACAAAATGAGGGAAGACACCAAAAAGGGCATTGAGTTTATCCCTGGAAGTCTTTTTACGTGGTTAGTTTGTGGCAATAAAGAAAGAGAGAACAGACTGGAAAAGCTGACATTCGAGGCATTGCTTCTAAAGGGGGAAGTTCCCAAAGCTGGCAGGGAACGATTATAATTCTACTTCATAAGAAAGGTGACCCAAACAATCCATCCAACTATGGTCCAAATTCAAGGCTGGAGATCTGGTGCGAAAGATATAAGGTTGTATCATTTTCACAGGCAGGTTATAGGATTAAGATTTCAAAAATCGACCCGTTTTTTTACATTATAGTCGATGTTAGGGAAATGTGTTCTTATTAAAAGCTGGCATGATCTTTCGCATTTATTTTTACAGACGGCTTTCGACATAAGTACCCCGCTACAAATGATATGCATGTCTCGAATAACTATTTGGCCCAGCATATCTCACTTTTGCAATCAGATTATCATATAGAGGACATTTTGTGGTTATGAAATGGGCTAGAGACAGAGATTGCACAGATTATTTGAATATCAATGTAGTTGTGAGGATGTGCACTAGCAGCAGGAGTATAACAGATGGGATGCTGGGGCCTCTAAATTTGGAGGACACCGGTTGGCTGCCCTTCTCTTGCAGATGATGCCATATTTAATTTAAAAAACATACAATGTCAAGTCATTCGCGTTGCATCATTGGTGGAAGAGAGGGGCTTAAAGATAAAGAAATCAAAAACTGAAGTTACGGTATGCCAGTCGTCATGAGGAAAGATGTCTAAACTCCCTGCGCCCACCATAGAGGGCGGGTGCATCAAGATGATGGATTCATTAGTGCAGCTGGGAATTTTTATAGATAGAACAGCCAATTTTAAGACCCATTGGGAAGGACCACAATTACCCCAGCCTGCAAAGTGAATCAAGCTATAAACTTCTCTAAACGTGCTGGTGGCCGTGTGATTTCGAGTGCCAGGCAGACACCAGCCTGTGGCTGCTGCAGTAGACGGTTTGTAAATCCAAGGTTATTGATAAAAAGAAAATAAGATTCTGAGACGTCTTTTATGTATCACGTATACTGCATTTTCTTCACCAAAACAATGGAGCTGGGTTGGGAGGGAATTTCATATGTGGCTGAAGTAAAGCCCCTTTTGTACTGCGCAAAGATTTGGCATAGTTAATACCTCGTAGATTATTGTGAGGCAGTGAGAGGCGTGCTAACCTCCCTTGGCCCTTGGGAGAAGTGATCTGCCTGGTTTAGGTATGTCAAGTCAATGCTAACATGCCTTTTTGAATTATGGACCCACCTGTGTTAATATGGTATGCAAGATAAATCAGGGATAACATCTGCCTACAAGGACTGGTGCTATCAAAACCGAGAGCCGGATTCACAGAGCATTTTCCTATAGAATTGCACCATTATAAAACGCTGCTGTGAATGAGTCACTACTGTCTACAGGACATAGGATTAGCATGTCAAGCCAGTATCTGGAATTAAAACTAATAGTGAGGATGGGGAGGGTGTGGCCAACAGCCCGTGAAAATAGCCACCTAAGCTTGCCACTCCACGCCCATGTGTGTGAAAACGTAAAATAACAATAAAGTAAAAAGAAATATGCAGTGCTCAGCACGGAGAGGTGGCAGACACCCTAACCAGCAATGGTATCACCAACTTTGACTTACCTTGTGGTGAAGAGGAGAGCGCTTAGCCGACGTGACAAACCCATTGGACGTTAGATCAGAGGGTGTTCAGCAAAACAAACCCATGTCGAGGCCACCCTGATCCTCTCTATTCACTGCAGAAGGGGTAATGAGGCGCATTGCAGGTGCCCCTACTTAGGAACATGAGTAATAAAAAGAAAAAGACTAAAAGAAGTGAGGCATCAGCACCGCAATGCAACCCAGGAGCTGGGGGAGCCAGTGAGGGTGCTGCCGAAGAAGCGCGAGCACTGAGAAAGGGGAAAGGAGGTGACGCAGGAGAGGAGAGAGCCAATGGAACGTTTGCCTGGCAGAACAAAAAGCCAATAAGAGACAATTATAGTAATTTACCACAGAACAGAAAGGACAATTAAGAATGAATACAAGGTGAAGAGAAACTAGACCTGCCACCCCTGGTTATCACTGTAACAAGCATTGCATTGTTGCCATTTTTTCAATCAATTTTTCCTGACCTCTCTCTTTCTAACTGAAGCTTTTTTTAAATGCTTGATTGGCTTCACTTCCTTGCATTTAAATCAGATTGTGAATTTCATGTTGACTTTACACGTCATACACCTTTTTTATTCTTTCAACAGTTTTTATTCCCTTGTGTCTATCGTCAAGCATGGCCAATATTTAGGGGTTCATGTATGAGCCGGAATACACCCATGAAGAAATGGAATCAAGGCAAATCCTGGAGTAAACGGAGGCAAACACTGATACAGAGGATGATCCTCCCCATCCAGAACCCAGTAGATTGGAAGACGTTTCCACTTGGTGTCACTACCATCGTTCTCAAAGTAATGCCAACTTTGGAAGAAATTACATGTTGTCAAGAAAACTAAACCTACAGGAACTATCTATCTGAAGATGATCTTTTGCCACTATGCATAACAAAGCAAGGTTACCTCAGGGCGGCGTGCCTTACATGTTCGGTTCTTCCAATGCTGATGGTTGTTATGCATGATCCTTGTAGCACTATTCATCTAAGTATTACCAGTAATTAATTGGTATGTTGTCTATTTTTTTAACTGATTAACAAATTTGTGATTTGTTCAATAAATCTCACATTTTTTATATCTTTCATATTTGATATTTCTTGTTTGTTTATTACAGTCAACCAATTATTGTTTGCATGTTCATTTATTTTTTACAATAAGTTTACAAAGTTTCTGTTCAAAACCAAAAACTCTACAGGAAATCTTGTTCTGAAAAATATATTCCTTTTTATACTATCCCCCAATAATTTATATGGCATTGTAATTAAATTGTATGTTTCTTATTATATATATATATATATTGGTTGTCAAACTCTCATATTTAGTATTTACCTTGCCTACTTCTATCGAGTGTAAAATGTACAATGAAATGCTACAATTTTAACTTTGTAGTTCCCTTCTGTCAGTTGAACAATGGCAATGTTTTTAACAGATGTACAGGCTTGTGACATACCGGGCTTATACTTAGTGGATTCACGGAATACTGGTGACATGTAATTTAGCCTGAATGCTAGGGTTGAGCGAGCAGTATTACAGGTCCTTTGGTAAAGATCACCTGGGTAGAAGGAAGAGAAAACATAAAGAATTAAGTGAGAGAAAGCACTATAAAAGGGCACAACCTACTAGCACGACTGGTCTCAGGCAGGAACCATGCAGAAGCACCTTCTCAGGCAGAAAAGGAAGGACTCAGGCTTCCATTATGCCCTCTGTCAAAGAAGAAAGGCAGCTCTTTTATAGCAGGACAGTATCTGTAGAGAGGGACAGTAAAGGCCCTAGGCAAGAAGCTGCTGGTTGGGGTAGAAGACCCTACAAAGGCAGAAGTGATGAGAAAATAATCTAGCAGTTAAGAGATAGGGCACAGCTTAGTCAGCCACAAAGATACAGAGAAAGAGAAGAAACAGGACTCAGCACCAAAGGGAGATCAGACGCCCACCAAGAAGGATAAGAAACAGGAGAAGTGGTTGAGGAAAATGAAGTGTGCATAGTTACCATACATCGTGAAGGGGAACATCCAAAGAAAATAGAGGCACTATTTTGGTGTAACTTGCATATAACTCAAGATGGCCTTTTAGCAGAGCACAATTGGCCCAGGCTATATGTCAGGGAAGGCCCTATGGGGGAACAAGTAATTAAACCAGCTTTTTCAGAAGAAGTTGAGGAACATGCAATGAACACTTATGCAGTCTTTTGGGCTGTTTTAGGTGCATCACAATTATTCAAGAGTCATGTAGGACATGACATAGATTGCCCTCCACATAAAATGCAACTCCTTGTAACATCAAAGCCTCAGAGAAAATATTCAATCAAAGCACACTCTATACCACTTTTAAAAGTAATAGTGGATGAATTATGTTATACAACACAGCACTATGTACAGTGTTGAAACATGATGGTTTATATCGATTGGTAATAGACTTCATGGTTCTAAATGCCAGTGCATGAACATAGGCTGTACAGATCATACATAGTTCATGGCTTCTCAGTAACATACAGAGATACAGATATAAGACTGCGTTGGATTTGGCAAATTGATTTTTTGCACAACCTTTGGATCCAGAGAGCAATACATACACAACAGTAACATTCAGAGGGAAAAAGTTTTGCTTTACAAGGCTTTCACACGGGTACAGAAGCAGTGCAGGGCTATTCTCCAGTAGAATACAATCCCTCTTAGAAGGCATACAGACATTCTGGACATATGTAGATGACATATACTGCACGCACATATGATGACTTAAATAAACACCTAGAGAAGGCAGACTCAATCATTAGGACACTAGCAGCTATTGGCTACATTTTCAATTGTAATAAATCTAAAGTAGCCCACAGAGAAATCATATTTCTCGGGTTTTCATTATCTTATGAGGGAAGGGGGCATGCATCACAATTCCCAAAGAAATGTGCACACTTGCAAAGCACTCGTACACCTAAGCCTACAGGCTCTACTGGGGCTTTTAAATTGTAGGTGTTCATACGTTGTTGACTATGCAGCATTAGTGAAACCACTATCTGACTTGTTAAAGCCCAACTTCCATCCAGCAGACTGGTAGAAGGCACACACATGCCTTCTGCACCACGTATACGAGCAGATGACTCAAAGTAGTCCTCTTCATGACAGAAACACATATAAGTACTTAGAGGTGACATTATTTCCTGGTTCAAAAGCATTTACATATCCAGTATGTAACCACAGAGCAACAAAACCCATAGCATATCACTTGCATGTCTATACAACTCCATAGCAGAAGTTTGCTCTAGGGGCAAGATTCTGGCTGTGGTTCAAATAATAGTGCAGAAGGAATGGATGCTAATTGCAAAATAAACGTTGCACATAAATGCACTGTTAGTGCAATTAGAAGCAGCTACACGCTCTAATATTGTAAATGCAAAGGCACTACATTCCAGATGGGTACAATGGATATCGACGCAGACAGCAAAAGATATTAAATATCAATATAAACCAGAATTACTACACATGTATGAATGGGAATGGTCTTTAAAATCAGAATCAGATGCAGCAGTGACACACATCCCACTTTGGGTGTTTTTAAATGTAATATACTGTGATGGAAGTGCTGTTCCAGCAGTTGGGACGCACTTTAAGTATTCTGCTGCCTGGGCTGTTATAAAAGGGTGATTGAACCATAAAAATGAGCTGGAACACCAGGATACCCAAACAAAACATTAAGTTTAGTGAGTTACAAGACCTCCTCTTTGCACTGCAACACATTGGTCCACATAAGCCCTGTCTCATTCAGAATATGTAGTAAGAGGTTATAATGTTGAACTTCAATGGTGGCAAGCCAACTCATTCAGAGACTCAAACCAATAGTGGCAAAACACCTTTGGTAGAAAATATGGGGCATCAGAAAGGCTAGACCTCTGATCTGGGTTAGGCTTACAAAAGCACACAGAAAGGATTCTGGGCACAGTGCAGGCAATGCACTTGCCAATCAGTCTGCAAGACAGCGAACTGTACAAACGGTTATAGCAGCATCGACATGCTCTGCCACATACATAGATGAGGACATAAAAGCATGTTTAGATGCAAATAATCCTAACCCGTCAGGGTTCCTCACCACATATGCCTACACTTTAAAGAGAATGTACTAATAGTCACTATGCCTAGGTCAAAGGCAGGCCCTGTTGATAGGGCATTACCAAATAAGCACGATAGATCAAAACTGATCTCTGAAGCACACGCAAGTGTATCCACAACCCACTTTGGGTTGTCGGCTACTGCAGGACTCTTGCAAGACAGATACTGGTGTCCAGGACTTAGTAAGGAAGTACGACAGTATATAGCAAATTGTTGCATATGTTAGCAAACAACAGTGGACAGTTACCGAAAACCACCAGTGAGCACATTAGCAAGAGCAACCATGCCATTTTGAATGCTTGTATATGGTCCATATAGGTCCACATACACCTATCAACAAGTACAAATATATGTTGATCATGGTGGATTTGGGAACCATATTTACCTGGCTAATTCTCTAGAAGAAAGCCGATTGTAACGAGGTCGTAAAAAGATATGATGTCCTTAGTAGAGAAGACAGCACCAAAATTACTCCAAGCTGACAATGGCCCAGCCTTTTAACGCAAAGCCTTATGAGTGGCCCTGTCAAGCTGGGATTGTACTCTGCACTTTCCTAATCCATTTTGCCCTCAAGCAAATGGAATGATAGAGAGACCCAATGGGATAGTAAAGCAAGCCGTGACCAAATGCATCCTCTCTTCTGGGGGTAATTGGATAAATCAGGTACCTTTAGTGCAGCATAGCATAAACAACCTTGTCTTTCCCAATGTGAGAGTAGAACACCTTATGAGTTGCTCTTTGGCGCTCCCATGTATTTGCCTGACTTATAAAATCCTTGTAGTTCTCTCACTAGGCCAGACCAGCTGCTTCTCATAAATCTCCTGACTTACTCCATTCAGAGAGATGAAGCACCACAGCACTAAGACAAATCGCAGAGCACCTTAAAGTCTGGGGACAACGTCTTGGAGAGGATGCATGACAAAGAAGCACTTGGACTGTCCGTCAAACCTCTGGAGAAGGTACAGGAACTCATTGGCTCCAGAAAGGTTGTCCTACCAGCCCTGCCTCCTAAGAAAGGTATGTGTCAAGTGCCTGGTGACCACCTTAAGCCAGTTTAAGATGGTTACAACCCTGTTACCGAGGGAGGAGAATCTCTATCTTAAACAACCTGACAAGCAGGCACGACTAGAAGAACACAAGATGTTAACGATTTTTCCAGACACCTCTGAATCATATGAGAATATGTATTTTGTACCGGGAACACATGAGCCAGTCACAAGGCTAGAGGTAAAGCCAAGTGTGAGGTCCATCTGAAGGATTTATGACTGTCCAAAGTACACCAGAATTATAAAATAATTGTTGGAGCAGTAATCCTGTTTAACACTTTGCTGGGAATAAGTCTTCTCACCTTTTGTGTATTATTGACCTTGGGACATGTATTAATCTCAGTGGACTCAGATACCAATGATCAGCAGACAGTTGCAAGTATCACCTTTAGATGTAGTACATACACTACACCCAATGCACAAGAGGGATGTACAGGCAGCTGATGAGGATGCAGTCTAAACACAAATAAGCATATACCGATTAGAGTTAGAGCAATTCTGGACATACTAGTATAAAACCTACAGTTGTCCAAATATGCAACTCCAGGTATATACACTATCAGCAATAGATGAATCTCGGATAGTGTCCCCAAGATGCATGTCACAGACACCTGTAGGGACCTGATGAGGGCCAAGATAGAAGTGTTTACTCAAGGAACACTGTTAGATCCTTAAGATGATCTAGACAAGTTAGATGACATAGCAGACCATGCATGTTTTGTGAAATATTTTGACACCTTTCTTGTTTACAAGCAAAGACCAGTGCAGTGCCTAGACAGATCCTCCTGGGAGCATTGTCCTCTTCCTTTTCTGAACTCACCACCAGAGTTTAAGGCACAATTTCCCTAAGTACCTAAATTCCTAGTGGAGGGAGAGCTTACAGCGCTTAATGGATATATTTCCTAACCACATCCTAAAAAACTGCCAGTTTATGTGGTCTATACATTCTGTGGTGTATGATAAAACATTCCATACCACAATGACAGAGAACATATGGCAACAATCAGTCCCTCTTAACATGGCATTGGGGTGAACCTTGGCAAGCACAGGCAAAAGACATTCTAGATTTAGCATGTAGAAATCCACATTTAATTTTTTTCATCAATCACACTCATTTTGCCATTTGCCCCCATATCCAAATTGGGCAGCCAAAGAGGGTAGCATTGGGTGGACAACTAAGCAGCTTCACAAAGCAATACAGGAAAAGAAATTTGACCACATTATAAATGCATCAGGCATTCAAGTACACTTGAAGCGTGGCACCAATGAATCTTGTAAAAGGTACAAAGGTGTAGAGCCATATACAATTTGGGCTTTGCAAAACATTTCACAAACCCATGCCATTTCCATAGGCAGAGCATATCAATTAATGGCAAATAAAAGTTTATTTAAAGGAGGTCGTTAGCAAGTTAGACACATTGGGATGGTCAGGTAATTGGTCAGCAATCCTAGATAGGATAGGCCAACTATGAAAGGCTACGACCAAAAGTGAGGTACAAAAAGAAGAGCCCTCTTAGACCTGGAAAGAGGTTGTCCTGCAAGTCGAAAGAATGGTCCATAGAGAAGAGCCTTCTTGCCGCTGATGACATCTTCATTGCATTGCAGAAGGGAATCTACAAGCTGAGAAATGTGGTAGTAGATATGGTGCATATCATCCAAGAGGACTTGGAAACTTTACAAGATGAACAACAAGCAGTTGTTGAACTTCTGCAGATCATAGACTTCCTGGACACACTGTCTGCAGGAGTTCCAGATTGGACTAACATCACGTGGCCAGAGCAATTTATAGAACAGAACCTATCAAGAAGGCTCAGAGACAGGCCATTTCAGAGTCACTTACACTCTGCTGAGTGCTATCAAAAAGACGTTCTGTGGAATATCGTTGTGGGACAAAGAACTTTTGGCCTGGACACTTCAAGGCATCTGGAACATTCCTGTGCCAGCTAGAACACCACTGTTGTGAGAAGAATTGCACCCCTGGGGCACCATACGCCAAGTAAACAATCAATGGATAGAATCCATCTCAATGGTGCCCTACGCCCATGCTTGTGTAACGCATGGGGACTCAACCGTCTGTCAGTATTCCTTAAAAGACTGTGTGGGAACACTCCATGAAAAATGCCAGCACATTGCTAGGATCAGCCCATGTGAGCAGTACTCAACTTCTACCAAATGTACGCTGAGTGCAATACGAATGGAAACCTTTAGTAGCAGAGCTCTACGACTACCTAATGGATCATAGGTCATGCAATTGATTGCTTCATGCTGTGATGTGCCTGTGGGGAGTGCCAGCTTGATCACTGTCTCGAAGGTGATGAACTGTTGCAACTTCATCCTTAATCCACCAGTGCGGACTGAACTAGTGCTATTATATTGACCTGAAGTGAAGCTGACGCCTCTGTTGTTCCTGTAGTTATCATTGAAACTTGCATATCTCCTGAACATGAAGATGCACATCCCTAGCACCACAGAAACCTTTGTGGACACATCAAACAGAGTACTGCAAGTTGCTACAGACCTGCTGGAGAAAACCCCAGATTGGCCAAAAGAGATTCAAGCCCTACTGGAAAGCTCCATTCAATCAAATGGGAGCTCCATCCTGGGATCTATTATGGACTGGCTGATGAAATCATTTTCTCCATTCCACCCTTTGACCAGCATTCGTACTTCTTTGGAAAGATAGGCTCAGAATTACACCTGTGTTCTACATCCTCACAGCTGGGTTCATCTTGATCCAGATCATGTTTTTACTTCATCGAGACAAATAACAGAATATTTTCATTAATACACCAAAGCTGTAACCCAACTGTCTGACAGATGGGAGCTGTTTGGAACTTTATGAGTGATGAACATTGACCTGTAGAGGAGCTGCTTTTTGCATCTGCAGGAGATCCCGCCACCCTACCTCCCATGTATTGGAGACATGAGATTGTGCCATGCCTAAAACCAGCCATAATGCCAATACTGCAGTGAGATACCCATTGAGACAACCCTACCAAATGTACCCTCGACATGATGACAACCTAGAGGTGGAAAAACCTGGAGTATGAAAAGAAGCTAACCAACAAATTGATGACATCATAAAGAAGTGTGCACAACATCCCGAGATACTTGCTGACGATGATGTATAGATCCTGAAGAAACTAATGACGAAGTGAAGAATCGAGTGAGCTTTCCAATGTAAAGAAAGATGATTATACGTGCATTAAGTGCTGCAGAAAAACAACCGTTCAACAAATGTACAGATGCTGAAACGCAAGGTAGATTAAGTCCCCATAGAAGATAGCTATGCATAGTGAATAGAATGCAGACAAAGCCGCCATTGCACAGAAACTGGACATTGGTATCATGAATAGCGGGAATGTACAACTGTGTCACAACAAGAATAGTAGGCTCATGGAGCTGCATGGCAAGGCTGTGTGGCCTGAAGTCAAGATTGAAACAACCATGGTCAGCTAACTATTCTGAAGAAGAACGAATATGCAGAGGATGAACATTCTCACATTAAGGTGCAAAATAGAACACAAAGGATGCCAAACTTTAATTCATTTTGAGCATTCAAAAGCTGCAAAATTGACCAAATAATGGTCTCCTGTCACGTGAGCCAAGGATGAAATAAAGTTTGAACTTGGAGTTCCAGACATGATAGCGAGTGCCCATACTCCTGTACATTCTCAAAGACAAGGATGTTCTGCAAGGCCAAGTACAAAGACAATTTCATAGCTGAAGGCACAGGTGATGAGAGATGCTGGGCTAATTGGGTGGTAAGGTAGTTACATGCTCTATCTCCTTGCACCTGGGTCTGGGCTTACGTACTGCTAACTGCTCTGAATGGTCCACACATGGCTCAAGTGTGCCAACCAATTATATCAGTCCATATAACAAAGGACCTTATAGTTCAAATACAAATGAGAAACTGAGTATTTAATGTTTCTGAAATTACATTTTTTTTATAGGTAGGCATACGTTCTCAACCTGAAAACCGACAGCCAATAACAATCCTGACTCCTATCGAAAAGTATACTTAGATGTTTCCCTTAACCAATCCAAATCCTTGATAGGTTTTTCACTATTGCCACATATTATGCCGTCATTCTGATGCATTATCTAGTCTAAGGATTGTATTTTGTGTGAAGTTCATTGAGAGACTGACACACGTTTGTTGATGTTTGTTGTAACCTCCCTGTTTTAGATAGTTGTTAATAAAACAGTACTTTGCCATCTTCCTGAGTTGGCTCCATTATTTGGACTCAAAATTACTTTGGTGTGATCCCATCCATTCCATATGCATGTTCCTAAGGGTCATAAGTCACGTGGTAGCAGTGCGGATGGTTTGAAGATCCAGAGTTTCAGATGATCGAGCTTCCTCCGCCATTAGCTGGAAGATCGCAGTTTCCTGTGGAGAGCGGCCAATAGAAATAAACTTGCAAGAAGAATCGAGACGGTGGGCTGGTCCCTCTTCGAAGAAATCCCTGTTCAGTTTCCACGGGCGCTGTGTGGACGGAAGGCGAAGTGGTCGGATTGAAGCAGGAGTTCATACCGAAGGCCTCAAATCAATTCATGAATGTAAGTAGACTCAGGGAAATGGCAATATAAAGGGCTGGGATTGTGATATTTTAAGTAACGGGAAATGTTGTGTAGACAAGGATAGCGTTATAGAAATCCTAGTTCAAGGGAATTGGAAGAAGACATTTCAAACTCCAATGGAGTAGTGATAATAAGAGAAAATGCACAGTCAGGACCGTGAAAGGTGATATCGTAAACCCTGCATATGGTAAAATATGTACAGGTGAGAGACGTATACCCCTTATTATAGACAGTTAATAATAAGGGAAAGTGATCACTGGGATTATTAATGTGTAATGTGTGAATATTTTAAGTATTGTTTGTTGTGTGAAGTATTAAGAAATAACAGAACTGTGAAAAGTTGGAAGTAGCAGTTTTTGATGTTAAGGTGTAGAAAGTGATTGCAGCTAATCAAAAGATAGATGGGTAACTGAAATAGGAGAGGATTGAGCAGCGAATGATGGGGCTTGCTCATATTTATTGGTTTAAAGCACTAAAGGTGGCGATTTGAGTTGAAATAAAAGGTTTATTTAACAATCTGGTATGCATCAACAGTCAATCGAGACTTGTCAATATGGAAGACATTCCTCTCATGCACCTTTGTAAGACACATGCGCCCAATCTCAAACAGTACAGTGCAGAATGGGTAAAGGGCATATTAGATAAAATGTTCATGCCAGGGCCACAAGGGGGATCATTGTCAAAAGCGGTATTGCAACACATGACCACATACGTGCACGCTGCATACACAGGAAAGAAATTAGAGAAAAGATTGGCAATTTTAGAACTTTGGAAGATGTACCTAGAGGAAAAAGAGGACCTGCCACCAGAGCAGTAGATGCAGTAGATGCTCAATCAGCATAAGGGAGAGGGTGTTGAGCCCACAGCTTCTCTTACCTTGCCCAAAAGTAAAAGTGTAAATCTAGAAGAGATAGGAGTTTATCCTTTAAAGGAGTTGAAGGCAGCGGCAGGGCATAGTAATCCGACATATGAACCCCCAGCTTACAGTACTAACGACAATCCAGAAGAGAGTAAAAGAAAGGAACATACTTGTAAGTTTGTATGAGAAAAGGAAGAAAGAGATGACAGGCCAAATTTATCGACAGACGTAGATCGAGAAATTAAACGATGTAAGGGAGAAAGGATAGGGCTGACGAGGTAACGCTCGTACAGAACTAATGGACAGGAGGACAGATACTACTCAAGTTAGATGGGAAAAGCATTGAGGAAGTGAGGCAAAGAGAAGATAAGGACAAACAAGAAAAGAAGGACAGCAAACGAGAAAAGAGATTGAGGGAGATGAGCAAGGAAGGAAAAGCAGGGATCGACGGGGAACAGATATACAGGTAAGAACAAGAAAGAGATGAAAAATGGGCAGAGGAACAAAGCAAGTACGACAATAGACAAAGAGCTATAGAAGAAAGGGACAGGAGGGAAAGAAAGAGACCGGAAGGAAGCACAAAGAGTAAAGGACAAACGTTACAGAGAAGAAGAGGAATTAAGAGAAGGAGTAAGCAGGGAAGAACAAAGGCAGGAGGAAGAAAAATCTAGAAGAGTTGCGAGAAGGCAAAGGGAAGTAGATCAAGAATTAGAACAAAATAGGAGGCAGCAAGGTTTGGATGTTTGGATTCCAGTCTCATCCTCAAGGAACAAATGAGGCAGAGCGCAGAGATATGGTTGGATAGAGTAAAAGAGATTCTCCCAACAAAGAAGGTAACACCAGAAACACCTAGAATAGCGCTAGAGGAAGAAATATATGATGCAGAAGGCATTGGAGAAAGGATTGATAAGATCTATCAGCAATAAAGATGAGATAGCGAGTATGAAAATCGAGGGAGCAGCAATTGATCCCTGGTACCTCAACTACAAATTGAGGAGGAAAACATGTCTTGTGATGAACGCTGAGCACTGTCTTTGAGCAGATTAAATCTAGATAGAGGCGAGGGGGATGATAATCACATTAGTTGTGGTCTAGAAATGTTGGACGAGGTAAGAGAGTCAGGTCGTGAGGCAGAAGGACAGGGTGCGTGTGCCCCCTAGAAAAGCCAACAGATAGATAAATGAGTAGGATGGTCAGATCTGGAACACCCTAAAGAAAGAACGCCAGATCCCATAGCATATCCTGAGCTCCCCCGAAGATGATCATAAAGTGCGAAGGGAGAGTCTACATCATATGTAAGCAGGTTAAGGTCGCTACCAGTAAGAAGGTGGATAGGGACAATCACGCCTGCCATAGATAGATTAACAGTGGGATCTGATTATGGGATGGGATTCACACAGTTCCTTATGCTAAAGAAGGGGGAGCAAGACCACAATACATTCCATGGCCACAGATGAATAAAGATAACTTAAAATGTAAGCTCAATAGTTTGACTTTGGGAGCTGGGAAATGGATATACGAGCTAGAGAAAATGGCAGGAGGAAACACGCTGGCCATAGGAGAAATTAAAGGTCTCCTAGCAGCCATTCACGGGAAGATGAGAGATGACATATGGAGGAGAGTGGGGTATTCAAGTGAGACTGCACAAAACACAGCGCATGACCGAGCACCATTTAATAATTGTAGGGCAGATGTTTGGAGAGCTCACAGGGTACAGTATCCTGACACATCAGATATGGGTGCAATTATGACATGCAAAAAGAAAGAAGATGTAGACCCTATTGCTTACATTCAGGATATTCAAGAGAAATGGCAGCTTGAATCTCGCAAGCCATGGGAAAAAACGGTGTCCTTATTTTATCATATTCTGTGTCAGGGACAGCTTATCCACTGCCATACCGCACACAAACAAGAGAGGTCTTTGCCCGGGATTGCACATCCTATCAGGCACAGGTGCCACAAGTACAGCAGGCACAACAGCAGGGACTGTTGCAATTGCACCCACCGCAAGGACAGTTGCAACCAACACCTATGCAGACACAACAATATGCAAAACAGGGCAATTATTGATGCCCAGAATAGGAGGTGACACCCGCCCGCAGAGTTTCATGAAAGCACTGGCATCATTATTACCGGTGCCGGTGTTTCTGTGGTCCCCACTCCCATATTCCCTATTAGTCCATGGTCCCTATTATACTCTATGGGACTGGGGAACTACATTTTACCGGCGCCCGACTTCCCGGCTGATGGGGTCATAATCCCCTTGTGTTAACAGCAAGTCAGGCGCACGTAAATATTTACGGGTCCGGCAGCAACCGGCCAGTATCACTGGTACGGTTACCGCCAGACCCGTAATGAGGCCCAATGAACTGTAATGACTGAGTGCAGTGTGGCAAAGCTACAACTTGACATGGGGTGTGTGATTCATGGTGGCAGAGCCATGCGGCAACCAAGGAGAAGCCAGAGGAATATAACATTATACCCTAAAGCCAAGAGGCCAATAAAAGGAGTCAAGGAATGGTGACTTGGTGCATACAAGCCAGTGCCAAGGAACCTGCATGTAGGCTAAGGAACTCAGAGATGCTGGTTGCACGACCTGTGAAGGGTGGACCGTGTGGTCTGATAACTGCTCATAGACCAGAGAGCCCTGAATGGTGATCACTAAAGGATACCATGAAGCAAGACCAATAAATCCATTGCAACACTTTTTTAAATGACTGAAGGAAGTGAAGTCTTGAGGAAGGGAATCCTGAGGCCTGAGGTATTAGACTTTTTTCTCTTGGGAACAAAGTTCTGAAACCCTTTTTGTTTGGATTGTGCAGCTTAAAGCTTGGGAAGGGAACCTCAAAGATTGGTTTTGAACTATATTACCTTGAACTGGAGAGGGTACATTTTGAGACTTTTTTTGTTAATGGAACTTTCAAATGCTTGTGGAGAACTTCCATATACTTGGGGAAGGGGAGCTGAAAGAAAGTTGTGAGCTGGAAGAAGTTCAGAACTTTGCATTAAACACTGTTTCTTTTGACTTTTATGTCCCTACACATTTATTGGTTCTAGTGGTGAGGGCAAGGATAGGTTATTAACACAGACAGATTATTAAGTTGAACTCTTTGAGCAGACTTTCCTTAGATGTATTGAGGATGGGGAATCCCACCATAGCATAGGGCAAGTTAGGCTTTCAACCATCCTGACATTTGAGTTAATAAATATCTTTTGTTTTAAGTTTAAGTCTGTTGTCTGTGTCCTTTTTCATGATGCATTAACAATGTGCACACTTGCACTTCTTTCCATTGTCACGTGGTGAAGCATTAAAGATACCGGATAAGTACAAATGCAGTTTTGTAGCTCTCTACTACATGTATTGAAATAATGATAGGACAGTACCTTCAGCCAGGGTCAGTACCATTAGCCCTCCAGGTACATGGTGCAGCCTTCTGAGCTGATAGGCCCGCCTCGCATATGTCTGCATATAATTTCCTACTGAGGAAAAAGTGGACAGCTGGGAAGGTGGGTAGAAGCTGGAGCTCATCACCAGCTGTGGGGTGCAACCACCATTGAAGACTCTGGAGTGAAGGTTTAGAGATAAAAGGCCTCACTACAGTTTCCCCGGTGTGGTAATAATACTGGCAAAAGTGGCATAAAGCCGACACCGGCACTTTTACCGTACCGGGGAACCACAAGTTTGCCGGTCAGGGCACTGATTTACCTCCAGCCCTGAGCTGCATGTAAATCAGGCCCCCACTGGCAAAGAAATTCCCAAATTACTGACACCAGTATTACCGGTGCCAGTAATTGCGGCAATCCCCTCCATGGATTCTTATTGTACTTCATGGAATGGGGATTTCCCGCCATTGCCGACACCTCGAATATCCTGGAAATACTCGGATATTAGGCGTTGGTAGCAGTAGGTTCCATTTTCCGGTATAGCATCTGAATTCACCAGCAGGATACCAGCAAACTCATAATGACCACATAGACTTTAATTGCCAGTCAGAAGGAAGGCTCTCTCTCCAGTTCCCTTTAAGCATGTAACAAGTAGTGAACCTTGCTGGAACAGAAGTCGAGGGTTGGAAGAGAAACATAGCCCATTCTCAATACAGAGTATTACATATGTGAACCAGAGCTGTCATTCCTGGGACCCTGGGATGAGTAGTTCAAAGGGAATGGGATTCAACAGTCACCTTGTCAAGGATGTTATTTTGGTTGATCTTTCCTTACAGTCTCGTCTTGTCTCTTCTTGTCTCTTCTTGTCTCTTCTTGTGTAGGATGTTTAACTTGACTTTGGAATGTTTTATGTGTTACTGTCATTGTGGCATGTATGCTTTATTAAGGGTGATCTCAATTGATTTTTTCATAGCTGTGGTATTCCTTCAAAGAGGAATTGGATCATTTGTTGAAGGGAAATAGAAAGGGTGTTGTAGCATGAGGAATGGTAGAGGGCACGCACCAGGGTCTTGCCGCCATTGTTGCTGTTTCTTGCACCATACTATCACAGTGATGCTGCATAGCATATTGGAGTGGGTCAATACATCCCACAGCTTGATTCCTTCCTTGAGGGGATAGTCTGTACTGCGGCACACGCGGGAGCGGAACTTCCAGAATTGAGAGTGATGCGCACAGGTTTCGCAGAGCTAATGTGTCCTAACTCATTGGCATGTGCTGCCCATAGGGCCACTGGCACAGAGTTAATAAGGTGTTGTATCTGTGCAGCTTGTGCAGGTGTCAGTAATGAAGGAAGCTCCCTATGAGTGGGCTGCTGGTGGAGAAATAAACATTCAGCTTGCCTAGATTGCGGAGACTCTAGATAAATACCCTCAGGTGAACAATAAATTGTACAATGCATTTTACATAGCAAGTCAATACCTAACAGTTAGCAGGTCAGCAAGGGCTTAACAGAAAGACATGGTGTTCAGAAATGGGACTAATAGGCACAGGCAATTCCTTTGATACTGGGTGTGGGATAGTGGTGGAAGCTATGCCAACAGCATTGACGATTTCCTTTGATACATCCACATTTGGAAATTGAGCTACTTGCAGCATGGAGCGCCTGGCCCCAGTATCATTCAGACAGTTCACTTTCTTCCCCTGAATGTCACATTTGAGATAGGGACTAGACCGGTCCAGTGGTAGCAGAGCAGCAGACAGCACGACAGGATCCCTCTGGCAATGTCATGGTGGACCATAGGAGATCTGAATGTCCTCGTATCCCCCCTTAGGAGGAGGAGCTGGAGAGGCAGATTGTGTGGGTGCCGGGTAACCATTAGAACTGTTAGGAGGAATAAAATCATTGTGAGGAGTAGTGGGACCATATTGCCATGCTCTGGAAGGTTTGGTAGGACATTGCTGGATGAGATGACCTGTCTGCTTACAATATCTGCAGAAAGGTTTCCCTGGCAGGGGTTGTTGTGCAGGCAAAACATTGGTGTGCAATAGTCTTTTGTGGCAGATGGATCTGTTGGGCATAGGTCTGGACTGGGGTACCCAGGTGTCCCCATCCCCCAAGGGCCGTCTTTTCTTGTGCATGCTTTATTTGCAAAGCAGTCCTGCGTGTAGCGCCATCTTGCTCCTGTCGTTTGAGTTTGTCATAGAAATGTTGTGCTGCTTGCAATGCTTTTTCAATAGATGTAGCCTGCCACCCAATGTGCATATTCTGTATATTGAATCAGGAAGGAGACCGTTCACAAAATCAGAAACTAATGGCAGTTTAGCTTGTTCCCCAGCATTCGTAATACCGGAGTATTTAGTGAAACAGTCAGTCAATCTCAACAGGTATTTAGAGGGAGATTCTGACTGGTTTTGTTTGCCTCTGATCATTGTCAGGTGTGTCATATAAAGATTGCTATGTCAGCATCATGTGCAGTAAGGCCAGCTGCTCTTCGTGTGCCCTCAAGTTGACTAATGAACATTCAACTGTCTCTGTACCATGTGAACACCAATATAAACTTGCCTTTACTTTGGGAGGCAGCACTATGCATGGACCAGAACTTCCTTTATGTATATTAATAGCGGTAATTAGTTCAATATATTCAGTCTGTCAATAAGTTATTTAGATTTTAAAACATCAAACTGGCATATTATACCCACACAAAAAACATCATCACATGACAAAATACCAACATTAAAATACACTCTTCTTTAAAATGTTTTTCCAATTCAAGTATAAAAGCTGATAAAAATAGTGATATCAAATATATAAAATCAAAGAGCCTTCAAAGCTGTTGTTTTTATACACATTGATCTTTTCAAAAAGGTCAGAAAGGTCAGCATCACCTAAGCCACAAAAGGAGAATCTGGTAGGAGGATGCAAAATAAGGTAGGGTGACATTATCTAAAATGAAGGTGCCTAAGCACAGGTAAGATGGTTGACATTCTAATAGCCTTATATGCTGAACAAAGCAATACAACATGCATGAGACTATCCACAGCATCACTGTACACGGGACACATCAAGGTATCACATCCACAAATATCCCGGCGGCGGACTAACCTGACATGTTCTTGCGAGCTCTGTGAGCTCTGGGGAACTGGCCCCATGAGCCAGCCTAAATGTGTTCAAAGCATTTTGTATGCCCTTACCTAACCTCCATAGCTGTGGAGCAGCAAAGCACTCTTTGAGACTTGGAACTGGAGACCTGGAACTTGCCTCCTAGACGGTATCCGAGAAAGTCGAGCACTCACAGCTCCCAAAAGGGTACCTGGAGCTCAATGAGGAGGAGCACCGGAGCCCGGGGCACAGCAGCACCCCTGTAGTGTCGGGTTTGGAAGTTTTCCTGACTTGATCTGCCAGTGCGGAGTGGAGCTGGTGGGGCGAATAAGCCCTGGAGCACAGAGCGAGGGGAGAAAAATCCCTTGATCATAGTGCTTGGTTTCCCTGAGCTGGAATGCGGGGGTGACGATGAGGGTCTGCCATCTTGAGCCGATCAGCCCTGGTGGCAGGGCAGTGTGGGCCTTGTGATGGCCACATGTGCCGAGTGGCCATATCCGTTTTGTTGCTGCGATGAAGGCACGCAGCACGCAGCCACAAGGGAGCTACAGGGCTGCTGCTCCGAGAGTGCCACTGTGGGGAGGTGGTGGTGCTGCTCCCAGTTGGCAACTAATGGGACACAGCCCTCCAGTTTGAAAAGGAGTGAAACATGGTGCTTAGACCTATGATGTGGTGGATCCTCCTAGAATGTTGGTGGTTTGCAATGGTGTTTGATGCTGTTAGTTCAGATGCCATCAGAAGCCTTATCAGATGATCAGAAGATAATTCTAACAGTGCCCAGGAACCCTGCTACAACTGGAGTGCTGCTTGCATTTATATGCCATTAGGAGTCTTGTCATATGACTAGAAAAGGTTCTGGGAGATCCCTGGAGCAAAGCTTCCATCTGAGTAATTGGAGAGGAGGGGGTGAAGGTGACCAGCATAAGCAGAATACCCCATACGAAGAGCAGCTGGCCTTACTGCACAGGCTGCTGACATAGCAATCTTTATATGACACACCTGACAATGATCAGAGGCTGACACCAGTGTCCACTGCAGATCTAATTGCAGGACCCACAGTTTTGGAGGCAGTTGGAGACTTGACCTTGAAGGCTGCCTGGATCAGCCTGAAGTCCCTGCGGTCTCGGACTCTGGACAACTTGCATCTCCCACACCATCAAGAGTCTCTGTGGACCCTTCAGCCTTGTGCCTAGCCCTAGGGCACCCCCCTCTCACTGCCGGAGCAGTGCAACACTTGTTTTTGGTGACATGGAAGGTCTTGTGCACCTGACTTGTCTGCGCCTGTCTTGCTGGTAGACTGCCTGGTGAGTTTGTCACGCATTGTGCTATTTCTGTGTCTATCTCCCCCCTTTCTGTCTCTCTGCTCTCTCCTTCCATGGTGCTCTCCATCTCCCTATTTACTCAAACTGCTACTTTATCACCCATCCTACCTCTCTTTCGAAGCCTGGAAGGGAAAAGTTCAAAAAACATCTCCTGGTCTCCAATCCAGGCCTGCCCATTGCTGACACCTACGTCAATGCTTCTTCTAGGTCGACTGACACTGATATCCTCTTTGTCGCTTCCTCTCCAGACCTATGGACTCCACACATGGTCTCAGTCCTCTCCCCTTTCTTTTAATCACCCATTAATGGTGAAACCAGATGGGAGGTACTCTTGGCATGCTTTCCATACTCTTGGTGCATCATTAATGTCTATCAGAATGGCACTGTCATGGCGCAGGGCTCTCAGCCCAACATTCTTGATAGGTGACTTCCATCTCATCAACTTCCTCCTTTCTCATGCTACTCCTCCATCTGCCACCACTCCTCCTCATTCTTCACTACTAACAGGCAAATCAAACCCCTGTACCCCTCCTCGGAAGACCTTAAAGGTGGCAACCAGCTTCACCTAGTTTCCCTCAACTTTCATTCTGCTGTAAAATACTCTTCTGATATCTGTCTCCTTCTTGAAGACTTTGACATTGACATTCTCACTCTCACTGAGACGTGGTTCACTGCCAGCTCTGTCACTGCTTTTGATACCCTCCTCTTTGAGGGCTACAAGATCCTCTCTAAGTCGTGGCCTAACTGGTCTGGAGGCGGAGTGGCTTTGATCTTCCCTGAATGGGTCCCTGCTACTATCATTCCCACTCAGAACTACTCTTCCTTTGAATGCCACGTCTGCAGGTTTGGTGTCTCTCCAACTCTCTCATTCACTCTCGTTCCTGGTCCGGTCTCCCTCTTCCTCTCAGAGTTGTCTGACCTCACTTCTTCTCTTCTTGCCTCCACCTCCAAGCTTCTCCTCAGAGACTTCAATATTCACCTTGACTTTCCTGATTCCATATCCAAGCCTGCACCTCTGGCGCCACTAATAACATGGGAAAACTGTTTAGAATCTGCAAGGAACCTGACCCTCTGTACTTCACTTGCTTCCCAATTGTTAACCAAAGCTCAGGACATCTTGTCCTCACTCTCCTCTACACCGCTCCCTCCTCACTTCTCCCTCCCCTGTTCTCAGGCCTCACTTGGTCCCCCTCTCTGCTTCTCTCCTACTTTCCTCTTTCTCACCCATAGAACCTGATGAGGTCCCTAGACAAGTCCTCAATGAAATTTTCTTCCAAGCAGGTACTCCCCTGCTCCTGCAGAACTATCAAGGAAAAGATTGCCTCCCTTGCACCAGCCTTGACTGATTTCTGCAACCACTCTTTGTCCACTGGTTCCTTCCTGCTACCCTTCAAGACCTCCCTTGAACATCCTCTCCTCAAAAATCCCTCTGCCGACTCTGCTTGCCCGGCTAACTACCACCCTATCTCCATTACTCCCTTTCTGGGCAGACTCCCGTAGAAGCTGTTCATCTCCCAAGTGATCCAACACACTGAATCTGGGTGGATTCAGAGCTGCCAGAGGCACAGAAACTGCTCTCCAGAACACCTGTGATGACTTGCTCACAAATCTCTATTCTAGCTCTCCATCCGTTCTCATCCTTCTGGATCTTTCCTCTGTCTTTAACGCAGTCAATCATGCCACCATGACAATTCGGCTTTGTGACAGCCTTGGCATCATGGGCCTGGCACTGGGCTAGTGGACCTCATTCCTCTCTGACCAGCCTTCCCAGGTTCAATTGGGCCCTTTTCTCTCCCCTATCACACTCTCCACCTGCAGCATCCCTCAAGGCTTTATCCTCTCGATGTGGCTTTTCAACATCTACCTTGCTCCTCTGGCCCACCTGATCCCCGCCTTCTCTCCTCCCTTCCAGTGTTCTGCAGATGGCACACAGCTCTCCTTCAAGCTTCCCTCCACTGACTCCTCTTCCTCCTCTCTAATCCCTGACTGTCTGACTGCTATTCAGGCATGTTGGGCTGGCAATGATCTCTGCATTAATTCCAGTAAAACGGAGACTCTTCTCATTGGGACCTCAGCTCCATACTTCCTTCCTACCCTCTAACTACACTCAACGGGGCCCTGCCCCTAACCCTCTTGTGAGGCAAAAAACCTTGGTGTCATCTTTGACTCCTCTCTCTCCTTCTCTCCTCGCATTGCAGACCTTGTCAAGAAGGTCCACTATCAGCTGCACCGCCTCAGAGGCATCCTCCCTTTCCTCTCCTTTCCCCAGAAATTCAATGTTTCCAGAGCTCTGGTCTTCTCTAGGCTGGTCTACTGCAACAGCCTCTTCCTCAATCTTCCTTTATCTGCCCTTCACCCCCCTTCAACTAATCCAGAATAGGACTGTGAGACTTATCCTTGGCCTTAAACCCAGGGACTGCATCTCTCCAACCCTAAAATCTCTCCAATGGCCCCCGATTGCTGCTAGGATCAAGTTCAAGACCCTCTGGATCATCCACGAGGCTTTCCGGGCTCTGGTACCCCCTACATCCAAATATCTCCCCGCTAGAGCCTTCGGTCTTCTGGCTCCAACTCTCTGCAGATCAGATACTTCTCTAAGCAGAGAGTGGGGGTAGATTTCTCTCCTCTGCAGGAGCCTCCCTCTGGAATGGTCTCCCTGCCCCATTCAGGTTCAGCAGGATCTCCTTAAGTTCTGGAAGCTCCTCAAGACCCTCCTTTTCTCTTCTCCCTTCCCTCTCCCCTTCCCCTGCTAACACACCAGTGTCCCGCAGTGAATGGCTGCCTGGTTTCCCTCTGAGTTCAACAGGGCACCAGCCCCCCCGCCCAGTCCACCCCCTTCCCCACACTTATCACTCTCTCCTCTTGCCCTGCACTCCCCTTCTGACCCTAGCACTTTGCATTTTGGGCAAACCGGCAGTCCCCCCCTGGCTCGCACTTCTTGTTAATGCACTTGCACAATCCAAATGTCACAAGGACTATTAGAGCCATTATTGTTATCTTTATCCCTTGTGCCCCCTATTTTTGCCTTGTTGCACCTTGAAACACCATTTATTGTATAGGCGCCTTACAATTATCCAATAAATAAAAATAATTTTTAAAAATCAGGGAAGTCTTTCCATCTAACAGAACTTTTCCTCAATAATAAACAATTAAAACGTGCATGAGTGATCAGCCATGAGTCTGTTTTTTTATGACTCAACATAAGATATGGCTGAATTAAACCTGCCTGAATGATGTCTGTATGCAGTCTATTGGACCCAAACCTCATTTCTTTGTACACACGTCTCTCGTTCACTGCCAAAACAAATTGACACGTGTAACGCTTTTGTTGCACAAGTGGGAGCAGTGCACTTGGTTGAAAAAGTGCAAGTGCAAGTACATTGAATTGTGTCCAAAAATGACTTATGAAGAAAAACCATGGAATTATTTGACCAATCCACAGTACCTTTAATAAGCCACTGCTAGGAATTTTGAAATGCAGTGGACAATGGAGACTATGTGCAGACCTTGAGGAATTGAATAAGAGGGTGCACATGTAACGGTGGCCTCTTCCTTATACTGATCAGGGCCTTGCACAGATCCAGGGTTCGAAAGTATAGACTGCCCTTGACTTGAGTAATAGACATTCAACTGTCTCTGTACCATGTGTACACCAGTATAAACTTGCCTTTAAATTGGGAAGCAGCCCTATGCATGGACCATAACTCCCCTTTTGGAAATGAGTTCAATATATTCCTACACAAGCCCATGTCTGCACTTGAAGAAAGAGGAAATGTGGCTAATGTGGATGACCAATTTATCGAAAGTAAAACTATTCAAGAACACCTGGGGGAAATCCACTCCACGATGACTTTGCTAAGAAATGAATGTGCAATGTTATATCTCCAGAAAGCATAGTGGTGCAGAACTAAAGTAAACTTTCTAGGCATTGAAATCACAGCCGAGGATCTGAATCCTCAGAAGAAGAAGATTGAACCTCTACTGAAATTAAAGAACACAACAAATCTGTGGTAATTATGTAGCCTCTTAACTACAGGTGTAAATTCATAGAGGATTGCACAGAGATCCCTCAACTCTTGGTCCAGCTTTTGAAGGCAGTGGTCAAATGGCAATGTGGGGACTGCCAGGCAGAAATTGTGAAAAACTATGGTCCATTGATCCATGAGCAACATTTAATAATGTAGACCTCTCACAGGGCTCTGCAATATTTGCAGAGTGACCGGATATGAACTGGGAATGTCCCTACTTCAAGGATTATGCTGGGGTAGACATTTTTTGTCTGAGCACGGGAACGAGGTTCACACTACGTAAATTGTACTATGCCATGGTGCAGCTGAGTTAGATGCGATGTTGCAGCTAAATATGTGTTCAATGCAGTTAGAAGAATTGAAATTAGTGTTACTTTGTGTTTTAGTTGGATACAGTTTAGAGTAACAGTAGGGCAGCAACATGAGTAGCAGTAGCACAAATACAATGGATTATGCAATGTACAAGTCGTAGCGCTGAGAGGTTTGTAGTGGGGAGCTTTATACATGCAAGAGAGGAGTTCATTGAAGGGGAAACTAACATGTGGGAATTCAACAATGGTTTAGATTGCAGACACATTTAGGGCATTGGGAATTACAGGGCTCATTGTGGGTGAATGGAAACATCAGAGAATGCAGGTTTGATCTACTGGAGTCATAGTAGACCCAGAGACCCTAGATTCACAGGAATGCTTTTTTTACCTGCTTTGGAGAGTTGGATGGCCGAGGTCATGGAAGGGGGTTAGAAGTGAACCACTTATGGGCCGTTGTGATACCATCGCAAAGGGCTGAAGGCAAGAACAGAATGGAAAACAATTTGTTTGATTTTTATAGCCGGATTGGGTTCTTAGATGCAAAGGGCAATTTTCCTGACAGCATGAAGGCTTGTTTTTCGGTGACCAGAAAGGTCCGGTTACATGGAGGGTTACATTGACAGTGGGTGGTTTATGGGCTTTCAGGGAAGTAAGCCAAAGGCTGTATGATTTGAAGTGGCAGTCACAAATAGGATTACATGAAAGAATGCAGAGAAAATAATATGGGATGCTGGAGCATCTGGGAGGATATGGTTTTTAATGCTGCTTCAAAGGAGTACTTAATTATTTTCTCTCACGCCCCTGTTAGAACTGATATAATATTGTTTCGTCCTCATTGTATATGTTAGCCTATGCCCAGCCGCTTTGCGAGGAAATTCGTATTACAAGGTTGTGACCTCAAGTGAATCAAGCCTCCAATTTAGGTTAGAGCCGCCATTTTAGTTTATTGTACAAAGTCACCCTGTAGTCTAAAATGGCCGTCTCGTGTGCTCTTGTTCTTGCCTTAACCTCTTCAACCTCTGTAGGAGGGTTAATGTCCAACCTGCCGTCAGGCTACATGTTAGGGTCATGTAGACCTTGTCCTTTGTTGACCTCGGGATCAGGGGATTACTTAAATCAGCAATGTTAACCTACAAGTATACAAGAACAATAATGCTATCCAAATACGACATGCGAAACATTTGTTTGATCTGTATTAAAGCAATGTGTAAAGAGTGTAACGTTAAACTAGAGAATAATAATGTTTGTTAGTAAATGTATTAAAAAGTAAACCGCATGCACGAGATATGTAAATTAGGAAACGAACCTGGCGCGACCCTAGCCCAGTGTATAATTAACTTGTAAGAGGCTGGACATCATTATAACAAACTGTATAAATACGCTGATGTCCAGCTAGCAAATTCTGCTCACTTCTCACATTGAACCCTGCTGGTGGTCTCTGTGATGTATTGACAGCCAAATAGCTATTTGTGTACTTTGTTCGATACTGTTCAGTTTTGTAATAAAGATTCTGGGAATCTTTACAAGCCCGTGTCGGTATATTTTCCTTTGCATGGTGTAAAAGCCTTAATATTGTATCTTTCTGATTTCACAGATGGCGCCCGAATAGGGACCCTCAAGATCGACTTCGTCTCGTTGAAGGTTGGCTCGGCCATCTGACCGGGATTGGACGGTGCCAACAGAAACGGACACTCTGGACGAGAAGCAAATTCCTCGACAAAACTGCACGATCTGATCCCTGAACGGTGAGCTGTAGCCCGAGACGACATCTTGACGAGGGTCCATATATCGATGTGGGTAAATTTGTCGAAAATCAACAGACACGTGGGTCCTTAGCATTGTCCTTAGTAACCCGATCGGGCCTCCCAGTCCTTTGGTCAGGTGAATCGTGTCCCAATTCTTAATTTCACCCTGACAATTTGAATTTGGCGCATTGTACTCGCGAGCACAATTACTTGACCAGGTAACACCAGAACTTTGATATTCCTGGGAAATTGTTTGCCTGTTTTAGGGCATTATTCCGCAGCGACAGACAATCTTTAGAAGATAGCCGTCCCGCACCACAGGAGGGGTCGCCGGCATGTACTATGTACTAGAGTACCTGCAGAACAAGTGTGTAAATAGAAAGATTTGTTGTCCCGCAGAATTGTTGTGTGTTTATAAGAGAGCTTTTTCGGTTGATACTTCTTCGACTGCCTTAGCGCTTGATCTGGCTCTGTTGCTTAGTAAGCGTTCTGAGCTGCCTACTTCTCAGTTGCCTATGAGAGAGGTCCCTCCGACATTTGTCCCGGAAGTTGAGATTGCGGCCGATGCTGGACGAGGAATACTTGCGGGAGAAATTCCTGCACATTACGTATCACAGTGTGTTCACGTCCCATTTTCAAGACAGGAAGTGAACACCATAAAGCAATCTATTCCCGATGTAAGAAAGAATCCGACCGGGTTCTATAAAGAAATAGAGTCGGTCTTACAGTCGTCGGTATTCACCTTAAGTGATATTGATTTATTATTTCCCGTACTCCTGCCAGTTGATTTGTGGAAACAGATTAGCACTGTAGATGATGTACCTGGGTTGGGAGATACATGGGATAACATATTTAGGCTAGATAAAGACCAGCTGGCCAACGACTGCCTCAAGTGATATTAACCTTGCCTGATAGAATTATTGTAAAATTGAAAACTATAGTTCCTGAAAAAAGAATCATTTGGGGCAAGTTTACGGCCTGTGTCCAAGGAAAATCTGAGGGTGCTACCGATTTCTTCAATTGGTTTGAGCAGGTATTTTCAGATTTCAGTGGACAAGACTTAGGCACAGAGTCAGGGAAAAAGCTGTTTGTCGAAATATTTGTATGTGGATTGCTGCCTGACATCCAGTTACAGATTATGTCTTCTGAAAGCGCTTGGCAGGCGAAGTCTCAATCAGAAGTACTGCAAATGGCACAGTACTATGAAAATCGTGTAAATACTGAAATGGAAAAACTTGAGAAAAAAAAGGGTGACCTGAAAACAAAAGCTTTATTACAACAGATTGTTAGAAGCCCTAGAGGGGATAATCAATTTAGAGGTCAGTACATTCCAAAGGGAAGTGCGCCCTTGGCTCCGGTAACCATTAACCAGTGTGCCTATTGTCGACAGGAAGGCCACTGGCGCCCACAATGTCTGACCTTGCAGCAAAGGTCATTTGGGAACATGGTAGATGATCCAGAGGTCGCCCAGGTGCAGGGGGCCCTGGCAGAGGTCAGTTTGTACCAGAATCACAGCAACCTCCTTCACAAGATAAGCAAGTTTCGAATGTGGATAATAGAAACATTTTTGATCACCCTTCTGCCGCGTACCTCTCTGAAGAGCTTCCTTTTGATAATATTGTTTCGCTAGGATTGCCGGAAGCAGGATTTGGAACCTACGCCTATTCCCGTTCATCAGAAAGGCCCCTACGTTGAGATGGCAGTGGGAAATAGGATGCATCTATTTTTAGTAGATACGGGAGCACAGAAATGTTCCATTGATCATTCACGGGTTCCAGATATTCCCCTGTCAGGGCAGTCCAACGTTTCCATAGGGTTTACTTGAATCAGCAATGTTAACCTACAAGTATACAAGAACAATAATGCTATCCAAATACGACATGCAAAACATTTGTTTGATCTGTAGTAAAGCAATGTGTAAAGAGTGTAACGTTAAACTAGAGAATAATAATGTTTGTTAGTAAATGTATTAAAAAGTAAACCGCATGCACTAGATATGTAAATTAGGAAACAAACCTGGCGCGACCCTAGCCTAGTGTATAATTAACTTGTAAGAGGCTGGACATCATTATAACAAACTGTATAAATACGCTGATGTCCAGCTAGCAAATTCTGCTCACTGCTCACATTGAACACTGCTGGTGGTCTCTGTGATGTATTGACAGCCAAATAGCTATTTGTGTACTTTGTTTCATACTGTTCAGTTTTGTAATAAAGATTCTGGGAATCTTTACAAGCCTGTGTTGGTGTGTTTTCCTTTGCATGGTGTAAAAGCCTTAATATTGTATTTTTCTGATTTCACACCCCTTTCTTTGGAGTGTTTATGAAAATACTTGCACATTCACCATCTGGGTTAATGGATTTCTGTCACATGAGCTGAATAATAAACTGAGTTATTCATGAATGATAAATGTATTATGTGGAGTAGTCATAACTGACTATGAAAGAGGATCACATGTCAAAGGGGTTCTACTTTTTGAATGTATCCAATGGGGTTTAATTGGAGTATTATAGGAGTATTAAATTAGTTTGCATTAGAGCTAGCTAGTGCGGGGTTAGGGGATGACTTTGTAACGAAATATGTTTGATTATCTAAACTGACTAACTGTATATAAGTTGAAACTCTGCCGTCATTCGGAGAGAATATGGTTAGTATTCATATCCAAGGAACTGACTAGCCCCACTCGGTTGTTAGCATGCAATAAACGTGCTTTTCTGTTAAAGTGCAATAATTTACTTGTGGAAGCCGTTCTTTCACATCAGAATCTTTGAATCACTTGCATTTAATTCCTGGATTCTTTCAATGCAAGCTTACGCTGTGGAAATCAGATATGGTTAAACTAAAAGAATTCAGATGGCACAAGGATTAGCGGCTCTACATGATTGTGTCCAAAACAATTGTTTAAAGGGTGAAGAGTTCAAAACAAACAATAATATAGAGGCACATCTAGCTTTTCCTCATAAGGTATGTGGCGAGAAGGCATGTCAGGGAATGCCCATATTTTATGTGGATGGATGTTCCTACCTTATTAAAGAAAATTATGAGTAGGAATTAGTAGCTGGTGTTGGGAATACATGGGTGAATAACACCCCTGAACCTACAGCCAGTTATAAATCTGCGTAGTATTCAGGTGGCGTAACTCATGGCCATATAGAAAGCTGTCCTTACAAGCATCTTAAATCATCACCTCCGAGAACTAGTAATCCTAACAGATTCAGATTACGTCTGTAATGGATCTTTGGAGCATTTAGTGAACTGGAAAGCCAGAGGTATGCTTTGTGCAAACAACAAACCTCTGAAACATGGGAAGTTAATTGAAACGATACATGACATAGTGACATCAAACAACACAACCCTGTTTTGTGAGAAAATAAAGGGTCACTCAAAAGTTGAAGGTCCTGATAAAACCAGACGTGATTTTGCTGATTAATCAGCTGCAACTGGAGCAATCCAAGGTAAATACATTAACATGGAACATCTCGTTGAAGAAATACAAGTAACAGCAGTTACTTGATCACAAAAAGTTGAAAGCAAACATTCTATTTTGCAATGGATGAGAGATGCTCCAGAAAGATATTAATTACCACACAGAAAGAAGATCCAATAATAGGATGATTCTATAAATATAGGGTAGATACAGAAAACGTTCCCTTATCCAACCAGATTTGCAGGAAAAGGATAAGCTTTGAGCTTTACAGAAATTACAGATGTTTATAATTCAGGATGGGTTTTTGGTTAGGAATTCCCAATCTTGCTATGATCGGTGGGTGGTACGTATCTCATTCTTATGAAACCATGCAGGGCCTGTATGTAGGATCCTTTGATTAATGCAAAAAAAAAAGAATTTTGCAATTAAATGATGGCTATTAAATGTATGAATGTATCAGAAGATGCATACAAGACTGAAAAGGGTGTATGCAACAGCAATTTAAGAATTGGCTAAATTATCATTGGTAAAGTAAGTTTACCCAAGAATGGATTAATGTCACAATGGAGATTATTATCAAAAAACGGGCTCCTGGTTGCGACCCTATTCTACCCAGGAGGGCTAAACTGTCATTAGACACAGATGAAAGGGTCAATTTAAACCAACAACCCCTTAAGCACGGGAGAGACAGTTCACACAATTCAATTACAATTACACACCTCAGGTTTAGTTCAAAACAACACCATATAAATATCTACTTCGAGACACAACACAGAAACTCATTTGATGCATTTGTAAAGCAGCATGAATTACAATGGGTATGCAACCAAGAGAAATAGCTTGGGATGAAATACATAAAATCTACACGGTACATATCCTACTGTCAATGCAAAACAAAAGGGGTCATGACAATGAATGGGTACAACATAGAGTGCAAATTTACACAATCCTGAAAAAACATGCAAAAAACAATGAGTATTTTACAACACTGTGACTAAAAGTCAAAGTCTACACCAGGGTGTTTCGGCCCTCTGGGGCTGCAGTATTAGCCTTTCTTAGACGGGCCTTTGTCAGGACAGACTGAGGCTTCTGGGTGTTCTGCGTATGCTGTCAAAACAAATGGAGCAGGGTGAGGGTTTGTGCTGCAGGGGTCGGTTGAAGAATATCAATAGTAACTAATTTGGCACATTAAATGTGATAATTTGTCAAGCCTGTCTTGGTGAAACAGGCGAGGCTTACCATGTCTGTAAGGAATTGGTGCACGGGAAGGAAGGGGTGCAACCCTGAATAAATCGTAAATGTAATTGAATTGTGTGAACTGTCTGTCATGGGCTTAAGGGGGTGTTGGTTTAAATTGACCCTTTCATCTGTGTCTGATGACAAGGGGATTATGGCAGTATCTAGGCTTGGAGGTGTTTAGCAGTGCCTCAGATAAAAAATGACTGGCAAAAGGAGAACAAATGCAATAACGATAGAGGCACCTCTTAGAGGATGGATCATAAAATGTGCGCATGCTCTCTGATCCCTACGCATACTTTATATGAACAGAAATTCAAGCCTGAAAAACATATGGCCTCAAAGTATTTACTTCTAATATTGATGGTCACTTGGCAAACAGAGAATGTACATTCTGGCAAGCCATTATCGGATTACCCCAAAATATATCAACCCCATTAATCAGACTGGAACTAGATCTGGTCTCTTTAAGCACTATAGTTAAAATAAGAAGGGGTTGTATTTTCTAAAAATAAGGGAAACAGTAAGAGTGATGTAACATGTCTATTAAGCAAGGCAATGACGAATCCATCAACTGGACTCTCTACGTTAGATAATCACATTGCTTTTGTATATGACAAGGACTCATCCCATCGAAATTAACATAGAGCACTTAAAAGGTAAACGAAAATATGTGACTTGTGCAATAATGTCTCATTAACTGAGACAAAGCATAGATTGTGGGATTTCAATAGTCACATAGAACGGTATGGTTCTACTAGTAGCTATATCAAAAAAATTTAGAATAGATATCTGACCTCACAACAGCTACCATTACAGTCAATTCTGATTGTACTTGCTGGAAACTCTGGAGACGCATGGTCCTAGATTAGAGCAGGGCGCACATGCAGACTTTGTAAAGCTTTAACTGCCTTGGAAGCTATGAAACATATTGTTATACAGTCCAGCGATAACCAAAATTGTCACTTCGTGGAGCAATGGACTCGCACCCTCCCACATCATCGTTGTGTGGGCAGTTCCATGTTCGGGACACAAGGGTGAAGGGAAGTGATGTTGGGCTAGGGAGAGTGCTGGTCGGGGGGGGGAGGGGTTGCAATTCGTGTGTAGTGAAAATAAAGAGATGTTGAATCTTGTGACCTGTCTGTGTCTTTGGCTCTGTGTATGAGTGTGAACACGGGGTGGCCCTGTGCCGACAGGAGCGTGGTTTTCCAGCACAAGCTGACACTGGCGACGCGTGCCAACCAGGAGGCTCTGCTGCCCGGGAGAGCTTTTCACGAGGGAGCCGGAGCAGCCTGTGTGCCCCACCAGGTCTACTGAACGGGGTAGGAGGGTGTTGTCCGGCACTGCTCGCGCCTCTGCACACCTTCACAGGACAGGCCCTGCGACTCTGCGGGAAGCGGACAGCACAGCAAGGGGCCCGACACTGGTAAGCCCCGCCCCATTTGTTGCGCTTTACACACTGTGAACCCTGCAGTACACACCCAGGCCAGAGGCCTGGCACCGTTATGCCATGCGCCTGCATAGCACCGCAGGGTCACACCAGCCACTGCCACAGGCTGCTATTTAACCAGAGCAGAAAGCACTGTGGATACACCACACGACAAACCCAGGCCAGAGACCTGGCATGGTCATGCCACACCACTGCACGTGCCTACAGAGAGCCCCTGCTTCACAACAGCCCCAGACATAGGCTGCAGGCAGGAGAAAAGCCTACAAGGCATCTGCAAGGACTGCAACACTCATAAGCAGAGCACCAGTTCCAATCAGGCCCTTTTTCCAGACTGCTTGGAAAGACACGTGCAGAGACACTGCAGGACTTCACCTAGGCCCACAGGCACCCCCTTGTCCCTGAGTGGTAACAAGGGCACGACACTGGCCTCCTTGCCCCAATCAAAGGCTTAGCCTCTCTCTCTTCCAAACTCATCCCAGCTGCAGCCCTCCAGGGCATACTTATATCAAACAGTGAGGCCTCGTCCACTTCAGGATCTGGACCATCAGGGCAGGTGCCCTCTACGGCTGGGGGCTCCCAAATACTGCACCTGCCCCACGCATTCGATGTGCACAACACCAGCAATCTGGGTCCCAGATGGTCGACATGGCTGCAAGACTTTAAATTTTACGTGGGTGCCATAGGACTTGAGGATGATGTCAGGCTCAAGAACACGCTCTCTGTGGCCATCGGACCTGCAGCTTGTGAACCTTGACACTGCGACATATCACGACCTGCATAACAAATTGACAAAATACTTCACACCCCATACCACCGTCGACTATGAGAGACACCTCTTTCATGTCACACGTCAAGACAAAGGAGAATCCCTTGACAATTACGTAATGAGGCTGCGCATCAAATTTAAGCACTGAAAATTTCATCGCTATTCAAATGACGAAGCCTAACAATCGCAAGTTATGGTATGTTGTTAGGTTGATTGGCATTTATATAGTGCTTTATATATCATTGGTATGACTTCAAAGCGCTGGTAGGTTGAACGCCCTCAGGAACCGTAGTTCAAGTCAGTAGAGAGAAGGAGTGTTGCATGGTGCGTGGGTGCACCGGATATGTGTGCAGCTGGTATGGCTGTTGGATGATAGCTGCTTTATAGCGATGGGTGTGGTGATGATTAAATCAGTTGGATATGTTCAGTCTGGTGGGTGGATACCTAGACTGGGTTCTGGCTGCGTTGTGCCGGAGGAACACCTAAACTAGCCGGAATGTGCTCAGCTAGCTGTGTTTTATTAGGGTGATGAGGTGTTTGTGGGGTCGTGTTCGTATGAAAACAGCTAGGCCGAATTATCAGGGTGTAGCTGTGTTCTAGTTGAATTATGGTGTATAGAAGAGAGCAAGCATAGTGATATGAATGGTGGATTTCAGTACCAGTGCCTGAGACCGGGCACGTTAGCAGGACAGTGGGGACGTACATAGTGACATACATATATATGGAGTCAGTTCCATTCACTTCTTCCGTTTCATCCACTGGGTCAATTTCATCCACTCCGTCTGTTCAATCACTCCATGTGTTCCATCCTTTCCATCCACGCTTCCACCTGCACCAACCATTTCGTCCACACCTACCATTTTATCAGTTCTATCCGTATTACAGTTCCGTCCACACCAACTGTACCATCCGCACCAGCCGTTCTATCCACACCAACCGTTCTATCCGTACCAGCCATTCCAACCATATCAACCGTTCAATCCGTACCAAACGGTCAATCTGCACCAACTGGTCCATCCGCACCGACCGTTCCATCCGCACCGACCGTTCCTTCCGCACCGACCGTTCCTTCTGCACCGACCATTTCATCCACACCGACCGTTCCATCCGCACCAACCGTTCCATCTGCACCATCCGCTCCATCTGACCCAACCGTTCCATCTGCACCAGCTGTTCCATCTGCACCAGCTGTTCCATCTGCACCAAACGTTCCATCCGCACCAACCGATCCATCCACACCAACCATTCCATCCGCACCAAACGTTCCATCCGCACTAAGTGTTCCATCTGCACCAATCGTTCTATAAACTCATTATGTTTCATCCACTCATTCGGTTCTGTCCACTCCTTCGGTTCCATCCACTCCTTCGGTTCCATCCATTCCTTTGGTTCCATCCACTCCTTCAAGTCATAGCGGGGTGAGACTCCCAGTCATTCCGCAAGAAACTTCTGCATAACAGAGGTCACTGGATGAGATCCTCAAACTGCCGTGCATGGAAGCAGCTGTTCAGTCCCAACTGGACAATCTGGGCAAGGTCATGATACAATCGAAAGCTTCTGACCCAAACAACATCAATAAGCTTGTCACCACACCGCTGAACATTCCGCCCAAACGCACGGATGCCAGGTGCTATAGGTGCGGATACGAATACCCCCACATGGGCCACTGCCCAGCCCTAGGACAGAAATGTGCTGCGTGTGGTGGCGAGGGTCACTTCAGGGCGGTCTGCAAAAATGCCCCTGCTGCCCTGGGCAGCCGGAGGAGCATGAGGGAATGCAGGAGGATGACACCCATGAGCCCCCAGGAGGGTGGTCCTGACCAAGAACCCAGATGGCAACGATGGGAGGAACGCGACCACAGGAGGGCATACACCCGTGAGGAGTACCAGCCTGCTGACACGCCCAGAAGAAGCGGCCACCGACGCTACGCCCGCTATGTCAAAATACGGTCACCCTCCAGCAGTGATTCCCCTTCCTCAGGCGAGGATCAAAGGAAGAAAGGACACGTCTGGGTCCTGAACAACAGCACGGCCACTCAACACAGTCTCTCGAAGTGGCTCTCGAAGTGAATGGCACGGCGGTGGACTTTCAGATAGACACCCGAGCCACGGCAGACTGAGTTTTCCTGCAGGTTTGTGTGTGATGCATATTCTATAGGGATGGAGTTTTTCTGGTCCCATTGTATGAATGGAAAATGGATTAGTTGGATATTGGCGTTTGTGCACTTTTGGCTCTATATTTATTCGTAGCAAAAATGATGCATCTGTTATTTTGAATCGTTTTTAGGCTTTTCAAGAAACTTGATCCAAGTCTAAATGATGTCGTGGATATACATACTACATCTAGCCGACGTGAAGTCCAAATAGAAGACATCCCGCGTATGACAGGCGTGCCGAGGCTACATCGTTATTTCTGGTGAGAATGAGCACGGACTCTCTCAGCACTTGCCGCTGCAGCCTTTAATGCTAAGGAGCAGGATTAGCTTCTGTGCCCTTCCTATTGGCTACTCCACCCTCCCCCGTTTCGGTCTCTGCCCCCCCTCTCGCGCAAGCGTGGGGATGTGCCAGGCAAAGGCGCGCGTCGAATCCCTGTGTCTCGCGCGGTTGCGCGCGCTGCCGTAGTCCTCGCGCCGGCTCTTCTGATACTCTGATGTCATCGTGCCACCTGGACCCTCAAAGATAACAGTGAGGAATAGGAGCAAGCAAGCAAGCGTTGGGCGATCGTGCAGCCAGGCCGTGCCCTCTACCTGAGCAGAGGTGTAGCCCTCAAAGGTAAGCCATGTCGCAGAGCATGTTGCGTTGTCTGGATCGGAAGAATCTCAGCCGCTAGAACCTTGCTGAGTAATCGACACCGGCTGGTGCTGCTGGACACCGGCTTCCAGGGAGACGTGCGCATGCGTACAGGCCGGGCACCGGGAGCGTAGGCGCTGCTGCCTGGTCCCATCATCGGAGCAGGGTGTTCTTGCACAATCATTACGACCCTGCTGTGAGGGGAGACGGGCATTAGCGCAGCTAGGAAACCACGATGCTTCCATAGCACGACATCCTAAACCTAGCCAGACACCACAATACGCACCACACTCAGCATGAGCAGAAACTAAAGGCACGGTGCCACGGAGGACGGAAATGCTGATCCTCCCAGGACTGACGCCCGCACAAAACAGAGACACTGCCCGTGATCAGAAAGCGAGGAATGATTTTATTAACCAGGAGCTGCATTTTCTTTGACATAATATGCGTTTTGAGTGCATATAAAGTGTGTGTGTTACGCAGATAATTGTGCATTCTGTCTTATGGTTTATCAAGAGTATAAACTTTTGATTTTCACGGTGGCGGGGGGGCAACGGTGCCCACTCCCACACATGAGGAAGCAACCACGCAATCAGTAGCCCCTTCCCGCCGGAGTGTCTGGCGGTTCTATCGCCACGCCAAGAATTGATTTCAAATAATGTGCTGAAATTATAGATTCGCTTTACATCACCCTTTCAGAAGAAATTGGGAACAAGGCTATACGATTTACATGCAGTTCTGAGTGCCGAACTCCGCAACAGTCTCACAACCTCCTGAACTACCTCTTCCGCTGTTTGCCTTTGGGCATAATAAATACTCTCTAAAGAATTCAACATCGTGGGTGGATCCACTCACACTGGTCAATATCACAGCACGTTGCCACCATTGGTACCTGAGTGGAAATGGCTTGAAAGTAAATGTTTCATCTGAACTACACACAGTGACATTTACAATACACAGCCTGCATCTGTAAACTTCTTTGCTGGGGTAAAGTGAGGCTGTAGCACCCGTGAGAGGGAATGTGAGGGGCCGATGCCACCTGTGTCTCTGTGAACTCGAGCCGGAGCCAGGATAATTACAAGAAAACAAGAACCACGCCAGCCCAAACATCCCGGCTCGAGATTGTTTTTATAGACTATGATTTGACAATCACGAGTTGTGAAACCTGCCATTCACCAAAGCCAGCGGACATTGCGGTACATACTGTTGCGAAGTGGATACGTGTCATACTGAGGAGTCAGGGGCTGTCGCGTGAGCCCGGTCAGCTGAAATGACTGCTGTGTGCGTCCTGCTCTCACCGCAGAAACCTGACAGTCAAGTATTCATCGCTTCTCTCTTTGATGACTCGCCAGACATGACTCACATGTGTACATCTAGAATGGTGACGTCAGACGCAGGGCTGGATTAAGCTTCTTGGGCGCACGCTGGGCAATCATTCCAATGTCAAAACATTGCCAGCCAGAACATGTCTGCAGCAAAAGTACTGGCCGCCTGCGTTATTTTACTAGGATTGCAACCTGTAACCAGAAGGATGGGCACATATCTCTGCAGCAGGCACATTAACATGCACAACTATTTTACTTGGGATCTGTAACTGCTGAGCTATCGCACTTGCTCATTTTAGGTGATTTTTATAACGTGCACGGTCCTCCATGTTTGGCTAAGACTTGCGAGCTGCTTGTCCAGCATTCTATGCCGCATTTGTGAAGTTCATTTGACCTGCACTCTCTTTAGCCGCTCCTAACAAGCGCTTTTGCCCCTTATAATGGCACACCTTGTACCACACTGTAAAGGACGAAAAGCGCACATGTGATCCTTAGGGAATGGGATTTGTGAAAAGTTTGGAAACTTCAAGCATATGGTGATACCAGGTGCGCACTGTCATTGAGCTGATCGGGCTGACCCGCGTGTTCCCCAAATGCGAGCGAAGGGGCGGGGTTTCCGTGCCCTTAAACAGGATCAGGGGCATGCTTCTGGACACATTTTGTTTCTTCGAGGCAAATCTGCTCGGCTAGGATGATCAAGCACTGCCCGTTTCCACAGTCACAGCCCCCCTAAGACACACATGCTGCGTCCCTGTCTCTGCAGCCAGTGATGTAATGAACTCTACAACACGTTTCGTTTGTCATCAGCAGCATAGCCTTTCTTATGCATGATGGTGAATTTCCAACTGAAAGACCACCAGTCACCTTGCAAATCTGTGACAGTTAAAGCGAGCAACACAATAAATCACCCTTTGAAAATGTGTTCATATCCATGAAGTCTAATAGCTTGAGATGCTAACAAGTAAGGTTTGCTTTGATGTCCTTAGTTGAATGTTCTTAAAACCAAACATAACAATACGCTGGAAGTTTGTGACATCTCCAAGCCTAAGTGAGTTTATGACACAACTTATTTTATTGTGTGTCTTAAAGCACTGCAAATTAAGTGGATAAATAGATATTTTGCTTGTTTCATCTTATAGTTTTCCATTCAGAATGTGGAAAATAAAGGTACACTAATGTTATTTTGGCCCAACATGCTGCTATAAGGATTTACATGTTGTCATGATGCTTTACTATGCAATTTGTGTATTTTGCAAGTAAACTCTATAGGACAATATTATTGCAGGTCTTGACACCCAAAACGTATATATTTGTTCCAAGTAAAGCGTGAAAAAAGGTGGCCGTACCCAAATTGCAGAGTGGGTTAAAATCCCTGCTTCACTGTTTAGCTTAAGTGTATGATCCCAGGCAAACAAAGTAATCTCAGGCTGCCTTCAACTGCAACAATTGGAGTGCTTATACGTGATTACGTTTACACCCTTACAATGGGACAGTTTTAATAAGCATAGGGACACATTGGTGTATCCTGCTGCCCCTCTGCTAGTGGCTCCAATACTGTCACATAGAATTGCATTATTGCTGCACTTGATTAGACAAGCAGACATAGTCTCACCAGCCAGTTGGTGCACCATTCTATTATAGCGGACTAACTGTGGTAGAACCAATATTACCCTTTCTGCGCTGTTGCTCCCAGCCACTGAAGTTGCTTGGGCTGCCCAAAGTACTGCCCCACATTCTGCAATGTCCTGTTATGCTATGATATTCAGTCTTTCATTGCTCACCATCTGCCATTTTCACATTTTCTAGGACCTTCAGGATTTGCAAGAATTGGGTGTTTTCAGACTTAAAGGAGAGAGTTAACTGATTGTAGTATTGAAGCTACACTAGAATAGTCTCATTACAATGAGTAATGCAGTTAGATGCCTCTACACAAGTAAGTTTGCCACTCCTCCACCGTCTTTGAAGTTAGCGCCTCTTTCAACATTTGAAGGGTTAGCCCCACCTAAATTTTAGCCTAGGTGCACCCTTCGATCTGCACACTTGCATTTTGTTGGACAGAGAGATGAGAGAAGCCTTTCCCGAAACTGGCAGTGTTAAAGTTTTACTCTGTGTTCAGAAAAATGTACTTGAACAATTTATTGGAACAAACATAGTCATACTTTAAAGCTGCTACTTTCAAGAAAGACTTCCATCGCCTCTCTGCATGTTCTGCTTTAAAATGTACTATTTGATAGTTTGTACCCACACCAGACAAGGGGGGGGGTAGAACAGTGGGGGTGTTTGCCATGCCTATTTTCTGAAGTAACCTCTCGCATCACCACTTAGCCCCCCACCCCGAAATGTAGGTTTTGTAAGGCCCCATGGTAATACTGATGCCAAACTGTTGAGTTTGTAATAAGTTGGGTCATCTCCACACCATCTCTATGGATTTCACTCCTATTTACTAACGCGTTAGTTACCTCATTGTCAAGAGTTCTTCCGGAGATAGTGACACTGCATATGGGAGCAGGATCAGCCACAGTGTACTGCCTCTTTAAGAAAGGGCTGCAGATAATCCAGAAAGCGGTATATCTCATAGAGTGTAGTTTTGGTTCGATACAACAGTGACTTTATAAAAAAGTCCAGGATGAATTTAAGTGTCTATACATTTAGATAATGAGTGTTTACAGCTTTCTGTTTCTGCACATGGGTGTCACCAAACGGGGATACAGTGCAGTTTCTCATGGGGGGGCAACATGCAGAGGTCGAAGTGGGGGGGAGCAGTCGGGAGCGGTGCTCCTATACTTTTTATTTTTCAGTTTCACTGTTCCTATACTTTTATTTTAAAAAGAAACCGTTCCGGAACGGTTTCGTTTTAAAATAAAAGTGTAGGAAGAAGTTGAAGCTTGCACTTCAGTGCACTGCACTGAACATTCCCTTAAATAACAGGTGAGTTTGTTTGGAGGTTTGGACTGTGTGTGGGAGGGGCCGCAGCAATGAGGTATGTGGAGTGTGGGGCAGACCGGCAAGGAGCATAGCTCCACTACTTCTTTTCGTACACTTCAACCACTGGCAACATGTCTGACTGCCAGGGGTGCAGATAGTTTCAAAAGTCAGGATCAGCTGTTCTCAGGCAACGGTCAGGGATTAATTTACAAATTCTGTTGCCGTTTGTCTGATTTTGTTTTGTTTTTTGCTCGTCTTTTATTTTTTTTTGCCTTGCATTTTTGCAAGTACAAAGAAAAACACAGAAAACTACAGAAATAGTCAAATCTATTTTTAAGAAGTCGTCTTTGTCAGTAGCGATTTTTAAACATACAGCGTTTAGTAGTAGATGACTATTGACACATTTGTCAGTGGGCAACTGGGAGCCACTATTGCTAGTTGGATGTCCTATACAACGTGCACATATTGTATGATTAGAAACACCATCCCATGTACAACAATGACTACAGTTAGGTGGCTTTGTAATGCCATTCCTTGCACTGTGTGACTGAGTTTCCATAGTATAGTTGTAAGCAGTGGTCGAAGTGTACGAAAAGAAGTAGTGGAACTATGTTCCCTGCTGGTCTGCGCCACTCCCCACAAACTCCATTCCTGCACCCCCTCCCACACACAATCCACACCCCCAAATAAACACACCTGCTATTTATGGGAATGTGCAGTGCAGTGCACTGAAGTGCAAGCTTCAACTCTTCCTACACTTTTTTTTTTTAAAACTAAACCATTCCAGAACGGTTTCTTTTCAAAATAAAAGTATAGGAACAGTGAAACTTTTTAAAAAAAGTATAGGAGCATGCTCCTGACCGCTCCCGCCCACTTCGACCTCTGGTTGTAAGACATATAGGATTTGTTTAGGATCCCACTAACACAGATCTGTACAAACAACTACTTGGAAAATACTTGATCAAGTGCCTAAACTGCAGACTGGTCTCATATCTCGGCTTCACCACATAACCAAAGTGTGTGATCCTGGACAAATCAGTTCATCTCTCTGTGCCTTAGCTACCATCTTTGGAAGTCACAAGAAGGGATTCAGTTTGCAGTGCAGCTATTTAAAAAATCCCCACTCATGGTTTACTAGACTATAGTTTTTGTCAAAGCCAACAATTATGAGCTGTTGTTACCAAATGAGCGAGTCACCCCCCCGGGCATCTTTGTTATGGTGCATTAGCTATAGTTGAGAGGATTTTCAGTAAATTAAATATGGTAAAAAACATATTTTTGTTCTTTAATGGCTAAATAAAGCCTGTTGGCTCTAGTTAAACCTTCAGTTGAGAGCAAACTGATTGCAAAAATATATTACATCAATGTACCTATATATTGATGTATATCAGTATATCAGTAAAAGCATTTTTGACAATGCACGAATACATGAGAATGAAAGTGAGTATGAATAATTTTTTGCAATATTGCCTACTTTGCTGTGTCTGTGATATTTATGTATCTGAATTGAAAGTCTTGTGTAATGTGGAATTTTAATGAAGCGCAACAATCGCCAGGTTCGGCATCTCAGCGCTATAGTGGTAAAGTGTTATGCATGATATCAGTGCTTTGAATTCAGGATCTACTTATGATGAGGATTGCTGGGTTTGAATACAAATGTCTTAAATATTTTAAGGAAAGATAGCAAGTTGGATTCCTTACAGAGATCAAGGGGCCTGGTGTTCCAGGTCCTGATTGCGTTAACAGGGAAGGAGTGGCCACCTAGTCTCCCCTTCCTATAAGGTGGAATTTTCAATAGCCTGTCGTGCTTCAGTCTTGATGACCGTGAATAGAAGTTGGAGCTTAACTTGTGGAGCAGAGGACTCGCTGTAGGATGTTAAAAGCTTTTCAAAACTATGCTCATATTCTTAAAAATTATCTGATTTTTGAATGTTTCTATTGTAAACCAGTGCAAGGAACGTAGGGCTGGGGGTATTGTGCTCTTACCTTTGATCTTTTGTTAAGAGTCTGGCCGTTGTGTTCTGTACTCTCTGCAGTCTTGCAATCTGGTAGTTAGGGAGGTCGAGATATATGCCATTGTTAAAATCTAGGCGGGAGGACACCAGGGAGTTCCTTACCATCACATGGTGGGGAAATGTCATGCAAAGTAAGAGTCTTTTTTATTTTCCTTATCATGAAATATCACAACTTTATTACTGCAGAGATTTGAGAGTTAAGTGTGAGTTTATTGTCTAATTTTACATCTAAATTCTTAACCTCAGAACGTGGAGAAGAGCCTTGCCAAAATAATTTGGCCAACATAGAGTGAGTGGTCCAGGCATTAGGACTGTCATTAATGACTAGAATTTCTATTTGTTTAGGGTTTATCTTCAGGGAGTAAGAGTCCATCCAGGCTTTAACATAGAGGAGACAATTTTTGATTTTAAGGGAGAGTGAGATCCACCAGGATCAGTGTGTCATCAGCGTAGTTAAAAATGAGACTTACTTGGGAGTAACCCTTAAATGCAGTGGTAACGCTATTGCCGGTGCTTTTAAGGGTGCGCTAAATCACAGGTTTGGCAGCATCTACCCGCAGCTCTGAGCTGGGGGTAAATGCACCAGGAATTTGCCGATTATCGGCACAATTACCGTGCGGTAATGCCCGCGATGGTAGTTGTGCCGAAAAATCCTCATTGCATCCAATGGGGAATGGGAAATTCCCGAATGGGCCCAATGGGGAATTACCGTTCCGCCAAACCCGTGATCCAGCACTAACAGCACCAGGGGGTTGGCGGTAACGCTAATAGCCCTGGCAGTAACCGTGTGGTAACACCACCGGGATACCGCCCAACTCGTGATGAGTCCCTTTGTCTTTAAAGCCAAAGTTATACAGTCTCTCCAACAAGATTTGATTGTCCACAGTGTTGAATGCTGCGTAGAGATCTAAAAGTATCAGATTGGCCATTTAATTTTTCTCAGATTGAATCTCAAGTGATCAAGGATGATAATCATAACAAGTTTGGTACTGCGTGATGGTCTAAATCCGTATTGTGCATCCACCAAAGTAGCTGATTCAGCAAAACCCTTTACCTGTGAGACAATAGCCCTTTCCAACTGTTTGAACAAGTAGGGAAGTAGCATAACAGGATGGAATTTGGATAGGTCCTCGGGATCCAAGGATGTTTTTTAGAAGAGGTTTGATCACTGAGATTTTCCAGCTTGAATGAAGGAACAGTGCCTGTCATCAGGGAGGCGTTAAAGATTGGTAGAATCCTATTTGCAAAAGCTGGATTAATGTCCTGGGCAATTCTAGGAGGTATAATATCTAAAGGGGGACCAGAGAAGTTAGAAGACGTAGATGTTCCATATCCACTGTGCAGAGCCAAGTAAAAGTGTCCAGAATGAGCTCAGGTGGTGATAACTGAGGTTGTGAAATACTGGTATTAATGGGTTTTCATCGATTCTAGTGAACAATGATTATAATAATATTGGTGATTTTTTTTTATTGTGACGCAAAGTGGAGATCAAAGTTTCTGGGACGTCCATGCTATGTGTAGAGCTTTCCACTCATCCTTTAATACAAACATCTTTTGGTTATATTGCAAATAAATTCTTATGTTTGGGAGGGACTGCAGTGTGGTGTTTCCAGTATAGGGGCACATTCTGGTGATTCACCGTGGGTGCTGCGTAACCTAGAAACTGCCTGTCATATGCTCCTCCCAATGGCCTGCCTTTTTTTTGCCATGTTTGGGCAACATGGTTTAATTGTTCACCACTGTTAAACTTTGCTGTGGTATTTTAATTAAACATGGGGTGCATCGCTTAGAACACTGCAAAAATTAAATTTATTTAATATTTATCATTGAGAATATAAAATGGCTGTCCTTTTTAGAGAGTAAATAGTCATGGCAATGTCAGGCTTTCTTGTAAATAGTACTTTTGGGAATGCGACAGCAGAGGTTGGGCAGGCAGCAACATGTTGCATGATGACAAAACATCCAGTATATTGTTATGAAGCAGCCTTTTAAGTTTTGCTACCCTGGTGTTGCCAAACGATAGCCCTATGCTGCACTCCTAATGGGATGCAATCCTCAATATGTTTTAGTAGCCAGTTGTGAAATGGGGTCTCCAAACAAACGGAAGACACCTTTCGCAGTGGTGTGTGTGAGACTCTTAGAGAGAAGGGGTAATACAATGTTAATTTGCGTTCATTATCTACACTAGCTGTGTCCTTAAATAAAGGGATGTCCACCTGGTACAGTATAATCCAGAGCCACCAAGATCAATTACCATACAGGTGCACAACATATATTCTTTATATAGCAAAAGATGTTCAAACAACTTACAAACATAGATGAATGGTAAATCAATTCAAATCCAAGTCTCATAAATACAGTTGGATAAGATATTGTAATCAAAGCTATAGAATCACATCAAAAAACAACGTAATGATCACTTAGATTCATATATTCAGCAAAACCCTTAGTTCAATGCAAATGTACAAAACATACAACAATTCAGATACAGAATTCACATACAATGTGTATGTGCTACAGCAGTATGGGTAGTCGAATCCCTTCTGCTCTGTCTTTTATCCTAAACACTCCTAGATGTAATAAAATGCCAACGCGTTTCGGATTCCGATGAATCCATCTTCAGAGCAGGATATGTAAAGTTCCTTCAGGTGATTAAGGATTTTCCTAGGGAAATGTAAATAGACTAATTAGCTCTTGGAGGATTGTAGATAATTTGGGGTGGTTTGGGATGGTGCTTAACAATCAAAGGCACTAACCTTGGAGTTGAAGTTATGGGTCAATCGCTTCAACCTGTATAGCAAGCGAAAAATGGACATTTCAACTAAAATGAATCTCGAATGTTACACTCTGAGCAGTTAGTAAAGAGAAAATATAAATATCACTCACCCGGTCCAGAGGCGAAAAGCTCACCCCGGGTATGAGTAGACTGTTGGAAGGTCGGTTGCACTGTGTGCGTACTGCAGAATATAAAGATAGGGGAATACTATTTAGCAGTGAGTTAGAACGAAAGTTCACGTCTCATCAATAGACATAATTCAACTCAAGGCACGTGTACAGGTCCGGTAAACATAACCGCAAACAGATGTGTAGCGGCATATTGGCGCCGTTCACGGGTGGTGGCTCTAATGCGTGTTGCATAGTTGTAAGATACATAACTTATCTGGTCAAGACCAGTCCGTAGAGAAAATTCAATTACCTTCTCTCTTGGATCGAACGCAGCTCGCAAGACACCCGTCAGTCAGACGTGCGGCCCGTGACTGAGATCTGTTATGTGGTAACCATGGCGGCGGCGCGCATCCGCACCGCTACGGTCAGCGCCATGTTGGTAGGGGCATTCGTATAGAGATCGGTAGAATGATACTGATCTCGACATTAAAAGCACACCTCATAGGTGTAAAAAATAAGAGGTTCTACTAGAAATGCCCAGAACTGCAAACTAGTTCTATATATAAAGAATCGTAGATCGCATGAGTAACTCGCAGATTGAGTAGGTTGCTATGGCAACCACGCTGCCAAACAAGACGCTGCAGTGTGCAGCGTCTTGCAGAATTCATACGTGCCACAAGAGATCAGTTCTAACTGTGGTAAGCAGCAGTGACGTGCCATATGGACGAACCATGCCTCACCCTAGCTGCTGTACATGTCTGATTCTGCCTGCTGCCTTAGCACACAAAAGTGTAGACGGCATAAGCTTCTGTACCTCGGATATACATGTGTTTCTTAGAATGAGGATCGGCCCAAGGGAGTAGATTCCTAATAATGGGTGTAGATAATCAGCTAAAGTGTGTGAGGAGGGGCACCACCGCAGCCAGGAAGCTGCGTGGTGCCCCCCCTCACACAAGTAATTCATTGTGCCCAACCCGACCGGTCCAGGAACCAAACCAGGAGCATTCCTGTGTCCCGACCATCCAGGTGTAGGAAGGTAATATGGAGGCTCAATAATGTACACAAATTCAAGTTCAGCATCAAAATTGGTTAGTGGCTATGATGTTGTATATAGCCATTGTCAGAGCAGTAAAGATTTGGTGGAAGAACATGTGTAAATCCATCCGTAAGTGGAAATTAAAACATACACAGTAAATGCATTCATATGACATCAGACAAAGCACATTAGACAAAGCACATTAGATCAAATTCGCAGTTCATGCCCCTTGTAGTCAGGCAATCCAATAGATCAATCCAGAAAATGTCCCTTTGTAATAAACGTTTATGCACATCACCCCCTCTTGGGCCTACTTGTACTTGTTCCAAAATGATGCATCTCAATTGGGCAATCGAATGCCTTGCTTCTATGAAGTGCATTGACACTGGTGATCTCAAGCTTTTAGTTCGAATGATCGATTTATGTTTGGTCCATCTCAGTTTAGCTTTCCTCGTAGTAATCCCCACATAATAAAACCCACAGGGGCATTTGAGAGCATACACAACACTGGTTGAGTCACAAGTACAAGAATGTTTGAGTGTGATGGTTTTACCTGTATGTGGATGTGAGATTGTGTTGCCCAGGAGTATGTTACTGCAGTGCTGGCAGTTGTAACAAGGTTGTGTGCCTTTATGGCGTGTGGTCATTGGCTGGTCCACTCTTGTCTCGGCCCGAATTAGGCTGTTCCTGAGAGCCCTACTGTTTCTATATGTAAATATAGGAGGTTGTTGAAGGAGAGATTGTGTTTCCGGGTCCATTTGCAACATTGGCCAGTTTTATGAATGATGTTCCTGATTTTTCTGCTTTGGTTGGAATGTGTAGTCACATATACCAAGCAGTCCTCTTTGTTCTTGACTTTGGGCGTAAGCAAAGTATCTCTCTGAATATTTGCCACCCTTTCTTCAATTCTGGAGATGGAGGCCGGTTTGTATACCCTCTCCCTGAATTTGTGACGTAAAGTCACTGATTGTCTCACGTATTCTGACTCCTCTGAAATGTTCCTGCGATAACGTAGGAACTGGCTTAGCGGAACACTCTCAATTGTCCTCTGAGGATGGAAACTATTTGCCAGTAAGAGGCTGTTTCTGTCAGTTGACTTGGTGAATATCCTGGTTTCGAGATTAGCGACTTTCACATAGATTTCCACATCCAGGAAGTTAATCTTGGATTTGCTGGTCTAGGTGGTAAATTGAAGGCGTGGATGCATTTTGTTCATCATTAGAAAGAACTCCACCAGTTCGTCCTCCGGGCAGGACCATATACCGAATACATCATCAATGTATCTTACAAAGATAGTGAAGTGGCGCAGCCACCTTGCCGAAGTCAATACATGCTCATTTTCCAAGTAATACATATATGTATTAGCATATGCCGGGGCCATAGCCACCCCCATACTGGTGCCTGAAAGTTGTAAATAATATTTATCTTGAAATCCGAAAAAATGATTCATAAGCACCAGTTTGAGCAGTGTTAGGACGAAGATCTTATCCCCCTGGCAGTTGTCTGACCTCAAAAGGAGCCATACCACTGCCTGTATCTGAATTGTTGTATGTTTTGTACATTTGCATTGAACTAAGGGTTTTGCTGAATATATGAATCTAAGTGATCATTACGTTGTTTTTTTATGTGCTTCTATAGCTTTGATTACGATACCTTATCCAACTGTATTTATGAGACTTGGATTTGAATTAATTTACCATTCATCTATGTTTGTAAGTTGTTTGAATATCTTTTGCTATATAAAGAATATATGTTGTGCACCTGTATGGTAATTGATCTTGGTGGCTCTAGATTATACTGTACCAGGTGGACATCCCTTTATTTAAGGACACAGCTAGTGTACATAATGAAAGCAAATTAACATTGTATTACCCCTTCTCTCTAAGAGCCTCACACACACCACTGCGAAAGGTGTCTTCCGTTTGTTTGGAGACCCCATTTCACAACTGGCTACTGAAACCTATTGAGGATTGCATCCCATTAGGAGTGCAGCATAGGGCTATCGGTTGGCAACACACGATGTGTGTTCTGTGTTCTTCTGTTTCTGGATCTCGAGTGGCCTCGAGTTTCACCCTGCTGCACCTGAAACGTAATTAATTAATTACCAAATTGAATCTGTTGGAGCGAGAATCCAATTTTGCATGTACCACATGAAGCATTACTTTCATTACCTTTTGTTGTGCCTCCCACCCCATGCTTTCTTACCTTTGCTACCCGCCCATTTCACAAGAATAGTACTAATAATTCTCGGTGCCCTTTCAGATTTGTAATGTTGAGCAATTTGATCTTGTGTAGCACAGTGTACAGCAATTTGACAACTTCTTTTCTCGTGCCCTTGAGGGAAAATACCAAAACACTCAGACAGCTCCGCCTTGAATACAGAGCCGTGGCCTGAGTCTCGCAAACAATATTGTCTTCAAGGAAATCATTTTTAAAAAATGCAAAATTGTGAAATTCATCCATTTCGGGTGAGGGGCCTGGTGCAGAGTACCCTTTTCCCCCATGGTTAATCTGGCCCTGGTCAGGAGCCAGCTTTGGCTTTGGGGACAAATAGACATCATTGCTTTCTCTTTAATTTGGAACGTGTGGGTATTAAAGATAATAATAATTGAGGGCAATCTGTTACAATAACCTAGTTCATGGGATTTTGAATGAAGGGAAGGTATGCCTACTTGGGATGAATTAATAATGAAGCATACAATCATGTCCTACCAAGTGTTTTGTCAGAATTTGTGGCAGAGGGCCTGTGTGATGTCATTATTCGAAGATAGCCATCGTTACGGATACTAATTTCGTTTTTGAGCTGTAACTGATTTTAGGGCCATTCTATGAAAAATGTGCCAACTATGTTTTTTGTTAAACATGATCACCGGAATAGAAAAGTTCATATAAGGAATTTATTTATGTTTGTTTACCATTTCCGAGATATAGTCTCATGAATGAATGCTACTTTATCGCAAACCTTCGACTGTATGCTCACAAAATGAGTAATTATGAAATAATGTGCAACTTTCTCGTTGAAATATACTGTTTATTAATGCTGCAATAGTTATTTAGATTTGAAGAGAGAAATTAACGTTTTACAAGTCATCTTCTGAGTCCCAGAGTTCATTTTAATCATCTACAAAATCGTTGTTATAATAGAGCTCTTCGTCACCACCACACTTACATAGTTCTGTGCACCTTAATGACTGACCTCAGCATTTGCAATGCACAGCATACCGTCCTTTGACGCATGCACACCATACCAGTTGAATGATTGATTGTGCTGCACATGGAAGCATACACATAGTAGGAGACCATTGATTAACTGCCTTTTTCCTCCCAAATTGTGATGGCTCGGAGAGATGTAGGTGTTGTTCATCAGCGCGTCACCGCTCCACCTTGTTATGAGCCCTTAAGATGTATGGTAATAGAGAGGATCTTGTTGGCAGCAGATTTTCCTTTGAATCTCTTTTTTTTGTGAACATCCACCAACACAGTTGACCAATGTCTGAAATCTTTGTTTCTGGCGAGTAGATTTGACAAATGAGTCACTCTATCAGTCATTCACCTTCCTTCTTAAATTCTTCTAGACATCTAAGTCTTCCCAAATCTTCAAGGATTTGTTTTTCTGAAGTCTGGAAAATGTACTTTTAAGAAAGAAGGTTTTCCTTTTTTCTTAAAGCTCCAGGTAACATCCCACCCAGAAAGAGCATGAAGGCCTAGTAATGCCTGCACCTTTGTAGGCCCAAGCAGAAGCACACTTGTTTGAGATCTATACATCTCCTATTAGTTCCACTTCTGTGACAAACATGCTATCAGACGGGAAAAACAGGAACCACCACGGTGAAAGGCCAAAAACATTGGCATCAGGTGATAAAACATGGAGGGTAGTAGCATGGTGATGTGATACATAAACAGAGTGAAGAATTATTTTCGTGTCTGCTTCCTCAGGTGTGCTTTCAATGTCTCCAACATCATTTCCATCTGATGACTTGACTTCATTTCTCCAACTGGCTACCAGGCTTTTTTTATCCTCTGCGCATGCAGAATTGTGAACTCATCTTTAGTTTTTCAAATGCAATTGGAGGATTCTCATGGAAAATGTTTAAATATTTGTAGAATCCGTGATTTTGTGCTCAACAGGTGTTGCTTTTCCTACTCTTTTCCTTCACATTGAGTTCTTGAGTGAATTTTCTATGTAGGTATCAAAAGAAAAATGAGTTTCATTATACTGTTGCCGATAACTCACTATTTTCTTCTTGAATTCAATTGCAAGGTCATGCCATGTCTCCAGATATGACGGTTTCTGCATTGCTTGTAATTCTGCCATTCCACCAATGACAGCTCCTGAATATATTTGCTCTGGTACAGATAATCTGTCCTCAGTAACACATGAAGAGATCTCTGTCATGTTAGAAACCTCTGTATGTTGTTCCTCTTCCAGTATTTTCACCAGCTTGGTTTTGTTTTCAACTAAAATCATCGTACCATCTAAGTTGAACATTGAAATTCGTAATTACTCAAGCATTCCTGTAGATCAATGTGCGTTTGACTTTGGGAAGCAATCTGCAAACGTATGACCAAATAACGATCTACCTTCAACTGCATTATGGTGTCTGATACTTTTTGTCCCAACTACTTTGCGTGCACTTTTACACACCTGAAGGTTCTCTTTCTTCATTTTGTACCCACAGGCTACAACTGTCTGATTCAATCCAGTCTTCTTTAAAGCTGTTTTACATTTGGCAACCTTTTTCTGTCAATCTTGATGTGTCCTTCTGAATTTTTTCAGCAAGAACGGACTTTGTCAAGACTTTGTATCCTTTTCCATCATAATTCTCAAGATTAGTCAATGTCTAAATCGAGTTGTAGATTTGTTGAACATCTTACTCTTGACCTGTTTCTTTGGATGCTGTTAGGTGGTGATGTTTTGACAGTTTGTAGTCTGTTATTCCTACACTTGATTTTGCTTCTGTTGAAAACCTTGACAGCGCAGGAGAGGTTCGAGCCTGTTTCTTTTGAGTAACATTAACCACACCACCAAGTACTTTCATTGCCCTGTTTTGATGTTCCAGAGCTTCGTCTGAGCCTAAAGCACACAAGGCTACCATTGTCTTGCTTCCTACTCAATTGCCTTTCTGAAACTCACTCCACAAGTCCGGCGGTATGCTTCCAAGCTGTTTCATTTCTGCTAAGTACCATGCTGTCATACGTGCATAGTTTATCAATTTGAGGGTAAAAAGTACTTAAACCACGTGTTGCAAGGTGTAAATCTCAGTTTGCAGTTCGGACAGATCTGATAAATAAAAGGATTGTGTCCACCATATGAACGCACTGAAGAGCAACTCTGAGTATTGTTTTTTCTTGAGATTCTTTAGCCTCAAATTCTTCCATTTTGGCCATCGCATTAAAATCAGTCAAAATTGTCACAACGTAATTATGGACCGATTTTGTTTCTTGAGAAACATTCCTTTGTAAACTTTTAAGTAACTTCTTAAGCTCAGGTTCCATCCTTTTCTTGATTTCAACATGCTCTTTGTGGAATTAATCGATGATGCATTTGAAAAGTGCACGCCTTAGTGATGTGTGTGCTTCAACTACTCTCCTTATGCACTTCCTTGATAGAATCTTCGACACAACATTCACATTATAATGTACAGTTAAGGTGGCCTCAATGCCTGTACCATTCAAGAAAGAACCACTAGCTCAAAGCATCGCCATTATTATAGGTAGCTCCCGTGGTCTAACGTTCTTTGGCAAGTCTTTTGTTAGCCATATCTAAATTTAAAACAGGCTTATAAAGGCCAAGATCCAATGATACAACTCGTTTTGATTCTTGGGTGACAACAGATGCTATTTTCTCCAACCTCTTCATGATTGTGAGCTGTGGTTGTGTGCTTGTTGGGTTGGCATCTATGGGTGGGAGTACATAGACTCTAATTTCTTTAGTTGCAGGATCACTTATAATGGAATTGCAAGCTGACCAAGTCGGAACTGTATTGAGTGCTTCTGACTCTGTCTCATATGCATCAGTCTCGGTTTCTTCAGTGAGATTACAACGTGTACCCAGCAACTCTTCATCGAAACATTCTTGAAAATCACTCAATGGCAATACTTCAACTATCATCCAAAGTAGCTCCTCAAGCCTGTTGGAATCTAAAATAACCTTATCTCCCTCTGTATAATCAGTGATTTTACTGCTTACTGGATTCTGTGGTCATCACCCTTTGGGAATGTTGCAAGACATGACCTCAGACAGGGACTGAGGAATCTTTTCAGTGATCAAAGTACAGATTGTCCTGATATTTAAGTTGGGCTTAGGACATCTGATTCCTTCTTCAACTGATTGTGAGAAACCTGAGGGTATTCTCCCTGTACAGCCTAAAGAATCCCTTATTCAGGTGGCCAGGACATGGCCATCGCTGTTGGATCCAGTTCCTGGGTGTGGACCAGTGGGTGAGGATCACTTGGGTAGGGGAACCCGGGGTTGTGCTCGGGGGTATGCCCCAGGTGAGACGCGGTATGTTGTAGACAAACAGGAGGAGGAGGAGGATGAGGTCCCAGAGACCTCTGTGGGTTATACCACATATGATGCCCTTTCTCCCATTAAGGCTCCCATATTAGAATTTTCCAATAATGGAATTGTAAACTGACCAAGTCGGAACTGTATTGAGTGCTTCTGTCTCTGTCTCATATTCATCAGTCTCGGTTTCTTCAGTGAGATTACAACGTGTACCCAGCAACTCTTCACGGGAAATTCTCTAGGCGCCCGAACCCTATTAAAGTTGAAAATCACATCTCCCAGAAACCCTGTTTTCCCACTTCCTACCCGAAAACGCACAACCATTTTCTCCTCATCCTTTGGATTATTCTTTTTTAAACACTCCATCTGCAAGGTATAAATTAGATTTCACCAATTGATTGGCATTGTTTGATAATTAAAATGTTCCTGATTGGCAAACAAATGTATTTGATTAGCAAATGTTTTACTAATATTTTTAATTTCACCAGATGTTATTTGTACCCAAGACATAAAATGAGCAACAATGCAGAATTTGTATGTATCACTGAAGTAAGACATTAGTGAGATTAGTGTCTGTATGTAGAATATAAAGTTTAGCTGCATGAAGAGATACAAATACATATATAAATAAAAAGGCTTTGATAACAGTTCTCAGTGCAATGTTCTGTGCAGCCGGGTGTAGTCTGTGTTGCACAGAGCAGTGCCCCATATATTGTATGTTTGATCCATCATTTGCTGTGCAAGGAGAAGTTAAGAAGTTTAATAAATCAAAACGTTCACAATGTTAAAGGAAAGTCAAAGCCTAAGACTAAGTACGTAGTTTGGTGCTGCAGCAGGCATGGCAATCGTCCACATCAGGTGGAAAAGATGGCCCTTGCCTATCATTGATATCAGCTACTTTCAATATAGCGTTAAATACCACTTTTGGGGGAAGGGTAGGGCCGCTAACTGCCCCCAAGCCTGAGCCAGATAGGCCCAAGCACAGCATTCCAGTCCTGCACACCCACAAAAGAGGTTTATCAGTAAGAGCAATTCATGCTTCCCTTAAAATGAAACTAAAGATATGTCCGCGATTGGAAATAACTAATTACAGGACCTGCTGTTGGACCAGGAGGTGCTCAGGTGAGTGGACAGCAGGGGTCCAGCTGTGGCATTGAGTGGAGACTGGGTCCTGGGGCACCACCTCAAAGAACAGGGTGAAGGCTGGGTAGGGGCGCAGTGGGCCTGCATGAAATGCAAATAGGTATTTGGAGATTCTGCTTGCCGTCCCGGCCTACATACTTGCCAGCTCACTCCCGCAGGTTTTTATATGTAATGAAATCCTGATCGTTGAGCAAAGAGAGCTCTGGAGGCTAACTACGGTGTAAGGTATTGTGGCAGATCTGTGTATGTACACACTGGACAGATCTATCGATAACTACTTTGTGTAAACATCTAGTTAGCTGTGTGTATTCATTATGTAAGAGGAAAGAAAGTAAGGGACTAAGTAGAGTGGATGGCATAGCAGTCGGAGAACTGATCAAACTAAGTACAATATTGTATTTTGCTGCCATTTCTCTTGTAGGGCAGCTGGTATAAAGCAATGGGGTGTCAAAGAGTTTGGGATCGACTCAGTGGTTGAGCACCAGTTGCACAATGTATGCAACCAGCAGATCACAGAACTAGGTTTGCCTTCAAAAGCATTTCGCCATGTGATCATGAACATTTTCAAAGGTGTTCACTCATCAATATGATGAACCTGCCCCAACAAAATGAAATATGTTAGCACTATGATATTTAGATACACTAACCTAAGCTTTACTGAAAACCTTGGGGAGAATGCAGTGTTTTACTGTAACAATGCAGTAATTATGCATTATATAACAACTTAATGTTTTAGGAATGGAATTGCAGGACTGTTTTAAAACATACTCGTCTTTGCCAAACAGGATATAGTTAGCTTAATAAAAGTATCATCCTGATTACTTCTGCTTTTCAATTATTTGAAAAAGGTAGAACTTTTCAGTGATGCAGGCTGTTGGCACTTTTAAGAGGAGATACCTATTACTGTACACTGTCCCCATTAGCCCCTTTGAACTTGCAGTGAACAGAGAAAAGAGGGTGGAGAGAGCTCTTCAGGCAAAAGAGGAACATTGGGCGAGCTGTGCTTTTATTGAATCGGGTAATTTCAGTAGCTAGCTGTGCTACACATGTTTCAATTTAAATAGCAATCCTACAAAATTGCATAGCAAATTTATTTATTTATTTATTTATAGCATTTGATTGCACGCCCAAACCCTCAGGTATCACGGCGTAGGTTTCGTACATCTTGGTTATCATATGCAAGTACAGGCATGTATATACGATATGGATTGCATATGCAGTTGCAATTTTCTTATGAGTTTTAACAAGGTTTACATGCCTGATAGTACTTGTGTGTGAGTTTGTTAGTACTTGTTGAACATCCAAGTTTTTAATTGTTTCTTGAACTTCGAGAGGGAGGTTTTCTTGCACAGATGGGGCGAGAGCGAGTTCCAGATGCGGGGAGCTGCTATGGGGAAGCTGGCATTACCTGCTCTAGTAGTGGTGAAGCGTGGGATGTGGAGATATGTGATGGTATTGGATCTGAGTGATCTGAGTGTGGTTTTGCGTGTAATGCTACAGTTGAGGTAGATGGGGGGGAGTGTCAGATATACATTTGTGGGTGATGGTTTGTGTTTGGCTATGCAACACTGCTTATTTTATGCCTCGATCTGGCCCGACAACTCACTACCGGTCCCAGTATCCCCTGGGTTCATTTCACAAACCCTGAAAATCCCGTTCCTCTGAATATCAATTTCTAAACTCCTGGTCAAATGCTACCTACCCTTCCGAGATCCCCACAAGCCTGAATACGAAGGTCTTTATTCCATATAACACCTCTCACCCTTCTGCCACGGTAAGAAGTTGGAAATTCTACCTCCTCCTTTTTCCGACATAAACATTCTTTCACAAAACCACAAACAACTGACTAATCCCAGGACCATTTACTTGACACATCCCAACTCCAGCATCAGGCAAGATAAGGCAGTTAACCTGAATCACACACACACACCTGACCCCCCCCTTTCCCTTCCCCACAGGGTGAACAGGTGGAGCCAGAGAGCACAGGATGAGAAAGGTGAGCATAGCAGGCATTACAAAGAGACGGTTCCCAAGCAGCAGTTCAAGAGAAGGAGAAAGACGGTGGGAAGCGATGGGGTGGCGAGGAGAGAAGTGACCTTGCCCTTTTGGTCCCAGGCCTGCAGGACCTTCTTGGAGGAGAAACTAAGTGCCCTGCTGCAGATGTCAACGGTACACGGGGCAATCCTATGCTGAAAAGGCAGAGCAGAGGAAACTCTTGTGCCTGTGGTAGTCGCCTTGACACCAAAGAATCCGAAAGCCACACGGGTCATCACAGCCAGTGAGTCGAGGGGAGAATCGATAAGCACCGGGCTGTGTTCAGTGAGAATCGCAAAGTGGCAAGTTTTGAACCAACCTAATGAATTTTAAAGGAACTGTTAAAAGTGTGAGGGGGAGACCAGTTGTAGAGGTAAAAAGGGTACAATGTGGTTGCTAACTCAAGAGATTCTGATCGAGCCCCATATTGAGAAACTATAGAAACCAGAAGGCCATAGGAAGGCCGCCAAAGGAACTCAAAGTGGTCAGACGTGAGGGTCGAGCAAAAGTCCTGTACATTTGAAAGACTTTGGTTCATGAATTTGCATGAAAGCAAGGGACGTGAATCCTGTATGATAAAAGGGTCAGAGCCCAGATGAGGGAGATCTGGTGTGAAGCTTAACTCAACAATGACAATAGAGAAAAGGTCTGAGCCCGAACGAGGAATATCCAGGGGCGAAACTGTCACCCAAGGGCTGGCGGTCGAGAGCGGTCTGAGCCCATCAGAGGGAGTTCCAAGAAGTTAAGCTATCACCCAAAGTTAATAAGAAGAGAATACGAGATGAAGCTTTTGCTCAAGTACTAGCAGTCACGAGGGCTCAGAGCCTGGTGGATGGGAATCCAGGGCTGAAACTAGCACCTGAGTACTGACAGTCAAGTTTCTTCAGTTTCTTCAGTTTCTTGACCTGGCAGAGGGAGACCCAGGAGTAAATCTATCATCCAAACTTTAAAACTGATATAAAGTTAAGGAATACAATTGAGAAGGGTCAGCCCAGAAGAGGCGGTCCCAGCGGTGAAGCCATCAGTCTATTTGTACTGTGGAATACAATTGAAAGGAGTCAGCCCAGAAGAGGGGGGCACAGGGCTGAAGCCATCACCCTATCAGAATTAAGAAAAGGGACCAGTCAGAAGAGGGGTATCCAGGGGTGAAACCATCACCCACTGTGAACTTTGGAAACAAACTTTCATTTGTTAAAGGAACTTTTGTTTTGTTTAAACCCATCAGGCCTGAAGGCAATATACTTTCAGAGGAAACAAGACTTGGCCATCAACGGTCTGGAGAACTGCCATTGGAACTGTTGTCTCGTTCTGGAGAAGCCCGAGACAGTACTGTGCTCCACCACCTTTACATTACCCTGTGCTCAGAACGTGGGGAAGGGAGACCCAGGCTACCACCTCTTGACTTATCATTTGAGAACACTTATTTACTTCTTTCTTTCTTAAAACCGAGCCCCCACACTCTTTGTACTTTGCGTAAGGAATTGGCAATTGGTTTTCTTAATATAGGCCCTTTTTATTTCACTTTGGTTTTTCTTTTTCTTTTTTTTATTCTATCATTAGTTTTGAGAAAGAAAACAAACATTTTGTCACATCATTGTGTCTCTACAGGTTCTTCGGCCTATCAGACTATAATTATCGAATACAAACATTCAGAATCAGTCACTATTTTGTCCATAAAACGTATCACTCCACAAGTCAGTTGCGGATTTATGCCAGAGATTAAGTAGCTCCACCACTCTTCCATGTTGTCGTTTTTTGGAGCAAATTTTGCTAAATGTAATGAACGCAAGGATGATATTTCTGTACATTCAGTCACTAGATGTTTTACTGATTCAACTGTGTTCATACTATAGCGACAATGAATATTTGGAGTTTTACTGTCGTGCTTCATCATCAGGCTCTCTTTAGTTTTGTACAGGTTCAAACGTAATCTTATGAAATGATCACGATGGTATCGTGATGGAAATTCTAATAGATGTTTTGGAAGTGCACCAAAATCTAAAGCTGTGGCCAGTTTCCTGCATTTTTCATTGTTTAATATCCAGGTCCACCGACTAAAGTGTTTCTTTGCAATCTGTGGCATTTGCAGAACTTGTTCCAATGGTACATCTGCAGCCTTTAGTATCGCTATTAATTTCGCCTCCCAGCTTGCAAATAGTTCAGCAGAAGTGTGATTACTCTGTACACTCAGTATCTTATACGGTTTCACTGTTGGAACCAGGCACATTTTGCGCAGTGCTGTTATTGATTTCCACAGAACTGTGCCGTATAGAGATTCTGTGCATAATTCGTAGCAAATTGTGGTTATCGACACATTTTGGGGGAGTTTAAGCACCTTTCGCCAGAACTTCCCTGACACCAAAATCTTGCATCAATATTCCACCCTGCTTCGCTACCAAAAGTTATTGCAGGCACCACTTTTTGAAGATAAAATGTAAGAACCCGTTTAATGTGATTTTACCATGCATGGCGTGTAATTTTGCCCCTTGTAGTGCAAACATCTGCATTCATGAAGAGAGGTCCTGTATCCAACTCCATTCGCGTATTGAGGTTTTAAATATAACACCTAGATAATGTATTCTATCTGTGAGATCAAGACGTTCATTATTCACCTGCAAAATAAAATTCTTATCACGTTTTTTAGTTGTTGGACCCAAGGATATTATCTTTGATTTTGTTTACATTTATTTCCAGTTCATTTTGCTCGAGATATATCTGTAGGGCTGAGTAATCATTGTAGCCCTATTTGTGTGGATTCCAGGAGCACAATGTCATCTGCGTAGATAACCCTGCTAAACTGGTGACCATTTGCTCTTCGAGGGAAGGTCCTGGGTTGTTTTAATGCCAATGGTAAATCAGAAATAAAGAGTTTAAACAGCAATGCTGCCCGTGGGCATCCCTGTTTGACTCCTCTTATCATATGTATTTCTTCAGTTAGCTCTCCTTGCACGTTTAAGCGGACACAAATCGAGGTATTAGCATATAACGCCATGTAGCAGATTATCCGGGCATCCCCAAGATTTCAATTTGTTCCATAGGGTCTGTCTGTTGATGCTGTCGAAAGCCTGTTTTAAATCAATAAAGGCAAGAAATATTTTTTTTCCAACATTTCAAGACTTCTAGTTTTACCATGTTGAGCAGCATCACGTTTAGTTCAACTCCAACTCCCCTCGTGAAACTGGTTTGCCTCTCATCCACCACAGCTGCACCTTTGGTGCAAATTTCGAGTTTTTCTTGCAGGAATGTCGCAAATACCTTTCCCATACTGTCAAGAAGGGCGATCGGATGATAGTTTGTCAGATCATCCCGATCGCCCTTCTTAAACACTGGTACTACTACTGCCCCTCTCCAAGAGTCGGGGAGAGCCTGTGTCACTGCTATTCGTTTAAACAGGGCCTTAATGAAGGTCCCCCATTGGGATTTATTCTGCTTAAGCATTACATTTGATAATTTGATATGCCGTCGGGACTCGTGAGTTTTTTCGTTTTTGGATTGCCATTTCGATGTTTCCATGCGAGTCGATGACCATCCAACTAGAATTCTATTTGGTGTTGGTTATTTCATTTTCATGGCCGCCAGCATCAAACACTGTAGAGAAATGTTTCACCCAGCTAGTTGCATTTACTCCATTTGACATTGCAAATGCTTGATTTAACTGGCCGGTATTTATTATTTCCCCGGTATGCTTGCTGTCTTTTTTTGCATAATCAAATGTAACATTTTTTCAGCCTGTTCTTGATCACGAATTGCTTTAAAGTATTTTAACCAATTTTGATAACATTGACGCCGTTTCTTTGTTCCACACAATTTTTAGTTTGGGATTTCTTTCAAAACTACAGGTCTCTTAGTAGAAGCTTCTTCGCTTCTCCCACTGCCATGCATTAGGGATGTTTGTGTCCTATTATTTCAGTTTTATCGCCATGTTGTTGTATTTTAAATTGCATCAGCAGTGGAGTATAATTGACCTGAGTGTCAGAATCCTCTGCTTGGATGAAATTTGATGTTAATTTACTTATTTGGTTTGCATTTATCCGAAGTCTGTTTTTTCTGCTGTTAATAGACAGACTTGTATTGTAACTTGCGTAGGTGACTTTGTGTACCCAAAACCAAGACAACACCAACGCATCATGATCACTATTTGTCTTCTTCAGCGTTGTTAGCTCATAGATTTTACTTAGCAGGTTTCTTGAGGCCCAGATGTAGTCCAGCGTCTTTTTACTTGAACCTCGATGCCAAGTATCTGCTGCCTGAATGTCTCCCTTGGTACAACCATTTAACATTTCGCATTGTCTTAGGGCTAACACGTTTGCCCATAGCCAACCACGGTCAGACCGATGGACAGGATTATTTTGATCATTTAAAGTAATGAGATCTTTTAAATCATTAAACCATGAATAATTTAGGTCTCCACATACTAAAATGAAAGGGTCATCAAAGGCTTATAAGCAATTGTCAATTTGTGATGTTACTGATGAGACAAATTTTGATTGGAAAATCATTGCAGGGTTCCAATATGTATTTATGGTCATTAGCTGTTTCTGTTTTAGAAGGTTTTTGTGACTGTGTTCTAAGATAGTCACCTGGACAAACAGATTTGGATTTGCAGAACTTATTACCTTCCAGCTAAAGTTATGTTTGATCATTGTAATTAGTCCTGAGAACGGCCGTCCAAATAGATTTTTCCCTGTAGCATTTAAATAGATTGTGTATCCATCACGTATTGGAATTTCCCGAAACCAGGTTTCCTGGAGGCAAATTATAAGATTTGTATCATTTAACTGACAATTGTCTTGAACTAGATGGACTAAGCCTCGGGTGTTCCATGAGGTCAGCAAAAGGGTGGCTTCAATAGTGCCATTTCTATGCTGGTGGTCATTTTTTTGCTGGTTTATTGCTGGCTGGGCTTTGTAGGAGTTTGTTCCATTTGGCGATTAGCCAAATCAGAATCTGCATTTCCTTTAAATTGCTCGCATAGCTCTGATCTTCTTTGCTCACTTGCTGTTTGTTCAATTTGTGGATTGTGTAGCGACTCTTGAAGTACAGGTGATTCGTCATGTGGAACCAGGTCAAAAGCAAAGAATATCAGGTCTTCTTTTGCCTCAATTAGGGATTTAGCAATGAACTTAGATTTCATATGCAGAATCACCCAATCTGAGCGACTTTCAGACTTGTATTCCACAATTGCTATGTCATCTGATCTGATTGTTCATAGCGCCGGAATGCTATGCAACAGCTTCATTACATTGTTCCTATTTAGGTTCACTTCATTCTTTTCCTCTAGAATATTTTCTAGTTTCAGTTTCCACAGTCCCTTTCTTGCCTGCAGTGGCAACTTTTTCTCAAAGTCGTTTGTTGAGTGTTCTAGTTTTAATGTTTGTGCTTCTGTTTGTTTAGGATTTAATTTTACAATTTTGTGTGTTGCTTTGTGATTACCGTCTTTCCTCAGCAGACAGTCTTGATTCTCATTTCTGCCATCAAACACACTTTTTGATCTTTCTGAGTTGTTGTCCTTATTTGACCCAACACCAATGTTATCTATTCTAGCAATTTGTTTTGTTTGTCTGCTTTATTTGGGTGATAATGTGGCTCACAGTCTCTGCGAGAAGAGTCTCTAATGGCATCTTCTGTTTCCACGTCATCACGTATTGAATATGTTGAAAATTCAGAAAGAGTAATAGACGAGTTAGAGTTTGCTTCGATTGATACTTCAGCTTCAGATCTTGTTCTTTTGTGAGGCTTAGAGGCTGCTTTAGTTTCTGGGATTTTGTTCTGAGCAGGGGCTGCTGTGATGCATTTTTGGACTCTTTGCAACTACGTTAAAATCGCCCAATTTTAGGAGGTGTTGTCAGGTTTCTAATACATTTCTTTGCTTCGTTTAAGCTCTTTTGGCAGCTGGTCTTGAATTGGATTTTTTCGACTGACCAATTTGACCGAACACCAATTTGATCGATTCTAGCAATTTGTTTTTGTCTGTCTGCTTTATTTGGGTGATTGAGTGGCTCACAGTCTCTGCGAGAAGAGTCTCTAATGGCATCTTCTGTTTCCACGTCATCATCTATTGAATATGTTTAAAATTCACAAAGATCAATAGACGAGTTATAGTTTGCTTCAATTGATACTTCAGCTTCAGCTCTTGTTCTTTTGTGAGGCTTAGAGGCTGCTTAGAGGCTGCTTCAGTTTCTGGGACTTCGTTATGAGCAGGGGGCTGCTGTGTTGCATTTTTTGACTCTTTGCAACTACGTTCATATCGCCATCCGAGGAGGTGTTGTCAGGTTTCTAATAAATTTCTTTGCTTTGTTTGCACAAGCTCTTTTGGCAGCTGGTCTTGAATTGGATTTTTTTGACTTACCAATGCATTTAACTTTTAATTTAGAATTTGATGGTTCTGCTGTTTTTTGTAGTGAAGATTCTGAATGATAATTTGTTAGTCAGGTTTTGGATTTTAGGTCCAACCAAACATTGGCCATCCTCATTTTCTACTGAGGAGTTCTGGGCTGCCTGATTCCCTTGATTTGGATATGTTATGATCACACTTGTGCCGGGAACGTCATTGTCAGCAGGAACTCCGGCTAGATTTTCAGCCGGCACTGTTGATCCAGCGGTTGTCTGCACTTTTGCAAATCCATCGCATGTGGGACCTTGAGATTCAGGCGCGTTATCACAGGTGAGTGATGGTGTTTGTGTGTCTATGCTGGTACTGGACTTCAAACCGTTCCGGGTTTCGTTGCCTTGTGCACTACCATATGTGCATCGTCGGGCCAAAGCTTTGGCATTTTATCCTCAAGATGGCAATTAAATGCGTGAAGACCACAACTTTGACTTGTTGACACATTGTGTCTCATCCACTTTGTGCATTCCAACACTGCATCAATCAGGTCTGATTTTACACTTTCTTCGTATCTTGTAACCTCAAATAGACGAGATTGCCATTTTCGTGATATTTCAGCTTCGTTGTCCAGCCTTTGAGTCAGATATTCTGTAAATTCATCCAGCACCAGGAGCTTGTTATTTGCTGTTGCCAATAGGGACCCTTGATCACGTACTGAGTTGTTAATTGACTCATAAAGCTTCATAAAGGGCAAAAGGGCTATGGAAGTTGCTGCTAGTACATTGTTGTGAATCTGTAATCCAGCAGCTATTGACAGATTTCCTTTGTTATGTGGCTCATTTTCAGCCTCACCTTGATTTGAAGGAGTTTTATGTTCTTTTGCTCGCTCCGGCTGGCATCGATTTATGTTGACACTGATTTTGTCCTTTTGTCTGCAGTTCGGCAAATCCAAATTTACACACACTGCAAGTGAAGGCCGGGCATTTATCAGTGGCATACTTCTATTTGCTGGATGTGTGTTTAATTTCACTGGAATGTCTGTGTTTCCCTTTTCTGGCAGATTTGCGTATTTTTGAGTGTAGCTGGCGTTTAAGCGCTCTCGCATTAACAGAAAGTCAGCTTTCAGTCTTTCTGTCAATCAGCCTTCCCGAGCCGCTACATCAATTACTGTGGAAACGCTAGGTATCGTGTCAGCTGTAGATAATCCATTACCTCCTTCACATGAAGTATTTTTTTCCTTTAATTCGTTTGTTTCTTTTGCTTCGTCATTTACGATTTCCACAGTTTTAAATAAATCAGTTTCTTGGAACTGTTCTTGGCTATCCACCCATTCTGATTTTCCATCTGCCCCAGGGCATAATATTTTGTTTCTAGGGTCCTTCTCCATTGGTGTAAACGGGTGAATCTTTTTACCTGGTGAAATTACAGACTGTGCCAAGAAGGGAGAGGGGCGGATTTAAGTATTTTCAGCTGTTTCACTTAAGCTTCCACTCGCACTCGAGGAATATTTGTTTCAGCAGGGATGGCGTCTGTTGAAGACTTATTTGAAGACTTATTTTCCGACAGCTCTACGTCAAGTGGTAGCCGTATTTCTAACAAATCTGAATCATTAATGTCAGTTATATCAAATTCAAAGTGCGCGTCGCATGCATCTATAGAAACGGAGGACGGCAGCAGTCTTTGTTCATTTAACACCACTGATGAATCTACGAGAGTACTAATACTCCCTACATTTATTGTCGGCGAGTCAGCACAACTTTTCTCGCTGCCCTCTGGCCGTTGATTCAGAATTCTTAACGCTAACGATGCAAGTGAGGGCACATTGCAGTCACTGTCGTCAGAACCAACAACGTGTCTGCCAGGGTGTATCGGATGTGTGCTTACCTCTAGTGGCATTCCATTTACCAATTTTCGGTGATCTTGCAGTGCTTTATTATGCGTTTGGGGACCGTGAGAGCCCACACCTCCCGCAGTAGACCACTTCATCGCAGGGTTGCTTCCTTGGGCGGACTGGGGCAGACTGAACTCTGCACCGAACTCCGTGCCGTGCTTCGCACAGGAAATTCACTTTTATGGGCTGGATTTAGAATTAAAAGCGCAGTCTCCAGCAGTCACCAGCACCATATGAAAACGTTGCTGCAGCTCCTCTCTAGGTACACACGACAAGCAGGGACTGGGGCAGACTGAACTCTGCACCAAACTCCGCTTTTCATTTATTGATCAACACCTGTCCCCATCTTAGATTTAGGTTTAGATTGGGCATTTTTCTAACCCACATACCACTTTCATTGTTCAATAAACACCCTTGAACTGTGATCACTTGTGCCTGTCTTACTTGTTCTCACCATGAGTTTCTCACATGATAGACCACCATAACTGTACCGTACAAAGTTCCTTTACCCAGTATCCCTAAGTAAGTCCATGTTGTCAGCAGCACAACAGACAAATCTGCCTCTGACCAAGTCGGAGGAAACGTAGGATCCTCCACACTCCATGCATTTTATTACCTGTGTGGCTATCTGTGACTCAAAGCGAAGGACTCTGGCGTAATCTATAGAAGCTTCCATGCTATGCAGAAATAAAATGATGAATTGGATGCAGGCACCTGTGTGCATTTTGAGCCCAACTGCCACTTGCAAGGGCATTTTGCGGGTATGCCGTGTAGTAGAAGTGCTTGCAAATGAAGCTTGTCGTAGTGACAGCATTTCAAATATAAACACCTTGGACAATTTATGAGCCCTGTTCATTACAGTGGTATTCTGCTTTTCTGAATTGCTTTTCATATCCATCTGTCCTTGACAGCACCACTTGTAAAAATGAACAACTTCCTTTGGAACAACATCTGCCAAATTCACTTCTTCAAAACTTCTAGTGAATTTCAATTTTTCACGAGTACACTCTCGTAGCTGCTTCAAGAAGGGTTCTCATATTTTTCTCAATATCTTAAAATTCTTCTTCTGCATTTGATAGTGCAACATCTGCTGTTACCTTCAGTGAGACTTGTTGTGGTTCATGTACCCTTTTGGGATTACTCAAAATAATGCCAAAAATGTCAAGCTCTTCTTCTATGAAACTTTCGATTTGTTTTCTTGTTTCCATCTGTCCTTCTTTGCTAAACCAGTCTTTGCTGCAATTTTCCTGTAAAGTTTTTCAATTTCCCCCATTGTTGTTATGCTGCCTTCAAGGAGAAAATCACTGATTGCAGATACAAATTCAACATTTGTTGCTTTGTAAGACAGTGAATTTGGCAGCATCTATCCACTTAGTGTAGGCTTGCATCATAAGACATTAACTAGATGTGTGTTTCAACATAGCTTGTGATATGCAGTTTGCCATGTGTCCGTGTCTCCAGGATCTCTACAATCACTAAGACAAATCTTCAATGTCTCATTGTTTTAATTTATTTAGTTTAATTAGTTTATTTAATTGTTTTTTTATAATGCTCCTAATACCATACTTGAGTTCGGTTTCTAAGCGCATATCTGGGATTCAAACCTCTGTTGCTCTGCGTGGTCTTGCTTCCAAGACCAGTATGTTGCCCCTGTGCTGTCCTCTGTTCACAAATGTTAGTGACTGTTAGTTCTACTGCTCTCATCAAATGGTGGCCTGCTGAATCAGTTGCTATCAAATATAATTGATTTATTCTTTTTCTTTCTTTATTTCAAAGAAGTCATAAATAGGTATTTTTGATGTTTTAGTGTAGCTGCATTCTACTTCTTCATCTTCTCCATGGCTGGAGGTAGACTCTTTGGCTCAAATAACTGCCCTCTGTTTGCCTTATGCATACATTGCGTGTAGCATTCCGAATGCCAGGATGCTTTTTTCATTTATCAGTTCTTCAGGTGTTAAGTTGCCTAATAGTAGACTTTAAGTGACTTCAATGCAGCACTCCAACTAAGTCAATGCCTAGTCTGGGATGCCCAATGGAAGCCCTTATTTATATATATTTTTATGTCAAAGTTATTTAAATCTGGATGATGAAACCTTGTATAACGCCCCTCTCTTTGGATCTCGCCGACCCCACTGAGCCAAGAAGTAGGTTTGTTTTGCAAAGTAAAAGGTTTATTTGAAGAATTAAACAATATATATATATCACACTTTTATGAACAAAATAATACCTGAATAGCACACTTATGAATATGGACGGTAATCAACAATGGGTAATATTACAAAATTGACAATCTCTTTAATCACTTAGGAGTAGGAATAGTAAGGATAAGGTAGCAGCGAATACTTTTATGGTTAAAAGAAATGCTAGATGGAAAGAATTCAACACAGGAATAAACTTGATATGATTTCAACAAAAGATAATATGATCACATTTTCCCCTATGACTACTCACTCCCCCCTATGCAATATGAACAGATGGAAATGAGGGCACACATGTTTCAGGAATACAATCAAGAATGCAGTTCAATTCCAGTTTCCCCAGCAAGCTTAGAGAGACACAGGAATAATTTTAAAACACAGGTCAAAATGCTTTTGAATGTGATTGTAATGGATGGGAAGATATGCTAAAATGATTTTAATTCACCAAAGGATATTCAGGATAAGTGATAGTTACTTTAGATTGGTTCAGGTCAACACCAGCAATGATTCATGAATGAATATCAAATTGGAAACGAAATTCAGCAGAGGGAAGCAAGAAGCAGCTATTTTTACAAGTGGTGAAATGGAGCTAAGTTGCAATTCGCTGCAATTTTTCCGCATGCGTAAATCACGATTATGGAAAAACTATAATGAATTGGAATGTCGTTTTTGGGTTTGTTGGAAAGCTTAGAATCTTAGATTTAAAATGACAGCTACATTTCGCTTCTAGGTCGTGCGGTTCGAAAGTTACGGATGTGCTTGGGCGTGGCTTGGAGCGCCATCGATGTGGTCGCTCCCTTGAGGTCGCCCGTGGGATGTCCGCCGCCGCCGTCAAATTCAAGCAGTTCTGATCGAGCATCCGAGTCGCAATTGCCACCTACAGCGATCGGAACCGATGAGGCACAACCTGGCCCATGATGACCTCCGAACGCTGGAGCGTTCTCCTAGAACTTAGCGGCCGAATCTCTCCCCCGTCACCATCCGAAGAAACCAAGATGGCGGCCGCGCCGGAACTCAACAACATACTACGAACCCGATGGTGACGGGGTTCTGGGGGGCCGAAGAAGAGTAGCGGACGGACTCGCCAACACGGAACCAGCCGGACCATATCAGGGTTACCCAGAGGACATGTGAGAGCTTCCTCGGGGGCTGCTGCGTGGGGCCTTGACCTCCCCCACTCTGAAGCTCGATTCCGGCCACAGAGGGATTATGGACCCCAACGATCGGCATATGGTCAGGTCGGCGGGGGAAATACGGAGGCCACGAGATAATCCCTGAGAGCTACCCAGAGAAGCCTCGACCTCGCGGGCCATACCGCAGCGACACACCCCCTCCCTCCACGCACCGATGGCCCGCCCGGTCCCTCTGAGATCCTCCATGCACTAGTACTTCCTGGGGCGCCCCGGCCCACTCATCCAGCTAGCAACCCAGACTACTGCGGGATCACGGCTACTCCACCGGCTTCTCACTCGCACTCCCACGCTTGAACTTTCCTGGGCGACTGGCGCCAAAAACGCTCGACCTCCCACCCCTACAACGCATTAAACTCTGCGGACCTAGAGGGGGCTGAGTGCCGTCTCCCACAGCTTTGGTCCCGCCGCAACTCTTCCAGCCAAGTCCGCCAAACACTATCATCATGTCCAGGCAAACGAAGGTTAGCAAGGGCGCAGATATCTCCACCATGCTCACTGCATTAGATAAAAGCAAGAAGCAAGAGCCCCCCAAACTTACCCCACAGAAACAGCAGGAGGACGGGGGAGCCCTCGCTACCAAAGGGGACCTGATAGCCTTCATGGCGGACATCAAGTCGGAGTTTCGCTCATGCCTCTCAGAACTCACCACCAAAATCGAACAGACAGACCAAAGGGTTACGGAGGTCGAACAGAGGCTCGGAGAAATCGAAGACCACTCTCGGGATCACACTACCACTCTAGGGGAAATGCAAAGAGCCATTGAAACCCTGCATCAGAAATGCGAGATCCTGGAGTTTAAACATGAGGACCTTGAAAATAGGGCGTGCCGCAACAATCTTCGCATTCGGGGGGTCCAACCTCTGTCCCCGACAACAAGCTAGCGGACTACGTGGGACGCTTCTTCGAGGCCCTCCTCCCGGACCTGGATAAATCTCAGCTCTTGCTAGACCGGACCCACAGACTCCGCCCGCGCCGAGGGGCAGTCTCGGACCCCCCCAGATGTCATTACTAGGGTCCACTTCTTTACAACCAAGGAAGCGATTTCGGCGATTAGCCGCCAAGGGGAGGAAATTACTTTTCAGAGCACGCCACTTCAAATTTACCAGGACCTCTCACCACTCACCCTTCAGAAAAGAAGAGCGCTCCGACCCCTGGCATTGTTCCTCCAGGAGCAGCAAGTCCGCTATAGATGGCTGTTTCCAACGGCACTACAATTCACATATAAAGGCACCCTACGCCGGATCAGTCACTTGGAGGATGCGGAGAGGATCATGAATCCAATCTCGCCCCAGGAACTCTCTACACCAAACCCAGAAGGAGCTGAGGACTCTGTGCTGCTTCCCTCCCCAAAACCTAAACGTTCGCCATGGTCATCAACCCAGTGGATCAACAGAAAGAGATGAACAATGGCGCTCCCGCGCCCCCAGGTTCCAACAGCATCTTTCCCTGGTCTCTTCTGACCCGATCTGAATTCGGATCCGCCACATAACGCTTAGACTGATGTGCCTTGAGGGCGGAGACGGCGGACCATACCCACGGTTCATACACACTCCAAGGACACTTTCCAACTTTCGTTCCTTGGAAACCCACAGTACTTGATACGCGATGGGACAATCGGCCCCGTTGGCCAAGGGTACGCCCGTACTTACAAGGTCGGTCTACCCACCAGTTAAAGTTGCGGCCCCCCCGTTGGGGTTCCGCGTTAATACCTCAAGTGCAGGATGGTACCACGAGATCTCACGACAAACATGGCAGCTGAACCACCGACTCAAACCCCCCCCCAACCCAAGAGACAGAGAATGGGGCACCACTGGACCACCAAGTTCTGCGAATCCTCTCCCTAAATGTTAATGGACTGAATTCCCCTAACAAACGAAAGGCAATTCTATTAAAGCTCCAGGACGAAGATGCAGCGATAGCTATGCTCCAAGAGACCCACTTGCTGCCGGCGGACGTGATCCGGCTTCGCTCTCGACTATTCCCGCTTCAATTTTTTGCCTCCGGCACAAGCAAAAAGGGAGGCACGGCGATCCTCTTTAGGAAAGACTTGAACCCGCAAATCCTGGCAACAAAAATATGCCCGGAAGGCCGATACACAGCAGTCAAATGCCTCCTGTTGGGAGACCTATACACCCTCATCTCAGTGTATGCCCCTAACACTGGACAATCACACTTCTACGACTTCTTGGGCACGACTCTCGCTAGTTTTGTGGAGGGTCAAACAATTGTCAGAGGGGACTTCAGTGGGGTTCCCGACCCCACTAAAGACCGGTGACACCACCCGACTCCAAGCGATTTCGCCCAAGCACTTAGCCTCCTCCGGCTGTTCAGGTCTTTGGAGATAATATACTCATGGCGGGTGTTTCACCCCGACGAAATAGACTACTCCTTCTACTCGTTCGTACACCGCACCTTCTCAAGGATAGACCTGTTTCTGATCTCCCCGCACACCTTCCCCTCAGTCAAAGAGGTCTCCATCGGCTTGAGAGCCATGTCCGACCACGCTCCAGTGTTCCTGGAACTCTGGGTTCAGGACCCCAACCTCAATAACCCACGCAAATGGTCCCTATACGATCCGATTCTCAATGACATGGGTACGAGAGACAAGATCGCGACAGGAATAAGAAACTTCTTTGACGAAAACCCAGCCTCGGACACTTCACTAGCGAATAATTGGGATGCCATGAAGGCAGTAATCAGGGGCTCCCTAATTGCTCAAGGAGCGGCCTACCACCGGATCAGACGCCAGACCCCGATAGCTCTAGAGGACGAGCTAAGAGAGGTTGAGGCAATTCACAAGGAAAATGGCTGGTCCCCTAAGATGCAACGGATCATGGGAACAGCGAGGAAAAAGCTAGAAGCCCACTACGCGGAACAAACCGCCCTACTGATGGCAAAAGCCAAACAATGATATTACGCAAAGGGCAACAAGGCTAACCGGTTCCTGGTGGCCAAACTAGCCAAACGGAGACGCGTCAACATGATCGCAGGTCTGCGTGATTCCAAGGGGGTCACACGGTACTCGGAGCCCGAAAAACGACAGCTCGCGACAGACTACCTGACCCAAATCATGAAGGCAACCCCTCGGAACCTACCGCAACAGTTGGAATATCTGCAGAGGGCAGCAGTACCCCGTCTCGCCAATACAACGAGAGACGAATCGGAGGAGCCCATTACAGGGGAGGAGGTCGAGGAGGCCATTAAGTCGCTTAAAACACGAGCCCCAGGTCCAGACGGCTTTTCGACCAGGTTCTATAAACTGTTCAGGCCACAACTGTCCCCCCCATCTGGTGACCCTGTTCAACTCCTTCAGAGAAACAGGATCAGTCACCCCATTGATGCAGGAATCAACCACCATCCTCCTGCCCAAACCAGGAAAGGACCCAAGGAGTCTAACCTCCTACAGACCGATTGCACTCTTAAACATCGATGCAAATATATACTCAAAAATCCTGGCAAAACGCCTGAACCGCGTCCTCCCGAAGATCATCCACCCCGATCAAGCAGGCTTCATCCTTCACCGGTCAGCTGCTGAGAACATACGGAGAACCTTGAACCTGGTGGACACTTGCCTCCCGAAACTCCCGAAAACTGGTCTTAGGGGCTCTGGACGCAGCCAAGGCATTTGATCGAGTAGATTGGTCCTTTATGAAACTCACCCTAGAGGCCTTCGGCTTCGGGTCAACTTTTCAGACAATGGTCCTAGCCAACTATAATAGCCCAAGTACGAGCCTAAGAATTAACGGACACAGCTCAGCTCCGATCCCCCTGTCATGCGGAACCCGGCAAGGCTGCCCGCTGTCGCCCTTACTCTTCGCACTCACCATGGAGCCTTTAGCCCAAAGGATTAGGGGAAACGACCAAATCAAAGGGCTGCAGAAAGGCCCCACGCAACACAAAATCGCCCTATATGTGGATGATGTCCTACTCACGATCTCAGAAGCCCACTCATCATCGAAACATGCGATACGAGAACTTACCATCTACGGTGAGGTCTCAGGCTTCACTATAAACTTCGACAAATCCTCGGCCTTGGGCATCGGCCTCACCCCAGCAGAACGGGAGCCATTGACTGCGATGTGCCCGATGACATGGGTGGAGAAGGCCATTCCATACTTAGGGGTCCACATCCCGGCTAACCCAAGAGACACATACAAAGCCAACTTCCCCCGGCTACTGAAAGAACTGGAAGGCGACTTGAAACGATGGGAGACCCAGGAGATCTCATTGCTGGGGCGCATCACAGCATGCAAGATGAAACTACTTCCGAGGTTCCTATACGCCTGCGCCTCCCTCCCAGTAGCGATTTCCCACACCAACCCTCAGGGACATCCAAAGGAAAATGCTGAAATTCATCTGGAAAGGTAAGAGAGCGAGAATCCCTCTCAAAACGATGCTGGGGGGCTCCAAGCTAGGAGGTCTGGGGGTTCCGGACTTGCGGGCCTATAGTGTGGCAGCACAAGTAGCACAGATTCAGGCATGGCAAACTATAACAAACCGCCCCAGATGGGTAGAGCTGGAAAAATCACAAGTACCCCTACGCTTGCGATTTCTGCCACACATCCCGCCCCCGCTTAGAACACACTGGGGAGACCTCCTTCTATCAACTAAACACACCCTTAGCTCCTGGGACCGGGCACTAAAGCAAAAGGGAAGGCCAAGAGGACTGAGCCCACGCTCCCCGGTCTTCCATAACCCATCCAATTTTCGGAAATGGATAAAGGGCGGGCTGGAGACCATAGACCAGCTATATATGGGAGGGACACCCCTCACTTTCGTCCAATGTAAGGAGAAGTTCCAACTCCAGGAAAGGGACAGATTCACTTATATCCAGCTACGCCACTGGTGCTCACACCCCCAAACTCTGCAAGCAGCAACACGCCCGCCCACCGCCCTGGAACTTACACTGGGGGACCTTCCGACCCGGAGCAGGGTATCCACCCTATATAGGCGCTTCTTAAGGGACTTCCTGACCACAAAGACCCACTGTATGGCCCAGTGGGAGGCGGACCTAGGTCATCCGGTCGAGGACCAAACCTGGGTGGACATATGGACCAGAACACACACCTCTTCCACCTGCATTACCAATAGGGAATGCGCATACAAGGTGCTGCTCCGGTGGTATTACCCGCCCCTTCGACTTCACCACATGAACCCACAAGTGGATCATGCCTGCTGGAGAGGATGTGGCCACCCAGGTTCCTTCTTCCATATGTGGTGGGCTTGCCCAAAGATTCAACAGTTCTGGAGGACATGCCTGGAGACCATCACACAAATCACGGGAACGGCGATTCCTCTGGAACCTGAACCAGTTTTGCTGGGGGCCCCGATCCCTGCGATCTACCCGCGCTCCGGGACCAGATCTAAGCTATTGACACACTGCCTACTGGCGGGGAAAACGGTGTTGGCCAGGGCCTGGAAATCCCCAGAAGGCCCTCACATAGCCCAATGGTGGTCTAAACTCTGGGACATCCTGATTGCGGAGAAGGTGACAGCAGCACAGGCGGGAACGCTCCATCGCTTCCAGAATGTTTGGGGCCCTGTGCTTGAATACGACCAGCGCTGCCTCACCCGGACCTATAAACTGATCAGGGCCCGATGGATCCTGAAACACCAAGAGAACCCTGAGGAAGACACATAGACGCTAAGGCGCGAACTGGGAAATCCAGGAGGAAAAATTCTACCTCTAAACCTGAGGGGTGGAGAGGCCAGAGGGAGTTGGGAGGGAGGGAGCCTGGTGGGGGGAATGAGGACTGGGGATCAAAAAGCCTGAAAAAGCATTGCTTGTAATATGTTGTAATATGTGTATTTACCATCCTGCCTTGATTTAAAATAAACAAAGTTAAAAAAAAAAATTAAAAAAAAGTTACGGATGTCTTTGTGAAGGTAGATTTTCAGAAATAAAGTCAAGATTTCAGAATGACAGATGGCGCTTTACAGATTTGGAATCAACAGGATGAACACAGGATTCTATAATGCAGTTCTGGATGGTTTGAAATGAATGGAAGAGGATTACTTTAAACTAAGAGATTGGTTCTGTACAGTTCTAGACTAGATACTCACTCCTAGTTTTGGAATGGAATGCGCCTTGTCAAAGATCTGGTGAATGGTTTGGCTTCACTCTCGCCACCGGACAGGTCTCAGGCCCTCTGGGTTCTGCTCTCAGCACTGACCGGCGGTCTGGGTCTCTTGAACTGGATCTGACGGGTCTGGATACAGCACTGTTCTCTCTGGGTATGGATCTGGGTTCTAGCGCAGGGTTCTTAGCTAGAAGCAAACAGCACGGCCCCGCTATTGAATGGTTTGGTTAGGCCCCGTGGAAGTTTTAGGGGTTAGAACCAGGTTGCAAAGATTCTGAAGGCCTGCTGAGAATGATTCAGCTTGTGAATTAGGCCTTTGCTTCAGGTTTCTAGAGCTTGGTTGTAGAGTCTGGTCTCTGGAACTATCTGGAGTCTCTGTCTGGATATTATCTGGATCTGGAGTCTTCCGGCAGGGTGCTGCGCCAAGAAATCCTAAGCAGTCCCTTTTTATGTGTTTTCAAAGTGGGTGTGAAGGCTGACCTTCTTTGCCCAACCCCGTAAGTATTTGATAGGTTGGAGAATTTCCTGTTGCCTGACTGGAGAAGGGAGTAGTGTGTCATCCTGTGTCATCAAGTGTCATGATTATGGCTTAAGGAAAGAACACTCCCCTCTGCTTTTACCTAGAAAATCAATTTTTCATAACAAACATATTTCCCAGATACACAAGTTGTTCATAATACATACACACATCACAAATTATTTAAGGGACATCTCTGTTCAAGTCCCATGTTCCTACGAGCTTGGGTTCAGAAATGACAACTTATTCACGCTTTTGGTGGGTTTCACAATATTGGTTCTGCACCAAATTTGATACATGCATGCAGATCCTCCCTGGGCATATTACTGTAAGTTTTTTTGTTCATAGCAAAAACACTACAGCTGCAATATTAAAATATCCTGGAGTTTGGTCTCAGAACATCGCATGACATCCAGCTTAGTATTAAATTGTGAGTGAATTTTTCATATTAACCGTCTCAAAGTTGGACATTTTTGTCAGCCTGTTACAATATTTTAGAACCATTTTCCTTAAACATATATTTGGTGCAATGTTAAATCCACATCTCAGTCTGGTCCGCCCCCAGAGCTGGGTGAGTCAGATGGTCACATGGCCTGTCTCTCACAGAGCAGTTGTTGACAAGTCACACACAAATTTAGAATATTCCATTCAGTCAAGGAATCTATTGTCTCTTTCCTCCTGCCAGCAGGGGAAATCTCCTCCTCTCACAACAGTTCTAATTAACATGTCCATGCAATATCCTCTCCTGTTGGTAGGAAGGACAAGGTGTGAAGGGTTCCCAGGGACAGCAAGCCTTTTGAAGTTTTGACTGCATCAGGTTACTTTCTGATCAATTGCAACTTAGTTCCTTGTAAAATAAAATACATTTATAAACTCACAATAAGCAACATATCTTTAAATCAAGTCTTTTTTAACAATGAAATCACTGTGTGGCAATCTATATGGCATTTTGATAGAATTCTCTTCTTTGGCATAGTTTGGGTTCAGTTGTTCAGTTTCTCAAAGAATATGGTTTTAAAACGCCGGCTTCTGGTAGTGGTGAGTACCGGTATTGCATCCATTTTTGACAGCTGTCTTTACATCAGTATCTTTAAAATGGGATTTAGCTTGATAGCATATGATTCTTGCTGACATTGTGTTGATGAGGATTCGTGCAGTAGAATAATGTGGAACACCCAAAAAGAAGGTTGGATCTTTTTGGTGATTTGTGAGCCATGATTTTAGCACATTTTGACAATCAAGAAAACTGATTGCCAAACAGCTCTGTGTTGCTTTTGGCTATCAGCATTGCTTTTTCCAAGTGGTCTCTGGCTGCTTTGTGGATGGCCCAATTGTGGTTTTAGGCAGTGATCTCCTGTGCTCCCTAAGATAGGCAAAAGTGGATGGCAGCCTATCTTTCAGATTTTTACTCCGCATTTTTGGCTGGTTTTGAACGAGCAGCATGCTTTCCAATGGCCATTCTGATGTTTCTGCTGCCAGCAATGCACAGTACTGTTGCAGGGCTTGGATGAGTGGGTTGATGCATCCCACAAGCTCCCCTCTTGCGATGGCCATTGTCCTTTCATCAATGGAACTTCGCAAGACTGGGATGTCCGCATCATCTCTCCCGATTCCACGAATGGCACAGTTCAGCATCTTTCCCTCCATCAGGGGTGGGTGGATCGATCGGTTCTCCTCGTCAGTCCTGATGGGAGCATTGAGCAATAACGCGGGCCCCTCGGATCTTTGCTGCCGGTCCCCGAGTCGTCCTCCTTGGTCAGTCTCCATGGTTTATCTCTCCTAGGATGAAAAAGCAACAAGGCAACAACATATTCGTAGATTCCCCACCACTATTAATGTAGTGGGGTGGGCATTTACATTTTATAAATTAGGAGACATGTGCATTCTTATTATTGTATTTTATAGACTATATATGGAATATTTTAGGGTTGGAATTTTATTGATCTGGAGCGGCCCCCCCTGGGGTTCCAGAGGACTCCTCCAGTTGCTGCAGAGTGTGCCTGGGATGGCAAAACCTTAGCTGATTAATATGGACCCACTTATCTTTCCCCTCTGCCAAACTGCCTTTGGGGATGCAGATCTTGTAGGCGACTGGTGAGATCTTGTCTACAATTTCAAAGGTCCCTTCCAGGTAGGCAGAAATTTCTGCTTTTTGGCCTGGTTCCTTTGGAAATTGTATAGATAAATCCGGTCTCCTACATTGTATTCTTTCCTAGTAGTCTTCAAATCATAGTGTGTCTTCATGCTATCGGCTGATCTTTCTAGATTTCGCTGAGCAAAGGTAAAAGCATGTTGAAGGTGTTTTCTTAAATTTTCAACATACTCATCAGTTGTGGAGGCATTGATCAATGTCTGTTCTTGGGTCCTATAAAGCAGATGCTGGGGAAGCACCATCCTTCGTCCAGTCATCAACTCAAACAGTGACATTTTAGTTGCAGATGAAGGGGTAGATCTGATGGCCATTAGGACAAGAGGTAATCCGATATCCCAACTTGGCCCAGAATCTGCCACAAACTTTTTTAAGATGCTCACAATGGTTTTGTTGTAACATTCTACTGCCCCACTAGAGGCTGGCCGGTAAGCAATGTGTGCCTTCCTTTTAACCCCAAGTATCTCCCACATCTTTGTCATTACTTTGCTGGTGAAATGGCTACCTCTGTCAGACTCAATCCTTTGGGTTAGTCCAAAACACGAAAGGATGTGATTGATCATCAGGGCAGATGCTGTTTCTGCCTTGCAGTTTGGGGCCGGGAGACATTCCACCCATTTAGTAAACAAGCATGTCACCGTAAACATGTACTTGTTCCCCCTAGAGGAGCGAATCACGGGCCCAATATAGTCGACTTGCAAATCTGATCATGGCAGTGTCATCCCCCTCTTTTGGAGAGGCTCATGGTGTGTGAGGGATGTTGGATGAAATTGTGCACATTCAAGACACCCCTTCAAGTATTTGTCGAGGTCCTGCCCCATGTGCGGCCAGTATGCAACCTCTCTTAAGATTTCAAGTGTTGTATGAAACCCCCTATGACCGGCTGTAGTGCATCATGGGCGTGACTTAACATCAGGCTTCGGAATGAGGTAGGAACAACCCACTGATCATGGCCAGCTTGGGATTTCCTTACCAACAAACCGTCTTGGATTCGGAACATTTTTGGACATTTCATCAACACTCTGAGGTCCTCTTTCCCAATGTAATCGGTATCCGTCAGGGAAAGTTCTCAGGGTCCTTAATGTGTTGGTAAAACTTACCAATTATTGGATCCCATTTCTGAGCCGTAATCAAATCAGCATCTGGGGTCTCCTTACTCCATTGTGCAGTTGAAAGATCATTGTGAGCATTTGTCTGGGACCTAGTGATAGCAGTGACCTGGATTTCCCACAACAGGGACTCGATCTCTATTAGATCCCCTTGGATGGCCCCGGTTTTGGCCAGCTGATCAGCTAAGTCATTTTCAGTTTTGTCTGGTCCCTCTACTTTGGAATGACCCTTGATCTTTTTCCAATAGATGGTCATCCCATTTGAGGTGACCAGATCATCAATATTTTGAATTAACTTCCCATGTTTCAAGGGTTTGTTGTTAGCACATAGCATGCCTCTGGTTTTCCAGTTAACCAGGTGCTCCACGAACCCGTTCCGTACATAATCTGAATCTGTGATTATGACCAGTTCGTGGAGTTGACGTTGGACAGCAGTGAGGAATGCTTGATGCACAGCCATCAACTATGCCACCTGACTACTTCGGGTACCAATCTTGTACCCAGCGGAGGGTTCGGGGTACTCATTCACCCATGCATTCCCTACGCCGGCCACAAGTTCTTTTTCCCCGTTGTTGTCAACATGGTAAGAGTATCCATCCACATAGACAGTGGGCATTCCCTCACACTTGTCTTCTTCAAAAACATTGTGTGGGGAATTGAGGTATGCCTCCATGTTGTCCTTGATTTTTAGGCTTTCGTCCTCGAGACAGTTTTCTCTGGTACAATCATGCAAGTCAGCCAGACCTTGCGCGAGGGGACTCTTCTTGTTTTGGCCATATCTGACCTCCACAGGAAAGCCTTGCATTGACAGAATCCAGGAAGTAATTCGGGAATTACTCACATTTCCGGCCCAGATCCTGTCACTTTGGTGATATTGCAGAGGCTGGTGTGGAGCCTCCACTATGATGTGTTCCCCCTGGATAAACGGGAGGTAATTCTTCAATCCCCACACCATTGCCAGGAGTGCCTTCTCACAATCGTTGAATTTTTCCTCCACATAGGATAACGTTTTGCTCGCATAGGAGATTACTTTATTGACCTTGTCATGCTTTTTGTATAATACTGCAGTCAAGCATGTATTAGAGAACCCTGCCTCCAAGAAAAACTCCTTATTTCTGACAGGGTAAGCTAGGCAAGGCGCTTGTGAGAGGCTTCTTTTGAGCTGTCTTAATGCCTCGAATTGTTCTGGACCCCATTCCTATTTGACCCCCCCCTTCAAGAGATGAATCAGGGATCTGGGGATCTCTGCGTAGCCCTCAATGAACTTTATGCTGTAATTAGTCAGTCCAAGGAGGCTCCTTAGTTCCCGCAGAGTTGTGGGGTCTTTCAGTTTCTGGAGTGCTTCCACTTTCTTTTCCTGGGGACAGAGACCCTGAGGAGAAATCTCATGCCCCAAGAAATTACCACAGATTCTACACCATTGTGCTTTCTGAAAGAAAAGTTTTGCTCCGGCGGCCTTCAACTGTGTCAGAACATAACGGATTTCCGCTATGTGTTCCTCAACAGTTGAGCTCTTGATGAGGACATCATCTATATAAGCCAGGTTACCCCTTGTACCCAGGTCGGGCATGGCCTTATGTAGGAAAATGTTGAACTCATTACCGGAGTTGAGGTATCTGAAGGGAGTCCAGGTCCATGTGTACTGCTGGCCCCCAAAGGTAAAAGCCAGCTTGTATTGGTTCACACCCTACTGACAGGCACAGTCCAGTATCCATTGATCCGGTCTATTGCAGTGAATACCTGTGACCCCTGGATCTGGGCCAGCCCTTGGTCAATGTAGGGAAGAGGCCATTGGGAAGAATGGACCCGTTTGTTGAGCTCCCTAAGGTCGGCGCAGAGTCTCCACTGGCCGTTTGGCTTCAATATCCCCAGCATCGGATGATTGAAGGTGCTGTGGACTGGACGGATTATCCCGCGGGACTCAAGGTTCTTAATTATTTCAGTAAGGGACTCCATTGATGCAAGAGGCAAGCAATATTGCTTCACAAACACTGGAGTCATGCCAGGGTCCGTGGGAATTGTTGTTGTGTGGATGTCGGTGCGACCACAGTCATATGAGTCCACCGCAAAGAGATCTTGAAAATCCAAGAAGACTTGTTTCAGCCTTTGCTTCTGCTCCAGAGTCACACAGGCATCAGCTAGGTTGACTCTCTCTTCAACCATCTGCCTGAAGCTGGGAAAGACTTCTGGTTTCGCTATCTCGGCGGCCTCCTCCTGCTGGGTGGAGAAGTCCCTGGTCAGAGTGCTGATTTGGACTGGTGGCTTCAGGTGGGAAAGACAGCCCTCATGGGCCTGGAAAATCACCTCATCCCTCCTGAAGTCACAAGTCACATCTTCCTTACCATAATGGCAGGAAGTGTACACCAGGAAGTTCCCCCCATGCCGGGTAAAGATCCTGTCTGGTGTTGTATTGTCATCACTGTCACTGTCAAAACAGTCCTTGGGGATTGGTCCTAACAGTTAATTTCCTAAATCAATGGAAAAATGTCAGTCATCAACCGCCATTCCAATAATGGTGCCTGCGGCTAGAGTGATAATCTTTAAGTCGCTGTTATCCACCTCTATTGGAATGGTGTCATGTTCTATATTGACTAATGGTGTTGGGTTTTCCCGGAACCCTTGCTGTTGAAGAGAAGCATTTAGATGAATATAAGCATCAGGGTTTTTCAATTTCTGTCCTCTTTTAACTTTCACTTCCAGGGAGAATTGTCGGGTCCTTTCAGGGATGGTGACTTCCTCTCCAATCTGAATTTCAATTGCATAAGGTAGCAATTGAGCTGACCTAAATGCTTTCTCTTGGTCATCAAAGCCTATGGGATTATCCACTAATTGGGACCAAGCTTTAAAGTTTATTAGGTCCAAACTAATGGCAAAGCGATTGAGAATGTCACTGCCTAAGTAAAAGGCGGCAGTGACGTCTCGCACGACCCAACAATTATGGACTATGCTCTTGTTGCCAATGGAGATTTTGAGCATACACCTGCTTGGCAGGAGATGTTTGGAATGGGGTGCTTCCAGATCCATTTCCCATTTGTCTATCAGTTTGAACATGGGAATGGCTGGATCTTTTGGGAGTTGGCGGCACATGGCTTCGCTGATGAAGCTCTTACTGTTGTTCACACACACTGGGGCGAGAACAGAGCCCTTCCCATCATTTAACTGAACAGGGATGAACAACTGCTCTCCAATTTGCTGAATATCAGCCAGGCTCTGAGCTGATTTCACATCTTTCTGGACTATTGGAGTGGGAATGTCTGATTGTGGATTGGTAAAGAATTTCAGAGTGTTTCCTTCCAGTGTGGAATACCACCTTAAACTGGAAGGAAGGTTGATTTTCAGAAATAGAGAGGACCCCCCATCACTAGTATGTTGTCCTACTGCTATTACTGTCACGTCTGGAATTTGGCCATGTCTGGAATTTGGTTGTTCTGGAAGTGAAATTCCACTTGGTTAGATTTTTGTTCAACCGTGTGACATGTGCCGTTTAAACTAACATGGTTGACACTCTGTTTCAATTTCATGGGTCGGCTAGTCTGGATCCAGAGGACCTTGTTTACGCAATCTATTAGGGGTGACAACCTTCTCAGGAGGTCATTCCCTAGTAAACAAGGGGTGCCCTCTGGGGTCACTACTGTCATGATCTCTGCTTCCAAAAGGTCAGGGTTTTCCCAACTCCCTTGGAAGCAGATCCATAACCCAGGTTCCGAGTGCCAACCAGTCCCAATTGGGACCTTTTGGACCCAGTCCTGGCGCCAGTGGCACCAGGCTCATAAATATGCCCAGTCCCAGCGCTGGAAGCGCCGGGCTCATAATGCTTGGGTGGACTTACCTTCAGCAGACCATGCTGCTTACTTGCCTGCCAGTTGAGCCTCTGATCCTCTTCTGTTTGGAACTACTTTTCCTGTTGGGTGGGGCTGGAGCCACTCCCTAGATTCAGAACACTGGAACTCTTCTGGAAGGCAGGAACTCTTTTCTTACCAGGAACTCTTTTCTTACTTAGGCGTGGCTGTGGAAGGAGACACCTAAGCACTACAGGAGGCTATTTAAACCACACCCGGTGGATGAATCTTGCTTTGCGTTATTCTGCAACCTCTGCAGCAGAACGCTCATCGTGTCTTCTGCATCCGGTCCTGGGCCTAAGGAAAAAGGCTTACCATCCTGAATCCAGTCTTCAGCAACACCTATAAAGACAAGAAAGAACAGGTTAGCATTCCGGCATCTGAAAGGCAAAGGCTTACCATCCTGAATCCAGTCTTCAGCAACACCTATAAAGACAAGAAAGAACAGGTTAGCATTCCGGCATCTGAAAGGCAAAGGCTTACCTACTCTTCGTGCGCTCCGGAGGTCTTCACACTGCATTCCGGCATCTGAAAGACAAAAGTTTACCAACTCTTCGCACGCTCCGGAGGCCTTCGGCGCTGCATCTCGCATCTGAAAGACAAAACAAGGTGCGTTTAAAGACATTGGGGAACTTTAATACTCACGTGCCATTACTCCTTTCCACATCTAATCCAGTGGGTATTCCGGCACCCTGCAGCCGCTCCGAACTCGTACCTGCAAAATAAAAAGACAGAGCGCATAGTGAAGCAGGCAACAAGCGCTTACTTACGTGCTTCCAGGCGCTTCTATTCATCACACGGGCTCCATCTTCAACTCACTTCAGCCCGTCATCCGCCATCGCCGGAACCCTGCAAAACAAGAGACATCATTACTAAAGACATTTGAATGACTCGAAACTTACCGTTCGTGCAGTAAACGACGGACAGCAGTCCTCTGAAGTCAAGAGGCCTGCGCTACCTATCCAGTGAAGAAACTGGTTACAGCACCCTGCCCCGAGGCAGATGGAGAGCTCGGCATTCACTTACCTAAGGTGAGAGCGTTAACCTTTGGGGGTCTACAGGAGAGGAGAAGAGGAAAGAGATAGGGACACCCCAATAACCCCAGTTCATTAACCCCATATTTTCTATCTGCAGACATCTTACTCTACACGTCAGGCATACAGTGCACAGAAGTCCAGCCCAAAGAGCCAACCGGGTGCTACACATCACCTTTGAAGATACGGTAGTCGCCCAGTCAAGACCGGCGCCTCTGCGAGAATCAGGTGAACGTTACAGAACGCAAAGCCTACCGCAAAACTCTCGCCCAGGCGCTATGGAAACCTCGGATACTGACCCCCTAGCCCGGTTACTTGGGGAACTAAGGGCAGAAGTGCATGCAGCTCGTCAGGAAACGAATGCTCTAAGAAGGGAACTAATTATTTCCAAGGAGAGAACAGACAATCTTGCTAGACAAGTGCTACAGTCACAAGCCGGACAGACCCCGTTACCCGCATCAGGGGCAAATCTTCCTTCAACATCCTCTATGAATCCAGTGCAGATCAACCGACCTGGGAATGTACCTCTGGCTCCGCCCGAACGATTTTCTGGTGACCCAAAGAGGTTTGCAGTATTTATCAATCAGTGCCGGTTGCACTTCTTATGCCGGCCAGCAGCCTTTCCAACTGATCAAGCAAAAGTAGCTTTTGTACTTTCGTACCTTAGTGGCAATGCGGCAGACTGGTCGATCCCTCTAGTTAATCAAGATGATCCGGTTCTCCATGATTTTCAAGCCTTTCAGCTTAGTATGGAAAAACTGTTCGCAAGACATTCACAAGGGCAGGCCTTGGACAATGAGCTTCTTTCGTTGCGACAGGGTAATCAAGACCTTTTGGCTTATATTGCATCTTTCAATAGACTAATAGTGGAAACTCAATGGCCTGAGGACAAAAGGATTACGCTGTTTTATAGAGGTCAACGTGGAGAGCTCAAAGACGTTTTAGCCCAAGTAGTGAATCCCCCACAAGACTGTTCAGATTATATAGACTTGGTCGTTCAAATAGATCACAGGCTGCAGAACAGGAAGGCCGATCGTTCCAAGTTTGATGCTCGAGTATTTTCCAAACCGCCAACTCCTTCCAAAGGAGTAGACTCCGGGGAACCCATGCAAATAGGGGGTCTGAAAGGTCCTCTAACACAAAGGGAGCGGGAAAGGAGGAAACAGTTGCAATTATGCCTATATTGCGGAAACTCAGGGCACTTTCTTCGAGACTGTCCGGTGAAACCTGCCAAGAAGGCAGTAGGAGCTGCAGTTACCAAAGTTACAAACTCTGAGCAGGGAAACGACCTCGCCCGACAAGAATAGAGGTCCTCTTGCCGAGCGTGAAAACCAGTTCCGTGACCTTGCATTTCGTGATACCTATGGTCCTCATTAGCCCTGATAATCCGGATCGATTACATGCAATTGAAGCTTACGTCGACAGCGGTGCCATCGGCAATTATGTGGATCATGAAATGGTTTTGAGGATGAATCTAACTCTTTGTCCCAAGGCTGTAAAGGACGTCATTACTACGGTGGATGGTACGGAGATAGCCTCCGGGCCAGTAACGCATACCACTCAAGAGGTGACGCTAGTAAGTCAAGATGAACACCATGAGAAGATCGTGTTCGATGTGATCAAGGCCCCTCAGTTTCAGATTATTCTAGGAATACCTTGGTTAGAGAAACACAATCCTCTGATCGATTGGCGAGCAAGAACGGTCCAGTTTCCAGAATGTGTCTCTACTTGTCACCCTCCACCTGGTGTTGCACTGGCCGCAATTTCTTCAGAGACTCCCCAGTTACCTCCCGAATACCTAGAATACCAAGATGTTTTCCGGAAGGATCAGGCTAACTCTCTACCTCCTCATAGGTCTTATGACTGCCAGATAGACCTGATACCTGGATCTACTCCTCCTTGTAGTAGAATTTATGCCCTCACCGAGCCTGAGAACCTTCACCTTCGACAATACCTGGATCAATACCTGGCAAATGGGTTTATTCGTCCTTCCAAGTCCCCTGCTTCTTCAGCTTTGTTCTTCGTTCCAAAAAAGGAAGGAGACCTTAGAACTTGTATCGATTATCGCTCCCTGAACCAGATCACTGTTAAGAATAGATATCCGTTACCTTTGATCCCTGAACTCCTGGACCAAGTCAGAAAAGCATGCATATATACAAAGCTGGATCTTAGAGGAGCTTACCACTTGGTACGAGTAAAAGAGGGCGATGAATGGAAGACGGCCTTCCGCACCAAGTATGGGCTATTTGAATATCAGGTCATGCCCTTCGGACTTTGCAATGCCCCGGCCGCCTTTCAATATTTTATGAACGATGTCCTCAGAGAGCTCATAGATGTATGTGTTGTTGTTTACATTGACGACATCCTCGTTTATTCTTCATCGGAATCTGAACATCGGAAACACGTGAAAATGGTCCTCGAAAGATTGCGTCAACACAAACTTTTCGCTAAGTTGGAAAAATGTGTTTTCAACGTGACTGAAGTTGAATTCTTGGGATTCATATTATCACCTGGCGGAGTGCGTATGGATTCAAAGAAGGTCGATGCAGTTCTCAAATGGCCATCACCATCCTCCGTAAAAGGTGTGCAAAGCATGTTAGGCTTCGCTAACTTTTACCGCAGGTTTATCCCCGAATTCTCTCGAATAGTCCAGCCCATCACTGCCTTGTTAAAGAAAAACAAACGTTTTGAATGGTCTACCGAGGCGGAACAAGCTTTCCAGGATTTGAAGACTAAATTTATCTCTGCACCAATCTTAAAACACCCTCGCCCCGAACTCCCCTACATCATGGAAACTGATGCTTCAAGCCTTGCCATGGGGGCAGTTCTATCACAAAAGGACCCGGTAACCAATCAGTTGCATCCCGTGGCATTTTGGTCCCGCAAATTCTCGCCTCCTGAAATCAATTACACGATTACTGACAAGGAACTTCTGGCTATCAAGTCTGCCTTTAAGGCTTGGCGGCATTATCTGCTGGGGGCCCGACACACCGTTACTGTGATTACGGATCACCGAAACCTGCAATATTTGAAGACCGCAAAAGCCCAATCCTCTAGACAACTCCGTTGGGCATTATTCTTTGCCGAGTTTGACTTCATAATTACCTATCGACCTGGTACAAAGAACGGTAAAGCCGATGCCCTTTCTCGGATGGGAGTGGAAAAACACTTGGTCAACCCTAAACCTGTACCAATCATTCCCGAACAAAGAATTCTGGGTGTAATCGCCACAGAATCCATAGAGGAAGTTAAGGATAAAGCCAGGCAACTTGTAACTCCAGCAGACATACAGAATTGGCATCTGCAGGGAAAGGACTTTGCAGTAAAGGACAACTTATTGTATTTCCAAGAACGATTATACCTACCCAGCACAGATTTACAGAAAAAAGTAATCTCTTGTTATCACGACTCTTTAATGGAAGGTCATCCCGGTATAGCCAAGACCGCAGAAAAGATCAAGCGCTACTTCTGGTGGCCGTCTTGGAAAAAAGATATCAGAGACTTTATAATGTCCTGTGGACTATGCGCCCAAAACAAGAGTCAAAAGGAAAGACCAGCAGGCCTCTTACGCCCTATTGACATCCCACCTCGCCCTTGGCATACGCTTTCTATGGACTTCATCACCGATCTACCTCCATGCTCCGGATACAATACGATTCTAGTAATCGTGGACTTATTCTCCAAGATGGCGCATTTCATTCCGCTCAAAGGCTTGCCAACAGCAGCAACTCTGGCCCGAGAATTTCTCGAAAACATCGTCCGACTGCACGGTTTTCCTTCGGTTCTAATTTCGGATCGAGGTAGTCAATTTATTTCTCATTTTTGGCGAAGTTGCTGTCGGTCGGCTCAAATTGATGTGAGACTATCGACCAGTCACCACCCTCAGACCGACGGACAAACCGAGAGGACCAATCAAACTCTGGAACAGTATTTACGCTGCATGCTGCAACAAACTGAAAAAACTTGGAAAGATATCCTTTGGATAGCCGAGTATGCCTACAATAACTCTGTCCATTCGGGAACTGGGAAAACCCCGTTTTTTCTTTTGTACGGCAGTCACCCTCGAACCTCGGAGTTGGATCCCCTCCAAGATCTTGAAACACCAGCAGTAGACTACCTGCATTCTACAATCACCCAAGCCTTTAAGGAAGCTGTTTCTCACCTTCAAAGGGCTAAAGAACAATACAAGAAAGGAGCAGATCAACATCGGAAGGAAGCCCCTCACTATCAAGTAGGGGATCAAGTCTGGTTATCCACCAAATATCTATCTCTAAAAGGGCCACGCACATTCAACCCAAGATACCTTGGTCCCTATTCCATCACTACCATAGTAAACCCAGTAGCGGTCAAGTTGGACTTGCCCCCGCACATGAAGATACATCCAGTCTTCCACGTCTCTCTATTAAAACCCGTGCAACCTCAAACCCGACTAACCAAATCTCCAAAACCTATCCTAGTGGATGGAGAACTCGAGTTTGAAGTCAAAAGCATTCTGGACTTCAAGATCTCCAAATCTAAACTATTCTACCTAATTGACTGGAAAGGCTACGGCCCCCAAGAGTAATCCTGGGAACCTGCTGAATATGTCCACGCTCCTCGCCTAATCAAAAGATTTCACCGAACATTTCCTGACAAGCCAAAACCCCCAGAGAAGCCCGGTTTGGGAGGAGCCTTGAGGGGGGGTACTGTCATGATCTCTGCTTCCAAAAGGTCAGGGTTTTCCCAACTCCCTTGGAAGCAGATCCATAACCCAGGTTCCGAGTGCCAACCAGTCCCAATTGGGACCTTTTGGACCCAGTCCTGGCGCCAGTGGCACCAGGCTCATAAATATGCCCAGTCCCAGCGCTGGAAGCGCCGGGCTCATAATGCTTGGGTGGACTTACCTTCAGCAGACCATGCTGCTTACTTGCCTGCCAGTTGAGCCTCTGATCCTCTTCTGTTTGGAACTACTTTTCCTGTTGGGTGGGGCTGGAGCCACTCCCTAGATTCAGAACACTGGAACTCTTCTGGAAGGCAGGAACTCTTTTCTTACCAGGAACTCTTTTCTTACTTAGGCGTGGCTGTGGAAGGAGACATCTAAGCACTACAGGAGGCTATTTAAACCACACCCGGTGGATGAATCTTGCTTTGCGTTATTCTGCAACCTCTGCAGCAGAACGCTCATCGTGTCTTCTGCATCCGGTCCTGGGCCTAAGGAAAAAGGCTTACCATCCTGAATCCAGTCTTCAGCAACACCTATAAAGACAAGAAAGAACAGGTTAGCATTCCGGCATCTGAAAGGCAAAGGCTTACCATCCTGAATCCAGTCTTCAGCAACACCTATAAAGACAAGAAAGAACAGGTTAGCATTCCGGCATCTGAAAGGCAAAGGCTTACCTACTCTTCGTGCGCTCCGGAGGTCTTCACACTGCATTCCGGCATCTGAAAGACAAAAGTTTACCAACTCTTTGCACGCTCCGGAGGCCTTCGGCGCTGCATCCCGCATCTGAAAGACAAAACAAGGTGCGTTTAAAGACATTGGGGAACTTTAATACTCACGTGCCATTACTCCTTTCCACATCTAATCCAGTGGGTATTCCGGCACCCTGCAGCCGCTCCGAACTCGTACCTGCAAAATAAAAAGACAGAGCGCATAGTGAAGCAGGCAACAAGCGCTTACTTACGTGCTTCCAGGCGCTTCTATTCATCACACGGGCTCCATCTTCAACTCACTTCAGCCCGTCATCCGCCATCGCCGGAACCCTGCAAAACAAGAGACATCATTACTAAAGACATTTGAATGACTCGAAACTTACCGTTCGTGCAGTAAACGACGGACAGCAGTCCTCTGAAGTCAAGAGGCCTGCGCTACCTATCCAGTGAAGAAACTGGTTACAGCACCCTGCCCCGAGGCAGATGGAGAGCTCGGCATTCACTTACCTAAGGTGAGAGCGTTAACCTTTGGGGGTCTACAGGAGAGGAGAAGAGGAAAGAGATAGGGACACCCCAATAACCCCAGTTCATTAACCCCATATTTTCTATCTGCAGACATCTTACTCTACACGTCAGGCATACAGTGCACAGAGGTCCAGCCCAAAGAGCCAACCGGGTGCTACACATCACCTTTGAAGATACGGTAGTCGCCCAGTCAAGACCGGCGCCTCTGCGAGAATCAGGTGAGCGTTACAACTACTATGACCAGGTATTTCACCTTGTGTCGCCCAATTTTAATGTCCAAATCCGCAGTCCCCTCAACGGGAACTTCCTTCCCGTCAAAGTTCTGAAGTTGTCCAGGAAGAGGGGTGAGAGGAATTTTGCCCCCCCCCCCTTCTGTCATGATGCCTACCTCCAAGGTGCCAGACAAGACCCAGCTACCCCAGAGGCAGACATCATGTCTTCAAGGGAAGTCACAACAGCCTCAAGTAGGGGCTCTTTGGACTCAGTCCTGGCGCCTTTGGCGCCAGGCTCATATCGGGCCACAGTCCTGGCGCCATAGGCGCCAGGCTCATAAAAGGGGACTTTGTGTTAAAGGTGCTTAGTGTTAACTTACCTGATGCAGACCATGCTGCAACATCCAGGCCTTCTGAGGCCTGAATGGGACTACTTTATCTTTGGAACTACTTAACCACACGGGTGTGGTCAGGGGAGGAATACATACCTGAGAGGAAGGATACATACCTGGAACTACTTTGAAGGCTATTTAAGCCACGCCCAAGCAGCAACTCACGCTTCGCGTTGTTCTGCATCTAGCAGCTGGACGCTCACCGTGTTTGCTCCTGCATTCTGTCTTCTGCCACTCCTGCCAGCATCCTGGAACACCTGCAAAGAGAGAAGAGAAGAGAAAAAGGGGAAAGAAGAGTCCTTACCTGCTAAAACCGCATTCCGGAGACATCTCGCCGACGGTCCTGAAAAGGAAGACATCCATTTAAAAGCACATCGCATCGATCGCTGCAGTGCCGCATCTCACTCACCTGTACAAGGTGCCACCACGTTCTACGGCGACATCTGGACTCGCAGACACATCACCGCGCCTAGGGAGAAAAAGACAAGAATAAAGGTGAGAGGGGAAAGAAAACAAGGAAACCTTATTTTCCATTACAAAGCTTACCTGTTGGGTTATTCCAACTTCATTTTGGGTCGGTGCCGCATCCTGGCATTTCCGGACCCTGGCCCCTAAGGGGAAAAAGAGACATCAGCGTTAGTGGGCGCATGAAAAGACGTTACCCAACGCCCATTAAAGACTTACCTGATTTCTTCTGGATTGATCTTTGTTTCGGGTCGGTGCCGCATCCAGGCATTTCCGGACCCCGGCCCCTCTGGGGAAAAAAGACATCAGCGTTAGTGGGCGCATGAAAAGACATTACCCAAACGGCCATTAAAGACTTACCTGATTTCTTCTGGATTGAGCTTCGTTTCAGGTCGGTGCTGCATCCAGGCATTTCCGGACCCCGGCCCCTATGGGGAAAAAAGACATCAGCGTTAGTGAGCGCATTGATACAAGGACACTGAGGAATTCTCATCAAGCTCACCAGAGTCTCATTCTTCGGTTCCACAGCTCTTCTCGGAATAGTTTCCGCACCTGAAAAAGAGACAACGAACAATTATTATTGCGGAATCATACTCATTAACAGAATCCTTACGGTACTATACCGGGAAAACAAAACTTGAACCCTCTACAATCAAAATCCCAGTGAAGTAACTGGATACAACGCGCCCCTGCATGAGAAGCAGGATGGAGAGCTCAACCTTTCAAACCCTAAGGTGAGACTTCACGTGGGGGTCGCAGGAGGGTTTCATAGAGGGGTGAGAAGGGAACGGGAGGCTTATACTTTCTCCCGCAGATTGTTAATACTCCCTTTTCACATACAGAAAGATATTCCTGCGAGCCAGACAAGCCAGATTCGAAGGTCCGGTCCAGTCCATCTTCCGGGTCCTGCGCTTCGCCATAGAAGAAGCAACAACACTCCAAACCAGACCTGCGCCTCTGTGGGAGTCAGGTGAGCGTAACAGAACGTGAAGCCTACCTACAATTTCCCACCCGGGCGCTATGGAAACTTCCGAGACAGATCAGCTGGCTCAGCTTTTGGGGGAATTAAGGGGAGAAGTACACTCCGCCCGCCAGGAAACTAATGCTCTCAAAAGAGAATTAATCTTATCCAAGGAAAGAACTGATGACCTGGCCAAACGATTGTTGCAGGGTCAAGCAGGACAAACTCCTTTACCTATTTCTGGGGGTAATGCCTCGTCAATGGTTTCGAATAACCCGGTACAAATCAATCTACCTGGAAACATGCCTTTGGCCCCGCCTGAACATTTTGCGGGGGACCCCAAGAAATATGCCGTTTTTATGAACCAATGTCGCCAAACTTTCTATGCAGACCTGGGGCCTTCCCTAATGATCAAACCAAGGTAGCCTTTATATTATCTTATCTCAGTGGCTGTGCTGCCGATTGGTCTGTTCCGTTGGTAAGTCAGGATGACCCAATTCTCCAGGATTTTCAAAGCTTCCAGGCGAGCATGGAAAGATTATTCGCTCGACACTCTCAGGGACAGGCCCTTGACAACGAACTACTATCCTTACGACAAGGTAACCAAGATCTCTTATCTTATATTGCCACCTTTAATAGGCTGGTTGTAGATACGGGGTGGCCCAAAAATAAAAGGATCACACTATTTAATCGAGGCCTGCGCGGAGAACTTAAGGATGTTCTAGCTCAAATAGTAAATCCACCTCAAGCCTGCGCAGAATACATAGACTTAGTGGTCCAACTTGACCACAGACTGCAAACTAGAAATGCAGATCGGTCCAAGTTCGAAACTCGAGTGCTGATCAAAACTCACGCTAACCCTAAGAGTACCGACGTTTCAGAACCTATGCAGATCGGCGGTGTTAAAGGACCATTGACGCAGAAGGAACGAGAGAGAAGACGGCAAAACAACTATGTCTCTATTGCAGGGCTTCTGGTCACTTTCTACGAGACTGCCCGTAAAGCCACCTAAGAAAGTGGTTGGAGCCACGGACAACAATTTAATAGAACCTGATTCGGGAAACGGTCAAGCCCGAAAAGCGTAGAGGTCCACTTGCCGAGCTTGAAAACAGACTCTTTGACCTCGCATTTTGTCATGCCAATGGTGCTCGTGGACCCGAAGCAGCCTCAGCGTTTGCATGCTATAAAAGCATACATCGACAGTGGAGCTATTGGAAACTACGTAGATCGTGAATTGGCCTCCAGGATTAATCTTCCTCTCCGTCCGAAAGTTAACAAGGATGTCATTACTACAGTAGGTGGAACCGAAATAGCCTCAGGGCCGGTAACACATTCCACTACAGAAATGACACTAGTGGGACAGGATGGACATCGGGAAGCAATTGTGTTCGATGTAATCAAGGCCCCACAATTTCAAGTAATTCTAGGAATCCCTTGGTTAGAAACACATAATCCTCGAATTGACTGGCGAGCAAAGAGAATAACCTTTCCTGATTGTGAACTGACTTGTTATCCAAGAAATCCAGATATGGGTCTGGCCACAGTAACTTCCACCACGATACAACTACCGGTTGAATACCAAGAGTTCCAAGACGTTTTTCAAAAAGAACAGACGAACATGTTACCTCCCCACCGGTCGTACGATTGTCAAATCGACCTGGTACCCAATGCTCAACCGCCCTGTAGTAGGATTTATGCTCTTACTGAACCTGAGAACGTTCATTTGCATCAGTATTTAGATCAGTATCTTGCCAACGGTTTTATTCCCCCGTCAAAGTCTCCTGTTTCCTCAGCTCTGTTCTTCGTGCCGAAAAAAGAAGGCGACCTTAGAACATGTATTGACTACCGCGCCCTAAAACAAATAACGATTAAGAATCGTTATCCTCTGCCTCTGATCCCTGAACTTCTTGACCAGGTAAAAGATGCTTGTATATACACCAAGTTAGATCTCCGAGGAGCTTATCACCTGGTATGTATAAAAGAAGGCGTCGAATGGAAGACTGCATTCCGCACCAAATATGGGCTCTTTGAATATCAGGTGATGCCCTTCGGATTATGCAACGCACCTGCCGCCTTTCAATACTTTATGAATGATGTTCTTCGGGAACTTATCGATGTTTGTGTCATCGTATATATCGATGACATCCTGGTATACTCCTCCTCGGAATCCGAACACAGAAAACATGTCAGGGCAGTTCTTGAGAAATTGCACCAGCACAACCTGTTTGCGAAACTCGAAAAATGCGTTTTTCATACCAAAGAGGTCGAGTTTCTCGGATTCATCCTGACACCTAAAGGAGTCCGAATGGACTCGGGAAAGGTGGACGCCATCCTCAAATGGCCATCTCCTAACTCTGTTAAGGGGGTTCAGAGTATGCTTGGCTTTGCCAATTTCTATCGAAGATTCATCCCGGAATTTTCTCGAGTGGTTCAACCCATAACAGCCCTCTTACGGAAGAATAAACGTTTCGAATGGACTCCTGAGGCAGAACAGGCCTTTCAAGACCTAAAGACCAAATTCACCTCCGCCCCTGTATTGAAGCATCCGCGCCCAGATCTCCCTTACATTGTTGAAACCGACGCTTCCAGTTTGGCCATAGGTGCTGCCTTGTCTCAAAGGGATCCAGAAACTAACCAGATGCACCCTGTAGCCTTTTGGTCCAGGAAATTCACGGCTCCTGAAATCAATTACGCAATCACCGACAAAGAATTACTAGCTATTAAGTCCGCCTTCAAGGCTTGGCATCATTACCTCCTCGGCGCAAGACACACCATTACGGTGATTACAGATCACAGGAATTTGCAATATCTAAAAACGGCCAAAGCCCAATCATCCCGCCAACTCCGATGGGCTTTATTCTTTGCAGAATTTGATTTCATAATCACCTACCGCCCTGGTTGCAAGAATGGCAAAGCGGACGCTTTATCCCGGATTGGAATGAATGAAACAAATTCAAACTTAGAACCAGTACCAATTATACCTGAACAAAGAATTTTAGGCTTGACCTCTTTACAAACTATAGAGGACGTTCAAACTCGAGTTAAACAACTTTTAAATTCCACAGCCTTGCAAGAATGGACTCAAAAGGGGTCACACTTTTCCGTTAATAACGATTTACCATACTTCCAGGGGCGGTTATTTCTGCCCAACAAAGAACTGCAAGAATTGGTCATTGCTCACTATCATGATACATTAATGGAAGGACATCATGGTATCGCAAAAACTGAGGAAAAGAACAAACAACAATTCTGGTGGCCATCCTGGAGAAAAGACATAAAATCTTTTGTGATGTCTTGCGGAGTTTGCGCCCAAAATAAAGGTCAAAAGAAGAGACCAGCCGGTCTCCTACAACCCTTGGATATTCCACCGGCCCCTTGGCACACCTTGTCAATGGACTTTATTACCGACCTGGCTCCTTGCTATGGATATAACACTATCTTGGTAATCGTGGATCTATTCTCCAAGATGGCCCACTTTATCCCTTTAAAAGGGGTACCTTCAACCTCCATCTTGGCCAACGAATTTCTGGAAAACATAGTTCGTATGCATGGTTTTCCATCCATATTAATCTCAGACCGAGGAAGCCAATTTATTTCCCATTTTTGGAGGAAATGTTGCCAAGTGGCACAAATTGATGTACGCTTATTCACTAGTCACCACCCCCAGACCGATGGTCAAACCGAGAGGACTAACCAAACCCTTGAACAATATCTTTGGTGCATGTTGCATCAATCTGAAAATAGCTGGAAAGATATTCTATGGATCTCAGAGTATGCAAATAACAATTCTGTACATTCTGGAACAGGACAAACCCCTTTTTACACCTTGTATGGTCATCATCCTAGAACCTCAGACCTAGACCCTCCTCAAAACCTGGAAATGCCTGCAGTTGATCATTTGCATTCTACTATAACCTGAGCCTTCAAGAAAGCTACAACTCATTTGCAACAAGCCAAGAAAAAATACAAAGAAAATGCTGATCTATATAGGAGTGAAGCACCTTCGTACCAGATTGGAGACCAGGTCTGGCTGGCAACCAAGCATTTGCCTCTCAAAGGACCGCAGACTTTTAATCCCAGATACATTGGACCCTATCCCATCAAAGCTATAATTAACCCGGTGGCCTTTAAACTCGATCTACCAGCCAACATGCGAATTCATCCCGTTTTTCATGCATCACTGTTAAAACCGGTGCAGCCTGGAACCAGACTAAGCAAACCACCTGAACCAATTTAAATCGATGGGGAATTAGAATTTGAAGTTAAGGACATATTGGATTCCAAAATGTTAAAATCAAAACTCTTCTATCTAGTTGATTGGAAGGGGTACAGACCTCAGGAAAGATCTTGGGAACCAAGTGACCATGTACACGCCCCACGATTAGTGCAAAGATTCCACCGAAAATTCCCAATCAAGCTGAAACCCCCGGAAAGGACGCCCTTGGGAGGGGCCTTGGGAGGGGGTACTGTCATGATGCCTACCTCCAAGGTGCCAGACAAGACCCAGCTACCCCAGAGGCAGACATCATGTCTTCAAGGGAAGTCACAACAGCCTCAAGTAGGGGCTCTTTGGACTCAGTCCTGGCGCCTTTGGCGCCAGGCTCATATCGGGCCACAGTCCTGGCGCCATAGGCGCCAGGCTCATAAAGGGGACTTTGTGTTAAAGGTGCTTAGTGTTAGCTTACCTGATGCAGACCATGCTGCAACATCCAGGCCTTCTGAGGCCTGAATGGGACTACTTTATCTTTGGAACTACTTAACCACACGGGTGTGGTCAGGGGAGGAATACATACCTGAGAGGAAGGATACATACCTGGAACTACTTTGAAGGCTATTTAAGCCATGCCCAAGCAGCAACTCACGCTTCGCGTTCTGCCTCTAGCAGCTGGACGCTCACCGTGTTTGCTCCTGCATTCTGACTTCTGCCACTCCTGCCAGCATCCTGGAACACCTGCAAAGAGAGAAGAGAAGAGAAAAGGGGAAAGAAGAGTCCTTACCTGCTAAATCCGCATTCCGGAGACATCTCGCCGACGGTCCTGAAAAGGAAGACATCCATTTAAAAGCACATCGCATCGATCGCTGCAGTGCCGCATCTCCCTCACCTGTACAAGGTGCCACCACGTTCTACGGCGACATCTGGACTCGCAGACACATCACCACGCCTAGGGAGAAAAAGACAAGAATAAAGGTGAGAGGGGAAAGAAAACAAGGAAACCTTAATTTCCATTACAAAGCTTACCTGTTGGGTTATTCCAACTTCATTTCGGGTCGGTGCCGCATCCTGGCATTTCCGGACCCCGGCCCCTATGGGGAAAAAAGACATCAGCGTTAGTGGGCGCATGAAAAGACATGACCCAAACGGCCGTTAAAGACCTGATTTCTTCTGGATTGAGCTTCGTTTCGGGTCGGTGCCGCATCCAGGCATTTCCGGACCCCGGCCCCTATGGGGAAAAAAGACATCAGCGTTAGTGAGCGCATTGATACAAGGACACTGAGAGAACTCTCATCAAGCTCACCAGAGTCTCATTCTTCGGTTCCACAGCTCTTCTCGGAATAGTTTCCGCACCTGAAAAAGAGACAACAAACAATTATTATTGCGGAATCATACTCATTAACAGAATCCTTACGGTACTATACCGGGAAAACAAAACTTGAACCCTCTACAATCAAAATCCCAGTGAAGTAACTGGATACAACGCGCCCCTGCATGAGAAGCAGGATGGAGAGCTCAACCTTTCAAACCCTAAGGTGAGACTTCACGTGGGGGTCGCAGGAGGGTTTCATAGAGGGGTGAGAAGGGAACGAGAGGCTTATACTTTCTCCCGCAGATTGTTAATACTCCCTTTTCACATACAGAAAGATATTCCTGCGAGCCAGACAAGCCAGATTCGAAGGTCCGTTCCAGTCCATCTTCCGGGTCCTGCGCTTCACCATAGAAGAAGCAACAACACTCCAAACCAGACCTGCGCCTCCGTGGGAGTCAGGTGAGCGTAACACCTTCCTGAATTTAGTTAATCAATGGCTTTTTTTGGACAGAAGGGTAGCTTGGGATCCAGTGTCCACCAGTGCCAAAATCGTACCCTGCCCCTGTACTTGTACCGGGGCATAGTATCTTCCCTCCTTCTCCGCATGAGGGCACAGATAATGCACATTTCTGGACAACTGGTGGGATAATGTTCTGGTTTTGGACATGGAGAGAGAAGTGATTTGGGCAGAATTCTGTGGAGGTTCTTGGGAATCTGAAAGAAAAAGTTGGCAACTGGAGATAGGAGAAGTTTTGGGTTCCCCTGGTTCTGGTTCTGGGCCGCCCCCCCCCCTTTTGGAGGCAGTCACCAGTATTGGTTTGAACCAGGGGATTTTGATGTTGTTCGTTCTGGGATGGGATGATGGGCGGTGCTAGCTCAGTCCCCACATCTACCCAGTCTGCATTTGAATCCCTTGGGACCCATATTTCTTTGGGAGGAGTTCCCCCATCTCTGAAAGAGAAGATCCTTTTCCCAGGAATTCCCTCAAATTGGAAGATTTGTATCTCCTCCACAACATGGGTCTGTTTGGGTCCTTTGTTTCTCCTACCCCCCTCTGCTCCTTGGGTGGCAGACTTTCAGGGGTAGGAGATTTTGTTTCCTTTTCCTGGGTTTCCAGGGGCTGTTTACAAGTGGGGAAGGAAGCTTCCTCCAATACTTTACACCCCCCCTTCCCCTTGTGCCTCCTCCCTGGGAACCGGTGAGTTGTCGGGGTGCTGCCCCCGTCATTGTCAGGTCCAGAGTTTGGGGCATTCTGTGCTGGCATGCTCATCTGAGGGTTCTGCTGAGCACTCAGCATGCGACCCAGATCCTGTGCCATGTTTTGGACCTGGTGCTCGAGCTGTGAAACCCGCTCAGGCTGATACAGGGTTCTGTTTTCTCCCCTGGGCTGATCCCGGGAATGGTAGCTATCCTTTCTCTGGTACTACCCCGGGTTGGTAAGATTTGGGTACCCCTCCACCCTTGGCCTCCCCTCTCCCGGATTAGGTGGTCTGGTGCTCAGGGAAGTGGGGAAAGAAGGATGGGTGATTTTGGGGTTGGACATTTTGTGGATACCTGGGGAAAAGGTTCTGCCCAGGATTTGGTGAATTTCTGCCCTCCTGGGGGAAGTTAGGAGGGAAGTTCACTGGGTTAGGTGCTTGGATGGATCCCCCCCTTGGGCTGGAGGAGTCCACACATAACCCAGGATGGGTCGGTTTCCCTTGTAGCGGGGACTTACATAGTCAGGGGTGTGAGGGACCCCCTTTGTGGGACGACCTCCTTGGCTCCCTGTCTTTGACTGGCCCGAGGGCCTTGTGGGTTTGGAATTATTCTGTGCAGACAGGTTTTTAGCCCCCCCCATCTCCAAATCTAAAATGGGGGCAACATTTACCTCTGCCACCTTGGCAGCAGCAGTGATGCTGGACGGTTTGGGGCTTTTCTGGGCATTATTTTTATTTTCTATGGGCTTCTGCACCTCATAGATTTGGGTGGCCTGTTCAATGACCCAGTGTAGTGACCTTTTCTCTTGAAAATCTCTCACTAGGTGGGTCATGATGTATTTGGGTAGCGCATGGAAAATCGTGTTAACAAATTCTTTGCTATCGTGCCCACCCTTTTGGTAGTCTGTGCAAAAGCACGCTTCAACTCCTGCACAAATTCTTGTGGGGCCTGATCCTCCCCACATTGCAAATTGTAGGCTGCCTTGCGAGCCTCTTGGAGATTTCTATGAACAGAAAAGTGCTTTAAGATGGCCGCCCTGTATGTGGACCATCTTGAATGGTTTTGGTCCTCCAGCCCCGCAAAGAAACTGGAATATTCTGGGGAGAATGTCCATTTTACATACTGGATGCAGCTACTGCTGTCTTTCAAATGGAAAATCTCCATCATTTGCTCAAAGAGCTCCAAGTGTTCCCAGACAGAATACTTGGAGTTCTTGTGATAAGGAGTGATGGCGCTCCTTATTGCTTTGATCTGTTTTAAGGGGTCCTTAAGAAAGGCCCTTTTTGCCTTATTGGCCTTCTTGTTCGGGTAACCCTGGTCCATTCATCCTCTGACTCAGAAGCACTGCTCCCAGAGGTGCCCGTCTGATCTTCCAGGTTTTCCCAGATTCTGCGAGCCTGGGAATGGCTGGCAGAATGTGGGGACCTAGTCTCTTGTGTCCTGGGACGCCCATAGGATTCTTCAGATTCCTCCTTGCTGCCCGGATTTGATGGGTACCCCCCCACTGACCTAACTGGGCAGAGGTTTTCAGGATGCCCTTAGTGGGCCTATTCTCCCGGGGTTCCCCACTAAACCTCACTGTACTTGGGTGACCATACCCGGATGCCGGCCCACCCATTCCTGGGAGTTTCTGGCGTATGAGCCCCATACTTCTGGCTGGATAGTAATCTGCCATCCCAGTGGCCCTGGGCTCATTTGCGCCTGGGGACATGGGGTTGGCAGAGTCCAGGGACTGGGAGAGGTGAAGGCCTCTGGTACTAGGGCTCCTGGGGTTATGCTCAGGTGTTTCCCTTTCCCAGCGAACCTCATCTCTATCAGCCCCTGCTCCCTGTTGCTATGGAAGAGCCTGTGCTTTCAGTTCTTCAATCAAGGCCTTACTAGACTCTATCAGTCTCTCCTGGATGGCTACCTGTTGCTGGAGCCTATCATCATGCTGACAGAGAGCCTAATTTTCCCTCTGTGCTTCCTGGTTGGTCCTGGAGTACTGGGCCAGTCTTTGCTGCAGGAGGGTTACCTCCTGAGTCCCGTCCCTACTGGCCTGCTCCTTTCTTGCCAGAGCATCTTCCACCCTCCTGGTGTGCTCTAACAAGTTTTGATGCTCTTTTTGGAGATCACCCAGTCCCTGGAGGGCCAGGTGATTTTCTTCCAGCTTGCCTTTTAAGTGGCAGACTTCCTCGCCTAAGGTGTCCCTTTCCTGAGCAAGAGCCTGCCTCTGTGCCACCAGGTCGTCCCTCTGCCTTTGAAGGGCACCAGCTTTCTGGCGCTCTTCATCAAACTCTGCCTGGGTATCCAGGTCTTTCAAAATCAATTTATAGCTCTCCTCTTTTTCTTTATCCAATTGGCTTTGCAGGGTGGCCACCTGCTTTGTGCATGCCCTGTTGAAATCTATCTGTTGCTTCAGCATTTTCTGGCTCTGCAGTAGGGAGTCCAAACCTTCTTGATACTCCTTCTGCAAGGCCAGAATTCTGGTATCATGGTCTGCCCTTTCCTGTTGCAGGATACCCATGCCCTCTTTTATTTTAATTAGATACTGCCTACTTTCGTTTTCTGACTCCTGGCTCCTCTGCAGCCTGCGCTCAGAAGAGTCCAAATCAGATTGGGCCTTCTCTAATGCCATCAGTTGCCTACTTGCCAGATCTTGGCCTTCAGCACATTGGTCCTGTATGGCTCCCATATATAAATATAAATATGCCGCTAGCCTGACAATCTTATCATGCTCATCGTTGACCTTAGGGGCCATGTATAGTTCACTCAGGGCCACGTGTAAGGGACCCTGATCTTTCCAGATATCTAACCCAGTTGTAGTGATCTGTTGTGTGATTGCCTGCAACCACACATTCTGGTCCTGCTCAGTCCATTCACCTCTCACAAACAACTTATGCAAAAGGTGCTCTCTAGGTATCTTGGTATCTATCAATGTCGCCATTCTGGAAATTGATTTCCTTCCTGACCTACAGAAGTTTATTATTTTATTTTGCAAAACAGGGGGGTGCTTTTACAGCGTAACACACGGTGGTAGTCCAACAGGATTTATGTATCCTATTAGTTAGCACACTGTATTAAGCTGCACAATTGGCAGATCTAATCCAGAATCTCCGGCTACCGAGCCCCCAATCTGTAAGTGACTTCAATGCAGCACTCCAACTAAGTCAATGCCTAGTCTGGGATGCCCAATGGAAGCCCTTATTTATATATATTTTTATGTCAAAGTTCTTTAAATCTGGATGATGAACCCTTGTATAACACCCCTCTCTTTGGATCTCCCCGACCTCACTGAGCCAAGAAGTAGGTTTGTTTTGCAAAGTAAAAGGTTTATTTGAAGAATTAAACAATATATATATATATATATATATATCACACTTTTATGAACAAAATAATACCTGAATAGCACACTTATAAATATGGACGGTAATCAACAATGGGTAATATTACGAAATTGACAATCTCTTTAATCACTTAGGAGTAGGAATAGTAAGGATAAGGTAGCAGCAAATACTTTTATGGTTCAAGGAAATGCAAGATGGAAAGAATGCAGCAAAGGAATAAACTTGATATGATTTCAACAAAAGATAATATGATCACTTTTTCCCCTGTGACTACTCACTCCCCCCCTATGCAATATGAAGAGATGCAAATGAGGGCACACAGGTTTCAGGAATACAATCAAGAATGCAGTTCAATTCCAGTTTCCTCAGCAAGCTTAGAGAGACACAGGAATGATTTTAAAACACAGGTCAAAATGCTTTTGAATGTGATTGCAATGGATGGGAAAATATGCTAAAATGATTTTAATTCAACAAAGGATATTCAGGATAACTGATAATTACTTTAGATTGGTTCAGGTCAACACTTGCAATGATTCATGAATGATTATCAAATTGGAAACGAAATTCAGCAGTGGAAGGCAAGAAGCAGCTATTTTTAAAAGTGGTGAAATGGAGCTAAATTGCAATTCGCTGCAATTGTTCTGCATGCATAAATCGCGATTACGGAAAAACTATAATGAATTGGAATGTCGTTTTGGGTTTGTTGGAAAGCTTAGCTTTAAAATGAAAGTTACAGTTCGCTTCTAGGAAGTCCGGTTCAAAAGTTACAGATGTTTTTGTGAAGGTAGATTTTCAGAAATAAAGTCAAGATTTCAGAATGACAGATGGCGCTTTACAGATTTGGAATCAACAGGATGAACACAGGATTCTATAATGCAGTTCTGGATAGGTTGAAATTAATGGAAGAGGATTACTTTAAACTAAGAGATGTGTTTTGTACACTTCTAGACTAGATACTCAATCCTAGTTTTGGAATGGAATGCACCTCGTCAAAGATCTGGTCAATGGTTTGGCTTCACTCTCGCCACCGGACAGGTCTTAGGCCCTCTGGGTTATGCTCTCAGTACTGCACGGCGGTCTGGGTCTCTTGAACTGGATCTGACGGGTCTGGATACAGCACTGCTCTCTCTGGGCCTGGATCTGGTTTCTAGCACAGGGTTCTTAGCTAGAAGCAAACAGCAGGGCCCGGCTGTTGAATGGTTTGGTTAGGCCCCGTGGAAGTTTAGGGGTTAGAATCAGGTTGCAAAAGATTCTGAAGGCCTGCTGAGAAAGATTCAACTTGTGAATTAGGCCTTTGCTTCAGGGTTCTAGAGCTTGGTTCTAGAGTGTGGTCTCTGGATCTATCTGGAGTCTCTGTCTGGATATTTTATGGATCTGGAGTCTTCCGGAAGGGTGCTGCACCAAGAAATTGGTTGAAGACTGGAAAGAATGTGTCCCCTATCTGTCCTAAGCAGTCTCTTTTTATGTGTTTTCAAAGTGGGTGTGAAGGCTGACTTTCTATGCCCAACCCCCTAAGGATTTGATAGGTTGGAGAATTTCCTGTTGCCTGACTGGAGAAGGGAGTAGTGTGTCATCCTGTGTCATCAGGTGTCATGTTTATGGCTTAAGGAAAGAACACTCCCCTCTACTTTTACCTAGAAAATCAATTTTTCATAAAAAAACATATTTCCCAGATACACAAGTTGTTCATAATACATACACACATCACAAATTCTTTAAGGTACATCTCTGTTCAAGTCCCATGTTCCTATGAGCTTGGGTTCAGAAATGACAACTTATTCGCGCTTTTGGTGGGTTTCGCAATATTGGTTCTGCACCAAATTTGATACATGCATGCATATCCTCCCTGGGCATATTATTGTAAGTTCTTATGTTCATAGCAAAGACACTACAGCTACAATATTAAAAAATCCCGGAGTTTGGTCTCAGAACATCGCACAACGTCCAGCTTAGTATTAAATTGTGAGTGAATTTTTCAAATTAACCATCTCAAAGTTTGACATTTTTGTCAGCCTGTTACAATATTTTAGAACCATTTTCCTTAAACATATATTTGGTGCAATGTTAAATCCACATCCCAGTCTGGTCCGCCCCCAGAGCTGGGTGAGTCAGATGGTCACATGGCCTGTCTCTCCCAGTGCAGTTGTTGACAAGTCACACCCACATTTAGCATATTCTATTCAGTCAAGGAATATATTGTCTCTTTCCTCCTGCCAGCAGGGGAAATCTCCTCCTCTCACAACAGTTCTAATTAACATGTCCATGCAATATCCTCTCCTTTTGGTAGGAAGGACAAGGTGTGAAGGTTTCCCAGGGACAGCAAGCCTTTTGAAGTTTTGACTGCATCAGGTTACTTTCTGATCAATTGCAACTTAGTTCCTTGTAAAATAAAATACATTTATAAACTCACAATAAGCAACATATCTTTAAATCAAGTCTTTTTCAACAATGAAATCACTGTGTGCCACTCTATATGGCATTTTGATAGAATTCTCTTCTTTGGCATAGTTTGGGTTCAGTTGTTCAGTTTCTCAAAGAATATGGTTTTAAAACGCCGGCTTCTGCAAGTGGTGAGTACCGGTATTGCACCCATTTTTGACAGCTGTCTTTACATCAGTATCTGTAAAATGGGATTTAGCTATGTTGGGTATTTTGTGTAGATTTGGGCCTAGCAGTATTTTCTTACCACCAAAAACAAAAATAGTTTAGTAATAACCACTCCTTGTATTTAGATTGGGTTTGGTATTATAGTGGTATAGTAGCTAAGCATTATTTCAGTACACAGATACATTCAGTTGGTATACATTTCGTTGTGGTATAGTGATGAGCATACTTTCTTTGTTTTATTTGTGGCCCCAACATACAAAACCCCTTTCTTTTGTTTAGACTGTTCTTGTGATCTCTAGAGGCCTCAGGCTTCTACATTATTCAATAACACCACATTTTCATATGGAGTGCCACTTATGGCTGTTGTCATTGATTTATCTACACCAGCGAGCTATGCTTCCATAAAGTATTCACAATGACATGTGGTATCATCACTAATTTATTTACATTAGTGAGATTATGTTTCCATGGAGTATTTACAATAACATGTGGTATCATCACTAATTTATTTACATTAGTGAAACTATTTCCAGAGGCCTCTCTCTCTGCTGATTCATGTACGCCCAGCAGACTATCGGATTTTGTTCCACTCAGAAGCCACACACACATATACACTGAGTGGAACCACGCACACAGCGATTTGTAATTACTCATAACATAACTTTTTCTACATAGGATGCTTGCCATATATTACCTAATAACCTCACCTTTCATTATGTGATATGGGCTAACTGCACCAGAGAAAACAGAAGCAAAAAGAAGCCTTTACACAGATTGTGATTTACATCAGTTTCATTTAAAAAATCATACATTACCAGCTTTGCAAGGCAGTCTTTTCTAAAATAAACATAAGAGAAACAATTGCAACATACATGGTATTTCATTAGATTCTTTGCAACAGTAAAGAAAACAATGCATCCGTGGACTTGCATTTAGATGGCAACTTTAGAGTGTAGCATTTAAGTACAGTGCTTCTTCAATGGAAACTATCGCTACGCTGCCTGCCTGAAATAGATTTCATTCACACACCGCACTCTCACTTTGTATCAGATAATTACCAGCAACTTCTAGCTGTTCAGCACGCGAAATCTCTCGGCTGGTCGCTTTCTTTAGATGGCTCAGGGCTTCCTTTTAGAGTACCCCAGCGAGAACATGCAGAATAACATGCAGTTCTAATCTGCAATCTTCTATTCTCAAGCCGGTGCTCATCGACTAGAATCCCCAGCCTGTGAAGGTCAACAGTGCAGTAGAACGACGCCTCTCAGCCAGGCAACCCCACAGCCACTTCAGCCAAGTCCTCACCAAAGCTATGCAAAATGGACACTGCCTTTCTTCCTCCCCGAGGTGCACCAAGAAACCTCTGTTACAGCCCCTAACGTGACGCCTGTCCAATAAAAATCCATCATGTCATACCCTCCTTCTTCAAACAATACCTCACTTTTATAGTAAGCAACTGTAACAAACTTGATTTCCTGCTTATTCGAGATTTTTTTCCTGAGCAACGATCGTGAAAAGCACAGAGAAAGAGAAAGAAAAATAAATCTGAATGCACGTTTAAAGTGAGCCTCAGCCTGCCTCATTTTGCTCACGGAGAACACATTACAATATTAAGAAGTTAAAATCGTGTTAGTACTTGTTAATTATATTAATTCATTAATTATCTCATGTGTCTCCTGCAATAGAGGCATTTCAGGTGAGAAAAGGCAAAAAATGATATGCTTTTAAATGAGAAAATGGTTTGTTTCTGACCTGTCTAGCCTGTCTTCATTTACATGTCCATATGTTACACTGGCAACACATGGCTTGCTGTACCGCATTATAGCAATACATTGATCCCATGCAGAGGCGCTGCACTCCAAAAACATGCTATACATTGATCCTGTGCAGTGGCGCTGCAATCCAAAACACACTAAATAATCCTACAAGCTTGATAGCATAGTGGTTTTAGGCAGTGATCTCCTGTGCTCCTGGATAACAGCCTATCTTTAAGATTTTTACTGCGCATTTTTTGCTGGTTTTGAACGAGCAGCATGCTTTTCAATGTCCATTCTGATGTTTCTGCTGCCAGCAATGCACAGTACTGTTGCAGGGCTTGGATGAGTGGGTTGATGCATCCCACAAGACTTATGTTAAAGTATTTGTTATTGTTCCATTTGGATCTCTTCTTAATACACTCTAAAACCTTTTCATAACATTTTGGATTAACCAAGGGAGCTTACGTTCTTTGTTGAGATAAGACACACAAGGAAAAGTCTGTTGCCCATTTTCTTTTTTTTTGGCTGATGGTGGAAGTTCCACTTTTAAATGACTTTCAATATCTGGAGGTAATGACATTTTGAAAACATTGATTTTACTGGAAGATAGAATCAAATGTCATGCTTCAACTGCTCTTAAAGAACTTTCACATTGTCATGACAATTATCAGACCTGTAACAAAATAGAAGGAATTTGATTTAGAAATCATGAAAAACGAACTGTGAACAGAAACTCCTAAACAATAAAAGATATCAAATTATTTTACGGACCTTCTTTATTCAGTTTTTATGATGAGCAAAAATGGTCTTTAGAAAATATGTAATAGGATCACTTTGAAAGGAGTCACATATCAAATTCTGATTCATAAATTGTATTGGTGGCCATCTTGGATTAATGACATTCCATAGGCCCTCTGCTACAAATTCAGACAAAACACCTGATAATACATGATTATATGCTTCATATACAATGCACCCCCGGTATTCATAACTTCCCTTGATTCAAAATCCCATGGAATTACATATTCCCCTCAACTAGGAGTTGGCAGTTGCAAGGATCCTTGATGGAACTCTGGGCCTCTATAGTTTTTCCATACCTCACCCTCATCAGGCCTGATGATACTTGGGTTAAAAAGTGAACATTTTCAAAAAATGAAAATGGTGCTTGAATTAATGTATTTCCAAACTCGCCAGAAGCAATATCTTTTTTTTAAATATGCATTTCCGTTCTGGGATAAATTCAAGCACAGTCCTAAAGCAACTGGAAATCCTGTAATGCAGGGTTATGCCTTTTGCATATCCCAATTTTAGATTCAGTGAACAAATAGGCAGGCTTAGAGACAGAACACACTTGCTGAACTCTGATCTGTGTATAGTGGCATAGAGGCCAGTGAAATGTTAATGAACATAGAAGGCAATACAAATTATTTATTCCAGCTCTCAATTACCCACTTTCCTTGCCTTTGACTGCCCCATCTTCACCTCCACTTCTCTCCTTCCCACCTAATTATGGAATTGATGTCCGGTCTGGCTTTTCCAAGCAGCCGAACAAACTCAGAAATGACAGCCACAAGATGCATCCTAATCAATGCACATTCTGTCTCCAAAAACTCCTCAGATGTTCTTGACCTTCTCTCCTAAGACCAAATAGAATTACTCTTCATCACGGAAACCTGGCTGTCAGATGATCAATCCCCAGTTATCCACAAGAGTATCCGATTAGGCTTCAGGATCATATGTGCTAATCACAACAATAGGAGAGTAGGTGGCAAAGCTCTCGTGCACAGAGACTCCTTCATAGTCCCAGACTGAATCGTTCACTCTGACCTGCTCCATCTCTCCCACAGTTGCACTAAGCTCCTCTCACAGTCCACATTTTGCTGACAAACTTGCTTCCGCCAACCTGTATGCAAATGGCCAACTACTAACTATACTTGGAGATTTCAACATCTGGCTCAGGAAAGAAGACAACTCAATTACAAAGTCACTTAGAGCGAACCTTGCTGCATTACACCACAAACAATTGGTTTAGGGTACGATCTGCATAACTGGACACACACTGGATTATTTAATGTTCACAATATTCAAGGAAACGCCACACCTCGCCAGACCTTCAAAAGAACCATCAACCATGACCAGACGATGGAAATACATACACATCAGCTCCCTACTAGAAAGACTGGAAGTACCAAATCTACCGTCCCTGCTGATGGACCAACAACCACACTGGATACAAAACTCCACCACATTCACAACTGGATTATTTCTGCGTCGGATTGTATTGCTGCTAAGAAACCTTTCAAAAACTCTCAAAAAAGAAACATGGCAAATGGTTCACCACAAGACTAAATTACTTAAAAAAGAAAATCGTAAAATGGAAAAAAAACGGGAAAAAAATGATCTAGACACTAGCAAATACGCATGCCATTAACATTTATACCTTTACAGGGCTGATGTAAGCAAAGAAAGCACACTACTCTAAACCCATTGGTTTGGCAAATCACAGCAAAAGAGAAATCTTTAAGATCATCCGAGAATTCAAAAACTTCAAACCCTACATAAGAGGTCTGTGATCAAATCACTGCACACTTGAACCAAAAGATCCTCCCTCGACATCCAGGATCACCTTCACAGTAAAGGATACTCCCTCCCACATGCTACCAACGAGATCCAACCAATATAATAGCTCCCACTACATATTCTCTATTGTCTTTCCGCCTTCTGTCTGCATAAGACCTGCCAACTACCTTAGACTCATGCAACCCATCACAATCTCATGAGGATCCATGCTCCTCAAATCTTTACAAACCAAAAGTGAAATCTCCAGACTTGGCGGCCATCTTCCTATCCCTAAATGTATCATGCGTTCTGTGTTGTTTTCTGCACAGGAGTCCATGTGGGACTCCTGGCGGCGCAGTTCTTCCTCTTTTTGTTTTGGTGAACAGACCCTTGGGATACCCTTATGGCACCCATGGGTAGGTGTACAACCCTGTACCCCTAGTGTATGTTTTTGGGCACCCGTGTGTGGCCCACAGAGCAGGGTATGGGCTGGTAGCAGCTCCATGCTGACAGGTGCTCTGATTATCCTCCATTTTGGGATACCCAGGCCCCGCCATTGGAATCAGTTTATTCCTGATAGGAGACAAGATGGCACCTGTGGCCTCTTGCCTTCCATTGCCTGTTAACTTTTATTCCCAATGTCCTGGGAAGCCCTGACTCTGTCCCTTCCTTTGACTGGCGGTCGGGCAGAGGTTCCAGATATGGTATTGTGGGGAAGTCCAGGCCAGACTGGCTGGAGCCTTCCCAATGACTGTATGTTGTGGGTACACCCTTTGGGTGGGACCTGTGTGAATGGAATGTGTGACCAATATGCACTTCATGTTATGGGTGTCTGGTTTCTAGTGTGTGACACAAAGAATGAGACAGCCCTGCCCGAAACTGGTATGAATACAGTGTGGAGTGCTGAATTGATGGGTACTTGTGCCAATACACATTCCTTGTTGTGAGTGTCTGGAGGGAAGTGAATGGCCTGAATGCACTATGAGCCTGATTGGCTATCTGCCTGAATGCCCTTCTGAATGATTGGTTGCCTGAATGTGACCCAGCAGAGTGAATGAGAGACCAACAGTATATTTGGGACCTCTCACTGATGGAAATCTTTCAGAAGCTGAAGTCGAAACTGATGCTTAAATTTGAGGCGTGCTGGAATAAGAAGAATTGCTGCTGCTGTCCTTCACTAATCTGATTGCTGTGTGACTGTCAAGGAACTGATCGAAAAGAGGACTTGGCTAGGACACCTCTTCCCGAGCTACGAGGCACCATCGTGCACCTGCTAATCTTCACCATGGCTCCCTGGAAGTCAGACCCTCGAAAGGCTGCTGACAGGAGACGGGGACTGCTGAGGAGACAGAAGTGAAGTGTTGAAGTCCATCTCTGTCGACTGAGATTCGGAGGTATCACTGTAACCTTGTCGACCAGAGCCGCATCTCTCGATTGACTAAGACACTCCCTTGCTCATCACTGTCGACCACTTTCATCCTGCCGAAGAAAGTCAAAGGCGTTGACGACCGAGGAGAATCTGCTGGTGGGTTTCCCACCACCCGAAGACCTCACAGATGCCAAAGAAGATCTGTAAGCCAGTGTGGATGAGTCCCGTTTGCTGACGCCAGACGCCGACGACCCAACACCCTTGCTGGGCCAAAGTTCTTCATTGACTCTTTGCAGCAACGAACTATCATCATCGAGGTGCACCGCATGCCTCATCTTCGCAGGACGTCCACGACCGATCGTCGACGAACACCACCAGGATGGAAGCTGCTGCCTCGATGCCTTTGTTCACCTTTTCTTCGTGGGATCTCAACGATCCGTGGCTCCTGCCTTAAAAGGAGTTCACTCAAGAAGGATCTGTCGACGACCTGACGTCGAACTCTGCTAAACCAGGTACATTGGGGTGGTAGAACTTTTATAGAAGGAAATAAGACTCAAATGGACAACAAATGGACTGGGCTTGTTTAATATCTTATTTACAGGTTGCCCACGTGGGGGGATCCTCACACAGAACTGTGCCTGATAGTAGGGACCCAGTATACTGCCAATTGTCTAACCAACATGTCTTCCTCCTAAGTCTATTGTTGGTTAACCTTATTAATTGATTTGTATGCCATTTGAAACTGTCTACAGTTGATACATTTTAATGGAATCTAAGAAGTAATTGTGGTACAACATTGAGACTGTATATATTTACCATTTTAGAATTGTTGCAGCGCAAAGTGTGTTATTGTGATTGTGTATATAATTGAAACCTTATTTATATAAAGAACTGTGTTCTCACTAACACAGTGTGTGGACATTCCTTTGTGGGTGCTTGGGGACTACACTGTACTTAAGAAACAGCCCACATCATCTCCTGAGAGCTTAAGCCTTGATTGCTCGTCCACATTTTACCAAATAGAGAATCTTGGCTAGGGTGCTCTGTGCTTTTTCACTGCCTTATAGAGAGCAGGAGTACAGATACCCCCTTCCAGTCTTTACACTTGCTTCCTCACAAGAGAAACCTCTACCATGGGTCCCTACAATTCCCAGCTTTACAAACTTACCTGTGGAGTACCCCAAGGATCTACAATGTCATCTCTACTTTCCAACGTCTATATGACACTCCCTAGTAGACATCATTAATATATCGGGTGTCTCCTACTACAGCTATGTGGATGACACACACATAATCTACAGATTTGTGATCCACCCATCACCAAACGCCACAGACATTGAAAACTGCCTTGCATAGCTGGACGAATGGAGGACACCAAACAGACTGCAACTCAACCCTAGCAAAACAGAACTGATCCTCTGTAATGTTACACGTTCTATCTCCACCACAATCCTTTGGTTGACAAGATGGACCCATCAACCACAGTAAGGAATCTTGGAACAACAATGTACAACACCTTCATTCTTGATCCACCCGTCAAAGCCATCGTCAGAAGCTATTTCTCCCAGCTGTGCATGCTGTGCCAACTTCTTACCTTATTTATCGTTCACCCACAGGACCATGTCAGTAATTTTTCTAATATTATCCAAACTAGACTATGCAGACAGCCTCTACTTGGACTTCTAGATTACCTAATGAGTAAACATCAAAGAGTTTGAAATACAGCAGCAAGGCTACTTCTCAGAATTAAGCCATTTGAACATCTTGCATCAGCATTACTTATTCTCCGCTGACTAGCCCATCACAAAAGGGCTCATTTCATAGCCTTGTGCTTTGCCCATCCTTTATACCATGGAGGGGGCCCTTCACCCATGTTAGTTTCAACACTACACTCCTTCCAGAACACTTAGGTCCAGAAGTGCTGCACTAGTCACAAATTCAACAAGAAACAGCAAGGAGGATCCTCTTTTTCAGTTCTGGCATGAACTGTGGAACACCATTCTCAAACCTCTCTGCCAGGAAATGACTTTCAGGAAACAGCTAAAGACTTGGCTTTTCAACCAACCACGCTGAAAGAAATGAAAAATAATAGCAACCAACTAAAAACTGCACCAGAAACTTGGGTTTCGACAAGCAATTTACGACAAGCAATTTTTAATATTCTTGAAGCTGCCATCTGTGGGAAACCAATTTTTATTCATGTAACCTCTGCTGCATGACAATGGTCCGAATGTTAAACTCAGTGAAATCTACAACCAAGAGCTAGGAAGCAACAACCACCATACTACCATACTCCCCTCTCCTCCCACCTCATCCCAACAACAAACTCCTCACTACTAAAGTCTTGCATCCTTACACCTCCCCCATTCCTTCAGACAAACCTCCAGGTTTAGTGTATTTTACAGATTCAGACCCTATCCATCTTCTGTCAACAACCGAGCTGTCAATGTTTGCACCCCACAATCCGAGGGTTGCCCATATGGCTAACCTGCCCGGTCGGTATAAACCACAAGCAACAGAGAGTTTCATATCGGCATACGAGTAACAAGTACTTCCAAACTGAATCCATCAACACCAAAGTTTTCTGCATCTAACATCGTGTTATCCGACTAACACACTGAGCTTAGGGCCCTTTAGGAACATGCATGTAATAGATGGGATCATGCAGAATAATTCTGAGTCCAAATAACAGAACCAATTCTGGAAGATCACAAAGTACTGTTTTATTAACAATTATCTAAAAAGGACACACGCTATTGTGTCTAGGACTCCAAGTTCAATCTCTATTTTCATCCTTGGCTCACGTGACAGGTGACCACAATTTGGTCCATTTTGCAGGTTTTAAATGCTCTAAATGAATTAAACTTGGCACTCTTGATGTTCTTTCATTTTACCTTAACAAGGGATGATTCATCCTCCGCATGTTCGCTCATTTCCAGAATAAATAGCTGACCTTGGTTGGTTCACTCTTGACTCCAGGCTAGACAACCTCTCCATTCAGCTCCACGATTCTGCTTATTCTTGCTGCAATACAGTTTTCCCTTCCCGCTTCATGGGTCCTGACTTACTAAATTCATGATATCGATGTTGTGCTTCTATATAATGGCAGCTTTGCCTGCGTTTTATTCACTACGTATAGCCAGCTTCTATGATGACTTAGTCTACCTTGCTTTTCAGCACCTGTACATTTATTGAACGGTTGATTTTCTGCAGCACTTTGTGTACGAGTAAACTTCTTTTTTATATTTAAAAGCTCATTTGATTCTTTACTTCGTCATTAGTTTCTTTAGGACCTGTACATCCTCTTCAGCCAGCGTCTCGGGACGTCGTTCATACTTTTTGTGATGTCACTAACTTCTTTTCTTTGCTTCTTATCATATTGCTTCAGGGAGTTCCACCCTTAGGTTGTCATCACTTCGGGATACATTTGGTAAGGTTGTCTCAACGGGTATTTTTTTTCGAACACAAGTTGCAGTATTGGCACAACAGCTGGTGTCAAACATTGCATGGTCTCATGTCTCCAACATATAGGAGAAAAAGGACAGGATCTCCTGCAGAGGTATGCAGCTGCTCCTCTACATTCCGCCCTCTGGTTGAGTCCGGGACCACCTCCTCGAGTATTTCAGCATCCTGGTGTTTTCTCTTGATGCAGTGTTTCTTGGCTGTCTTTGCTGATTTGACATATACATCTTCACTCCAGGTCATGTAGTTACATTGTCCATTCGGGGTACAATAGACCCATCATCCCACATACTTCTTAGGATTCTTTGGATACTGAAGCTTTGTTCCCTTAGGTGCTACGATGCTAGCCTTTATCTATTTTCTGACAGCGTCATCAGTCAGCTCCTTGGCGATTGGTTCATCGTTGGCATAAATCATGACCTTCATTCCTATCACTTTCTTTGCCATTTTCTTGCATTGGGCAATCACCATGCTGACTATACAGAATCCAAACATTACTAGCACCAGTATTACTCCAAGATCCCTGAATAGATTTGCCAACAACTGGGGAATCCATGAAAACGAGGTAAACCAACTGTCATCATCAATGTACTCTGTCTTTACTTACATCTTGGTATGTAGGTCTGTCAACATCGGTATGGCCTCTGCAAGGTCCCATTCTGGCCATCGTTAAAAGGTAAAATGTACAACATGATGGACCACGTTTAGCACAAACTCTTCCTTCCATCGCTGTGATCATATCAAGGATATATCTAGTCTGGAGGGTCATCAATCATATGGCCCTCAGCTCTTCTTTAATGGTTTTGAATCCCTTTATGGTAGCATTGATTGTCTGCAGAAGCACCCATCTGGTGATTTGAAACCATTTGTAGTTCGCCACTGTTTGAATTCTAGGCATGAATATATCTGTCATTATCATAGCAGTCTTGCTGTACAACTTGTGCTCATCAGGAATGGTTTCATATGCTGTTTTTGATTTGGCTGAGAAATAATTTTCTCTTTTTGAACGCTGGAGGTCAAATGGTTTCTTTTTCTCAAATAGTCATCCACATTTGGAAATTCACCAATATTTAGATCGCTCTGAGGAACACACTCCGCCCCAATCCTTGGGCAACTTCATATAGGTTCTAGATCCACAAGCCCAATATCGATCCATAAGGACGGCTGTCGCACCTCACATTCCAGGAACATCAATTGTGGTTTTCCATCCTTTATTGTGTCCCACGTGGTTCTTTCCATAACCTTGGAAACATAATGTTGTATTAACCAATGGGATTACAACTACTGGGACTGATTCATCTTCTACCTATGTCTGTTACTTGGAGAGTTTGGCCCATGACTTTAAGCATCCATCATTCACTCTCTGCACTTCTTGTATGTATTCTGTTTTCAGCAGACGAGCTGCACAGGACATTATTCCATCTGCCCATCCCTTCTCAGTATGCACTCATCCATAGACCAACAGTTGGGATCGTTCCCAACATCCAGATGATCCTGCTATTTCCATCACGTCAGGAAAGTTAATTCTCTACATGTCTTCAACAAAAACTTCATCCTGTCCCGCAGCAGGATACCTAAGCATTTTGTCTGTCCATCCAGGTTCCTTCTCCATTCATAGGGTGTTGATATAGTCATCCTGGTAAGGAAACAACCATCTTGATCTCCATCGCAAGGTTGCCAGGCCTCCTTGGAACTGTCCTTGAGTAGTACATGCTGCAAGATGGCTAACGAATTTTGCATCGTATGTTGATAACTCCTTCGAATTGAAAGTCCTTACTGTATTCATGGCATAGGGCATGAGAGAGCAGACATAGCAAATCTCATCAGATACTCTTTCCCCCACCTTTTTCATGTGTTGATACCACATATTATTCCCCAGGTGAGCTGAATTATCTAGATAGGTATTTATCCCTTCATTATATTCCTCTGTGTTTCTTTTATGTCTCCTAACATACCCATAGAGATCAAGAAAATTGTCATCATTCATGCTCAGAGTGGGGAGAATCATGGGAGCCCTCTCTTCACTAGAGCCATTAAGAGAATAGAGACTGTGAAAAATAAGGAACAAAAAGATACCGAGAAGAATCATGCAAATATATGTTATGGATAGAAATCTGGACAACCATTTCTCGTGCCATCCCTCTGTTATCTGAGCTTGTGCTCTTTCTATAACCATGCCATCTTCTTCATGAATACATTTTAATAAATCATTGAGTTCTTTCACATTTGCATCTGTACAATTTGCTCAATTATAGCAATGAGGAGTCTTCTTATCACTGGACCATTTTTAAGAGTCTGTAAAAAAGGGTGGATATTAACGTCTCTTCTAACAAGAGCAGGGTAAGATTGAAGTATGAACACAAAGACAGCAACCACAAGCCGATGAACGTCACTATTGGCAGGTATCATGTATTTATATGGCTTAAAACAGAGGGCCTGATTCACAGAATGTTTCCCTATGGCATTGCGCCATTATAAAACACTTCAATGGATCAGGCCCAGGTATTCTCCACAAAATGCATCTGGATACTGATCTCTTATCCAATTTCTGATCAAGAACTGATGTTTAGGCATAATTCTGATGCTTCAATATAGTTTTAAAAGTTAATTTCAGCATCTGGAATTTGTCTGCAAGTCCTTGCACTCCCTGTTAAAATATATAAGGAGTGTCTATTGAATTCCAGTCCAAATATAGTATGTGTTAATCACTCATTGCTTTATCGTCCTCCTTGGTCATCGATCGATTCTGCACACGTGGAAATTCTTCTTCTTGTCTTGCTTCTAGATCAGCAACGGTAGGAGGGATGGTCTCGACTTTATAAATCTTCATGTCTTTCAGATACAACCAAGCTTGTCTTCCCGAAAATCTTAACAGCAGAAGGGAAAATTCCTCAACAAGGAATAGGCAATTAAATCGATGCTCATGCCACTTCCGGGTGAAGGTTTTGATCAGAATCAGGTCCCCAACATATAACTTAGGTGGTGGTAATAGTTAAAAAGGATTGGTCACCAAATGATCTTCATCCGTGTTCCTAGATGTTCCCCCTGATTCTTGATTTGATCTGAAATGAAAGAAATACTGTTAGCCATACATGTCAAATAATCATACATATCATCACGTACAGTTTTGGCTACACTCTGGGCATCACTCCTGATCCTAGACACAGGTGTAAGGGGTGTTCTCATTCAATGCCCTGTTACTAGCTCATGCAGGTTGAGGAGGTGGTCCGACCCTAGGTGATTCCGAGAAGGCATATAAGGCCAGGGGTAGGCAATACAGCATCCCTTTTTCAAAGTCAATTTAATCTTGGTGATCCTCTCTTTGAGGAGGCCGTTGAGCCTCTCAAATATTCTGTTCACTTGTGGGTGATATGCAGAAGAGAGTTTGTGCTTTATACTTAATAAAAGCCCTATTTGTTTGAATAGCTCATTGACAAAATGTGGCCTATTATTGGATCTTAGTACTTCACACACACCCCACCTTGGGAAAACATTGCCCACTAAAAACTTTGCTGCACAAGTGGCATCAGGGTGTGCACACAGACATGTTTCAATCCACCTGGAGAAGGGGCACACCACCACTAATAGATACCTATATCCATTACATGTCTGCAGCATTGTCGATATATAAGTGCTGAAACAGACCATTAGGTCACGGTATTACTCCTCTAATCATTCTCAGTGTATGCCCAGCAGTAAACCTTTGACACACGATGAAATTCTCCATAAACAGTGCAACATGTTCCAACAAATTGGGAATAAACCAGTCTTCTGCAATATTGGCAGCAAGACTTTCTCTAGTTACATGTGCAGGATAATGCAGCTGTTCAAGCATGACTTTTAATAAAGTCACTGGCATCATTGGCATTCCAGTGCATTCCTGTTGCCATAGAGCTTCTGTGGGGGATAAAGAACACCCCCTTCATGCCACAGTTCTTGCTTCCTGTGAGTCTATCAAATAAGGATGCATGCTGCACTGGAGAGCTGTCTGCACAGAGATAGCTCCTCCTTTTCCAACCTGACAACCTTGCGTGTATGGTTGACATCACATAGGCGAAATCACTGCACACTGTCACTTCCTGCCCTTCATGTTTCTCAAGCGCGACAATAAGCGCTATTAATTCTGCTGCTTTGGCTGTAAAATGAGATGGTAGCTTTGTATTCGCCACCACATCAAATTCTTCATTTAATCTGTGTCTTACTACTGCAGCACCTGAATGCCTTTCCCCACTAGTCTGATAAAGTTTTGAAGAACCATCAATTAAAAGTATCTCCCCTCCCGCCAAAGCATTCTCCTTCACACGGGGTATATCATCATAAAATTCAACATAATTGGCACAGTCATGCACATGATCACCTTCTTCTACTGGTTGAGCTATGAACGTGGCTAGGTTCACTATTTTACATCTTACAATTTTAATTGTTGGGTTAGAAATCATTACTTTGTAAACTGAAGCTCTTTGGGATGTCAATGTGCCCTTGGGTTTCTCGAAAATGGCAAACAAGGGATGCTCCACATAAAGGGTCATAGAAAAGCCCATGAAAAGATTGTTTGCAAGGGAAGTGTCCTCTCATAACTGGGTCTAAAATCCCACTGTAATATGCCAAAGGTTTATACCCTAATGTGGTTCTTTGTGTAATTACTGCTGTCATGACTGTCCTATTTGTGTGTGAAAACAAATAAAATTCCTCAGCATAATTCTGAATTCCTAAAACTGGAGCTGTACAAATTGCTCTTTTTAATTCCTCAAATCCTCCCTTCATTTCTTCAGTCAATTCTATTTTTGTCTTACCAATGTGGGACTTCTTTAATGCTCGCAGACGTGGCTTTGTGTATGTGCTGTAATCAAACAACCAGGCTCTAATATAATTGCACAAACCCAGAAGTTGCTGCTTTTGTATTACTGTGTTTGGTTTTGGTGTTTTCATGATTGCCTCGGCTCTCTCAGGTGTCCCTTTCTTTCCATGATGTGAAATTAACTGACTTATATACAACACTTCCTCCTGACAATATTCTAATTTCGCCTTGTCCACCTTATATCCCTTCTCTGCTAAAATAGTCATCAATTGGACAGAATCTTGCCTACACTCCTCGGTTTTACTGCAAATCAATAGGTCACCTACGTACTGTATCAATGCCTACACGTTTTTCAACCACCCAGTCTTTATCAAGTCAGAATAGCATATAAGTGATTCCTAAATTGTGCAGTTGAAAAACTGAAATTCCATGCATAATCACAATACCCATGCAAAAGCATTTTTGTAATTGAGCATCCCAATAAACAATAATGCATTAGCACAGTTAAGATAAAAATCTAAAACATGAAAACCATATGATTCACAGCAAACAAAAGATATAAGAGAAATAAATACATTAAAATGTAAAATAGGGGAGAGAAAAAATAAACATAAGAGAAATTTATATTAGTAGCTAGGCAACATGACAATTGACAAATGGATATAGATTCTGAAAGTATTTCTCTTTCCTTTTGACTTGGTTATTCAAGCAATTAAGCTAGATACAGCTAGGTTCTGGGTCAGGAGTCATTGTTTACGGTCCCGTTGATGAAGTTCCTACCTGTTCATAAGCAGGCCTGAGTGTGGAAATTGTACATAGTGCTGCCCAGGCTGGTGGGTTCCTCGTTTGGACTAATGTGCTCCTTAGATCTGAAATTCCTTTGACGTGGCATTCATCTTGGCCATTGCACCTGCACACAGGGTGCTGGATCTGCAGGCGATAATTGGGAACAAGATGAATTTCTCAGTATTACGGCCCAGAATCAAAACTGCCTTAGATAGATGGTTCCTTCTGAATCTGTCATTGTGGGGGAAGGTCAACTGCAATAAAATGAACGTAATACCTACAATCAATTATATCCTTTCCAAGCTCCCTCTCAGGGCATCAAAGAATCTTTTCAAAGAGATGGACAGCTTAATGCAGAAATTCTTATGGGACGGTAAACCACCTAGATTAGCACTGTGGAAGCTACAACTACTGATGCAATTCGGATGCATGAATATAACGAACATTTCCAATTATCACCTTGCTTTTTTTGTAAGGCATATATGCAGGATGACGATATAGGAAACTGACGTATGATTAAATGCTGAATCGAACCAAAGTACACAGCTGGAACCTAAGGTGCTGATTACTACTTCCTCTAAGAACATACAGAATAGGAACCCACCCATGGATTTCTTACGTGAAAGCTGGCGCATGATCTCAGACAGGGTGGGTTCTGATCCATACATTTTCCCAGATGCATCAATATGGCAGTGCCCCATGCTTACAATGAATGGGAAATGCTTATTATGGCCAAACTGGTATCTTGGTGGAATCTGTTATATAAAAGATGTACTTGAAGGCGACAGATGTATCCCCATAACCTGTTGTGTGAACGACAGGACTTGTAGGATTGCACCTACACAGAATATATGCAACTGAGAGGGATTTTGGCCGAAAAATTCAGCAGACACAAAAGCCGATTAATCAAAATATTGCCCGGTCACACTTAGATGTGTGTGCGAGTGCTGCCCACCGAGCTGCCGCATTTCACAGGATGTTAGTGATGGTTGTCAAGGAATATACTGAGCAACTACCAATCTGGAATAGGGAGTTGAGAGTAAATTTCAGTCCTGGAAATTGGAGATGTTTTAGTAACGTTCTTCTAACATCCATGGATCAGTGTCTGCTAGCCTCCCAGATTAAGTTACTGTACTGGACGTTGGAACAAATATTGCAAAGGCGCCTTAGTGATATTGACTCTTGTTGGAAATGTAAGCAAGATAAAGGAACTCTGGTCCTTATGAGCTGGTTTTGTGGCAAGGCTATAGAGTTTGGGGAAGGGGTGTCAGAAAGACTGAATTTCCTACTGGCAGTTGATGTGCCAATGAAATATTCTCTTTTTGTCCTAGGGGATGACACACCAATACAAGTTCTAAATTATGCCAAAACAGTGTGGCTATTTCGTGGCTGCATTCTGGAGAAGAATATTATCCTGCATGCTTGGAAATCTCCAATTTACTGATGCATAGATGGCGGGATTGAGGATTTGCTGACACTTTCAACTTTCAAACGAGTTATTTAGAAGAACAGAAATGAGCTGGAGAAGTTCCAAGAAATGTGGAGTTTGTTCCTGGACGTATATGGTTCACCAGGACAGAGACACTTCCTGTATTCTTTATTTCCTCACCGTATTCCATCCTCTGTGAGGACCTTATCTATATCGCCTTCCCTTAGGAGGGATTATTCATATATAACTAGTTATGGGGTATTCATAGTTTGGTATGTAAACATTTTTCATTTTTCTGGTTTATTTAGTACTGTATTTTTGTGATTTGATTTTTGTTAAACAAAATAAAAAGAGAATATGCTCTGTGCAATACTTGGAGTACATCTGATAATACCTCTAAGACCAAGACATTGGCCCTCATTACGACCCTGGCGTTAAGGGATTACCGGTACCGGTAAGGGTACCGGTACCGGTAATCCCTTAACGCCTGATTACGAGGTCCCTTTGCGGGTCCCGACCTTAACGGCTGGTCTGTACCAGCCATCAAGGTAAGGACCTGCAAAGGGACCTTGAAGGTGATTACGGTACCGCATTTTGCAGTACCGTAATTACCGCCTTCCCCATTCCCATTGAGCCCTATGGGGCAAAAATGGGAATGGGAAGGACCAATGGTAAATGGGGAATTACCGCCCCGCCAACCTTGGAATGGGGCGGTAATTCCCCATGTCACCATGGCGGATCCGGTAAATTACCGGCATTAACATGGCGCTAATAGCGCCATTGGTTAACGCCAGGGTCGTAATGAGGACCATTGTATCAAAGGGATGTAATTCAGCTGTACTCTAGCTAGTACAGATGATAGATATATCATCACCCTTTGAGGTACCTAAGAATGAAGAACAATTTGGTTTGAAAAACTATGGTTTTCTGGTAGATGTTTATGGCGGCATTACAAACAAAAAAGGTTGAACACACACCACCATCAGGAGGGGTAGAATATAATGTCCCTACCATGAATAAGTATGATAATGATATACTTGGAGACAAGTAAAATTGTACCAACCAGCATACACATATAATGACAGGTGATGTAAGTCAGGTGCAATGATAGCTCACTGGGTCACATTAAATATTATTTGATCACAGGAGTCAGCGACATAGCTACAGCAGGATGTGTAGGTGATCATAACAATGGAATAGTGCATGCGTTAAAAGATTTGTTCCACTTGGTCAAACATCTGCAAAGGGATGTAACAGAAATGAAAGAAAAACTTGCAGGCAATAGCGGATTGCCTCTTGCAACAGAATGCACAGAGTCTAGTAGTGTGAAAACAAACTCCTTAGTTGGTACTGCTTAACAGCATTGAATTCAAATGTGGACCAGGCCTTCGAAACACCCAATGAGTAATGAACCTAGTGGGAATGTGGCTGCTCCCAGGAATAGACCAATAAAGGAGACTTCAAAGGAAACCAGGGATGAAGAATTAGGCTGTATTTCGACATTGAATGCCCCACTCCTTTATAGAGAAAATATTGCCCTCAATGACTATAAATCTAGACGTATGGTCCTGAACCCTTACACAATTCATGCACACATGAGTGCACATGCCCATGGGCTCACCATGCGGTGTGGTCAAAATAATATAAACAGTATAAGGGAAGAAGGTTACATATGGGGGTGAATTATAGCAGCGAAAAGCCAGGGTCGACTGACCAGCTGTGCACTTTGTGCCCTCGGGCAGTAGTAGAACCCTTGTATCTGGAGGATGTCCTGAGTTGTAGGAAGTGCACCTATTATCTTGGAATATTGCAGGACTGTCTAATACCTTAGTGGATGTGGGTGGTATGGCTTTTTCTTTACACGCCAGTTAATATGATTCCAAAAAAACTTGGGTTACTAGCATGATCATATTTCAGGGCTATGCTTGGTACGATGTCTCTGCTAGGCAAGGAAAAAATAACAAGACCAAGCGGAGGCTTGGCGATATGGGTGGATTCTGAACGCGACATATGAATTAAGGGAGTGTGATAGTCCAGATATGCAGGAAATACACATTGAACACTCTAACATTGTTGCTTTTCTGCTGGTACATTTTTATAATAGACTGAAAGCTGGGAACGACCTCCATACCATTGCAGGTATAAAGATTGATTGATTGATATTATATTTCTATCGCGCTCATACACAAGTGTTTCAGAGCGCAACAAGGCAAGGGAAAGGGAACAGGGGAGAACAAAAACAACGCTCTTACTAGGCCCAGTGACACTGAGAACGTGCAAGTGCAGGGTAGAGGGAGAAGTGTATGGAAGGGGGAACAAAAGGAGAGTGCGGAGCGAGAAGGAAAAAACAAAAATAATAATAAAATAATAAATAAAAAGGCAACAAACAATGGGAGTGCAGCCAGCAAGTGGCAAGTGCTGGGTTTATGGCAGCAGGCCATGTAGGTCTGAAAGTGCAGGATGAAAAGGGGAGGGCTGTATGGGTACAGATACAGACCCCAGTGCAGGGGGTGGCCCGGAGGCAGTGTGTGAGGGTGGCAAGATGAGCAGGTACCTGGGCCCAGAGGACAGGGTGGCCAGGTGCATGGTGCCGAGGGAGAGTAGAATCAACAAGGGGGAGGGGAGGAGAAGGCAGAAGAAAAGAGGAAGGTTTTGAGATGCTTCCGGAACCGGAGATGGTTCTCCTCAAGTTTTAGAGTGGCAGGGAGGCTGTTCCAGAGGGAGGCCCCAGCCGAAGACAGAGATCTACCCCCAAAGACTTTCATTGTCACATGGAAGTGTAAAAATGCTGAAAAGAAAACCTGCATAGTCGTAGTGGGTGATCCTAACCTGTAATTCGAGCCCTTAGTGGTGTTGATTGGTTTATTCAATGATGAAGATGTAGCCTGGGATACCCCCAGTTTAACAAGGCCCCCACCAAAAAGACAATGCAAGGATGCCCTAGCCAGAATGTGGCTCAACTTAAATCTTAAGGCTTGTAATTACAGGGCCAAAGGCGTTTCCCCAATTGAAGCCAACCCGCATGAGTCACATTTATTACATTTAGCTTAAATTGAGACAATGGGCCTCTATTAGAGAGTTCAAGGTAATACCAATAGCTGACAGTGGCCCTAGACCCCTAATGACTGTACTGAAAGTTGACTCTGACCACCCAATAATTAATAACGAGAGGTTGAGGAGCACTAGCTTTGTTGTGATGGCGCACGGTAGGTACGTCCTAAAGTGGCAAAACATAGACAGAGGAGCTACACTCTCCCTTATCCATAAGGAAGTAGTCGGCCACTAGAAAAAGCTTTGGGTGCAGTGGGACCATAAAATAAATTGAAACTCCTTACTTATCGTTAAATCATCGACATAGCAATGCCATTCAAAACAAAACCTTGCAATGTAGTAAAGAAAGCAGGGCCCAAAAGTGTACCATTGTATGATGAGAGAAATTTTTTTTTTTTTTAAAGCACATTGTAGGGTGCACACAAGATTTAGAGAGTCCATGGTAAGAGGATAGTCTGGTTTAGCAAGATACAAATATAAGCAGGCCCTTATGGTAAAAAAGAAAGAGCATGCTTAATCCCATTCTGAGGAAATAATGGAGGCTACAGCGAATAAAACCAGGCTAAATTCTATACAGGGTAATAGAACAGAACAAATGTGGTATGGCCATTTTAGCCAGCTTTAATGCGAGACAAGCATTTTTGATGAATCAGTGGAATTGCTTTGCCTGCTTTACATTCCATTTAGGGTACCTTTAGTCTTCACTTTGGAAGAGATAATGGTTGCATTTTATAATGGCATATTGGAGCTTATTGAAAAGTTATGCGTGGGCAAATAGAAATCTTGGACGAATTTGATTCACTGATATCTTAGATCCAGCCACATTTTACCAAATCAAGTTGTGTAATCAAAGCTCATGCTATGAGCCAACAGGGCTGGTATGACGATAAGTGTAAAGAAGCCAAAAGAAGCAAAAACGTTTTTTGAAGAATGCTGAGAGTGCTTATAGAGCAGCATAACCCTTATCGAGGGCTACCCTCAAGAATGTATTAGTCCATAAAAATAAGCTTTACTGAAAGGGAAATGGCAAAGTCTCCTAGAAGCAGTGAGGGCAAGTGACAGTGCAGAGGTTTGGAAGCAGACTGTCACACAAGCAGAGCTAAATGGGACCATTATACATGGTAGTATCAGCAAAGACATTTTGCATAAACACTTTGGAAAATATTATGAGAAGGCAAGGATTTTTTCCAATGTCCGAAGTACAACTAGAGTGTTATTTGGGATCTGATGGTGTATTAGCTTTTACCATGTCGGGAATTCGGGATGCATCAAGCTCCCAGAAAGGTCGGAAAGCCCATGGGCCAGATAAAATACTGATCACAATTTTTAAAACAGAGCTTGAGATCTGGACACCCATATTCCTATGTGCCGGATCATTGCCGGATGCCTCTGGAAAGATCTTTCCTAAGGTGGTACTGAGCCATCTGCAGACCTAGGCAGCAGATCATAATATTATAAGTCATCTTCAGGTGGGTTTCCAAAAGAGCAAGAGCACAATTGATACAGGTTTTAGGCTCTCACTTAGAATCCAAAAATATACTGTGCTAAGGAAGGTCCTTATTTATGCTGTCTTCATTGATTTGAAGACATTTGATGCCGTTCCTAGGAAGGAGCTTTGGACCGTACTCGAGGAAGCAGGCACACAAACAATGAATCAGTGGTTTGCTGGAACGTTGCAGGGGAACTTACTTAACCCTTTATAGTCCAGACCTCCTCATATGTCGAAGGGAAGATCCTCCCAAACTGGGACATGAGGAGATTCCATTGTTATTACTTTGCTTGCAATGACACCATCTGGCTTAAATACGTTATTGCCTGCCTTTACTGGGCAATGTAAAGTTATGGGTCTGGAAATAAAAAGTAGCAACACCAAAGCGATGGTATTTCACCCGAAACACAAAAAGATCCCCAGGTGTAAGGTATGTATTGGAGAAATGAGACTGGAACAAGTCTTGTCCTATGATTACTTGGTACAAGATATACAGGAAAATGTAACTGGGTTGGTCAATTATTGAAGTCAAATATTACATTGGAAAGAACAAGTGGTGCCATTCTTAGATTTTCACATCAGCAAGACTCTCCCTAGTTACATGTGTAGGGTAATACAGTGGTTTAAGCGTGACCTTTAATAAGTGGCATCACTGGCTTTCCAGTGCTATCCTGTCACCATAATGCTTCAGTGGAGGATAAAGAACACCCCCTTTGTTTCCATAATTGCTTTCTATGTGCCTGTCCTTGGATCTGCATTAATTGGGTAATCAGCAATTTATTAATTTATTAAACCCTTCTTGCTGCCACTCCCACTGGGATATTCCTCCAACCTCCTCTTGGGATGGCTTCCTCAGCACATGTCTGCTGGTGCTCACAGATGCTGGTGGAACTGGCAATAGGACAGGGTTGGCTTCTACAGTAGTCACTTGCTCCTGAGAATGTGCGGTTGCACCCTTCCCTTTGGTGGTCCTAACAGTCATGTTCTGACCACTTCTAGAAGAGGATTCTACATCAGCCACTGTGACGTGAGTGATGGAGCGTGATTTATGCACCCTGAAAATCTCTTCTTACCTCCGACGGATGTGATTCTGCATGGCTGTTGTCCCCAGCCAGGGAACAGCCCTTAATTCTGGGCTCCATCCTCTCTGTCCCTCCACATCAGCTCATTTCCGTTTCGAAAAAGTTTTTATTTTGGTTTAATTTGGTTTAGAAAGACTGGATAAAGAAATGAGTGCATGGTTTACTGTCGGGGTCACTCTTTACAGGGGTTTCTGCTTTGTCATTCAGCACATTTATTCTTTGTTAGTATCTAAAATTATTAAAGAAGTCAGCATCTTTCAGTCTGTGCAAGGTTGTTTAGTAGGTTGCTTTTTGCACAGCAGGAGTGATTTGTTGCTCATTAAAATATTTTATATTCCACTTAAATGTATTGTCAGCGTCATTTCAGTTGATTAATTTTGCATTAACTACATCATATCTGCTAATAAAATGTACGTGCAGGTTTTCCCCTTTACATGGTGGGTTCAATGTATGACTTTCTGACTCAAAAGAATTCAGGTGTTCTTGCCTGCATATCTCCTGTGTTCTCTCAGAAAGAAAAGTATAGGTACGTTTCCACCTTTTACTTTACTGCTGGGGTAACTGTGCCGTTCCTTGCCAGTGACATCCAGGCGTCCTGGGCTTTCATACCAGAGAGATGACCGATAAAAATGTTTAAGGTGTGTCTCTCTTAAAAGGGATGACCCTTCATGTTTCAAGGCAATCTTTCCTACAATGGATGAGGCTTAACAGTGTTTGAGAATCGGCTTCGCTCCAAGGGTTGAGCCGAGTCCAAACCTAATATCTTTGGATCCCTAAATAGGTAGATCAGTTAGACCATAAATTACTTTCTGGTCCTCGGAAAGTAAGTTGTTTGTGTTTCTTAATCAAGCTAGTCACGCAGAAATGCCCATACCTCCCAGAAAAAGTATTCAGAAAAGGATTACATTTCAAATGGGTAACACTATTAATACCATCTAAGTGTTTAGAGATGGGAGGAATGCAGTATCATGTGGAGTGGGAAATATTTCTTTTTCTTTTTCCCTTTCTATTCCTTTTTGTAAATATTTTGGGTGGGTGTTTTCAATTTTGTATTAGTTTTGGTTTTGGTTTTCATTAGGGGAAGGATAAAAACTGGGAATTGTAAACTTGAAGAAAAAAAAAGAACTAAGCCTGGCTGAGGTGGCTTTGCCATTTGGCAGGATGGAATTTCTTGAGGAGTGCCACCCTCCACACTGTGGACCTCGATACCAAGCATTGGCAAATGCTGCATACCTGCCTGTAGAAGTCCCATGACTACTGGCTTTCCCTGTTCCCTGATGGGGGGGCAGGGGGTGGCTTCTAGCTGCTGCTAGCCTCTCTTTATGTTCAAGGAAGATGTGGGCTATGAGTCACCAGAGGCATGCATTTTGTGTTTTCTTCTCTAAATGGGGCCCGTTTGCCCACTACCGCCCAACAAAGATTGAAAACCAGCTTGGCATTATTTTATGGTGGGGGATCCCCAGCAGTGGTGGAGAGATACTACTATGCTCCTGATCCAGACCACCCTTTCTGGCCCACCTGCACTGATGTCTGGGGTCTTTCAGAGCCCCCATGCTGCAGCACGGGCGTTGCTAGTGGTGGAGGCTTCTGCAACATGTATCAGCATGTGACAGAGACTAGTGCTGCTGCTCCTTGTTCTGTCTTGGGTTCTGGCTAGGGTAATCGAAGAAAGCTGCCGCTCCTCTTACCTTTGAACTTTCTCTTTCCTTCCAGCCCTCCCAGTCCCTTCCCCATTCTCCATTTTTCAAATAAACAATTTTTGAAAGCACACCAAACAGCCACACACCTAACTACCTGCTTCTTCGCTCTGTCTGACGTGCTTCTCTCTTTCTCTTTCTCTCTTTTTATATCTCTCTCTCTGTGTCTCTATCTCTCTCTCATTCGCTTTCGCTTTCACTCTCTCCCTCCCTTTATCTCTCAGTTCATAATTTAGTTCTACTTTCTCTTACTACGTCGAGTTGACTCGACACGACTCGAATCAATAGATTCCTATAGCTTGAAAAAAATCAAGCTGATTCGAAACAGCATGCCTAAAAAAAGCTGCAGCCCAATACGTGCAATAGAGACCTATTGGCTCCAACCAATTTGAATTGCGTAAGAGTCAAATTAGACATTTACCAACTCGACTCCATCTCAGTCTCGAACCATTGCTATTTTTCTGTGTATTGAAACCGTTTTGAGTCAGCTAGAGATTTCATCTGTGGCTCGAACCCATAGAAAAACCCATGGTTCAAGGGGACGTCCACTTCTAATCGCTGTAATGAGTTTTGAATATCTTGTCCAGCTCTGCTTTTTTGACTCATACAATTAGTGCATATGCCGTTTTCCTGTAGATCTGTGTGAAGTCTGAAATTCATAAGTGCATATTCAAGCAGATCCTTTCATCGAGCCAACTGGGTTACGTCTACGTAAGTAACGTCAACACCTGTTAGCAGCTCCAATCCCTAGCTATGCACATAATATATGCAAGACAAATGGTTGGTATTTTTTATTATTCCTTTTGGTAATTGAATTTTCAGCTTTTCTGTTTACTGTCGTAAAATTGTAAAACATACATTGCCTGTTTGAAATGATCAAACAATGAATATACATGTGACACATTAAATATTTGCCAGATTCTAAACTGTTCTTTCTACTGATACTTTACAGCTGATTCAAGTCCTCTCTGCGGCAATGAGTGGAAAGTCCCTGCTTCTCAAGGTTATTCTTCTCGGTGATGGTGGAGTTGGGAAAAGCTCCCTCATGAATCGATATGTAACCAATAAGTTTGACTCACAAGCTTTCCACACAATAGGTGTTGAATTCTTAAACCGTGACCTGGAGGTGGATGGAAGATTTGTGACCCTTCAAATCTGGGACACCGCAGGACAGGAGCGTTTCAAGAGTCTAAGAACTCCTTTCTATCGGGGGGCTGACTGCTGCTTGTTGACCTTCAGTGTCGATGATCGGCAGAGCTTTGAAAACTTGGGAAATTGGCGTAAAGAGTTCATTTTCTATGCAGATGTGAAGGACCCCGACCGGTTTCCATTTGTAGTCCTTGGAAACAAAGTAGACAAAAGTGAAAGACAGGTAACAACGGAGATGGCACAATCATGGTGCATTGAAAATGGCAATTATCCTTATCTAGAAACAAGTGCAAAGGATGATACAAATGTGGATGTAGCCTTTGAGGAAACTGTGAGGCAGGTTCTTGCAGTAGAAGAGCATCTGGAGCACTCAATGCTGGGCCACACAATTGATCTGCACAGCAACCACAAATCTGGATCTTCATGCTGTTGAGAGCAGAATGCTTCCGTCTCTCT